>NW_026562381.1:2972500-5372500 GCF_027474105.1 Poeciliopsis prolifica
TTTGTCCATGTTTTCTGGCCTGTATCCCATACTATGCTTGGCTGGCTCAGGCCACTTGTGCAGTAGACAAGTTTGTGGACTTGAAGTTAACTCAATAATGACTGGACCAAAATTAAATGTAGCCTGTAATTCGTTTTTGGATGAACTAAAGCTTATTTTAGGATTACTTATGTTTGTGTTTTACTATGGAATGTGTGTGTTCAAGTTTGTAAATATTAGAAAAGATTTCTGTGTCTTCGAGGCGCAGTGATGGAAAACAAATAGTCTGATTCACTGCTTTGCTACGGGTAGTCAATGGGATAAATGCTGCAGATAGTTAGGTAGATAATATCACTTAAAACTGCACACCTTCTATTTTGTATATCAATATTAACATGAGTGACTGAGTTTAGTATTAGTTTTGCTTTCTCAAAAAATCTCCACACCGCAGACAGAAGCTTGAAGGCTCGGGTTTTGCTCTTTCATTCTCAGGTTACATTTTAAATTTGTGTTTTATTTTTCTTTAAACTTTTGAGGAATTGTTTGAATGTATTTTCATGCGTGGTTATGTTTATTTTTTCAGAAAATATCAAATTTTACTTTGCGGTGTAGATATTTAAACGCGTAACCCACTATTTACTTTGCATTTAGCAAGTAAACATAGCAGGTAAATTTATCTGGAAAGTTTTTTTTTATTATTATTATTAGAGTTTATCGCTAACAATTTCAGTTTTTCCAATTCGGTATTTGACTTTATCCCATCAGTGTCAAACCCATTTCCGTGCGGTGTGTTTTCTGTTTTTCTTTTGCGAAAACTTGTAATTTAGCTCTTTTTGCCTCCTCTAAAATACTTTAAATATCATATACAGTAAAGTAAAAACCAAACAGGTTCTCCATACGTTGTCAGATTGGGTAGTCACTTGGGCTCTGAGTGACTGCACTTGGAATTTGCCTTCATATGGCTGATGGAGAGAGCTAATTGACTTCTTGCTGTGATTTACTGGAGCAGCTGTCCCCCAAATGGACTCATCCCAAACCTGTTAATTCATCTAAATTTCATAATGTGATGGCAACAAGGTGCACTGCCGTCCCCACATCAATTACAATATCTCCGCTCAACACAAATGGTTGCACTCAGACATACACACATTTATTCCCGCAAAACATGAACCGATATCGGAATCAGTTTCTGAAAAATAATAACAAATTTCGCAATAATACTAAAAGCGTGTTATAATTGACTTTTTTCAGAGCTAATGATATTAATCACAAAGGGCGTCATCTATTCTAGTTTGTTTTGGACAAATCTGCATGATAACTGTTTATGTGTTTTATGGCTTCGTAAACAGTTTTATAATGTATAATAAAGTCTTATCACCTACTAAGGTTAAGGATATTGAACTTAATGAATTGTGAAAAGACTTTCTCAATGTGCTTTCAATTAATAGGTTTAGGTTTCTTCACCTTGTGTTAGAACCATATTCTGTTTTGCTCCTACTTTTTGCTCAATTTGAAGCACAGTAACAGAATCAGGCGGGATCAGGACGATACACATGTAGAATCGTCCACTCACATAAATCATAGCGATATTTTGTGTCCAAAGGTCAGTAATATGTAATTTGTCTTTTTCACTAATCAATATGAATATTAGACTCATTTAGGGAAGCTAAATTAGTATAGCAATATTTATATGACGGTAATTCAAATTGCCTTCAAGAAAAATAAATAAATAAAATCTAGTTAAATTATATTCAAAATAATTTGGACGTTTTTATTTGAAAAAAATTATATTTTGTGCTTGCGGAAATGTGTCAGAATACTTTCAGTTAATCTTTCGATATTTAAACTCAAATGATAATATAGCTCTTTATTTGAAAAGCCACCTTTTTATTTATTTGTCATATTTTAAGAATAAGGTATTCAAAGAAGAAGCATAAAAAATAACTTAAAAAAATTATTTTTTTAAAATATTTTTTGTAAATATTAACTACTTGAAATGAAACTATTTAGCTTTGAAACAATGAGATTTGTCCAATTGTTTTGGAGAAACATGTTAAATTTTTAACATGTTTGTGGTTTCAGTTTAGTATAATTTTTTTTACCTTATTTTGTTAATTAAGAAAAATATATGAAGTAATTTTGACCTTTTCAGACTTCGATTTTTAAACTGGATATTTATTATTGTAAGGCTTTAAGAGTTTTGACAATTTAGGAAAACATCAGTTTTCAGACAGGCCCAGGAACAGCTGCTACGACTCTGTTACTGCAGAAGTGAAGCCAAACAGCCTCATAGAATCATAACATTTCTTTCCACATTCTACATTTTTTTTTCTTTCCCTGAACAGAAAAGTCCATAAATCATCAGGTTTGCCAGACCTTTGTGCAGGCTGAGTGGCAGATTGGAAACCTACAGTTTGTTGACCTTCTGATCTCAATTATTTTCAGAAATGCATCAGGTGAAAGGTTGACAAACATGACCGCCAATTACAATTGGGGCAGATTTAGGCCAGTTCTGGGCCTGTTTACTATTTTACAGCATTTACTGTCAAGTGTGTCCCTTTTATTTATTGCTGTCTTTGGAATCCAGAAAAACTGAAGGCAGATTTTTTTTTGTTTTTGTTTTATTTTCCTGTGTATTTAGTGGAGGGGGAAAGTTACAAAATATGCCAGCAACAGCCTTTGGAAATAGAGGAGGGGCTTTCACCTTAAACCTACATAAGCTACAGCCCGGAGCCCAAGCCTCGTTGTGTGGATTTAAATAAAAGTAAAAGATGAAAGAATGTGCCTTAGCTGTCCGAGGTGTTGAGGAGCCTTAGCAACGTCAAGAAAAAAAAAAAAAAAAAAAAAGCGAGTTGACGCACAGGAAAAATGTACTGTAGCAGCAGCAGAAAGCTCGGTGTCCTCACAACACCTCAAAGTATATATAAGAAAGTTTTTACTGAGTTTGTCACGTTTCACGATTTACATTTTACGTAACCACTTTCTTTTAAAATGGGGAAACATGTATGCCAGCCTTCAGGACGCATGGTGCACTTTTTTTTTTGAAGATTATTAATTTATTTACGTGCCTTAATGAGAGAGGCTTTATTTACAGAGATGGTTTACATTGGACTCTAAGGTATAAAGTAGTACGGACTGTTCTGTTGTTCTCCCAAATGACACTTCTGTAAGAAAAAAAAGTACTACTAATAAAAAAGATAGTCATAAAAATTCGGCTCTACTACTTGTTGCTTCATTGCAGTTAACTTTTTCCAAGCAGTTCAAACTTGCATAAAAAAACCCACACACATGTATGTATGGTTAAATTAATAAAGTTCTATTTAAAATCTCTAAATTCGCAGCGACTTAAATATTTAATAAACACTTTTTTTGAACGCTTTGTTTACGCAGTCTCGTTTAAAATACATTTTACCCGAAATAAAGCGTATTTCTCTGTAACTTTCACTGCTATCAAGTGTTTCATTTTTACGTCTTGAGAATAATTGGCCTGGACACGCAGAGACCAAAACCTATTGTTCTTGCCAGGCAGGAGTAGTTGTTTTGGCAAAGAAAAAGCCTCTGCAGACTTTGATTGTGTTGTGTTTTGCTCATGTCTGGACCTAATCACTTGACTTCTACCAGATGATTTCTAATAAACATTAACCTGTGCATTTCCCCCCCTCCTCTCTCTCTCCTGCTATATGTGGAGATTTTGGAGAAGGGCTGTAATGAGAGTGCGCCTGAAGTTAAAGAGGCAGCGATATTAGGGAGTAGCACCGCGGCACTTTTCAAAGCATTTTCTCGGCGATATTTGAAAAACGGAGTCGTGCGGTGAACTCCTGCGTGTCCCTTTTAAAACAAACCCTGCGCCTGTCAATCACCGCACATTCCAACCAATCCCAAAGCTCCCTTTTTAAAAGCAGGTTTGCCTGCTGTGCTTTTATATTGCACCATGGCCTGTTTCGAAGCATTTTTTACTACCACGGTTATTGCCACAAATCAAGAGGGCAAAGTGAACCGGCATGGGACTCACACCAACTCTAACGAAACTGAGTGTGGTTGCAGCTTCCGCGATGTTCACGGCCAAGAATTTCACATGCAGATGATATACAGCAAGGGGAGAGAGAAAAAAAAAACAGCAACATGGGAGCAGAGTTTCTAGGTGCATCCTGACTGCTTGCACTGGTTGATTTCTGCAAACTCACAGGCAAACTCACAACAAAACATGACAAGCCTTTCGAGGTTTAGTGGCTGCCCTCTCTCTTGCGTCAACCCCGGGGAGAGCAATACTGAACCCAGCGTGGTGCTGCCACCTTTGGCAGGGGAGCACATGGGACACCCCACTGGCAGTTCCTTAAAACTCTGCCCCTCGCACAATTTGCGAGACTACCCCGAGACGAGGTCCAGTGCATATGTTGACCACTCGGTTCCCAGTTTTTCAGACTCTGGATATCCCAGTCACCGGTTAGAGCACAGCCCTAGGGGCATTATCATTGGAGCAAATCTCTCTGGAGCCGGCATGCCACCCGTCACTGATCAACTGGCACCAAGACCCAATCAACATGGCGGGATGGGAAGGTACCGGGACTTTGCTGGCTGCAGGGACAACAGGAGCCACCACGCTTTTTTTGCCAGCTACCAGGAGCAGGCCCACGCCTCCACGGACGCGTCCCGCGACCTCGGCAGTCAGATGATGCTGGGTCTACCTGGCGACCTCCTCACCCGGACTCACTCCTACGGCCAGACCATCAGCCCCAAGGGAAACAGCCAGCAGATTGTCACCCAGTTCCTGGGTCTCTACAAGCCCCTGAACATGGCGATCCAGCGTGGGGGAGCCGACGCCTTCCTCAGGTGCTCCAAACAGACGGTCAAGCATGAGCTGGTGTGCAAGTGGAGTGACGGAAAAGAGGCTGGGACGGGAAAGCTGCCCTGCTCCAGAGCCTTCGGGACCATGTATGAACTTGTCACCCATGTGACAGTGGAGCACGTCGGAGGACCCGAGCACTCTGAATACATTTGTCACTGGGAGAACTGTGCGAGGGACAAGAAGCCTTTCAAAGCCAAATACAAGCTGGTGAATCACGTCAGGGTCCACACTGGGGAGAAGCCCTTTCCCTGTCCATTTCACGGCTGTGAGAAAGTTTTTGCTAGATCAGAGAATCTAAAGATCCACAAGAGGACTCACACAGGTCAGTATAATAATAATAATAATAATAATAATAATAATAATAATAATAATAATAATAATAATAATAATGCATTTATAATTGTCAAATATTTATTATTGATTAAAAGTGTATTTTTAACGTTTATCTGTCTCACAGTGAACTTTTATTATTATTATTATTATTATTATTATTATTATTATTATTATTATTATTATGTTTCATTTAGACTCGTGCTATGCATTTTGCGATTAAACGTTTTAATTTTTTGTGGGGTTTTATTATTTTTTTTCGCCGTCCACGTCAGTTTTTACTCGCATGTCTCAGGAGAAAAGAGAGAGAGAGAGAGAGAGAGAGTGAAAAAAGAGAGAGAGTAAAAAAACACGTGTAGTCCCCACGTTGGAGTCACAGATGAGAAGTAGTAAGACAGCTGCAAACGAGTGCAGTCAGCAGGCAGCAGGCCCGGCGCTTTGGGTGCCTCCCTCACTTCATTCAGAGAAATTATTAAATAAATGCCGGGACACCGGAGAGCTGTGACGTAGCCGTTACGCTGCTCGTGCCTCCCAGGGATTTATCTTCCTGCGTTCACAGAGCACAGCGCTCTGTGATGTAGCCATGATGTAGTGGGAAATAATAATAATTAATAATATTGAAAAAGTTGAGGAAATGGTTGACTTTAGCTATAAATAAAAATAGGCTACGTTTAAAAATGTGTCACGTTGCCGGTGTTTTTTTCTTCTTCTCACTTTTCCTTTGAAGGGCTTTTCATATGTTGCCATGAACCGTGAAATATCTCGTAAAATGCTTTTTTTAACTTCACAACCTGGCATTTCTTTTCACCAAACACCCAACCATGTGAAATAAATCGGCATGCAGTTATATTTTATTCCTTTTTCCACACGTCAGCCTAATTACATTAAAATAAAGGCATTTAATTTTGAATTATATAAATAAAGTGAATTGCTTTCTCGCACAAAAATGAAAAGAAAAGGACTGGACTAAATATGTATTCCTTGGGTGCTGTCTTTATTTCTGCTGTGTATTGTTTTATTATTAAGAACAGAAGAAGAAAGAAGCACAACAGAGCCCCATGTGACACTGGTTAAGCTATCACACAGCTGCACATGCGTACAGTGTGCATATTAATCAGGCTCTTTATGTAATAACAAGAAGTATCATAAAACACACATAAAGAATCCAGTTATTTATTCAGAAAGCAACAGTTAACAACAAATGCCTTCTCAAGAAGCTTCAATATACAGGAAGGGCCAAATCATGTCCGATTCTGTGGACTCATTCAGTCGAATCAGACTCCATACAATCCAATCATAATTTCGATTCAGTCACATTAAATCCAGTCTGATTATAAAACAACAAAGTCCAATTCATTCAGAAAATGAAGCATGTGTGTTTCAGAAATACACAAAACTGCACTGCCATGTTATTTTGCAGACAGCTGTTGTGCAGTTAACTGAAGTGATGAGTTTGTTCAAACAGAATGAGGCAAAAAAGCATTACGTGTTTCAATAGGAAGTGATAGAAAACTACGAGGAAAACTGTTAACCAACCCTGAAGACGCTCTTAAGGAATGCTCCATGTTTCATCTATCTATCTATCTATCTATCTATCTATCTATCTATCTATCTATCTATCTATCTATCTATCTATCTATCTATCTATCTATCTATCTATCTATCTATCTATCTATCTATCTATCTATCTATCTATCTATCTATCTATCTATCTATCTATCTATCTATCTATCTATCTATCTATCTATCTATCTATCTATCTATCTATCTATCTATCTATCTATCTATCTATCTATCTATCTATCTATCTATCTATCTATCTATCTATCTATCTATCTATCTATCTATCTATCTATCTATATATATATCTATCTATCTATTTAATTATATATATATATATATATATATATATATATATATATATATATATATATATATATATATATATAAATTTAACCCAGAGCCTTATAGTGTCCCATTAAGGGATCCGTATGGATGGTGGGACCCGTTGTTGATGGAGGATCCGCCCTTCTGTCAATTCTCCCTCTCTGTGCAGCATTTTGGGGATTTCTGCCTCATGATGGTTGAATGTTCAGGCCTGTATGCGGTTTCATAACTCGTCCCCGTTTCTGTCTCTGCACGTTTAGGTGAAAAACCGTTTAAATGCGAGTTTGAGGGCTGCAACCGGAGATTCGCGAACAGCAGCGACAGAAAGAAGCACTCCCACGTCCACTCCAGCGATAAACCCTACATGTGCAAGGTCAGGGGCTGTGACAAGTGCTACACCCACCCGAGCTCTCTGCGGAAGCACATGAAGCTCCACTGCACCAAGGAGCACGTCGCCAAAGGCGGCGACGCGCCTCCCGGTGACGGGGGTCATGCTGCGGAGGGCAGGCCGGCCCGAGCGTCGGACGTTGGCCAGATCAGCCCCCCTCAAGTCCCCACCTCCACTCAGGATGTCCCCCTGTCCCCTGAGAGCCGGGACGAGTCGACCCCGAGGTCACGCTTCCATCATGCGTTTGACAGCAGTTTGGACTACTCCGCGCACAGGTCGCAGCCCCTCCTGGACCCGTTGTTGCTGCAGAGGGGCAGCTACAGGTCCCAGTCTTCCCAGTACCCCTGCGGCCAGACTGGTCACGCTTTTGCCCAGACCTCGCGGACTTTCTCCTCGCCTTCTCCCTTTCAGAAGAGCATCGTGAACGGATGGTACACATGCCACAGCGGCGTGGACACATTCCCACCAAAGCAGTGCAGCAACATCCCCTCCCTCTGAGGGCCTGGACGCAAACTGTGGGCCTCCGTTTTCATCCTGTAGCCTAAAACCCAACAGCTGTTTCTCTTTTACTCTGTGTACTTTTGTGAATGCTGTATGAAATAGTTTCAGAAAAGTCCGTTTGAATTTTGCAACGCGAAATATGGCCAAGTTTTTGTCGTTCTTATTGTTCTCCGCTCGCACTTACTTCTCCACAGTGTGCTTTCGGAGCGCATACGCGTTGCATAACTTAAAAAAAATGTCGGTCTGTCTTAAAAATGAAAAGAAAACGATTGTTTTTTAATGTAAGTTTTTTATATATATAATTATCAGCGTATTACGCATTCTGAACCTAAAATCTCTTTCCGGAAAATTCAAAAATAAATCTGAATGTAGCCCTCACAGTAGGGGTCTTTGTTGAATGTAAACTAGGTTTAATGTATGTCGGGATGAATAGAAATATTATTCATGACTTTATGTATATCGCAGGTTGAATCATTATCAGGATGATCTTTACTTAGGTTAAATTTTGAGATCTAACAGGCCTGGTTGGTGGGCCTGCAGCATGATTTGACTTTAATTAATATACCGGCAGGCTCATTATTTTTTCCTTTCCCTTAGCCTTGATTATGTTCAATATTCTCGCTCCCTTTTTCCATGAAACATTCGTGCTCTATAATATGTGTTTATTTCACATTTCTGTGCAAAGTGACTAAAACCACAGTGTTCGTGTTAATGGGAAAAAAAAAACGTTTAATTAGAATACATTCCTGCTGTACATAAGCATACTGTATAATTAATTATGTATCTTATATTTTATTAAAGTGTCTATATTCTCTTTGATCAGATATGTGTGATATACCCATATCAAATAATCTTCAACAAAGATGCAAACTTTTCTCTGGGTACATAAAAGGAGAAATTATCCATGTCCTGTGTTAAGATTTGGAATTCAGTGTGAAGCCCTCCTACAGTTCTTAATATACATATGGAAGAAAAATTTATCTGAGTTAAATGAGACTGATAAATGCATCTGTGAGGGCTGCCTTTATATATATATATATATATATATATATATATATATATATATATATATATATATATATATATATATATATATATATATATATATATATATATATATAACGAGTACAAATCAAACAGTTTGTGCTCGTTTATTTTATAATGTCTGTTTGCCTTGTTTAGTTTCCTGACATGACATTTGACATAAATTGGTGCCATATAAAAAAGCTACAATTGATTTAATTTAATTTAATATACAGAATTACAGTATCTTGTAATATATCTGATAACAGTTTGCCTTAATGTTCATATATCTGTTACATAATTGATCAAAATTACTGGGTGTCATGTTGCGTTTTCAAATTTTTCAACCCATCTCAACATTCATTGAAGGCATATGTAACTCATGTTGGAAAAGTCTTGGTTAAACAAACAGCTTTCCAACAAAGATGTTGGTTTTGCTTTGTTAGATTTTCTTTCTGCTAATGGTGAAATGATTGCCTCCAGTACAGTTTCACTGACACATTTGTTCACGTTCCTTGGTTTTTGTACCTTCTGGAATGCAAATGTCAACAAACAGCTCATTATTTCGCAGGAATGAGCCGAACAGATCTCTCTTTTCGACGCCTGTCTTTTTTTTGTCTTCAGACTTTGAGTTCGCTTTCGCAATCTAGTCTTGGTGCAAAGGCTGAACTTATCTTCAGCGAGTTATTGTTCCCGGTTCACACGCCATGATTCATGTTAGAAAATACATCTTTGTCTAAAGACGTCAAAAGGAGTGGAGTTGAAAGCCCAGAGACAAGCTGAAAGTACAGTATGGTACGTCTTGATGATGAATAAAGACATAAAAATATATCTTTCACTCTAAAAATGATTTCTGACCATTTCCCATGCACGCTATCTGTGTTTTTGGTAGTACACAACTTAAATTCAAACTTGTAGACATAAATTAGGTCATGTTGAGTCGTTTGACGTTTCATATTTGCAGGACATGATGGTCTCAGTGATCTTTCAGCTAACTATCATCAAAGTTTTTTCTGTTCATCAAGATTTTTATTAGATATTTGGATGGTCATGAAAAAAAGGGCTCTTACTGGTACAAGGCTGCATTTTTGACCCTCTAGTGATTTCATTCTGTATATTATTTCAAGTTCAGAACAAAAGCATTTCAAGAAATGCATATTTTTTGCCACAATATAAAGAATGAAAAAATAAATAAATACTGGATTATCTGTTTCATGCCTTAGTGAAAAGCTGAAAAAAGCATGTTTACTGTATATGTGTACAGTATTTGCAGATGTCTGCAGATGGAATCAGTGATTAACTTGTTTATGTATTCCGTCTTGTGTGTATGTTACCCACGAGGATGCATCATTTGGGAGATTCAGATATTTTTGAACGTGCATTTTGTAAATCCCTCACGAACTTTCAACAGTTTCAATTTCTGTATGACACCAAGCAGTTTGCACTGCTTTATTTTACTTTTTGTAATTAGCAGTGACTTAGCATTGCTATTTGATAGCTACTTAATCTGATGAAATATTAATATTAATATAGCTGAAGATTTTCTAAGTCTTACAGGATCATCATAAGTGCTTGATTTGAAATATTTAGATAGCGAGGTCTTTCTGTCTTTAAGCAAAGTGGGCAAAACTTTTCCAGCTTTGATCCCTTAGCTTTAGTGGACAGACTACTAGAATTTGTGAGATAACTTTCTAAAGAACGCAACCACAGTGAGAGTTGCATCAAATGCTTTAGGTGTTAAAAGAAAGTGCGGAGTTTTGAAGCGATGTTGAGATTTTTAAATCTTACCTCTCATCTGCTATGCCCTTCCCTTTCCTTCTGTAACTCTACAGATAATCCAAGTGTTCACAGAAATATTTAAGTCAAAAGATATATTTGTTAGAACAAAATGTTCTAGCGGAATACGGCGATGCTGCCGCCGCCACCGCCGCTGCCGCCGCCGCCACAGTGCCACGCGTAAATGTCTAGTACAGTACTTAACTGCTGTGCTGTACATTCAGTCCAAGCTGTGGTAATATTCCATAAACACTGAACCCCACCACACCCTTCCCCCAGTAATCATCACTGATTAGACCCTGCACTCCCCAGTTTGCCACTTGCCTGCCGCCATTTTTATTTTTGTGCTCTGCCTAGCAACAAGAGCAGGCGCCATTTTGGATTAGGTGTACATCAGGTTGATATAAATAAATCTTGTTTTTTTTCACTTTGGCATTCACTGAATTGTGACAGGGTAAGCCCCCCACTCCTCCCGCGTTGCTTTTGGGTTGAACATGATGAGGAACCCAGCTGTGGACCAGAGGGTGGGCTGCTTTGTCACACCAGGTCTTTTGCTCTTATGCATCATCATAACCAAATATGACATCTTGCGTAATTTACACCGTGCAGCTGCCATACCTTTCCAGTGGCTGTCCGGCAGCTGGCAGCGGCTGGAACGGCTGTGTCAGCACTGACACTGACTGACCGACTGGGGTGTTAATTGGATCTCTGGCTTTTTCCTGAACCTCCTCAGGTTGAGTCAGAGGTGATTTTGCTTCCATAGCTTTCTTCTTATCAAAATGACCTCACCCTCCTCTTTTTATACCAGATTCTCTTATTCTTTCTTCTCATCAACCTTTATCCCTGCAGCTTCTGGCTATCTTCACCCTCTGTGGCTCCTTCATGATGGTCCTCTAATCTCTGCCAGTGTGGCTCCGTAGTAGGTACCGTTGATGTACAGTTCCTCATTCTGGCTCCGACAAGCATTCGTGTGGACTCATTTAACTTGGATCTGCAAAGTGTTCACACCCTGATTAAGAAGTAAAATTTGTGGTAAATGTTTTTTTTCAACCTCTATTGTACAAATACCCTGAAGCAGTCTGTTAGTAAAACACATCTTAATTTTGGAATATTTGCTCAGTCCTTTCTCCAAATCTTTCAGACTGAGTGGACATTAATTATCCTCAACCCTCGAGGAGAGCCCACAGGTTAAAATTAGGATCTGAACTCTTAGATAGTCATTCCAGTTTGTTTTGTTTCTGGTTAAGCAATTATTTTGTTGATTTTGATTCATCTTTAGATTTGTTAGGTCCAAAGGAAGAAACATCACAAGAAATATATTGCCACTGCAGTGTTTCAACTGAAAAAAGGACCAAAAAAGAGCCAAAGTACAGTTTCAGACAACGCACTTTCACAAAATGTTTTGCAGAATATTAGTCAGATCTGGATAAAAATCAGGAAAGATCTCCTTCTTGTAGGGCTGCTCCTTATTGTCCACATACAGAGTAGAATATTATCATAAATAAAACACAAGCAATACTTTACAAGCATTTTGCAGATCCTTCAGTTTTGTCTTTCTATCAACTTTGGGGAAAAGTCCAGTTTTTATAATTTTCATTTGTTAATATACACAGTTATATACACAAGTTGACCACATTCCTGGCAAAGTTAGATTTAAAATTATTTTAATAGAAAACAAAGATGTTTGTCTCTGTTTCACAACGAGACAGGCATCTTTAACAAGCTATTACAACAATATAAAATGGTGAAAAAAACATTTAGTTTTACTAATATTTCAGTAAACAAATTGTTAGCGAGCAATTAGTTATACCTTTCTTAATAACCAATTGAAAAAAATATGATTTACCTTAACAACTATAATAATTAGATCCATTTTCTACTAGCATTTTGATAATTTATCTGTGTTGAAAATCTTCAGATCTCTGAGGTCTGAAGACCTCTTCACAATCACCCTAATCTTTAATATAGCTTCCAATCAAAAAAGAAAGAATAACTTTATCCCTATCATCGGCATTTTATTGGCGAGTTGACCCGTTCAAACCTTTGAAGACTGTCGCAACTTCTGAGTCTGGTAAGCGATTTAACAAGATCTCAAAGATACAAGAAATCAAGTCCAAGTCATGGAGGAAATCTGAAACAGGTGCCCAAATTCCCAGGTCTGGCTGCCCATCAAAGGTCAGAATGAACTGCAAGACTATGAGTAAAACGTTAAAGCAGAAGCAAAGCTTTTCCCTTCAACGAACCAAAACAAACCAGTTATTCCACCAGAAGGTTACTGGGTGATCACTTTATATTAATGCTTACTGTCTGTTTGCTAAGAGGATGTGAAAATATTACATATTCTCTGCTTGTACTCATAATGTTGACCAATAAAGTTGATTCTGAGAATTAAGTCAAAGTCAAAACCCTGATCTTGACCCCATTAAAGTCAAGATGGTGACTTGAAATGGATTAAACATACAGGAAAAGGGTTCAGTGGTAGTTCTACATCAAATTTATTGGAGGGTGATAGAATCGCAGTTCTTTTTATTTAGGTTCAGAACAAAGGAAAGGAACAAAAAACAAAAAACAAATGCCATTATTTCACAGTTTAATATATGCTTAATGAGCCAAAGAATCCAGATAATACAAATTCTGCAGCTGCAGGTTAGAGAACACTGATCTACAAAATGAAAACTGTTATCCTGCCTCATGGAAGCTAAATGTACAACACCTGAATTTTTAATGCCTTGTTAAAGTAGAACTGTGAAGCTAAACAATTAAATTGGTCCAGGCAACCAATTATTTATGCTTTCTTTGTCAGTGCCTACAATAAGAAACCGATGTAGTATTATTTCTTCAGTACAGAGGCCAGGACCAGTTCTGCAGGGCATGGGCCCCTGTTAGCCCCTGCCTAGAACCGCCCGTGCTCCTGCTAAGCTTGTAATATTCCGGCTTGATTAAAGCAGAACTCACAAAGAAACACACAAGGGGGATCTTGTTCCAGGTAAAGGTTAAAGTGTTACCAGAATCAGTTTGATAAAAAACAAATGTTCACCCACTCAGTATGAAATTAAAGGTTTGCACCAGAAATAATTTATTCAGAAACCCAAAATTTGAATAGTCAATCAACCTAAATCAACATCAAAACCCCCAAAATATCAAGAGTCTGATTTGCCTTGTCAGGCCGATTCACAAACCACACTTAAAAAAAATAGAAAATCCCAAAAGTCCTGTTCCTTTTTTATATTTTTGTCCATAAAGGAGTCCCATACATTCAAATCCAACCACGACCTGGAAGCGTCGCTCCGTATTAATCCCCGTCTTCTTCCCGAAGAAGACTTCAAAACGTCAAAAAAGAACCCCAAAAAGATGAGAAAAAAGAAGAGTGGTACCACCCAAAAAACCCCCAAAAGAAAAATAAAGTCCAGATCTCACCGGGAGCGTCCCTTTCCCCCCCCGGTGGTTTCCTCCATGGACTGTCGTCGTCCTTCTGCACCGGGCGGCGTTCCCTCGGTGCACCCTCCGGTCCAGGCTTCCGGGCCCGATCTGTGGCGCTGGGACGAACCTTAATCGAACCTTAATCGATGTTTTATCTTTTGTTACTTTTCTTTGGATTAAACAGACACTAAGGATAAGGCCAAAACTCCCGCTGCACAGTTCGACACGAGCGTCTTTCTTACAAATTGCGCCGCGCCTTCCGGCGCACACGCCCCCTTTTTATCTCTAATTCCCACACACCTGGCCCCAAACATGATTTACCCAACATCAGTTTTTTTAACAGTGGAACTTCGACATTTTTTCTTATGTTTTTATTTATAATGAAATCCACAACTGTTCCACTAGACAGCTTGGCATTTTTAACATTTATTATATTTGCTGAGAAAAACAAAACATAGTGGTTATGTTACAATCCCCCCCCCCAGCCGGAGGCACAGGAGATTGAACTCCAAAATAGGGCTTTAAGTTAACCACATTAACTGTATCTGTTCCTTTGTCCTGGTCCTTCCACTGAAGCTGATAGTTTACTGGGCCTAACTGTTTCCTCACTATAGCTGGCCCTGACCACTTTGGCGCTAGCTTTGAGGAAAAACTATCTATGGCTTTGGAAAGAGGATGAGACCTTACCCAGACCAAATCTCCGACCGGAACTGTACACCTCTCCTCCGGGCATTATAATATTTGGCTTGTCGGGTTTGGCTTATCCCAACTTTCCTTTTGACTTCTTCCTTCATCTCATTATGTCGTTCCAACACTTTGTATTCGGTTTGCTGAGGTGAAGGAGGCTTGGATATCATTCTCTCCAATGGTCCTTGAAGTTGACGTCCCAACATTAGCTCCGCAGGGGCTCGTCCCGTGGTTTCATGTTGAGCCCCATTGATGGCAAAACGGAACTCCCATATATGTTGGTCCCATAGATGGTGATGCTGTCCAACAAATGAGGCTATCATTGTTTTGATAGTTCGATTAGCCCGTTCAGTCAAGTTAGCTTGGGGATGATAGCTGGTGGTAAAATGGTGCTTTACCCCCCACGCAGAGCAAAATCTGGCCATTTCTTGACTGGTAAATTGGGGACCCCGATCTGAGACAAGACTTTGTGGAACTCCAAAACGAGTGAATATCTCCTCCCTTAGGATAGAGATGAGTCTCTGTGTCTTGCTGTCTCTAACAGGAAACATTTCCACCCACTTAGTGAAATAGTCAATCACTACAAAAAGGAAAACATTTCCCTTTTTACTGCGAGGAAACGGTCCCATCAAGTCCACCCCAAGTTTTGCCCAGGGTTCAGTTAGAGGAGTGGGTTGCAGAAAACCAGCTGGAGCTTGATTGTCTGATTTATATTTCTGACAAACTGCACAGTTTTTTACATGAGTCCACACATCCTTACGGACTGTTGGCCACCATGCCACCTCCAACAACCGGAGGAGTGTCTTTAGCCTGCCCAGATGTCCACTTAAGGGACGATCATGGAAGTATTGGAGAAACTGAAGAATTAAAGACTTGGGAACCACCAACTGGTATTTTATACCATCTTTTACTGGGGTTTTCCTATACCAGAGATTATGAACTTTGCAGAAATTAATCTTATCAGATCTCTGGTATCTTGGATCCTGAACCAGCTCCAATAGGTCTGAGTCTTTTCCTGAGCTTCATTGACTTCTGCTAATGATAGTGGTAACCCTAACATGGCTGTAGCAGAATTCAGAGCCACATGTGCTAAACCACTCGGGTCAGCCGGCATCGCTCGGGACAGCGCATCAGGCACTACATTGTGCATTCCTTTTCTATCGTATTTCAAAACTGAAATCCTGCAACCTTAGCACCCAGCGTGTTAATCTAGAGCTGGATTTGGGGCAATTGAATGCCCAGGTTAAAGCAGCATGGTCAGTGTAAATGGTAACTTTGTTCCTTCGACAAAGTGTCTCCACTTTTCTACTGCCCAAACCACTGCCAAACATTCTTTCTCTGAAGTGGAGTAGTTTTGCTCTGCGCCCTTTAATGATCTGGAAGCAAAAGCAATAACCTTGTCTCCACCAGTGGTTGGTTGGACCAGAACAGCCCCCAGGCCACATCACTGGCATCGGTATGAATTTCAAATGGTAACTCAAATCTGGCTGTCCTAGTATTGGTGATTCCACCAAAGCTTTCTTCAGCGTCATGAAAGCATGTTGGCAGTCCACTGTCCACTCCCACCTTGCATCTTTTTGAGCAGTTGATACAGCGGTGTAGCCATTTCTGCAAAAATGTGATATGAACTTGTGGTACCATCCAACCATTCCAAGAAATCTCTGAAGACTTTTCTGGTTAGTAGGGGTTGGATAAACCGTAATGGCATGGGTTTTCTCTGGATCCACTTGAACCCCTTCTGACGATACAATGTGTCCCAGAAATCTGAGTTCTTGTTGGAAAAAGTTGCATTTTTTAAGGTTGAGGGAAATTTGCATGATGAAGCCTTGCAAAAACTGTATCCAGGTCCTTGAGGTGTTGCTCAGGAGAGGTTGAGAAAACGACATCAATGTACACACAGCAGATCTTTCCCCGTAGCTCTCCTAAAACCTTCTCCATTAAACGCTGAAAAGACGCTCCAGCATTTTTCAGTCCAAACGGCATGCACTTAAATTGGTAAAGTCCAAATGGAGTAATAACAGCAGTTTTTGCTTTGCTGTCCTCCTCCACTGTCATCTGCCAGTATCCAGACTTCAAATCTAGAGTACTGAAAGTGTTTGCTCCAGTCATGGACTCCAACAACTCATGGATGATGGGCATGGGATAAGCATCTTGGAGAGTCTTGGCGTTCAAAGCTCTATAGTCCACACAAAATCGGAAAGATTTGTCTGGTTTGGGAACAAGGACAACAGGAGACCCCCATGACGACTGTGATGGTTCTATAATATCGTCTTTAAGCATTGCGTCAATCTGTTCTTTTATTATTTGCCGCTTGAAAGGAGACACCCGGTAAGCTCTGCATCGAATGGGTATTTCATCAGTGGTCATTATTCTGTGTTTCTTCCACAGATGTTCTACCCAATGTATCAGAGCACACGGATGGCCAGGCATTCAAAAGCTTCTGGACTTGGGGTGGATGTTGTGTCCCCCTGGGAAATGACTCTATGTTTGATACTTTGTCCTCTTCCTTGGGCAGAGCCAGGATCAGATTAAGTGAAGAAATACTAGCATTCATAGGAGATGCAGCAGTTGCTGAAGTTGAAAAAGGATAAAAGGTGTAACCTTTTGGTCCTTTTACTCCATAGGTCTGGTCACCTAGGTTGATAATAGCAGAGGTTTTGGTTAAAAAATCGAGACCAAGGATGATGGGAAAGGTGAGGTTACTATCCTCCACCACAAAAGTTTCTAAAGACCACATCATCCCATGCCAACAATAAATGACAGTTGTTTTTCCTAAAGCACTATAGGTTTTGCCATTGGCCAGTGCAAACCTCTGGTTGTCAGCTGGTTTCAAAACTTCACCTTCTCGAGCAATTCTCTTCCACTGACTATTTCTCATCAGGGAATAGGTGCAGGCTGTATCCAGTACAGCATCATACATCTTGTCGCGCACCTCTACGGGTACATGAAGGAGGGAAGATACAGGGCCTCGCTGAACAACAGATACAGAGTCTGCAGGTCTTCTGGGGTTCACCTTGGATTGTCCTCTTGCTGGGGCTTTCCCTTTGGCTTTGTGCTGATCCACTTTCCCCCAGTAGACTTTAACACCAGCACAGTCTTTTTCAACCTGGGATCCCACCTTTATTAGTTGATCCATGGAGGTGACTGTACCACGCAGACAGCCGGCTATCTTCGGATTACAGTTGTTCAAAATCCTCCTCACCAACTCTGCTTCACTGATGTCTGGCTTCCATCTTAGACACAGTGCTTGATACTCAAAGGCAAAGTCTCTCAGACATTGCTCTGGCAACTGGACCATGTCCCTCAACTTCTCTTCCACCTCCGAAAGATAATCTGGAGGTAGAAAGGCAGCACAAAAAGCATTTTTAAATTCAAGCCAGTTGTGTATTTTGTTTTTTGCCACACTCCACCAACTCCGAGCAGAGCCTTTTAAGATGGCTGTTAGAGCTCCCAATAATTCAGAATCAGTCAGAGGTCTTACTGATAGAAAGGTTTCACACTGATCGATAAAATTTAAGACATCAGAAACTTCTCCTGCACCCTCAAATGTCGGGAACTCCAGGTGCACAGGGGGTTTAGAATACATCACAGGTGTTCTGCTTGCCGAGGGAATGGTCAGGTGGGAGGTCAATGCTGGAATGTTTTCCATCCCACAGATTGTTGAGGGCCGGACTGAACCCATCCCTGGACCGATGTGAACAGCCCTTTGAGGGTCTGAGAGACCAAAACTATCTTGTGGTACTTCTTGCGGCGGTAGGGCAAAAGGTGGAGATGAAGGTGTAGGGAAAGTGGGCCTCATGGTGGAATAAAGATGTTCAGACGGCACAGGTAGACTTGGTCTGACCCTATCTGAGGAAAGGATAGCTGTAGAGAATCTAGCGCGCTTCAACTTCTCTATCTCAGCCCTCCACTTCTCATCTCGTCGCAGCAAACAGTCCACTACCTTAGTTTCAAATTCCTTAAAGGCTGCGTTGTGTTGTTCCATGGCCTCAACATTCCTATCAATGTACAATCTAATGTTTTGCTCTCTATTCAAAGCACTGTCTATAGAGGCCCGGAAATCTTGTTCCAGTGAAGAAAGCCTATCTCCCATGTTAGTTAAATCATTCCTAACATCATCAACCTCTGACGCAGGGAGATATTCTTCCTCAACCTCCTCATTTTCTTCAACTTCATTATCTGACACATAAAGGGAGCTAAGCAGAGAAGTTATTTCACCTACAGGATTCCTCCTTGTAACCCAGGCGTCCCCCTCTCTGTAGCTACCTTCCTCTTCCTGATCTACACGACCTGCTTCTGTTTCTTCTTCATCCTGAGCAGGGTCTCTTTCCTCATCATGTTGTGTCAGAAATTATGTTATCCATTTTTGAAAAGAAAAACTCCAAACAAACAACAAGCAAATGAAATTGTCTACCACAGGATTCTCTTTATCTGTATCCCTTAATGTAACACCAAACCTAAAATTATATTATCCTGACCCCGTACGGGCCACCATTTTGTAATATTCGGCTTGATTAAAGCAGAACTCACAAAGAAACACACAAGGGGGATCTTGTTCCAGGTAAAGGTTAAAAGTGTTACCAGAATCAGTTAGATAAAAAACAAATGTTCACCCACTCAGTATGAAATTAAAGGTTTGCACCAGAAATAATTTATTCAGAAACCCAAAATTTGAATAGTCAATCAACCTAAATCAACATCAAAACCCCCAAAATATCAAGAGTCTGATTTGCCTTGTCAGGCCGATTCACAAACCACACTTAAAAAAAATAGAAAATCCCAAAAGTCCTGTTCCTTTTTTATATTTTTGTCCATAAAGGAGTCCCATACATTCAAATCCAACCACGACCTGGAAGCGTCGCTCCGTATTAATCCCCGTCTTCTTCCCGAAGAAGACTTCAAAACGTCAAAAAAGAACCCCAAAAAAGATGAGAAAAAAGAAGAGTGGTACCACCCAAAAAACCCCCCAAAAGAAAAATAAAGTCCAGATCTCACCGGGAGCGTCCCTTTCCCCCCCCGGTGGTTTCCTCCATGGACTGTCGTCGTCCTTCTGCACCGGGCGGCGTTCCCTCGGTGCACCCTCCGGTCCAGGCTTCCGGGCCCGATCTGTGGCGCTGGGACGAACCTTAATCGAACCTTAATCGATGTTTTATCTTTTTGTTACTTTTCTTTGGATTAAACAGACACTAAGGATAAGGCCAAAACTCCCGCTGCACAGTTCGACACGAGCGTCTTTCTTACAAATTGCGCCGCGCCTTCCGGCGCACACGCCCCCTTTTTATCTCTAATTCCCACACACCTGGCCCCAAACATGATTTACCCAACATCAGTTTTTTTAACAGTGGAACTTCGACATTTTTTCTTATGTTTTTATTTATAATGAAATCCACAACTGTTCCACTAGACAGCTTGGCATTTTAACATTTATTATATTTGCTGAGAAAAACAAAACATAGTGGTTATGTTACAAGCTTCATTTCAGATAAACCAGATTCACTGTAATTTATGCCAGCCGTGAATTTAAAAAGCCTGAAGTTAATCAGAAAGGGGCTTCGAGAAAAGGTTACTGTGCCTTTATTTTATCTATATTACTTTATATCATATATTAATATTATCTACTTTAATATATTCTCAGATATGTTTTTTGCTGGTTGAATTATGGAGGATTTGTGTCCCAGTAAAGTGCAAGGATTGGCTTTAATTTTTACGTTGTAAAAGCTTGACATTTTAACAGGGGCGTGAACGATATTTACAGGCGCTGCATTTGCTTTTTCGCTCTCTGTGGAGATTTGCAATGCCACATGGATGCAGCTGTTCAGGGCTTTGGCATTTAGACATCAATGTGGCATGAGGCCAATTATAACATTTCATAAACTCCGATTCCACACCGTAAGACAAACAAATGCACAACACAACTACACACAAAAGAGCTGCTCACAGTGTTTTTCTATCTGAGGCAAGGTGATCTGTTTCATGTCGAAATCGTTGTTTATTTGCTCACATGAGAACTAATAAACTTATAAAACACACTTTAATGGCGGGGCCCGTATGCTAGACAATGCCATCATTACAGTCCTATTCCCACGTTTGGAGAATTTAAGTCCCACTTCGATGCTCTTGTGATTTAAGTAGTCCTTTAAATTTCTCTGGTGTTCATCTGCACAGCGGTTTTCTGATTTCTGTGGTGCCAACCCCCCGTGTCGACCAGCCTACACCAGGGCTTATTAAACCAGGCTCCTTTTTACTCTTCTCAATGGTTGCTGCTATGTCAACTTAAGCCCAAGCCCTAAAAAAATGCTCAGCTCTCTGACTATTGTTACAGAATTTTTCCAAAAATTGGTGCAACTGACTGAGGTATTGCTGAATAGCCAACATACAGCAGGATGGAAAGAAAAGCCCTGCCTACCCTCATGCCTAATGCATGCTTGCCTTTTGATGCTTTGCAATTTACCCTGTGGCTGGTTCTTAAAAAGAAATCTTTCTTTTCTTTTTGTCATTTATTATCCATGTCTTACATAACATAGATTCCAACCGTTTGAGATGAGACAGTTTTTAAATACTTTCATGGCGCCTTTTTAGTTGGTCATCTCAGGAGGTTGCCATATGATTCTAAATGTTTACCATGATCAAACAAACAACAGCAAAAAGACTGGAAAAGTTGTGTTATGTGGTACTTACATTTCAGCATTTAACGTGACTATGTGTAATGTGCATGCTAAATAAATAACACATACAAATCATATCTTATAGAAGTCTTTTTTTCAAGACTCCCGGAGAGGTAGAAGTTGAGCTAGGTGGGCAAATCTTTGAAGATCTTTCAACTCTTCCGACCTCCAAGCCTGTGAGATGTATTCCATGCTTTTAAGGGAATGAACCGAAACTGTGGTCCTCCTGCGTCTAATCCTTGCACCAGACCCCTTGTCATCAGAGATCAACCAGTCTGAGCCTCAGTGCCCCCCACTCATAGGCAAGGGCAGCTGGCGGCTTTCATCTATGGGAAGAGCCATATGAATATGCTTAAATATGCATATTTGAGCAGAAACTGTTGCCTTTATCTGCATCTGTGTGTTTTTTTTTCTGGACAACTCTAGTATATGATCTTTCAGTTACATTTTAGAGCCCCTGCATAATGATTCACATTTTACAGAAAGCATTTGAAGTGTTTGTTAGAAGCTGTTACAAAGGCTTTGATCGTGTCTCCTAAAGAACCCGGCGCCTCAGATTTTTAATAAAACCGAAAAAAATAAAAATAAAAACAAGCGAGGAGACGTTTTAATCGCCTGTTGTCTCTCACAACCGTCACCCTTTATTAAATGAAAAAAAAATCATTTTCGTTTTTTTACATGGCTAGTGAAAATTCTGTTGTTTGAGGTTAAACTTGAAAAACAGCGGATCACACTGATCACGATCCAATGTGCTTCAAAGCGGGGACCAATCGTGAGAGCTTAATTTTTGTCTGTTGCAGTACGCATTGCGAGGCAGCTGCGTTATCAAGCCTGTGAACGCGACATCAGACGGAAGGTTCCTGTTTCTGATCCCATTCCTACTGAAGTCCATCCATTTCAGGAACATGGGTGCGTTGACATGCTCAAGCTTGCGCCTGCTGATTCGAGGCCATTAAACTAATATGTAGTGGACATGAGGCTGTGTGTAGTTTAGGGTTTGTTAAAGTGGGATCCCATGAGGCCACAGTTTAGAGGCCTTTTCAGCAAGAATGTGAGGCAATCTTGCTGTTAGCCCTAAACGCGCCAACATCACCCCAGGGCCTAGTAACTCTACAATGATGGATGTGGGACGTTGGGAAAAGAGGGTGGCCCTTCCCCAACACTGGAATTCCCCTTGGGCCTTTTCAATTACGGCTAGCCAAAGGTTTCTACTGTGATGATATGTTGAATTAAGGCTGTGACGGTAATGAAAGGGACAAATGTGATTTGGTGTGGCGCTGACCCTCAACTACAAGCGGCAGAGGCACATCTGGGAGTTCCTGTTTAGGCTTCACGATTTACCCTTTGAACTAATTCACATTTTATCACATAAAATCAGCCCTTTAATCTGCTTTATGGAGCTTTTATATGATAGATAGGAAAAAGCAACATTTAATTGTAAAGTGATTCATAGTTTTGATATAGCAAATCTGAAAAGTGTGGCATGCACTTGTATTCATCACTCTCTAAAAGCAGTGCAACTAATTGCCTTCACAAGTCACCTATCTAAACCAAAGCAGCTTTTTATTACAGAATAGTGGAGATTGAGGAACACGACAGACAGGGCTGGGTTAAAGTTGTAGACAAACTTAAAGTACGGTTAAAATGTAACACAATATCTAAAGCTTTGAACATCTCACCCATTACTGCTCTGTCATTTTCTGATGATGGAGAGAGTATGACACAACTACAAACCTACAAATAAAGTGCATAAAGATACACTGCACCAACGAGGGCTTTAAAGAAGAGGGGCAAAAAGAAAAGCCCCTTCTGAAAGAAAGCAACAAGAGCCTTTGTGAAAATATATTTAGATGTGAAGAACAGTTCTTTAACATAAGAACTGCCGCAGTAATCTTTTCGCCAATTAGTTCTGTTTCTGTGCTGATTTCAAACCTGTGAACTCTGATTCTTTCCACAGAGGAGTTAGTATTTATATCAGTCTTCAGGGAATGTTTCCTTTTTAGGATAAATCAGGAAAGGTGGAGGATAAAAGAAAAATTCTTGTTTTATGCAACCAAGGAGAGTGTGGCATTTTCAACAACCCAACTGTTAAAGTTGAATATTCCTCAGAAAATTGTCCTTTGGCCGCTGCTATGCTGGAGTAACACAGTGTATGTGAATGACTTTTCTTGATTATGTAATTCCAGAAATTATGCAGTCTGCTTTTGCAACTGGGTGTGTCTCAGGAAACGCACTTAACAATAAATAAATCATATTTGCATGGGAACTGAGTGGAATGAGGACAAAATCCTAAACCCGCTTTCATATGTCTAATTATAGAAACCAAATCCTGCTAATGAAGCTGTGTTTGGACTGGATCAGAGTCGCTTTTCTGTACATTTATCAACATTTGAAAAATGATTGAGTTACATACAGCTGCTGTATTTAATGATGTAATCACCATTTGGTGAAAAAACATTATAAATTCAGTATTAAAGATGCATACCATTTACCATTTATAGCCAGATAATTATACAGTTAGTATAACACTATGCTTGTTTGTTTTTAGATTACAAAAACACTTTTCAACAGATTACAATGGGTCTTAAGCCACTGCAGGATTACATGTGGTCTCTTGGTTTTACACATATATGAACAAATCTGAGCAGCTGACTTTTGCCTACATATAATTTATTGTTAATACACAGGAATGGCATGCTTATTTTCAATATTGCTTGTTCTAAAGTCTTTATTATCGCCTTATTAGCTGCCTTGAAATGACCAAATTTATGCGTGGTCGTGTTACTACCGCAATTCTGTTAGTAGCTCGATTGTAAAAGTGAGAAATATATACATTCTAACAATCACTTTAGTAATAAATAAATCAGAGTTACTCTGAAAATGTTAATATTATATATGACCGTTTTATAAAAAATGATTAAGACATAACCTACAGAATCACTGGGAAAACTTCATATGTGGAAAGTTAGGTGGAAGGTAGAAAACGGTGCACAAACAACAGTCATTTATGACTTTCCACAAGACATTGACTGTAGTGTGTGGCTGGTGCTTTAAGAGCAATCACCCACAGATGTATCCAGATCCTGGGGTGGCGTTAGTCTTGTCAAGTCATCTCTGAACCAGAGTTGCAGAGGCGTCTCACCTTGCAGGGAACATGGACTGAGTCTGGAGGAAGAGTGGAGCATCGCAGGCTGTTGAGGTTCAGTGTTGGGTTTTTTAAATCAGTGATGGTTTGAGGGTCAGAAAACTGGTTTGAACTAAACCCCAAAGAGAAGCTGTCATGTGAGAAATTAGCTGAGTGAGACCAGCGCTAACAATGCCGACGAGCCCTAAGCTGTCCAGTCTGTAGGTATTTAGTAGGAAAACATTTCTGCATTAAACATGTGGTTTTTTTTCTTGGTTTTGTGCAATAAACTAAGGCCACAACATGTAAACAAACAGAACTTTATAACTGAAATATTTCACTATGAATCAATTAATCTAAATAACAGATTCGTGTTTAGAATTTATTTACCAAAATAATTCAACTTTTTGATTATATTCTAACTTACATGTTGAGATGAATCTGTAAAGTCATGATCAGAACAACATTGTGCATCATAAATTCCTTTCATCTTTCATATCTCGTCTGATGCCTGTTCTTAGTTTTCATCTAATTTCATACCTCCTGACCTTTAGCTTACTTTTTATCATTTCTTGCCTTATGTTGCTTCTCTGATCATCTCAGAAATGTTTCTGTTTTTTATTTTCAGTTTAGCTCCAGGTTTTGCAACAAAATGGAAGAATAAACGTCCAATTTTCCTTTTAAAAAAGCCAGAGTTGGTGGTGAAGTACTGGCTTGTGTGAATGTGTGTGTCTGTATGCAATATGTAGCAGCGTGGAGGACTCAAGTCCCAGTGTATTCAAGCCCACAGATCACAGAAGTTTTGAAAATCTCCTTGATCATTTCCATTTCTAAAATAACTTCCTTTGAACATTCCAAGTCATTTGTGTGTGTGTGTGTTTTTTTCTTATTTATAAAGCTTATTTAGACAATCAAGGAGTTGAAAAATAATTAGGCTCCCATGCATGCGCTTGGACATGTACTCCCTTTCAATCAGTTAAAACCAGCTGTTAATTAAACTTCTGAGCTGCCCAAATAATTTTCTTATTAGCTGCCACGTTCCTCAGATCTGATGTCAGACGAACACATTTTCTCTTTGGCTGCGTCTTTCTGTGTGTTTTATTTCCCACAGAAATCCCACTGACCCACATAGTTGATCTCAGTTTTGAAGTGAATAATATAGAAGTTAAGCAGCACGGAGGCTCTATTATTAGTCCCGTCTGAGCCTCTGTTTAGGTGCTGCTGTGTGTTGCTGAATTCCCCGAGAGGAGGCATTACCATCTCATTTGGGTAAGGCTCAGATTACCTCACACAGCCGAGTCGTTTTATGTGTTGGGATCTGAGTTGTCAGTGCTGAATGTTTATTCTGGCATCTAAAGGCATGGCCCCGTCCGGATCCATTTCAGCGACATCACACATGACACCTTGTGATGCCACCTTGCTGTTATTTCCATTGAAGGGGACTCTCACTGTCAACAACATGGTATTGATCCTCGGGACCATTTTAACAACCACCTCGCGCCCTTTCACACACACCTGAGTGACTGCGGATTGAAAATGTTTCCCGATAACGTCGCTGGAACGTCTTCTTTAAGTCGTCAGCTGAGGCGTTGTATGCTATGCAGAGAGAGGATGGTGCAAATCAAATAAATTAATATGCAACATTAATGTTTTCATCCTGATTAAAAGGCAGTCGCATGATGAGCAATCAAAACAAGAAATAAACTACATGGATTAAAAATTTGCTTTTAATTGGGTAGATGAAAGAGGTAATTAAATGCAGTTGAGTTAAGTCTCTATTTCAAGGCAGCCAGTACTCATTTATTAAAATTGAAGACATTTAGTGATGCGATGAATTGCTCTTTTCACTTTTGTTTCAACATTCATGACCTGAAATATAATTTTCCTTATTATTTTCTCAATTTTAATTATTATTGTTTGGTATTTTCATTAGTTGAAATAAACTTTACAAATTAAATTAAAGTCTAGGAACTTTAATTTCCTGTTTCCTGTAGCATTTGTCTTTCTTCCAACACTCCTCAAAATGGGAAGGAGAAGAGAACCTGACATTTGTGTAAAGTTTGATGTGCATTGATGTTTGCAGTTTGGAAAAGATCTTTTCCATATATCTTTAATCTAATGAGTAATTTATGAGTTTAAGACAAGTAGAAGAGTCACAGCGGTGGCATGTTTATCTTGCCACTAATGTTCAGTGTGGTAAGGAAGGAAACATACTGCTGAGTAACTGAAGCAAAGACTGGTATCTAGAAGTCACAGTGTGGCTCAACTCTGCTCAGATATACTCTACACATGATTTTTCTTTGCAATTAAGCAACAACTAAACAGCCATCTTTGATACCACATACCAACTGGTTGTTTGGGTGGCATACCAAAACAAGAAAAAAGCATTTTCTGTCCTACTGTTGAACCTACTGGGGCTTTAAACTTGTGCTTTGGTTAGATGAGATGAAGATTGTACACTTTTTAGCTATAAACACTCCAGGAGGGATATGTAGAAGAGCACCGCAATGTTGCATGTTGGAGGATCTGTGATGCTGTGGGCTTGTTTCCCTCAGGAATTTGGAAACTTTATTAGCATGGCATTACGGACTGCCAGATATTTCAGGGGATTTCAAATAAACACTTCATGGACGAGCAGAAACAAGTTTATGACTTCATTCTGTAGCAGGATATCGATCCAAAACATACAATCAAATCAATGCAAAAATGGCTCCTCAGGTTGAGAATCAACCTTCCACTAAAAACCTGTAAAAAATATGAAGTGTAAGTTGAAGAAAGGCAGAAAGATTGTGAAAGGAGCAATGGTCAAAGATCACCCTCTGTTTGTGCTCCAACCTTGTGAAAGGATATAGCAGAAGGCTAAGTCCTGTCCTGTGGGCTAAAGGCTATCGTACACAGTATTTACAGCAGGTGTTCCAGTGTTAAGAGCAATTATTTCTTTACATGGGATTTTTCATGCACTTAAATGACCTCAAATTAAATGTTAGATTTTGCAAATTTTATCAGAGACTATGCTACTGCAGTAACGAATGCATTTATTTGCAACACTATATTCATCTAATGTAGAGGATTTGGTTTTATTCTGAGTTTTGCATCATGCATTCACTTATAGGAGCCTGCAGGAACAGTTATTAACATATGGTTATATAAATGTTCAAATTTGCTTACAGCTAGATCAGAGTCTGTTATTTATTATTAATTGTGCTTTTTTCCTAAACTAAACTCCCCTGCAGCTGTGCTTTCAGTATAATTCATTGTAATGCGACATTTTCATTAAATTAATACTTCTCTAAAAGATTTGGACCAAGACTTTGTGCTGGAGCACCCCTTAAGATAAATTTTATTGCAGTACTGTTGCATTAGACTGTGTTAGAGTTGTGGACTATTTTTAAATCGGTGTGACAAGCAAACTGGTGACTAAGTTTGCATTTTGAACTTTCAGCTGCGCTCATGACAGAAGGAGAAAAATAAAAGTTGATTACTTTTCCAGCCCCTCTCTATCTGCTGTAACAGTTTCTATATTAGGGATCACAGGATGCTCATTTTGGGGGGTGAAATACAATTTCCGAGGCGTGATGGGGTAACTGTTGGGGTATGAGGAGCAACAAGCTTGACTTCCAGAAGACGTGCTTAAATTTGTGCAACAAGACCAGCCCATGTCGCTCTGCGATTGCACCAGCCTTACTCATCAATCAGAAATCAAAGCTTTGACAGTGACAAACATTAAAGGGAGGTCGCTTGGTTGTCCTGTGCCAAGAGGTTTCTTTTTGCTGAGCATATTAAATCACTGTGGGCTATAAAGTGTCTCATCATTGGTCATGTTGAGAATTTTAGCTGTTTCTGAGTAGGCACATGAACTTTGTTGGGCTTTAATAAGTCATTGTTTTTGAAATGTCTGATTTAAAGATCTGTTATTTTTACAAAGCAAAACATTTAATGTCCCTACGCATCCAATTTACTTGCTGCAAAACACGCAGAGTGAACACTGCCAAAGGACAGATGAAACCTCACTCCAGCTTGATTTTTGGAGAAAGGCGGGGGTTCGTAAACTTCAAAAAAATACACTTCACACACAGAAGAAAATGAATAAATCCAATAAAAGTAACCAAAATGTCACAGCTGCCAGTCGCTGGCTGCATCAAAAATGAAAGAAAGAAAGAAAAAACTTTTCATCCTGATTCCACTCATCTGCATTTAGGTGTGTTGTCAATGTTTTTCTCCGCCCCCTTTTGGGATTTGGACTCAGGCAAGAAGTCTGTTTATCTGAGCAGCCAGCAGAACCTCAACAGCGAGTTTTTCTGTATTCAAGTGGTGTCTTCAAAATCTTGACGAAGTCAGAGTTAATGATCAAACTAGCTGCTGTATAACTCTTTGATCTGTTCTTGTAGCCACCCATTAATAATCACATTAGGCTCAGAGTAATTTGTGCCCAACATTGCCTAATTATTACCTGTAATTGCTTGCCTTTTTTTTCTTGCAGACTCTTGAATGCCTGCTCATCTAAAATCTGGATGTATTTTTGGGTAAGTGATGTATAAATACGTGAAAGACCATTTAAATCTTTCAGTTTTGAAGTAGTCTGTGGTACTTTATGACCTTAGACCAAAGAGTTTGTTACGCACAGCTTAGAAAGAACATGCCAGTTTCACCCATCCCTCTTCTTCACTGCATTCTCAACAGAGGCTTAGCAAGAGACGCTGTTTCTCCAGACTGAGATGGAACAACAGAGCATCCATGCTCCACAGTGTCAATGGGGATGTTAGTGGGAGTTGGTGTATTTTATGCCTTTGCCAGGGTATCTTAATTCCTGTGCAGAGGCTATGATTTAGTCTTTTTTGTTTGTCCCTGGACATGTTTATGGGCTAATAGGCCTTTGTAAGCAGTACTCTATTTATTTAATACAATTGTTATGCGAACAGAAGGAATAATAAACAGGCTGACTAAACATACGATTCTTCTTTTGGGCTGAGAAAACCCTGTGTAAGGACACAAAAGGGGGACGTTTCCACAGCGGAAAGTAAATTCTTTTGAAGTGGAACTAATCATCTGAGGGATGGTTCCCGTTGTCCTAACAACGCAGCTGAATTGGAATGAGCCTTCTTTTTTGTGGAAGATATGTTTTCTCCTTTTCATTCAGACCTGATGATGATAGTAGTTTCACGCCCTGTCCACCCACATTGTCCGTCCAAACTTCTTTGCAAGATAAGTCTTTACTTGTAGACGCCGAACGCACGGCGGGTGACTCCTGGGCTGTGACGTCAGCCTAACTCCTCTGTCTCCTGCTCTTTCTCTCCTTTTAATGCCTTTAGGATGAAAAGGGGAATCTCTGAGTGTGAAAAGATGAAAGCTCCAAAACAGTCCTTATATCATAATAGACCTTCTTTACATAAAGTCGGCCCAATGGTTTGAGTTTTTTGCTGCTTCTGGTTCACCTGAATTTTTATGATTATGCCTTTTTATGTTAATTGTAAAAGAAAATAGTTTATTTGGGGTAGGAAGATACAAAGAGTAATTGTCAAAAAACAACTTATTTAATAGGAATAGTGCTTGAATTCAGCACTGAAACCAACTTCTTTTGCATATCTGCATTTTTACAAGGAGAAAAATACATTTTAAAAATTGACTCAATTAAAATCAACTCTGAGCAGAAAGAGACAAACAAAACAACATTTAAGATTAGAATAAGATATCAAATAAATAAAAAACAACAATTTTATCCATAAATATTGGCTTATTCAAAGATATGTTTAATACTTGCTTAAATGTTGTTAATTTAATAAGGTGCTTTTAGTAAGACATAATTAGTGTCATCAGAATGCATCTTAAAATTTTCTGAATGTGACTGAAGATTTATATATAAATGGCAGATATATAAGAAGAATAAAATGCATTGTTTTTAGGGCTTCATTACAACAAAACATTTTCTAATAGCCTTCTAAAGACCTTTACTTTTAATCAAACAATCCATTATCTTTCAGTGACTGTTGAGAAGCTATGTTATTTAATACGTCAAATAAAATGTAATCTTTCTTTAATCAAAGAAAATAAAACAGAAGAAATATTGATTTCAAAATACAGATTATATTTGCATAATTTTATCTTTTAGTAGATACTCGTCTCATTTCCCATCAGAAATAAACTTCATAATTTGACAAAAGTAATGAAGTCTCCAGGTTGTGTTAATTAAAGGGATCATGTGAATATCATAGTGCATATTGCTGTTTAATACAACTAAGCATTTATTGAGTGAGCCCCTAAAAGCTGTCGATATATGCACAGAGAAATGTCCTTTTATCTGAAGCCGTAGCAATGCAGCTTTTGTATTTCTCACCATCTGCCTCAGACAACTAAAAAAGGTAACCTTGCACTCCTGACCTCAGACTGGGGGAAATGCAAACTTGTACCATTCCAAATCTTTGTCTTCACACAAGCTGTAAAGCTCTACCTCTCCTGAGTTATAAACTATTGGCCTCTCTGCTACTCCAATAGTCATCCAGCCGTTTTATTGTCTCAATGGGGGGTACAGGGTTCAGGCAGCAGTCATCGACTGAAACAGAGGTGAACTCTTTGGGGGGAAGCTTCCTGGCCACTGTGCCAACATATCAGTCAAGATCTGTTGAGACATAAAAAACAAAGAGACTGAATTCCTCGTTGCACACACACAATTTTTCAGTGGAAAAATAAAAGCTGCTATTGCTTTAGTTAAAATCCTTAAATATATCCATCTCCTCATCTTGAACACACATTTATTTGGGCTGAAGATTGGATGATAACATTATTATTATCACTATCTAAATTAAGCAAAGATGAAAATTTGAGCAGTTTTCAGATGTTTTTGTCAAGCCCCAGAACTTATTAGATTTTTATCATTTGTAGTTTTTTTAGAATCTCAAAACCTCCCTACTGTGTTTTCCTGCTGATTATTTATACAAAGTTCTTATGACTACATTATTTATCATTTTTCTCACAGATGATTTATTAATTGCAGTACTGCAAATAAGGACACCCAATGAAGAAGCGGTAAGAGTCAAATTATGTTGTAAAACTAAAAAAAAAAAGGAAGTCTAGCTAATCAAACATTGTTTCATCTCCTTCCCACTGCAATAACTGTAGTGAATCATTAGTATCAATGAGAAGCAGGTGGCAGCCAAATGAGCAAAGAGTTCTCAGTCAAAACTAATTCAAGCTGATAATGGATTTGTACTTAGCAGTCATAAATCTACATGATGTTCAGTTATCGCAGCAGCTATTCACACACCAATTAAAGGCAATCCGGGCTACTGATGTGATATTTGGCAACAGTGCATTCGCTGTGATGTCACACAGGGGTGGATCCCTGCGTGCAGTGACAGGAGGAAGACGTCTCTTTCTTCCATCCCAACAGCAGGATTAGCCTGCGCTCTTTTTTCTTAAAGGGTTCGGAAGATGAATCTGCTTTATCTCATCACTTCGTTGCCTGCTGTGTTCTCAGTGTTTTCTCTTAAAGCCTCACAAGCGCCCTCGCTATAGCACTGAGTGTGGAAAGGTTACGGCAGGACGCACAGCATAAGCTCACGACACACTTGAATCTAGGCCATGTCTAGTTCTTCCTGGTTGGCAAAGAAATTCAGCCTGTCAGAGGATGCAAACTCGGAATCCTCAAGAAACCTTATTTATTCCACTTCCAGCTGGAAAATGGCTCGCTTTAAGGTCATTGCAGCCTCTCTCTGCAGTCTAACCATGGATGAAAGGGCTGACGGACCAAATACTCACAATTAAACCAATGCTTTCCTTGAGACAGAGACTCATGCATGAGCTGCACTGTCTTTAAATTGTCCAAGCATTCCTTGGCTTGCTGTAATTTAGTTTTTTTTTTTTCATTTTTGCATTGCCATTGTCATCACTGCGAAGTGGGAGCCTGGGAGAGGACACCAGCGCTGTGCCAGTTGGCTCAAGCAGAGAAAACACAAGGCAGACACAGAACAACTCCAATGTTCATTGTTCCAGACAGAGTCCATTTTTTTGGCCAGTGTAATTTCTGAATGTCCTGTTAGTCCTAGGAAATGTTTAAAGTGGTGACTTTGAAACTACCTAGAAGAGTGCAGCTCTTCCAACTCATTTTATCACGTGTAAAATATTTATTTATGCAGAATTATGTTCATTAATTTTTTCTTTCATGTCTTGCCAAAAAGACAGAGGTCATTTTATTCAAAGTTATGTAACGATAGGAAAGTCATAGAACTCCTAGATCAGGCCACAGTCATAAATGATTGATACAATGATTGTTGTCAATATGTACAATATGGCTCACTGCCCAGGGCAGCACAACCTGGGGGGCAGTTCAACTTGGACTGAGAGCTTCAACCATTTGAAGCGATAGTTTTGTCTAGTCAAAAGGAAGTGGGTGGTCTTGGGTTATGTACTCTATATGCACTTTGAGAACATATGACCCCACACTGCTGCCACGATAACATCGGATCTGATTGTCAGCACTAAATTAAAGGGACTACGTTTGATCTTGTTCAAGATATACATGCTTGACTGGTCAAAGATGGACTAACAAAGGCTTTATGCTTTATGAGCTGCATTATTTGTGTAAAAAACAAACAAAAACATCTGATTTATTTTTTCAAAATTTTGTGGAAATATAGTATGTATTCTAACATCTGTAAATTCTTTTATTTAAACCATTCCACTGAAAACAAGCCTGTATGTTTAACGTTTGGACCTGTGCTGTGGAAGCCCTGTCTATTTGTGGTTCAGTATTTATGGATTCATCCTTTGTCGGGTTTTTTTTTTCAACAGCTATATGGAAAGACAATGCAGCCTGGGGAGCTGGAAAAGTCTGTGCAAAAGTACTTGAAGCACAATTAGCTGGCATTTACAAAGCAGTCAGTGAAGAAGCGCCATTTCTTTTCCTTGGCGCTGATTGGCTGCACCCAAGAGTGAAGGTAAGAAACGCTGTGGATGTCTATGGTATTGAAAAGATGATTTATATCATGTGTATTAGTGCATGTTACAGTATAATTGGTTTTTGAACTATATAAATAGGCAGCTGTAAGTGTTTTTGGAGGATCTCAGATGTTTGTGGATTTGAGCTACTCACAGGCCGTGGCAGACTAATACCCCGAGTTATTGACTGTAAACCTACTCACTACTATAAAATGTTTTGTTGTGTGCAATAGGTTGCCTCCAAGACTTGCCCTGCATTTAAATCAAACCATTTCCTAGCTAAACACGACCAGCTTTGATGGAGAAAAACAACCCCGCAGCATCATGCTACCACCACTATATTTTGCTCTAGAGTCTTCTGAATGCAGTTTAATGATAATGTTCCTCCATGTAGAGCATTTTCCAAGTTGGCTATTTTAATCTCATGTTGCCTGAGCATTTTCTTTCTAATATTTTATATATATTATAAATATGGCCAAACAAAAAATGGGTTTCTTTCAGTAAAATGCTTTCTTCTTGTCACTCTTTTGTGTGTTTTTTTAAGAGCAGATTTCTGGTGTTCAAGGCTAATATCTAATATCTCTCAAACTCTTTGTATACTTTGGCTTTCCTGATGAAAAATCTCCTGTTAAATTTTTGAAGAATGATTTGAATAGTGATCTGTGAAAATACCAAAACTTTTGATATATTTATCTACTTATTTACGCATTCTGTATTTATTCATTTATTTATTTATGTTTCGCCGGATATATTTTTTCTTACAAAGAAATAGAAAGACAGACAGATAGATAGATAGATAGATAGATAGATAGATAGATAGATAGATAGATAGATAGATAGATAGATAGATAGATAGATAGATAGATAGATAGATAGATAGATAGATAGATAGATAGATAGATAGATAGATAGATAGATAGATAGATAGATAGATAGATAGATAGATAGATAGATAGATAGATAGATAGATAGATAGATAGATATAGATAGATAGATAGATAGATAGATAGATAGATAGATAGATAGATAGATAGATAGATAGATAGATAGATAGATAGATAGATAGATAGATAGATAGATAGATAGATAGATAGATAGATAGATATAGATAGATAGATGATAGATAGATAGATAGATAGATAGATAGATAGATAGATAGATAGATAGATAGATAGATAGATAGATAGATAGATAGATAGATAGATAGATAGATAGATAGATAGATAGATAGATAGATAGATAGATAGATAGATAGATAGATAGATAGATAGATAGATAGATAGATAGATAGATAGATAGATAGATAGATAGATAGATAGATAGATAGATAGATAGATAGATAGATAGATAGATAGATAGATAGATTTCTTTTCCCATGTACTTCCTTCAGTATATGTTACACTAATCCAGAAGTCTATGTAGGTTATAATGCAGCTTTATCAGTTTTCTCCTCATAAGCCTGCAAATCTATTCTCCCGGTGGTGCTGTGCTTAGTAGACAATAGTCCTGCAAATATCAGGGGCCAAGTCATTATCTACTGCTCAGCAGGTGTAGACATTATTGAAGTGTCGAACTAATGATATGTAATGAGCTCTCTGTGACACATGTCTAGCCACCCTTACTGTCATGGGGCCCATTAATATATAACAGCATCATAATTAGTTTTGTTTGAAAGCCAAACAGACGCTTATAAATCTTTCAAGCAATATTGAAGTTGTGTTTGCACACTGCTTGCAGTTTTGCAATCTGTGCATCTTGGGCCAAAGATGCACATCTTAGGTCAGTTTAAATTGTGCATCGATAGTTCCATAGTTTTGCATCAGAGGTTTTTGCATAGACAAATGACAACACCCTGCCTGCTTGGACAGTTGTGTGTGTGTGACTAATTTCTTTCTTTCAAACACCACAATTCCCTGACAAACAGGAATAAATCATTAGTGTTAGTCTGTTTGGTATGCTCTGTAAATTCAAAGCCAGCGACACAAACACAAGACAGTCTTAAAAATTTATATTGGAAATGGTTTTTGATGTTGTGCCCCTCTGCAAACACTTTCAGCTTTCCGCAGGTCGCATAGCAACAGCAAACAAAGGCAGGGCCCATCTCAAGTTTCCTGTGGAGCGGCCGGTCCAGCGTGCCTTTGATCTTGACTGGGAAAATAGCTGAGTGGGCACTACTTGCATTTGTCTTTCATTTACTCTAGGCCCCCTCCACAGCCTCCCTGTTCTCCCAAAATGTTCACTAAAACTGCCAAATCTTCATCTGTCCCCAGCAACCAGGACCCCTCCTGGATAATCAGCCATGGCAAAGAAACCCATTTATGCTCCACTTGGTTTAAATTGAGCATTTTCTTGTTTAGTGGTATACTTTCTACCTATATTAGGACTAAATCAGTCAAAACCAAGTTTTCAATTTCTATTTTATTTATTTAAAAGGGTCAGCTTCCATCATTTATGAGACAAAAATAAGATTTTGACAAAAAAAATCCAATTATTTTTGATACATTCACCAAGTTCCAAGAATCACATTATTATTATAATTGTTTTTTATTACTTATTATATTTATTATACATACAGAATATAGTAGGAACAATTATAAAGTGATAGACTTTATTTATTCATTAAATGCTTATAATTAATTATGTCAAAGATTTTCTTTTGTTAAACAAACAAAGTCCTGACAATCCCAAAATAAGAGCTAGGATGTGAGCAGCACAGTGGAATGTCTGCAAACAACTCATGAAACCAACAGGAATTTCACTAATTTAATTAACAAATCATTTTTTAAGACATTAATTAATCTATAGTTACAAGTCAACACAGAATCACCAACCTTTATTATTTGGATTTCCATTCCAGGCTTCATTGAAATTAAAGGGTGTTACAGCCTTGCTTTTTATTTTTTCCAAGTCGTCTCACTGCAGAATTTATTAACCTGTGCCCCAAGACGCTGAAGTTAAAGCCTTGTTGAACACTTGAAGCATCCTAATTTTGCCTTTGAAAGTCTAAGCATTATGAACTAAGAACCTGAGAGAATCATTTGTATGCTCCAGACTTCCCAATGCCAACAGAAAACTGGGCACATTTGATTTGGATAGTCACAGGGCTGCTGGAGAGAGCTCCTAACTCGAAGCTCTTCAAAAGCAAAACATTTATAACCCATTTCTGAGTGTAAATAAATGCTATCAAAGGAAGTACTTGGAGATTAAATATAAATAACTCATATTCTATGCATTTACATGACCAGAGCTGGATGGTGTAACGCATCTTAAGGCTATTGAATGTAGTCTTAGTTTGCTCTCCTCTGCTTTGCTTTCATCGAAACAGCTCAGACAGCTCAGAAGATTAAACAAATTGAAGTGTTACTCACTGTTTTGGTGTAATTTACTGTAATTGATGTTTCTATCTGGTGCTGAGGTCTTTAAAAGCAATTGCTTGTGTTTGTTGAAAGGCATGCAGCCCAGTAGGGTGTATTGACTTTGGCCGTTGACTGGTACTGCTGCATTGGCATCCGTTAATGCTCTCCCATTGTTTGACTAAATGACTAACTCCTCTGTAAAGCTGAAAGCACACCTCACTAACTACCAGAAAGGGACTTCAGTATAAGTTTATGCTTTTCACCACTGTTTGCTGAATTCTAGAGTGAATCACACATTTACAAGCTGAGGAAAACAACATTTTAGGAAGGTGCTTTATGGTGGAGTAAATTTTAACACTCTTTGCAGTCTTTGTTGTCTTCACCAAAGGCTTACAAAGCGATAATCTAACATGGTTCATCCACTGTTTTTGACTGAACATTCCTTTTTCCAAATAGTTGTATCAAAATATCGACAAAGAACAGCCTAACTGTTCTGGCATAACATGTTGTTTCCCACAAATACAATCCTACAGTTTTTTTGTCCACTGCATACAACAATGCAGTTTCACTATAAAGTCTAAAATGCTTACAAATGAACTCCATGTTAAACCCCAAAATCTTAAAACCCATCCATGTTTGCGTCTTTTGATTTTGGGCATTGCATAAAAAATTCTTAAAGAAATTAGTTTTTTCTTAAACATTCCCTGATGTGGCATTTTACAATCGATTATTTTAACTGGTAACAAATTTAAAACTATAAAGAAGATCCAAGAAAGACTGACTCAGGGACCAAACAACATAGAAATAAATGCTTAAACCCAACAGAAAATCTTTGTTAAATAAACAAACCCTGTTTTCTCCAAGCTATGAATAAGCATGACAAAGAAATGTCTGCACTCTGCATCGTATGACTGACAGCTTGAGGCACTGAGTGACACTTAAAAAACTGACAACTATTGTTAGTCGAGCCCAACATGTAAGCTTAAAATTCCCAGTGGCTTTCCTGAGTCTTATAAAACTTTGTAACAAACTTCAACTCGTTGTTAATGGTCTCATTCAACAAATTACCTTGTTCTTTCCCACTTTCATTACATCGCCTGTTTTAGCTGAATCATGAAGCTGTTTTCATTGTAAAAGCTCCTAAAATCCCATATAAAGTACCTGATCTGCAGCAAATGACTGACAGATGCAGTCCTCGTCTCTCTACCAGGTAAGTTTAGGTGAAGTTTAGCAGCCAGCAACATATTTGAGCATTTACCTTTTCATGACAGACACACCCAAATCAGAGCTTTAACAGCATTATACATAATAGACTGCCTCCAAATTTTGTAGCCTTTTTATGTGGTACTTGAGTGTAAAATGATACTTATCTGCCTATACTATTTATATGACCTATCCATGCAATCAACCAAAATACAACAAATCTAACTGCGTTGCTGTTTGCTGTTTGTGTTTTTCACCCTGCTTTAGTCAAAATAAATCATTTGTTCCATGAGTTTCTTTGTGAGCACAGCTCATTCTAGCTGTTTTCTATTTTAGTTCTGTCAAAGCATGGAAGCTGAAGAAGGCTTTTATTTTCCTTCTGGAAATACCTGAGTTTCTTTTTATATGAAAAGGTCTGTCCTACCGCTTTGTGCTTGCTGTATTCTCTTCTGCATGCATGAAGCACCGCAATATTTACATGCACTCACATTTGTTCAGCACCTGCACATCTACAAAATCATGTTTCCTATTATTATTATTATTATTATTATTATTATTATTATTATTATTATTATTATTATTATTATTATTATTATTATTATTATTATCTACTTGAAACTATCAAAAGTAATTGAAAAGAACTGGAAGAAAACATGAACTGTGAAGGCAGATTTTCCTCATCTTCTCTTCCTCAAATCCAACTGAACCAGTTTTAACACATTTATTTATAGCAGGTTTAAAATTCTGAATCCTCTGGAAGAAGACTGTTTCAGCATCATGTGTCATCACATTACCTCTGACAAAAAAAAAAAAAAGACCCAAAACAAAACAAAACATGCCTTCATGCTTGTCTGCACCTAAACCCACTTACTAAAATGACTGCAAGTGACACCTGACAACAATTTTAGGACAAGCAATATATTCAGAACATTTTGAGCCCTAAAATGCCTGTTTACTGTCACTTTAATTTATGTTGTTTGTCTTGTGGGCTGTCTGATACTGGGACACTGGCAAGTGAATCTTCAGTCCCACCCTGGATTGACGGGTTGTGTTTGTCAGGGGTGTGGCTGCACCGCAGCGATCTTAAAGTTGATGTTAAATGTCAATGTGACATCCGCATAAAATGTCTTGATGCAGATTTTCACATCTAAACACTGTTTTACTCAATTTATCAAGCATTTATAGAATTTAGTCTTCCTCTCCTGCCTTACTTTTTTCAGATATAAAATTAAATTTGTTATCAAACAGATATAATTTTGGCTGTAAAATATATTTGCAGTTATGATTATTATTTATAGAGCATGTGATATTGTGGAGGTATTCCAGACTAAATTGAATTGTTTGATAGGTTAAAAGTATGAATAGCCACGATAAAGACATTGAATTTTCAGATTTTACAATAATTTTATTTTTTAAGGTGATTTTATCCTGATTAACGTGTTTGTCTTGACAGATGGAAAGAAATTATGCATTATAATATTCAAATTGACATCATTAGCATTTATACAATATGCGTTTGACATATGATGCAAACAGTGTTACTCACACTAAACATACACACCAACAAGCACAGCATGAATTAGCTATTAAGCAATAAAATTTCAAGATTTTCATCTTATTTTTAAGCTGTGTGTGTTTGTTCCATTTCAGTTTAAACTATATTTAAGATTTCTCCCAATTTCTTTCTTAGTATAGAAAAAAAAACTACATTTATGCCAATTTAGCATGATGCAAAGACAAACACCATCTCAATCTGTCAGCCTATATGCTATACATACACTTGGGAGAAATCAGTGTCTGTTTATGCCATATAGATTTATCACCTCTTAACTATATGACATTTCTGGAGAGAGAGAAGGAAAAAAAACAACAATTATGGCACAGACGGAGTGGGGGTGGGGTGGCATTTGTCAGTGCTCTCGTTGGGGTTCAAAAGTAGAATATAAAATGTCTGTCTTTGTCTAATCCAACACATTTTATTTTTATAACTGAGAAATCTGTTCAGGGACCCCAACATTTTTCCAACTGTCAGGGTGTCATTTGTCTGGAAAGCAAAAAGTGGAGCTGAATTTCCTCCCCCGGTCCGTCTGCATGTTGTGAGGTTAGCTGTTGCAAACATACAAGGTGGAGATGTGGATGTATGGGAAGAGCATTTATACACTTCAAACATTTTTCAGGCATGGTCACCGAGCCGTGCAGAGAGCACTCTGTCAGATCTCCATACCGGCTCTTTGACATTACTTTTGCCCTGTTGCTTCATCCTCCTTCAGTCTCTGCTGATTTTCAAGGAAGCAGTTGAACTTCATCGTATTGTCCCTCATGTTAATCTCTTTCTCCTCCATGACTCGTTCCCCCCGACCCCCTGATTTCCTTTTACCCCTGTTCTCCTCCCTTTGCTTCTTCTTCTTTTCCGTTTTCCCTGGATCCTCCTCTCCAGCTGCCCGCTCAGTGAAGCCGTCAAGCCATTAGTGAGTCCCAGCGATGATAATGAAACCTCGGAGGTGGTCTGAGCCACTGTGGTAGTGGAGCTGGAGCACAAGAGAAAGGTAGATTAGGGTAATTACCTTTTCCATGAGGACACAATGAAAAAAATCTCACTTCCTGCAGGCCTTGATTGGCAATGCAACACACAATAATCAGGTCTGGCAGCCTTTAGCTGAAAAAAGATAGAATAAAAATTGTATTAAAGTAAGTTACTATTAGTTCTAATGACTAGCATAAGGAAAACCAGAAAATGTTCCTGTTTTTTTCCCTGGTTTTTTCAGGTTTTATCCACATCCCCCACTGGTGTTTATTTGTTGTGTGTGCAGCAGTGGTTTAGGACCTCACACACACTGCGAATGCCTAAAACATCACCGCTCTTACTTTGAAGAGCCTATGAGGTCAGGTTTTAAATTATAGTCTGAACCCACACCAGGTATTCCCACTGCACTCCTGTAAATCCATTTTCCACACAATGCATTTCAAATCAAAGCAGCGTCACCGTAACACGCCTTAGGAAACATTAAGCCATAGTGCGCTACTTTCATGTAAGATAGCATAGCCTCTGTATGCTTTGATGTGCTCACTTTTTTAATGCTTTATTAATAATAACACACTGGCTTCTTCTCACATCACCACCAGCTTCTTGTCCTGTTTTTTCTCTTTCTGAACCACATTCGTCGCCCCATCTAAGCGGTGGCTGCTTTTTCCCTCCCCAGCCCCTCAGCTCTGTCACAGGATTGGCCTGTTTATGTTCAGGAGGGGGATTATGGGGAACGGCGTGGGTCTCGAGATGAAGAGAGCGACAAAGACCTATCAGAGGGCAGGAAGTACACAAAGCTTGCACATCATTGGCTGCAGAGGAAATCAAACACATCATAATTTCTTCTAGTCATTCCTCCTCCGAGTACAGAGCTTTTATTTTTCCCACCCAAAGAGGAGGGGTTTTTGGCAGGAACGGGGAGGTGGGTCAGGTTTTGAGTTACTGTCAGTGAGTTTAAGTGTGTTTACTCTCATGTTTACAGGTCTGTAAACAGAGAAGTAACCCAGGAATGAGCATGTAGACAATGATAGCACTCACCTCCTCCAATTCTGGCCAAAATACAAAGCAGCCTGCACAGTTCTTGTGCTGCCCACAATGAACATTATGGGCAGCACAAGGATGTCTGATTCATGCATGAATCAAACTCATTTATTTATTTAACCTTTATTAGCAGAGTAATTACTTTAAAACTGATCACATAATGTGATCTGTTGTTTCCCAGCTGATCTAAAAGTCTACTATTTGACCAGAAGGTATGGTTATGATTATTTATTTATCTTTGATTTGATTTTCTTTATTTTGATAGTACATGACATAGTGTGGTTTTCTGGAGCCCAAAAGTTTGAGAAATGATTTTCATTAACATATTTCTGGCTACTTTGTGTTGTAAGTGTTTTGTTTCTCATGTGTTCTTGAATTTTTATACACACGTTGTTTCTGAATATATTAGCCTACTGTGTGTTATCATTCTGGTTATGTTTAAGTTATGTCTTAATTTTACAGATGCGTCAGGATTGAGACTTCTGTTAATCACAGTTCATTTAAAATTTAACAAGGTGAACAATTCATTTTTTGCACAGGGCTCAGATTTTTTGGATGGCTTTCTTCTGAACTGCTTTTTGTATTTACTCAGGTTTGTATCCTGAGATAAACTTCAGTTCTCCACCACAGATACAGGCTAAAATGATTAAGTGACACGGTTCACATAAACAATGGTACTCTTGTCAATTCAAGGTAAAAATGTAGCTACAACAAGTTGTTTTTTAATGTTAAATGAAAAATTGTATTTATTTAAACAAGCTTAATTTCGGTTGATTTCTTTTTTCATGAATTAAAATGTCAGGATATTTATAACAAGACAAAAGTCTTGCAAGAAGAGCCACATAAATTTGCTCAGAAACAAAATACTTTCTTCAAAGTCTACTTCCAGTTGGAGGTGGAAAATGTGTCAGACGAATGTAAAATTCAGCCGAGTATCAAATACTAGGCAGCTGTGTTTGCTGCCTAGTATTATAAAGAAAGTGATGGCGACACTTTCTTTATTATAAAAGAAAGTGTCACCATCATAAAGATGGAGAGCTGAATCATAAACACCTACATTCTTGCTCACATTATGGGTAGCAATAGAAAAAAGTTTTAGGCCAAATACAGAACCCTGATGCATACCTTTTGTATGCATCAAAAGGTATGCATACAAACCTTTTGAACACACTGCTTATGGACAGAAAGCTCATCAGAAAACCAGTCGTGGGCTCAATCTGAAAAGTTAATTTCATAGCAGAAATATATTATAATCAAAAGATTACTGCTTTGCATTTTTTTCCAACTATGCTGATATCCAAAATTGAAACAGTTGGAAGTGCAAGTGTTTTGCTAAAGCTAACCAGACAGACAGGAGCTGTGAGTCCAGGCGCCAACTGACTCTCTCCCCTTCGCCCATAATAGATCTGAGTGGACTGACGGCCCTGTGGGGGCACCTGGCTCTCCTCCCTGCCATCACTGGCTAAATCGATCGTTGAGGCCATCTCAGCGAACGGACCAGGGGTCAGCTTCAAAGGCCTCCTGCCCACTTTCTGCCACCTGGTGTTCCATATAGGGCGATGGGTACATTTTCTTTCCAGCCCCCATCCTCCCGTTACCCTTCTCCGAACAGGTTAAGGACATGGAGCCAGTACAGCTCCTCCCTGTGATCTCCTGCTGCCTCCTCCCAAGCCACCCACATGCAGAGAGAGGGTGAGAGATCAGCCCCACACAAATACAGCATAATCACACCACCATTTGATGTGAAAATCTGCTTTTGATTTAATTATAGCACGTAAATGCAAATCTGTCTACAATGAAAAGATTTGAGAATTTTTGGCCAGAGTGACAGTTTCCTTTCTGTGGTGCTGGAAGGTGTCATATGATCTTAAATCTCTTATCGAGAATGCTTCCCTTTCCATGACTGCATTCAAATATTTCCTTATTTTGGTTAATAACAAAATAATGACTTCAAAAACAAACGTTTTCATGCCACGCATTTTAATCACATTATGACATGGGAGCATCTTCCTCACATTTTAACAAATCAAGTTAAGTAAAGCAAATGGCCTGTTTACACCAATCAGTCATAAGATTATAACTAATGCCAGGTGCAGTGAGTAATATGTTGTAATAACAGAATGTTTTGCTGCGAAAACCATCAGCATTGGTGTTATTTTGACATTTACCACAGACGTAAACAGTTTAGAAGAATATTCCACCCTCCTAACCCCATTTCCTCCCCTGTGGGTGCTTTAAAAGCTGCTTACAAAAATGGCTTAAAGAACATGACAGCAGATCTTAGGGGTTTAGTCAGCTTCTAAAATCCCCAGATTCTGACCTGATGGGATCTAATTGCATCTGTAGTAAGAAACTCTGTCCAAAAAGCTCCCAATGACACATCAAAGAGGGGTCAAAGAAATATTAAAATCTATTGTTTTGGAACTAAACATTTATGACACCTTCAGATATTTTATAACAGAGCAGATCCACAGCCTCCTGAAAGTTTTAAATGTACTTTTTCACACTTCATCAGGTTGGAGACATAAACTTGAACTTGTTTGATTAGGATTTTGCTAAACCAAAAACAAAGTAGGAATCAATTGTGAAAGATAAAAGAGAGATAATTTTCAAAAGGTTTTACAAATAAAAATCTGAGGACAGATTTCTCTTTGTTCTATTTCCCCTTTAGTCAAGACAAGTGCAACCAGCTTCAGAAATCACCTAATTAGTAAAATCACCTGCGTATCATTTAATCTCAGTTTGCCACAAACTGTGGCAGACTTTAGGAGCAACCCAGTGCCCTGATTAGGGGAAGTTACAAATATAAAATAATTTTATTATAATGTATGCTTTGCAAACATTGTGCTTAAACAAAAGCAAACAAAATTCCCATCTCCGAGGTCCAAATCAGGTGAGTTGTATTTCAAGTGTTTGAAAATTAAGAACTTATAGTAATATTTTTGGCTGCAACATGCAGTTATTGGCCAGGTTCATATTAAACCCACCATGCATCTGTTCAAACCTGCTCATGTATAGTGCTACCTGTTAATGCCGGTCGTTGTAAATAAGAATTAGTTCTCAGTAACTCGCATGGTTAAATAAAGAGCCATCAAAAAAAAAAATTGTGGGTGGGGCACCAGAGGCCCACATCCTTGTAAATCCGGCCCTGGCCACAAGCCATGAAACGTAAGAAAAATGTGTCATTGTAAAAACAAAGAGAAAACCTGAAACACTGTTTGGAAAATAACCCTGAATACATAATCCCAGTGAAACATGGTGGCGACGGCATCATGCTGTGGGGACGCTTTCCTTCCACACGGTCAAAGAAATTGATTAGGATTGTAGAAAGATGGATGGTTGGGCTGTTTTGCAAAGAAGAATGAGAATAAATGTCAGTTTCTCTCTTTGTGCAGAGCTGGTAGAAAAATGTCTGGCAGTTGTTTTGGCAGTAAAAAGGAATTCTGTAATATATCAACTTGGAGAGGCTTAAAATACACAGCAGACTTTTTAGATTTTCATTCTTGTTTTAAAAAATGACAACCATGAAATATTTCCTTCTATTTTAAAATGTTACTTAACTTTTGTGGGTTTTTACCACATAAAACCAAATAAAATGCACCAAAGTTTGTGGCTGAAACGTGACAAAATGTGAAAAAGTTGCATGGGTTTAAATACTTTTGCAAGAGCGTGCAGACAGTCATAATGTTATGGCTGATCAGTGTTTAACAGGGCAATAAATTAAAGCACTTCTTGGCTCTCACTTGGAGCATGTTTCGTTATTAACTGATCAACAGATCTGCTATGGTATGAATAACTCTCTCTTTCCCTGTTGGTCCCGTAACAAATGGCAGGGCTCTCGGACACACATTTGTGTCTCCATCAGGGCTGTCGTACAATCAGCTCCAAGAATACATATTAATCAATGTCTTTTTTTCCTGTTCTTGTCTGCTTATTAAGCCCAGCCATCAACCAACCCCCCTGCTTCCAATACGTTAGCGGATATCAGTATGTCCACTACTCTTGTGAACAGGGATGAGAAGGAGAAAAAGAGGGAGAGGAAATAAAGGTCTGAGGAGTTTGGCAAAGAGACGATGGAGGCTGAGACAGATGGCATGAAGTCTGCAGCACTCTGGCGTGGCTCGCCTGGTGCTAAAATCCTCCTCTCTCACATTCCAATAAATCCTACCAGGAGGCTGGGGAGTCTGTCACACTACTCCAAGGATCCACACGGCTCTCCTCCCTCCCTCCCCCATACATCAGTGCCCCCCCTCCTCATCAGTGTCTGAGTCTCTGACCACTCCAGTATCTGATTTCTGCTTTTATTGAACCCACAGAACTGTCTGCATTCACTTATAGAAATGCATAGATGTGGATCTACTGCTAAGATCAGCAGCAGCAGATGAAAAAAAAAAAGTCTTTATGGTCGCTCTTATTGAAAACCTTTGAGCGATGGCCTTTATTGTCATTCCAGAGTACAAATCATATTCTGGCCCAAAACATGAGAGAAACACTGTACAATCCATTTACATTAGAGGAAGAAGACATAAGAAGCTTTTTGATTAGTCTCACCAGAGCCTGCAATCAGCCCAAAGTCTTGAGCAGACACAGTCTAACCAAATATCAGCCTAAACATGCGGCTTTCAGTTCAAGGCTTCCTGTGGGTCTTTAAATCCAAAGTGGACAATAAGTGAGGCTGTGATTACACACTTAGCCCGAAGCCCAAAACTTGATCCCAGACTCCTCAGCAACTTCACATCCATATTCTGAACTGCTGGATCTCCTTTGAGTTTGCTCTCTTTTTTGCCGACTCAAAGTGGATCATCTCCTAAGAACAATCTAATTTATTTTACGCTCTCTCTTTCTCTCTCTCCCTGTTTCTTTCTGCCGTCTGTTCTAATGAATGACTTCGGAGATAAAGAGCTGCTGTGATGGGGTCACAGAGGGCTGCAGAATCACATTACTGTTAATGATAATAAAAAGAACAATCTGCGCTGAACGACTTGGATGTTTCCCTTTCCTCCACCCGCATGGACGGGATGTTTTATCTGCTATTGTTTTCAGTGTTGTCACACATGAAAAGCCTATGAAATTAAAATGCATTCTAAATATTGTCTTGTGTTTTGATGTAAGCATCATCTATTGAAGAGAAAAGGGTTGCTCTGATAACAAAAAAAAAAGTGTACAGCGGTGCACCATCTGGGTAACAAAGCACAGAACTGTGTGCAACATCAGGCAGAGCAACAGGGTGCAGCATCAGAAAATATTCCCTGAGGTAACATTTTAAGTGCACAATGAATACCGAAAACACTTAAAGTGCAAATATGAATTTCTCACAACTGATAAAGTGTTATTCTGGTGTAGGTCTTTGTTACACCAGGTCTTTGTTACATCTGAGTCTGTTAAACTTCCATGTTTAACAGACTCAGATTTATGTTTTCTACCTTTGACAAAATGTGCAGAGCATAATTTAAAGAAATGTGCAGAAACTCATTTTTAAAACGTTAAGTGGGGACAACTTTCTTTGTGTTTAAACTAAATGCAGGTTCAATCGCATCTTCTAAAAAGCATCATAGAAGTGCGTCTGAATAAATTAGAAAAGAGTTGAAAAAGTAAAACTTTTACAATATGGGAACCATTACACATACTGTGACATATTTTTTCCAGTTATCACTTTGATGATCAAGGCTTTTTGACAAAATTTAATTTATCAGAGAATTATTACACAGAATATTTGGTGAAGACTCTTGACTTTCTATTATTGACAAGGGTGTAAAGCTACAAAAATCTCATTTTAAGAAAGGCTGATTATTTACAGAGTGCCGTGTCCAAATATATTTTTGGAAAGTTTAGTGGAAGAAAAAAGTGTGTTTGAAAAATGACAGGGACTGGAATCAGTACTTCAATCACCGCTGCACACTGACATATCTGGGACATGGAGTACAACTGTTGCATATCCTGAATCAGAATTATCCCTTGAAGGGTTTTACCTAGAAAAGGAGGAAAATGACTCGGCTGTGAAAAGAAATAAGATGAGCTGTAGGCCTCTATTAAACTACCACTTCCTTAACATCTCTGTAGAACCCCAGGCTGATTTTCTCCATGTAATGCAGGACTGATTTAGTAATTCATGCAAAAGCAGCCCTGGTCTATGATAACACTTAAAATTTCTAAGAATCTGTGTCTAGATTAGCTATAAATCATGAAATCAAAATGTGAAGAAATGAATATCTAAAGCACATCACTGTGTTCTTAAAGCATTTATATCATTTGAGTTTCCCTTCTTGAATACCTGCTGAATTAAATAAACTTTTCAATAAAATTCTACGTTATTCAGGCGCTTTTTGTTTAGATCCTTCGATGCATTGAGATGCAGGCGAAAAACTCACACAAACAGCTTGAGAAACAAAGTTTTGAGCCAAAAACAGCACATCCAACACATATCTCCAGATTTATCTTGCACAGGTCATCGCAGCATCATATGTAGAGGATATTTACATGAATGTGACATTCACAAGCGGATCATTTATGGCTTTCCCTCCCCCCTTGCCACAGAGACACAGTTGCTGGCTGTCCTTCCTGCGTGGCAGGGCAGTGTGGCGTCCCCAGGCTCCTTGGCGCTGCAGCTGTCACCCACGGATGGGAAAGTGGTAGGGTCGGTGGCTCCGCCGCGTGACTCCTGGCAGCATCCGTCCCACCCTGGCCTGGTGAAAGGCCAGGGATCAGGAGCCCAGCTTTGCGATGGATTGATCGAGGGCCAGATCTCCATTAGCCACCGTCAGAGCCAAAGGTCAGCTAAGGCCAGCGGATGGGTCCTGCATGTGCAACCTATAGAGTGACTCATTCCCACATCCAGGAAGCCAGTCCTTGTCCACTTTGGCCACTCAGAATAGCTGACCTGTCCTGATGAGATGATGCATCCAACTCAAATCACAGGTCCACTATCCTTTTTGTACTTTGATGTCAGCAGCTTTATGCATTATTGCTGCTTTTAGTGATATTGCTATCTATCGCCTGCCAAATTAAAAGAGCCTTCCCTCTAATTTCCTCCAGCAGAAATTGTTTAATAAATGAGAAGGCCTTGATTTGCACTGATGATCACAAAGCAACACAATTGCTCCAAATTGCTCACAGAGTAGATGGTGCACCACATCGCTCTCATCACTGAGTGGCAACGGCTGCCTGGTGTGGTTTACACGGATGCAGCCAGGCTGTGAAAGGGGATAATTGTGGTGCTAAATGCTGTCGAGGCTGACAGGATCCATGTCTTGACTTGTCAAGGGCAGCAGCGATGGAGTGGGTCATTCCACGGTCTGTACACACAGAGGCAGATGAATTTATTTTCACCAACATATGGGCACACATGTGAGCACACGCACACACAGAGACAGAGAAAATCAGCCTCCCTCCACACAGAGATGATTGTCTCTTGCTTCTATCAAGTTGCATGTGTTTTTTTCTGCAGCCATAGAGACCTCATCCTGGGAAATTGAGCAATTTCTGATTGAAAATAGTACCCGTAATTAGAGCACTCAGTATTTGCAACCACTTGGCATTGCATTAGTATGCAAAGCTGGCAGCCAGCTTATCTTAGGGAAAACGTTTGTTTCCTTAATTGCCCTCTTAGGACAAAAGTGAACAGTGTGGGTGGGGTGGGTGGAAGAGTAAAACGTTAACGGGCTGCAGAAAGAATGGTGCCTGGTGTGTTGAGGGGCTGCGACTCCCCGAACAGAGGGGTTAAACTCCACTAATAGACTGCACGCACGGGCACACACATGGACAGAGAGTAGCAGAGGAGCAGTCATACACCCACACATGGGCACGCTCTTCTTCCATTGGCACATGGGCACACAGAGACTCTTGCAGACAACAACACAACTATGATTAGCGCGCAGATTCCAGGACACACACTTCGGCACAATTAACTCTGCAGACAAGGCGTATGGTGCAAAATTAGAGATGCAAAAGTGTCTTTTTGCTGTGCTAATGAATGAAATGACCCTGACTTTGAATGAAGGATCCAAGATGCAAAGCAGGAAGAGGGTTTGTTCAGTTCACCTGTTAGTGAGCTCCCTGTGAAGCATTTATCACATAAGGTCTCTCACTTTTATGGAGCTTGATGCAAAATTGTCTGTCATCTTTGAAGGTGAAGCATCGCCTGCTTGCTCTGCACCTCACCAGTGCTGTTAAAACACTAAATTTAACATGAGGCAACTCCTACACTGCGTCTGTCATGCTTCTTCCAACACTTTACTTACTGTCCTCTTTAAATTAGATGAAATTCAACATTATTTCTGATCTTTAAGGAACATTCTGCCTACGTTTTTTTTTTTTTTACTTTCCACTTTAATTTTTAAAAAGTGCAGCAAACTGTTCCACCATCGACTCCAGATGCATTTTACTTTGAAGTACCAGAAATAGCCCGTGATTCCCTCAATTGCATAAAAACTTGATACTTTCTCAGGAGGTGTTATATAATTCAAAAATCACCAGCACAACAAAATTAAGAGGATTTACTGTTTTAGGATCATATGTGCTCCTATTAATAATCAGGAACCCCAATAATTTTGGTTTTCTTTTTTTCAAGACAGCAGAATCATTCTGAGACTTCAAAACTATCTTGCTATCTCTCACAATAAACTAAATCTAGCACTGTAATTATATTTTGCAGGTAGCCCAAGCATGTATTAATATACACTGCTCTCATCTTTGAAAAAGTTCTTGCCAAATTTTAAAACTCCGCTCTGCGCTCTCTCACCAATAAGCCAAGCTCATTTGAGACTGCGCCAATACAAGCTTCCAGCTCGACAGAAACGCATCTGAGTTGTGCGAGAGACACTTCAAATGCGCCATATTGCAAACTTTCTGAAACACCATAACTTGAGTAGCAGAAACGCCCTACATGCGTCTAAAAACAGCGCTTTCAGATGGATTCAGATTAAATAGTTCCTCCTAAATAGTTCATCAGAACGAAAAAGTAGGTTACCATAATAATATATTTAAATAATCGCACATTCAAAACTCTGACCGCAATTTTTTTTATGTCGTTCTACTTTCGATTTAACCCATTTTTACACAAATAATTTCCAATAGGCCTATAATCTTGAAATAAATTAGAACAGATTTAAGAAATGGCAGAAACTTTTTTTTTTGAAAAAACATATCTTCATTTTTTCACTGAGACGCAGGTGAAGCAATATTGAAAGTGAAAAGGTATTAAAAATAAAATTAAAGAGTGTGGGCCTTAAGGCCTTGCTGTGGGAAAAAAAATGATCTGGGATGCACCTGATAGCCGCCATTCAGGTAAGTAAATTCAGGTAAACAGAGAAAACATCTAAGAAGTCAAATACGTGCAGATAACGGCCCACTTTTCATCTCAAACATCTGTTGCTTCTCTCAGTGAGGACATGGAAGGACAATAATTGTATTTAGTCTTTTATAGCCGAAGTCTACAACAGAAGCTCATATTTTTCATGCACAGGAAGAAGTTGACATTTCCGACGATCAAGATTGAGTCCGAAAAAAACAGTTGGGCAAACAGCCAAGCAACCACACATCTGGTAAGCTAAAGAATGAATGAAAAAGCTAAAAGGAAAAAGAAAAAAATAAAATTAATTAATTAGTTAATTAATAATAATAATAATAATAATAATAATAATAATAATAATAATAATAATAATAATAATAATAAAAGGGAGAGTCGATAATCTGCTAAATTGGCTGACCTAATTGCACCAAATATTATAATTATAAAGAAATAAATGTCTTATCACGCCTCTCAGGACAGTGTCCGTGCGCGCTCGTGAGCGCGAGGCGGGTGGACCATCTGGCAGCTCCAGAGGTGTAAGGTGGTTTTCACATAAACGTCACAAATACAAAATAGATCAATAAATAAAACAACTCCAGATGTTTTTTTTATTATTATTATTTCGATAACATTCTGGCGCAAAAGGAGAATCACGCCAACTCTGAGATTCATTCAGAGAGTTTGTGATTGCAGCATATTTGTAGTCACTCATTTATTTTACATGTGGAGTAAACGGAAACTCGGGGCGTTTGAGTGATGGATCACGAAACAAATCCACAACGCAACTTCAAAAGGAATCCCCATTTTCAGATCACCTCAGGAGACAGTTGTCAGAATGCAAGGCTTCCTTAAATGTTTGTAAGGGAGCAGGATGGCTTTAGGGAAGCTGAATCCGTGTCTGTGTGGACACAACCTGTCCAACAAAAGCAAGGGCTAATCCACCTAAATGGCACAATGCACAGGGCCCTGTTTACACGGACTATACCCACAGAGGGCCTCCGCCTCGTCCTCAGTCCGCACTGAGGTGCACATTTTTCTCTCTTCCTTTCTTTCTTTGGCTCACAGATGGTTACAGATAAACGAACAATCGTTTGTGCAATCCACAGAAAATACGAAACAGCGACGGAGATGCTTCAGATATGATTTCTATTACATGAGTCAACATTTTGTAATACTGCATTAAATAATTAATGTTCTGCAGACGGTTTCTCAGTTTTACACTAACTGCCAAGCCCACATCGATTTTTGTCAAACCAAAAGATGAAAATCATATTCGATAAACAAATCAAGACCTTTTAATTTATCTGTCAGCAATTTCAGGAGTTATTTAACTTCAAAGTAACGACGATCATTCATAACAATCTTATATCTGTGCTTAAATCCTTTTCAAAGAAAAATGGACGAAGCTCTGAATAGAGACTGTAAATACATATTATCTCCAAAGAGTAAAAGAAAACAATTCTACTCAATCATTAGTGCGCAAGCTGTAAACCAAACTATAACGACTAAAATATAATAATAATAATAATAATAATAATAATAATAATAATAATAATAATAATAATAATAATAATAATAATAATAAATTAGTTTCTAATGTAACCATAGAGAGTTGAAGAGAAACAAAATTCAATTTTCCTCGCGTTTATTTTCGTGTAGCTTTCCTGGTCCCCAATTACTCTAATTTTTTCGCATGAATTTGCAAATAGGCCAATAAGCTCCCTTTGTGTGTCGTTTTCATTGTGCTTAATTAAATTACACTTTTTTAAAACCGCATAATGTGAAAACACTGCCTTATTTGTGATTCTGCATTTAACAGGAGGAAAAACAGTGTTTAAACCAGCAATAAAAATGCAGCTGATATATATGTATATATATACAGACACACACACACACACATAGCCTTATATATAATATATATATATCGTTATATATATATAATGTATATATATAACAGCTTGCGCACAAACGATAAATATATATATATATATATATATATATATATATATATATATATATATATATATATATATATATATATATATAACGATATATATATGCTTATTTAGTTTACTCTTATGAACTATTTAGAAAATTAAAAGGTCTGGCAGCTGCGAAAATGTTTTTTAATTACTTTTATTACAGTCTTACATTTCCCTCCTTAATCGACTCGGAGCCGTTTTTATATCTTCCCCGTCTGTAGGTGTGCTCTACTGTCTCCGTAATTGCATTTCTCTCCAGGAGGGGGGTAGGTAATTACACCGCGGCGCAGCCAGGTAAATTCCGACGCCTAAATTGAAATATTCCGCTTTAATCCTCGCTAAATCCCCAATTCCCAGGACCCGGAGACGTGCGTGTGTTAGAGGGGGTCCTGCGGAGCCCCCACTGCGTGTTCAGGTGAGAGTCGACTTGCAGGATGGGGGAGGGGGTTGTGGGCGTGTTGGTGGAGGGGGATCGAGGGGGGCTGTCCTTTAGCCGCCATAAGCATAAAACAAGATTACCAGATATTTATCACCGAGGGTTTCCTGCGCACAGAACTGGAGCCTGACAAGTTCAGGTAAAGACTTGGAGTGTTGCATAATGAGCAGGAAATGAATTGGAGGTTGTTGTGGGGATATTTCCAACTTAAATGATTGTGCCATAAACAAAGCATCCTCATCTTTCAAGGAGTCTGTTTATGTAAATTAATCTGTGGATGCATTATTAAAACCTTGCCTGACTTGCTTGTTTTGGTTGTTATTCCAAGAGGAAGAGGCTCCTAACATTTACCAAAGATCAAAACATGTCTTCTTATAAAAACAGGAAACACAATTTGAAGTTGTTGTTTTTTTTTTCCTTCACTGTATCAAGAGTAGAAGTTTGCACATTCCACTTGTCATGGTGTTGCCTGAATTTACCTTTCCCATATCTTTAATTTGTAGTCACCAGGAATAAAAAGGCTGAATCTCAGCTCTGGCAGCTCCCATGTCAGTCTTTGCAGGAGTGGGTGACAGAGAACAGCAGGCAGATAGCATGCTAAAATCGCATCACTAGAGACCTCACATCAAAGTAGACCAAATCTCATATTGAGTGAACTTTTAAAGCCAGAAAAGGCTGTGTGACATCAGAGTACCTAAAATGTGACTGTCATGTTTTTTTGTTGCTTTTTTTTCCTTCAAACTTTTTGCAGGAAAAAAAAAAAAAAACACACACAAATTCAAAGACTTGAGAAGTATTCAGAGGAAAGTACTGTTCAAACGTGCACACTAAGATTAGCAGCCTTTGTCTTACAGGAACCTCAAAGACCAATTAGATTGAGAGACGACTGTGACGAATTTGTCAAAAAATAAGATGATAGACACAACTTTGGCAGCCAGCGAATATGGCTGGGGATTTCACTCAAGCGGAGTCATTGACAAGACACTGTCAGAAAATGTGTCAGCTTCAGCAGACCTGCCAGTCGACAGAGTGTGGGACTGAGACCGATCAATTCCCCAAATGCCTCAACAAGACATAACAGCACTTTATTTTAAGTGAAAAAGTACTCTGTCCTTGGATGTATTGTCAACTTTTTTTGCTTGCAACATCCCAGGACACGGGTGTATATGAAAACAAACAACTGTGCCATATCTGTGGTTTCAAAACTTTAAAAGGAGACTTTGACCTCTGTGTTTGGACACAGCCTGTCCTGGCACATGATTTTGTTGTCCAATGTACACCAGTTCCACACCTCCAATTCATGTACTCATTTCGGACTCACCATTTCTGAAGTGAAATCCAATACTCAAAGCATTTTCCTCTTCAAAGTAGTCTCCTGTTGTGCTTTGTGGCCACAATAGTGTCAATCTTATACTTTCAAAGCCTCGTCTCCATGTCAGTGTTGAGTAGCTGTCTATACGTGCCTCCGAATGGAGTTAAGGCTTTGATGGCTGGTCGGAAAACTAGTCTGAAACATTATTAAAAAAAAAAACTTTGGGCAAAAGGAAGAAAACATTTTTATTGATTTGGCTGCATGTGAAATTTGACTTGTGATTTGAGAAAATCGCTTTCATGCTCACAAACTGAACAGTTATGGTACTGGGAAAGGGTTAGGTTTAAAAGAATTGCATCAGCGTTAAGAGTGAAACTCTGAAATAGCAATTAAATCTGGAAATCAAAACATCAGAATTTCTTGCAGGAAAAATACAAACAGGAATGCATTGATTAAATATTGGTAATTTGACTTTTATGATAATCAAGTGGTCCTGAAATAGACCGGCCAGCGTAAAAATAAAAATTTTTGGTTAATGGATAAACTAGGTTAATGATACATTTTGAAAAGGACAACAGAAATACTTGCATCAGCAGGAAAAATCAGGCTTACACCAAACCTTTATTCAAAATGTCTGACTTCCTGTTTGGACGAACAGTTCTCAAGGAGATATATCTATGTTACAAATATAATAACTGTAAGCTAATCCTAAATATTTCATATCATGTCACTTTAGATGTAATCTATTTTTAAACAACTAAAGTCCAAAAACAGCCAAAAAAATGTCTAAAATATATATTTTAAAAATGACAGAAATGTATGAAAGTAGATTTGATGACATATTTTACCTTTTTTCATTCGCATTCTTCTCAATGTACAGGCTAATGGATAATTCTCATCTAAGGCCTTCGGATGTAAAAATCTCTGACCCTCACCTTATAACCACTATGTATGTAGTTTTATTACACCAAAAATAATAAAAGAATAAAGAAGTCCGCTTTGTGATATAATGAGTCAATAAAAATATGATACTTTAAGTTGGATAATAAAACAAACAAACAAAAAAAGTCTCCACAATAGAAATGATGCATTGAAATTTTAATAGTGGCATTAACTATTTATATAACATTTATTATTAAGCTGAATATTAAGTTAGTCACAACAATTAATGGTAACTTTGATCCAAAATGGCTGACTTCCGGTTTGTTGCAGTACATGACTGCAAGAGAGTTTGACATACCAATGTCTTACCTAAGATTTCTTTTATAGGGTTTTGTTTCATGTTACCTGGAATTTAATCTATTCCTCAATGTGTACATTTCAGAAGCAGTCTGTATAATTGATGAAAAATAAATTTTAAATAAAAATAGCATAAGGATGAAAAGAGTTTCAGACAGAAGGTCTGACATGGAAATCTCTAAAATCCACTGTAAAGCTCAAGTACTTTCTCAATGTAGGGAAAAATAATTTCATGCATGTGCATTGATTTTAAGAAAGTGATCATGATGAATTGCATCAAATTAAACTCAAAATGGCCGCCATTTTATTTGTGGCAGGAAGTAGCTGCAAGAAAGATATTTTTAAGGACGATTTAGAACATTTCTGTGATGTGGTTGAATCATCATTAAACACATTTTGGCCAAATGATGAAATATAAATTCAATCCTGAAAATTAAATAACTTTATAAACTCTTAAAAAGTTTTATCAGTTCATGCATCAATTTCAGTCACAATAACTTCTAATTATTAATGTTTTTTTGGAGGATACAGCTTCAAGAGAATTATGTTTGCACATAAAAATGTATATCTGTGTCCTAAATGTCCCACCACTATGTTTAAGCAAGCTGACAAGTAAGCTTTTATTTTACTTTTTTATTACAAGGGGGCGCTGTGGAGTTGTTTGTTTTTGTATATTTCAGTAACCCTTAAATAAATATGCACTTTGGCAGCGATGCCTGCAAAATTTTAGGGTAATGGGGAATGTGTAAGACCTAAAATGCCAATGATTTGGTAAATTATTATTATTATTTTTGTTATTGTGTCAAACATTTCAACCACTGCATACATGAAGATGTTGGACATGAAAAATCTAATATTTGTCATTTGAAAACCTGCATTCAAAGCCAAGTGATGGAAAATAATCAAGTGACAATGATCAGAAGAAAGGAGAGGCAATCTCAATAAACTTTGTCATTCATCCATTCAAAGTTCAATCATATCAGAGGTGTTTTGCATAACTATGAGGCACTGCTTCTAATCCTCAAAGGGTTTTCGGCCCTCTTGGCTTTGCACTGTAGTCATTCAAGGTCGCAACCCGGTAGGAAATATGGGCTGCCATAGCAACACAAAGATGGCCTCTGAAGGCTTAGCATAATTCTCCTCTAATAGAAAAATAACAGCGGCAAATCCCGTCCTTAGTGAACTCGCTCATTTGACAGAGGCAGGCTCCCACCTGTGAAGCACATAGTCACCACAGCAATGCGCTAAGGCTGCGATAAGATGACAAAAAGCGCCCATCTCTTGATGGGGATGGGCGGCCTTAAGCTCAAGCCAAATTCTTTCTCTCCTCTGAAGTAAGTCTCTGGCCAGCTTTGGGTTTTTTTGAGTCTGGACAATGCGAGCTGCCAAATGAATCACGCTCTCTATGTAGTACCTAACTTTGAAGTGCTTAAGCCATACCCTGAGAAAGAAAAAAAACCTGGCAGATGATGGTGGCTTATATAAGGATCAAAAACACTGAACTGATTTCACCTTCTCTCATGAAATATTTTAAACTCGACGAGAATTATGGACTGGCTGGGATGGTAGCTCATACTGTAAATCGAGTAAAATCCAACCGCTTTCGGTCCTCTCAAAATATTCAGCTGGGAATAAAATGCTATTAAGAGTTTCTCAGTAACAAGTCTTCATTTTGATTTTGAGTCAACCCTCACCCACTTTGCTGCCAGGTACACAGAGATGGATTCCTGTCAGTGTGAGAGTTGCATCAGGATGATGAGCGCTGGGGGAGAGAATAAATTACCAGCACACTTTAAGAGTGGGAGGCATGTAAGTTATCAGTCGCTACAACAGTGCATGGCTCTCTGCTTATGGAATGGCTAATGAGGAGCAATATCCAGCAATGTTGCAACCATGGTGATCGAGGTAAAAATCAAAGGCTCCATGAAATCATTACTGCCAAATCTGACTGTGTAAATCGTACAATTGCCCAGCGACAATTTCCATAAGAGGTACGATGTGTCGTCTGTCACATGCAAAGACATCCATAAAAACGGAGCGAGATGTAGTTTAGAAATTAGGTGCTTGCTCCGCAGTGCGCCTGAGTCAGCCATATTTTGCTCGATGGGATCTGTTTTGGCAAACTGAGTTGAACTGTTCGAACCTCATTGTCTGGCATCTGTCTGTCAGCATCCTGCTGTAGACACCAGCCGCTTGACTGCTTTTAGTCTGTGTTTCAGCCCGCTGCTATGAATCCCGTTTCTTACTTACTTCGGATCTGTGTCCAAGTGTCATCGAGACAGGAATGTTTTTCTGTTTCATGTTGTTCGAGATGACAGAGAGGAACCGAGCGAGAGATAATCGTTTCATCAAAATGTTCTTACATCTCAGCAGAATGCCACTTGGTTTCAGCTGATTGTTACTTTTGTGCTTTATCAATATAATTCAAACAGATTAGTAAACCTTCATTGATTCAAATCATGAAATCTTAAAATTTTAATTGCTCTCTATCTGGATATCTGATTCTCTGATTGTGATAACATGAGTGTGATGTATTAGCCCTCTTAAGAGGCTTTTTTGTCATGCAAATGGAGGTTCACCAGCTTTCTTTTCTTATCAAGTGATCTTTTTGCTGTTGGGCAGATATGCAAAATCATTTTAATATTCCATTTCTATTATATTAAATTATAACCATTTTATTACAGTGCTGATAAAACAATACCTTCCCTTCGCCCTTTACTCCTTGATAGTCTGCTCTGGCTCTTAAAATAAATTTTCTAAATTGCAGCAGCTTGTCTAAATCATGGCGTGCTTCAGAGCGACTTCCCATTAAATACGCAGTGACATTTTTAATGGCCATTTGAGGGGTTAAATCTACCCTGTCAGTGGTTGGATGAATGGAATAATTAAATCAAGCCTGGGTGGACTGTCCAGTGAAAAGCCAGGCTCTCTCGCCGGTGAAGGGAAACAAGGCCGGACTATAAGCCTCCTGTTTCACACTTTTTACACAGAGCAACTTTCCACTTCAAAGCTTGCTCAGCACTATGTCTCAAAGATACACATCTCCAGGAAAGAATGGCCTCTGCTGAGATACAGGCACCTCTGGCCTCATTTAACGCCAACTGTTCCCCTCCCCCTCTCCAGGCCCGAATCCGAGGATAGAGCGGCTATCTGACGAGATCACTCAGAGATGTGCGGGAACTTAAAGGCAAAGAGTTACTGAGCATCCTACCAGGAGTCTCAAAAGGGTTCTATTAAAGCATGTTCAATATGCCGGTCAGGGCTTTTCAAAGTGTTGCACACCCTCTAGCCCCGGCAAACTCAAAGGGCATCAGAGCACATCCTGTAAGAGGAATCTGGCCCCATTAATTTAATGAGTCCAGGGTATTAGTATGCCATAGCAAGCTGAGAAAACTCTCTTTTTTATCTTTGGTGCAATTTTAAGGAAAGGTCTTCCAACTTGGGAGTGCCAAAAAAGAACTGGGAGCAAGGTGCACTCATTGACTCTAATATCAGTTTTAGCTGTCACTCCTCAGGGCGCAATTTCCAGTCGTTAAATTGTCTTTGAGCAAAGTGGAGAAGTAGATTAGGAGTAGAGGGTGGCACTCTTATCGGTACCTGGTGGACCATGCCGCCTGTCATTACAGACAGATATGGGACTAATAGAAACCTTAGTCCAAAATGACTTGGTACATGTTGATCCTCCAACTCACAAGGTGCTATCGCTAATAGCACCTAGTATATTAGTGAGATTTACAAGATTGTTTTGCAATACCACAATATAAAAAAAGTATATAGATGTATTGCATTATTCATATAACTTGGACTTCTTCACATAAATGTTGACATATTTCATTGGGATGACTAACACAAAGTAACGCATAACCGTGAAGTGAAACTAAAAGGACTCATAGTTTCCTTTTGCCCATGCTTCTTTGCCAAATAGCTCAAGCATCCACAAAGGCAAACTTTTAAGTCTTCCACAGATTAAGATTTAGGTCTGTACTTTGATTGGACCATTCTAAACCTTGAAAATTGTTTCCAAACATTCCCCTTCTGGCTTTAATGCATCTTTGCAGCCACTATCAACTCTGAACATCTCCCACACCCCTGTTAAAGAAATGATTGTGCACAGCATGATACAGCAACCACTATGTTTCAAGATGTTTTCATAGTAAGATCAAATATTACTACAATTGGCAGCGAGGGGTTTAATTTAGGGGAAACAGAGAACTGGAGGCTAAATACAAATAAATACCACTTCTTGTCAATATGTAAAATACAAGAGGTTTGAATACTTTTACAAGGCCTCGTAAAAACAGCTGCCAAGGTATTGTAGATGACACACAAACACTCACACTCACAAAGTGAAAAACAATAGCAGCTCAGCAATCACAGCTGGTAATAATGGGCATGTATTAGCACTTGGAGACATATTTGCATAACGTATTTGGAAACACGCTGTGGACTTTATGGTGCTGTTAGCTTCTTTTTTTTTCATTCAGATCTTGCCTTCAGTCATTTCACAGCTAATTAGCTTGGTAAACAGTGATTCTTCTGCCTAAAGTTGTAACACCTTACTTTAAAAAGAACAAACATTGCAAGCTGACAATAAATTGGCTATCACCAATAAGATATTACTTGGACAGTGGAGTTTGCCTTGGCCTGTCAACAAGGAAGTAGCAACTGCTGGAGCTGATTAAAGCCATATTAGCATTGTAACATAGCTGAGGACAGAGGTACATCAAACGCTCCTCTTCATGCAAGTCTGGAGTCTCATCCCTGGGATGCTGAGGCCTCTTGTGACCTCTGCTGGGACCCTGCTGGGCCCTGAGAGCTGTGGGGTGAAGAAGAGTGGGTCAGGATCACTGTGGGGTGCACCTGAACCAGACTTACCTGTGTCTGGGTAACTGCATACCACAACGTGGCCATGTGGCTGCAAGGAGTGAGTGCATGGACTCTGACCTGAACAACAAAGAAGAAGGGAGAGCCTGGGAGAGAGGTCAGGGGGAGCAAGGAGACGTGGAGAAAACACACATACGACACATCGAGTGAACGTGATCAGACGGACACATGTGGCACAGCGGAGGCAGAACCAGATGCCCTCAGATGTCCTGATGAAATCTAAGCTCTATGTAAACATGTCAGTTCAAAACTGATTGTACTTGAGTCAGGCACAATCTAACAGCACCATTTATCTCATTGTTTCTGGAGAAAAGGTATTCACTTTTGCCAAATTGCAAATAAAAAAACATTATTTTGAACTCCAAAATAACTGAGCACTCTTGCTGAACAAACACACCTGAAACCCATTGAGAAAAGGTAGTTCCAGCCAATATTTATAGACATCTGATAAAAGAAAAAAGATGAAAGAACAGACAGTTGACTCTCTCCAGTCCGTCTGTTTTCTCCTCCGAGCCTGTAAGTAAGTTATTTGCCCAGTGTGTAGCTAACGAGAGAGATATACCAAAAAAGCTCATTTTCGATGAAACTTTTTCTCTGCTGCAATTTCACAGATATACCTGCAGTTTGGATGTTTTTAATTGTGCTATAGATGTTGTTGAACGACTTCTACTTAAGCGTTACAACTACTGCCACATTTATGTGCATACATTGAGCTGCATTTCTACGAAACATGGCATAACATGCATGACAGGTCGCTGAGCAAATCACATGAGTGTCGGTCGCATTAATGATTCAATAGTGAATCCAAAAGTAGTGTGGCAGAAGGGCGTAGGCGTTGCCTGTGCACGGAGCAGGTCCTGTTGGGTGAGAGGCTCTGAAGGCTTTGTTTCGTGTCTCTCAGGGTTGGTCTTACTGTGACAGGAGAAAGATATTAACAGTGTTGGGGACGCTTGAAGCGGGCCTCCTTCTCCAACCGCGTCCCGAAGCGCTGACTCTACACCCTGCTGGGATACATGTGGTCAGACCTACCTACAGGTATGTCCCTATTAGGCCAGACAGACTTCGGTTTGCCAACACTCTTTGGAAGGTGAATGCAGCACATGCGATTCTTGCGTGGGGAGTGTGTTCAAAATTGCACCATTAGAGTGCAGACCTTTTTCAACTTTTTTTTGGTAACACTTAGCATTGACACAGAAAAATTCAACCCAATTTATGTTGGATATTTGGTGTACCTGCCAGGTCACGGGCTTGAACAAAACTATGTGAAAACCCTTGACTTGGATTTTGGCAGCCTAAAATTATTCTGCCACTGTGCTGTCCAGGTTCTCGTGTAGCGTGAAACACAGAAGAGGCAACGCACCGCTTTTACAACTTCATAACTTCACGTGCAAGGCAACTGGCTGTGAGCGTCCGAGTGCTGAGTTCTTTCAGCAGTTGTCGCCTGGTCTCAATCGCTTTACACTTTTCCCTGCCAGGCTCTGCTCTACCAGGCCTCCCCAAACTGTGCAATCAGCAGATGTCTTTATAGAGCAGCCCACCGCTATATGCACTGCCCGCATTCTTTGCCAAATTCAATTGGCAAAATATAATATTTTTCTTTTTTGTTATTATTCTTCTTCCAAGTCCAGCAGCCATGTTGATGTGGCACTTAATATGGCTTGTGGTTGCAAAAAACCACCTCTCTCAGCAGTTTCAATTAGAAGCCAGAGTGATATATTTTTAGTTTTCTTAAGTTGGTAATTTCGTCTGTTTTGCAGGTTGCCTATTTGATCAATGTGACAAAAAGTAACACATCACAATGCATTAACCTCCTATGAGGAGGTCGCAAGGTTAGAATATTTTTTAGATTATTACAACAAAAAACTAATTTTTTAAAATAATAAAAAAAATGTCCAAATATTTTTTATAACTGATATTAAACCCTCTCTAGAAATAATATTAAATCTCAGTCATGTATTAAAAGTAAAAATATATTTTTGACCATTGTCTTTTTCTAGTTTCAAGATTTTTTGCTTTTTTATCCTGCATATCTCCAAAGGCTAAAATATAATCATAAAGAGGAATTTGTTGCTGATGAACCACACAGACAGACATCAGTGTCACTCACATCAATTTCCAAAAACTTTATATGTACTTTTTTGCCCCTTTAAATTTGTTTGCTTTGGCCTTGAACATCAGTGACAGCTGTAGTAAATAGTTTTTAAAATGTTTTTAATTTGACACATTTGTTGATAAAAAATACATCACGGAAGATCGCACTTTCAAGTGCCTTTACCACATAAATTCAAACTTTTCTGAATTTTGATTATCATTATTGGTCATAATCGCCTAATAATAAATGTTTATTCGGGAACTTCAGATCTTTCACCAGAGAATATTCTTCCACTGTCGCTTTGCTAATTCCACTTAAGGAAACGAAATCTGTGATTGTCCCACTGCTATTACGGTAGTCAAAAATGTCAAAAGTAACTTTTCTGTGGATCACGGCCATCCATCCATCATGAACATGTGGCAGCATGCATTTTCAGAAACCACAAGCACCACCTGGGCACCATCAGGGCACCGCCGTGCCGTCGCTTCTTGTCTGTCACTTGGAATTTCAATATTGCTGCAGAGGGTGGCAGACTTGTTAAGGGTTGGTTACGCGTGAATTGAGCTGTCAAAATTAGCAATCTTTCTGGTTCGTTTAAAAGGCGAAATGGGTCACGCACTGAGGCAACAGCTAAGACCCAAGAGGGATGGCATAATATCTATCAGCGGGAAATTATTCATTACAGTATGTTATCAAATTAACAAAATATTTTTAGATTTTTCTTTATTACCATTTGAAACTAATTATTTTACATAATTGTGTCATAATAAGTGTTGATGCTTCTGTCAATTATCCCTGGCCTGACCTTTGGAAGTGATTGTGATAACGACAACTCCATAAATTCACTTTTTTATGATTAATTGCTGATTTTGCCCATATAATGACAGAGATAGGGAATTGTGTGCATGTCCGTCTGCGTGGGAGTGTGTGTCTCATAAGTGGTGATGTTAGATTTGTGCACTTGGCAAGCATTTTTTCTCTTTCGCTCCATTTGGTGACAGATTGGGTTTAAATAACATTATATCTTCACAGTTGTGACTCACAAGCCAAGGCGTTACAAAGTCAGGGTGAGGTTTAGCACTTCAGATGAGGACGAAGGAGGACCAGGTCGCCTCACTTTGTCTTTTAGTTTATCACTTTCTGCAGAACCTAATCTGAGACTCAATGGACCGTTTCCTGACTCAATCAGCTCGCTATTTCCGAACAAAACCCATTCTTTTCACATGCTGTCACTTAAAAGCCAAAGTTTGTAGCGATTAGTTGAACAGATGGATGCACAGAAATGGTTTGAAACTTCTTTGAGCTGCCTGCTCAAGAGATAGTGCTGCACTTTTCTTTCTTTTCAAGCAAAAACAGAATTAAGTAAAGTGGGCATTTTTCCCATAAAATTATAATTTGCAAAAATATAGACATAAACTGAACAGCATAGGTGCCTAGTTATTTTCAGATTGCCTACTTAGAAAAAGACCCACCTTCGCATTGATTACAGCATGTCGCATTGCAGGGTGCTACGCATTGCTCAATGCTTCATAGCTACCATGCTAACGTCGGCGCTCTACTTTTTTCAACAAGCCTTTAAATCTGGGAGCCGAGACCATGGCAGGGTGCATTTCCTTTCCGAGCCCCAGGTAACTGGGCATGGAGGGGGATCTTGTTTGATATTGACGCTCCGGGCTCAAAAAATTCAAGTCTTAATCTCTCATCGACTCTCTGAACCAGCCTGCTCCACCGTCGGCCGCGGCGCCATCGTCAGCCATGTTTGTTTTTGCTGCTGCTGTTCTATCAAAGGCTAACTGCTTTACAGCACCTCCTGGTGCTGCCTAGGAGGAAACTTCTCTGTTTGCTGTAAAGAATCTGGCCTACATATTTTGACGGTAAAAGCATCTTATTTACAATGTATGAATTTTTTATTATCATGTTCTTTCATTATTTAACCACACACTTTGAAACTGTGGTGATTTTGTTGCATACCCGCCATATTTAGGAACATTTAAAACACTAAATAGGGATTTTGGTTCACGGACTCTTAACGCTGTAATCTGGTCGAGACTTTACACACTCCACAGGTAACTCTGCTCACTTTTGCTAAGCCAAAAACCAAGTTGTGTAGCATAAGAAGGATCAGCTGTTTTTCTCAAGCACAAACTGTCGAGTCCAAGAAAGTTTCAGCAGAGTGTGGCCTTCTGCTGCAACTGTGGCTCAGGCTCAGTCAGCATTGATGCAGTTGTCCTGTCCTGAGCTGTCCGTCCCTAAAATCTGAGTCTCAGTATGAAGGGGCGCACAAAGGAGGGATAAGGGCTGTCACTTCTGTTACTACAGAGTGCATGTCAGGAGTGCATGGAAACTAATACAGACACATTGGGGCTGACAATCAATGAGATGTCACAGAAAACAAGCTGCAGGACGTTGGCAGTCAACCTCCTGGTTACATGATGCAGGTCAAGTCTTAATTATGAGAACATCAAGTGTAAGTGAGTAAATTTGAAACAAGAAATAATACTACTTGTTAATATAATTGCATTTGATATTCTAAAGGCTTAAAACTAGATGGATTTATCGTTCAAGAAGAAAGAGGAAGTTTTGGATACTCTCAGCATCTTCTAAAGTTTTTTTCCCTCCATCAGTTACAAAATCTGGACTTCAGAGGCTTTCCAGTTGATATATTCTCTTGCAGCAACATGCAAATGTGTCCTACATCAAGTGTTTGTCTCTTGTGCCTTTGGTAGCAACTTAGAGGCATGCAAAGCACTGTTAAGGTCAGACAGCTGAGATGTGTCAAATGTTAAAAGCAAATTTAACAGGAAGTAAATGATCAGATTTATTATAATGCAAGAAGTCCTCTAAATATACCTAAATGTGGAAAAAAAAACTATCCTCTTTGATCCACAAAAACACATTGTCCGCATTCTTTAAATCTTAACCCAAAATAATCTTAATAAATATATCAGAATGACTGAAATGTAACTATGTCAAAGAAAAAGCTTTAAGTCCAAAAAGCAGGATTATCACTCATGTGCCTATAAGGGTGCTTTTATTTGACGGTGTGAAATTGGAGCTCCTTTGAAGAACATCCACAGAACCCTTTTTCCTATTTATTTCTCATCAGCGGTGTGACTCTGACATGTGTCTTTTGTACACCAGAATTATGGCTGGGCTAAATTAAGGTGCATTCAAAGAGATATGTTACCAGAACTTTTAGGTGAATAACTTTAACTCAACAGAAGAAAAATGAGGTCTGTTATATAAGAGGGTTCCTCACTTTTTTTAATGCATGTCCTTAAGAGACACTGTGCTGAGATCGTAGTCCTTTGCATCACTTTCATCTTCATCATCATCATAGGTACATGTAGGATTGTCCTATCAGAAAATCAATATCTTTTTCAAAGAAAACAAAATTAAGTAGCATACAAAAAAAAAAATAAAACTTTGGAATTAGGGAAACGGGGCAAATTAAAAACCAGAACCTTTAAACGGCTTATTGTATCAGGTGCTGTGAATGTAATAGTTGCTTTTTTTCTTTTGTTTTTTTTTTTGTACTTTTGTTGAGTTTTTAGAAAATCAAAATTTTGAACAAATATAAAGATTACATTAGAAGAAAAAATATTCTTCTGGTTGATTTTTAAAATGCCGACAAATCCAAAACGTCTCTTATTTAAAAAAAAAAAAGTACTTACATTGTCGCTGCATTTATTATTATTACTGTGAAATTAAAGTAATGCAAAAATAATTAATTTGTCGTTATTGCTGTAATTTAACGGCATTTTTACCAATTTGAAAATAAAAAATAAATTCTCATTTCTTTTGAAAATGGCAACGAATAAATGTAAAGCAACAAGTGAAAAAAAATACATATTTTATATTCCTTTTTATAAAACATGTAAGAAACTATTTTTTTGTAATAAATAAAAATGAAGGATGTCTAAATTTTATCGTAAAAATTATTCTTTTAAAAAAATATCCTTGAGCGAGTGAATATAATTTATTAAAAGAACTGCTAAAGGACATTATGTATCTGATCTAAAATTCAACAAAGCACAGCGACTTGTTTTAGAATTATTAAAGTTTTTAGCTTATGTCAGACAAACGGAATAAGCTAAAACAATAAAAAAGTAATTACTTTCTTCACACTTTTTGTTAGTTTAGCTGTTTGTTGCAAAAGCCATCTGGTAATGCATCTCTTTGTATTTCTTTTCCATTGTTTTTAACATTTGCAGAACTTCGTGTGCGGCTTCAAAAGACACGGAAATCCATCAGAGCGCTCTTTCAAGGTTGTATCTAATTGGCGAGATTCCCTCATTTCAAGTCCTTTTTTTATTTCTTCAAGGGACATTGTCTGGAATAAAAAGCTCTCATCCTAATCAAATAATATGCAATGATAAATAAGAATCCCAGTTTTTGATCAAAGCCTCTGACTCAAATCAAATGTTTTTCTAAGACACTCCAAGTCTCCAAGTGTGAAACTTCTCTGAGTTTCTGAAATAAAAGGCCGCCATCTGTTTTTGTTGTTTGTCTGCAGAGAGGACATTGAACTGTCAGCAGTGTCCCTCCTACTCATCAGGACTGTTAGATATCCTGACAACACAAATGTTTTATTCCTTAACAGTCTTTTGAATTGTATTTACATCAGTAGGTCAACTGTGGTCAAAGTCTTGACAATAAATACTTTCTTTTTGATGAAAATAGAGTTCAGATCAGTTGTTTTATTTAAGCAAATTTAGTATTTAATTAAATGTTAAAAAAAAATTGGATTTGAACATTTACGTAAAAAAGGCGGGTATTTTAAAAGTAAAATTATTCTGTCTCATTCAAAAAAGATAAAATAACATCGTGTTTTGATGCATCATTATTCCATCTTTTTCTTTTTTTTTTTTTTTTTACATTCTCAACCACATTATTACTGTACAACATCCAGAATGTATTCACTTCAACGCGACTTAAAAAAACTGATCAGCGGGGAAACTTTGCTGGGGGAAGAAAAAAAAAAACTTACCAATCTTACCCTTTGAATCTCAAAGAAAACTATCTCTTACATGATTTTCCAAAGTTAGTCCATTGCACTGAAAGAAACGAAGGATAAAAAAGAAATTCCAAAGGCTTCCTCGTGTCGAACTTGGAAGGCTTTTAACTGAAAAGACTCAAACAGACTTACGTATGAGGCTGTCACATTTGCTCGTCTCAAAACTTAGAATCTGAGAGGAAAATATTTATGTAGTCACTCTTTTCCGAAAACTAGTCATTTGAAGAGTGTGCCGTTATTTTATTTACTCTATTGTTCTCTACATTGTTCAAATTTGTAAACTACGTCATGCTGGGAAAGCTAAATTACGTGAGCACTGAGTTCTGGCGTAGCCTTGACTTGCAAGGATCTATGGGTCAGCCACGTTACCGCACACGTGAAATACTGTAAATGACAGTAGCAGTTAGCTGCCAACACAAAATGGGCAAAATTTGACACCTCGGCATGCTTCTGGCTCGAAAGTCATAAAGAGTTAACCTCTCATTTGACGTTTTTGTGCAGCAGCATGAGCATCAGCTCCATCTTCCTTCTCCTATGTTAGCTTAGCAACAGCAGCCATTTTGTCTGTGTTTACATTGGCTGAGAAGTCTTTCTCAGGTCATGACGCATTTATTTGAGATTCTTGTCAGGAGATGGTAGGGGCAATTTCATCTAAAATTTTTCAGGGGCAGACACTCTTAATTTGGGCCTTTAACCAGGATGTCAGGTGCAAAAACGTGGATCATTTCAGACATGCGTTGTGCATGTCCTAAGCATTGATGCTTTCATTTTCTTGCACAGACGGTGCCAAATGGTGCTTAGCATTAACCACATGGCTGTCACACAAAGGCACACACATACAATACATTCAAGTATTAACATCCTGCACGCGCACACACATGTGCACTGATATATATAAATGAGATGAAGTTATCCCTTTCTTAGAGGCTGCTTCAACCACCCGCTGTGCTCTCCATCACACTACGTAGACAGCCGACCACAGGATGTACAAACCCAGGAGTGTAAAGGTCACCTTGGCTTGTTTGCTTTGCAGGGATGGACCCGCGGCGGTAGAGTGGACCACCACCATCCACAATCACACTGCTACCAACATGTCAACGCTGTAGTTTAACCATAACTTTAGTCAAGCTTTAGGGGTAAGTAGCGCTAAATATGCCTTTTTTGAAAAAAAGAAAAGAAATAAAAAAAGTCTGAGATATCTGCTTTGCAGTTATATTTGTAAAAACTCTGAAAATCCTTAATTTACTCTCATGTTATTAGATTTTCATGCTTCTCAATTTTTGTTTAGAATTATTGACTAGAAATTATTTCAATTATCTGTTTCACAGAACAACTGGTTTACCAAAATTGCATTGTACTTCTTTAAAAAAAGTACAATGCAACATTGGCGATGTAAGCAAGTAAATATAAATAAACACACTGTTAGTACAAGGACATGCTCCATTGGCTTTCTTAAGGTTTCTGGGTCTGTTGTTAAGTTGCAGGCCAATTCACCAACCCTTAGCTGGATATTGCTGAGGTTGGGCCTAACGCTGCTACTGTAATCTATTGCAAATACCTCTGGCATAAATAAAGAGATACACACAGAGAAACTCACCTCTCCTCTGCAGAAAGACTCCATCATAAAAACACTGGAGTCTTGGCGGATTGTTGTAAGGTCCCAGATGTCCTTGTTACTGAGGCAGAGAAGGAGTAAAAACCATGGGGACTGAGGCCCGGAGACAGGGCTTTCTGTATTTCAAGAGAGCCGGCCTGACTACCCCTGTAAATATAGGAGAGCAAATCCTTTTCAGGTTGAGAGTATGACTCAGGACTGCCACATAAATCAGTGCAGGCCCAGCCCGGCAAAGGCTGGGAACGCCATGGGAGTGGTAGGCGGCTCTACGGTGAGGTTTTTGGGGAAGGATTATGGATTGAGACGTACAGCTGGGAGGCTAAAGTTACACTTTTCATTACCACTTCGAGGGGGTCTTGGCTGCCTGGAAGCCAGTCAAATTTGTGAAGACTGCTTTCTCCCCCTGGAACGGTTGTAATTCTGCAGGCACATTCTTAACCTGCGGATAATTGTTTTTGATATGGCAAGAACAATTTGGCGCAAAACGCGTTGGGAAATGCTATTTCTTTCTCTCTTTTTTTGCCAGTGAAAGAATGAAAATAGAAAAAAGAGAAGGGAGAGGGTATTGTGAAAAGTCCTCATTCACCAAAAGACCAGAGTAAAGAGAGAGCAGTATGCCCCCTTCTGGCTCTTTTCTTCTCTCCCTCTTTTCTTCTCCTTTTTCCCTGGCGTCTGGAGATGTGAAGAAACGTCTTTTGATCAGTCCTGACAGAGCCTGGGCCATGTGAAGAGGGTGGCTAGCGGGACTCTGCCAATCCGTGCAAGGCAAAAAATGTTCCTAATAAGAGAGCAATAAACTAACGAGTGCTGGGTGTTTGTCTGATCCACATCCTGGGTAAAGTTTGTGCCAGCACACCCAGTGCCTTCTGACGTGTACTCGACTCTCATCAGTTTCTGGACCATTTGCCAGGTCATTGCATTTCACCTGCTCACTCCCATATGGTCTGACTATTTCTGCAGCAGTCTTAAACTTAGTAGGCACACCAAAATAGAAAATTGGCTCATTGTGGTTCTAAATTTAAACTATGGAATAGGATCACAGCTCCACATTTATGTCACTTTCTGAAAACATGTACAAAGTTTGAAAAAGGAAGTGCAGGGTCAGTTCTGAGTTGTTATCACATCAACTCAGGTTATTCCCAGAGCTCAGTGCAGGTTTGAAGGTGTCATTTATCAAAGAACTCTGAGTTCTTTTCATAGAACAGAACAAGCAGATAGGCACGTCTCATCTTCTCAATGCAGGTCAAATAAACACATCACTTCCCTGCAGGAGAAGCAGGACAACAGCACAGCTGCCAATTCCTGCTTTTTATATGGGCCTGCATCAACAGCAGGCGAGTCCAGAGTGTTGCGGGGCATCCCAGGCACAAACAGGTGCTCAGTTGGTGGAGCTGATCTTCAGCACCGTGAAGGTGCTAAGTGTTGGATGTGTGAGGGCTTGTGAGGTTAGGCTGGCCAGACTTTAATGGTTTGTTGGTGAGTCCGCGACTCAAGCACTGGTAATTAAGGTGGGGAGAGGCGACTCGGCAGTGCCGGGGCAGAGCGGCGAGGGGGACTGGCCCACGCCTAGTGGGGAGGAGAGGTCTGCCGCAGGAGGGACCAATCAAGTGTGAAGTCGAGCGAGGACCCCGGGCCTTGGTTCAGTGGGAAAAGCCTTGGCCACTGGTTCAGAGCGCCGCAACTTTCACGGATTAGTAGAGACACTATTCTGAGGGCTGAAAGGGGAACACAGCACGGAGGCGGCATCAATTCATGTGTGCACGCACACAAACACACAGTCTCCCTCTTTCTTTCTACCCTCGCCCTCCTGCACACAAAACCCACCAACAGCTGGGAGGAGGGCTGTAGCAATCGCCACATTACCATGGCAACGGCATATATCACATTTGGGCCAAAATGAAGACACATTGTGCTTCAACCGGATATTTATTCTTGCATTTAATAGAAGTATACTAATAGTTTTTCTCCATGCCTGTAAAATTGTTCCCCCTGACTGAGTTAATGAGCTGCAATTGAAGGTGCTTAGTGCATCAGACTAGCATTTTGTCATTTTGCAAATTACAGGATAACAACATTGCAAATTTAACTTGTGTAGTTTCATTGCAAAGAACCCCGGGCATCTGCTGTGAAGAGTTGCATGTTTGTTAATTTCCTCCAATTTCCTTGGTCCTGTGCTCAAATCTGTGTATCACATTTGAAAGACGTGGTTCTTTTTAAGTGAACTCATTGCTAAAATTAAACTATTTTCACTGTCCTGCGCTTTTGGCAGGTCCAGCTTTGAAGCATAATCACTAAACACTTTTTCTCATTTGGTTTTAAATGTAATTCTTAAAAAGTAGATGAAAGAGCAGATATTCTTCTGAAAAAGGGCTGTGGTCGCGATTACGTAATGAAAACATTAACTATTTGAAGTTTAAAGAAATCAATTAGTCTTTTGAAGAGTTTAAAGATGATTCAAGAAAATGTAGACACACTTTGTTTTTTTCTTAAAGCTCTTTTTATATAACTGGAAAATTATTTATAAAGTATATTTGCAGACGGAAAAGTTTATTTCAGAAATGTCAAAATATTTCTAAGTATTATAGGCCAAGATCAGTCAGTGCAGTCTTCTTTTTCCTTTGCAGCACATCCTGAAAAGCATGAATTTTAACAGTCTATCTACAACTCTGAACAACAACTTGCATAAAAAAACTGTGTATGGAATAATCCATACTGAGAAAAACATAAATAAGTCTCTTGATTGATCAGCAGTTAACTTTATTTATCAGTGATGAGTAACGAGAGGGTTTATTTATTTTAGAACCATGATATGATGCATTCCTCCTTTCAGATGTAGCATTTCCTCCACCATGTGTCCGGAAACAAACTCCACAATCTCCCCGGGACTGACAGCTTTAGCTGAACTAAAGGGTGTCCATTGTTTTGGAGATGCCAGCTGTAGCGTTGACATCTCCCTTTGAACTGGCAACCATTGTGTAGCTTTTGTGTCTTAAAGTGCTTCTTCATATTTCCACCAAGCTGTATGTCTATTAAGATGCTGTTTTTGTCTGTATTTCCAATGAATTTAGAATAATGCATTTACTTTCACAGAGTAAAGGCTGTTCTATTCACCATCTCGCGAGCACAGCCACACATATGCACTGACAGAGCCGTGGGATTGGATACCTTCCACTAGCACTCAGCTACCTTCCAAGAAGTAGGAGAGAAACAAACAGCGTGAATACATCAGGGGTTTCTTTGTTTGTTTGTTTTGTTTAGTGACAACAAAAGAAACAGATAAATATGGTAACAATCTAACAGTAACAGATTGGAAAAGTAACTAACTAGTCACTTATTTTGTAAAATTGTTAGATAATGGTATTGTTTATGAAACTTTAAACAAAATAAGGCCCTGTATGTCCTACAAATGAGGAATATCTTACAGAAAACCAGAGATAGTAACTGTACATAGCAACCTAAACCTAAAACCTTCATACTTTCATTTTTGTCTTTTAGAATTTAACTGGTAAAATAGATACATTCTTTAGGAAGAAATACTGGTCATAAAAAAATCTAAATAATTTAGCTTAATGTTTATAAAAAAAACTCTTAGGATTGTGAATATTTTGCTTCATAACAACAGAACCAAACATTTTGTAAAGAAGAAAAAATACAACAAAAATGCTACATTTTTTTAAGTAAATGAGTTGAAGATTACAGGAATTTGAATTTTACAGGATTACCTTGTTGTAATCATGAACCTAACTTTTCACAACCAAAAAAATAAGAATTTTTTCCCCCACAGTTTCTATGCATCCTCCTTCACTCCAACACTGAGTTAACTGGGACGCAGAAAGATGCTGTTGTGTTTTCAAATTTCAACTAAAACTCAAAAAAAAATCTAACTTATGACAGCAACAAATCTTCTGTAAACATCCATCATGTAACAGAGAAGACTTTTTGTGGATTGAGATTTTTGCATGTGTAAAAATAAAAACTGTAATATTAATTTAACTTGTACACACTATCAAGTTCTTATCTTCCAATAATTTAATGTCAGTTCTGTTGCCTGAATTATCCAACACATAAACTTCATTTTACAAAGATCTCATCTTGTAAATTAAAGACTTAATGAAAAGTTGGTCAGCAAAGTTTTAATTAGACCGGGGAAATTTCCAGGCATCTTTATGTAGCACTGCAGCTATCGCCTACTGAATTTTTACACAATTAATAAAGTAATCATATATATATGTGCTTCAGCAGACATTCCCACTATCTATAATAAATTTGACAATCCATTATTCAGTCATCAAAAACTCGTTCTAGGTTATCATCCTTATAGCTATCAGACAGCTTAATCCTAAGTACCACATTTAAAAACTATACTATATAGTTTTACTATATTCTGAAAATATTTTGAAATATTTTCAAAATGTTTGTGTTCTTTTGAAAATATTTGCCATGAATTCAGTTTGAAGATAGTCGGCTTTCTTGGCGATGTTCTAAACTGGAAATGTAGAAGTCTGATTTTGTTATAAGAACACATCAGCATCATTAAACTCAGATTTTGTGAAATGAGGTTCTGTGATGTTATTATCAGTAATTACATACTTACCTCTAGTAGAAAAAAAGCTCATATGATGGGGAGCTTTTTGACAAAGTAAATAAATTCTCTGAGTGGCAGAAGTTAACTAGCTAATCGGTCTTATGTCATATTAATCTGCCTTTTCAGCTCATTAAGCGTATTAGATAATCATTATTCCACCAGGATAATTTTCAAACAGCCACAAGACGTGGAAAGCACAGGAACATGCTATCCTTGATGCTGTTGAACAACTGATGCAAAATACAAAATTTACCTCCCTTTTTGACATTGCTAGAAGTAAATTGTGGCTTATCTAGGAAGTTTTTTCAACCAGCAGTACAGCAACTTCAGCTGGTCGGGCCACCAAAACAGGACTGGAAGGGTTGAACTGTGGTTAGATTCTAGTCTGTCGTCTTTTAGCTGGACATTTGTCTCTAAGATGTCAAAAGGAGGCTTGTATTTATGATTTAATTTGCATGTTCACAAAATATCTGGTTCATATTCCTAGTTTATGCTATATCAGTCTATTTGCAACAGATTAATAAAATAATTAGCTAAGGGGTTTGAATTATGTTATTTAAGCAGGTTTAGGGTTATTAGGAGACTGAAGGTTTTATTACAAACAATCAGCCAAGATGCTGGCAGGGCCAACACTGGGACAATCCAGCTTGCACTTCCCCTTAAGGACCATTTAGAAAGGCCAGTTAATCTAACGTGCCTTGTCTCATGGACTATGGCAAAAAACTGGTGTGGCCACAGGAAATTTGTGTCTGTACAGAGAGAACATGCATATTCAGCCAGAAAGGCCCCACCTGAAAATAAAACCTGGAAAATTCACCAAAATCACTAATAGGTTTATATAAAATCTACAATATTAAATCCCCATTGCCTTTAACTTCAAGGCAACTTTGCTACGATTAAGAATTACTGTTCTCATTTATTAGAAAAGGTCATTACTTCATCTAAAACATACAGGGCCTCTGTAAAGTATTAATTCCCTTGGATATTTTACACCTTTTATTACTTTTCCCATTCAGTTATGATCAACAAATTTTGACAAAACTTTATTTAAATTTTTTTGCTATTATTTTTACAAAAATAATGACAATACAAAAAACACAACATAAAACAAGTGACTGCGTAAAAATCGACCTCCCTGTAGAATGACTGATCCAGTTGAACAGAGATTCAGCAAATTGGTGCTGATAGCGTCACAGTGAGTGCAACGGAAATCATCTGAGTGCAGTGGATGTGTCTCAGTTGATCGTGGAATAAAGACACCTATGTCTGAAAGGTTCACCCACTGGTTAATCAGCATTGCAGGCTACTATCACAGCATAAAGACAAAGAAAACACTCCGAGCAAAGCAAATCAGTTATTGAAGAGGATAAGTCAAAAAATGGATACAAAGAAAATGTCTGAGGTTCTGAATGGCCCCTGAAGATCAAATGAAAAGAATATGTCACAGGTAAATATTTTTTTAGGAAAAGTTGGCAATAACAACATGGGATGTGGAAAAAGGAATTGACCTTTCAAGCTAATGACACATTGTGCCACCTTTTGGAAGTATTTGCAAACACTGGCAATAAGTTTTCTTCATTGTGGAGAAATTGTGTCACACTTTTCTACTCAGAAATCTTTTTAATTAAGCCAAATTAGGTGTGTTTTTGAGCAAGAAAACCGTATTGAAGTGATTTCTTGAATGTACAAATGTGGAAGTAACTAAGCCTGAGAGTGGCTGGTGAAATTAAACTCATTCTGAAAAGTGAACTGAAAGTTTGAAAAACAATGACACATGGGTTCATTTTGCAGCTTCTCACTCTGTTCTTAAAAACACAACAAAAAACATGTTTTTATGTTTGCTTCCTCAATCTGTTTTTGTTTCTCTCAGCTGTTGTTTATCAAGCTTTCAATATAAGGTGAAACAGATAATAACTAAGAGGAGACGAACATTGTCTAAAAAACCTTGCTTGTCTTTTTGGTTAGAATCTTTACCATATTCTTCTGTCAAACAACCACAGTAGGACATCCATTAAATTTATCATGCAGAAAGATTCAAAGTCAATTTAAATCTGTTAATTCCAATTTGATCCCAGTTATCAAACAATGCTGTCAAGTTCAGCTTGTTAAAATGTCTTCCTCGGAAACAACATAGATGGCATCAAGTCACTGATGTGATGTGGACACAGTGGACTGTTGATTGCACTGAGTTGTTGACTTTGTAGCAATCCCTCACATACTAAGCGTATATTCAGCAAAAGCTGGAGTTTTCACAGGTAGAAAACTCCAGCAGAACTTGGCTGGAGTTAGTAGCCATCTGCCACTGGCTGAGGGTTTTAGAAGGCAGAACTTGCACACAAGCCTAAGAAAAAGTAGATAATTAATGGCAGCAGAACCCTTTTATTGGCTTGATGTGTGGAGGAGACAGAGACAGAAAAGCTCTGAACCAGTTTGAAAAAATAAACTGTGATCCGTCTCCACAGGAGAGGAGCCCAGCAACTAAAGGATCTGCCTCCCATTCTACTTTTAGAAACTGTAGGAACCTCCTGTAAACCTGCAGTCTGAGCACAAAGTGCTCTGTTGGAAACATATAGAGCTATCAGAGCTAATATATGATGAAGCTTGATTATTAATTTTAATTTTCACCAGAACTCTTGCTGCAGTGTTCTGGATAAGCTGAAGGCATAAGTGCATTTTTAGGACTTGCTGAGTGTAAGAACTCACTGTCGCCCTGCTTTGAAGTAAAAAATGCATAAACTAGTTTCTTGGTGTGACTCCTTTTGCAATACTTCATAGGTGAAATGAGGAGAACCTAGACACCCAGGATATCCCATTTAATTGAGGTATCCTGGTCAAAATTAACACCAAGGAATTTTATTTTAATATCAGACAGCTACTTAATTCCATTAAAAGTCACTGAAGGACTAAGTTGTTTGTTGTTTAAAGACTAAGCTCCAAAGATGGATGTCTACTGTTTAGTATATCCTGTTTTAGGATCCAAAACTCCCCAAAGAAAGAAACCAATCTCTGCTACTATGTTGTCAGAACAGGATATTGGAAAAATATTAAGCATGCGTGTTTGGGTCTAACTTTGTCCAAGCAAAAACTGAATAAGCGTAACATGTAATTAACATAATAGCCCATTAGGTCAAGCCCAATAAATATTAATAGATCTCTGTTTGTTCCTTATATAAACTTGGAGGTATTAACATTTTACAATTCCATTGTCAAAAAGACACTGCATCAATGCCCATATTGTTAAAATTTAATATTTTAGTCTAAAATCTTTATTTTTTAAAAAAAAGAAGTGTTTAATTTATCTGCTTATAATTCAATAGGAGATGATTTTGGTTAGAAGAGCATTACATTTTGTTAAAAGATTTATTTATTTTTTTTAAATGAAATCACTCATCTGGCCTTACATAGGATACACTTGAGGTTCTTATTTTGCTTGGATGAGAACACCCTCCACTTATGTAGATTTATTTATTTATTTTTGCTGAATGTTATTGGTGCAGTTTTGTCCTTATTCTCTGAAGAGTAAACACGTACATGGTGACGCTGATTTGTTTCCAGATAGGCCTGGAGTGTGTGAGCTCAACTTTTACTTTATTCTGTTTAATGGTGCGTCTTCCCCAGACAGTCTGCGCGTGCGTGTGCATAAATTTGTGTATAAGTTTATGATTTTGGGTTCTTTGAGACGAGGAGTGTTCAACTGTATCCAGGGGCCTTCTCAAACCCCCCCTCTACCTCAGCTCCCCATTCAGAGCTTGCTTTGGATACCATCATCTTCTCTCTCATGACACACACACATACACACACTTCCTGTCTCTCTCTTGGTTTCTCTCTGTGTTGCTCATCATGCTTCCACTTTGAAGTCACAGCTTTCTCTTTTCCCTTTTTTTTGTGTCTGTGTAGCTTTGATGCGCTAACATTCTGTGAATAGCTCCTCTAATGCCTGCTTCCTTGTGCCTCACTCTCACTCTGCCTGTGTCGGAACGGTGAGTCTCTTGCCTTTGAAACGACGTCCATAAATTACAACTTGTCAAGTGTCATTTTCCTTGTTTACAGCCATTTTGTGCTCCCACTCCCCCATGTTCCTCTCTTGTGTTTCACATTTAATTGCACCAATAATGTTGGTGGTGCTCACCAAGCTCTGCACATGCAGCTCGTAGCCACTGAGGGGGTGCGGAAACTATTAAAATATTTTCCAGGCTTTACGAGTTTTATGTGAGTAATTGTGTGGATATATCCCACTGTGTTACCACCAACTAGGAGAACAGAATGAGATTGTGCTGTGGTCTGTGTTACAATGGTGAGAGGAAGTCAGAGAGAGACTGAGGGAACTGGCTAAAGGGTAAGAGGAGGTGTTAGAGAAAAAAAGACGAGGGGGAGGAGGAAGACAGAAAGAGGGAGAGTTGTGTGTACAGGAAATCTGCACTAAGTGTTCCTAAAGAGCTTGTGTTTTTCCACCCCTACACAAACAGTGTAATTTATTGCATGTCTGTTGAAGTCAGCAGCCCTTTATAACCCCACAATAATTTCCCATATGTTCCATATATCACCACAGAGAGAGGGTGAAAGAGAGAGGGTGGGTGAGGAGGAAAATAAAAAGACTGAGGCAGCAAGTATGTCCAAGACTTTGTACACATACACACATGTTCACAGGAGACCCGGCACACCGCAGCTGGGACAGTGGCCTCCATCTTAATCAGCCCCACTTTGCCATATAGATGTATGTATTCCCTGCACGTCTCCACACCTGTGGGTGGCCTATGAAATATTAAACACTCTTGTTCATGTTGTTTACTTTCATCATTAAGGGAGGGTCCTTGATAATAGAAAACTTCTCTCTTCTGGATATGCAGCAGGGAGTCCCTTGTAAGGGCCTCGCACAACTTCCACTCCTCCTCCAATGCCGGTTTGTTTTTGTCAAAACCAATGATCCACTATGAAGCTGACAAGCGGAAGGATTTTCTTTCATAAAAAGTTGAGTAGGAAAAACACCGTTCTTGGTTGCAGTGTAGCAGTTTAACCTGTGCTTCTTTTAGGGTGTATTCATTAGTGTCTCAGCATGTGTTTAACTATCCTGGTCTTAATTAAATGCAAGCATATCTTTACCCTGTACATACGCCAGTGACCTTTTTCTAAATGTTTTCTTTAGAAGATCCAGTCCTGACCAATGCATAATTAATACACTTACAATTCAAATGTTATGTAAGTATAGAAAATTTAACTCTCTATTGCAGCATTTTCCACTAATTTATTATGGGGATATAAAATACTGACATCATTTATTTTATTAAAAGTAAAACAAAGAAACATCTGCATTATTCTTATTACAGACAACTTGCCAAACTTTTACAAAATACAATGTTTTACAGAAACATTCATAAACATTTTTCAATAGTTGTTGCTCTTTAACCATAATTTCAGTGAATATTATAGGGATTTTTTGTGGTAGTGCAACACAAAGTTATACATAATTGTGAAGCCAGAAGAAAAGAACATGTGGTTTGAAAAGTGTGAGATAAACCTCCACCAAAAGTCTTAACTCTTTTGCAGCTTCTTCTAGTTTTCCTCATTAATTTTCTCCATCTTCCTTGTCACTGCTGAGGGAAAACATTCCTACAGCATGATGCTCCCACCACCATGTTTCATAGTGATGTTGCATTCAGAATAGCATGGGGTGACAGTTTTCTACCACAATAAACAACATTTTGTATGTACTTAGCTAAAAATTAATGTTCTGGTCTTATATGACAGGCATGTGCTCATAAAGAATTTGTGGCAAACAGCAAACATGAATTCTGATGGCTTTATTTCAACATAGCCAGAACAGAGCGGCAAAAGACCTTGAGCAGAGTTTTATTCGGGGCCCACCTCTGGGTAATCCCACCATCCACTACAGCACCACTGACCTCCTGTTTATTTTGTCTGTAGTTGATCCTTTTTCTCCCTTTCATTCTACATTTGAGTTTACAACTGAGGTATTTGTCAGCTTGTCCTGTGTTAATTCAATTCCTCTTGGGGGCCCTGACAAGCAAGGGGCCCCAGGCATCATAAAGTTCACTTTTACCTCAGGCTGGCCCTGTGGCATGCCTTTACTACAAAGCTGAGGATCTCTGCAGCTCCTCCAGGGTGACCATGAGGCTCTTGCATCCTTTTTTTCTTATTAAAAAAATATTGCACTACAATGTGCATTATTTTCTGCCTCTCCAGATGTTACACCATCCAATAAAGATCATGAAAATACACATTTCATGATTGTATTGTAACAAAATGTGTAAAAAGTTGAAATTCTGTGATTTTATACATCTATGATATGCTCACATCTGCCATTTTTAGTTATTTGTTGCCTGTATCCAAACAGATGTGAGCTTAGTCAGCTAACAATATCTTTTCTGCAGCCCTGACATCGTGCCCCATGGATTTGCCCCACGTCTCTTGGCAAAGAAAGAAGAAGAAGCCAGCCCCCTGTTGGTCTGCGTGATGTAGCCAAGGACAGAGTGGGTTTCTGGAGGTGGGTGCTGCATTGTGGGGGCTTTGGGTTGCGGTGGCGGAGAGCTGATCGATCCACACCGGCAGGTGGCCGAGCAGAAGAGGGCTCCCTAAACCTGTCCTGACTACAAAGCAAACGGAACGCAATCTGCAAACAGAAAAGCATGTGAAGAGGTACCGGATGCTGCAGCAATCATTGGATAACACACAATGTAGTGTCTTCAAAATTGTTTGGAGAACAAGTGATTTATCCTCGTTCGTGACTCCATTCAGAGCGATACAAAACGCTGTAAGGAACAAGTCAAGAAATGTCATCCCTACTCTACAGACATCAACTTGATGGGAGTTGAAAAGCAGAGTGATGTTTACAGTAGCTTCCAAACAAATACAACATACTAGATAAATGATGGTGTTTAGCTTAGCTTATGATTCAGTGGGGAATAGGAATGCTTTGTTCCTTTTGCAAATGTGTAATTAACAACTTGGAAAATGTCCCTTTTAAAACAGCAGATGTGATGACACTGAGATTACAGATTCCTCTTCCCGTTTATACTGGCCAAAATACATTATGTTAAACAAGAAGCACTCTATACTCGTGAGATACATATTCAAGTAACAAAGGCTTTAAAGCAATTCCTTTGCATGTATCCACAAATGAATGAATCATCAAGTTATCCAGGGAGAGCTGCAACTCCCCTGCAACTGCTTATTCATAAAGAAATAGGTTAAGCCTTGATGTTTAAATCACAAGAAGGGTGTAAATCTCCTAAAATCCTCTCATGCCTGTTAAGACAAAAGGGCCTTGTTTTGGAACATGTCTTTGAGATCATAGTTTGCAATGGCAACTGATGCATGTGAATCCCTATAAGGCACTGTGGTGAGATGGCTGCAAAGCTGACAAGATAAGATAGCAGACGAGAAATAAAGAGTTGCACAGGATTGGAGTTAGTTTTTTACTTTAAACTTCATCTTTCCAAAAAGCTTACATAGTTTTGTAAAGAAAGAAGTTAGCCAAAAATGAGAGAATGATTTGGTTCTCGGGTCCCCAGGGTTGGAAACTGTCTGGACTGGCTGCGCGTTCAATAGAAGATCAATATGTTTGCAATGTCAACCAGACTAAACGCGGCTCCCTGCTTGCTCTCTCTGAGCCACTGCCTACCTGAGATGAAATATTATTTGATGTTGCTCGATTTGCAAATGATTGAAGGTTGCCTTACAGATTGAGGAGCATCTTACAGCTAGCTGTGTTGACCTGTGCTGCTGTGAAAAGAGCAGGCATATTTATTGAAAGTAGAGTCTGGTCTAAATTCAACCCAATTGCTGTTCAGTTGCAACACCTTGTTATTTTAGGCCCCGGCGCTGAAGGCCAGATAGTAAAGAGGAGTTTTACTGCCTCTCCAGAATTGAACAAACAGGCTCTCTTTGCTCTTTTAAACCGTCACACTGAGAAATTATTATTCCTTACGTGCAGCAGTAAAGACTTGATATATAAGCAGTGATGAATTCAGCATGTTACAGCTGAGGCTACCAATCTGGCTCATGACTCCTTATGAGAAAAGAAAGAAGAGAAAAATTGGATCCTGCATAAAACTCTGGCTCCTCCTGATGAAAGCTATTTCCTGAGAAATTCATATTAATGTGCCAAAAGACAGCGGAGATGAAGGAGAGATATGATTCAGTGACTTGAACATTTTTACTGACTGTAACTGCCGCTTTAGAGATAAGAGGGTATTCGATTTCCCTCCTCCTTAGCGCAGATTCCTGTAACAAACAAAGACTGAAAAAAAGAGCGAAATTGTGTAGTTGATTAGATGAAATGAGTGAAATGTCAAGGACTTCCCTTCTCTGCCAGAAAGGCCTTCGAAAAACTCTTCTTTCTCAAAGAGTTCTCATGAATAGGCTGCTGCATTCAGCCACCATGCTATGCAAACAAGTTGTCCAAGTACCACATTGTTTCAAAAGACCTTGTGACACACAAAAAAAAGCAGGCAATGTCTTGGACACACATGCTCATCCCAGACTCTTTCACACCCAGGCTAAACGTTTAGCCACCCTGGCTAATTAACTGCTGTGAAAGAGACGTGCATCAAAGGGAGGCGGAATTTGGAGGCTCTCTGACCACCCCTCAGGTCCAGGGGTCATTCCTCTCCAAGACAGAAGTTAGGACGTCCTGGCCCTAGACCTTTGGACGCTCACCCCTAACCCTTGCTGGAGCATATCAAAGCTCCGGCAGCAGAGGGTTGCACAGACGTCCCCCAACAATAACAGGAGGACATCAAAGACCTAGTTGGAAAAAGACGTGAGAAAAAAAATAAAAATGAGCCAATATCAAACTCTCTCTTATTCTGCAGATATTCCAAAAGATGAATATAATTAATCTCTCCAAGTTGTCATGGGTCTAAAAGGCCCTTGCTGTGCTGCAGTCTCCTCGGGGCACTTGAGGAGAATTATGTGATTAAACAGACCTGTGAATTCTGGACACAGGCGGGCAGAAGAAAGCTTCAGTTCTCTTCATAATGCCCCTAATGAAGTGGCTGGTGGCTCCGTCATCCCTGGCTGGGCCTTGTGCAGCCTGTTCACAATCTGTCTAATGACAGAGCGGGGGCTGCAGAGCGCACCAGTGCTTCCCAATGAGCCACAAAGGGAGATCACAGGCTCCATTGTGGTTAGGCACAGGAGCTTAGCGCTCATCAGACCCAATAAACCTGTCTCTAGTCAGGGTGGGACACACCCCTCTGCCGCTGGCCAAGAGCCCCACACAGCACACTCCTTCAGTTGTCAGTCGTGATGTCTGTCATTATGACATCAGGGTGTCATGGCCTCATCATCCACCGAAACACAACTCGCACACGTTCTGACTTCTGTTTACATTTCCATGTTGATTTTGGAATAACAGGCCTCTTTTTCTTCCTTTGGCCACTGCCATTGTGTGTACTGTAGTCGAGATAATGTATGGGTATGTATCTGCAAGCACTGGGTGTTTACTTGCCTGCCCTTTAGCCTCCATTTTAAACGGGGGGCCACTCCTCTTGGCCTGATCTGCCTCCTGGTGCTCCTGCCAAACGTATGCAAATGAGCATGTCCACAATGGCGCTCACAGCTGCATGCAGTCAGCCAAAGACAGAGGACAAGGCGGCCATCTCTTTCATCCATAACCCCTGATCCCCTCTCAGTGACACGTCGTGTTCCCCCCAATGCTGTTCCCCGCCAAAGAATCATGTCGCCTCTCCACAAACACAGATGAGCCTTTGGCCGGGTTCTCAGTTGCACTGGACCAAGTGTCCAGATTCTGCTCATATATTCTGCACAAACTTCAACCCAGGGAGTTACTCCTGGTCCTTAGTTAGGTAAAAGCAAAGAGGAAAATCTGGTTAAAAGCAAATTTTGTTTCTTTGTTTTGGTAATATTCTTCAGGGGCTTTTGTTCATAGTCATTATTTGTGTTAAAATTACTGTGCAGGGCGGATGCGGGCATAAAGAGGGAGGGAGAGGAGAGAAGGGCTATCCAGAAAGAGTGGGGGTAAAGAGCCTGATTGCTTTAATCTCAGTGCTCAGGCACACCCCTTCTTTCTTTTTTTTTTTTTTTTTTATAAAACTCTTTGGCTGTGTGATTCAGTCCCAGGCCCCAGTGTTCTGCGCCCCTCCATTGTTCTCACATGAAAATCAATTCCCTTGAAGACCCTCCTTAATCCCGTTTTTTGGCGTCAACAATGGCCACTTGTGCACAGCCCTGATAGACTAAGAGCCGGGATGATGCGGCTGTCTGCTCTGATTCCAGCCCATTCAGGTAATGGCGGCCCGCGTCACTTTGTAGTGCCAAGCGCAGGACTCGATAGGAAGACGTTTGCGATCATAATTTCCTGCAGTGAAGAGGCCCAGGCACCCAACACCACCACGAGACTTTTAATTAGGGCAGACAACCACAGAGATTAGAGATCAGCCTGTAACAATGACTGTCCCTTTGAACGGGCATTGGCCTCTGTCCCCACTGAGGCCATATGGAGGATATAATGCTGTGATCATGCTAATAACAATCACCTCAGCAACAGCAATCAGCGGTGGTTCCTACACCAAATGTTCGAAAGGTCTGCAACCCTCCTACACTGTGTGGTGATGTGGCACTGGATGTTACACGTCTATTTTTGAAGCAGGGATCAGAATCTGAGCACCTCAGAACTTAAAGGAAGCTACAATATTTGCAGTTCCTGCAAAAATGCATTGCAATTGCTTTTGGTTGAAGGGATTAGCTCATGTTAGCTGAAAAACACGATGTTGATCAGAAATAACTACATAATTTAATTGAGAGACTTTATGAAAAGTACACCGTGATTTCATAAAAGTAAAATGTGTATTTAAATATATTTTTATAAAGCACTGAAAGAAGTTGAAAGCTGAAAGTAGGGCAAACTTAGTAAGCCCTCAACATTATTTTTGATTAAGCTAAATATTTAAAAATGTATGCTTTTGTCACTTATGTATGAAACTTTTGGACCAGCATTCTTACACATCAACAAAGTGTGTCTGGAAAAGAGATTAGGGATTAGAATATGCAGGCATATAAACCTTGATCCTTTAATAAAAGAGACTCTGTAATCATATCTGGACCTTCACCTTCCAAAGGTTGATGAAATAGAATCCTGGATGGATACTAGCATATTTAGCAACTCAACTCCACTGTGAACTTCACTGCTACACACACAGAACAAAGATAAAAGTATAATTTAATTTGAAATTAAGCCGGTACTTTTTATACAATTTATGATGTTTCTATATTTGAAATTGTTGTGAGCATGTTAGTTGCACATAAATGTAATTCTTTGGTCTTTAGTTTTAAAATGTAACATCTAAAGTGACAGAGGTGTTAACGCTTTTCAATAGGCAGAATTTCTTTTCTTGTGGTGGCCTGTTGCCCAGGCATAAAGTACCGTTAAGCTTTTAGATTTTTTTTCCCATCGGCTTATTACTGACAAAGTAAAAGATCAGATCCACAGGTTTTTCAGTGTTCCCCTTTACATTGGATGTTACAATCATTTTGATTTTTTTACAGCTGGAATTTAATGGACAGAAATTTATCTAATTGGAGGAATAATCTTGTCTCACTTTGGGTGCATGTTTTCCACACCTGTTAAAGGCAGAAGACTATTTACTTTTGTATCATAGTGTCCCTGCAGAAGCGCAACAGGTAATTATTGCAGACATATTTGCAGCGACATATAAGTATGTGAATGCTCCAAAGGAAAAAAAGAAAAAAATTGTAGTGAAACTATAAACAAGTTAGCTTAAAATAAGATAAGCTTACCAGGAAGGCGTGCTCGGCCCAACGCAGGTGGTGGGAGAGAGAAGAACTTTAGTCAAAATAACTTTATTATTGGACAATGTTAGAGAACCTATGCTAGAGGCGGGCAACTCCAGGCCTGGATGTGTCTGCTTCAACACACTTGGGTCAAACAATGAGGTCATGTTGGACCAGGGAGATATCTAAGAGACGAGGACTGGGATTTTCCACCCCTGCCTTATTCAGAGAGTTCCTTCGGTGCAGATCGCTGCATCTTCGGTGCACAAAGGAGCATCACTGCAGGTCCTTCCTCTCATTACTGCTTTCAACAAACTCAATAAGTGTTTACATACACTGCTGTGGTTTGCAATTTTTTCACTTCTTGTAAAATGTCGGTTTTTGTTTTCCTTGCTCAAAGATAAATGTAAATCTTTAAGCAACTCTTTAGTTAGCTCTTCTGAGTTGCCTGTCTTCTAATCCAATCAAAGCACGTCTTCTAATAAAAGTATTTTTACTATGATTGTTTTATATTGTAATTTTACCCTTATCATACAGTCTCCTATTCTTTTTATATTCTTTACCTTTTTAGGAATACACACGTTTCCACTCATCCTTAGTTTGTTGTTCGTACACCTGAATTTTCACACTGTGGGAGAATAAACAATATTCTATTCTATTCTATTCAAAAAACAACTTACTGCATACAATTTAAAGTAGTTGCAGCTATCTTAATGTAGTTCTTCCCTCAATACTTTAGTTACATCAGAAGTCATAGAATGCATCTGCTGAAAAAGCTGAATGTGGAATAGCAAAAACTATATGAAAGGAATTAATCACCAAATACCTGCATCATATTCACGAGAAGAAGAATATTTAGAGTTTGTGCTATTCAGAATGACTTCTCTGACTTTGATTTTAGATAAATTTCAAGATCCTTCTTCCTCTCTGTAGATGAAAAGGGGAAAGTCAGGGTGTGGAGGAAGTGGTTTTCCACAAGTTCTGATATTTATCAACCCTATTTATTAAATTCAAACATCAAAACAAGGTGGAATCTTTGATTACTGGACTCAAGACTTAAGCTTTGATGCTGGCTTTCTTTAACTCTCTAAAGACCAATGGTGAGAGCAGCAGAGATCAACATCACAACAATCTGACTTAATTACAGTCAGTGCTATATCTAAAAATCCCGATGAGGCATACAAAGGCCTAGATTTCATTACTCGTTCTTCCCTTTACCTTTTCTGTGTTTGGCAAAAAAAAGGAACAAAGCAGGAACCCTACTGATTGAGAACCAGCAGAACAGTGAAACAACAGGACACAACTGATCGCTCATGCATGGCTGGGATTAGGATAAAAGTAGAAAGAGCATAGAGAAGAAAGCACACAACAAACGGAACAGAGAACTGACAAACTTTTTTTTTCTTCGTTTTCTTTTGTGGTGAAAAGGATGGAATGAAAGGTCTGGTCATACGAAAAGATAGAGAGAGAAAGATTACAAAACAGAGGCGGTCCTTTTCAGCCGCTGTACGCCCCCACTTGCTCTGTTTTAACCAGCTACATGAAAGATAAGACTCAACTCTCTGGTGACCAACATGACACAAACTCACCGCCAATGAATTGTTTATGACGATATTAGCATTCATTCATTCTTTCAGTTATTATTTGTTTAAAGGCAGGCCTGCAGTGTGCCAGCCAATTTTAATGTGAATTTGTAGGAGCACAGAAATGGAACGCTGTGATTCCCATTGACCAACTGGCTTGTGAAAGTTGTTCATTACACACCAACTAACAAGACAGCAGCCTTTTCAGCCCCTGCCTCCGCTAAGTGGAGATCATCCAACAATACTCTCCGTGCCTCCCCTGCCTTTGGACTCCGTTCAAATTGTGTTCTATTCCTTATTTATCTCCCTCAACTAAAAAGGAGGGGAAGGCAAGTGATTAGAATTCCTGTCTTTGACTTCTCCCCATTTAAGGGGGCATTTGTGAATGTGGGGAGGTGATGGCTACGCCTCCATTTCGGCCGGCTCGCTTTAAGTGGCGCACCACTAGTCTTTGGACCCAGGGTGAGAGGGGGAAATGGTTAACTTGTAGACGGGTGAATGAGGTCACAGGGTGGGTATAAAATGAAGCATGAGATCTCTCAGATGCTGAGGTGACAAAAGTGAAGCCCGAACACAGCGAAGTAACTTTTAAGCATTTGCCCTGCAACAGGTTTTGCACACGGTGTGAGTAAAATTTCCAGAAATTTTTTAAGACTAAAATCATTTCTAAACTGAGTTAATTTAAGTAATTTGTAAGTAATGGCTCAGACATCACACAAAAATTTACTGATCAAAAATGTGAACATTGAGTAAATATTGTAATCCTGAGTCATTCACGGAAATGACTTAAATAGACATTATAAGTGAAACATGCATTTTGCTGATGGATGTCTGGGAAAATCCCAAGAAAGATCTCCACGAATGCAAAACAGTCACATTTTCATAATCCAAATAAATTCATGTAATGTCCACAAAATGCAAATTTACAGGCATTACTTGATGGCTTAGATTAGCTTGTTAATAAAAGCACATTTCTGTATTCATGTGTGTTCCTTTCATTTTACATTTAGTGTATTCAATAAATAAATATTCAATAAATTTAGTGTACTCAATTTGTATATTCAGCTAAAAGATATTTCTTTTTGGAATTTTTTTTGGAATGTACTTATTAACTTATTTATTAAGTAAAATAGAATGAGTGATAACCGTGCTTCAGCAACAAATAAGTCTTTTTCTTTAATGTTCTCTGGTAGATGAGTAAAATAAGCAAATTGTAATAAAACAAAGTTAACACGTTTGATAGAAAGCCTGAATCTTACTGCATACTGTTAGAGAATACAGACTGAAATGAAGTGAAGGTAAAATGATCTAAATCTTTGTCTATGGTGGTATTTAGACTCGAATAAATTGTGTTTTCTATAATTGCATATGAGTTCCACCTTACAAATATGGACAAATTGCACTGATATGCACGAGCAAGCAGTATGTTACAGAGAACACACTGACTACATATAGTTGGTAAAGAAGCTGAACTCATATCTGTGATACTTTTCAATTGATAGTGAATTGCAAGATGACTAAAGTCTCCACTAAGCCAGAGTCACTTCCAAAATAACCATTATTTTGGTATGTTTTTTGAAAGACAAAAAAAAACAACAACAAAAAAAAACCCATCATTATAAATGATCACATTTGCCTTTTGGGAATTGTTAAAGGGGCAACACAATTACCAATCTTTTTAGAGACTTTATATTTTTGTGTTTTTTGAGTCATGCGCAATTAAACTGTCACATCTTATTGAGAAATTCCACCTTTCATTTCTGCAGAGAGCTGTCTGATAAGGGAGGACACACATTTGAAGAAACAACAGCCATCAGAGCAGACATGCACGAACTCTCAACACTCAGTCAACAACAGCACAGACGGTGCATGTTATTCATATGGTTGCTTAAGTGTTTCTTTCTCTTTGAGGAAGTTCCACCCATTATCCTGAAATATAAGTCACACATGTCATTAAAGTGGCTTTTTTTCTGAAAACAATAGTGTCTGTTCTCAAATGCAGAAGACAGTGGGAGGCTTTCTGTGCCACCCCCAACTCTCTTGCATCTTGTCGATGGCTCCACTAATCGCCATGACTGACTGACCTTTAGGCCGGTCCCCTTCTGGGATTTACACCTTTCACTGGCTCGACCTTTGCCATCCAACCCTCCTACAGACACTCTCGTCACGTGAGCTCAGCATCAGCACTGGACAAGACCTGCTGCTGGCCAATGTATAGGCTGCTGCTGCCTCAGCAAGTCAAAATCTCTCTAGGTGGTATGATTCAGCCAGTGCTTCATTAACCCACCCCCCAACCTCAACCAACTCATCTACCCCCCACCTGCATCAAGAAAGTTTCCCCTATGGCCTGGAGCAAGGTAGACCTGCTTAAAGCTCAGCCTAATGACGTGTGCCATGGTGGAGGAGACCAAATGCCACCACCACATATGGGGATGATTACAGGAAGCGGTGCAGAATTGTAGGGGACCTCAAGATTTTGAGGGGTGGGTGTTGGGGACTCAATTGTGGCACCTCGGCTGTGAATTCCCAGAGGCCTTTGTGTGGGGAAACTCAGCAAAAGCTTCATCCTGCCCAGGTCACGCAAATTTAGGAAAAAATGCACAGCTTATGGGGGTAGCGTTCTCTTTATTCCTTAATTAAACACCCATAATGCATTGCCTTTGCAGATTTTTAAAAAACCCAAAATACTAGGCTGTGGTTTCCCTTAAATGGCTGACAAATAGATGCACTCGAAGTCAAGTCAACAGTTTTGTTCTGTTAAAGTAAAAAAATAATTATTTGTTCTTTAAAACAGTGGCTAAAGTAAAGTAAGCTTTTCCTTTTGTAGAGAAGTTGTTCTTCTCTGAGTCTGCATGTGCATAGGAGCATGAAAATTGAAAGAAACAAACAAAATATTGTACAACTTTTGTAGATAATTTGTTTTTCTTTACTGATCTGCTCCATGAATTCCATCCTAAAGAGTCTTTTCTTTAGCAGTCCAGAAGCACTGATTTTACTCTCTCATTAAGAGTGAAATCAGCTTACTTTTTATGCTTCAAGTTTTTCAAGCATCAACTTACTGTGACATCACAAAAAGTGATGTCACACAAACTTTTCAGGGTTTTTTGAGTATGTCTTTTCAATGATTGTTTGCTATTGTAAATTTTTTTCATGTAAAATTTCTTGGTCTAAGTTGTGGAAATTGACAGAATATTAACCTGTAGGTAAGAATTCCAGCTGGAATAGTTGGACTCTTTCTTACTCACCCAGACCTCAAAATCCAATATGGCCACCAGTCTCGCAAAACTCAACAAACAACAACAGAATAACAGTACTATATTGCTGGTCTTCTGCCGTAGCCAAAGTCACATAGTAGCTGTACTGAATTCTGGTTTGAACCAGTTACTGGCCTGATTGATGACCTTGTCAAGTTTGTTTTACATTATTGCACTGCAAGGATACAGTGCATCCCTCATATTCATGCAAGGATACAGTGCATCCCTCATATTCATGGGTATTTAACAGTCTAAACACCAAGTATACCTTAGTATGCATTAATAAACACAGTGGGAACCATTTTAGCGCTACTGTAGAAGGTAGTCTTTATTTCCTCTCTTGGGACATACAACCAATAACCATCAAGGGAAATAGTGCTTTCAAATTGGTTGTTTTGCAAAAGACAGCCAATAGCATGTAAAGTAGAATAATATATGTCAGCTTCCTGAACTGTGTTTTCATTGCATAGTTATAGAGAAATCCACAAATAATTTAGAATTATATTCCAGAGATATATCTGCAAGTACTGCATCTCAAATAGGTAGGGTCATATTAAAGAATTGCAAAGACAGTATGTTGTACAATAGGTATATAAAATCACCTACATGCTCAACCTTACAGTCTTTAATTATTAGTCTAAAAGCCTGTGGTACCAACTTTTATTCTTAATCCCATTGCTATTAGGTTCTACTAACACTAAAAGCTTCTGTCAAACCAAGTGACAAGATAATCAACATGCTGAGAGTGAGGAGGGAATGTTCACAGCCGACAGCCAGGATACGAAGGCTTGGTGGATTCTGTTAGGAAAGCAACAAGCTTAATTCGTTTGTATAAACTGGAAGAGCCAAAACATCCTCGTATAACGCCTGGGTTTCAGACAAGAAGATCAGAACTGCAGGTCTAATTACCTTGCCTTTAACCTGGTGAAGAAGGTCATCAGCTTCAAAGTTCACACATTTTGCATCTTTAAACTAAAACATGGTTAACCTAAGTATGAAATTATTCCCACATGCTGATTCAGAGGTAAATGATAGAAGACATCAAGTCTTGTTCCTGATTCCAAACCTGCTCAAGTTTTTTTAATGTTCATCCTAGTATACAATACATTTATCTTGTGAATAACCAATTCCCAAAAAGTTTTCTGGGTAACACCAAAGAACCCTTAAATACCATCAGTGCTACTTGCTCCACAGTTTGAGAACCATTTTACTAGAAGCCCATCCCTCTGCTTTGTAGCCAAGCTTAATATCTTCCTTCCAGTTTCAGATTGCAAAGGTCAAAAGATAATATTTATGACTTGTTTGACTGTGCCTAATGAACTTCCCAATGTCTCAATGAAGCAAGTTAGTTAGTTGCCTCCTTCTCAATGAAGTGCTCTTTTCCCCCTTCTGCTCTCACAGACAAACAAAAACAAAACAACAAAGAGAGGCGGTGCATGAAGGAGTTTTGGTCAGATGGGTCACATGCTGTTCATTGAGTCTCCAGTCCATCAAGACCATTCAACAGGCTGCATAAAACAGGCATGCTGCTTAAATACCTGACAGTAAGAAAAGAGACAAAAACAAAGAGAAAGACGGGGACAATAGACAAAATAAATAAGACAGCCCCTGTGACTGATGTATATAGATGGTGCCGAAGAGTCACTGACAATTCAAGAAATGTGGCTGTGGCCACAAAAGACGGCTGGAAAATACTGAAGGAGCTTGCTAGGCACATTTTTCAGTCCTTTCCCACTTGGACCCCCTTTTGAGTCTTTGTCTGTGTTCCCAGTCCATGAGAGAAGTCAATCACAGCCCTTGGTTGCAGATTCTTTCTTTTGCTTTTCTTTCATGAGGTCACTCCTACACTGTATTTGCATAACTAATTGAAGACAGGATTTCAGCAAAACAACACATTCTTTTTTTTAAAAAGAGTTGCCACGCAGTGTCTTTCTTGTCATACCGCAATGAAGACGTTACTATCATTTTTCTCCAAAAGTATGGCGACATCAAAAAGACGAGTGGAAAGGAAAGATAAATACTGGGCAATCATTAAAATCCATATTTATGCAGCCCAATTTTCTGTGTGAGGCAGTTCAATGTGTTAGTTAGTTGGCTCCATTTGATCTGTGCAGCAAAAGGAGATGTCTGAACCTCCGGGGCTTGTGATCCCAGGCTAATACACGGGCAAAAACAGTCAATTATATTGTAAATTATGGGGAGAGGGGCGTTAAAAATGTTTGATAGGCACAGCTTTTTAGAGGTTAAAGAACTCTCTGGAACACACACACACATATACACAAAAAAAGGTAGAATAAACAGGTTGGATCAGTGAGCATTTGGAGACTAAGAATTCTCAGCGCTGACATTTACTATAGCAAGGTAATCACACAGTTTGAGCACTGCTGCAGCTCTACACAAGCAGACAAACAACCTTAAAATACCTCACCCTCCTCACAAACACAACAGCAGTGACACAGGAGTTTTTTTTAGAGACTTTACAGAGCAAAGTTTACATCAATGTCTCTACAGTTTGATGGTTGTCTTCGGTTCCTTTTCTGTCACAGGGAATACGCCTAACAGTGAGATATTGTTTAGCTCCTTTTATTTCCCAATTCCAGGCAAGTAAACCCTCTGCAGCACAGACTCCTTCTGTCTTTAATAAAGCCTCGAAAGATTTCAAGCTTCTCCACTCAAAAGACTCTCTCCTCTCTAAAAGTAATGATAGAAACAGAGTTAACTCTCTTTTTTTGGATGGGAAATGTTTGCATGTTAGATCTAAGGACTGAGTCCATAATTCTCCCAAAGTGTTAGCTTTAAATCAGGCTGTATGTGCCCTGGGGTTGTGCTGAGAGCATTTATGTGCAAAGGTACTCAAACCACGTCTGCATCCTAATGTGAGTTTGGAGCCCAGACACAGTTTGGAGGTTATAAACCTTAAGTGTCTTATTATACAATGCCTTGCAAAAATATTCACAACCCTTCAACTTACATCTTGACACCTTACCACCACACAGATCAATGAACTTTATTGAGATTTTTGGTATTGGACCAAGGTAAAGTAGTGCATAATTGTGACATGGAAGGAAAATTATAAAGGTGAATCATAAGTATGCATTTAAAAATATATATACATGTAAAGCATGCCAAGCAGCCCCTATGAGAAACTACTTTGTATGCCTACATTGAATTTTTTGCCTATTTTTCCTTTGCAAAATAGTTCAAACTAGGCTGGATAGCTAGACTGTGTACTGTAATTCTCAAGTCTTGCCCCAAGTTCTCAATCTGGACTTTGACTGGACCAATTCTATCACATGGATATGCATTGATTCAGACTATTTCTTTTTAGCTTTGTCTCTTTTATAAGCTTTGAAAGGTTTTCGTTGCTGAGTATTTAGGTCCAACAAAGTTGAGTTATGGCTTGGAAACTATAAAAAAGTTCAAGGAAATTAATTCTTTTGCAAACCAATGTTAGTTTACAGACACAAACCAAACGTCTAACCACCATCATTGCATTATAATTACTGCAAAAATTAGCCAGAATAGAAAAGCTCCACATATTAAAGCTTCACTGAGCTATGTTTGATTCATTCATTTGGGTGCACCTCATAGAAATAATCTGAAATTGAAATTTGCTACAGTGACCAGTGGGCAAAAACTAAATAATGGTTAATTCTCTGCTTGAGGTGGCATATAGATGAGTAATCATCTGTCATAATCTTTGCAGTGTTTTCCAGTAATGGAATAGATATTATGTTATTTCTTGCATGATGAGACGTGGTCGGCTCTTTCTTTGATCTTGTGCACTCACCAGGAAGAGGCAGATTAAAAGGTTTGTGGATTCAAAGTAAACCTTGAATTGGTTTGTGGGGAAGCGCTAAAGTAAGAGAAAAAAAAGGAATTAGTTTTATGCAAAACACTCTGGGCATGTGCACAAAATATTGACAACTGTATCACACTCGTACAACCTGGTAAACATGCCTGATGCCTTCATTTGAAATCCATTTCCAGGAAAACTGGTGCAGATTAATGAAGAAATCACGTGTTACCTGAAAACTCATACTTCTAGTTTACGCTTTTACATGTGCATAGAGATCACAGTCCATAAAATAATAAGCATGTCTTTTGGTCATATTGCTGTGTGGTCAGGGGGAAGATGAGGGCTCCTTTCAGTGTAAGCTAAAATCAGGAGAAGAGGTAGGGGGTATTTGAAGTGTGCACAGAGAACTGGGTGTGATTGGTTAAATCTGGGGCTTCACAGAGGAGTTGCCTCTGGTACACGAAGGGGAGGAGAAGAGATATAATATTTTTCCTGTGGCATTTCTCCCCATACAAGGAAAAAAAGATGGGCACTGGTGCTAGGCTGGAACGTGATCATAGGCCAGCACAAGACCAGAGAGCTCCCCATTAAGGTTTTGGGTTATAAACAGCATCTGTTTCAAATGGGGCTAAGACTACAGGAGCACTGATTCCCATTTCCCGCTGCCTGTTCCACAGATCTGGCACAAAGCATGAAGCCTCTCTTCTTCTCTCCCAAGCGCTTCCTCCGTCTCATCTCATTGCTTCTCTATTCTCCCCCCTTCTTTAGAGTTTTATATGCCTCCTGCTCATTATGGCTCTTTTCTTTTAAAAGAAAAGGATTTATTTAGTGCATAAAGAGAAAGAAATGATGCTCAACACAGCGTAGGCACACATTCTGGTTTGGGGTTTTTGTGCCTTAATTTATCAACCATTGAACTGACAATGTAAACCATAAAATTACAAGGAATCTAAATCTTTTATTATCTCTTGAAGCACAAAATAATAAAACGTGTATTCCACAGGGAAAATGAATGGCCTGTAGCCCATTGAGAAAAATAGTAGCCATTGTATTTTTTATTATTATTTCAGGTTATCAGTTTTATTTTAAGGTAACTATTACTATTATTGCCTCATACTGACTCTGACAGCTGGGGTCAGAGTTGTAAAGATCGTCTGTGAGGCAGGATGTTGCCCTCTGCTGGACAAGTTTTATAAATGCTTCCCCCCATCTCAAATTTCCCTTCTGTCTCACAAACTGGTGATTTTGGTCTCTAATACAGACATCACAGTTTTTAATATATTCTTTTTTAATATATATATTTTTTATTCAAGATTATGCTGAAATTATCACTTATAAACACGGCATTGTGACATTTAAATTGGAATGCAACCAGAGTATATTTGTATCGAGTGTTTTGCATTCATCCTGGGACATTACCACGCTCGCTCGAGACAGGCTTAAGAGTCTTCTGCTGAGAGTAAACAGGAAGTGAGTTATATTTACACCAAGTCCTCACTAATCCTTTCTCTGTGGACTAATATCATTGGGGACAAGCATGAAACTGTTTCTGGCATGTTGCCACTTCAAATAACTTCTTCAGCCTGCTTTGTCTTGTTTTAACACCAACGTCCAACTGGGTCTGTGGGCTGAAAATATCTGACAAAATACAATATTTAGATTAATTCGCCACCAAAAAGGAGCAGTTTTGTTTAAATTTGGTGCATCTATGTTGGTGAGAGGTAATGTAGTTGATTTCAAACTGAAAGGGTGGTGAGAGGGTGGAGACAGGTCTTTGTTCCGTGCTTGTGGAGCATGTGTGCAGAGCTCTAAGCCGCACCTATCCAACACTGCAAGGCAGGAATGACGCCCCTGGAGTGAGAGAAGGAGAAAACAGGCAGAGAAATAAAGAGCTTCCAGAAAGAATAAAAAATGCACTTCTTTGTCTGTTCAGAAATGACATGACACAAAGTTTCTGCTTTGTTCCCCGCTTTTTACCATGTGACAGCTGAGCTGCAAGGGAAATTTGCATGGGGGGGAGAATGTATGTGTTGTCTGCCGCTCTTTTTCTGTTTTTCTGTCACCCGTGTCAAAATGAGCTTTTGCGAAACACATTTTTACCCCTTCACTTTTCTTCAAATCAACCAGAAGACTTGGGAAAATAAAAGGACTGCAAATTTAATTTAAAGGACTTTCTGACAGGTCTACATCACGTTAATGGATTAGCCATGATGCTTGGCACGAAAGGTTGAGTGAGGACTAGCTTACACTGTCATAGGACACTGTCTGGACAGAGATAGGCCAACAGATGGTCACCTGGATTAATGGAATCAATTAATTCATCTCATTATGTAATTAAGGATGGACCCTGATGAGCAGAGAGTGCTGGGCTGGCCTTGCTAAGATGTTAAGCATCTTATTTTTTCTTACAGGAAAGCTAACTGGAAAATCTAAATATACATTTTTACAAAAGTCATTTTCTGTTCTTCTAAAATATAAATATTCACATGTTTCCAGGTGTTTAAAAAAAGTTTGCTAGTTCTTCAAACAATCCCTTCTTTTTGTCATAAAAAAACAGTCTTTCTTTGGAAATATAAACTTCCTTTAGAGCATTATTGAATATCCTACAATTTTCCGAGCAGGTCACACTCGACTTTTTGCAAAATCGGTTTTGTCCACAAGAGGGAGCGTTTGGTGCAGCACTTCTGAAGTGGGTGCACACACAGAGAAGATCTAAGGTGAAAGGAGTGTTTCGAGGGCACAGCTGATGAAATGCCGGATCACAGTGTGGAAAGGATGACATGAAAGTGTAGACATCTATCTATTCACTGCCTGTCTTCCTTCCCTGAGATCTGTGAACACTTCCACTGCATCTGGATTCAGACAGAATTAAATAGTCGTCATTATGGGGCTTCCTGTGTCATTGCTGTTGCCTTTCTAAGTGTGTGCTTGTTTTCATTTGAATTACTTGCAAGTTCTGTATTTACTCATCTGGTGAGGCTTTATGAAGATTTCCTCCCTGGGACAGTAAATGAGTGATGTAAGATGATTTCCTGGCAGAAACATTGCAGCCAGTCTGGAGCTGTCAATAGTTTTCTCATATTTCAATTATAAATAACCCTCTCTTTTGTTGTGATGAAAGTTCTCCCACAATATGTGTTAAGAAATGAAATAAATTATAAGCAGACAAATAATTAATGGAAATATTGTATGAAATGTACAAATAAGAAAATGAAATATTCTATTTGTGAAAAGAAAACCCCAGAGGATTTAAACTCTAATACACATTTGTCTGCAGTGCTGGCCCAAAATTGAGTTATTCCCTCAGCATAATTTTATTTTGAGACACACTGATTGCATTAAAAATATTATACTTTAGAGGGTTGGCGAGATAAAGTTTTATACATTATTCACAAGCACCCTTTGAAAGAACACCTAAAACTTGATTTATTTGCAAACTATTGAAGTTTAAATGTGACCCCAGCTCAGGTTTTTTGAAATTTGATTTAATTCTCATTATAAGTACGGATACCATGTGAAGCTCTCCAAGAACAAACACTCTGTGACAGAGGAACAGAGCCAACAGGGCAGGGAATGACAGAATGAACCTTAGAGGAAATTACACTGGACCTGAGGACAATCTTTATGAAGGAACTCAGAAAACTAGCAGCAAGAGCTGCAGTAGAGTGATTTAGATCAAAGCACATTCATATGCTAGAATAGCTTAGTCCAAGTCTGTATCTAAATCCAAATGGGAATCTGTGTTCAGACTTTAAAGTCACAGATATTCTCCATCCAGTCTTACTGAGCTGGAGCTAATCCAAAAAGAGGGAAAAAAAAGAAAGAAATGTGTTTCTAGATATATAAAACTGATAGACACACCCCAAATGATATGCAGGTGTAATTGCTAGTCAAGGGTGGTTCTACAATGTATTTCTACATCTGGATGCCACACTTTTCAGATTTTTATTTGTTTAAATAGTAAAAACCATGTGTCATTTTTCTTTAAATTTGCATTTATCTCTCACTTTGTATTGGACTATCATTATGTCCAAATTCAATGCATTCAAATGTGTGGACTGTGGGGAAATGCACTTGATGAAATGGCCTTTTCAGAATGCTTAAGGGGTCTAGACGGTTTGCAGACCCCTCAAGTAAAAAGCAAAAATAAGTTTTCCTAAAGCTGTTGTGATGGGGGCTCTGAATTCAGCCTTATTGAGAATTGAGTTTTGTATTAAGTCTAGTGGAGCTTTGCTCTTAAGAATACCAGAAAGCAGAAAGCAGAGCAATGCTTTACTCACTTTAGCATGTTATGAAAGCATGTATGAAAATCTCTGTGTTGGACTGAGTGAAAAACTCTAGTAATGCTGTTCAGATGATCTTATTTGTGCTAGTTTGGTTGAAGAAGCAAAGATCCTGAACAGCCAAAAACTTCTCAAAAAGAGACTTTGGCGAGACATCACCCAGCAGGGGACCTGACCCATGGGGGGGTATGTCCGGCTGTTGACCTTTTGGACCCCCCATGAGGTTGGGGGTCACTCATACAAACACAGAGACACATACACACTCATACAAGCTTTTAGTAATCTCAGCTACTCCTATTAATTGCCACTGTGTAATCTCTCAGGGTTTTCACACATCCCGGGAGCCGGTCCTGTGCTCATTTAATTTAATGTAGGCTCGTAAGAGCCGATAAGAGGCGGGACAGTAAAGCTGATCTTTCTTGTACACCATCGCCCCCCCAGCCCCTTCACCCCTCTAACCCAGACCCCCACACTTCACTGAAGTCCATCCAGAACAGCATTCTGTCTAAGACAGGACTAATCTTGACACAAAATCCAGTCTGCCTGCAAACTGTCAAATGTCTAAGAGCCGTGTTTCATCTGAATCTACTAATATCTCCTCTCGTTGACCCTGTAAAGATGACCTTTGGGGAACGACCGGATTAGACAGCCTGTCTAGCCCCCCATCATGTCTCTGTGGCCTTGAGCTCGTAGCAATAGAAGCAAAGACCTTACCATCGTGCAGCTGCTGGGGTGTGTCACACACCCCTTAGCTTCATCGCGTTTGCTACATCAAAGAGAGTTCGGGTTTTGTACTCATCCCTGAGCCAAGCTGGCATCTAATGGGGAATTTAGTTCTCACTGGGGAGTGCAGGAAAATAAGGTTGGTGAAGCACACTAGGAGGTTAGAGGGGTGGAGGAGAGGAAAGGAGACAAGGCGTCATGGGGTGGCGCCAAATTTACAAACTGTATTTTTAGCTTGCAGTGTTCAAAGACAACCAGTCAGGTGCTGTGCTTAAACACATCAGACTTCACTTGGCATGCAAACCTAATCACAGCTTGAAAGTGTTTACCTGACCCAGGAAGACAGGTTGGGAAGAAAATGTGTCTTCCTGTTTGGTTTTTTTATCTAAATGATGCACGACAAGCGTGTTCACTAACCCCCACATCTCCCTGTGAAGATGTTTCTGCAGGTGAAATTAGACTATGAATATGTTACTCTTTTGTACGATACTGCAATATACATGTTATCATAGAAGGGTGGACACACTCACTGACTTTATTACATTTGTTTAATGGCTTATTAACATAAATAGGGACTGAACCAATAACACGGCAGGCACTCGCTGTATTTAGAAAGTTAGATTTGGTGAGGATGACCTGCTAAAGTTTTTTGTGAATGCTGCAATGAGGAAGAAAAGAAATTTTAAACTCACAATCACACCAGATGGATGGTCTGAATATAAGAAAAGATCCAGCAAGCAGCATCTTAGTGGATAAAAATGCCTTGTTGAGGATAATGCACAGACTAGTTTGAGATTACCAGGCCATATTTAGTTCATGATATAGTTCTTAAATAACAAATGGAGACTAAAATGCTTCTTAAAAAGTAAACTACAGAACAGAAATAAAAATAACATTTCTCAAAGCACTAACAGCGCAAGTCAAATCTGAATAAACTGGACAATCAAAATCCAATTTCATTTGCTATTCAGGAGCATTTGGTCAGCTGACATAAGGGAACAAGATGGAGAGTATCCTTGCAGCAGGTTGGACAAATATGCTGGAAACTTGAAAATAAGTAAAAGAACTGATAGAAAATAAAAAAAATAAACACTGTCATTTGGAAAGAGACTGGCACTGATCTCTTTCCAGTTTCTTTATACATGTTGAAATCGTTTAGTCTCTTTGAAGGCAAAATAGAGTAACTACTAATTTCTGTTAAAGTAAGTTGTAGTTATCCAACAGGGAGGTTACAAAATATATTGTAAAAGGGTAGTAACTCAAGAAACCCATTGATAAAGCAAAATATTATTCAGAATACCTTCCCTGACTGTACAATACATCACAAGTTGGGATGGCAGATTTTAAAAGTCTGAAGTTTCATTTCTAACTAGTATTATCTCAATTTTTTTCAACTTCAAAATAAAGAGCTTATTACTGTGCAAGCTAATAATAATTGTGTAAAGTGTAGTTGATGATATTTTTGGCACACCTTGGGCTCTTGGTATCAATTTAGCATTTTTCAAACAGCCTATCTGGGTATTGTTGCTGACCATGTAAAATCCTCTTATGACTAAAGTGTTCCCACCATCTGATTGGCTCCAGCCAGTTTCTGCTTCATGACACAAAGCTGAAATAGTTTCTGGTGTCTTGAACATAATTATGAGTTCACTGTTCTCCAATAGCTTGAATCCACAAGAGCATGTTATCATGGATGCCAAAGTAAATTGTTGAATTTATGCTTTGAAACAATAAAGCAGTTCAGGAAGATGTGGTTACTATGTGTAGATATAATGAAACTTTAAGAAAGGTTTTCTAATGAAAAATGTATTCGCTTTAGTTTTAAGTAAAGAATATGTTTGTAGAAGACAGTACAATCCTGAAGTCTGAATGGAAAAGATGCACAGATGGATAGACGGGTGGGTGGATGTCGCAAAATGTATCTGTTACTTTTGTCAGCAGATGGCAGCATTGTACATCAAATACAATAGAGAAAACAGAACCAATGTAATTAATTCCACCTTTTCCAGTTGATGTATTTATATCCAAACCTTGTTTTTTGCTGTACAAACACTTTTCAAAGAGGTTTTTCTCTAAGCTCATATAATAAGACCAAGGATACTTTGACAGACGTCTCCTGGGAGAGTCACCATGCACACTCCTGTCCCCCCTGTCATTTCACTCTAACGGCGTCTGATCAACGCCCATGAAGACACGATTCAAAATATTGTTTAAAGCAAAACAGGAACAGTGTGCTTCAGTTGACGTTTCCCTCAGTATCTCACTACTTGAGCTGAACAGATTCTAATATTATTGAGAGTTGAAACTTGGATCCCTGAGGCCATTTAGTCCTAAAGAGCCTTTACTTGCTCTTATATCTTATCACACTGGCTGGGTAATGACTGCTCAGTGTGAAATGGATCTGTATGATAGGCTATAAATCCATGGGGAACATTTCCACTTGTGAGGGCTAGCTAAGAGCTTGACTGTTAAAATACTCATACAGACTGTGGCTGGGTAAAGGTAAAGTAATGTGGCTGAATGTGTGATTGTTGGGTTAAAACAGATAAAACCAAATCAACTTAATTGGAACACACAGCCATATGTTAATGATCCACTTAAATTTAAAGTACTTAAAGTTTCCCTGTGTCTCTTTTAAAAACAGTCAAATAAATTTGCCCCATTTGTGCAGGACTTTAGTTTAGCCACCATCACACATGTATGTTCATTTCCCTTACATTATCTCAGACATGTCAATAAATTGGAAAACAGTAATTATTTCACTAACTCAGCAAAGTTAAACACATTATTAAGACAAATTACAGAGACTAGTGTTTTCAAGCCTTTATTTCTGTTAAATATCATGATTTTCCACTAAAAGCTAATGAAAATATAACATGATGAGAATATTACATCAGAGCAAGGAAAACTTTTAACACAGAAATGTGGTTGTAATTCCTCAAGCTTATTATTTTAAAAGCCACTTATAATTTCACAAATGAGCCTCATTGGAAAACAATTTACTGAAATGTACTTTTACTTGGGACCTGTTCTTTCTCTTTATATGCAAAGCTGCATCAAAGATGCTTACATGTATTTTTATTTTCAATCTAAAAAACGTTAAATTTTTACCAGCAGTTGAAGGTTTTTTTTTCAACAGCAGCACGGATAAAGGGAGCCTTCATGTCCGGCTGTCATGTGACCGGTTCTCAGCGTTGAAGGTGCAGCCAACAAAAAGGCTACAAACTGAATTATCAATAATTTATAAAAACAGAGAAAACACATGCTGGCATTAGCATGCTAGCTAACTGGTTTGCTTCAAAAGTAGAAGTATGATGTCTACAGATTACTTAAGATTGCACTTTAATCAATTGAAACATTGGCAAATTAGCAATCCTAAGTATTTGGAACAAAAAGGTCTTACTCTGGATTTACCAAGTTTGCACACTGTGGGAGAAACTCCTGAGTTCAGTCCATCCATCTTTTATATAAACATCTATTATTACTCCTGGTTTGGAAGTTTACACGTTTAGGCAGCATTGTGTTATGTTACACACATGTATGGGAGATTAGAGTTTGCAGCTTTAGTCAAACCATCTTTATTAAGTGAACTACTTATACTGGGAACTGAACCACTAGCCTTTCCAACCTCTTGTAAGCAGGCAACTAGAGACACTAGGATTATTTCTCCTGCACCTTATGGTGATTACTTTCCTGTGTCACTAGTAATTCTATGTGACACAACATTCTGGAGCACATTTGTTGTTGCTGTTAACCTGCAGTTTTGCACACACTTCCTACAAAATCATTCACAGGATGATTCACACTTTTCAGCTGTGGAAGGGCGAAACGTCCCCCTGTGGTTCATGTCTTGACATATTGCCGCTACCCACTTCTTTTCTTCCTGATCTAGGAAACATCCATGCTGTTCAGCTCAGACGAGACTCTTATTAATGAGCTGTCAAAAACCGGAGTTTGATCCTGACGTGGCACACGCCCACACATCTGAGACATCAGGAATATTCTTAATATATCAAGATAATCAATCGCATTTAAAATGTGAAGATTGATTTCAGAAGTGCTCAGAAGTTTTAAGGTTTACGTAAAACAAGATTTTGGCAACTTGAAGTCTGAAGTTGTCAGCCTCCAGATTTCTCCACAGATAAGCCATGCTCTGATTATATAACAAAGAATATGTGAGAAGACAAAAAGGCACAGGCTCTCCATCTCAGCTCTCGGAGATTATTGGATAATACTGACTGTGCAATTGATCAGAGACAAAAGAAAATCTGGTTGACTTGTAAAGGCTTTTTAGAACAGCAATGAATGCTACGAGAAAAAAATATGACAAAGATGGTCCATGAGAACTTAAAGATATTGTGTTATTTGGGATGTCTCCATAGCCCTAAATCAATAATGACATATTTTTTGTTTATATCTTCTGTCAAGAATTATTTTTTTTGAGGTAAAATGAAGTGATTTTTTTGAGGTAAAGTCACTTCATGAAGTGTGTTGCATTGCCTTTTGCCTTTAGAACTGTTGTCATTCTTCATGGTTTGCATTCACAACATGTTGGAACATTCCCCAGAGATTTTTGGCTACATTGGCATGCCAGCATTGTACTCCTACCTAGAAAATAACCCTCTAATCATTACACTATCAGCCTTAACTGAGCTGTGTTTTTACGTTGTTTGCGCCAAATTCTGGTTCTACCATCTGAACGTTGCTGTGATGCCAGACTGACTCCTTCTATGCCTTGTAAACACAGAGTCAACTATTTTTCAATCTCTTATTGTCAAATTTTGGTAAGCTTATCAGAATTGTTTGCTCGGTTTGTTGGAGTAGCAACTGGGGTTGTCCTACGCTGCTGCGATCCATCTGCTTCATGATTCTACCTGTTGTATGTTTAGAGACGGTCTTCCAAATACCCAGGATGTAGTTATTTCTATCAACTCAGACCAGTTGCATTCTCCTCTGACTTCTGTGATTAACAAGGTGGCTTTGAACACAGTTCCTCTGATCTTTCCCAAAAAATAGAGATCTCATAAAATCACCAGTTTCTAAAATACGTAGACTCTCTCATCTGAACTCATTTTTAGCCTTGTCTGAGACTCAGTTTGAACATCAGCACCACATTTTCATGACTGAATGACATCAGTAACTCCAACTTTATTGGATTTTTCAATGTTTGCATCAATAATCAGCAGAGCATATAAGTGGCTGTTGAGTGCATGAAAGAGAAAAAAAATCTCTGTACATATTTCTGTTCTAACCGAAAGAAGATACCTCTCCCATGCCTTTGTACTTGAGCCAGAGTTTATGACACATCAGCTCCCCCAGGAGTCTGGTTTATAGGGATATCTGTGTCTCGTAATCATGGCGTGTCCTCTTGGGAGAAGGGAGGCTTAGGGGTTAAGTGCTGTCAAAGGTTAGGACAGGGTTAAAGCCAAGCATAGCATGACTGGGGGTATAAATCACCAGAAGGAAGCAATGCAGCAGAGAGAAAGTACGTTTCTGCAGAAAGAAGAAACTAGTACTTCACGCTCCACCTGATGCATAGACAGTTGTAACAAAAGACTTGTCGCCTTTTACAGCAATTTGGAAAGAGAGAAAAAAGGGCTGTACCCGAGTTCTTTGGTGTTCCCCAAAGAACTCAAAAGGCATCATAAATTTCCACCCATAAATCTGTAACTACAGTTCCTGCTTTGGCTGAAGGACTTCTTGACGAAAGCTGACAGATGAAGCAAACCTTAACTGTTTGTGATAAGAGCTGAGGTATACTTAATAAGAAATTGTTATTTTTTGCATAGGACAAGGAAAAGCAAGATTTACAAAACAGTTCATTATTCAAAATGAAACAATGTTCATAAATTCTCAAACCTTTTAGCCATTAAAATCTTGGAACAGAGGCAGAAAATTAAGTTTTCCACAGAACATTGAACACGTTGTTGGGGTTTGACAAAAGAACAAAAGTGGTTAAGCTCATCCACATAATTTATTTTTATGGGCATAAAGTGAATGGTATCTGTTTAATGGTTGAAATAGTTTAAATTATATAGTCAGCTATTAAAACTTTTAGAAAACTTAACTTTTTTTGAAAGTATACAAGTTGGAACAAAAAAAAACTGACCTCACCCAAGTCTCAGACTTCCAGTCTGCTCTCTTTCCCTCCATCATGTGCTGCCTGATCCTCCCACAGGATCAACCTCCTTCTCAGTGTCTCCCACTGTGGCTTCTTAGCTGCTGTGGCTGTTGTCCTGGGTGGCATGAATTAATGATAACAGCAGAGGCTTCACAGACCAGACTCATCCATTGCGTAAGCCAGGCAGGTCTGCTGCAGCTTTGCACGGTTTCTGACACATAAAGCACAAGTACAGTACTCTGCTGCACTAACTGCAGCTGACCTCTTTGCCCCTCGTTTCTGCTCTCCTCCTGCATTATTTCATCATACGACACATGGTGTTGCCTGCATGAAACCAAAGATTTGACCTGTAAGGTAGACGTTACGTATAGTAATACAAAAGTTGGCTATAGTAGCACTGCAGGTTGTGAACACAGTAATGTGAAGCTAACTGGTCTCAAATGACTAAATTATATTGTGATTATAACATAATAACTATGCCTGCACTAATTTATCCAGGGGGAAAAAGCATTGTCTGCAAAGCTGCAACGATGTCTTAATCACCAACATAATCTTTGTACTTCTGCACATTTTTATTTAATTGATTGTGTTTATATGACAGACCAAGTAAAGGTAACATACAACCCTGAAGTGTTTTGGTCTATTTCACCATCAGCTTTTCTCCTCTAAATAATTATTTTTCCTCCTTCAGTCATTTTCAATGGAGAGAACATGTTAATATTAGTCTGATTCTTAATTGAACTTTGTTCGTACCTTTGATTGAGTCAGTCTAACACATGCATTTGTTCTCTGTGAGATGTTTGAAAGCTGGGATATTGTTTTATGCACCAAACCTTCTTTAATGTCTCTATAACATCATTCCTGGCTGTGTTTCTTGGTCTTCATGAGTTGTTTCTTCTCTACTCATCCATCTGAACCTCACTGGGGACCTGGTGTCTGTCTCCAGCAGTCATAGGTGAGAGGCGGTGTACACCCTGGACAGGTCGTCATTCTAATAACAGCCTGTCTCTTAACTGAAGCCTTTACAGCTTTACAGCTGGATTCACACTTAGATTAAGTTGCACTCAAGTGTTTTCTAACTAGCAGGCACAAGGGTAGCTGGTTGGATTTGTTTTCTTTTTCCATAGTGTTACGGCCCAAGGCTATTCCTTTGGGGTTTAGCACCCTTGCTCCAGATATTCTCATTGGTGCTGATTGGAAGTGGAGGCAGCTGGCCAGTGTCTCCATGAATGACATCAGATCAGCATAAAATGCACCACCTTTTTCTCATCAGCCCAGCCCTTTTCTTTCTGTCTGTCCACTTCTCCTCTTTTTTCCATTTCCTCTCCAACCAGCTATAATTTTTGTTAAATAAATCCTATTTTAAGTTATCCCATGCGTTGCTTCCTTTAATTTGTTATGGTATTAGAGCCAGACCATAACAAATTGGGGGCTCATCCAAATTTATGTTATAGTTTGGCATGACAGTTTTCTTTTTTGTTAGTAAGTTTTGTTTATTAATTTAATTGGGAAGTTAGTGTGGGAATCTTGAGTTTTGTCTGAGAGAAATTTTGTTTTTTTTTCTCTTCTTTTTCTGGTTTGGGGTAAGTAGTTTGCTTTCATTTCATCTGACGACTAATGGTAAGTGTGATTGTTGACTGGTTTGTGCAATTAAGTATGACTGATCTGAACTGATTCTCCTTTAGGCCTCAGCGTGTCTCCCCTTTGGGAGTCATGTGCTCAAAAAACAGTAGTGTGAGATCATATGATTAGAGCAATTGTCTCGGGGGCACAGCCGTAGTGTTGAGAAGGTTGCCAGTTTTCTGGTCGCTTTTTTCACTCTACTGGTATTTAGTGCATAAGTACCCACCGTCCCTGATCTCTGAAGACTAGGGTTGAGCTAGTTAGTGTCTGATAGGCAGTTAGAGGGAGGTTCAGGTTGGTTGTTTTGTGTTGCACAGATTGTCAGCAATTTACTTTAAATTTTGAAAAACTGTTTTCTGATTAAGAACTTAGTTATGTCTGTTGCAGATTTTAATAAAAATCCATCAGCAGGATTTCTGGATTTGTGTTCAAGAGAACAATTAGTAAAAATTGCTGAGCACTATAAAATAAGTGTTGGTGATAAACGGTTGAAAGAGAATGTTAAAGCAATTTTAAGGGAAAACTTAATTGAAATGGGTGTTTTGTCTTTTCTTCAATGCCTGAAGATTTGAATTCAGAGGTTGTAAAGCCTAAACCTTTGGATTTTGAACAACAAAAGAGATGTTAAGATTAAGAATGCAACTGGAGAAGGAAAAGGAGTTGGCTTTGGAGAATTTACGACAGCAAGCAGATTTGGATAAGGTTCTTGCTTTGGAAAAACTAACACAGGAAACTGAATTGGCAAAAATAAATTTGGAAAGTGAGAAATTACATCTGATGAAAGAAGGCAAATTGTCTGTGGAATCTTATGTTATGGACTCAAAATGTAAGGCCTCTGACATTTTAAGTGACTTACATTTGGTGCCTAAGTTTAGTGAAAAAGATGTTGAAACTTTTTCACTTGTTTGAAAGGGTTGCAGAGACAAGAGACTGGTCTGATTCAGACCGCATAGTTTGCTTCAGTGTGTTTTGGTTGGTCGTGCTCAGGAAGCTTTTGCTATGTTGAGCTTAAATGATGGCCAGAATTATGCCAAGGTTAAAGCTGCAATACTGAAAGTGTATGAATTGGTCCCTGAAGCATACAGGCAGAAGTTTAGAAACTGGAAAAAAGGTGACAAAACTTATGTAGAGTTTGCAAGGGATCTGGAGATTCATTTCAATCGTTGGTGCACTTCCTCTGAGGTTAAAACACTTGGTGACCTCTGTAATTTAATGGTTCTTGAACAATTTAAGAACTCTGTTTCTCAAGGCATTGCAATGTACATTAATCAACAGAAGGTAAAAACTGTATCAGAAGCTGCAGTGTTGGCAGATGATTTTGTCTTGACACATAAAGATACTGGTGGAGAACACACATGGCTCTAATACCATAACAATAGCAACACTCCTTTCAATAATGTTCTTTGTGAAATATGATTGTTCTGCTTCACTCCAATGCACCTTGTTTTGGTCTTTCATGCTATAAATCATGACAAAATCCACTGAGGTTTGCAGGTATATCATGACAAATGTGGGAAAGTTCAAATAGCTTGAATATCTTCACAGAGCATAATCCTATTTTTATTGCTCAGCAGTGAAAGCTTTAGAGTTTTTACCATTTTAGACCTCCTTTCCCGTTTATTAATAATAAAATTGCTACTCATGCTGAGATCAAAAAGATGTCTGACATCATAAGCTGGGATTTACCAGTAAGAAAAGCAGTTTGTTAAATGGCTTTTTATTATTAGTTGTACTTTATAATTATTATTTTGTTGTTTGAAATAGAACAATAAATTGATTCAATTCAAAACAAATAAAAAGTGAAACAAAATTCTGCATAATAAGCATAAAAAAATATTTAATTACCTCCTACAGAGTCTGCATTTTTGATTTTATGGGTTTCCTGATGTTTGCATAAAAGAAAATGTTAGTTTATGTAACAAAGTTTCAACTCCTTTAAGAATGCAAAAGCAGCATGGTTGTAGCAACGTAATATCTGAAAAGAAAATCTGCTGCAGATACTTCAGAAAGTTATTTTATATGTCAAGAAATGAAAACATCTGTACTGCGTGCACCTTGTTTTTTAATAATTGTGAAATCACAGATAAAAATAGCTGTAATGAAATAATTAGAATGAGTATGTAATAATAACATGGAGAGTTCTGTTCTGTGGTATCACTCTGTTTCACTGCACAGAATGTTCTGTGAAGAGATGAGCCCATGGACCTGGCGTACTGTCATGAGTGTTACTGGAACACAATGTGAGTTTCGTCAGCTGTAATTATGTGTTAAGCCGTGTAACAAACCGACACTTGCCTAACTTTTAATGAATGTTCTAGTGAAATAATTTTTTTTAAAAACTCAACAAAGTGCCTTCTGTTATCCAGTATGTGTCCAAAATAGCATGCAATACAGTCATATGAATTGCTTGACACAGTGTTGGCAAAATTAAATTTTAAACTCTTCATATAATCAATATATGAAGTGTTTGCTTCACAAAAAATCTAAGATTTTATCTAAAGGGGCAGTATTATTTTTACAGCACATTTTATAGCAGAATCAAGTAACGGTTACCTTCAGTTGTAGTAAAAAATATGTATATCAAACATAACTTAAAAGAAATTTGACTGTGTAATTTGACACCTCTGAATTGGGTTCTGTGCCTTTAAGAAACTCCTGTTCATACCACTTCTACCTTTCTTAGAAGTGTTGGACTGAGAAGCTTTACATTCACCAAGTGCTGAATTATTTGTACCCCTACATAAATGTAACTAATGCTTTGTTTTAAATATATCAAAATCAACATTATTCTGCAGCCATCAGAGTCTTTAATATTAAATCATATTGGAAACTTGTGGGCTGGTGTGAAGAGATATGGATATAAGAGCACACCCATTGCAATGAGCAATACAAAGAAATTCTGCAAAAAGGAATATTCAGTGATTACACTCTATATCAGGGTCTCCAATGTTAGTCCTTGAGTGCACTGGTCCTGCAACTTTTTGTTTTATTCTTGCTCCAAAACACCTGAATCAAAAGGCTGAATCATCTCTTTGTCATGTCAACAAATTTCACTTTGAGATTATGCTGCTGAAATAAAAATACATGTATTTTTATGACTTTTACAGACTGTCAGTAAATGTTGTTGAAACTGCAAACATAAAACAGTCTTGGCCACAATCAGTACAGTTAAGTAGCATCAGTTCCTAACAATGCACACCTTCCTCTTTTACACCACAGTGGTACAGTATCCCAAAATGTTGAGTCTTAGACATCTCAACATATTACTTTAGTTGTATATTTTGACAGCAAAACTGATTCTGAGGACACAATTAGTGATGTTTCTCTGCACTCTAACAGTGTTTTTACCTAATCGTACCCCTCTTGTCTGCCTCCTTATCTAGCTTCAGGGACAAAGAGTGCTGTTAACGCTACAGAAAACCTGTGATAGCCCATTAACAATAGATTAGCCCTACCATTTTAATTTCCTCTTTCTCTCAGTGTGAGTTTGTCACAGAGTCAAAGGTTCAAGCTCTTAATTACACGCTGTTTGAATTATTGTGTTAGGAACGAGTCCCAGGCCAAATAACATTACTTAATTTATGATCTTAAAGCCTGCATATAAAGTCCAGCAGTAGGAACGTTATATCTATTTTCATTTTCTTTGGAATTTTTTGCAAATTGCCAAAATAAGTTATAAAATAACACCATTATTAAAGTGGTTTCAGTTTGAGATGTGTGGTTTAAAGTCTTGAATTTTTTATTAATTTTGTTTATTTTCTGTGTTATCAAACTGCATTTCTGTAACTTGTGAGCACACAGCTTTCTGTAGTGACACAGCAGCACACACAGTGGAAAAGTGATTTAAATCCCTTCTGATTTGTGCCATGATGCCAAATTTGCACAGCTGTCAAAAAAAGAGTTGGAAACGCTTGTCGAATTCCTCCAGCTGTAATGTAAGTGCCATGAATAGTTCATTGCGGTTCTCTTGAAGGCAGAAACATACCTTGCTGCCTCAGAAATACTGCTTGGCTCTACAGTGGGATCCCATCCAAAATTACATAACACATCAGATTTGTGTTCTGCCTGCCAATACGGGAGCATGATGGAGCTCACACTGAATAAAATTCGTTCTTTCACATATGCCTACGCACACACAAACATTCTGTGTAAGCGCACAGTACATAAATATGCTTATGCATCCACTTCACTAGCAGTGACCACACCACAACAATCTGAATTCACTGACTTATTTAAAGAGGAAAGAGAAAGGGAGTGTGATGGATCGGAGGATTGAGCTTCACTCAGAGGCTCGGGAAATGAAGAGTGAGGGTGATCCAACAGAAGGAACTTCATGCATGGTATTACATTGGACAGCCTAGAATCTAGGCCCTATTTTAAGAGACAGCAAGGAGGAAAGATAAGGAGAGAAAAAAGAGAAGAATGAGAGGATAAAGGACAGAGTAGGTGGAGCTGAGAGCATGAAGTAAATGAAGAAGAACTTCTGATCCTTGCAGGACCATGCTACTGGTTGTATTTTCTTCAATAAAGTTTTCCAACAAACATCTGGGGCCTTGACAGAACATTTGCATTTAAAATGATATTATTTGATACTCAGGTGGACTCCTAGTCTTCAATTTAAGAGACTTCCAAAGGCAATGGGTTAAATTGGATTTTATTTATGGGTGTTAGAAGGTGAGGAATAGAGATGCAAACCACTTTTTTTCAGATTTTTATTCTTAAAATAAACATGACCAATTTCTATTGTGATACCCTTCAGAAATTGAATCGTAAAATAGAAAGTCATTTTATTATTTCTGTATGACTCTTATTATTAGAAGAATATTTGATATCAATGGTTTTGAGCTGTACAATAAATAGTTTGACTTGATGACCACCAAAGTATCCATAAATAAATAAAAGTTTTGCTCTTCATTATAAAAAGGCATGTAGGACACTAGGCTGGCAAATTTCAAATGTAGTAAAGATCTCAAATGGGTGCAATAAGGAAAATCAGTAATAATGTTGACGTATTCAGAAAAATCCCCTGTCACTAAACAAGTCCATAGTTAGATATTACCTAGGGAGACGGCTTAAAATGTTTTCCTAAATGCCTACTTTGGAGCAGAATCCCAGCTGAGTGCTGAACATTTTAACTGAAAAGAAAAGGGTTGTTGGAAAATGAACTACTTTGTCTCTGTCACAGTTAACTGCTTCCTGTTGAAGCTTTTTTGGCAGCACCGATAAACATAAGCAGCAACGGCGATCCTCTAAAGAGGAATGCAAATGTAATCTGCAACAAGATAAGAGCAGATATGTATTTGTTTTAATTTTGCAGAAATATTTTAATATGAAGAGAGTTTTCATATATCTTAAAAATCATGCAGCAATGGAGACAAACAAATGTGCCTTTATTACAACAGGAAATAGTTTGCCAAGTGAGACGCTGTCAGTGGCATTTTTAATTTGCATTTTATTTTTAGATAAAACATTGATATAGTGGTGATTTTTGAAGACTCACAGAACATGTGGCTATAAATGCCTCACATGCACAGACTAAATGAAACTAATACAAAGAAACCTAGTTGTAAAATTTGAATAAAGTCTGTTGAGATGAATCAGCAGTTAACATTTAATATTCTCCATAAAATTGTTTTATGTCCAAACTAATATAATGTGTCTGCCATTAATGGATATTATGACTTTGCATAATAAAAACAACATTGAGGATAATAAAACTGGGGAATTACAGACTAAAATTATGTAAGTAAAGACTTTGATGAATCTATTAAAGTCAGGGGAAGTATGACTTTTCTGTTTTTTGGGCAGCCTAAAAGCTCTCCTTTAGAGACATAATCAATGTGAAAAGATACCACAAAATATGGAAAGCTGCAAAGGTGAGAGCATAGTTTATAAACTGTATGAGATGCCTTCAGCTTGCTTTTTAAAATGTTTTACTGTATAGTCTTTTTGGTATAAATGTGAAACCTATTGAGATTTCAGAACTTTGTGAATAAGAATGAATTTAAAAGCTGAAGATTGAGGCAATACTAAAATAAATGTTATTGTTGATGGATTATGATAGATTTTATGATTCCTTTGGCTGACTGATAGCTTGATGTTTTAAAAATCATAATTACAAGATCAGATCAACCATAAATGACTTACATTTTGATTATTTTGAATCTTCTACATTCAAGCTTGTTTACACGCACTTTCCCTTTTCTGTTCATGCCGACTTGGAAAAAGAGGAAACTCCTCATTTTTTATGTTAGCATTAGCCAGAAGTTTTATTTTTATATTCACAAGGTAAGTGTCCAAAACAGCAGCACGGCTGTTTAATCTTAATTAACGGTAGTGTTAATTTAAGTGTTCAAAGAAGCATGTTTTGTTGTTCTTTCTTCTTCTCTGATGATTCGCTGAATAAATAAAATGAATAAAGTATTTTTAAATTTGTGTTTGATCTACCAACCTGCTTTTCAAATCCGTTTAGATTTGACATCAGATGGCTTTGACAATGTAAGTACTAATCATATCATACATGTTTTGAGAGCTAAGAAAAGATGATATTTTGGCTTCATTGTTTATAATGTAATCAAATGCATTCTCTGCGGAGTTGCACAGGCAGAACCCAAACGACCGGAATGATAAAAGCCGTTGAGTGGCCGCTGTCATGTCAGTTTTCTCAGAAATGCTGCACATTAAGCAGACCATTAAACTACAGTTGTTCCCAGACACTGTACTAAAAGCATATTGATTATGGTGAAAAACCATAATCCTTCCCGACAAGCAGGAACAAATCCATGTCATGCAGTCATACCTCCCAAGTGATGAATCCACAACAGACAATGTTTGTTGGCGCCAAAACATTTGGTGCTTATTTTTCAAACATGACATTATTAAATGTTATTGTTCTCTTAAAAAGCACTGCTTTGAGAAATTGGCATTACAGATCACCTCTTCCTTTATGTATCTGGCAAAATAAGTTTTATTTATTAACTTAGCTTTGGAAGTATGGAAACGCATCAATCAGTTCACACTCTGCACAGCTCAACTCTGTCATCTTCTTAAAAGTCCCTCTCTGCCCCAATCGTTCACCTCTTACTCCCTCATCTCTACCTGTTTCAGTCCTATTTCTCCTTATCTTCTCTCATCTTCTCCCTCATCCTTTGGACATATTTCTTCTTCTTTACTCTATGTGGTATCTGGGGGTCCTTAATCAGCTCAGTGACCCAGTTTCCTGAGGCCAGCCCCCCCACTCTGAGGCTAAATCTCTCAAGCTTCCAGCAGCAAGTCTCCCCAGATGATTCCATTAAAAATACTCCATCCCTCTTCTCCTACAGCATCCATTATTCTCTTCAATAAATCCTTAAATTCACCCTGCAGTTAAGGGCTGGGAGACAAGAACCGGTTGACAGTCTGTCATTGGGGTAGATGCAAAACCAACAACCATTCATCTGCAGACTCATGTCTATGTGTGACTTAATAGCATACATGGACATGTGTGCTATTAGATGACTTACAAATTTTGACTTACAAATTTTGGGGGGAGACTGGAATAACGTCTTCATGCAGATCCTTTCTGCTGAAATTTGTGTTAATTCTGACCCAGATTGTTGAAGTTGTGCTTGAACATTGCATTCCTTTAAAAAGTAAAAGCTAAGCATATACATAGCAGGTGTCATTATTTTAATGCATTGACCAAATAACATCTTATATTACTAATTTCATACAAAATAGAATACATTTCTATTCCTTTTCGTTGCAGGATTATCACATTGAATCACTAAGTTCAAGTCATCATATATTTACTTTACTTCTGAGGATTAAGACATGCGTATAATGATGGAGCGTGGGTTTGTTTTTATTTAATGTGGAGCAGAAGCGTAGCACAAACCAAGAAGCATCTATTTATAGTTCCTGAGGAATTTTACCAGATATCTTCAAGATAAAGTTGAGCACACTTGAAAAGATATATGAGGAAGCAGCTACAGTCTCCATGACAGCAAGATTCTGTCTATCTGTCAGAATCTGTAAGAACTATTTGCAAATGCATTATTAAAGAACACTGCCCGAATTTAACATCGCACACATTGTTTGGTGTTGAAGCCAGAGGTCACTGGGCAGAATCTGTGGGACTGGATCTGTGTGCGAGCATATTTTTAAATTTTTTTAATTTAAAATAAATTTAAAAAAAGAAACATATAAAACATGCATTGGTTTATAAGTGGGTCATAAAAATAGAGAGCCTTTGATATATTCGCAAATGTTTGCCGGATGCACCGTTATGCTTTCTTAATCAGAGCTTTTTCAAATGCAAGTTTTTGTTTTCCAAAATGATATAATTCATGTTTGATACACATACAAATGGATCTGGTTTAGAGGCTTTGTTGTGTTATGAAAATATGGGGCAGTTTGTCAGAAATAACAGGCCGTTGTGCCAAAATGGTATGATAGACAGAGGTATGTTTCAGCCCCCTGTCGTGGCACAGCAGGGGAGATGTAAAAGTGAAGTTCTGGGTTTCATTGCTCACAATGCAGACCCCCTGGGAAGGGTAATCACCATGAGGCCAGCAACAGTCGGTAGAGTGGTGGCCCCTTGCCACAAAGACACTCCTCTCAGCCATGCCTCTCCAGAGACATGGCTGCGCCTTTGTGCACCCTCACTCTCAAAGTGTGTCTCACTCCGGGGGGCTTGAGAGGCACCACAGGGTGCCCATTAAACCTTTAGAGGTGGAAGACAGTCCTGATGGCCAGAAATACAAATACACATTCAAACAAGTTTCCAAAACCTGCATGGCTGCTGTAAGTACACAAATGCTTCAACATGACAAAAGTCAAGAATTGTTAGACAAACATCGCTGCCAATGGTTCAGACACTTCTTTTCCTACTTTTGATTTTTACTAAGCCTGTCACCAACCTACCCAGTTAACAACATAATTTGGGGATAATTAACTTACTTGTAGCCCTTTGGCCATGATATATCAAAGGGTTAAAGGACTCATAAATAACATGATTCTGACATGAAGATGATGTTATCCTGCTTCACTGTATTGGTTCTTAGATGTCTGAGTGTAAAATATTTCATGTTTTATTGTGGCTTTGTGTTCATATGCATTGATAAATCTGGGGTAGGGTTAGGGTTATCAAAGCAACTTGTACTGATAAGGATTGTAATGCTTATCTGGATACTGGACGCTTTCCAAAATATTGCTCTTACAGTATAAATGAGGAACCACTCCAATAACAACACACTCATGCTGTTTCTCTCAGAGAAATTAACTAATTAAGAGAAATGAATTCTTCTAAGGTTGATACAATGGAAGAGACCATTAATTTTTCAGATTTTACCATTTGTCATGTGGGCAAATGCTTTTTTTTTTATAACTGATATAGTCAGAGACAGAATGGAGCTCCACCACAAGAAGCTGACAGAAACTACAGAGAAGAAAGACAATCAGTAGAGTTCCAGAGCCATGCATGTTTCAGCGTAGCAGACCACAGTGTTTTGCAAGTAGCTCAAAGTTTAGACTAGTATTGGCCCCTCATCAACATCCTCTAAACACCCTCCAGGTACCACTTCTGGTACCACCTCTGTTGAGAAACTCTAGGTTACACTCTACATAAATAAAACCATTTCAACCAGTTATCTTATCTTGTTTTTTGTATTAATGAAAGAGACAGCCTGGGTTAAAGGAGTTTCTAAATCTAGTACTCCAAATAAGAGGGAACCCAGGCCTGCAGACAGAGGGCAAGAGCAGAAACTCATACTGAAGAGAAGGGTACAGAGAGGCAAGATGGAAATGACCTTTCTTATGACCGAACTGCTGAACAGATCAGATAGCAAGCTCTGTTGTAGACCCATTATTTCACTGCCTGTTTTCCCAATTATGGCTGATAACCTATGAACCAAAGCTGATGACTCTATTTTCTCTTGCAGAAATGTCATGCAGTTGGGAGTTGTCACCCAAGTTGCAAAAGCTTGATATTGTGCAGAAGCTAAATCCTCTAAACTTAACCCTGAGAAAAAATTGTAAATAAAATGAGAGAACATATTTTGAACTAAAAGGTTTTTAAAAAGATTAATTTCAAAATTATTGTAGGTTTTCCCATATGTTAGGACTGTACAAATTTTCATTGTAGCTATGACAATAGCTAATAACTAATAAATTAAATTTTTGCAGTTTGCAAGTCATAAAAGTTTTGATTTCCATATGTGTCAGTAGTAAATTACTTTTAGTCCTTTCAGGACTAAGTGCACAAACCACAAAATGGTTGAGTCTGTGATTAAACATTTATACATTTCAGTTCTCAATGCTTTTAGTGCAACTGTCAACATTCATTACTCTGTTTATAAAGGAGTAATTAAAAGCTTTTCAAACACTTTCCTGTAAGTTTTTATTTTCTCTTATTTTGTGATTGTTTTATAAATATTTGGTTTAATACAATGATCTGTGCAGTCTCATTTTCAGAATTAGATTTCAAGTTTTCACAATCTCAACTGCATGTGGTAAATGATTCAAACCATTTGTGCCAGTGACTATATTTAGTTCAAATAATTAGTCTAAACAATATATAAATGGTTAGTTCAAAGTTAAACTTGGACTTGGTGGTGTGTCAGTGCAGATGGACTTACAGCAGTTGTGCAGGACGAAGTTGCGCCAGTCTGTCAGCTTGGACATGAATGTAATTTCTGTCCAAATTATGTTGCCTCTTGTCCATTGAAAAAGATGGGCTTTAGCCTTCCTGGATCTACATGGATAAGCAGGTTTACACTGAATATATTCTTATGGATGATATCAGCTTTTTATAAACATTAGAAAACTTTCAGCTGTTCAGCATTGAACCTTATTCTGGCCATTACAAAGGCAGCTACACCAACATGTCTGAAAAAAGAGAAAGAAATAAAACCTCTCACCTGGAAAAAAAAAGCATTGCTAATAGGCAGTCATGAAAAATAGCTTTCCCTGACCAGTTGAAGGGTCACTTTTCATTAAATCTAGGTAGCAGCAGAATATTGGCACCAAAGTCCCATTATCCAGTCAGAGATTATGTTCTTTAATAAATCTGCCCAGAAGAGGATGATAAAATGGCAAGATGTAATCACCAAGCAAAATAAAAGAAATTGACAGTATTTCCCCCTCTGTCATGAAAACCAGCATGACTCAATATTTACTGAAATATTATGCGAGCTGCTTTTCAACTGTTAACACATTGTGCTGAAGGCAATTACAGAGAATGATTTATCATTGTTTGAGAAGTGCATAGCATTCTTTTGAAATGATGAATTGCCTGCTGTATCCCTGAAAGTGAATCAATACATTGAGTTCACACTACAACATTACACATGCTCTGTAAAAAACTTGCAAGTTTGCATACACCATCTCATTATCTTCCTAGTGTTAAAGTGCAGTTCAGCGTTGCCATTGGCAGCTTAAGCCCTGTGGAGAGATTCTCAGCTTAATCTGACTGACCTCTTCCATCTTTGTCATGGAAGAGCCGTTTTTGGACCCAGCTACCACATTATTAATAACACTGATACGTTCTCATTTTGCCTGCCATGGGAAACGAATTATCCTAATGGGATGTAATTCCAGAGTCGCTTCAATTCCTCCTGGTTAGCAATGGAAGTGCAAGATGGATGAGAGGTATGACAGAGTGGAACAGGGAAGCGGATGCAACAATTAAATGAGCCACCATGTGGTGCTTGAGAAACGCATTCTGGTGAGTTGAATTTTCTTTGAGGTTCATTCAGGAGAGTGCAATAAGGGACAAAGTGTTGGTGTGCTAGCAGGATAGCTAGTGAATAAATTAGGGTCTCCATCCAGTCAAGCTGTTCACTCATCTGTGGGAGGTTGACCAAGGCAGTGAGGAGAAAGCAGGAAGAAAGCCTTGTTTTCTTTTGTAATTAATGCTACAAATGCTATTTTTTTCTTTCCATCACTCAAATGAAGTACCTATTTTACCTAGAAGTGACGACATACCAGGTCATAATTATGGTAAAGGCTGTAAACAACAGCAAAAACATGTGGTGAAGATGCATCTGTCCAAATATATTTTTAAAGATGTAATGAATGTATAATGACTCAGTCCAGTTTTGAATAGCCAAATACTTTATATTTTTAACCTTTAAGTCAGAGAAAATTCAATAGAGCTTTAACAAATTAAATGGGCTATATGTCTGGAATCAGATGCAGTTCAAGCATTACTCACCTGCAGTGTTTTCTTACAGCACTTACATCCGTGAGATGAAATCAGTCCTGTCACCAGCTGGTGTTCCTCGGTTTTGCAAAGAGACATATTTTAATTACAAACAGTTTCTTTATACTGGACTCTTATTGTGCCTTCCACAGCAAATCTTCAAAAAGATTTGAGATATAAAAAACCCCGAATGTGTGATATTCATTTTTTTTTTCGTTGTTTGTTTCCAGCCCACGTAATACAGTATCTGTTGAGTTTACACCTTTTTCTGATTTAATGCCACCTGGCAAACTTTATGGTAGATTGGGGACGATGGGAGTCCTTTTGTGTGTCTTAATATCTCCTCCTGGACAATCTATGTGTAGCACAGTTCTCCGTAGTTATTAAAGTTCACAGTCGTGGGTTTTGCTGTTTTCAGCTGCCTCCTCTGCTTCCTCCTTTTTTCAACTTTAAAATAACACCAAGTAAAAAGATGCACACAGGAAAAGTTCTCAGCTTTATTTGAGAACAAAGGATGGAGACGATTTTTCTGTCGACTTTAATTTGGGAAAGACAAAAAATAAAACCGTCAACCCACAGCTCTGTAAAAACAGGCGATGATTTTATTGAACAAAATGTTTATTTTAAATGAATCCACATTGACACAAGAATTTTTTTGTCTCTTGTTAATTTAACAGTTCAGTCTCTACTGTCAGACAGATTACGTCACTATTTTTTGTTATGGTAGTGAAAATGCTGCTGCATGAAAGGGTTACAGCAAAGTTGTAGCTGCCAGTGAAGTAGTAGTTACTGTAAATGTGTTTTGATGGAATAATGATGTCAGGAATGATGACCCACGTAGGCGAGGGACGGTGTCTGTGTTCTTGGAAACCTACGTTGCTCCATCTGCTGCTGTTAGGCAACCAGCTGCCAGCCTCCCATCGGCACCACCAGCCGTAGCTACCCTGAATCCATGGCAACTGGCTCCCATCTGTGCGTTTCCTCGGATGACTGACTGACCCACCCTTTTTCTCTTCCCCCATACTTTTTCTCTGTTTCAAAATAAAAAACCTAATAATGCCAGAGGGGCTGAATTTATAATTAAGTGTTAAGAATGTATCCTTCCTGATGTGATTTAATTTGTAAATATCCAGTGCTGATTTATGCTGTATAATGTACCTACATTGAATAAAACATACAGTGTGAGTATAGTGTGGTTCTGGAAGCTCGCCCACATGAAGCACCTACACATCTCATGTGTCCCAGGAAGATGCATACTCGCTCAAGCACAGTTGCATACATTTGATCTGTTCACACACAGACACTGACATGAAGCCACATTTTTGCCTTCTTTCCAGTCTGAAGTATCAAAAGAGAAAAAAATCTCCCCTGTCTGAGAGAACAGCACTCAGTCTCCTGATGAGAGATTGATCATCGACACTCAGGAACCTCCCATGTTCATCATGACCTCATTTCATATCATTAATTGAAAAAAAAAACATTGTGTTTTGAATTGCAGTATTGTTTTTTTAAGCTTACACTTAAAACACTCAGGCTCCACTGCAACATTTTAGCTATTTGTGACTCAGGATCAAGATGCTTTCAAGACCTGGTGGGAAAAAAAAACAACTCTGCAAAGCAGGGCATCTAAGGCAGTTTTTTTTTCTTTTTGTTTTTTGGTTAATTCAATGTAAGAAATCAATGCAGCTCTCTACAGCTGTTTTATAGACTACTGGACATAATTCTACTAATTAAAAATGTTGGAAATTCGATATTTGAAAATCTTTGAGTACAAATGTGGATGTGAAAAACTAATGAGCCCTGGGAAGCAAACTTACTCTACTCTTTGACCCTATTCACTGTTGGCCAGCACAGAAATGCCATCATCCACCCTACAGTAAGCTTAAATGTTTTGCATTCAGAATCAATTTTCTAATTGAAAAACATACGTTAGTAATATGTTTAAAACAAATATATATAGTTTAACTGTATACTTTTTTTTTTTGTTTAATTCTAAATAGACAAGATTCTGGTTGAAATACTATTTCCCCCTGATTTGGAGAAAATCCAATTGACACCACCAACTCTCTAAGTTGATGGTGTCAATTGCACAGAAAGTTAATCGACACCTGACACCCCGGTTCAACGAGCCGATGTCTCGGGCTAATAATGAGAATTTGCATTTGCGCTAAACACAAGGCCTGCTATTGACAAGTCGATTTGACATTTAATTAGTCAAGAAAACAAGGGAAATCTGAAAGCACCAATGTAATTCACAGTAGTAGTCTTTCTGAAAGACAGACATGGCAACCATTATGTGATATCAAGATTATGGATGAGGCATAGAAAGCTGCAGCAGCAGAGAAAGAAATGCCAATTGTGAATATGAGATAAGAGCAGGAAATTGCAGAGCAGAGGTGCAGAGAGAAATTGGTAAAGTGACGGTTAGAAATGATGTGGAAAAGGATAGAAGATGTGTGAAGCTTTGTGATAAAAAGGTTATTGGAGACAAATGGCAGAAGAAGAGAGAGATCTGGAAAGTGGCAGGAGGATGTCTGTGTAACGCCGTCATTATGACTGAAAGATCTGATTCTGACTGCCCAGATATATTAAGAGATCAGACTGTTAGAATTGAGCATTAACTTACTGAATAACATTAATAAAAGATGACTTAAATATAAGCTGTGGATAATTAAAATGAATACTTTGAGTATTCTTGTGTTCTGTATATTTTACCTTTTCCTCTGTCCTTGAGGATTATAAATAAACATGAAATGTAAATCAAAGTATTCCAGTTCCAAGGTCGTCCAGTGTTTAGAGGACAACCCTGTGGTGGCCGGTGATAAATTCTTGGTGTTCTGATGTTCCAATAGATTTATTTTTCTAAGCCAGTAGAAACATTCAAATATAATGAATGTTATTTTGTTTCTTCATAAAATCAAAATAACGTGAAGGGTTACATTAGCTAAAAGTATGAGGTCTGGTAATTTGCAAAATACAAATTGGACACAGAATTTACATGAGATGTGCTTTAGGCAGGAATTGCATATTACACCCAATGTTTCCCACAACTGCATTCAAAGTAAGCAACGGCATGATTGGTTTTGACATAATTAGGACAGCTCTCTCTGAAAGCGCTCTCTCTCTCTTCTTGAGGTTGAGATTATTTTTCTAAACAGAAGGGGCCGGGCAGAAAAAGAAAAATATCCACTGGACAATCCTCATATAACCAGCATCATTCTCTAAGACCAGAGATTTTAGGATTTCTAAAGTGGAAAACTAGAAATCATTTATATAATTTGGTAAATAGAAGACAAGAAAGACTAATTTCAAATCATCTGAAAACTATGCAACAACACTCCCTCAGTTACTTTCAGATCTGATTATCTCCAGAAAACCAGAGCAGCATGGACTCTAATCTTATTTCTTTGATTGTGGGAAACCTTGCAGCTGAAGTATAGATTTTGTTCTGTTGGAGAAAAGTAAGACGTTTTCCCACTTGGGACTGAATGAAACAATTCTCAAACTTTACCCTCGTATTTAACCTCCCTCAACATTTAACAAGTCACCTCTGAAAAAAGCAAAGACTTCAACTCAACATTGAAAGTATTTCCTGGGTGCTTGATTAAGTGTGGTGCAAATCTCCTCACCGCATTGCGTTTATTGAGAACAATGTAACATTCACGCATTTCTATATGTAATGCATCAGCTTTTACGTAGGCTTACTACATCTTACTCTGTACTGTATTGGAACTGGGGATAGAAAGAATATATTTATGCTACAGAAGCGTCATAAATACTGGATGTGGCTCTTGCCTGCCCGCCTGATTCGCCGTCCCTCTCTTACTGCTTGAATGCGTGCTGAAAGAGGTGAGTGCTGCTTGTCTGACTCGCTCACTTTCAGTTACATAATGCCTGACCTCATCCACTGCAGTGAGGCAAGAGTTGGGATTCCCTCCTGCAAAAGCAAACTGGATGTGGGGAGAAGGGAGAACAGCATGCAGCAGGAAGAAAAAGTGGGTGTCTACGGGCCGGATACATTCAGGTTGCAGATGACACAGATATTATTGCAGATGACATAGATATTATTGTATATGTGTCTGAAAAGATAAAAGCAAAGGCAGAAACAGCAAGGTGGATCAGTCTGTTGCAGGAATATTATCTCTGCAAATGAACGTGATTTAAATTACTTGAAACAATACAGTGCATTGGACCGTAACGTTGTTTACACATTGACTTGGCTTAGCGATATTTAAAGGTGCTGTTCAGCAAATTTAGCTGGAAGAGATAACCATAGGGTCAAAGAAGCAGTGTTTTTATTTTTCATTTTTCTCTGTTACATAACAACCCATGCTGTTTCTTGGACATTTTTTTTTTGTCAAGGGTCATTCCAATAAGAAAACAAGCATAAATAAACCAAAATGATTGTGAGAAAGAGAAGAAAAATCTGATGTAAATGTGTATCAGCCATTTACAATTATGGTGGCCTTAATCCTATCCACCCACTCTTTACGGATTAGCTATATATTCTTATAAAGTGGATAATAAGTTGGATGATGTATTACCTTCTACTTCACCTGAGGAGGGTTTTGGTCATTACCACCAATAAAAAAATTTGGGCCAATATAAATATCTAATATCTAATATAAATATTGCTGCTGTGGTTGATAATCAATATTCACCAGTATTGTTAATGTTTTCACCGTTGCATTACTAAACAAATATTAAAACCTCCCCAAAACCCTCCAGAAGCAAAGGGCAACAAGATGGAAATAAATATCTGCTGTTCTGGTTTTGGGTGAATTTTGTCCATTTTTGTAACTTCTTGGAAGTATTTGCTGACTACTGCATCTGTTGTAGGTATGGAAGAGAAAAGTGAGGCAACATCAAAAGATGTTTTCCTTGCAGCAGCTTCAGTTGAATCACTATAGGCTGAAAATATATGTGGCGTTTTGTATTTGATGTAAATCTGCTAAATAACTGCAAAATAACACAACTGTTCACCACCGCTACAGTAGTCTGCAGTAGTGTTGTGTCCCAAACTGAGCTCCTCTGGGACAGCCTAGTCCAACACTGAATAACTTAGCTTGAGAATAATATCATAATGTTTACTGTGCAACATGTGCAGAAGCCAAAATAGTCTCTACACCTTACTTTTGTGAAGGGCTTCAGAAAGAAAAATGCTTTACTTCGTATGGAAAACCCAGTGTTGTATCTAGAAAATTATGTAAAATGTGTTTGTTAAAAATGAGAGACCATTGAATTATTCTGTCAAAGATAGATATAAATTATAAATGATGTAAAATTGACTTGATCATGAGGATCCCTAATGACTACCCACAGTTAAAGTGTTAAAAAGGTTCTGTCTTTTTCAGAAGCACAGAATTGTCCTTTTTTTTTAGCAGAGGATGGTTCATTGCATTAATGGATTATTCCTTTTGTTTGGAGTAAAAATGGCCATCTGCTTTTCTTGTTAGAAACTGATTGCTTTTTTGTTGCTCAGACCTGTTCACATTTGTGTTGATGTGTCTACAGATAATTATGTGTTCAGTTTAATTGCTCAGCGTGTAGTTACATAATCTTTGACATAATGGTCTTTGTGCAAAACCACCAGTGAATCTTTTGTGAGGGATAAACCACTCAAAGGTCCAGATGTTCACAGATGTTAAAAGTGGAATGTCATTATAGGAATTTCGTTGAAAGTTGCTGAAACCAGACAAAACGTTTGTCCGGTGATAATGGATTTTCACCAGCTTTTTGTGCAATTTGTGATAACATGGAGTCCAAATCTGTTATCTAACACACATAAAAGAAGACACTGTGCCAGACGCGACTAGATGCACATATGGCTTTATGCTTATAAAAAGGGTGAAATGAAAAAAAGAAATTAAATCAGCAAATGCACTTTTCTCTCTTGGGAGTTAATACAGCACTTTCAGTCCCTTTTTATATGTTTTTTAAGGAGCGGGACTGGCTAAACCTGGAAATTATCCATCTGTCTACTAACTTGCAAATTTGTTGACACATGAATAAATGCATGAATAGTTGTACTTAGGAAGTAACATTAAAATAAAATACTTTTTAAATATATTTTGCTGGTTATCTAGTAACCAGCAAATGTTAAATCTACTCTAATCAGAAATTGACCCAGTCAGTTCAGGTTTGGAGAAGTCTCTCTGTGTTTCTGCCTGGTCAAAAATGGTCCTGCTTCAAACTCTGATAGAGTCGACTACATCAATGGCCGACAAATGAAAACACTCTTTAACAGTGACACCAGCAGCATTGATGTTTGAAGCTATTTGCAGTGGATGTTATCAGCATGCACTCTCTGAGCTCTGTGTCTTCCACGTCTTTTCTGCCGACCCCTGTTGCTTTGATGCGCTGGTTGTTCTGATAAGCAGAGGTGTGAGACTCTTTCTGCTGTGGGTAATCTGTTCAGAATGAAGCTGGTGCTTTCTTCGGTGCCAGCTGGAGGCACACGGCGACGTTGATGGACGAGAGGTTGTGAGAGGGACAAATAGCAGCCAACTTCATTCGGATTGGCTGCTCTCAGGGGCGCTGGGGTGTTGGGAGAACTGAGAGACCCAAACGTCGGAGGTTAGCAGTGCATTTCATTTAATTTCATCAGTTTCTCAAACCTGACAACTTTTTTTCTTCCACAAAATGAAAGAAGAAACTGGTTTTACAAAATAGCCTTTTTCTGTTTAACTTATGTTTAAGCCTGTCACTGTCTCCACTTTGCTTGCTTTGAATGTATATATCTCTGTACTGTAGTAATAGCTTTCTGTTAATGCACACCACTTGATGAAAACGCAATTTTTCTTATTGCCATCATATGTAAATACCAAGTGAATCTGCAGAATAAACGACAGCTTAATTTTTCCAAACCAACATGTAATTAAAGAGAATGAGAAAAAAGCTGTGGAGAAGCAAGCGAGAGCCAGACAAACCCCTCTCAGGAGATAGTTGTTGGCGCCAGGCTGTCAAATAAATTCAGTGCCCTTTCTCTCCTCTTTGTGGCTTTAAGAACATTAATATTTCTGTGAAGATGAACTTTACTCTTTTTAATGTGCAAATACAAAAAGCTCATTTTTCTCACTTTGTATCTAAATGGAAGATTTTTTTACAATACGACAAATTGCTCTCATGCTGTAAAGGAAATAAAGGTTAAACACAATTGATCATGCAGATGAATTATTACATAAAAAAATAAATTTATTTTCATTTAGGCATTTCATAAGCAAACCATCTTATAGTCATGTAAAGACCTATTATATGTCAGTTTGTATTCAAATGTAATTAAGTACTTTTATGAAATGACAGCGAAAGTTATATTATTTAATGATGAAAGTCCTCAATATTATTTAAGCTACTTTTATATGTATATGTAGAAATTAGGATACAAGATAAGATAATCACATTTACATACAGTAGATGTGTTATGCCTATAAACAACTTGGGGAAAACCCAGATGACAATACCTTTTATAAGATAAGATAACTCAACTGGAGGAATTCCTATGAATGCATTTTTAGCAACATCTGAAACTGCCTCTTCAAGGCACAAAAGAAAATTTGAAAGTAATCAACCAAACTGTCCACAAGAGAATTGTGCACCTCAAAATGTCTGGTTCATCTTTGGGTGCAATTCCCAGATGCTTGAAGGTGACAGTTTATCTGTCTAAAACAAATGTCCAGCAGTTACATAATTTAAGAATGAAACTTTCATCCCAAGATGGCAAACACTAAGGATGTGGGAAAAAAGAGGCATGGATGAAGGAGCAGAAAAATAACTTATTTTTCTTGATGCAGTGACACATCACTGATACACATATTTTATATACTTGAAGACATGGATTTTTACCAAAAGGACTTAATTCACTATCCAGGTGAAAACTCATTTTAGACATTCCAACATGAGTTGCAAGATAAACATGTTTATTGCAACCTAAATACAAAAGTTTATCAGCTTGTTACTTTCTCTTTCTTTCAAAAAACATCTTCTGTGACATCCAAAAGATGAGCCTGCAAAAACAACATTCACACAGCAGGGAAATCAGATGTGTTCTTGCATTACATAGTTCGGTCCACCATGTTGTTTTCAAAGTTTCAAATCAAGTTTTTAGTCTCAATTGGCCCTTGTGTTTACAACGTGGATGCCCCGGTGACATCTTTTTGCTGCATTTCTTATTTCTATATCTGTCTGGACAACATGCTGTTCTGTTTCGATTGCACTCTTCCAACAGCTGAACATTTTTCTCTGGACAGCCATTACCTACCATTTGATTTCATCACTTTGGGTCCTATTGTGAAAGCAGCAAGCACAAAGCTGAAAAGGTCTAAAAATCCTGACTGCATCAAAACAAACAAAAAAAGCTAGTGCCTGAGGCACTTGTCACTCAGTTCTACAATAAGAAAGATAATTGTAGCAACAATCATAGGAAAAAAATGTCACATTTAGAAAACACTAAGCAATGGTAAGAATTCTGATGGAGATGGCAGAGACACAAAGAAAGAACGACTGTGTGAGCACAAGAGAAAAGAGGCTGCACAGCCTGTGCTGGCAGTGATAAAGGGTAATGAGTTATTGCATTCACAGGTACACAGTGCTCACATATATCACAGCTCTGTCAGCTCCGTCTGACTCGTGACTGAATGTTTCGGCCTGATCTCACTCAACATCACAAATCCTGGAGTTCTTGTGTGGCGTTTACGTACGAACGTCAGACACTTTTTTGATTTGCTCTTTTCGGGTGGCTCCATGAAGACTCATTAGTCTGCCCAAGCGAAGGGCAGAAAAAACTGACTGATGAGAGAATGAGGAAGAGAAGCACAGAGAGAAAAGAATACCATGGAGGAAAAGTGGCTTCTCCTCACATCACCATCTCAGAACAAGGCTGGCAGCCCATACTAATGAATTGGACTGTCCTGTGCTAATGAATGGAGTCTAGAGAGGAGCAGAAGGAAATGAAGGGAGTAGTGGGATGTCAAACTACATGAACGATGAAGTAACTCATAAGAGGGCCTATATTACCGGAGCCTATTAGTTCTCCTGTCTCCACTAGTGGTGGGCGTAATGAGGTTGTCTCAAAAGACCAGACCAAATCTTAAAGATGATAGTTGGAAAAACAAAGTTATACTCTGTTTTAGATGCTATTTAATGAAGCAACCCACCAAACACGTCCTCACACCCGGCAACAATTGTATTTTATTACAACTTAAGGAGAAACTACACAGTTCTAAGATCTGTAATGACAATGTAATAAAACATTTCTCACTGTTTTTAAGCTACTATTTTACTGACACTAAATAATGATACTGTAAAAAAAAAGGATCAAACTGTAACATAAAACACATTTTTACTTATATTCACACATTTTCTCATTTGCACAGAAAAGTTCACCTTTTAAAAAATACTAACAAACATTTTAGATTTATTACAAAGCAGAACAGCACAAATAGAAAAAGTTATTTTTCTATTTGTGAAATAGTATAATATATCTTCTATTTATATGATGCCATCATTGCAACGTCATTCAGCGGTTTGTTAATTATTACTTGGAAAAAGTACTTTCCTTAAATAATTACTATTGGATTGTGTTCAGGGAGACCGTGACTATGATTTGAATAAACTAACACACAAACTTTAAAGTCTTTTTTTCAACAAATTTCCAAGTAGCTACTTTCATATATTTCTCCAGATTTTATTCTCATCTTATAAATGCTTTTAAAAATCTTCCTCTCATTAACCCACATTACAGCTTGAGATGTTGCTATTTCTATTTTCATCGCTGGTGGCCGTTATGTTATCCAGCAAAGTCCCAATTGGGTTTTCCAGACATAACGTCATCACTCTTTCGTAATGTTCAGCAGTGTTCCTACCTGCTTTGTGCTCATTTCAATTTCAAATCAATTAATCTTTTAGCAAAACCAGCCAATCCAGAAGCACCGTTCACTTTCCTTGGTGATGATTGGATTACACCCAAAGTAGAAATAAGGAAACTTAAGATTTTAATTTCTGTGGTTCTGCTTAGATGGTTTCCACTGTATGTATTAATTCATGAGAAACCTATATATGATGTTTGAACTATTAACCTTTTAGAGAGACTCTGAAATATCTGCAGCTTGGAGGTATTCACAATGAATACAAATACCAACTTTAAGGTTTAACACAAATAAAAACATTTTTTTTTAAATTATGAAATACCCCCTTACCAACTGAAGCTTGATTCACACAGGAATTTCAAGGACTTAATTTGGATAAGTTATGTCTGTAACAGTGACTTTGTTTATTAATTTTTAAATTACATTATAAACCTTTTATGTTCAATATTACGTTTACTGGTTAAAAGCAGGAACAGATACCAGAAGAAAAGTGCCCTACGCTGTTAAGAAAGGGATGCACAATCTGCTAAATCAGTACATATTTCTAAATGTAAGCGGAAACTAGAATCTCCGTCCTAAGAAAGATATTGATTTATCGGATTGAGTAGTCTCTAAGTTTGTCCAGTTACTGTAATTCTGAGCCAAACTTTAGAAAGCATTAACAGGCAAAGAAAAGAAAAAAATAATATTTGTAAGTGTAAATTTAATGGTGTGGACAGTTTAAACCAACACACAACAAAACACAAAGAAGAACATCAGACACTTTTTAAAAGTATATCTTAATATAAACATTTTATTCAGTGCATTTTTGTGCATACAACAAATAATAAACAACTGGAAGCTATCAGACAGCTGTAGTGCCTGTCTGTATATGCTGTTTTTATCAGATTTAGCCTGGTAGTTTGGAACACATGATCCAACATGGGTTAATACACATAGCCTACATCATGCAGCTCTAGACCAGTATTTTCCCTGCTTTCTCCCATGCAACAGATAGATTCACCTAATACAAACCACCTCCAGAACAAATCAAGAAAAAAGTCTCCCAAAAGCATGTACTAGAAATAAGTCATGTAGCTGAAGGAAAGAGTACATAGCCCACAAAAAGGGTCCTTTTTGTACATATTTGTGTACATGCCCTGTGCAAGAAAGGGAAGAAGTCTGTTTTTGTACTTTGTTGTTTGCTTTTCAATTTTATAAATTTGACGTTTCCTATAAAATGTTAAGCCACCTAAAAGTCCACAGTATTCCTTTTGTAATAGAAAATATAACCACAATATGTTACTCAAACACTTAACAAGCATCCTGGATAGTTGGGGTAGGGCGGGGTCCTCCACCATGCTCCTATGGTGACATTTATCAGTCAGTAGAAGTGGAGAAAGAAACAAGAATGGCTAACGGGGAGGAGGACTGAAGTATGACACTTGCACAAAGAAGAAACGGATCACGAGGACAAGAGCAAAAGACAGTGTGACACATTGGTAACAGAAGGGAATGGGGACAATAAATAGTCATTCCATTCTTCCATCATTGAGCATATCAGCAAAAAGCAAGACATCGAGCCGGGTTGCCAACAAGCTTTGTTTTCTCAACAAAAAACCTCTACTTCCCTTCATCAAACATGTACAATGAAAAAAGAAACACCCATCTTTATCTCTACTGTATGTTGGCTTGTTTTTTAGCAGCTTAAAGGGACACTCTTTCAATCTGTCTTTGGTTTGCTGAAACTCTTCCTAACAATACAGAAACAATGACATGAGCAGAGAACAAGAGGAGATTCCAACAAAAACCAGTTAACAATTAAAAACCTCTCAGCTAGTTCAGAAAATTAGCACAAAGAAAAAGTGCAGCTGTGGCATCTCTCAGACAGAAAAAAAAATGAAATCAACAAATAAACAAGAGAGCCACACTGCTCCTTATGTTTCAGGTCAGTTGAACATAGGCTTCATTTTCCCATGCTAAAGAGCTCAGGCTTTGAGCGTGTGCATTAGGACGCAGGAGAGCTACCATCCGGCTGGCCAGGAGGACGAGGCTGAGCCATGCCAGGGAGTTTATAGGCTTTGTATTCACAGAAGCATGGATGAGATGGTGATCAGGGCTTTTTTTATTGTCCCACTGCAGCCTTTATGGACAAGAATCGTTACTGGCTGCCCTGAACACCTGCATATCTACCTTGCTGTCCCCTCTGTGACATATGCACAAGTGAGTGGTGTTTGCATGACCCAAAAAAGTGACTAAAAAATGACAGTGTCATGGATAAAAATGAGTAAACTTATTAAGAAAAAATAATAATATTAAATAAATATTTGGAAAAAACTAAAATTTGGGTATGACAAGAGTGACCTGTGTGAGATTATGTTTGTTATTCTAGATGCTGCTTTGATGAATACTTTTTTCTGATGATATCTGGGCGTTTTAATGTGTGGATTATTGTCGTAGCTAGTCCTGAACCGTTGATCGGCGTCTGCTTGGATTCCCACTCTGTGAGAGGTAAGGTTTCAAGGTTCGGCCCCAGGCCTGGGTTCGGCTACCGGGCTACGTTGACTCGTTCTGGCTCACGGCTTTGCCTCCGTTGAGGACAGCTGAGGCACTCCGACTCTTGGTGGGTGTGCCGCTGCCAGAGCGTGAGAACTCTGTCAAGTCATGGAGAGATGGCTCCCTATACATTGCCACTGTGGAGAGACAAGGACAGTGGAATCAGATCAATATATAGATAGATGTTAACAGTCAAGAATGTAAACAACTGCCATTCAACTGTGCAAACAGAAGCACTTTATTGGCTGGCGTTTGTGAAGAAGTTAATCCAGGAGTGCCATTAATTTTCCTTTGTCCTGATTGGACATCGCCAAGATATTAGTGTCTTCTAAAAGGGTTTACACTGTGTGTATTAACTCATAATAAGCTATATTTAGTGTTTTAATTATTTAGTTCTAAAAGTTTTTATAGATGTTTTTCAATTTTAGCTAACTCCCTCGAATACTGGTGGTCTATGAAACTCCTCCTGCTTGTGTGTGAAATAAGGCCGGTTTGGGTTGCCGGTTCGAGTCGCCGTCCCTCTGTCTCCATCTTTGCATTCCTGAGCAAAACACTTCGCCTGCAGTACCTGCTGGTGGTGCTCAGAGTGATCGGTGGCGCCGGTGCATGGCAGCCTTACTCCTGTGACGCTGCCCCAGGATAGCTGTGGCTACAATCCCGTAGCTTGTCACTATCAGTTAGTGAATGTGTGTGTGAATGACTGAAGGTAGTGTAAAGAGCTTTGGGGTCTTCTGGACTTGATAAAGTGCTATTCCAAGTACAAGCCATTTACTCAACACTGCAGCCTTATCTGTGCACCATCTTTTACACAATTTCCATTCCTGCAAGATTGAAAGTAGTTTCCACTGTATGACTTCCTCTCTATACCCAAAGTGATGCACATCTTCAGTTGGACCGCAGATCATTTTTTAGCTTTTGTTTTCCACATCAAAGCTCACACACAATAAAAATCAACATCAAAGAGTTGAATATTTTTAAGCAACAATAATTAATACAATTGGCAAAGATTCAAAGATACAAAAATACACTAGAAAGATTCCTTTAAAAAGAAAACATATACTATTTAAAAAGAATCTGTTTATCTGTGTCATACTAAATTAAGGCACAGCTGATGATTTAACTGAACGAAATAATGCATTTAACTGATTCATCAGAATATTCTGAATATATCTAAATATTTTTCTGCATCCTTATTTTGTAACACCAACAGGAAAACCTCTTGCTGTGTTCGCCGACACTCAGTATGACCTGATGCCGCACATACACTCTACAATGACAGTCACCCCTAGAAACAATGTGCACAAAGAGCCTTAAATCTCCAGCAAATGTGTTGCACCACATTTGCAATCATGTTAATATCTTTAAATTATTCATATTTATTGTAATAATAGGTGTGTAAACATCAGAATATGTGCAGCAATTTCTTTGTTGGTTTTTACTGACAGGTGTTAAAGTAGTGAAGAATGAAAAAAAAACACCTTACATGCCATTCAGTGTGAAACAGGTTATTTTCTTGAAGTAACGTTTTTCTCCTCAACTTAAGAAATGTAATCAAAACAGATACTGTACTCTCCACATTTTTGTGAAATTTTGCTTTAGCAATTTAAGATAAAATTAAGACTTTTTGCACATCTTAAGATGTTTGTAGCGTGTTTGACTTATTCATCTATTTTCAGCCTTTTAGAAATGACCCTGGTGTATTAGCATGTTAAAGACAAAAACTAGGCAAAGTTTTAAATTGAATTTAAAAGCAGATATTTTAACTTTGTCAAAATGTTTAAAAATTTTAAATAGTTCATGCTAAATATTGAAAAAAAAACAGAAAAATGAATATGCTTTTGTCTGGCGTACGTTATTTCTTGATACTAAAAGAGCATCCTCATCTTCAAACAATCTTCCAAGTTTTCTTTAGTTGGACAACATTTTATGAAAAGATGATTAGCACTTAAGAATGCTAATCTACTTTAATTGTATTGAACTGGATTTGAATTAATAGCTCAAAGCAATTAATTGTAAGACCCACAATTTAATCAGCGCTGTGACAAAACCTGTGTTTTGCATTCATGGTTTACAAATAAACTGAACAGAAAACCTTAAATTAGATAATTAGATTAGATAAACTGGAAGACAGTTTAACCGATGAATCCTAATTTTTAAATGTGAAAATGTTAACATTGCAGTTAACAGTTTTTTTTGTGAACAATGTATTGTTCTTTGCAAAACCGCTGATTCAAGAGGTCACAGTCAGAAGTCTTGGTGGTGAAGTAGAAAGGAAAAAAACTATATTCCCAGCTTACCATTATAAATTCAAGAGTTGCTAATGCTTGAGCTTTGCTGTGTGTGCAGGACTAACTCAATGTGCATCTCAGCAGCTGCCTTTTCAGGAGAAACATCAGTAATTTGATGTTCACAGTCTTTGGTTTCAGGATGTGTTCAACATCCTGCTGCCTAAAATGCTATTTGATGTTTATTCCTCAGGGGCCTGTGGCTGAAACTGCACATCCAGCCCTTCAGACAGTTCACTTAGACCAGCACTTTTATGTTGCAGCAGCAACCAGAGACCACACCCCACCCCTTACACACATCAATCATTCGCAGTATTTCACTGTAAACAACTGACCACTGGAAAATAGTTCACAAGTATATATATTCCCTGATTATCTTAGTAGGGAAATAAACTTAAGTTTATGATTTTATGGGGATGTAACAATAAATGTTCAGTTTTAAATACCTTAAACTTCCCTATATTTGGCCAGCTTGTAGATAAAAACACTTCTTTGTGATATATATCAGAGCATGTTGCAAAGAGTGTAAGAGGATTTCCATGTTTGGTTTGAATAATGCGAGCTTTACATGCTTTATCCAAAGTGGAAGAAAATGAGAGGCTAAGAGCTGCACCTCAGATTCTGGAACCAGTAGAGCAGTGAGTAATGTCAAGAGACGAAGGCATCACCAGCGCACAAGAAGCTTCTTAATTGGTGCTCAGTAACGCTGTGGTCGCTGAATCTTCATGAGATGCTGGAATAAATTCTTTCTTTTTCTCTCTTGCTTTGTCCAGTTTTTACTTTGCAGTGGGATAGTCTTTCTGAATGAATAAATATGACCAAAATATGAATTGTAGCACAGTAACATAGAGCAACTGGTGTTTTTATGTATGAGATCTGGCATCACAACACAGACTATAAGAGAATCTTTCGCTTTAGATTTTCTCTCTTTTTTTTACCACTAATTGACTGTAGTGTTCTTTTTCCAGATCCTAATTTTGTTAACCTAATTTTGTTGCTTGTGTTTGAGAAGTCCTGAATAGTGAGGCACATGTAGGTATAATATTAACTTTACCCCTTGTGCTGTCTTGCGGGTCAAAAGTTACCCATTACCATGTTGACCTACAACATGTAGAAAAAATACCCTAAACAATCTTTTTCTGACTTGAGGTTTTATGACTTGTGTGGTGAAATAAGCATCTGCAGAGCTTGAGTCTTAGAAAGACAGATTCATGTTTTTCATTCTGTTCTCCACTTTGCTGAAAGAAATAAAATCAAGGTTTGAATGTATTTTGCATAGTTTGTTGGCTTCAAGACTTCAACACATTCAGGATTTCTTTTAATGTACCAATTTAAAGAATGACTGCAAACTGCCAAAGTTCCTCTCAGTGCCCCCACACACTGAAGATAAAAAAGATATATAGAAGACATACCTGTCTACATTCATAAAATGTCAAAATACTTCTGTTAAAATGGTCACTTTACTGCACTAGAACAATTCAAGCTCCAATGACATTGCTACAGATACTTGGGAAAAGAACGTGCTTCACAAGCTGCTCATTTAAAGTAATGATGGATCCACAGAAATCTACCTTAAAAAGGAAGCTCTGTTACTAATGGACCGCACGTGAATGAAATGGTGGAAGGAAAACATATCTGAAAGCTCCATATAAAGGTGCAAAAATATGTTTGATTTTGTTTTTATATGTGAAGTTAAATTCCATTGCTGCTGTTTAAATTAGAACCAACGACAGAGCACTTTTATCTGGCTAAAAACCAAACAGTATTTCACTCGTTCTGTCTTGTCTCTGCATTGACAGAGGCTTGCTGAAGATGAAAGGACTCTTGGAGAACAGAACCCTTTCTCTCTGTCTTCTGGCAGCTTTCTGTGTTCTCTACCACACACATCGCCTGGATGGGTGGGGTTTTCTGTAATTTCATTTTGTGAAAATAAACTGCACTGAAGCATATTGTCTGTGCAGCTTCTGGTCACAGACAACCTCATTCTGTGCAGGACCTGAAACAGACTGTGACCAGCTGGAATAAAGTCCTGAAAAGACACATGACAGCTTCTCTGAGAAGCATACAATAACAGATTTGGCAGCACATTTAGCTTTTAGTAAAGCAAACGTAGAAGAAACAGAACATAAACCAATGAATAAATATGAAAATCCTTTTAGAAAAACAGTAATTCCCAGTTAGAGATGCACACATCATTTATCCAGAGATCAGAATTGGCCAACTGTTCACTGATTGGTGATTGTATCATGTTATTTTTCTGAAAGCTAATGTTAAGAGATTTTAGCCAAATGTAATCAGACACAGATCTCTGAAAATATTCTACTTTTAAAGTTCCCGTAAAGTGTGACATTTTCAAAATAAATGTGACTTATAATCCAGTGCAACTTTTCTTTTTTTCCCCTTTTCACAAAGCATTTTTTAACTGATGTGACTTATACTTACTACTTAAAAATTGATTGATAATTGGAAAGCTTCAAGTGCAAAAAAATAGCAAAAAATAAGAAGAAATCAGAAAGGATGCAATACTCGCTGACTGTACAGTGACGTTCAGTATGAACTAACTAGAACCTAAATATCAAGGAATCAAAATGCAATGCAGGATGTGTGCAGGCCTACCTTTCAGAGGTTTGGGGAGGAAGTGGGCTGCTGGCTTGTTCTTTTTGACATGGTTCCCCTTCATGATTTCTCCCTCCTTGTTCAGACCAAGGTACCAGCCCCTGCCTGATTGCTGCTGTCGGTAGATCATGGAGGAGTATGTCACGTAGTAGTTTTCAAACACCGACTCCTTAAATTTGCACTCTGCTGTGAAGTGTTCCTGCAGAAGGGGACAAGCAGGGACAGCTTCAAGCAGTTGCTGGCCAGTACTTCACAAAGTCTCAAGAGTCTTGGAAATAACATACGCAGCAAATATACTATTGTTCCTTCTATGCAAGGAGGGCTTAATGAAGTGTGGTGTAAAGAAAACACACTGTTAGGGAGAAAAGAGCACATGAACTGTCCCATGGCTCGAAGCCTTTATAGCAGCGTTCTAAATCATTTTATTCCACTCACTGCTATGAATAATGCAGCACCTCAAGGCAGAGATAATAGTAAGATACCACTACCAAGGAGCATTAATAAAACACACAGGTCAAATTAATTGTACATTCATATTTGGTCTCATCTCTTAATTATGTATGGACTCTTCCTCGTCTTTCAGAGTTTGTTCAATGTTATATTTTAAAAGACAAGCATATATTTTACAGCCATTACATTTATTTTTTATTGTACAGATCTAATAGTCTAATTTAACAGATAAGTGTTTTAAATTCTTTCACGAAGGAGCTTTAATAGGTTTATAGGCAGTGTCTCTGCAATTAACACAAAGAAGGTGCTCATTACTTTCAATCACTAAGGCACTGGCTGCAGAAACACTGTAAACATGCTGTTTGAAGAATGAAGAACCATTTATGATTTGTCTCGTGGTACATTAAGCAATAATTCACCAGAAGCGTTATTACATAATTTGTAATACTTACAGAATAATCAAACAAACATAATAACACAGACTTCTTCCTGTAACACTCACTCATCTTTTCTCTGTGTTTCAGTCACTTACATAAACAGCAGTAATTGCTGCATGGTAGCCAATTTCCATGGAGGAAGCCTTTAGTTTATTAGCTCAGAAACAAAAGGCAACATTTTTGTGTAGTCAAAAATACATAAAGAACAAATGTAACACACTTTTGATCATATACAAATGACTTTAGTTAGACTATAAGATCATTAGAGCTACACCTAAGATAGCTCTTTAAGTGTAGCTGTGAAATAATTTTGTAGTCTCGCTTCAAAAAGATTACAGTCGATCTAAAACTGATCTTTTATCACATCAGTTTTAGATTTTTGCCTTTAGCTTCTTTGCAACTTTCATTAATTTTTTCTACAGTGTCGGTCTTTTGTGCTTTTATCTTTAGTTTGTGCTTTTTTCCCTTCATGTTTTCCTTCTTTAACAATTCCAGCCAGTTAGTGATGTAGGTTTTGAGACCAAGACTATTGAGATATGTCAAATGAAAAGTATCACTGTGAGGAGGTGATGGAGTTTGATCTTGTCACAGATTAACTGTCACGTGTACTGAACTTGGCAAATATGCAAAAACATTTTCATAAAAGTTACATACTGCAACTTTAGGGCTTTGGGAATCTATCTTAGTAAATTTCTTAATTTACCAAGAATAAATTTAAAAATCCTTTTTTTACTGTAACTATTAAATGTAGCATGCACTTCTGTTTTAAATGATTAATAAATGCACTTCATCAAAGGACAAATATTTTCAGTGCAGCTCTCATATCTTAGTTACAAAATTCTTCAACAAAACAGTTAAAATCTGTATTGGCAAGTAAAAGTTCACAAAGCCTGTCAACTTATTCAGATCAGTGAATCTTTGCAAAACAAAAAAGAAGACAATTAAAAAAGGCTCCTTCAAAACTGTTATGAGTGACTCTATAAAATTGAGTCTCATTAGTTCTGAGTCGCGTTCAACAGAGTACAGTTGTGCATGTCTTACCAGCTGGTGTTTCTAAGAGCTCCCCACCCCTGGAAACACAGCTGACAGCACTAATGTTAGTGAAAAAAACTCTGATGTAAATGCAATAATCATAATCAATCTAAGATTAAGACATTAATCTAAACCTATAAAAGCCGATATTGTGTCTCTCGTTGCTGTTTTTTAATCCATTGTAGACATTTTTTTATATATTGTTTAGCTTCAATGCATCAAAGCCTCTTTCTTCCTTACTGCATCACTTTTTTGTCCAAGCTGTTTACTTTCAGGGTCGTGGAGAGACTGGGCAGCGTCCATTGCAGTTTTGCACAAACAGTAATTGGAAGCAAAACAACAAGCTGCTCTTGAGCTTAGTTCTGTTGTACCTCTAATAATGAGCTTATGTGGATTTGGCTGGTTACACGTGTCCTGATGAAGAATGAGAGTCTATTGACAAGCAGACAGACGCAGATGGATACACTCACAGCCGGAGCCAAGATTCAGGAGAGGCTGCTGGCTGTAAGCGTCGAACTGGAGCGGATCTCTAGACAGCAGGGCTGTGCCAACTAACACAAAGAGGAACAAAAATGGCAGGGGATCCCCTTCTCCTTCCACAGTTTCTCCTAAAACAAGACTGTGATGGACGTTAGATGCTTGAAAGAAATTAAGAAGCATCTTTTTCAGCGAGTCGCATATCGTTCCATTAAACCAACTGGCATGTGAAATAATAAAATAAATGTGACATTTTTTTAATCAGAGCTGCTGTGCCAAATGGACTGAAGAAAATCTCAATAGAAATAGGACAATGTCTGCATGAAAATAATATATGCACCCTCATCTCCTTATTCTAAAGTCTCAATGGTACTTTGGCCAAATTAACTTTTAATGATCCGATTCCACTTCATGGACTTTTTTGCACAAGTAATATTAGTTTTAAATATACATAATGACTTGACAATGCTGCTTCGCATGTTGTCTTAAAACTTTTTATTTTGCTATGAAATACACGTCCAAGTCAGTTGGAAATATCTACAGCCATGCATACACATCAATTACAAACCCAGGGCTTTTTGTGGTTTCCTCTTTGCTTAATAAATATTAAAATGGCAGATTTGGTAATATGTACACTTGAGAGTTGATTTATATATTTAAGAACCTATTAAAGACATTTAATCTAATTCATACATCTCCTTGGTCATCAGGTAATTGATTGATTTTCTGTGCTATATGAAATTAGCACATTAATTGTCAGTAAAACAGCCAGTAGGATTTGGGCATCATTGTGTGAGTTTGGTGTTGGATGTCAGACACTTTCTTACTACTTTTGTTCTCTCTGAAAATAAAGCTACCTCCCAGTGAAACCTTGCACTGAGGCATATTTGCAGTTCAACCAGCTCCACGACCTTTTGTTTAATCCTTCTTTTATTAGCCAGGCAGGTATATGAATAAGAACTTTCAATTGTGAGTAGCTTTCAAATGGCACATTTCTGTTAACTTAAAGGAAATAATTATACCTCTGCAATGTTTTCTCATGTGCAGCCAGCAGGAGGTGAATTACTGTCATGAAGCATTTAATTTCTCATGTAAAGACAAGCCAAATCAATGCCAAGTATGGTGTAATGAGCTACAATATGAAAACTAGAACAACAGCAATTATGCCAATAAAATCATAGCAGAGCAGCGCTCAAGTTCCTCCCACCTACTTCAATATAAGTGAAACTAATTATCAGGTGGAGTAGCGACAATGTCTCCTTCTGAAGCCAGATGTTGAAACAAGTGAAATGGGATGTAAAAGGACATGTTTTTCTGGCATCTTATGGTTTGTTTTCCTAAAGCACTGGAAAAAACCAGGCAAAAAGTCACCCACACAGGATTCAAAGTCAATTTAGAGGCATGTAAACACTCATAAAACACAGCAATTAATGACAAACCCTGTAAATGGAAACCTTACAGCAGTGCTTCTTTACTAATGGCACTGTGCTGAATAAATAAATGAAAATAGTGGGATTTAATTACATATGTCACAAGAGTGCATTAAAATGCTAATAAGCATGTTCAAGTAAAAAAAGACATGAATGCATTTTTTTCACCTGAATTTCAGAATGCTAATCTATTACTTAAAATATTATTTAACATTTTTTTATATTTTTTTTTCAGAAATAATTAATCAACAACGAAATTTATCACAAAATTATTTGTACAGATTTATTATGTTGTTGTAGAGATCTTCATGATATAATTTGACCTTTTATGAAATGGGATAGTGTTTTTCTTGTAGATCACTTATGCCTGTTGATGCATATTGAACACATAGCATAAATCATATTGGAAGCACTTTGCCAACATCTAGAGCTGGGAGTTTAGCCAGGTTATGCTGAATTTACTGATTTAGCATGCTAAACAACAAAATGTATTTGATATATTTTCAGAAACAATCTGTAGTTTCTTAAGAATCAGTCAGCAAAAATACATCTAGTTCATTTTGTATATATTTGTAAAATAGTGTCAGGCAGGAAATGGTTAATTCATGTTTTGCTCCCCCTGTCCTACTTCATTGCTAATCCCCCTTTCTTGTGTCATTTATTTACTCCCTCGTTATATTTAGGGTAGTTGTTGCATGCCAGATCTTCTCTTATCTCTGTCCTAGTTGCCTTGTGTGTTTCTCATGCAAGTTATTGTTTTCTCCACTGTCATGTCAGCCTGTTATTTCATGTTTGTTTAGCATCTTCGTTTACACAGGTAATCTGACTGTGACTCAGGGCTTTTCTTCAAAAGAGATTTTAAAGCAAATTATCTGCAGGTGTAATTACCACAGGAAGACACAAGTACCAATTAAGATCTAAATAAAACACTAGAAGCGGGAAAATTTTTTTTTTTCAATTACACTTTCATTATCTGTGAAATAGTCTTAAAATCAATTAAGGGACTTGAAATTTATAATTAATTCTTGTAGCTTGTTCAGATCTGATTGCCTTCAGCTGGAGATTCACGGGGTATTTAAAATGCCTTTGTAAGTGAATCTTTACTAGTGAAGACCAAGTATTAGGACTGATCAGAAGAGTTAGTATTCTTATTTTCAGATTGTTGTGACATTTTAGTAGTTCTTGTATTAATTTTGTAGCAGTAGAGCACATGTGTAGGGTATGTGTGGTGACACTAGACTTTGCTAAATAAAATATAAAAAAGAAAAAAAAACATCAAGCTGGCAGAGCTGGTAAGTAACTTACATTTGAAAAAGTATTAACAGCATTTTTTCTGTAAGATGTGATGGTAATAGGTGTGTTACCAGCTTAGCTTTTTTTGTATTAAATATTTGACACTGAACACATAAAATTAAAAATAGTACCCATGTTGAATCGCAGAGATGTCTTGATAAATATTTCCACCTCACAAAAGCTGAACGATTCAGTCCACTCTCACTGAACAGTCTAGAGGAGACTCGGCTGGAACCTCAGTGACTCACACTAATTCAAAAATGACCCACTAGGAAATTAATAATACCCCTTGAAAGGCACTTGTGTGTATAAGAGTATATGTGCAAATCGGCTGTCTCAAAAGCAAGCCTGCAGATGTAAATGATGAATAAAAGGTGATTTCCTTTGTTTTAGTTTGGAAGTGCAAATGTTTACAGATTGTAGTGAAACACTTTTCTTGAAAGCTGATGCTTCTTCAATTCTGATACTGCAGACCTTTCACTGCTTTTTGAAATGAGTAGACCTAAATAGGTAGTAAAATAAATATATACTAAATGATTTTTTTTCCCACACATTGATGGTGATAGATGAATATATTATCACTGACGACTTCTGTTCACCTACACACATGCTGTTTATCGCGCATCACACCGTCTATATATAGACAGGACACTGTATACATAATGCATTTGCGAGCTAAAAACTGTCTTTGTGGGGGAAACGAAAAGAAAATGTTTTAATCCAACAACTGGTCGAGATGAAAGAAAAACGCAGGGTCAATTTTATTATAATTAGCCATTATTATATGCTCTAACAATAATTACATGTATTTCTTCCAGGTAGTCAAATAACTGTTTACCTCCTTGTGTTTTTTTTTTCAATTCCAAGATGAATTGAGTAATGGTGTAAAAAGTCAGGGTTTGAAAAATGGTCCAGAAAACAAACGCTTCCAAATTTCTTAAAGCCGCCAACTGTTGTGCTTAATTTGTGAAGCTCAGTTTAAATGGGAGGGATAGTTAGGTTCAGATATCATTAAGCTTTGCATTAGCATCCATAGATAAATGGATGTTACATACAGAACACAGATGAATCCAAAAGAACAAGGAGTCCAGACACCAGCAGCCCCATAAAGTTGCTCTCACGCTGTGATTGTTATCAATCTTAAACAAATCTATTGTCGTGGCTCGTGAAAAAATCCAAAGGAAATTGTTGGTGTTGAGCTGTGATTGGTGGTCTGGGGATTTTCAGTGAGAGATGCACACAGACTGCCTTTTATGGTTTCTCAACTACGGAAAACCTATCAAGCACTGTCTGAAAATTTTCAGCTATTTTTTTATTTATTTTTTTCCAAGTTACACAGTTTTCTCTGTCATCTCTCTACTTTTGATTTCTCTCCCCAAAGTACTAACTTGTGATTGGTCGGTTTAATGTGTGGCTGCAAGGCAGCAATCCCAGAAAGACAGGCACTATTAGGTAGCAGGCCTTACATTCAGTACAATTTTCTCCCTAATTTAGCTGAAATGGGAAGCCGCGCAACCCATCCCCCAATTGTATTCTTCCAATTTAACAGATCAGTATGAGCCGGTTTCCTTGTGAGAGTATTATATGAAACGGCATTGAAGATCCATGGTGTCCAGGCAACATGGCTCCAATTAGACTCCAGCTTTTCTCTCCACTGTTCGAGTAAGACTTAACACATTATTACATAACCAACTAAGGCGATGATTAAACATCCTAATTAATTGGTTCTATGCAGTTGGATAGGTAACAACAAAGTCACTGGTGGACAGCATTGTGCTGTTTCGTGCCTCTTAACCAGTTCAGTTTTACACAAGCTCTTATGAGGAATATGTGTGTGTTATATGAGTACTTGTTTAATCTGATGTGTTACTGTTTTCAAAATGAGCTGGAAGCTAGTGAGGTGAAAACAGCATTCACATTTCAACATGATACAATTACAGCGCCATATGGAGCCCTGGCATAATAACTACAGCAGATTCAAGGTGTTTCATCTAATATAAATGTCTCATCTAAACTTAGCCAACATCTGAAAACATCAGCAGCTTCCAAACAGAGATCATAATGAGAAACTTTACTTAAGTTCTCTAATTGAATTAGAGAATAGAAAGACATGCATTCATTTCAGCTGCAGGATCATTCAATTTCACATGTCAGAAACTAGGTGAATGAGGTATAGGGGAGCTTAAAAATGAAATACTCAAAAAAATGGACAAGAAACATTTTGGGATTTGGTTCATATATCTCCATGGAGTGTGATAAAACCTTCTTGGCTGCATGACTAAATCACATAATCTTGTAGTGTCATCATTATTGTTCTCTCATGCAAAATTTATCATCACTTGTGGATGCACTTTTAATTTATACATGAAATATTGCAGTTTTTACTATGTGCAAAACAAATAAGGAAAAAGAAAGCTCTTTCACTGTTTGAATCCTTTGGTTTATTTTTCCACAAAGCAGATATGTCTGGCAATACTATCAACAAGCCAAACAGAAAACTAACACCATGGCTGTGGTGGTGTAGCAGCAGATAGTGCCAGCTGCCCTGCTAAGGCTGTGGATAAAAGCATTACTGCCAGCAGTCTCTGCCTGTAATAATACTGTTTGCAAATACTTTGTATGTTCAAAATTATTTTGTCAATTGTCCCAAAATATGGGACTGGTCAAATAACTTCATCATGTTAGAAAAATGTTTTAGTTTGTTGAAATGTAATGTGTAAAGCTGTAGATACGCATTTCCTTATGCAAAATAAACTTTTCTCTCTTTTCAAACTCAGTGAGGAGATTCTTATCTTATTACAAAACATTTTCATCTTTGGTGTGGTTACAACTGCAACTTTTTATATATTTAATTTTTTGCATATTCTTCTTTGTGCAGGATCTCTAGTGGATCATTTATGTTGATTAAAAAAAATCAGCAAAAATGGGAAGATTTTGGTTTGCAAATCTACTCAGGATCAAAAAACATTTTGGAGACATATAATCCTGAACTGTGTTACCGCGATAATCATTATTATATTGTGCACTGCACAACATAAAGTGGGTCATAAGGAAAGAACATTATATGAACGAAACTTTGAGAAGCTAAAGTTTTGTGCAAATTGAGTGAAAACAGCATAAAAGTACTTTTTATACTGTTATTTTTAGTTTTTCAGATTTTTTTTAGGTCTAACCTAAAAAAAAAAAATAGGTTAGACCATATTTTTTTAAATATGTCAAAAAGAAACTAAGAATATAAAATGAAGGTAAAATCCAGAATGTTTTTCTCTCAGTTCACAGAGTACTCGTGTTATATAATCAATATCTGACAGCAGAAGTTGCACAATAAAAAGTCACAAGATTATTAGATTTCAGATTTTGTTTATGTCTGTGCTGGTTGCAATCTGTCTGAAGACCTTTTCCTAAAGAGAAAAATCATTGGTAATTTGACTCTTAAGCCCGTCAGTGGTGAATGAATGTGTGTGTCTGCATCCCCTCCGGTCGCATATCCACCGAGCCTGTCAGTCTTGTTAGTGACGCCAATCTCACAGTGGCATTTGGGGGAAGAAAAGACTGACATTACTTGGCTGCTAACTGAATTATTCATAACCTTGCACATTTAATCAAAGAAGAACAGCCAACAAACACCATTAGAGATATCACTGCTTGATTGGCTTATACAATCCTTGGACTATCTATTGTCAAGATAACAGCAAAAGGCAGTTATTCTTTTATTCCTCTATTTACTCTCTGGCCCATTTGTGTCATCTAAACCAGACATTCACTTTGAACACAGGTGGACTAAAACCGTCCTGGGTAACAAACACATCCATGTATAAAGACTCACACTGACACTGAGTGAAACACTCACCGACGTGTACAGGTAGCCCTCACTGTTCATTGCTAGATAGAGTTTGGTCTGCACCCCTTGGATGGCCACCACTCGCAGTCCCACCGGAATGAGGTTGAACATGGCTGAAAACAGAAACACGTTTATCACTTACAGGGAAAATACAGCATTTTTTTAGAGTGACTAAAAGGAATATACAAGTAAGTTTACATTTCATATGTTAACTGCTTTGTCAGAGTTCCCAACCTAAAACGTTCAATTTACTTTCAAGATAAGGAAATGTGAAAGAATAAATATTTTACAGACCATGTCAATGCAACAACTTATATATTATACCAGCTTTAGAAAGAAACCCTGGCTGGGTTTTAAAATTTTTTGTTTGTTTTTTTAAGAGTGAAGTCATTAAACACATTTTGTGTCCCACAGATGTCTTTCATTCAACTTAACATGTATGCCAATTTGTGGATCTTTTTGTAGAACACATCTAAAATATAAAAGAAAATGCCACTGAGGAAGCTACCTAAAGGCATAATACTGCTTGATTTGTTATTGGTTGCAGCTAGTAAGTCAATAACAAGACAAGTGCTATTTATTTCCCTGTACCCCCAGCCAAAGTGGAACTAGGGAAGGCTTGGGTAAATGGCTTCTGCAGATGTGCTTAAATGGTTTTCACTGTGTGTATTTAGTGTTTAAACTATTAAAATAAGATGTTAAAAGCATTTTTTCATATCACGCAAACTAAATATCAGATTTGCCACTGCCACTCTGAAAATAATTTAACAGTGATCTGAATCACTCTAAATTTACTCCAACTATCCACTATACACAAGCACAGGATAAGATTTCAAAACCATTAAAACATAATAATGTCTGTGTGTGGTTCCAAACAAAGACTGTTTGTGGCCGCACCAACATTTACACAGACAATAGTCACTTATACAAACCCTGTGGATTGAACTCAGGCCAAAATACACAAACAATAAAGATAAACTTGTTTGTGATTAGCAAGCTGGTTATTGGTTTTGTGTCTGAAAGAAGCAGCACCAACCCAGCTGGTCACAGAGGTATATCTCCACCAAATTAATATCCGCCTGTTCAGTGGTATGCGTGTGTGTGTGTTTGTACTTATAACTTACTCATATTGAAGTAAAAGGTTGATTACAAATGTCCACATAAATACCCGTCTCTCTAACAAAACAAATTTTGCTTTGTGGTGAGCTGGCTACTGCAGGGACTTATTAATGAAACGTCTGGTGTGTTTTACTGCACTGGGTCTGCAGAGAAACATAATAAAGCTGATGTTATTTTAAACGATCCATTTAAGTTTATGTCCATGTATGTTTTTTTTAAATTTTTTTTACTTAAACTCTACTGAAGCTCTGGTTCAGTGTATCCTCACTAAAAATACCCACATCTCAAACACTTCTGGGTGAAGTGAGCTATAGAGGCTTTTTGAAGGGTCATTTTATTTGCTCTCGGTGTCTAAGCGCAGCAGATATCTCTTACTGTTTGCTTTATAAAAGCATCAGCCTGAAGAATGTATATCGTATTTACTTTACAGCAGCGTCGACCTATTAATTTTGCTTTAATGAGAAATACATACATTTTAAGAAAAGTCATTTCCAGAAAAGGCTCTTCTTATTTATTTATTTCTTTTACAAAGTATGTTTTTATTGGTGATGGGTCCAGCAACACCGATGCGTCGGCGCATGCGTCAAGCCCAAAGGCAAAACCCCGTGTCGTTCAGCAAGTCACGTGATCAATATAGGAACTGTTTCAAAATGATACTGGCGCCAAAATGTTTTCCTAAAGAAGCGAATCTGTCAACAGGATCCATTTGCCGAAATAGAAAATAGCATCAGAAAATAAGGTATTGGTTATCACTTTGTTGTTGTTTCATCCAGTTCTTTTCAGTTTCTACTTGAGCTATCTGAATCCAAATTCAGCTGAAATTGACTCTTAGTTTACTTTCATATTATGTTCTGCAGTTCTTCACTTGAATTTTCACTTTATGGAACATGTTTACATTATTTATTGACCGTATCTAAGACTATCAAATACATTTTGAATTTAGATATGACATAATACATAATACAATATACAATAAAATACAATGACTAATATCATATTGTATAGAATAGGTCATCAAATCAGTCTGTCAACTACGTTGCCTGTAGGGATTTCTAATGTCCAGCAGGTGTCAGTATTCAGTGACACAGTATCGATACAGAATCAACATGGTTTTGTTATGGGTCGAAACGCTTCATGACGCTTCTTTTACCCATCACTAGTTTTTATATATATTTGTATGAAATGATACATTTGGATTATATACAATAACACATTTGTCTTTTCTTACTCCTTAGCATCAATAACATAAGACTGAAAATCCTTCAAGTTATTTTGGACAGATCCAATGGACTGTGGCTTATGCAATTATCTGCAGTTAAAAAAGGAACCACAGTATAAAAATAGACTTATCTATTTTCACCAAAGCAATTTTTCCCAGGGAGTAATAATCCTTGAAGACACCGGGATCGAAATGAACCACATGTACAGCTTTGCTTCTGAAATGCTCATCTTAGAAAATGAACACTGTGAACCATTTTGTTTTGTACAATTCAGGGTACATTTGAAGATTTTCAGTAATTAAGTTAGAAGTCCTGAGTTATTTAAGTCACAGGCAGTCCATGCTTCTTATTGAGTATAATTCATGTATACAAAGCTTGCTTTGTCTACTGGCTAGAACAGAAAATTATTTCAACAATGTTTTGAAACCTAAAATTGTCCAAATTGTCTGGTAGACTGTTGCAGTCTACCAGAACCAGTATTCAGTTTTTCAGCAATATGTTCTAAAGTATATCATCTGTTGATCTGGACCAGATTCACGAGCTGTAATTGGTCACTATTGATAGATTAAAACCTCTGCTGACCAGGAACTTGCCATAGGAGTTTTGGGGATGTTCTGAACCATCATAATAGTCATAATTTAACTCTTATTTAACTTGTTTAAGTTCTTTTTATGTTTCCTACATCAAAAAGTTCACTTGTTGCCCAACATAGTCTGCCCACTGAAATCAAAATAACAGATAAATAGTGCTATTAACATCACCTGTCAGAGGTCATAAAGTTCTGATTGATATGTGTGTATGTCTAGTTTCATTCCTCTAAGCTTAAGGCTTGATGTTCCCTCTCTTGCTTGTCATGTTGCATTAACAGTTCTTCTCCTCATATAGGCACCTTCCTCATGTCACATGTCTCCCCCTTGGTGCCTCCAACACGATCAGCGCATACACATCTGCTATCTACTGCATTTCAGAGGGATTACCAGCCGGAGCACTGATGGAGATTTTTAAAAGGATGGTGGGGAGACTCAATTACTTTCTGGCTCCTTGAAACACCTGAGCACGCTGAAGAGTGACAGGGCTGCCACCCACGCACGGACAGCCTGCTGCACGGATGGAATGAGAAAGAGAAGGGTGGCCTGAGGGACAGCTTTCATGATCGTCTCTGTTCCACCTACTCACATAAACAGTCATGACCGATTCAATGTGACGATCAACCTGAACCTGCCAACAATAGCTACAGTTCAAACGAGTAGCTGTGAAATGTTGAACTGGAGCAAATGTAAACGTGAGACATCATTTTTAACGTAATAGTGTAAGAGCCAATGTAGAAGTGAGAAAAATAAAGTAGACTGACTGGAGTCAAATAATTTTTTTAATCAATTTTACATATTTTCTATAACAAACTGTGAAGATGTCTGTTGAAAAGTTGTGAATTTGTGAGAAAATATATTTTTTCATTATTCCAGGCATAAATTTACAACATTAAAACTAAGGTATTACTTATTAAAAAGATTTGAAGAAAAAACTCAGAGGTTCACTGAGATAAAATCAGAAGTGTGTGCCTTTATCACAGATGTTATTTTAAGTTCAAGTAGTAATCCTGAGATAACCATCTGAAAATTTCCCAGAGTGTAAGGAGTACATCCATACTCTTTTCCTGATTTCCTAATAAAAAACTCACGAGAATAAATAAATTGATAAATATTTCCCATAATCATTTCCCGAGTTTGAAAAAAAGTAGTTCTGTGCTTTCCTAGACCCTGTTTCTGCTCTACCCTCTATGCTTGCACTGTTTCAAAACCTAACTGTCTTCTGCTTTAAGCAAATCAAAGTTACCTTTAATATTACCTGCACTGATATGGACTCTTTCAATTTGGATAAAAATATCCGCTAAAAGCAAAAACATATAGCTTACCAAAACTAACAAAGTTAAAAAAGGCAGAGGCAAAATGCACAGCACATTTTTAACATTTTATAAAAGTTTGAAAGGGACCAAAATCTGATTAATGGAATAAGATTATGTTGGTGAATCTTGTGTGGTGATACCTTATGGCTTGTGTAACAACAAATCCAACCTAACACTGAAGCAAAGACAACATTTTTAACTTTTAAATATCGTTGCTGCTCATATTTCAACACCCGGCTAGTGTTCTTGATTCTCAGGTGAAAGTTGGGACTTTAATCCCCAGTATTTTTTTTTTTCTTCTTGCCGGTTACGATACAGTATTTTACGACTAATGTGCATTTCGCTTAATCAAAAATGTCCATCAGAAAAGAAAGGCTTGGCTTTGGGGCAAAGAAGATTTTTAAGAAACCCAATTCAATGCAAAAGTAAAAACAAATTCACTCTTTGAATTTTGTATTGGTTCCATGCGAGTGATAAAGCAAAAGATGGTGTAAGAAAGAAAAACACAAATATCTGATCATCAGAATAATGTATTTGAATAAGTGGCAAGCAATATAATAATTATGTTTTTGTTTTTTATGCAATGATATATATATATTGCTTTCAAACCTTTGGACTGTGTACAGTGCAATCACTGTAACAAAGTTAAACACAATGAACATGAGATATTAGATGTTTATTACTGAATTGTCGTCCTACCCAATTCCACTTGATTTTAATTTCCCTTCATCGCTCCATCTGAGATTACTTCCATTGAACTTGATTTCTCCAGTTGAATTTCAACCGAGCCATTCAGAAGGAAGAGTTGACAATGATCTTGATTATCTGTTTTGGCATTTGGTGGTAGTTTTAGAAAAGGCAAAACAGGAAAAGAACAAAACCATTCAGTCCATGTTGGCAACGCTTCCAAACATTGAATTAACATTAACTGGCACCATCCTTCTCTCTCCGCTTGTTTACAGGGATGCAGTTTCCAGTAAGCATCACCGTGCCATCGCCTCCAGAAAGAAATCATTTCTCAATAGCAGAGGGTCCCTCTGTGCAAAACACAGCGTAGAACAACAGGGTGGTTTTTAAAACAGTCTGGTTATGAGACTCCGCAAAACTTCAATAGGTTTAATTTTGGAGTTCAAAAAAGTTGAAATTTTAATTTAAAAATAGGTTGAACATCAGTAAACAAACGCAGCTTTTTTTGCTTCGGTATTTTTCCAGATGTTCAGTTTAAATAGTTGTGATGCAATGCAACTGAATATCTGGGTTGAGAGAGAGAATACAACAGCATTTATTTAGCTTTTCCTATCACATCCCCAGCTGATAAAAATGTAGAAATAGAGAAGAGGCGAGAATCCGTCGGCTCAGCCTGCTTCTGTAGCAAAGATCAGATCCTTCCTCGTATTTCTCTGTGCGTGTGTATGTTTGAGGAGGTCCTCTCCCACCATCACAAGACACCACCAGGACCGCGCTCTCCGTCACCATGGAGACAAGCGCACCCAGTGCCTAACAGCGCTATTTTTGGAGCAGCGCAAAGAGCTTCACTCCTTCTCCTCCATGTTCAGCAGCGCTCTTTAATTTTCTTTTGACAAACTACTTTGTGCTGATGCCGGCCAGTTATTATGCAACCTAATAAAACACGGAGTCCAAGTAAATTGTGTGTGCTATGCTTGCTACATAAGGAGGGTGTAATAGGTGGAATATGCAAGATTAAGACACTGAGATATTCTTTCTGTATCTTTATGCCAACTTCTGCTAATTGGTTCTCTGTGTTATTTTACCTTTCTTTTCATTGTTGCAGTCTACTTAGCATAGATAACTGTTAGATCAAATATCTATCCTTTTGCTAAATTACTATTTTGAATAAATACAATTTTATTAAAGCACTGCACTGCCCCATCAAGCAAGGCTTTTATTGTACTTTCTAATTTGGAGGTGATCCATTTCTGCTGCAATGCTACCAGACAAGTGGCTTTGCTGTTTTCCCTCCACTCATCTCCTGTTTCAACTATTAAACAAAGAGCTGGTGGGTGTTGCGGCTACAACAGGAATGCATCATCGCATGCTATAAGACAAAGCTGTTTCTTTCTGTCTTTCACGCAGAGTGTAGGAGAGGAAGATGATGGTCGTGACCCAAGTTCAGGTTTTTCAACAGTGATTAATCAGAAGAAATTAAAGTGCTTCTCAGTAATGAGCCACTTGAAGTGCTCAAACAAACTTTTGTTTTGCTCTGAATAATGACCTATTTGCTCAGTTTGAATGCTGCTGAATACAATGAATGAAACACTGAAAATTGAATTGTCTCTGCAACTTGAGCTGAAAGTTATAATTGATGGAATGTAGGGAAGTATAGCAACTCCAGGGATGCCTGTGGTGCATCCAATTGTAGAGATGCACCAATCAGGCTTTTATTGGATGATAAAGAGTTCCAGGTGTTTCTTAGATTTTGACACAACAATTCAAACTTTGACTAAATGTAATTAATTTCCCTTAAGATCCGAAACATAAAAATTTATTCCAGATATGTCAAATCATATTTAAATTGAAAGTAAAGTGCATAATAATAGTACACAGCATTATTGTGCTTGTAAAATAACAAATTTAAAAATGGTTAATTTTGATGGCTTTACTGAATAAGAGAAAATATAATTTCCCAGATCAGAGTCATTCAACGTGAACTGACTGACTGATGGTCTTTATACAGTTGATACAGATGAGATAAACTTTATTCTGGATCCTTATTTTGTCATCTGGATGCATGTAGAAGAGAAAACATAATTGAAACAGAGCATTAGGAACTTACTATAACTACTGTCCTCCTCTTTTGTTCCATCGATAGTTCCATCTGCCTGCAGCTGCAGGTGGAAGCCTTGTCGACTGTACAGCTTCGTTACAATCCCCTTCAGCTGGGGCTCTGTGGACCACAGGAGACACGAGAACAGAAGAATCAAATGAACACTAGAGTTATGCAAAATTTAGAAAACATGCATTGCAAAATGAATATTGCAGTGATTTATGATAGTGGCAAATAATCCACATATCTTTACTTTTCTATTACTTTTTAATCACCAAGATCATCAAGTCACACTGCACTTCGGGTGTAAGAAGAAGATGTAAATTAATTGTACTGAAAATATTCCAGCATAACAAAAATAGCATCCAAATAGTCCAAGATGATGTCTGTGACTGAATATATTGTGCAACTCTAAAGCGCATCATTAATATAAATAGCACTACAACCAGATAAAATCACTACTGTAAAATCTAGCTAGAGCTAGGAGGCTTAAAATGAGCAAATTGATTATTTAGATTAACTTAGAGAGCCAGACACATTTTAAATCTCCAAATAAAACAGCAACAATCCAAGCTGAAGCAATCTACTTGCTATGGGCTTTTCTATAGAAGGAATAAAAACATTTATTTGTATGTATTTAGACTTCCATATTAAGTGAAGTCAAAATAAATCATTAATTAAATGACTCAATGTATATAAGCATCGTGTAATTATTAGGAATTCGTTTGATTCGAGATGTTTTGGTCATGAAATCAATGAGCACTGATGAGTCCTTTGTTATTTCTACTATGAAACTCAGTGGACTAAAAAGGGAGCCCCAGCGGCACGACTTCAAAGGAAAAAGACCACAGATGGACAAGAGCAAAGCCTATCTAAAGTAAAACCGACTCAGGCCACGGACATGTAACACTCCAGCTGTCAGAGACGGCTGAATTTTTATTTATTTATTTTTCATCTCAACTTGTCTTTTTCTCCACTTCCAATAAATTGACATATGTTTTATCATCAAAATACCTCAAGAAAAAATGAATGTGACCAAAAATATATTAATATCACTGCAAGAAGATTCCTAAAATTACGTTTAACCTTACAACATGGTTCCAAAATTGAGACATAACATGTTGCTTTAAGCTTTTTACTTTAAATATGTAATAAAATGTCATGCACCACAATGAACTTAAAGAGGAGTGCACGGAAATTTGGCAAACAGTAGACAAAAATTACACTTAATCGTATTTTTAAATATCAAATGTGGAGAGAAGATGAATCTCAAACTCTTTAAAAATTCAGACTTTATGCAAGAAAAAAGTATAAAATAAGGTGATGATTATATAAAGTCATAATAATCGGTGACCAAGTTTGTCAAAAAAAAAAAAAAACCTTGAGATTGTTTTTACTGGGCCCTCTAAATTGAACAGAATTAACAGCAAATTAATACTGATGATCATTTAGCGATCATCAGTATTAAGTCTTTTATTTATAACTTTTAACCAAGAAAGATTGCATTAATTTTTCACTTTCACCTGCATTGTGAAAGTCCACACTAAGGCACTATAGCAGGAATATTGTGATGTAATCAGACTGGTGCATTAGCACGTCATCACAGCTAAATTACTGCAATGTTAATCTCCTGTTTTTAATTTGGTCACATGTCACAGATGTTCACATGAAGGGGAATAGAAAGCTGTATTTATTCCTGTTAGTGCTGTGTTACATCACGAATGTCCAATTAGAGCTAAGTGCCCTCCATTATCTGGTTAGTGTCTCTGCTGGAGTGTTTTTGTTTTTTTTAGTGGTCAACCACACCTTTCATCTATTCTTTTGTCCTACTTGTATTTTAGTGAAACCATTGTGGCTTTACTGAAGTTACCTTTGCCAAGAATGACATTGTACTTTAATTGTAATTGTAAATGTGTTTTATATTTAGTTGAGTTACTGAGCTCTAAAAATATCCATGTTTTAAAGTCTGATGACTAGCTGTGCTTCTGAGACTGAAAATTATTTAAGCCTCATCATTTTCTCCATTTATGGAAGATAATGGATGGTGCAGACATTTTATATTGAACAGTTATATAAACGTAAGCAAATTAATCCATCCCTGAATGTCCATGTAGGCTTGCAGAGAGGCTGATGCCGTTCTCCAGCAATGACTGAACGAGAGGCAGGGTACATCCTGGACAGGTTACCAGTCCAGGGCAACACAGACACATGAAACAAACAACCATGCACACACACACTCATAGGGTAATTTACAGAAACCAGTTACCCTAACAGTCATGTTTTTGGACAGTGGGAAGAAGCTGGTTTATCCAGAGATAACTCACAGTTGCATTTGAAGCATGACCTTCCAGGCTTTAAAATGAAGAAAGTGTTTTAAATATAAACGCAAAAAATAAAAATAAAAATACAACTGTGCTGTGATTTCTCTCTTTTAAAAATGTAAACCTTGATGGTAACTCCTGCAAAAATGACAACTTTTGCACATGTACACACAACACAAGAAAATATACTTCTGGCTTTCAAACAGAATTATTTGCTTAATTGGATCTTTCCCTATCCCATGTCAGATTAAAAAACTAACCAGTTTCTTTACCCCTCACCCCCCACCCCCAAAAAAAAAGGTACCTGTGATACATTAACTTAAGTAGAATAATAAATGAAAACAAAAATAATTTTCTTTCAGTGGTGTGATCTGTTTTGTATGGTCGTCAGATCTGGATAATGGATACAAAGCTAACGCTTCTTAGATGGATATCCAACTTTCTTTTCATCCATCTTCTCTGCAACTTACAAAAAGTTTATGACAGTCTATGTCTTATTTACAGCTCTTAATGGAAGCAAAGTTATTTAACAACTGTGGGTGTCCTGTTAGAACTGCACAACACAACAGACCTCAAGATTGTAATTAACTTTTTTAAAAGCGCAAAAATACAAAGAGGAAAATATCTATTCTTTAAACATAAAAGATCATACTCAAGTATGCTGCTGAATAAACAAAACCTGTTTTTTTTTTTTTTTTTTTTTTTTTTTTGCATGTATCACCGATGGGGGCTGATCAAGGGGGAATCAACCAATTTCAGTCACCAGGTGCTTCTCCAAAATTATGGAATCAGGAACTCTTTAAAAGTTTGGTTTTGTCACAACAAATGTGAACTAATGTCACTGGTAACAGGAATAGAAAATACATACATTCATTATTTTACATTTAAAAGAATAAATATTATTTTAGGGCTACGGTAGAAGTTAGATATAAATTACTTAGAATCAGTTCAATAATTTTGAATAAACTGAAGCATCATTTGGTAATTTTCTCTGCAGAGGCTCGTTAAACACTGAACGCTTTTTATGCAAATTATCTTATTGATATATAGTTGTCAAAGGCGAAAGGGAGGTCACGCATCCTGACAACAGACCTGGTCTTCTCCTTCGTCTTTTCTTGGAACCAAAGAGTTTGACCCGTGAGAAGACATTGAGCCGGTTGGGTTTCTCACAGCTGCTGCCTTTGGCTTTGCTGGGGCTGCTGACGCAGCGGCAGGCATTTGACTTCTCCCGCTCCCTCGCCTGCCTCTTCTGCCTGATGAGGGAGCTGGCGATAGCCGCCGCCATAGCCAGTTTGGCAGCGGTGTGGGGAAGAAAACTTCCAGAGGAGAGTGGATGAATCCGGAACAGTGGCTTCTGGCAGGAAAAACTTCCAGGCGCAGCGCTAAAGAAAGTCTGAGGCAACTGCGATGATGCTCGAGATGAAGATTTCGCAAAGTGCATCAAACAGTGAAATGAAATAGTCCCAGAGGGGAGGTAAAGCCAGCTCGCTCGAATAACCTCCTAGAGGATCATTTTACACGAATCCATGCGTTATTCAGGAGTTGTCCGGTGTATCTCCGAGAAAAACGTCAAGTTTGATAAACAAAAATTAGACGGTCCATAAGAAGATGCAAAAAGACTTTCACCAAAGCGCGGTGCATGTTCTTCCAACAGGATCATCTTCCTAACACAAAACAGCCCAAACCCCGTCTTAGTCCCACTAAAGCAGCAGAGCAGCGCACATGCATAGTAACCGGTTTGGTGAATGAAGCGCAGTGGGTGGAAAACACCTGTTTGCAGCCTTTCACTGTTCCCCTTAATCTCTCTGTGAAAGTGCCACCGAGAGAAAGACACTTAAAAATTCACAGCACAGGACGTGAATGAATCACTTCGGAGATCCGGTTTGTGTTTGTTTTCCCGGTACAGTTTGCTGGAGCGAAGCAACCCCAGGTAGAGTCGCAGGCAGCGCCCCATGCTGAATCAGTAAATAGGCGTGAAGCGCAAACCCAGTGAGCCGCGCAGCTCAACGTGCAGCTCAACGCGTCCCCACCTACAGCAACCTGGAGACTGAGCAGCGGGGAGGAGGGGAGACGGTCGGTCCGCGTAGTACAGACACAAACACAGACCAGAAACATCACCACTAACAAAACACAAGCTGTCATGTGACATGCTTCATGTTGAGCACCTAAAGAAAAGAAAAGGGCGGATAATGAAGTGAATAAATCCAAACGAGGGGAAAAGGAACGTCACAGATTGTCATGTATTAAAATGGCAAACAGCTCTGACAGAGCAGAACATTGTAGTAAATTTTGTTTGAAGACAATTGCAAGCATCCTAACCTTAATATTTTAAAGAAACTAAGAAATAAACGTCATTAATACGACATGTAAAAACAGTAAGAAAACAGAAGAGACTTTATTTGAACACATTTGTGGGTTTATGGTACTTTAAAATTGCCCTAAAACAAGCTAGGATTTTAAAAAGTGCACTGAACAATAATGAGACGTAATAAATTCCACCTTAAAAGGTTTGATTCTGCCATATCCAAACATCACCAGGTTACCTGCACTTCCCTCTGGACACTTTTAAAAAATTAACCAATGGTGCCATCTACAGTTGTAAGACCAAAAGTGACACTGACCATTTTATTTATTTATTTATTTATAGATATTTTGTTTGTTTGTTTGTTTTACCTTTTCAAGAAATAGGAACGCCACACCTTATGGTTAGGAACTGTCATAAATAACACAAGAAGCTTCATAAACTTCAAACACGACAATCAAAGGGAGCTAAAGTTGAGATTTCAACAAAGATAAAACTGGTATAAGAATCATTCACACTAAAATCTATGCAAATAGCAAAAACTGTCAGAAATTGAATGCAAAGATTAATTTCAGCACCCTGGACAGCAACCAAAACTAAACCAAGAGTTGATTTCAGAGTAAAATAAAAAAATAAAATAAAATAAAACAAAGAAATGCATATGCAGCATGATGCCTGACATTTCTTTATGCACGACAACCAAGTCTTTGCAAGGAAACCAGATTTCAGACGCATAATACATAATTAAAAAAGAACCATGAGCAGTTTAAATCTAACATCAAGAATAAATAACCTACCTGAAACAGATTTTCTCAGAGGAAAAGTCATCTTTTTTTCCCCAGAAGAGCAGATATTTTTATACTTGCACTAGTTGTAAAAATGCTGCAGAAGAGAAAAAGAAGAGACTCGATTCTCCAAAGATCAAAGGATTGTCAGAGAACTGTCACAGGCGCAGTGGAGGAGAAAGCATCGAGGCGTGGCCATCAACAGGAAGGATCATTACAGGACATTAGCGACATGCCATTATAAGTTCTAAAACGCTCATTAAAGATTCATTTAGTCGTCGTTTTGGTTCCAGCAAACACAGTTCTGTGTGTTGTTGGGTTCAGATGGAGAGGTTAGTGGTGGTGGGAGGAGAGAGCAGATTAGAGAAAAGTGAACGAAAATGTGAGCTGCGACTGTCTACTTCCTTCTTGGGGCACTGAAGACTTTGCTCTCATGTTACAAAAATGATGTAAAATGATCCGTTAATGCGCTGACTAAACTGGTTACTCAGGCATTTCCACTTTGGCTGAACATATCGACGAGACAATGGTGATTCTTCACATTAGGCTGAATGCTTTTTGCAAAGACGATTCTGTTCTTTGGCAGTTTTATCCTATTAAGTCATAACACTCATAAAAAAGTGACCTCCGCAAAATGTTATTGTAAGACAATGTTCACAAAAACCTACCTTCAAATATGCACCTTGATGTTCAGTGTTTTGAAGAGTTTGACCCCGTGGTAAACCCAGATTGGATGATTTAGCAGCAGTAATCTGTGGTGTGTGTACTCTGAGAATTATGTACTGTTTTGAACACTAGATGGCGCAATTGAATCAATTTTTCTTGGTTGCTGATTGGAACTTTATTATTGTCGTTAAAATAACCGTATTTATGTTCCTATACTGTTTCAGTAATTACCTCGAAACACAAGATAACCTCAACATGTCATTTTTGTTGTGTTCTTGTGCTGAGTTCATAATTTGGGATTGGAAGGAAGTGGAAACAATGTTTTCAAAATGCCGTACAATTAAAATATAAGTATGAAGTGCAGACAGTGTATATATGCATAACTCATCATCATTACCTTTATTCCAGAAACATGAAAGAGCCACAATAAAGAGATAAAACAAACACATACTAAAAGATAAATGAATCCGAAATAAAATGTCAGCAACTGCACATCTTGATATAAATACATGAAGGTTGTTTTGCAAAGGGCTCAGGGCTTTTGTTTTTTTTTTTTTTTTTTTTTAGATATTATTGCTGAACAAACCTCATGAAGACCAAAGAACACACCAGAAAGGTGAGGAAAAAAGTTCAGAGAAGTTTAAGCAGTTGTTTTAAGTTAGGCTTAAAACAATATCACTGTGAGTTTTCTATCAATAGCTCTCAGTGATTCAACCCATTATCCAAAAACTAAAAGAATATTGCACAAATCTACATGGGTCCACCTAAACTGGCAAGCTATAAAAACACATTAATCAGAGAAGAAGCCAGGAAACCATTGTAACTCTGGAGGAGTTGCAGAGATCTGGAACTCATGGGAGTGTCAAGAAGGAAGTCATTAAAAAAAGTCACAGAAAGTCCTGTCCGCAGACTGGCCATGTAGGATACTCAGAAAATGTGTAGAAGAAAACATTTATGTCAAATGAGGCCATTCTGGCACTCAATGTGAAAAACTGTTGCAGAAAAATTAAGCATGTCACTTAGAAAGCTCATGATAATCTTGGAAGAAGATCTGACAGTGGGTTCAAAAGTCCAGATGATGATGGGAGTTCAAATTGAACAGGAAAATGACCCTGAATAAATACTCAGCGCTACTATAAAAATGCAGATTAAAGCAAAAAATCTCCAGACCTTAATCCAAATCAGAATCTATCACATGACTTGAAAGTTGATATAAAAATGAAAAGAAAGAAAATGTTCACAGATGCCACCAATCCAACACAATTTCAGATGTTTTACAAACAGGTGAAAGGTCTCTAGATATAAATTAGAAACTAACCTTAATTAACAGAATAAACTAACCTGCAGAATGCAAAGAAAATTCTGTAAGAATGTAAAATCCCATCTTTGTGTCAATATGAATACTTCAAGATGGGTCAAAGAAGATAATATTAAGTACAGAAATGATAAAAAATTCCAGGACAGAATAAAATTAAATCTTGTACAGTTCTAGACATTTTGCTTATTACTGTTTAATTCTATCTTAAGTTGTTCTCAGAAAGTAGATTTCCTACTATTATATGTACCACAGAAAGGACATTCAAAGTGTCAAAGTAACAAAGCTATTAAAATGTTAGAAATCTAGTTGTTTTTCCTTCTCAGGTTTTATGGTGATCTTCACACCAAGAACAACCACAAAAACATTTTTCCTTTTACATGTGACAGCATTTTTTTCCAGGGCAGATACAGGAATAGATTTTAAGCTATTATGACAGATGATGTTAGTTTTTTTTTAAATTTTATTTACAAAAATAACCTCAGTCAGTACCCTGTCAAGTTTAATTTGATGTTTTAAACACTTTCTTTACAGTTTGGACAGAGAAGACTGGAGAGCTGTGAGAGAGCTGGACAGTGATGTGTTAACGGTTCTGTCCACATGCAGTAAAGCTCATGTGAAATGTGTTAAATGTCAGCCTGGCAACTTCCTGCAAAGGGCATGTTCATCAGTGCAGTTGAGTCTACTGGTCAACTGTACAACTCTAAAGTAAAATCTTTCAAATAAAACTCTTATTTTTTTAAACCTACAGATTTGTCAATATAAAGATTCATGTGAAAATTAGAGCCTGGTCCAAATTTTATATTTGTAAAAGTACATATTTAAATTGTAACATATTTGCATTAAATTATTTACGTTTTCACTACAGTGAAACACCTGTAATGAAGAAATGCTTGTGCTCCCATTTGGCAACCCTGCATTTAAAATCAGATTCTGTCCCCTGCAAACACACCGAGATGACTTGATTCACTTATCCCAGGTTTTGCATCAGTCATCCCCATGACTGATAAATTCAGACAATCACTCAAGCAGACAGTTTGGCCTTCCGAAAGAATTACTGCTTTATCACTGACAGCTCGGAAGACAGAGTCAGAACATCCTCTTCAACAGTGATGTGAGTTAAGCATTTAAAATGTGACAAAAAATCCCCCAAAAACTACATAGGAAGAAACTACGCTTGCAATATTCAGAAAACAAGAAGCCTGCAATTCACAAATCTAACCAGGTACCTGTTGATTATCTAAAATCTGGAAGGGTTGTTTGTGTTGGCTAGTTTTAGAAGAAAACAAAGGTCTTCTGCAGTGTTTCAAAAGGTCGAAATTAAGCCTGGGCAAGTCTTGGCAATTTCAACAACAAAAGCGTTTAGAAAATTCAATGACCCTATACAGCAAAATTACTCTTTTGAAAATGAGTTTATATCTCAACAATAGAAGAAAAAAGTACTTTGGTTGTGTGGCGGGTCAATGATCCAAAACTCTGCAGCATATACAGCCTGCAAAAGGAGTTGAGCAAACATAGAAAATTCCTACATGTGGTATGTGTGTTGCTTGTGCAGCAATGTGCCATAGATATATTAATTACTGTACTGCCCCAGAATGCCAGTCTGCTGCGGCCTCATGGGGCTGCATTTACTGTACTATACGCACACAGTCATACACGCCGCGGGAGAGTAAAAAAAATCATTAGGAGCAGCTCAAAGCATCCATTTTTGATTGAACCCAGCATGTAACCACACTAAGTTCAGAGAAGTCATTTAGCCTAAACAACAGAAAATGAGTTTAAGGAAAATAAACTTCATATTTCCACCAGTTAAATGAGACACATTATTGTTTATTCTTTGTAAATGTAGAAAGTATTCTAAAGAAACCCCATCTTATTTTCACTTGTAGCTTCAGCTTTTTGTTCCTGTCTCTACACAACTTTTACAAAATACAAACATTTTTACCTGAAGGTACACCCAAGGGAGGACGACCCTTATTTCTTTAAACATGCCTGTCATCACCTGTAATAGCCACTAGAGAGCAGAACATCAGCAAAGAAGAACAGGAAGACTGCAGTTTTACATATTCCCTCTTTTAAGCAATTTAAGATTGTAAATACAGCAACTTGAGGTTAATTAAGTTCTCAGTTTATAAAGAACTCAATAACCTTGCTGTTTATTAATTGGAAAAAGATGCTTTCAAGATTTTTCCTATTAACTATCACAGTGGTTTATGCGAAATTAAATCACATCTGAGAATATCTCCTAAATACTTGAACAGGACGCACATTGTGGTGATACATGGTGGTGGATAAATGACAATGTAATACTGAAAAATGCAGAATAGCGTAAAAGGTAGCTGCTTTGGTCGTTCAGCCCCTTGACAACAATGTGCTTCTTCTCTGCTCCTTGTGTGCCATGAATTTGGCACATCCACGACAACAGCAGCTTACGGCGTGCTCATCCAGCAGCTCTGTGATGGTACCACACATTACCATGGATACAGCACATACGTAAGAGGGTGTGTGAGAAAGAAGGGGTGGAGAGTCCATGTTGCACACTGGGAATGGGGGGTTGGGTTTTTAGAGAAAGAGAAAGCCGTCAGTCGCTCAGGGAAAGTGTCCTGCTCGTTTTAAAACAGTGCTGCATTCATAGCGTAGAAAAAATGAGTTAGAAGATTGAAACGGGAGAATATGAGGCCCATCATTTATTCTGGTTCATATAATAAACTGTAAAGCTTTGTGGGCAAACAGCTCAACCACGAGCACGGACAACAGACAACAATCCCTGAGGATTTCTGTCACAAAACTCAACAGAGAAACCCATCAGTAGGTTATATTTTAGAATAAAGTGTAAAAACGTTTTTTAATTCTCCTCTAAACTTATCATTGGAAAAGCTCAACTTCTCCTTAAATTGTAACTCGAAAAAATATTAGCATGTTTTGCATAAGTTTCCATTTCTCACTTGTTTTTGATCATTTGGTGCAGTGACCTCTGGGGTCATGACCTTCTTGAGAAACTTGTGATACTGTTGTAACATTAAGGAACCTTTAGTTTCTATTGTGGTCATGACACATTTCCATTGATTTAATGAGTCTCTACATCAGTGTTATTTCTCATCTTAAAGAACATTATTTGAGCCTTAATGTTTACACACCTATGCACCTACTACTTAAGTTATGTTTTATTGAGTTAATAATGTTTCTTCATCATATGCAATGTTATGTGGACATTTTCTCTGCATTAAGAAAGATTCACCTCCACATGACAAATTCTTAGTGGCTCCGACAGCACAACTGTTTGACCTATATTTTGATTAATTCAGGTGATGGAGTGTATAGACGGGCTTTACTCTCCAGCCCCTAACGGTCAGCTAATCATAAATATGGGAAAATACATTAAAGATGGTGATGTTACAACAAAAATTATTTACTCTGCTAACACAAAGGTACTCTTTATTTTACTCCCATTACTAGTTGCACATACACAAACAGCACAGACTCTGCTAATGTAGAACTCTACATTTTACTCTCTTCATTAAATACACACACAAACCTCACAGAATCTACATTCAATATGCTTCAAGATTAGAAACATCATGACGGCATCTTTTCAAAAAGCCTAAAAGCCTTTGATTATTGTAGTCTGAAGAAGTTCAGTTATATTCTCAAACCCACTTTGATTTTTAAATAACTCAAAACGCAATACGTTTCATTGTCAGGAAAGGTGTTTTAACTAAGGCAAAAATAACATAAAGCAAAACTATTTTTAATATGGTGTATTTATAGCCTCATCTCTGATCTTTGCTCCAGTTTAAATTACAGTATTAAACCACCAATTCCAGCTCTTTATCTCTTTAAAATGCCAGAAGTAAATGGGAACACAGGGATCACTCAGCATTTATCTTGTAACCTGTAACCTTTTGTATAGCAACTGCCTTCAAAGTGTTTTATCTGCTTGTTAATGCCATATTTTCTCTCACAAATTGGGAGACTGTAAGGCTTTTTTTCACTCTGAGAAAGTAATTCATCTCCGTCTCATATGTCTATAAAAGCTAATTTTGGCAGTGAGACCCAGAACTCACACAAACGGAGGACATTCACGTCTGCCAGCCATTTTTGGTCTGTTTGGTGTGAAAATGACACAAAAAGCCATTGTGGTTCACTGCTGAACGCTTAACAGGTTTGGAATCTGGGAACTTACAGCAAATGTGAGACATAAAGTGTAAGTGAGGCCACGATCACCTCTGAAACTGAAAATGTAATGAATCTTAATTCCCCAAACTGTTGTTAAAAAATCAGCATACATTTTTATGCAGTTATCTAATTACATATCACAAAAAAAAGAATAACTAAAGACCACAGCAGTTGCTTGCATGGTGATCATACTGTACTCCACTGATGCCATGGAAATATAAAATGCAATAAATAATTTAATTTTTAAGAAACAGCATAAGAAAATGATGACATTTATTTGCAAATTCACATTTTAAGTATTTGCATGAAATCATAAAATACTTCAATTAACCTTCAGTAAGTTATACTGTGCTTTTGCATTTTGATGATTTAATAACATTATTTGAAAAAAAATTATTTTCCATTTTGTGGTGAATTTAATTAGTGCCATGATGTATTTATTTATTTGACTTTGTACATTTTTAACCCTCTGGAACCAGACTGTGGTTTAATTAAACACTGAAAACACACTGGTGCATATATTTATATAACTTTGACTGCACAGTGTGGCTCGTTAATTCCACCGCAAAAGAAGTTGATAATTTATCAGGGAAGCATACTGCGAGCATTAACAGACTGTGATCTCTGGTCTTGGTGCTTATGTGTGTGTGTGTGTATTTCCCCGTGTTTGTGTGTGTAAGTTCTTAGGCTGTAATGGCACAGAAATCCCAATCAGAGGCACCAAACGGTGTGTGAAATGGCCAGAGTTCAGACAGCAGCCTGCTTGGAATGAATAATGCTATAGCATTCATTACCCCAAGCAGTACGCACAAAAATGTGAAACTACAGGCTACAGAGGCTCCCTGTGTCTCAGAACTAAAACCAAATGCAAATTTCCCCTTAAGCCTTCAAGTTAGTAATAAAAAGATCCTGATCTCAGACCTTATATCACCTTGGACAGGGATCATGAAACTTACTAACAAAATCCTACATATTTTGTTTTGCACTTTATCACAAAACTATATAAACTTGTTCATGTTCTGTTATCAAAAAATGAAAGATAATATTAGAGGCCTTGAAATTACATTTGTTGTAAATTGGTGCTGCACAAATAAACTACATTAAATTAAACTTGTGCCTTATATAAAACATTTTTTATGTTTAAGTTCAACTTAACTGCTCATTCCCTTTTTCTAGTCTTTAGAAGGGTGTCCTTCAATGACCTAAGAGAACTGTAAATAGCACAAACTACACCAATGTGGGAACTGATACAAAGCTTATACAGAACAAAAGGTTGTTTCCAAAGGAAACTATATGGAAAAAATAAAAAAATTCAGGTAACTGGCGCAAGCTTTAAAAGCGAAAACTAAACAGTACTGCATATATTTTATTCTATCATTAATAAAGCAATGGTAGCAAAGGACACCTTGTGCACACCTTGGAGACTCTAAAATTTGACAGCCAATGAATGAGTAGAATTGACTTTGCCATTTACCAGGTCTGTGTCCTCATGGTAACCTCCTCACTAGCCTCAGCATATCTCTGAACATTATGCACTGAGGTCAAATGTGCAGTGAGGCAAAGTGGATGTGAAAATTAATGAAGCTAATTTTAGTCTGGTAACACACTCTAGCTTTCAGTGAAGAAGTTGGTTGTTTTATTTCCCGGCAGGAAGGCTCCCGATGCCCCAGCACAGATAAGGAAGATTATCCGTGGTTTGTGAGCCGTGAATGGTCATATCTCTCATTGTAAAGGCGCCACACATAATCATTAAAATGATTATACATATTTACAGAACGATCAGAATGTGTGTGAATGTGCCACTGTAATTGCATGGTTTCAGTTTGGCATAGATTATTTCTGCAAAATCATCATGCGGAACAAATCAACTAGGCAGAAAATGAAACTGCAGCAGACATGAGTCAACTAATGGGAGTGGGTGGGTAAATAGGTCATGTTCCCTTACCAGAGTGTATCCCAGTTATATTGTGAAGGCCATGTGCCTGGTGAAGACGGCCCACAGAGAAATCAATGAAAGCATAATGATAGTGAATTGTAATGAATCCCAGTTAGAGACATAAAAAATGAAAAGAGCTGATTCGGAACCTTACATCTGTATGAAAATGAAGAGAAAAATCCAGATGTGGACTTCCGTGGTCTTGGCAAGCAGATTGTTTTCAAATAACTTTTATTTAACCTGATAAAAAAGCTCATTGAGATTTACAATCTCTTGCTCAAGAGGGACCTAGCAATACAATTTCACAGAATAACAGAGCTAGTGAGAACTCACTGTTCTGCTTTCCTCCATAAAAGGGCCGGATTAGGACAGATCCGGGGAAATTACACTGAAAATGACAGCATTGCCACTCCATTTTGGCTATTCTCTGCAGTGCAGAACAAAAATTTCTTGGATTTCTACTTCATGGAAGACATGTGAAAGATCACATTAAAATCTTTTTCAACTGAAAGTAATATTTAAATACTAACAACCATAGGAGTATTGCCACCTGCCTAATATTGACCTGATCCAGCTTTTGCCACCAAAAGGGAGTATAGTATCTGACACCAAGAGGTCCTAGAGGTGAGGGATTTGCAGCTTTTAGATGTTTCTATGCTTCTACACACCTGAGTCAATTAATCAGATCATTATCAGAACTGGATAAATTGAGGAGACTACTTAAATATGTTGCAGGAAATCTTGAGATGCTTACCCCTCCTTTAAATCCTCTAAGTTACAAATTTTTTTTTTCTACATTCTTGTCTCAGATTAATTGAAAACATCGAATTTTCATACTGGGGTAAAAAAAGGCTCAACGAGTTGCCTTAACCTGGGACCCAATAAAAATTTGTTTCATTTTGTCTAAATTCTCTTTCTTCCATTTTCAATTTTCAGAACTGATAATTTACAAAATACCCCTTTTTCCAGCGACATGACAAGTTCAAGTTGGTATTTTGGTCTACTGGTAAGTTAATTGTATTAATGTCTTTCCTCTTACTTCTGTCATTTATTGCTCTCCCTGTCATCAGGGACACAGCTGCTGGGGAATGTGCCATGAGCAGTCCTGGCTGCAAGCCTGGCTGGAACTGGCTTACACAGCTGCAGAAGAAACACTGGCACCTGCACGCCAGTGTGTGTTGTTTCTCTGGAAAACAGTCTGGGAAAACATATGCCCCTTCTCCTAGTGGCAGGTCGCACAGCTGCAAGGGGAAGGCAGCATGCAATGGCGTCCACAGCGTCCGAAGGGCACACAAACTGGGGAATAACTCTGCGCATCAACCAACAAAGGCTCTCTGGAGAGCTCTCTGGCTGCACCTCACTTAAAATAAACTAAGTGCAAATGTGATAACTTGTTATGTGAAAAACCCATTAACCTTGTGCTCAGTGAATTAGAGTTAGAAGCTGGATGATTATTTGATTGCTGTTTGTTTCTAGTAATAAAAGCGCAGCAGGGCGAGGTTTTCAGAGTTGCAGGAGAGATTTAAAAAGCATTAAATCGTGAGATGTATACAGGGCCACAGTCACATTGACATGGATCCCCATTTAATGAATGAAGAACAAGAAATTTGCATGGGAAATAGTTACATTTTCATTTTATGGTAGTTTCTGACACTGATATATTTCTGCAAATTGCAATAGGACCACAAGAAAGAGGCAGAGGAGCTGGATTTTTTCACATTGTCAGTTTTAATAAATATTTAAAGAACATGTGCATGTCACAGTTTCCACTCATCTGCTATTGTAACATAAAATATGAATGAAATACACTGGGATTGTTGTTTTAACGTCACAAAATGTCTGAACAGTTATAATACTTTGGCAAGAAATTGGACTTCTTACTTAAGTAGCACTAAATGTTGTAGACTTTATTCTGTTTTTTATGCTTTGGTGTATTTGGAATGTATAAAATCAATTCTTTTCAATTGAATAACTTTGGTTATTTCGTATAATCTTAAAACGGTGGTGTTTTTTCAAACCATTTTTATGTACAAGGTTGGCTCCAGACATGCTTCTGAATATGAGAATTCTGAGTGTTCAAAAAAAAAAAGCAGCGCTGCAGTCATATATTTTAATATTTGTGTCTGGAACAGTTAAATAGAAATTAACTCTTTGCAGTATTGATGTATTCCTGAATTCTTAAATTTCTATAAAACAGAATAGATTTTGTCCAAATGTAAACAGTGTGGACATGAAGTCCAAAATCATTTATGACTCAAACACTTCTGCTGGTTATATCTTGTAATAAACATAGTCGCTGCATGATGACTACTGTGGTTTAAAGCTTAAAGTTAAGGACAATTAGTGAGTGAAAATAAAAAAATATGTTTCTCAAGGCACAATTTATCCTAGAGTTTTCAATCACTGTACAGATTTCTACAGTCACTTGATCCTTAGAGCGCATACTTTGAATACATCTTTGTATAGATGCTGATCTACTGGAACGTTGCCGTCCAGGTGGGCACTAAAATAAGAACTGTGGATACCAGTTCCCCTTTTTCACAGTCAGCTCCTCTTTCTCTAAGGCTCTTCTACTCAGCTGATCTGTCAGCCAAACAGCAAGTAAGAGGTTATACCCAAAATGATTGATTAATTGGACTGGACCATCTTTACCGATCAGAACAAACACTCATAGCCTGTATCACATTACCAAATCTGTGGTTCCCAAGCAGCCCAGCTGCTGCAGTGTTACATGTCTAGAGCTTTGCCAGCTTGCAAAAGTAACTGTCACAAACAGACACTCATACTCATCAACGAGTCAGAACAGGTTCGTCTTCGTACTGCTGGCTCAATTTTGAACCAGACTGGGAGAAAATGACAAGAGCCAAATCTCTGTGCAAACCCATGGTGTACATGATGAGTGTGTGTTTGCATTTCAGGAGAAACTATGAGAAGATTATGACATATTAAGCAATGTTTTGGCAGTCAGAAGCCCAGATTAGATGTGGGAGGTTGCGTGACACTAGCCTGTTGTGATGATCAGAACCGTTAGAGCTCTGGCTCACTGATTGCTCCCCATTACATCATTCTGAACATAGAGCTAAGGGCTGTAGCTTTCTGCCCATTCACACAGCAACAGCTGAGCATTTGCTCCAAGAAAGCAACCAAGCGAGTCGGAAACAGACACTTAGCGATCTTCCTTTTCAGTTTAGCATTCTTACTAACTGAAAGCCTTTTGAACTAATGATTTCACCTTTTGTTTGGACATGTAACTGTGAAAGAGAGAAAACAAGAGTGGAAAAATGAGCAACAGCTGTCAGGGAATCCAGTTAGAGACTGATCTCTAATTATATCTCAACGCAATGGATTACCAGGCAAGACCAGATATCTGCCATATAGTACAGCTGCACAGGAAGGCAGAATTTAAAAAATGTAGATCAGACAGACACGTCAGGAAATAGTTATCCCAGTGGAAAGAACATATATCACTGTTATATCTCCTCAATTAATTTCTTACATCTGTCCTGTTACACTGGTGTGATTTTTTTTTGTTGTGTTTCTGATTAAACATAATCCATAATTAATACAACCTAATCCAGGTTTGAAACGCTAGTCTTTTGATACTTTTTCTGAAACTGATTTAAAAAAACTATTTCAAGAGATGAGAATCTGATGAACTTATATTTATTTAATTGTCATGTTTTGTTTTTTATTTAAAAAGTATCCTTAAGTGTTCATGCTTGAATGGATAGCTGTGATTTAACTCAGACATCTGTGGTGTTTTATATTAAACATTCAGGCAAGTGCTTCCACTTTATCCCTGATAGGTTGCATGTATGTTTCCTGGGTAATTAAATTTAAGGTTACAACTCATGGGATATGGTTCACAGCATATTAATGCCAAACATTCAAGTCAGGGTGTGCTTGAGTTTTGAAAATAAAGAGAAAGGACACAGGAGGACTACATAAGAGCTTTTTCAAAGTAATGGCCATGTAATCTAGAGAAATTTAGATATCTAACAGCTTATAGGACAAAAATACAAGTTATGTGCAGCTCAATGAGATTGCTGGAGAAAACAGTTCCAAAGGATAAAATTCTAGAATAAAAAAATGAATCTGTGTATCTATAGTTTCATATGTTTAGTACAAATATACTCCTCAGGCAGAGAATCATGAAAAATTTACTAGATTGCAGAAATGTAAGCCCTACATTGAAGGTACAACTTTATTGTAAACAGAAATATGATCCATCATAATAAATAAATAATTTCTAGTTATCTTTTAGAAATTGCTGCTTCTGCAAATTTGAGTATGAGACAGACGGACCTAAACTGCTCAACGACTCAAATCATCCCCAGCCATATGTAGAAAAAAATATAAATAGTGTGTTTCTTGTGCAACTTCCAGAAATAATTTTCAGAAGATTTCTCCATGGTGTGTGAAAAAGTCTGATGTCTTGTCAACACTGAACTATAAATATTCTGAAGAGTGACTCTTTTCGTTAGATTTGGCAGTATCATTGTAAGAAACACTCTTTTTATGTTGCAAGTATAATATCTTTTAGTCCCAGGTCTGGCCTTTTTCATATGTAACTTTCTTTATATTCAGAGCTGGTCGCAGGTGACATGATGGAGAAAATTGAATGTCTGCATGAATCCCAGCCAGCATTTGCCCTGTTGGCAGGCTGACACTTTACATGAAGCAGCCTAAGATGAAACATGCAAGGGTTTTACATAACCCTGCAAGTATCTAAGATGTTCTTCCAACTGTCTGTGTGAATTGTTCTCTCAGTCTTTTCAAAGGTTGCACTTAGACATTTGCTGCATACGTCTGTGAAGAGGGCTAAAAAATTATAGGGGAGGTTTTAGAGTTATCTTAAGAATACAAACACTGATCTTTTTTTAAAATTAAATCAAATTGGCTCTTTATAGCCTGCTAATGCTGTGGTCCCCTGGTACAACATATGTTGTAACAGAAATATTTAATTTTTTTCTGTAGACTGTAAAACCACTGGGACTACATGCCTGTTGAGCAGCTATTTAAAACAATAGCAATGCATTGGTTAAACATCACAGGCACATGTTCCCTAACAGTTAGTGTACAATATTATGTGTATTCAATTCAATGAGATACAAACTGCAAATAGTTCATCACAGCAACATCACTGCTTCTATAATCATGACAGTTATAGAGTTAATGAAGAAGTTCGAATTCTGACTTTAAGAAACATTAAAATCTCTTAAAGTCTTAAAGTCTCTCAGCACAGAGATCCTAAATTCTGATTGGACTGGTGACTGAATCAATATTGCTAAACAATATATATTGTTGCAGATGTATACGCTGCACTGTTATCTCCACTGAAAAAGCATTGCTTCTCAAATCACAAGCTGCAAAACTTTAAAAGCATGACTCAGTGGTGACTAAAAGAAAGCTTGGATCCTGAAATAAAAACATTTTCAGAATTTTCTGCAATTAAAAACAAAATGTAATGTTGAACTACCAAGCAGGAATGGGCCAACATATTAAATTACATAAATGTTGTCTCTTATTCATGTATATTTGGTTCAAATATACTCTGGACATTTGAGACAGAGTATTACTGGACTCCAAGTTCTAAATTAACACATAATTGTCAAAGAAATATAACATTTTAGAGTAATTAAAATAATTTATTTGTATATTCTGGATAACTCCAAATTAGTTTTATTACATAACAACGCAACATTTATGTTGTTGTTGTTATTGTTATTGATAAAAGGGATGGGTAAATCGAATAAAGCGAACAGCCTTTGTTCTGACAGGAGGTAATACAGAGACACAGAGATCATTCTGGGAGCCAGACGGTCTCTTTCTGATTTATGGTTCTATGGTTGTTCAAACAGCAGCAGTGGAGCCTGGAAACATCTCTTCCTGATTTAGTCTCCATTCAACAAGCCAAAATAAACTAAAGATGGAAAACTAAAAGCTATGACACAGCACGAACTTATGATGGCTATAAGGTGAAGTAGTAGCGGTGAGTAACCAAAGCAACCCACATTTTTACAGTGATCTGTGAATATTAAAGGACATCATTGCAACATTAGCCAAAAAATTCGATTTTTTTTGTTCCCAATTCTGATCTAATTGACTTAAGATTAGCCATCTGACCATCTACTTAATTTTGACAAACATAAAAAATAATATTTTTAATTAAATGGAATTGAAAACAAGTTTTTTTGTAAAAATTAATGCACTTTTTTCATTTATTCATGTATCACATTTGTAGAGATAACTGGCTTATTTCCTATCATAGACAAACTTCTTGACTGAATTCAAATAATTTTATACTTAAATCTCAAAATCCTAAATTTGTGTGAATACTTTTGAACTTAACTTTGCATTCAATGTCCCGTCACAAGGATGACATATATTTCACATGAACCATTATTTTGTAAAGTGTATTTGATTAAGATCAAGAGCACAGAGCAATGATAAAAGGTGACATCTGGAAAAACAGTTTTGTTTATCATAAAAAGGTAACATGATAATATCATACATGTTTATGTGTGAATCCCATCCTGGCAGCAGTCGAAGCCACTTTGCTGCTGGCCTCACATTACCATGCTGCTGACTCAGCAGCATGCCTCATTGCACCTATTAAATACCTTAACACTTGTTTACTCAGGAGAAAACAAACGCATTGCTGGTGTCACAGTTACTTTAACATGACAAATTTATACCTCATCACAGTCAACTGTAAGCAGGACTCTCACTGCTGATGCAAACTGATATATCCCTGCTCTCAACCTCTCAGATCACCAAAGGACATTCTTATCCGCATGATTTATTCATGCATCGGCTATTTATGTACTTGTTTAGAGAAACAGAGCTCATGAAAAGAGATCAATTTAAAGGAAAGAAGCAGATTATTTGACATGCGGGGATCATTTAAGTGTGTGTGCATATTTTTACGAGACAGAAATATGCAATATAAGAACAGATGACAGGTTACACTGTCATGAAAAGTAAAACCTTTATACTTTGCTAAAGTATAATTGTGTCATCTAATTGTCATAGTCACTGTCAAGAGTTTTCTACTTGGATCCAGTAAATAAATGAAGCTGCTACTCATTCATCTTACTCCTACAAATATTTTCTGTTCATGGACAAATAACTTTGCTTACAGAATGAAGTGAAGGTTTCAGGGTTGAGCACCCAGAATGTTGGACGTTTTAGATTTTTGTATTTGGTTTTGTTAAATTCAACTCTTTTGTGGTTAATTTCCTTCAAGTGAGTTCAACAGTTCTTATTGTTAGTTGGATTGTCATCTTTATTTGTTATGATTGTTTTAACAAATGATATTTGTTAATAAATATTAAATGTTAACAGCGAAACATAACTTCACTATTAGCATGTCAGTGAAAGCATTTAAAAAGCTGGTGAGAACCTATATGAAGGGTTTGAATGCTGTAATGATAATAAAGACTTTTTAAACTGTTAATTATGATGTGCATATATACATTTTAAAAATGGATGCATTATTTTTGCAAGTGATACTTTATCTTATAAGAGATGTTTATGTTATTATGTTGGGGTTATTATCTTGCTCATCAAAAAGAGATGCAAAAATCAATACCTAAAATGCATTTGAAATGGGTGTACTATAAAGAGTTTGACTAAATTTCTCTTAGGTCTGCCATAGTCTGACAGGCTTCTTTTAGGCCCCCTTTACACCAGACTAAGTCCACTCTGTGCCATTAATTATCCGCCAGATCATGGATGGTCAGTGCAGAGGCTGGAAGAAGTTTTATTGGAGCCTGAGAGTTTCCTAACTTGTCTGAGCAGACACAAAACCTCAGCGGTGGTTAATCATTGTGGTGGCAGCATGTTTGGATCTGTGGTGCTGCATGGAGGTGCCTGGCAGCAGCAGTGGCAGCTGATTCATGATGTGTGGGTTTTTCACACTGGTGTGGATTAGTCATCAGGGAATTTAAAGGAGGATGGAGGTCCTTTTCCAAGGTCACAACCTAATCACACTCACACCTGGATGGCAGCACTCCAGGTAGCTCAATTTACTGTAGTGCTTTCGTCATTGCTATGTGCATGGTGTCCTGCCAATGCTCATACTGCAATGAGGTGGATGTCGCCAACTCGCTGAAAGAAAGCATCCACACCCTTAAAAAACAGGGGGAAAAGTGCCATGCTCAGCCCCTTCACACGTAGGGATTGGCATGCTCTGCGCTCGAGCTGGAATAGGCCTCACAGCAGGGAGGAGGAAAACACAGAAATTGCACCTAGAAGCAGGTTTCTGAGAGTCCCAGGAATGTTATGAGCTGTCCATGCTCCAGACTAGACTAGAATAAGATGACCCAAATTTACAATTTTGCATGCACGGTTCCTATGACACCACACAGTATGACAAGCACACACACTGTTGTGCTAGATTAAGATTAAAGTGCAAAACGTTGCAATATTAAGCAATATGCTTTGCACAGAAAGTTCCCCTCACTTCCACCCTGTCATTCTGCTGATATGAGAAAACATTGATATAATTTCTGTGAGAATACTAAGATTGAAATTGAGGGTAGAAGTACAGAAACCTATATTTAAATGAAATTTACTCAGATTGTAAGAAAAATAATCATCTTGCAGATAATCTTGTGCTGATATCATTGTGATGACCAATAAAATATTGAGGAAATATGTGTGTGAAGAACTAGCAATACAGTATTGCCATCTTGAGTTTCATATTGAAATAAAAGTTTTAACATGTTTTGCAGTAAAGGCACATGAGAATGAGCTTAGGAATCCTGGACAGCATTGATTTTAACCCGTTGTGAGGCCTTATATACATAACAATTAGCCTTCAAGTTTGAATATTGACTCATATGCTGCATCACTCAACATAATTAACACTTTACATTATCTTTTAAACAGAATTACACAAATAAAAAACATCAGATTTCTTCAGGGACCTCTGACTTCCTTTTCTATATATTGCATGGCCTGGAATTGTAAACAAAGTCTTGCAGTTGAGTGAAAAAATGGATGGATATTTACACAGATCAGCCCCCCTGAGGCACCATGTTTTTCTTCTGTAGAATAACAAAACAGAGTCAAAGAGCCAAACAAAAGGGGAAGTGAGAGGACAAAATGATTTCCAAATGAGCCATGAAGGAATGACACTGATTAATCCAGAGATCATCACTGAGCTCAAACCAGCATAAGGTCACAGATACAAGTCTGGGAATAGAGAGGGAGTCCAAGGCTTTCTGTTCTCACCTCCTTGTGGATCTACAGAGACACACTGATATGTGTTGAACTCGTCATTTACAGTGCTATTGCCTGAATACACGTATCACTGCTTTCTTGTGCATCTTCCATTTAACATGTAGTAGCTATTGTGAGATTAAAATTCAATCATGCAGGTAGGACAAACAGCCAGGCTCAGTTCTGACAGTACATTTTTTGCTGCAGTGCCCTGTGAATTACAAACTGTTTACAACATAGCCAAATATCATAAAATCTAAAATCTGTGATAAGCTTGTACTGGAGCAGTGCAAACCTGTTGTAATAGTGTTGTCATAGTAACACTGCATTAAACCTAAGAATTTCAATCAAAATCCATTTTCACTGATGAAAGTGAAGACAAATACTATCTTGTGATTTTTCCATGTGACATCTACACACAGAGTTCTACGCAATATCCATCCGCATCATACATCACCATTAATGATGTCTTCTGAACCGCTTACGTAAGAGCTGTAGTCTCCCCTCCTTGCTTTGTAAATTCAGTCACGTCCAACTAGAGCTACAGACAAACTGAATAATACATCTGTGCTTCTCCAGGCAGACCTCTGTGCGCACATCATTTCTGTGTCTCTTTACCCTCCTCTTTCTTTCCCACAAGCACAAGTACATGTGCTTGAGCTCTTCAGAGAGTACACAGGAAGCTATCAACAGGTTAACCGATGTTTACTGCAGATACACAGCCAAACATGAGACATTTTTAGATGCAGCAAAAACAGACCAAAACACTGCAGCAAACGCCTGAGAAGTGAGAGAGTTCTTACCTATCGGAAAGTCTGAAAAAGAAGACAGTTCCTACAATCTTAGCACTCAGAGACAGATGAAATGTATGGGGAGCAGAAAGCTAGAGAGCCAGACAAAGCAGGGTATGGCTGCATGCTTGTTATTTAAACATTTTTAGAACTACACATCCTTATCTGAACAAAGCCCAGAAGCAAAAATAGTTTCTGCACATTTTTCATGCATCTGCAAACTTCAAAGCAGAAAAACTAAATGAGGGAAGAAAGTGTGAGACAGGAAATTATGTTTGGCTGGGATGGAAGAAACGGGACAGGTAGAACAGGGTACCAAGCAAAATTATTCAAAACCCTGGAATTGTTTTATATGTTATTTATTTTAAAATGTTTTGTCATGTAAAAACCATAGATCGGGACACGTATTTTACGTGACAGACCAACACAAAGTTGTGCATAACTGAAATGTAGTAATTGTAGTGAAGCATCATGTGAGGGACTGTTCAAAAAAGAAAGAACAATGCTGATCATCCTACTCATCAGACTGTCATACAACAGTGTCTTCAGTCAGAATCTTCTTCAGACACTGTAAAACTGACTGCTACAGGAGATCCTTCGGCCTACAGACAACTATTATGGATATACCTCTATCAGCTCTCTACGAGTAAAGACTGGAAATATTCTCCCTTCTTTCTTTTAAGTCGCTAAAACTCAGATTGTGCAGACAGAATTATGGAGATACGTTTTCCAAAGGTTCTTAACTGAATTAAAGTTTGGACTCTAATTCTCTAATGGGTTTGTATCCCGCAGCTCCAGAACCACCTCAGGCCATTAGACACATGAGGAGCTCTTAAGTTTGGCCAAAAATTATATAAAAATAGATGAATTATTCATTTTTTTATATAAAGGTATTTAAAAAAAGTAAAGTTTTAGTAGATGTCTTAATGCAATGTCTGCACAAGATTTACACAAAAACAGAAACTAACAGTGCAAGCAATTGTTTTTTATGTTATTGGACAGTTTCTCTGTCCCTGCTGAAAAAAATCAATCACACTTGATGCTGCCATCACCAAGTTTCTGTGCTGGCAGAGTGTATCTTCAATTATAAGAATATTTTACATTTTGGTAACATGTTTACAGAGTTCCTTCTTCCACATTTTGGCCCTTTCTAGTTCTCTATATGAGACACAGAAAAGTTGTGTTTACTAAAGTACAGATGTGTTTTTTACAAATCAGACCAAACACATGAAGGCAGGTTGCACTGTAAAACTACGCACTGTTTTATGTTAGTTGATCACATTAAATTCCAATAAAATGTATTGAAGTTTGTGGTTGTAACATGACAATGTGTAAAAGGTTTTAAGGGACATTAGTTAACTTGATAAACACACCAGCTGCAAAGCACATGGATTCATAGGATGAAGGAAAGGAGGCACATAGAACAATTTGGGGTGGGAGTCTTGCTGACTTGCATTTTCAAGCTGACCTTATCATTCTTTAGTCATGAATATGAAGTGCAATTCCCCAGATGGGGTGAATAAAAAAAGTGCCTCATTTTTTTATGAGGTTGGTGAAGTAGATCTTCCTTTTTAAAACTGCCTAGTCACTGAACTCATTAGAGGAGCAGCAGCAGGCTTCATATTTTACCCCTTTTCTTTCTGCACATTGTATTGGTCTGAGCATGTGCCTGAGGGTGGCAATGACCGAGTTAATGGGTTGACATAGGGGTGGGATGTGCAGGAGCTACAGATGCTATGCTCCTCAGACCAACTTAAGCAGTATGAAGGCAGACACAGACACACACACGTGTTCATTCAAATGCAAGCTAAACATGATAGAGAGAAAAAAATGTCCCAAAGGCTCTCTGCAAGGAAATACCCCCTAAGCATTAAGTTGTACTCTGTGCTCAAACACACACGCACACATACAAAGTAGCACAAGTGAACCCATGGTACAGATGGCTGGAAGCGCACGCCATGCTTTCTAAAAATGGTGCAGGAATGAAGGAGAGCCTAATTTGAAGGGGTGGGGAACTATCACCTCAGACAGAATATGAAATATGGGGAGGGCAAGAAAAGAGCAGCAACTGTGAGCATCAGTAAATCAAGACAAGAAGGTGGTGCACACAAACCTTCAGGCTCTGCACTTTCTTTGAGGACAACTTGCTTCAGTGGGCAGCAGAAGATTTCGTGACACTTAGCACGAAAAGGGGACCCTTTACTCCTTATATCCGCAGAGTGGATGGAGTCCTGCCGTAACATAATGTACTCCTGGGTACCTGGGGCAGCATCATCCTGGACTGCAGCGGTGCCATGACAGAATGAACTGGGGTTAGAAGGTTCACCACAGAGGATCAAAAGAAATCAACAACAAAAACACAAGGCAAAAAACACAGGCAAATGAAAAATATACAACATTAACCGTAGCTTTAAATATGACTGCTGGAGGAAAGAACAGAAGGAGAGAGAAATAAAGTCGTAGAAATAGACACACTTAGATCAAGAATACCACAATCACAGAACAACTCAAATCAAAAACAACCAAATAAAGAAACAGTGGATGCTTTTACATCTCTCTCTATATATACTCTTCTTGCTGAATAAGACAAGGTTTAAAATAACACAAAGGAAATGTACAAGAAAGGAAACAACAACAGTTCAATCTGCAGAATCACTGTTATGACAGGTTTTAAAATCAAACCAGGACTTGCTACAATTGAATGAAGTTGTGGGATTGCAAGGCAAACATGCAGGTTAGCATTGCTGGTACTGAGGTAGCCTTAATGGCCCTCAAATGGATTCATGCACTTACAGGTCACACAGGCAGTTGGGATGGCAGACTTGCAGTCAAGAAGTCATGCATACCATAATATCAAAGAAAACTTGTATATGTGTTTAGGAACTCTGGGATCCTGTGAAATTCCCTGTGTTTCTGTGAAAGGTCTGCACAATCAGTCACCTATTATTTCTTCCAAATATTTCTCAGGAATGCACAAATAGCTAAAATATTTAAAATACTGATTCCTTCAAAAAGTGTGCAGATCTCCAATTCCAACCTCAGTGTCTTCCAAAAATATTAAAATTTCCGAGTTTTTTTTTACCCAAAACTCAACATGATTTATTGTGATTCTGTGTGATGGGCCGACCGCATTGGCATTGTGTTCAAAATTGAAACATGCATTTGAATTTACATAAACTATTTGACATACATCTGTGTGTGTTTTACACCACGTTTCATTGTTATATTGTCTATATTGCAATGTAGAATGGCAAATATTTTATAAATGAGGCTTAATCCTCTTCTTTATTAAAATATGTTTTGTGTTATCAGGCTCCTCTCATTTGGGACAAGCTCTCAGTCCCTGTCTATTTTTAAGATTTGACTTAAAGCTTTTTCTTTTCTGATAAAGATCAGGTTATCATCTCTGTAGTTATGCTACTGATTGCTTAGACTGCTGGAGGTCAAACTGACCACCTCTCCTCACTCTACTACTTTCTCTTACTATTCTCCAACTATACATTTTCTGCAGTTAAAGCGGACATATATCAGATATTACATATTAAGAGTCTTAACTGGGATTCTTTATTTAAATAACTGTAAACACACTCCTGTAAGCATTGATTGATTCTTGAAAAGCTGATTTATCTTGGTCAGGGTGTTAGACACAGTCAATAGGTGAGAGGTTGGATACAGTCCATCACAAGCCAACACATGCATGTATGAGAGCAGGAGCTGCTCATATTCAAGAGAATTTAAAATCTCAGTTTACCTAAACATACACTTTTGAACTGTGGGAAGAAATAAGAGAATCCAATAAAAACCAACTCATGCATGAGGAGAACATGAAACTAAACACAGAAACCTGGACTGACATTTGAACTCTGGAGGTAACAGCAGCAACATTTTTAGTTGCTCCTTCTAACTTTAGATTCCATCAATATTAATGACTTGGGAAAAAAAATGCTCTTATGGTGTTTTCTTCTGTTAGACATTTTAAAAACGTCTGCGATCAGAAACTCTGTAAGAAACACGCCGTTATGCTGCCATGTTTTGAGCTACATCAATTTTCTTTAGAAATACAGACCCATTGTGAAAAGCTTGAACAACTGTCACATGGCGTTGCTCTGTGTGCAGGTTGTGTGTGGGCTTCTAGGTTGGTGGGGAGTGATGGGAAGCTAGATTTTTGAAGAATAATCATTATAAATATTATAATATTGATTTTCAGGGATGGAATCTTACATTTTTATTCATTTAGGCCCTTTCTTTTGCCATTCCCTCTGCCTTTTCTCTTAATTAAATATTTTTATTTGAGCACAGTACTGCAGTGGTAAAAGCAATTTTTCTTGTGCAAAAGACAGATAGTATAAATTCAGGAAAACTTAGAGAAATATCTACTATCAAGCAGCATTGATTAAAAAGTTAGCTAAATATTAGATCATCAGAGATTATAAAAGTGAGTGAAAAGAAGATGGAAGGAGTTTTCACCCCATCTTTTACAGCTGTCCTTTTTGCTCCAGCCTTGATGAAGAACGCACATTGGGACTGAAGGAAACATGATGGATTATGCAGCAGAGCCTGAGACTAAAGTCTGCTGGAGATTGGCTTCTCCTAGTGAGCCGTTTATGATGGCAGGTGATCTATAGGCAGCAGTGTTGCTACTAGACCTTCAGGTGCAATAGATACACTTGACATGAATAAATCTTACACGAAGAAGAAACTGGTCCACATAAGGCTGTATTGGTGATGGTTGGTAGTTTGGTTTGGTTAGTTGTTCGTCTGTTTCAGGTCGCGATGGGTTTAGATCCAGAGCAATGTGAAAGTGATATCTTCACTTGCAGTAATTTCCATGTGCAGTATAAAGTAAATGACATGCAATTTCTGAATGACTCTGCAGTGCTTATCCTCGAGTGGGGACTTCTGTGGCACAGGGGAGCAGGCCTAATGTGCCAAACCTTTATCATATTCACTCATGTTCACATGTGCCGCTGTTGAACTGGGGTTCAAGGACACGTGTAATCAACTAAAGTACAGTCAGGTCAACAAAAATGAACCACGTTCCCAAATGCAATTTACACAATTTATTCAAGTCATGACTCATATGCATCAAGAAGGTGGAGTTCAGTCATCATGGTTTGACAAAAGGCATACTCACTGAATTAAAATCTGAATGAAGCACAGAAACAGGTCTGTAGCCTGGGGTTTTTGTTTCAGAAATAGCCTGGCCTAAATGTGGTTTTCCAAGGAGCAGAATGTAGCACATTTTCTACTAAGCTGCACATTCTCAGCACAGCTCTCATATTATACATTTAAATTGCATATTTTTAGTCTTTATGTTAGAAAAAGTTTGAAAAAACATTTCAGTCTCCTGAAAGAAAATATCAAAATACACATAGAACCTTTATTATCAACAGAAATGTTATCAAAGTTTGGCATTCGTAGTTAGAATAAAGAAAATAAAATCAGTAAAAAAAAATAACTAAAAATAAACTACCAAACATTTCTTACAATTGTTTGGGGTATGATATGACATGGCAATATGTCGTCACTGTTGAGCAAAAGCCTGGAATCTCTGTTTCTAGTTATTTTGGTTCCTTTGAGAAAATTGACTCTATTGTTCACCTTGAACATCTGTTTGGTGTTTCACTGATTTAAACATAGAGAGAGAAAGCATAGCATAGCCTAGGGTGGTCATCATAAAGTAAATTGTATCTTTTAGATATGTTGAGACATCAGTCTGAAAGAAAGTAAGACATGTTGGGAAATGATTTCAAGCACTTCTGTTCTCTTGACCAGCAAGAGAAACTGCTATTTTAATAATGCTAACCACAACATCTGCACTAATTCTCACTGTATCAAAGAAATTATCTACCTTACAAGATTTTACATAATGTAATATTCGATTTTGCTTTATTTAAACATGTTGTATCAACATCCAAGATTCAGACAGAAAATGAGGTTGGCTAATTAAACTGAGAAGAAGTGATGCCTTAAATTTTACTGTGTTAGGATTTTATGTGCCTTCACACCTTAAATTCAGTGAGGGATATGGCCCAGGATGATCATATAGGTTGCATGTATTACAGTACAGCATAGAAGTCTACTATTTATAAACCTGTCCTGGCTGAGTGATGATGTCAGAGACAGGAATGAGACGACAGTTTCAACCGATTCATCTGAGGAATCTTCTAGTCGCTCTGTTACACTGGTTACCTATGGGAGTAATGAGTATTTTAAGTTTTAAGTGAAAATAGAGAGCTGGCTTATAGATTCTGAGATGTTTTGAAGCCTTTCTAATATTAGTCTGCGCTCACACAAAAAAAGGATCTCCTTGGTGATTCAGAAATATGTTTAGCATGCTATCTGTGTGTGAGCATATGTGCAGGATGAGTCAATGCTGGCTAAATATGTGGAATGACACACTAATCCAAAAAGAATGTAATTTAAACAAGAAAAAAAATATTTGGTAACAAATGTGCCTTGGAAAGAATCTCAGAATATTTCAAAATGGAATGACATTTAACAAAGTAGAACAGAAAAAGACCAATAAACCAAAATTTTGTGACACCAGTAAATCTTCTTGTTTGCTGATATATTAACCAAGAACTGCTCATAAATAGTTGATGTAACTGTAACAATAGTTGAGTTCAAAAATATCTACAAAACATTTAAATGGCCAGTTTGAATTTATTTAGTATAAATAACCACTCTATTTTGCCACTTTATTTTATGTATTTTAATATTATTACCTACCAAGCTCACTCAGAAATGCAGTAAAAGTATCTAATAATATTTTAGTTTTGTTTTACCGACTCAAAGTTTAACACACTGAGATCGTGAACAGTGTTTAGAAGATCATGCTGCTATATTTTCACAACAGTTGAATTCTTTGCCAACCTTCAGGTTGAGTTTTTTGAGTTTGCAAACTTCACTGAGCTCTCGGTTATCAGACTCTTCTCATGTGGAACAATTTCCAGTTTGGGTTTAAGAGGAAAGCACCCTCCCTCTGGCTTAAAACTTTCCTTTGTGATAAGGCTTATAGTTGGGCTTACAGAGTGACCCTGAACAATCTTTTTACTTTCGTTATGCTGCTATAAGGTGAAGCTGCTCAGGGTACAGCTGTGTTTTCTTCAGGCTGATATTCCTGACCAATGTCTTTGTGTCTGACAGAAACCTGTCCTTCCAACCACCCTGCTGGTCATGGCATAATCCTAACCTACATTTTGGAGTGATTTTTACATTTTGGAACGATTTTAACAAGGTCTCTTGTTAAAATGGGTTATATTCTTCACTGTTGCCTTCTGTGATGTTTTTGTCCAATATGATATTAAATTAAAGTGAAAATTCATTGTAATTTTTTTTATGAATGAATAATATGAATAAATTCCAATCAAATTTGAAGCTATTTAACTGAAATCTAAATAATATTTTATTGGAGTAACATAGTGTCTCATTATAAAATGTTGAAAATTTATTAAGCACATTAATTTTGTGAAAAAAAAACGATGCCATATTAAGAAATACCTCTTAACAAAATGACTCATGGCGCAATTGAACCACTGAAAAATCAGTTTTTATATTTAACATTTACATTTTTAAGCTGATTTTAGTTTTACAATATTTGAATTAGTAATCTACATTGGACTTTGGTTTTGGTGGGAGCCACGGACCAGAACCACCCATGAATCCTTCAAGCGCTAAGATGTATTTTATCAGCTTAAAACCCAAATATACTTTATGAATTAATACACACAGTGGGAACCATCTTGAGACAACTGCAGATGCTAATTTCTCCAGTTTTCCTTATCTTTATTCTTTGGGGTACAGCCAATCAGCAGCAAGCAAAATGAATGGTGCTTTCATATTGGCTGCTTTGAAAACGCATCTTTGTGCCTTGGTATTTCAACCTCCCAAGTTTCATTTTCTTTAACATTTTGTAGATATGCTCTATAAAAATATCACCTAAGTTGCACATAAAAATGTATGAATGGCTGGGGTCCCCTGTTTATCCTCTGGGTGTAACCATTATTACCCATTGGTCACTAAGCTGGATGATGACCCAGCTTTGTCCTCTCAGCCACACAGTCAGAGGGTAAAATATGCCCAAAGCTCACTGTTAGACAATTGTCTCTCAGCAGGATAATGAGCCCAAATACACGGCCAAATCAAAACTGATCCACAGACACAAATTCAATCTTCTTCCTTTGCCATTTGCCATCTTCACCTTAAATTGCATTTGCAGTTTTAACTAGTGAACCTGGTGGTTAGTCTATGTAAATAATGTAATTATTATTACTAATCTAATTTCTCATGATGATGTTGTTGTAAAATAAATATTTAAACTGAAGGCAGAGATCGAGATGCATGAAACATGAAACACTTTCACATAGATAACTGGGAAAACTAAAGATGCCGCAAGAAATCAACTGGTGACCAGGATGGCCTGATTTTAAGCTTGACCAGCCCTCATCAAATTGCCAGCATGCACGCATCACATTTAAATGTTTATAGAAGAGGCAAAGGGATGTGATTGGACTCAGTATGCACATAAATGACATAAACAAGCTTCATCCCTGTCATAGATCCAGGTTTTTCATCTTGGAAACAGGCAGGAATCAGGGAAAAAACATCCCCGTAAAGCTGCTTAATGCTTAAGATCTTTTTCACTGCAATTAACACCTGACATGTGCAAAGAGGATTAAAAAGCATCTGGATCCAACCTGCTGCTGTCTGCTGATCATTTGAACTTTACATTCTGAAGGACTGGACACAGTTTATCCAATATTACATTTATCATTTTGACCTTTTCAATTTATTTGCTTTAATTCGTGCTCATGCTTACATCAAGGTAAAATGTTGTGTATCCATCATGCCGTTGTTTACTTATATTTTATGTTGCATTGTTCACACGCAGGTACAGATTCCATAAAGCTGTTCAGAGATGAGTTGATGCATTTAGTCTCAAATAACTTCCAATAAATTATTAACTAAGCATCAAACAGGACTGATTTTTGGGGGGGTTCTCTAGAAAATCTAAAGGTATTTCAAACTGTTGTCCTTCTATAAAACACACTCGCCTTAGGAATATTGTTCTGACAAAAGTGGTTTTTAGGCTCCATGTTGTCACAGTTTTTAGCACCGTTACTTTCAAGATCCTTTTTGAATCTCAGGCTGCGGTTTTTCTTTACACAGTTCAAAATCCTGCATAGTTGAGTGATGTTTTCTCCCTAAATTGTCTTTAAGAGGGATCGTGTGTGTGTGGATGTTTGCCTCCATGTTGCCCTGTGTCAGAGCAGCAACCTGCCCAAGATATTCCCAGCCTCTCAACCAATTAGCACTAGAGATAGGCACCGGCCCCCCTGAGAGGCTGCAAGGATAACCGCTTTATCTTCTATAAAGCGGTTATAGAAGATGGATGGATGAAAACTGGATTGTTAATTAACTGCATAGGTGAGGCACCTTGATCTGAATTTCAGGAGAAGCGGAACAAGCATTTAACCTGTCAGAAGATCAGCCTTTTTTTTTCTTTTTGTTAATAGATTTTTTTTTCTATAATCTTTTTTTGCTGACTTGCAGTTTTGCATCCCTTAAAGATGTGAACTTTGGCCATTTAATTGACAACTAATCGCTGTCATTGTTATGCTGCTTTTAAGTATCGATGTGTATTCAGTGCTTGTACCAAATTTACTTTGGATGGCTTGTATATCCTTCCCTTTCACCCACCTTTAATTTAACAACGCACTAACATTTGAAACTGTTTATGGAGAACATACATATTACACTTTTTTGTAATTATGTACCTCTAACGCAATTACTCCCAGCAATAAAGAATGACAAAACTTAAATAAACAGATCTTATTTTATCTCAAGACTTCAGTCTCAAAGATCACAAACTCTTAGCATTTATCCCCATCTGATCTATTATTTACACCTACATTGTATCACCCAATCACTTTTAATGTAATGTTGACACTTAATGCACTTTTAATGCAACTTTTAGCACAACTTTGCATTAAAAGTGCATTTTGTTTACCAATGACACTTCATATCATGTGTTATGTTCATGTTTCATGACTGTCTTATGTACACCACTTCAAATAAAATTTAAAGAATTTGCATAGGCTGATAATATGAAACATCAATGTTTGATAAATTATTATTATCCACCAAATGTTTTTTTCTTTGTGCATGAACTAGCTGCATTGCGTAACATGTTGACTTTATTTGGCTTCTGCTCTGTACTGTCAGGACCAACAGAGACCTGTCCCCAGGTCCTGTTGTTCTACATTACTGAATGCACAAACTGATGTCTAAACGCATGGATGACCAACTGCAGAGGTTATTTCTATTTCCATCCATTGCTATGAGTTTATCTGAGGATTCAGTAGATTTTTGTGCCATCATTTCTAAGTTTTGCCCTTTATGACATCTTTTCATGACCGCATTGTCTCAAACACCATTGTTCTGGGTCATGTGATGAAACACCATATTCAGTCAATTAAAAACTTTCCAGATTTCTAACTTAATCTAGATAGTGTTTTTACCACCATACTATTAGTCACGAGCACTATGTAATCATATCACTACTAAGTTTTCACACATTTTGAGAAGCCTCTTTATTAATTACTGAACCAAATAAAGTGCTTGATCCAAAAACCTCTCTGCCAAGAACGCATATGGAGTGCAGCATCTTTCTCTGCCAACCAGATCATCTCCCAGATGGGCATTGACTGCTCACAGTTTAGTTCATAAATGCAGATTTACAGCCTCTCCTTTTGTTAGAGGAAAGAAGGTAACAGAGGGAGAGTGGGTGGAGAGTGAAAGTGGAGGAGTGAAGTCATGTGCAAATTGTAGATCAACGGGAGTAAAAGGTGGAGTGGAGAAGATGGATTTGACCTTAAAATCGCATTATTGTTGGTATTTTATCAAGATTTTCTCAATGACGATGAGTGAGGCAGGGGTGGTAGAGTTAGGCTTTCATCATTAGATCTGTGAAAGAAGAGAAAATATAAGTAGGCATGCATATTCTTTGCACTGACTGGAGTTTTCTAGCTAATCGCCAAACTTTAAAAAGTGATTTGCAAATTCTAACTTTGGCCAGTGCTGACTGTTTTTATCTAAAAAGTCACTAAATGCAGTGACAAAGAGGCCAAGTTTGCAATGGCTGACTTTCGAACCTTTGCGAAGGTAGAAAACATCGGCTTCTCGTGTAAATAGGATGATCATCAAATCCCCAAAATTAAGGAATTCAGTTTAGGGATGCACTAATAAATCATTAGCCCCCCGAAAAAGAATATTGTGGTAATTTTTGTTTCCTTTTGAATCATAGGAACTAATACTTTCTTTCAATGATAAAAATGATTGTTAGCTGAAAATAAATGTATCCCTGTAAGATGCATATGTCATATTTCAATTAAAGTGTGGAAAAGATTTAAATTGAAAAAGAATAAAGTGCAACACAGAATGTTGCAATCTTAAATATAAATCCAAAATCAAGAGAAAACATTTCCACCGTGGCTTATGCTCTCTTGTTTTGTTTTGTTTTTTTATTCACTTTTAATATCAAGAGACTCAACTATCTTAGTCTTGGTGCCTAGTACTACATAAAAGATTCAACTCCATCCAGAGTTAATTTAGAAAATCAATCAATATCTGAATAATCAAATATTTACAATAAATATTTGGTGACTGTTTCCTCATGGTGCATTTTGAGGAAATTAATTTCTTTGCCTGCTTTGTTTGTGTCAAGTTGTACAAATATTCCAAGCATTTGTTAGCCCAAAAGACAGGAACCAAACCCTAAGACTTGGAGAAAGAGATAAGCAGGCGGCTAAAGCAAGTGCAAAGTCAGCATTTATCTCTTTCCAGTAGATGAGATGAGCTGAAACAGTTACAAAGACAAACTGCAAAATTCGGAAAAAATCCTGCCCTTTTCCCACCCTGCACCATGTATTCCCTGAATTATTTTCATAACACTTGTCTTCTAACTCACTAGAAATATATGTTTTCTCTAAATTAATCATCTATAAATAAATCTGCCGTGCACTGATCCTAATTATTCAGCGAGTAATTAAGTTCTCTTTATTTAATTAATAGTCATTTGTGCAAATTGCTTTTAAAGGTCAACCATTCAAAAGATACAGTAGAGTTGACTAACTTGTGCTTTATGGATTAAATTCTTAAATTCTGGCATATCGAAACTCACATCTGTATTTAGTCATTTCTGGATGTAATCAGTTGAACCAAGTTGGATGTTGGTCCCAGGACTGAACGGGGCCAGTGAAGAGATTAGTGGCTCCCAAACTATCATAATTTTAAGATCTGATAGCATCTGAAAAGTTAAACTCTATACCTAAGCATTAATTATGCAGCTGGGCCATTCAGAGTTCTTTCCCTGGAGCTTTTATTAACGCTTTACAGCAGGGGTTCCCAAAGTCAGTCCTCGAGGGCCAGCATTCTGCGTGTTTTAGTTCTCTCTCTGATTTAATGCACCTGGATCAAATGATGGCTCGTTAGAGGCCTGAGAAGAACATTGACATTCTGAATAGTTTGTCACTACCACCAAGGAGAGAACTAAAACATGCAGGATGCCGGCCCTCGAGGGCCGACTTTGGGAACCCCTGCATTACAGAGTCAGAGTGAGTCGAGTTAATGTTTACTCCCCCACTCTAGCACACCATATAAATAAACAGAGACAGAGAGAAAGAGAGAAAAAGAAAGATAGATAAAGAGAGAGAGAGTTCTCAGCTGAAGCTTCTGGCACAGCAGAGATAAAAAAAGTGACATCCAGGAGCAATGCAGCAAAAAGAGTTCATACTATAAGTCTTATGCAGGCGCTGCACTTGAGAGACTTAAAAAGTGATACTTAAAGTTCGTCTTCTCTCCTATTTAAACCCAAATGTAGTGTTTATTAAAAAAATAAACAAGTTTCTGTCAGATGTTGCACCGCATATGAAGAGCTGGCATCCATAGAAAGAGCCACTATGTTGAACTCTTTACAAACAGCATTCAAGGCAGAGGCCACAAGGCATTATAAGTCAACTGTGTTATTCAAAAGTCACGTGTATTTCCACGTATTTTTGTTTCTACTGCAAGTGTGCATATACAGCAAGACGGTGCTGGCCGGCTTTGAGGCAAGCTGCAGGCTAAGTTTACTATCTGGTGTTTACGGCGTGGCGGATCAGAGGGATTACAATTACACAGAAACTGCTTAAGACAGCTGTGTTACTCAGCGATATCAAACCGCCCACACATGCCGTATGCTGACACTAGGCATCAACCGCAACAAGTGGTAAACGGAAATCTTACACCCTTCCTGGTATTTATGAGCACTTACGGGCAACAGGTGACTATTAAGGGTGCAGGACTTTTCATCGACAACATATCATAAGTGATTATATAGAATCTTCTAATAACAGCTGAGCCAAGAAAACTATTATTTTTAATTTTGTTGTATAATAAGTCATAAGGATTCGCAACATCCGTAGCTTCTGAAAAATCTGTATAGCTGCTGTGTTAAGAATAAAATTACTTTGCTGTCTTGCAAAGGTTTTTATATCTCTTGAACTTCAGGTGCTGGTGGAGAAAACATGACTTGGTGTTCCTCATTTCCACTAAACTCCAATACATTCAAGTTTGTGCTTGGAGGATGAATGTAAACATCCAGGGAGTACAAATACTTTCACGAGTTAGTTATTTAAACAGACTAACATAAGTAATTTTAGAGGTGGTTTTAAGTGTTTGTTGACTTCGCTATTCGTGGATTGTTGTGATCCCTGACCTCCATAAAGAAATGTAGATCCACAGTAAATATTTTAATTAATATATCAACATTCAGCAATTATAGAAAGTTGAAGGAGCAAATAGGAGTGGATAAGAGTCTCTGTTAAGAGATGTTTTGTGTTTAATTGAGGATACTTAAAGCTAACTGTGAATAACATGATTATCTTAAACATTTTGCAATATCTTTAAAAATGTAACACTGTGATCAGATGTCGTTTCTGGAAGGAATGTTTCCAGGAAACCAGTGAATCAGTGAAACATTGCTCACTTACAGCATTCATGCAAAGGTTTAAAATATCTTTCTACTCTCATTATGATTGGTAACAAATTTAAATTGCTTCAAATTAACTTGAAAACTACTGTTCTGCTGCAGGGTGCAGAAGTGATTTTACCCCCGCAGAAACTATCACATCATAAAGTACAAAAATATCTGGCACAAAGAGTGTGAGCAGCCACCAGAAAAGCTATTTCCAGCAATGGTTGCAAAAGAGTTGACCAACTTAAATATTAACTTACTTTTTCACAAAGAAAAAGAACTGACACTTACAGCTAAACGTTAAGAGTCAGTGTGAATTTACTAGGGAAAAGTTTTAAGCATTGAATTGTACGACAGAGAACTCTTCCCCCACAAGCAGTCCATTATTTCACACACTAACCCAGATAATTCTCCACTCACTGGTCATAAGTCATGAGAAAATGACCTACAACCAGTGAGCCCACTGGCGCTGCTGTGATGCAACGAAAAGCAGCATGAGGTTAAAAACACATCTCTCTGTTAAGAGACAAGCTTTGTTGACTGACTGAAGAAAAACTATTTCTAAAGAAACAGCTGTAAAATGTGAGGAAGAAAATTTACAAGCTGCACTTTGTCTACTATGGGGATCGTATGACAGCAAAGTCATCAAACAACACAAAGTGGGGAGAAAGTCATCAGAGAACCATGAGGCTGGTGGGGTTGAAGTCATTAAAATGTAATTATGTGGAAACCTGAGATACAAAATCATGAAGTTATTCACCAACAAAAAAATTCTCAAATACACAATAATTTACAAATCAATCGAGAAGTGAAAGTGACTTGTTTTGAAACCTGATTGATAGGCAAAATACGCCAAATAAAGCTATAAAAACATATTAATGATTTTTCTTCTTCAGAGTAAAGTTAAAAGTAGAAAATGATGTAATGCAACAAATCAATTTGGGGGGATTCTGGATGTCCACCAGCTATTTTTAATCCAACACAATGCTGCCAAAACAAGTATTGACGGCATGTAAGATTGAAACCAGCCTCGGGGAACTATGATGTGAGCAGAGGGAAATCAGAGTCGCTGATGATCTTCATGCGAAAATGATTCTGTAACTGAGATGCAACCCCTGAGCCCCCCGCTTTTTTCCATACCAGTCCACACTGAGGTGTCACTGGAAGCAGCGAGACAGCCAAGTCCCATCAAACACCGATACTTTGCAGATCTCCTTCATGTCGCACAGAGATAGATAGATTACTGATGCATGAATGGATAACTGAAATGAATCAAATAAATTCTCGTCCCCGTGTTTACAGTCTCTTCCTCCTGCAGAGGAAGATTACAGTGTTACCCCGTCGCTAATGGCCCCACCAGCTGTTTGGGTGCCAGTGTATATTTGAACAGTAAATGCTATGTGCAAACACAAAAGGCCACAAAACACTAAACTGCTTCTCTCTGTGTTGCAGATAATTACCATGACAACACCTGCAGCTAGAAATGAGATAGAATTGCTGGAGGAGAAACACTGCAATCTATGAGACTTTATGCACAAGTCACCGATCAAATCAGGCTGTTTTGTGTCATTCGAAATGAAATATCAATGTATCAATCAAGTATTCATCACCAACTGGTAATTCATCTCCATTTACCATTCTAAAGCTGGTACTCAATTCAAGTTGTAAAAACCCCAAATCATACCTGATTGTGCAACAAAATAAAGTGTAAACAGGCATGACTAATGCAAACAGTCCTGACGTAAAAAGGCTTGTTTGCCTGCTGCTACTCTGCAGTACAAGTCCTTGTTAAATATTTGATGGCCATATATGTGCAGCAAAATGCTATTTGGAGCAAACAAGAGCAGCTTTGGTTCAATCGCTGCAAAGTGCTGTACTGAGTATTAGTTGCAAAAGATTTACTCTGAGAAATGAAAGCGGATATTTCTATTAAAGTCATTCCTCAATGATGCTCTGATGTCTTTGATGCGAGTTTCACTTTTATGTTCCAGTCCACACTCTATGCATCACCTACAGAAATCGTCAGCTGCAAGAATAGAAAAAAAAAAAACAGCAAAGGTGTGACAGCAGATTTTTTCAGCCACGTATAAAAATCTGCTTCTCAAAATACTAGTAGGTGTTCATGTCATTGCTATTTTAGAAATATTTCACCTATTATGGCTCCAATTAGACTGCTTTCTTCATTAATAATTGAAGCAACTGTTTTCTTTTCAAGGCCACCATACCATTGGCTTTTTTATTAAAAACAAAGATGTAGTGCTTGTTTATGGGAACACAAATAGACACATTGCACTGGAAGTTTCACAACTGTGGTGGATCTGCTTTAGGGATGTTAGTTATGTAACCCAAATCAATATACATACTGAAGGTTTGATGAAGAACATTTTCTGTAATATTTCAGAAGAATTGACTGATCCAAACAGGGATAAGAACCAACGTCAAAGGAAAGAGGACATGGAAAAAGATTTTTGGAAAATAATATGAAGTACAGTCAAATGAAAACTTACAGTCATAGTTTATCAAAATACTATTAATCCAATTTAAAAACATGAAGAAAGAAAGGTATGAATCAGCTAAAGGGTAAATTGTACTGAAGAAAACAAAAAAACTGAACTTCAAATTGTTCCCTCAAAATCAAATCTGTCATCAAAACTAAAAGCTTCCTCATCTGGTTCACAGGTGGGTTTGCAATAGCAGTTCAACCATTAAGATTTTACTCAAAACCAAGCAGCACAGAACCAAATGCTTCACTGAAGCGTTTCAGGGAAGCATTTGGTTCTCTCCCTCTCAGCCAGAGAGGGAGAGATACTTGATGAAGCATCCATTTCCTCATGTTATTGTGCCTGTATTGCTACCATGCCAGATGTCCCATTCAGCTGAGATGAAGATATACTGAAAATAAATCAAGGATTCTCTGTTATTTGCAACTTTAAAGAATGAAAGAAACATCCAAAGTTCTTATGAGTCATAGCCAGCATCGTGGGAAATATTCTCTTATTTTCTTAGATTTTTGCCATGCATATAATCAATTATAAGTTACTATTTAATGTCTGATCTTCTTCTTTTGGTCACATTACTTTGCTCTCAGAGACAGATTGCTAAATCACAGATGTCATTAAGATGGGTTATGCACTGTAGGGCAGAAAGATCACAGAAGTGTCTCAAATTGGCTCATTTTCAACTTTACTGGCTCTAGCCACTGATTTATGGGGCAGGAACTCTAAATTCAAATCATCACAGTAAATTCAAATCATCAACCCACCATACCTTATGGCTACCAGGTTGCTATATATACCACACTCTTTGGTCTGAATGTTGTGCAGGAAGTTTAAAGTAGCTATTTTCAAAAATGAAGAAAGAAGAAATGAACAGAGGACCCACATGCATGTAGGCAGCAGGAAGGTTGAGAGTAAAAATAGGAATATTTACTAAAACAGCTAATAAAATAACTTTAAAATACATGACCAAATCTGATAAATTAATTAGGGTTAATATGGCTGATTTTCAGGGATAAAAAAAAAAGTAATTGTGGGTTCCTAGAGTGGGATATCTGAGTATTCAATGAAAACAATATATGACATGATGCTGATGATGCAATCTGAAAAAAAAAGTGATTCATCTTTTTTATCTGAAATTTCAGATCCAATAGTATAATTTTTAAAGAATTTAATCAGCTACTTCATATATCCCGTCCCTCAATAATATCAGCGCAGTAAACCAGCACACAGGAACATGCCACCACTGGCAAGTGTGAGAAGAGCTTACAACTGTACACATGATTTCACAGCGTTACAAGTGGATTTCTCCCCACGGTTTATCGGATTTAAATCTAATGCAGACTGGATTAGCTTTTGTCCTTCTTGTGACCCAACCCAAAACACTCCATTATAGATGAAGACCATAACCATCTGAGGGACAGAATTTACTACATAACACGCCTCTGATTCAGCACAACTCCCTTTCCTGAATCTTTCTGCATCTGGAACCATTAGGAAATGCAAAGAAACCATTAGGGCTAGCTCATCATTCTGCATAGTGACTTTTATGTGAGATCCTTCGTCTGCTTTGTAAAGTCAGTCGCCATGCCCTTTATGAGAAAAGCCTCAAAGAAAGACGAGGGAACGCTATCAAGTACAAAGAACCGGTTTCAGTCAGGACTGAAATTACAGCTCTGGAAACCAGATCACAAAAGTGAGCAACACTGGTTTTCTCTGACCTTTTCTGCTGCTGACCTGCAGTTTCAACAGTCACCGAGGATTGTGGGTAAAGCAGAGACAAGCCAGTTATTTCTTTTAAGGGCAACAACAGAAGGAGATTGGCAGGTACAAATAGAAAGAAAGACACGGTTACAATGGACAATGCAAGTCAAGTAAGACTTGAATGTATGTTACTTTTCAAGTGTTGATATTCAGTAAATATTCAATAAAGTAACTTTTTTTGACTATTCCAAATGCTTTTTTTTTTTCCTTTTTTTAAATAAATTACATTTACAGAAGTCAGTAATGCAGAAAGATGAGATAACCGCCTCATTACTGCATCGTTCACCTGATCCCTGGCATGCCCTCATTTTGCTCACTGTGCTGACCTGACCTGAACCATAACCAGACCCACTGAGCCTCTTCAGGGGTAAAACTGTGAACATAAAGGTCCATGGCAGATGGCATAGAAGCAGTTAACCAAACATCAGGTGCTCTAAATACTCTAAATCTGGGACATCAGGGCAAGATCAACAACCTTGGGCTTTTCATATGTTGGATTGATGGGATTTTTGTAATCAGGTTAATGGATATAGCTGTTTGAATACAGAAAAATATACTTTGTACTGTTTTGAAAAGGTCTGAAATCAATTTAAACTAAAAGACGCAGATCAATGCAGTAAGAAAAAGCAATTTTCTGGATATTTTTTCAATTTGCCGTTCCTTTCGATGCAAATAACTAGGTTTTGTTTCACAGTTGCACTCTGGATTTACTGGTATTCAGGATTTATTTCTGGTAATTATATAGACAAAAATTTAATTTGTAAAAGTTTTCCATTTGACAACTGGCAGAAAATCCAGTCAAACAATAAAAGGAACTTCTCTATAAAACTTTAAACTTATATAGGGTGACACCTTTGTTGCCGTTCTTTGGTGCTTAAAAAGTTTCAAAATTAAATGTTTATGTGAGTTGCATAATCTGACACTGAAATCAATACATTATCTACAATTCAATCTGAATGGATTAAATTATTCAAGAGAAAACTTTACATAAATAATTAATTGCTCATTAAAATATATACAGAAACACTTGGAAATAGCCAATGTTGGTGAACATTTCTTCTCTGTGATGTTACAAACTTTCTCTTGCAAAAAGAAGCTTTTGCATTCAAATCCTGGACATGGGCTTAAATATTTGGAAATCAGCTGTTGTATAGAGTGTCTATTTGGAGTCGTGTTCAAGGTGCACCACACACATTACTCAATGACTTATGGAGTTAGCTTCCAGCCCTGCTTTAATTCAGCAGATATTCAACATGAATACCTGGTTTGGTTGATTTATTGCTGAACTATTTTAAGCAGGATCTATAAACATTATGGACAAAAGTGTCATAAGCAAGAAGCAAAAAACTGTTGCCGTTTTATTTTCTGTTATGCACACTCAACCTACCAAAGTTCCTTAAACTTTGAACTATGCAAGTGTTTTTAAATATACTCCGATCAGAACACCACAGGCTGAATCCACTCTTGGAAGTGATCCTTCATTCACACAGTTAGCCTGTTGTAATCTGCATCCTGTGGAGCTTGCAAATAATTAAGAACAGAACTTTCAGGTGAGAATACCCTGCATGACACAGAGAGAGTGAGCTGCTCTAAATCAATCCCTTATTTACAGAAATGGATCCTGCGTGTTGCCATACTTGGAGTATACTAACCCTTTAGCCTACATTATGACCTAGATGGAAGAAAGGGGAACAGCAGAGGGACTCAAACATTTTTCTCTCTATCTGCTGTCTCACTGGAAGAGCACAGCTCTGCATTTCAAACTGCTAACCAACTAAAATAAATGATCTGTTAGTCACATGTCCACCAGAATATTTCTCACTGGCCACTATTAAAAAACCAAAACAATACATGAAATCCGTTGCCTGTAATTTGATAAATGAATGGTTTTATTGAGAGATGTTTGCTGTATTCAGCTCTTTGGTAAAATGGGCTGAGCTGTGCACATTTCAGAGTGCTGCAGGTGAAAAATGACATCTTTGTAAAAACGTCCACTGAAGTTAATAACTAAGGCCATAATGGCCAGTCTGGGCTTAAACAGACTGAGTAACTGGGCTAGTCTGATCTGGTCCAATCTGGGCCGGGTTGTTCTGCGTATGTCTGTTGACTGTCCCCGGCTCTGCTCTGTCAGAGTGTACCCAGAGGGCCTGTTATTTTGGGAGCTCAGCTGAGAGGAGATGACAACATCATGGACTGCTTAAGCTGCTTACATTTCCTCAAGCACTCCCAGTGCACCCTGGGATCTACACTCTTTGGGTTGCTGCTGTCACCGTAGCTCCGCATACGTCGAGTGCATGTGAGCAGGCACTGCGATGAGCGCACCAAAGCAGTCAGACACAAAGCTGTGCAGCGAAAAGCTTCTCCTCTTAAACGCCATACAGAGCGATATCAGTGGAAGGCACGTGCACACATCAGTGTGTTTGCTAAGCCTGAAGATGCGAGAATCCAGACGTCTGTGGAGAGAGGTGGAACGAGGTACCACGAAGGCAATGAAATAAAGTTTTGTGTGTGTGTGTCTGTTCGAGCGCGAGTTCTTCTCCCATCTGCAGAATTTCTGTGTGGACTGAAGCACAAGCTTTAATTTGTGAGTCAGCAGATTCATTCTTCTGAATTGTATATTAATGTTGGGGGTTAGGAACCACAGAAATGACTGAACAGTGAATTGGTGGATTTCCACTGTAACATTATAGTGTAATATATGTTTTTGTCACAGTGGAACAGATAAGGCATCAGTGTCAGCAAGTCATTTTAATGAGGAATTAGTGAAAACTATCTCACACTTGTCTTCACATCTTTGAAATCAATCCGAAGTTCAGTCATTTTTATAGACGCCTTATGATGATTCCTCACTGTTTGTGCTTTAATGAAAAGGGACTATATATATATATATATATATATATATATATATATATATTATATATATATATATAGATATATATATATATATATATATATATATATATATATATATATATATATATATATATATATATAAGATATAAGATATAAGATATATATAAGATATATATATATATATATATATATATATATATATATATATATATATATATATATATATATATATATATATATATATATATATATATATCTTATAAGATATATAAGATATAAGATCCTGTGGGACTTCCAGATCCAGACAGACAAAATGGTAATGGCGAACCAACCAGACATTGTCGTAGTGGATAAACATCAGAGGAAAGCCTTTGTGGTAGATGTAGCAATACCAAGTGATTGCAACATCAGGAAAAAGGAGCACGAGAAACTGGAGAAATACCAGGGCCTCAGGGAAGAACTGGAGAGGGCCTGGAAGGTGAAGACCACAGTGGTGCCTGTGGTCATCGGGGCCCTCGGGGCAGTAACCCCCAAACTGGAGCAGTGGCTACAACAGATCCCAGGAACAACATCAGACATCTCAGTCCAGAAATGTGCAGTCCTTGGCACAGCCAAGATACTGCGCAGAACCCTCAAGCTCCCAGGCCTCTGGTAGAGGACCCGAGCTCAGAGGATAAGAACCACCCGCGGTGGGTGAGAAGGGAATTTTTTTTTTTTTTTTTTTATATATATATAGTATGAAAAGTGCTGTTTATTTTTTATGGGGGTTTTTCCAGGTGAAGTGGAAAACAGAGAGGTACAAATTTAGCTTTTGTGGGAATTACTTGTGAATTTGGAACCCAAGTTAATTTTGACAACCATGTATAAAACATATAGTGGTATTCAATAAGCTATAATATTTCAGCATCTCAGAACAGTAAACAGGTCAATTATACAAACACTTTCTTCCTGTTAATAATGATGATTTTCTGCATGTGGCTAATAAATATGTGACATTTAGAATTAGAATATTACATACAGTAAGTCCATTAAAAGCTATAAGTACAGAAATACCAGATTAATAGAAAGTATGTTTATTACCTGCTCTAAAAGTAGTTACTAAGATAACTACTTTCAAAAAGTACTTTTAATCTGACAAACTGGCCTCATCAGAACTAATATTTATTGAATATGACAGTATAATTTTCTTGCATGGTTTTTATAGACTGTATACATTTTACAGTGATTGAACATTCAGTTCCTATGCCACTCATAATGTCAGATGACATTTTAAAAGTAAATATAAAAGGTGCCATTACTGGCACAGATCTCTACAGTTACAACTGTAAAGATTAGGTCTCGCGCCATTGAGCTCCAATAAGCAGCACACTGAACCTTGTAAAACTTCAGAGTCAGAATATCACAATGTTTTAGCCAGAAGAGAATTTTACAGCTTCATATGCAGGAAGAAGAAAAGCAAAACTAAAAAACCCAACATACTCTGGCGCATTCAGTCCGGTTCGCCGGACATGTTCGCGCAAGGATAGATTTTTATGACATTAAACTACCTGGTGGAAACAGTGTTCACATCAAACTGGTTTTCATGTGACACCGGGCTGATATGGTTCAGAATAAGGGTTTAATGAGTTCATGTTTCAAAGTTGATAATATAAAGTTGTCACGGGGACATGATGGACATGTAAGCGAAAATGTTTAAAAAGACTTTATATATTCATGCAAATATTGACATGGTGATTTATGCAGAATTATCAGAACAGAAAACAAGACATCATCTGAGATTTCTTTACCAGCAGTGGAGCAGAGGTGGCCTGATAAGTTGACTTCTTTTTTTTCTCAAACAGCGGCAAGGAAAGGATGATCAGGTATGTGCTCATTTTCGATTGCTGCACAAATTATTACACTGATCACAATTGTGCTTTTGGAACATAATAGACAGAGCTTATTGACTGGATTCCTGATTGCAGCTAAAGGCAACGCAGCCTCCTGCTGCTCCTCTTCCCGCAGTAGGATGCTGCGCTGGATCAGGGGAAGCTTCGCCGTCTTTGCCGGATGAACCGACATGTGACTGTCTTTCTCTGTCCCACACTGACTGGTGTGTTGAGGCTTCCCAGATGGAAAAAAAACAGAGCTAGGCACCCAAAGAGTTCATCAAACTTGCTAGTTCTCATTAGGATTGAATTTTAGGTAATCAGTACACTCGAGTATAAAGACCCAACCGTCCGCGTGGTTCATGGATTGTGCACATTACGCCCGAGTATGTGGGGGCCTTAAGTTTAGCACTTAATTTTTATGTACAGAAACTAATATAGAGAAGAAGTAACTGCAGGGAAAGATTAGATATATATTTTTAAAAGTGTCAAGGTGAAGAATAAGAACAGTAAATTAAGAGTAGAGATTCTAAGACAAAAAAAATCTTAAAGTGTTTTAAGACATGGGATTTTAGTGGGGTATTCTGAGTACTAAACATTCTTCAAAGTTACATTTCTAAACTCTTAAACCCTCATCCCTGCAAAAAAGTTTTCAAAAGCAAGCTTTGCTCGAGTTTGTGTAAATGCATTTCACAGTCATCCCGTGGATGTTTGGGAAATGGCTATTGGGGTCTTAATCTTACACGAGATACAGAGAGAGAGATAAGACAAAGAGTATTTGTGCAGACACTCGTCAGCCTTCTGACTACGTCTCAATGAGACAGCTTCCTACAGCAAGGCACACTGCAGAGAAAGACAGGGAGAAAGTAAGGAGGGAAGAAACAGGAGTGAGACAAAGTTCACATTCAAAGGAGTTACATGAAGCGAACTTACAAAAACACATGTAGTCATGCAGTACTCAAAGAAAGAAATGAGTATTAGAAGAGATTCCTAGCCATACGATTAATGTATTTTCATTTTACACAAGTAACATTCATGCTTTATTTTGTTCTTCTACTCAGTGGAAGTGTTTCTCACATAATAGTTACTGATTTTGTCTTTTCTGCTTTCCTACACTTTGATGAATCAGCCTTGAAATGAACTTTCATCAACATTTATGGAAGAAAATCTTATCTCATTTTGGACTCACATGTTCCTAATATGACTGCATGTTTCTGAATCCACCGTTACACTTTGACTGCAATAGCTTTGTACATCCTAAATTTGCCATACTAATGTTGCTCTATGAATAACGTGATTCCCTCAGTAGAACCTAAACTGACTCTCCCTAGACACAGCAGACAAGGATCGTGATAAGACAGTTTTATTCTTGGTTTGCAGGGTTTTCTTTTTGTGCAAGTATACAGATTCAAACTTCAAACTTTCCAAAATAAAAGCCAGAACTTAACTTTCTGGAACTACTAGTGAGAATCGAACCCACTACTCAACATAGGACGACCAAAGTCAAAGCCTTAAAATAAAAACTTACCTTAAAGAGACTATTTGAAGTAAGAATCTCTTTTTCTCTTTCAAATGTTGACAGTTTGTAAAATAAGAATAAGAAATGAGGTGTAAAAAATTGTATTAATGTTTAACACACCTAGAAATTATATATTTTAAAAAATATTAAAGTTTTTAAAAATAAAACATACTATTAATTTGAAGGGTTGTAACTACCAATGTCACAATCCAATCTCAAATATCACTTTAGGGTCCCAATCAAGGCATTTTACTGGACTGAACCCAGGATATTAATCGAGACTGTTACTCAGGTAATATTCAACTTAAAAACCTGCATCTTATTTAATGCGGATAGGTATTTTGCAGGCATTTTTCTGGGTTTTGGGGAGAACGCAAAAATGAAGTGAGCAATGTAAGGTACAGTCCAATAAAACAAGATTCCGATTTCAGAAATTTATGTTTTTGTTATGAAGACTAGCCAGTTATACTGAACAAAAAGGAAACCTAATCAAATATTTTAAATATATTGCCTACATAAGAAGAGGACAAAAACAGTTTTTGAGATCAATTTTGAATGTTCCTCTCACATGTTTCTCAAACATACAAGAAAAGGTATGATCTCTCTTTTTAGAATCTCACATTTTGTAGCTGCAAATGGTTTCCATAGACGGAAAATGCATAAATAAGCTCGTGAAAGTCCAATATTTTCCTTCATAAACTTACATTATTGAAGAATATTTTCAAATCAATATAAGTAAAACTTCCACTATCAAAGAGAAAAATATATGTGCTTTCCAAAACCTCCACAGGACACTGCAGAGGGCCACACAACCTCCAGTTAACAAGCCCAAACAGGCCCAACGAGGTGGCTCAAACTGCAGCTTCAGTAATGACTGTAGAAAATCTGCCATCATCAGGTCACTTTCCCACCATATTTCTGCTTTCATCTTCCCTTCAATTAATAGGCAGGGTGCTTTGACACAACCACTTATTAGGAAGCAGCAGTGGGCAGGCAGAGATCGCTTTGCAAAGACAAACAACTTAATTAGTGGCGGCAAAGCTTTAATAAGTTCGGCTCAAAATAGTTAGGAAGGGTTGGTGAAAAAAGAAACACAAAAAGGCACTGTAATTATGACTGGGCAACATTGTGACTCCTAACTTACCACCCACAACTTCCTTGTCCTGTTTGTCCTTTGTTTTCAATGCAACACTGTACACACTTATATTAGATTTTGTTTTAAAATTATGGAATAACAAGTTAGAATAATATGCCATCTTTACATTTAGAGGACGTGTAGAAGGAGAGAGCTGTTAAAAACTCACATTCTTTGCCTTGTTAACGTGCAAATGAAATGACAGAGCATAATATCCACATCGTTGCATGCATCTGTCATACTTTCTTTGCATAGAAAGAAATGTGCTTTGTTTCCTGTGTGCTGTCAACAACTTACCAGAGCTAAGAATGAGCTGTCAGGGAAAGCGAACTAAGCTGAAGAGATAATCGCTTTTCCATTCAAAACAACTGCTCAAACCTGCAGATTTACTCACAGCCTTCCAGCATCTGTAACTTTATTCATAACATATTGAGGGAGCAGATCGTCCATAAAATTGAATATAATATAGTATCTACTACCGCTATCTGATCAATATAAAGTTGATGGAAATTACAACACCCAAATCATGTACCTGAACTTTTTAACTCCTAATTTTAATTTAGTGTGAACTTCCAAACTGTTGATAGCTAATGTTTCAGTCTTTAAGGTGAAAGCTACGGCCACTCACTTGCTTCCAAGTTTTTTTGTTTGTCTTGGAAGCAGCCAAAAAGATATTTACTGGCCAAGAGAAACTGTACTAACACAGGACTTTAATCTAATACCTAACAGGGCCGTGGTATTCATTGGTGTTAGGGAAACGGCTACAAACCGCAGTTCTAATGGTACAAACACAAAATATATGATGATATGCATTAATATGCTCAGTGGAAACTGTTGACACTACCACAGCAGCTAGCGTCCGTGGTCTTCTTTATCTCCGCTCTTCGGGATACAGAGAGTGACACTCGTAGATTAGGTGCCTTGGAAATGTCAAAAATTGTGTGTCACATAGCAGTCTAGGTATTTAAGATTCTTTAAAATGTTTCAGAAACAATCCAAACAACTCAATCTATAGTCGTTGGCATTCGTTATTACTTTCGTAATACCATAATAATGCTGCTATGTGACTTCTATGTTCTTCTTCAGCAAATGCAGGTCACTTTAGGGTCACAAACTATTTACACATAAGCTTCATTAAGGTCTCTTGTAATTATTATTTTAAATAAAGTAAAAAAAATAAATTAATTAAATTGAGCATCAAGACCTGCTGTCTAAGTATAATTTAAAGCTACTTTCCCACAGGAGCGGCTTCAACCAGTTTTGCCCCAGCCAGATTCGTTTCCATTAGCAGATCCTCCTCCTGGTTTCTTGCGACCACTTCAGGGGTAGAATGAGCTGCACCAAGCCATTATTACACTCAAGTTTGATTGACAGCAATCTGCACTGCTTGATTGGCCTGTGATTACTGCAGGAGCGAATGCCAGACCTTGCAAACTCCAAACAACAGCAGACCCTGGTCTATACATGGTTCAGTTTTCAGAGATTTTTTTCATAGAACTCAACTCCTAATTATTTGCCGAAAATCTCTCTATTCATATTTTTTGGTAGCACATCTAAAATATTCAAAAGAAAATGCAGCTATAGGTACGTTAGTGCAGTATGGAATCCAGATAATACATTTTATTTAAGTGTATGACAGTATTCAATGTATGGAGTTGTATGCATTGCAGTTATGTTAATGCCAGGTCAGGATGGAGACCCTGTGCCAAAGCTAAGAAAGCAGTGGAGCAAAGAAACTGAGCAGCCATCTGTCCCTCGGGGTTTTGCAGAGCAGAGCTCTGAGCTTCCAATCACCCACACAAACATATCCAATCTCCACCAAAACACACCTCACGTAATCACACATTTACCTGGCATACACTCTGCACATTGCAAAACATGCATATGACTCAAACCTCAGAGTCAGATGTTGTAAAGCCATGTGAAAACAAGCTATTCAATTTTTTTTTGATAGCTCAAGAAATCCGAACTCTGTTTAAATGGAGACTTCCCTTGTTTAGCTACTGAAGTAAAGTTTTTGGTTTGTTACGTTGTCATTAATTTAATCTTTTTCCATCTGTACCAAAATGAATCAATACGTGTACATAGCACCTGACAATGGAAGCGTCTCAAACTTGTTATGTTTGCCTTTTACCTTGTTAAACAAGAAAGGATAAAAACTCAATGAGGTTCAAAACCCAGACAAGTAAATATTTTTTTTTTCATTTGGCTTTCCTTTGTCTTGCAGCTATAGAATCATGCATGTTTTTATTTTTTGAGTGTGATGACTGATTTTGGAGAAAGTGTGAGGTCTGCCTCCACACAGTGTTAACAGCATCCCACCAAAGATGCCCACAGGGTCCTCGATTCTGAACAAACAACCCAACATCCTTCCATAAAAGGAAAAACTGTGGAAGCTTCAGGGACTTCCGATGACGCTCAGATTGACTGTGCTTGAAAGTTTATTCATCTAAATACTTAATACTAGAAATCTGAAAAAAACCTTTGAAAAACACAACTCCTTAAAACACAGCATCCTTATTCTAAGTGGTGACATGTACATAAAGATGTGTGAAAATGTGCCAGCGTCTATGCTGCTTCATATATTCTGAATTATTTATTATCGAGACTGAATGTGTTAACATTTCAAATGGATGAAGCCAGACAATATTTTGCAGACACCAAAGAAAGAATATCTGCAGTAAATAGTTTGTGATTCTTGCTTTTCTATTTTTTTCCCAGTCAGTTTGAATTTATCCCATTAGACAGGAGGAAGGAGCATGAGAGATGTTTTACAGAGAGCAGGGGAATGTGGCATGCAACCCTCTTGTACACGTGCAGCTGTGCACATGGCAACAACATTCATCTTTATCTTTTTTTCCATCAATTATGCATGTAGTGGAAATTCCAACAGCAGTAAAAAGATTAGATTTTGAAAATCAGACGATAAAACTTCACATATTGTTCAAATATTAAACATCCATCTTTATAGCTACATCAAATAAGAAAAGTTGAACGTTTGTCCTGCAGATAATGCACATTATGCCTTGGATAAAAGGTGTGGGATATCAGAGGGCAAACTGTGACATAATTGTGCTTCACTGTGATTACACTTTTTTTCTCCAAATTATTAGTTAGCTTTGGAGGGTTTTGTAACATTACCAAATAAACCAGATTTTGACCACTCAAGCACCATTAAATGATTGTGACCACTCTTCACTCCTCCACAGTGATTTGGCTCGAGCCAGCAAAGGTTAGCCAGTAAATTGTACATAATGTTTTTAATATTCTTCAACTGCAGAAAAAATGTGTGTACAGACTTGCTCTGTTTCTTAGGTTAACGCACAGAAGTTCTCCTCTTAACCAGTAGATTACTCTACAAAGGAACTTCCCCAAACCAGAAGATTACATTTTTAGTGCATAAATAACTACCTACTTTTGTAGAGAAGTTGATGAGCATCACCAGGCAACATGAGGCACACAACTCATGCTGTGACTTCATGCTCTACATGTAATGTCGGTCAAACTGAAAACAATCTTAACTATTTTACTTAATAAAGACACTAAACTCTGAGTTTAGTGATATAAAATAAGAGCAGCCAAAAAATATATATAGAGAGAAACTGTACTGACACATGACTTTAATTTAATACCTGACAGAAAAGCAGATATTTTTTGCTGTAAGGTGGCAGCTTTAGTTTCTAACTCTATATGTAAGCAGTTTTATTTACAAAAAGAAAACCTTAAACTTCTTATTGGGTAAACATTAAAAATAGGGGTAGGGTTTCACAGGACTGTAGAATCGAGTCAAAATTGAACTTTACATATTCACCTCTAAGAGTTGTTTTTGACACAAAACTAATATTTTAAAGTATTTAAACAATTTTCTGTCGTCTCAGTGGTGATCACAGTAAACAGGGTGCAGGTATTTCATTGATTTAAGGGCATTCACACCTGGACAGGTCACCAGTTCAACACATTGTCCTTGAAACACTAAGTTTATTGCCAGCTGTCAAATCGGAATACATGACAATAACACTTCAGTCTATTTCTTATGTATAAAAAAGCACAACTGAAAGGTATTAAAAGCAAACAAAAAAAAAACAATCTGCTCAAATAATTGCTTTCTATTCCTGTCTGCAAAGAATAAGCAAAACAGGAAGCAAGACAAAACCTTAAAATAGCTCAAAAAGACAGCAACATGAAGGACATCAGGGACATAATCACAAACCAGTATGCAACATCTTGTAGATTTTCAGCACATTTCCATCTCTGTCAGATATATCCTGAAGGTTAATGTGATGCAAAGGTCGCTGTGCTTATAATAATTCAATGTAATATTCAAATGCAGAGAACACATCAAAGCACTGGCATTAACAACTGACCATTTGATTACACAGCACACCAGACACACAGACATGACGTAAAGGTCAGTACACGCAAGAACCAGTTACACAACTACTGAAAATCAGGCTACCTAATATAGATGTGTCATGGATCGCAGTTTAATCAAAACAAAAAAAGGCACGCTGGGATTTGAAGCCATGCTGAAACACATAAGATGTTATTTAAATCAGGGGATTGACGCATTTACACATTCTCCCTGTCCTAATTATTTTACTGTAAAATTCAAGCATAGATGAAGGAAGCATTTTGTTGCATGTAACCTTTTCATCTCCCCTAAAGCACTATTCATCTTCTTTATAGACGCCGGTTCTGCTGGTATGGATTACTGTTAGATCACCGGCTGCCATTTGTCTCTTACATTGCCTCTCTCTATACCTTTGTTTAACTCTCCTTCACTTTATCTGTCCCTCTCTGCAGTATACGCAGAGACTTGTCTCCTCTAATTACATTGAAAATGATGTGATCATTCACTGCAGAGAATCTCTCTGACATCTGACAAAACAAAGAAAAAGTTTGTCAAGAGGGAAACTGAATCATCCTTAAGTCAGAAGTTGCTACAGGTCCTTTGATCGTGATTTTAAGGGCTGTGAAGGAAAATTTCAGTCATTAGCACTGCTGAGGGGTTTCGGGAGCATTCAGGACACTACTATGTCAAAATTTACTTTTTAATAAGTTTACGGTAGTTTCTTGGCTTACAGGTTTTACTTGTCCCATGTTGGAGCTCGTAACTGAAGTTACTTGTCAAATCAATTTTCCAATTTGTTTTGTTCCAAGTCTTTGAATAAAAAAAACATTTAGAAATAACCAATGTTGCATTAAAATCATAATGCAATACAATATCTTACAATAAATTGTTTTCAAAATTCATCATAAATAGCACATCTGTTTTTTGACATATGAGGTTGAAGAAGAGTCAGTGAGTTGAATTCATAAATTCCATTTATTAAGACTAAAATACAGCTGCTTCATTCATTCATGCTATCCTTATGGGCCAACAGAGCAATATTGCCTCAAACAACAGTTTGTAATTCCCTTTGTTAGCCTTGTACCTAAGCTCCGCCCTAAAGAGGACACGCCCTAGTGTGTCATTTCCTTTAACCTTAGCTTTGTGACCTATGTAAATGCATGTGTGTGTATAGCTGTATACCCTTGGAATTTGTCTTGGTAATTGGTTCACAACTAATTTGTTGCACTGTGTGTGTAATACAGTATGCATGACTTGGCATAAGAATAATCCACGCTAGCTAGGTATCCTTGACTGATGACTCTCATGATTATTGGGGTCTTTTTAGCAGTGGCTGCATGTCATTATGTAAATGAAGACTCCCTGATGAGAAGGAGGCAGGAGCAGGCATGATGCTCATTTCTCCAGACTGTAAAATTGGCTTCAGGGACTGGAGAAGAATCTTTTCTATATTTAGCCTCTTAAAGTCATCTTCTCTATTCGTCCTGAAATCGAAATACGTTGACATTTATACTTCAAAGAATCTATGACTTTCCTCAGCTCACTCAACTCTGTTGGTTTTGATTTCTACAAATTGCTGCTACAAATTCTGTCATTATTATTTATGAATAAGTGAGCTCTCTCTGAGAAATGGTACCAATGCTTTGATACCATCTTTTGTCTTGCAAATTCTAGCCAAAGCCAAACTTAGTCCACTAGTTTCTTAGCATAACATCAACTTTAGATCAGAAATAGCCTCTCTATCTTTAAACAAAGCAGAGGTGTTATTTTGTCAGTATTTGTCAGTATTTAAAAAGTCAGTGATTACCAACTTAAATAAACAGTATAAAGTGTCATAGACACAATTTGCTCTGTCAAAAAAATCTCAGAAAACGTTAAGTAAAGTTTATATTGAAACATACTTATAATTCCTATTATAAGTAATTTTATTAATTATGAGTCCTGCAGATGAGTGCTTTAAACTTGACATCTTTGCACCAATGATTGAAAGATTTAGAAGGGAAGAAGCAGGAAGTTTGACATAGTCAACAATATTAGTTCCAAAAGCCCAGATTGCAAAAGTTCTTTGTGTTTTAGCACTTTGGGCATTCAATAGAAAAATTAAAATGTTGAGAGAGAGCAAGAGAAGAATAAAAATGATGTATAAAGCACTGTGGGGATATGACTGGCTAACTGTTAGCAGTGAGCTGAAGTTAGCATGTGTGTTATAGCTTCTCAATAGTTATGTGGTTTAATTGTGGAAACCAAATGCAGTCAACAGGCATAATGTAGGTTGAGTACAAATAAAAAGACTGAAATGTTCAAAACTTCAAATCCAAACCATAAGAGCAAACTAGACTGAGAACACATAGAAGAAAACACTAAGAATTAGGAGTGAACTGGATGTACTGTGTGCACTCGGAGAGCCAACTGGAAAAGAAAAGGTAATATTACAGACGAGGTGGAAACAGAAACCAGCAACCTAAACAATCACTAAACAGAACTAACCATAACTCCAGAAATATAACCTGACTACCAAACTAAACACTGCAACACAAATCAGATTCTCAACAAACACATAATATACCTAAAATTCAGTACAAAGTAAACACAAAGTTGTAAAGGTAAAGGAAAAAAAAGCAAGACATAATGTACTTAGAATAATCAAACCTGAACTGAACTACACCGAGCAGTCTTTGAAAAAAACATGTGAAACCTTTAATTTTTTAAAATAAGAAAATGAAATTATGTTTGAAAAGTTTTTAAGCATTGGGATCATCTCAGGTTTGAAAAAGTATAAAAACACAGACAGTAGTTTGTGAAACATTTATAACGTAGAGTTTACATTTTTACAAAAATATCTTTGAAAACATTTTCAGCCTGTTCTTGTGGAATGAAAGTTGTGAATCTTCCATTTTTATGAGCTGCCTTCATCATTGCACCTCTACTCAACAGTTATAAAAATAGTTTGAGCTAATAAAAAACCAAGAGATCAATTTACTGAGAGACGTTAAAGCGGCATCCGTAGTATGTTTATCGTCTGGAGTGCAGAGTCACTGCAGAGGGACTTCATCGCAGTCAGTCTTTAATTAATAAGCAAACTGCTGCACTATTTTAACACCTCCAGTTTCCATCAACGTCCATGAACAACTTTAAAAGGCAAAGCTTCAGCTCATTAATAAATTGCTTTTGTTTCTCTAAGATATGTGAGTGATCTTTTTTTCTGACAATGCACCTAAATAAATGTTTTCCTGCAACAATGACTTTAATTTGCTCTGACCACTAAGGGAATGAGAAAAAGATGTATATCTAATTCATATTCAATTAACATTTATTTTAATGTAAAGCAATGTTCAATTCGCACGGAAAACAATGTCTAAGTCCACAGTGTAAGTCTGTGTTCAAGCTGATGTGTGTCAAAGCAACATGAAATTGTGTTACACTTTCTACACAGCTTAGATTTAGACTGTTTATTTTTCCGATGTAGAAAACACAATTTAAATATCACACATCCAGCTTTTGGACAATTTTAACTGGATGAATTTACAAATAGATCTTTCATAATGTCATTTTTACTGTTTTCATTTTAAAATCAATTTTATCTAATTATCTAATTATTAATTTTATCTATTAGATAAAATTGATTTTAAAATGAAAACAGTAAAAATGACATTATGAAAGGTCAGTTCAGGATCCTGTTTTCCAGGGTTGTGAAGTTTCTTTTTATAGGTCCAGTGCTCTTGTTAGATGAAACACTGATGCAAACTGAAGTGATGCGTCGCCTGTAACCTGCTTGTGAAATCAGCTGCAGGACTGGAGAAGACCAGGAAGCGGATAATCCTGTTAACTACTCACTGCGTGTTTTGAGAGAGCAGGGTGTGCCTGCTGATACAGAGAACACAATGTTGTCAAGATTTAAGCCAGTAAGATCAGATGCAACGTTTGGTTGCATCTTCCTTTCAGGTCAAAATAGAGCTTTTTCACCTTTTAGTTTGTTCACACCTTCATCACTGCATCAGGAAATGTCAGGAATTACTGTTGAACATCAATCATCTTATACTAAAGCTTTACATAAAAATCTGCTTTTAACTGCCTGTTATTAAAGAACATCTGTGAATTCAGAAGACTTTTGAAATCCTGCCTTAAGGTGAGAAGAGGTTAGGAAACTGGAAGGAAGCAATCTGCTCTATACTTACATCCCGAGGCCATCATTTGGCCCCATCATCTTCACCACAGAGGCCTGCTGGCCAGACTCCCAGACCTGTTCTGTTCCAGCCAAATATCTTGTTTATTGCCAATAGTTTTCTTTTTCTTACCCCACCTTAGTAGCCTTTCAAATCTTGACAAACTTCAAGCAACTGTTAGACATCGAGCCTTGAAGGACTGAAACTGACTTAATACTTTTATGATGACTATTTATTAATCCATGCAAAATGTTAAGGGTGCATTCAGACCGGATAATACGGTAGACTCGGTTCGATTGGGGACCAAAATTGTAACATTTGTTACATTTTCAGAACTCTAGTTCGCATTCGCACTGCACTTGTCAAACGACAAACTCTAACTGACAAAACCTGTTGCCCCGTCACCTGTGGGGGCGCTGCTCCAAGAACTACTGAAGGAATCGACACACAACCTCTGAAGAAAACCAGCGCAACTATATTCTTCACAAAAAAGTAAACAAAAACAGAGCAGTGTCGGATTTTAGAGGTTGTAGGGTTTCTTCTTTCATATGCATTACTGGTTTGGACATTGTCTGTTAACCGCTAACGCTAACAACGCTCTTGCAGGCGCCATTACTATGCAGTGAGTCTGTCCACTAAACCAGGCAACGTGGGATGAGCAAAAAGCACAAAAATGATCAAAGCGCCTTTATTTCTTACCCAACTTCTATAAACAAGACTTGCATGAAAGCTGAGAAAATTGCTGATGTTTGTAAGTTTTCTCCCTTGATATAAATCAATTTGATTTCTATTTAGATGCAAGAGAGGACTAAGCAAATTCCTCCATCCTATTTGATGATTCAATGTTCAAACTAACGAGCCAATTAGATCATCTCTTGTCATTTATTAAAGGTTTAAAAATTACAGCAGCTGCAGCGCACCACAGCAATGGGACAATAAGCTGATAAAAAGTTGTAAAGCAACTTAAGATCATTTATAGTCTGCTTTTTCTTTCTTAGTGTTGGCACACAAACTCGTTGATATGACAACCGACACAACATCTTCGTTAACCCGCAGAGCAGAGAGTAATATATTGACCAGAATGACCTGCTAACTTCCTGCTTTTGAAATGGTCTCTAGTCAGATTGCATTCAGACAGGTTTTCTACCATTTTAGAGTCCACTTCAGGACTGAGACCCAGGTTTTCAGGTGGATCAGAGTTCGATTTTTCAGTCCGTTTTGGAATTCAAATTTGCATTCAGACCTCCCCAAAAACTCGGACTTTCATGACAAATGAATAAGAGTCTGATTCAGGAATCTAATCCTGGGTTGGTCTGAATACACCCTAAAACTCTGATTCCAACAGCAGCAAGACAAGGAGTTTCAGTTTATGTGTCAAATACAGTAGAAAGCCTCAGGGCACTTTCCCACCTTGACATTCAATTCTGCAAATCTATTTTGAATTGCAGAAAATTGGTAAATACGATTTAACTGTCTGTGAAGTTGTGATAATATTGATTTTAGTCAGGATTTTTCCTGCTACTTTCTACACCATCTCAGCAAACTGATACTCCCACATGTATCAGATCTGCATCTGGGTGTGCTTTACAATCTGCAGAATTATACCAGGAATATGGGAGGTTTCTGCGCATGCACCAGAAACTTCAACTGTACAGTGCATGAGGTGACATAATTATATAATGCAAGTCTGACAAAGTGCCAAAAGTTTCCTGCAATAATGTAGTCCACTATCAATGTGCAATTTTATGCAAAATGTTACCCTGGAAAAGGTATATGTGTGGACTGTACATCTTCACAAGTGCAGCCAGAACAGTCTTACAGACGCATTTTCTATTTCAACTACAGCCCTCAGAATTTACGACTTTCCTCCATGAAACCAAATGCACAATTTGGAGTTGTACATGCTTCTGACCAGCTTGGAGCATTTGCATATCTATAATTCAGGGAATTAAATTTTTCATAGCCCAGAAGACCATCACAAAACCCTGAAGACTGGCTGATTTTAGCATCAAAGTACAGTAATATGATTTGAAGTCAGTTCAGTGCAACATTGATAAATACAGTTTGCTTGCTGCACACCTATAAAAAGTCATTACAAGTAATACTGTAGTTTGTGCGTTTCAAACTGAGTCAAAAGAAAAAGCCCCCAAAATTATTCACTGCAGCATATAGGGAGTAGTTTAGAAACCATTTTTCTGCCAATATTTCTGGTTCAGCATAGAAATGCTTCAACTTTTCACCTTTACAAAAACTCTAATCTGCAACTCATCTCCAACCTCAATTTGCCCTGTACCATTGTAGGACAGGGAGCAAATCGGGCCACCACTGAGTTCACAATACTGACCTTGAGGATTAATGTGTTGTTATTTGCCAGTTTGACACGTGTAACAACAATTATGGAGGATTATATTTAGATGAGATTATATTCTGAAGTGCATATCTGAAAGTAAATTGCAGTAATCCAAAGCGTACAGGTATCAGAAAATCCCACTGTATTTTTTTAGTTTGGATCCACAATTATTATAATGAATCAATTCAGGTAAATAATTAGATCATTATAATCAGCTTTGAAGAACCTCAACGACCTCTGATAAATCTGAAGCAGAAAAGCTCAACACACAATCATCATTTGGGTAGATGGAGTGTTTCACACTGATTAAAACTAAAATCAGTGTTTTAGTTTTGTATAACATAATAAAAAACTAACACAGGCTAGTTACCATGGCCAGTCATGTTACGAGAAGTTGTTTCTCTGCCGTCATCATAGCTGGAGCACATACATGAGATTGATTGTCAGCATTAAGACACTTCCCCTGGCTTCTGTTGGTTATTGCTGATTGTGAGCAGCTAAGTTATGAATATAGCATAAATAAACCACAGGGAGGAGGCACAGTAGTTCAATTTTTCCACAGATTACTTGTTTCATATTATACAGTCAACAGTTTTAAGAGTCAAACTTTTTTTTTAAATGTTAACAGACAAACATAGTGCAGCTTTAAGGTAAGTTTAAAAGTTCCCTTCATGTCTCAAAGGTAAAAGCCATTGATGCACATTTAGGAAGGAGGAAGACTTTCTTCACCTGGTCAGAAAAACACAGCAATACATTTGTTGCAATGATATTACCAGACCTTTTAAATAGCCTATTTTTTATTAACTATTGACCTCTTTCCTTTATTTTCAGTTGTTAAGATTAGAAAATAAGTATAGAGATGATGAAGATAATGAAGACATTTAACAGAAAAAAGCTTGAAGGAATAACTAGAAATAATTTAAACCCTGTTCTTCAGCCCCTACAAATTAACAACTACAGGAAGCATGTTGAAATTTCAACTGAGGACAACTCGCAAAGCCTTTCACCTCAGAAGCCATGCAGCTTTGTGGATTATTAAGCTGACTAATGCATTAGAGCTTTTATGGAGGGAACACTTCAGCAATGATGACGTCAGACAAAAAACGAACCATTTCTAATCCAGGAACTTATCATTGTGCAATGAAGAACTGTGCTGTATCAGAAGATTTCTGGATGCATTTCATCCAGACAAAACAAAAACTGGAACTATAACACACTGATCTAAGGCCACGCTGGGTCACTGACAGAGATGGGTCCTCGGTCTCAAAGCAATCGGCACACAGCTGAGAGATGGAGCGTGGCAGATCCCTGACGCCACTCAGAGACTGTTTCCTCCAGGCATGATCATCAGATCTGCGTCAGTACCAGGAAGGAATCTGACAGGGAACGATTTCACCGCCCTGTCATTGGAAATATATCACGTTCTTTCCAAACACACCGGCTAAATCCGGCAAACCTCATGAAATGGAACAGAACAAACACTGATCTGTAAACATATCTTGATGTAATTTGCAAAACAATTCCTGACAGTAAATCCTTACACAAAGTAACATAATAGCTTGGTGAGACAGTTAAATTATCCTAATTTATTTGTAGTTTCACAAACTGTTAAGTGACAAGAAGAACACTAATTGACTGATGACCTGTCCAGAGTTTACTGAGCTTCTTCTCAGCTACGAACAGACTCTAGAAATGCTCCCACCCACTGATGCTAAACAGGATTAACAAGATAAATGAAGGAAAGAAAATGTGCTGCATGCATGAGTGAACATCTTACAATTTTTTTTTTTTTTTGATTTTGCTACATGCTCTATTCAAATTTCACTGGAGCAATTTACAAAACCACAAAAATACTATGGAATATGTATTGCAAAACTGTCCATACTATATTGGGTTTTTCCACATTAAAACCTTAGCATATTTTATAATTAACTTAAAACAAGTTTCTATTTCTTGATGAAAAGTTACTTTTAAGTAAGTGTTTCATGTGTACAAAGATATTTGCACTAAAAGCTTGACAAAAACACTGTGTTTTTGCATATGCACAGCTTAGCATTGATCAATCACGTATCATCCCAAATAAATCCATTTAAGCTTTTGAGGCTGAAACATAAAGCATCAAAACTTCAAGAAACTTCCACATTCAGGGACGCAGGAACTGTGTTTTAAACTTTTTGCAAGACCTTAGAGTTAAATTAAGCCTGGCAGCTCGGGTGCTGACATCTAATCCTGCATCTTAATGATTACACCGTAAAATCTTCTCTTAATTATTACTTTGACCACAGGCTACTCACAGTATCTCCTCAAAGAGCAAACCAGGGTCCTAATGACACTGTGTGCAGTTCTGCTGATGAGATTAGAGCAGGTGTCAGTGTTCTGGGGGGCAGAGCCGCCTCCATTGTGATTAATGAAGCAGCTACAAACTTCTCTCTGGCCATCCATTGATTCAATGGCTTTTCTTGCACCGAATTAATCTGCCAGCAAATATGCGAGACTTATGCCCCGTGATTTGCTCATATCTGCAGTTTAGGGCAGCCGTGAATCGGCTGGCTGACACTTGGAGCCCAGGAGGGGAGTATATCAGCACACTGCACAGGGATGAGGCTGGAGTAGAATGACCGAAGGTAGTAGGGCCGGTTCAAGACTGTTCTGGGGGTAGAGGGAAAAGCCCTCCAGGGGGCTAGAGGGCTCCACAAAATGTGGTTTTGGGGCCCTCTAGTTCTGCTAACAATGTGGACTGGCTGCAATCAGCAGTCCAAACATTAGATCATTCCCACACCTGCTGTAAACTTATTGCATCTCTGGCAGGGCTGTTTACATCAAATACATGTGTAATAGGATACATTTATTGGCCAACTGATTTATTGGCCAGTCGATTACTGGAAAACGAGTTTCTTAATTTTGGGGGATCGTGATCTGCTGATACTTACATGTGAAGCTGATCGTATCCCCTGATCTTATCTTCATGAACAAGGGTTTAAAAATCAGTCCTCTGTCCTCTTCTGCTCTACAGTGAGAGGTTTGACTGACAGATCGACTCACCAGGTCAGGTCTGCATGTTTAACAATATTCACCCCACTGTTGCCAACTCACCGACTTTTTTGCTATATGTAGCAACATTCCAGACAAAAAAATAATTTAGAACTAAAATCTAAATCACCAAGTCAGACTTTCTAAAGATTGGTAACCAGGGATCACCCAGAAAACTGCAATTGGTGACATTCATTGATTAAATACATTTTTCTTAAGCGTTACTCCAATAGCTAAATATTTAATTTATACCAGGTGAATCTTTCTCCCCTGAAAATGTGGACCAGTACTGGTACTGGACTAATTCTGAGCCTTCAAATGATTTTCACATAACTTAGAAGTTGATGTAAAAATAATGTTTGTTTTAGCCACAGAATGATTATGCTCAGCAGCAAACAACAGATTCCCAACCACAGCATAGAGCAGCTCATCCATGTAGCAGCCGTGTTGCCTGATGTAAAAACATTTTGCTGGACAAACATTGAGAAGTTTTAATTATTGTTTAATTATTTGTTTTCTTTTGATCAATAAAATAATTTTTACTTACACATTACTGTAAAAACAACTCAGTTCATAATGAAATTGTGTGGTTTTTGACATTATAATGACAAATTATTACTAAAAAAAAATAAAATCAGCTCCACTGAGAGGGCTCTGGGGTCCAAAATGGCTCCTCAGTTTGCTTATGCCTTGGGCTGGCTCTGCACAGAAGAATGTGCAGAATTTAACACTAATTTATTAGTGTTAAATTAATTACCTGTTAATCAGCAAAACTAATAATAAAAAGGTTCATAAATCGGGATAGGCTTGATCTTATGTAATGTGAGACTACAGTGAGGAGAAGCAGAGTGAAAAGTCCTGCATAACTGATGCAAAATGCTTCAGTGCATAACTATTAAATTGCATATATGGACGTTATCTATCTGTGGGTTCTGAGCGAGAAGAGACATGAAGCTCAGAGCGTGTACGTCCTGTTCACTTTGACACATCACTTTGTCTGCACAGCTTAGCTTCACAAGGACAGAGAAAACTAACACAACATGATTCACTGATGTTGATACCGCAGCCCAGACTCACCACATCCCCCTCCACCCCACCAGGTTTCAGCTTCCTCCTGCAAAAGATAGGCAGCCAATTTTCTGAGAGGTGAAGAGAGCCATTTGTCTCAAAACTTAAAACACTGGTATGTCTTTTTGACATGATTATTACTGGAACCACTACTGAGAAAATGGTTAGTGAGGAAACGTTCAAGTGGTTCCAGTCTTTGTAACCAGGATATTATTTCTCTGTATGAAACAAGGATTAGGACAGACCTGGGAAAGAAAGCTTTTAAATCTTCATTACTGAAACCAATTACAGAAACATCTAAAGACTGAAGAGAAGGTTTCACCCAACAGTTTTAAATCTCTCGTGAATGACAAGAAGACAAAAACCTCTAGCTATAGATGTTTTATGTAATTTGTTTTATCAAAGTATAATATATTTAAAATGTTTTAAAGGTTGAAATCGTCTTGTTTTTATTTTGTTGTGCTGTTGGATAGCCCAAATTCTTGTACAGGAGTGGTTAAATAAAGGTTATGAACAAAGCGGATGACTTGAGTATTATTATAGTTGGAGCAAAAGAACTGTGAAGGTTTTCTGATTTAGTCCCCTGTGTGAAATCATACAGAAACATTATAGATGATCACGAGTTCCTGCTGATATATTTAATAACATTTTTATTACAGAATCTAAAACCACTCACTTATTCTTCTGCCAAGTCCATTTTAGTTCTGCGGAAACTAAGATGGATTGTGAGACTGACTGTGAAGGTGAATTATGGCAAATCAGTTACTGGCTTTAATAACTGCATACAAGATTCATTACAAAGTTAATCTATTATTTAAACAACAATGATGGTTGAAATTTGAGGGTAATTTTAGCAGCTAGTGAGTGATAAATGTTTTGAAAATAGGTTATTTATTCTGCTATGAAAGAGTGGGAGAGTTAGAAGCCAGTGTAGGCCAAGAAAAACTGCCACAGAGATGGCAGGTGCTTCTGGTTTAATGGACTGTTTCTCTGAAATAATTTGCAGGCCGGGTGGTTGCCAGCATTGGCAGGGTCAGGAGTGGTTTTCTCCATGTAAGTCCCTGCTTGTGTGCCATTCAAGTCCATGATGAAGGCAGCTTTCACCCCAGTGATCACGTCACTGATCACTGGGGTGAAAGCTAAGGGCTTTTTTTCTAAATTTAGAAAACAGTAGGGAAACTCAGCTTTTACCTTCGTTTGGTATCTTTTAGGAACTGCTATCCCTTGAAAAACTGTCTGTGCCTTAGTTTATCTCAAACTTCTTCTTCTTTTTCTGGAGTTTAATTTCAACTCAGTCAGTCCAAGTTTGGCTAGATTTAAGGAGCAGCAGACAGATGACGTACTTTGTAGAGTTACAGATGATGATAAATTAGAGTTGCTGTGAGCATTAATATGTTGTTTTCATGGGAATAAATAGTGTTAAAAAATTATTTTTCTTCTTGTTCGTTTTTTTGGTCGCACAGCAGATTATCTGTCTTCTTCTGTCATCGTACTTTTTCACCACATCCATAAATTTCTAATTTGGTCATCCTTCACGTCTTGCGTCACCACATTTCATATACAACTGTAAATTGGAAGAGAATATTGTTTTTTTCTATACAAATTTCCAAAAATGAAACTCTTTATTGCCAAGTTAATTTGAAGAGTATATTTATACTCTTTTTAAGAAATTATCTATTCCTCTCAGTGGTTTTTCAATCATTGGACTAACAGCCAGAATCTAAGGTTTTCACAAATTGTGTGAATTAACCTATAAGAAGCCTGCACAGCCATGGTGTCCTCAACCAGAGAGTCAGAATTTAATATCGTGACATGCAAACATTTGAAATTCAATTTAAAAAAGAACAATCTGATCATTTTCTGTCATTTAACAGTTAGAAATAACCAACTGACCTAAATCAGCCAAACGTTATTCTTAATTTAACATCAGATAGTGAAAAAAAATGTGTATCTGGCTTGCACTGTAGATATTTGTGTGTTATAGCCTTCATAATAATATCAACAAGTCACATTACTCTCTTGTAGTTGCGCTGCCAATTTAAGCCACTTAGGTTATTGATTTGTTGTGAACACATCAAACTGATCCGGAAGGTGACAAAAGGAGCCCCACTTACATTTATGTATGTAAATAAACAGCGCTTGCTCCGGTACCACATCACTAATGTTGCTTTATTGCATCGCACTTTGAAATCAAAAACTAATTTACTAATTTTTTGATAAGCGTCTAAATACTTATCGGTGACGTTCAACAGCTTACAGTGCTGCTTTAAAGTTCTGGGAAATAAAGGTACGTCCTCTTGAAAATAATTATCACCGTGAGCATATATATTTTATAAGTTTCATGAGTTTAAAAGAAAACAGAAAAGGAGCAACAGACTTTTCTGTTGCGCAAAAACATGGTGTGGATGAAACAGGTCCACTAATTAGTCCTGCCATGTTTCTCTGACATCCTTGTCTCTGTGGCAATGTAAAAGCACTTTAATTATTATTATTATTATTATTATTATTATTATTATTATTAAATATAGATATGTTGCGTCACAGATCACAGGTTCGGGCTACGAGATCTCACACTGCAGTGACGGCGAGAGCGAGAAACACAAAAGGACCTTTCAACAGGATGCCAGCAACACAAAAGGATGAAATAATTACCACTCCAGCGTTAGAAACATTACTGTAGATGTATTTCTATTCCATGAGAAGGCAGCCAGGTCTACAGAAGGATTTATTGACCAAATTGCCCACGTTTGTGAATACAATTAAAGCATGTGCTCTAAAACTAGTGTGCAGCATGTAGGCCTGCAGAAGCAAATGCATTTGCTCTCGCAACCCGAATGCATCATGCTGGGGATGGTTCCCCGTCCAGCGGCTGCTCTACAACCTCAGAGGGGGATTCGAGCATGCAGGGGGGGTGAATTGGTGCATGTTCCCCATCAGGGATGAAAGCAGTCCGTGCAAGGCAAGGCTCGTCTCTTACCCTTGGAAGCATCCTTGTCTTCTTTAGCCTTCGCCACTTTTCCGCTCATAGATCCCAGTTTGGATGTGTAATTCCCGATTTAGGTAAAAATCGAAATCCCCCTATTTGCTGACCGTCCTCAGTGAAATCGTTCCCAGAGATAAGGGTTCTGTGAGGAGAGAAATGCCGATGAGTCACATAGTTTTATTTTCCACAGCAGCGTTTGGTGACAGACACATCATGAAGCCTAACAAAGGACAGTGGGAGATGCAACCCAATTCAGTTCAATTAGGTATCAATGAAAACATCCAACTCTTGCTGCACTCTGCACACACTCACATGTCACAAGACAAAAGGAGCAGCACAGTTTCATGAAACATCCGGAACCAGAACTGTGAGCATCTCGGTGCCTACCTTATCTCCTCCACGTTTTCTGCTACATCAATGCACATTGATGAAAGGAAGCGCTTCCACCATGAATCCTGTTATGTACCAAAAAGAAAAAAAAGAAAAAAAATCACAACCTACTGTGACAAAGGACCAGAGCAGATTAAAAAAAAGAAGAAAAAAAGCTGCTAAATGGAGCGCAGCCTTTCTCCCCCCAAGAGGCTCTGAAGTCAAAACAGTGACGCTCACCACCTAACAAACCCAGAGAGGAATGCCATCCAGCGCAGCTCCTGCCACCAGCTTTTTGTTTTTGGCGTCTGCCTCTTTTTTTTTTGTCTCTGTCCTGCTCTTCTGAACGCTCAGCAGGCACAATCAACAGGACACACAAAGTGAGAGCGCTCCGCCCGTTTCAGCGCCGATTCACGCAGCGGACGTTGGTTTTTGGACCTCAGTATCACTGCTGGGATGTAAACGAGCTGTCCCATCCATAAAAGCGGCGTGTGTGTGCGCCGTGCTGTCGATGCGGTGAAGAATTACAGCAGGGGGTTGAGCTGCTGCTGCTGCTGCTGCTGCATGGCGCGCACCATCTTGCTGTTGCTCTCATTCAGTCGCCTCAGTGGCGGAGCATTGCGTTTTCCCATTCACATCCAGGCTGCGCATTCTCCAAACACTGGCTTTAGCAGAGGCAGAACTTACAATGCAAAGCAGTGGCTCTGACTTATATAATGCGAAATAAAACACAAGATAGACAATTTAAGAACTGTGTTTTATCACAGTGTTACCAGTTCATACTGTAAAACCTGTGACCTGTCAGGTGCCTAAAGTTCGGAAATCAGGCCTAAGTAGCTGCATCTCAAGCTTAAAGCAAAAAGGTATCACTTTGTGTAATTTAAGCTCAATAAGCTCATGTCTTATAAAGATTCATTGTATGCACAGTTGAAGCTTTTACTTAAAAAGAATTTACAACAATTAATGCAATACTGAAATATCAGGGTTCTAGTATATTATCTATGTGCCATATAATTTATCCCCTCAGACATGTGATTTATTATACCAATGTGTTGATAGCTTAAAGCAGGGGTGTAAAACTCCAGTCCTTGAGGGCCGCTGCCCTGCGATTTTTCGATCTTGCCACTGGTACAAAACACAGGAATGAAATGGCTTAATTACCTCCTCCTTGTACAGATCAGTTCTCCAGAGCTTTGCTAAAAAACTAATTATTCTATTCAAGTGTGGTGCAGCAGAGGCACATCTAAAAGTTGCAGGACACCAGCCCTCGAGGACTGGATGTTGACACCCCTGGCTTAAAGGTTCAGAAGCCCATTTTACTTTAATATCAGCCTTTGGCTTATTTGCATTGGTTGCCCTGGTGTCTGTCGTGTTCCTCTTGACTATACTCCATACATGCTCTGTGGGATTTAGGCCAAGCAAATTTGCCGGCCAGCAAAGCACAGCGATAACCGAGTCATTAAACTTGGTAATGATGGTTTTGAAAATGTAGGCCGGAGCCAAGTTATGCTGGAAAATGAAATCTGTGCCTCTGTAAAGCTCATCCGCACAGGGTAGAATGAAGCGATCTAAAGTTTCCTGGTAGACAGCTGCTCAGACCACAGACTTAATAAAATGCAAACAAAACCAGCAGATGGCTTCTGAGATCGACTCTGGTTCACGAGTGTTACACACAAGGAATGAAATCCAAGTCCGGGGCACGTCTTGTTGCGGCTCTCAAACTGCTGACTCAAGGCTTTATAAATCTCCCCCAGCTTTTTTCTCTCAAGAGTGTCCACATTGCTTCTCCCAATCAACTTTCCATTAATATGCTTGGATACATCACTATTAATAGCCAGCATCTTTTATGGCTTGTACTCCTCATGGAGGGTGTCAATCTGTAAATATGTGAATCAGTTTATTCACATTCACATCCACCTGTACTGACTCTTAATGTTTGCTTATGGAAACAGTCAACATTTGGGTTGAATTGCATCTTATAGTAGGTTGGCATCTTCATATCCCACAGCAATAGTCGTTAAGTAATGTATGTTAGCTGTCAATAAATTTTCCACTGGTGTATTTTTCCAAAACCAATTTACACTGATACATTGGGTTCATAAAGTCTGAATTTCCACTGTGAAATTTCACAAAATGTAATGATTTTAAAAAGCAAACTGGTACAGAAACCAAGAGGCACACAAGTCAAGCTGAAAATAGTAAACACTGTAGGCAGACAAGGGGAAGGAGAAGTGGGATTAGAAACATAAAAATATGAAAGAAAGCGTAGTACAAATGGATGGACTCAATTAATTATTCCCCCCTTCTGTGATATCATTGGATACAACTTTGTGGAAGCTCGATTAGAGTTTTGTATTTAGTTTTACAGCTAAATAGGAAAGAAGCAAACAAAAACAAACTACAACTGACCCAAGCATGCTGATCTACAGGACACAAACTACATCCAATATAAGTTGGATTAATTTTACAGAAAGTATGCAGCAGCAATTTGACCATTTATTACCACACACTGATAATTATTCACTTTGTGTGATCAAATTTGATTAAATTATAATTACATTCACATTTGATTTTGAAGGGTATGATTGTTATAAAGTCCTTACCTTTACACTTCAGAGAAGCCTGGAAGCTGCAGCTGAACCTTCCTGTTAAAGTCTCCAGTTTCATAAAGTAACGTCACGCATGGAAAGTTCACTTCGACTTGTCATTAGAGCTTCTATGTTGACGTCAGAAGCCAACTCATAGCAAAGTTTTAACTTTGATCCAGAAGTCCAGTCCAATCCCAGCTGGATATGTTCAGAGGTGATGTGACATCTCCAGGTTGAGCAGGTCTGTGCTACTCAGTGGTGTACAAGGAAACAGACCTGTAGTTGGAAGGTTGCAAGATCTGTTATTTTTAGAAGAAACTTGAAACTCTTTGAGCTTTCTTGACATGCTCAGATCTTCTTCCATTTGTCTAAGGACACTTAAATGAAAGTGCAGATTTTACATAAAGATACTTTCTTTGGTCTCTGGATTAAAAGAATGACCTAAGCTGGATTAAAAAAATAAATAAAAAAATTTGGAGTTTAAGTTGCATTTGACTTGACCCGGGTTATAAGACAAAAAAAAGTCTATGCAGAGTAACTTAAACACTGCAGTAGTGCAGAGATCTGCCTCACAAGATGGACACTTGCACAAACTAGTGCATAAAATGTGAGGGTTAGGGAGTGTAAATGTCACTGGATTGTGATCCCTCTGTGTCCATGGCCTGTGACCTGTTTTGACCTTTCCAGCAGAGCTGCGTCCTTCCTCAGTCTGTTTAAAGCAAAGCCCAGCGGCATGTTTGATTCAGCAGTGGCAAGGTCCTGACTCACACTCTGTCATTCCCAGGCAATGTCCACCCATGTCACAAAATAACTCTGAATCACTTGTTTTGAGCTGCTGATTGCGATATTTCAGCCAGATAACCATGACAATGCTTTCAGCTCGTTATTCCACACGCATTAAGACAAGTTTGAGTGCTTGCAATATTATAATTTTTAAGTAACAGACAATGTCCTTCAAAATGATTAGCAATGTCAGAGAAATATCTTAAAAGTCTGATAATGGTTTAAAATAATTTAGCACTGTGTGTATGTTATACAAACTTAATATGAAAGTTATAAGTTTGTATGCATCACACTGTATGTCTGTCGTCAGATGTTTGGCTCTTCTAAATTATGAGATTTACTGCAGAATCAAGACATAATTTCTCAAGAAAGCAATTACCAACTTAAATTTTAGGACTGAAATTGTCTAGTCTTTCAATGTTTCAATGGCGAAAATAACTCAAATTATCTTCATCTTCAGTGTCAGAAACAACAAGGAAAAGGACTGTAAAACATTTTGTGAGCAAAATAAATTTCTAATCACATGAGCAATGAGTGGATGAGTGCATTAACTATTTTTCTCAGTGGGGAAGGGATGTTTTCAAGAAAGTTAAAAAGTTTCAAGGCATTCCCTGGAGATTTTAAAATCCTTAACTCCAGTATCTTTTATCAAACAGCATTCTGAGACAAATAGAAATGTACTGGCATTAGTGAAAGAAGATGCAACTGCTGAAAGAAAATCACAAAATCAATGGATGGACCAACTTCTACTGAAACGGAGGGGATGGTATCATACTGCAGGACTGACATAAAGACAGAGGAATGAGAATAACTGGGCATTTCTGAGCACAATGTGTTCTTTGTGTGAGAGAGCTGCAGGATTATGATTTGAGGTACACAAGTGTTGGCATTTCCTCTGAACTATTTAAAGAGCTGGAATCTGCCAAACTGACAAATTCATCTGTGTTGAATCGCAAGGCACATGTTAAAATCAGCTTTAAGTTGCATGAAGTGTTCACACATTTCGTCTGCACTTTGAACTGGGTACATATTTAATGAGGCTAAATTAACAGTGAAGAAACAATTTAATTTGCTGTTGTTGGGAAACAAACTTCAAGAAAATTGAAAAACAGGAAAACTCCTCAGTAACACTGAATTTCTTGAAATCAAGGCTAAAAGGCATAAAGATGCTTTTGATTAATAACTGGAACATTGATCAATATATTTGATGTATTTGCTTGATGGTTTGACAAATTGAAATGTTTATTGCTTGTGACATAATTGGTTAATGTTTTTGGGGTAATGTGGTCAAGTTTATCACTTGGCTCTTAAATATATTTATAATTTAATCTTTCAAATTGTTTAATTTAAAAGATTAAACAATCTGTTGTAACTTTGCTTCACTCACTTGTTTATGGTTTAATCTCAGAAGGATTATGTTGAAGTTTACATCCATTCATATATTTGTTTTTTTTTCTCTCTTAAAGCTAACAATAGTAGAACATGAGACTAATATATTGAAGTGTTTTTTTTTTATTATTTATTTATTTGTACTGTTTGATTTTCCTTTTGAGTTTCCCCACATTAAATGTTTAATTTTTCAGACCATTTAGTTATGTAAATGAGGTTGTAAACTAGACTAATATTCTGATTTCTGTTTCTTTGTTTAGATTTTGTCGTTTAGTTTGACCTGTTTGGTCTAATGAAGTGCAGATGTGAAACCAGTAAGATTTTAGATTTATGACAGGGAGGTCAATAAACAAAAATGTTAAAGAATAAAACCCACCAGAAGAACTTGAAGCTGGCTGCTGATGTTGTTTCTTATCACCTTTTTCAGCCATTAAAAACACAATATTATGTTTTTTTATGGTGTAAAACACTTTGAAACTTTACTTAAAATTCAAACCATTGCATAGAGAAGCCAAAATGATTAAAGTGGATAAACTTAAAGTTCTTTTTCAGGAGCAAGCTTTTGGTGACCACTTGGTTATTGCTGTTATCGGTTAGCTATCAAATTAAACAAAAAGTGCCCACTGTATTCACACTCAGGGTGGCGCTGATGAGATAATCAGACTGCTTCTCCTACACGAGTGCAGCTAATGACAACAGTTTCCAGCTTTAATCAGTGAGGTCAAGGACAGCTTGGGGAATTAGTATCTGCTGGGAGGCAGAAATGAAAAGTTTTCATAATCAATCACATCACGTCTAAATACAGCCAGAGTTACACAGTTACAAGAAGACAGAGATTTCATAATCGTCGTCCATTTTATCAAAGACACAAGTAGACTCATAGAAAAAAATTTACATTAAAATATGAGATTTGAAAACAACGCTTAAAGTCATAGACATGGACTGGGTTAAAATACTGCATGCCATGTCCACTTATTCATTATAAATAAACAATATGGAGTAATGATGTGCAACAGAACCAAATTCAGACTTGAAAATAAAAATATAGTAAAGGTGGCATACACATCTGTGTATTTTAATAAACAAATGTATGACTTCATCCACATTATAGAAAACAATGTTTTACTTTCTCAACATTTCAAAAGTCTGGAAAAGCCAGAAAATTAAAAATTATTGCTGGTCAGAGTCAAAATGTAACTAAAGCTGTCATATTTCTCCCATATGTCAGATAAGTGACATAGCAGCTCCCAAGATCACGTTTTTAGAGCCATCATGTCAGAATATGAGCCACATCTGCAGCCTCTGACCCACATCAAACCGCCATCCACATGTCAGTAAATAATTACTACCTGAAGCATGTTTATTAGTGTGACGACTCACCCATTTCTACCCAATTTGTCCACTTCAATATATTTTTTTGGTGTAAATTTGTGTTTCTGACATCAATCGAGAAAACAACAGAGCTTTGAGGGCATATTGTGACCAGAAGCGGTGGGAGCCCCACTTTTCATTAATGGTGGCTGAACATCACAAAGCCGCCAGCGACTGTCAGCCTGGCTGCATCACAGCACACAGCACCAAGAGTGGATCTGAGCTTTCATTTTTCATGAACACACAGTATAAATGTATCATCAGAACACTATGAGGAAACATGAGCTCTGCTCACTTACATTAGATACAGTCAGTTTGTGCTATCGTGTTTTCTAACATCCTAAAATTAGGAAACGAATATCGATAGCTCACTGGCACACTAACCTTTCACTGACGATGACTTAAACTAAATTAAAATTCACTAACTGACACCTCATTTATTTATAATTAAGTAAAATAAATTTAAATGAGTCACTGATTTTACTTACAGTACCATGTAAATGTATTTGTTTTTTACGTTTTGCCACTTTAAAACTACAGACTTCAACACATTTGATAAGATATTATGTGTCCAACACAAAGCTATAATTTAGTGAAATGCAAGAAGATACATAGTTTTGATTTACATTATTTTGCCAATAAAAATCTGAAAATATTGGTATGCATTCATATTAACTCTTATACCCCTAAATAAATGTAACAAGTGAAACCTTCACATATTCAGGTCATTGTCTGACTTGATGACACATATAAGATGCATAAATTTAAACAAAAATAACCAAATAAAAGTGTAGTTTGTGTATTGTGTTTCACAGCAGCGATCCACATCCACTGAATGAAGTTTTCACCAAAGTATGCACAGCTTTCATCAACAGGTCTTCCCTTGCATTTAGCTGACTCCATTTTCTCTTTAACTTTGATTTCTTTCCCTGTTCTTGCAGAAGTAACTCCACAGCATGATGCTTCCAACTCAGTGTATGTTCAGAGTGAAGTGCAAAGTTAGTTTATTGCCATAAATGGTTTGATTTGTTATAGCTGTTTGTGCTTCCTCTTCACATTGGACTCCTATTGGATTTTTTTCAACAGCACTTCTTCAATAATAAAGAAGAGCAGTATGAATACTTTCAAAACGCAGTAAAACTTTCTTCAGGACAACAAAAAATAATTCATTTTATGCAAAAGGGCATTTGTGCGACAGGACATAGAATATGCAGCTTTAAAGTCAGAAATAAATCATTAATTCATGTAGCAAGCTATCTGAAATATCACATTACTGTCAATGATTCATCAAGAGGAGGGTGAAGTAGGCGTTTGCCTTGAGGGACTCTCATCCTCCAAAGAGATCCCTGTGGATATTACTGCACAACCTTAAAAGAGGAGTGTTGTTCGGAAGTCTCGATAGCGCAGCTCCACTTTTAGTTTTTGAATATAAAATGATAAAATAATTACACTTTTAGTGCACCCCTCTGCCAAAATGTTCAGTTCAACAATCAACTTCAGTAAAAAGTGACGGGTTTGTCAAGTTTTCTAAAATGTATTTGTTGGGAGACCAGACAGACTTAGTTTTGAATATTAATTTTGGAAGGATCCTCTGAAGAGGAAGGACATAAACAAATTCAGTCTGAACTGCAAACATTTCATGTTTGCAAGATATTTCTTAATTTTCTTAATTCTAGCTCTTTAAATGCATATTTTGAAGATTGAAGCTTAATCTTTAATGTCTCTCTATTGTTATCCAGGCTTGAAGAGTCACAAAATGACAAAACAGACACAGAATTTTCAGGAAGATAAATACAGCTAAACTACAATAAAATTTAATTAATTGAAACAATAACCCAGGTGTGTTAGAATGGTTCGTTTTTGGCTTTCTGGACACTTTTCAAAGCTTTTCTTCAGGCTTCAGCTGCTTTCCTACCTGTCAGCAATAAATATTTAAGAGTGAATCATAAGCAATGTGTGGGGTGAAGATACAGAAGCCAAGAGATGCATCAGTCTTCCACTGATCAGCTACACAACATCAGGTTTTCCACTATTAGCGCTTTGAGAATCACCTGGTGGTTTTAAAATATCTTTTCATATCTGTCAAACTGTTCCATTTCTGTACTTTTATAAGTAGACTCTACCAGAGTAATTTAACATATCTCGATTTTCTCAGCAATATAAACTCTGACTCAGCAGCTGCAGCGGGATATGCTGGATGACAGCTAGGAGAACAGAACTCTCCTCAGCCCTCTGCACAAAACGTCAATGGCAATAATTTCATTGCTAATAAAAATGATAAAGCTTCAGGAGCTGAAAACAACGTGGTTTAGCCTCAGGTGCAGGAGAAAATCAACCAGACGAAGAAGTTGTTCTTTATCTGGAACAACATGACAGTGACGCTAATGCTAAAAACCTGGCCGCCAAGGCCTTTCTGTAAGCCTGTGCCCAAGTCAAGTCAGGTTTATTTTCCAAGCCATTTCATAGAGCTTTACATGAGATAAACATAATATGATAGTTTTCAATCATGACTATTTATAAAACATTTTGTCAAATGCCATCATCAAAATCATCAAGCATAATCATCAACGACTATAAATCAAATATATTGATCAGAAAATCTTTGGGAACCACTGGCTTAAAAGCTCGGTGATTCAGCTGTTTTGCTGGTTGAGTCTCCAAGACGATTGTTAAAATCATGTAGCAAAGGATCACAAGCTAAAAGACCAAAACATAAGAACAACTTTCTAAGCCTAAAGGAATAAATAAAATTCAGACAATACCTTCTAGGGAAAACAATTTCCAAAAGTGCTTTATGTCTAAAACTTATCAGCTCAGTGAACGGGCTTGAATTTGGCTGCATGCTTCAGATTTGAGGTCATCAGACCAAAACAGTAAGCTTTTCTTTTGTTGCATGCGTTTTTTCTCTGCTCATCGCTTTTTCTGTGCTCTGAGTTCACCTTAACCGGACGAGGCAGATGGCCGCTCCTGCTGAGCCTGGGCCTGCCAAAGGGTGCTTCCTCTTAAAAGGAACCATATCCTACCTACTGATGCCAAACGCCGCATAGGGAGAAGGAGATTTTCAGGTTTCTCCTGGTCTAATTTTAACCATGCAGCCATAAAATCGGGTGCTGTGTAGGTTATTGTATTGTGTAAATTAAAAATATGTCAATTAAAAAACAAAACTATTTGCTGCTTCTATTAAATCATGTGTGAGTCGTTGATTTTAAAGGTTTGGAGCTGAAGGTATGACATTTGTTCACCCTGGGATTGCAGCGTTCGAAAAGCAACTCTTCATCACAGCGTGACAATGCAAGTAATTAACAGGAATCCATCTTTTGCACCAGAGCATTTAGCTAATTATACAAAATAGCCTGAGGGAAGGTGATAAAGTATGTGCAGTCATTTTAAGCTTCAATCTTTCATTCCCATTTTAAAATAAGCCTTTTTTTCTGACAGCAATGTTAGCATGTCTTTTGATATAAACTAATTTAAAGACTTTGTTTTTATTTTACCACTGAGTGAGATTGTATAGATTGTCTTGTAATAATCTAGAATAATAGAATTTCTAGTTTGCAGATGTCCCTTGAAGAGATATTTCTCCAAACTGTAATATTTCTCTAAATATCACAGTTTCTCCAAATATAAATATGGTCTTATACACTAGACCATATTTACTTTGTTTGACTGAAGCTGCCTATTTTCCATTAGGGAGCTTCAGTCACTGGTGTCAAAACTTAACTGCACTTTAGGTGAAGAAATTAATACTGTCAATAAATAATCAAATTTTTACATTTTAACATTTTGAAACCCCAAAGTCCAACTTATTTAAGTGTCATTTTAAGTGATAGACCAACACAAAGTTGTACTCTGAAGTGGGAGAAACTAAATAAATTGCTTTCTAAAATTTTTGCTAGCAAAAATGACTAACAATTATAACATGAATAAGTATGTGCAAAACTTTGAGGTGCATGACAGATTTGCAAAGCACCAACTCAGTGTTTCCTACTGTGGCGCAGTTTATCTGATTCTCTGGTAAAAACAGAAAATGGTTTTACCAGAACAAAACATGACGCGTTTGTAGACGACAACACGTTCCTGGTGAAAAAAACACAAACAAAATAAGTAAAACTGAAAAAAGTGAACCTGGGCAGCCTGAACTCCCCCACATCCCAAGAGATGCAACTCAGAAACAATCAATAGAGGAGAGCGAGCATCAGAGACTCCACTCACTGCGAGGCCCTGACACGGACCTCCACTGCGGTGACTAATCTAATTGGAGACGACTCAGACTCCCTGACTGCTAAAGAACAAGGGAAGACAGACATGCCTTCTTTAATCAATAAATATCTACAGATTACTGCATATTATCTTCTTTATTCATACAGCCACTCTATCTAAAAATAGAAAAGTCAAGTCAGCATGCACGTTTTATGATTTTTCATCACATTACAGAGAAAAACTGTTTTTTTTTTTTTCTGTTCACTGAAGACTAAAAGCCCAGTCATTTAGAGGTTGTTGTCCTCACGTCTGTTAAACTGGGCTTAGACTGTGTGGAAAGTATGACATTATGAAGCCCACATGCTCTCCATGAGGCTCAGCGACAGATTTACATTTAGAAATATGACTCAGGGAAGGCAGTGCAGGGGTTGTTTGACTGAGGCTGAACAGGAGACATCAGCTGTGCCAAAAGTCTGTTATTTAAAGCTCCGAAAGTTTGGAAATCATGTTATAAACAAACATATTTACTACTACTGAACCCTGATACTTGTCTGGCGTGGAGATTGAGAAGCTGTTGCATCAAGTAGACAGCGTTAATTACTCAAGCATGAATTATTTAGCCTCTAAACGATTGAGGGAAATAAAAATGCCCGCAGTCGATAGTTGCTAACACTTGAGAGGACTTTGGACTCCCTGTGGGGGGATTCCACAGTCAGTGATGGGTTTCATCTTATACACTAGACCAGAAAATGATACCACAGCTAAATCTTTAGCTGGCATGCTGAATCAGCACCCAAGGTCCCTGAATGCATCATTGTCTGGAGTATTGACTGACCATATTGAATGATTGGTAGAGGGTGTGAGGGCAACAGGTAGAAAGACCTGTGAAAAACATAGATAGTGAAAAACATTAGACAGTTTGGGGGTAAGTTCAACTTTGAGTGCTTTAAATAATGTAAATAATTAGCATTATACCTTATTGTTAATGCCTTACATATTGTTCTCTGAAATGGGCAAATAAATTAAGAATAGTGGGGGACAAACCTGCGACAGACTGCCGACCTGTCCAGGGTGAACTCTGACCCCAATAGGGACAAGGGTGAACAGAAAATAAATAAATAAAATAATAAATAAATAAATATGGATGGATGGATGGATGGATGGATGGATGGATGGATGGATGGATGGATGGATGGATGGATGGATGGATGGATGGATGGATGGATGGATGGATGGATGGATGGATGGATGGATGGATGGATGGATGGGTTACAGACCTGATGCTATTGTCTGCACTTCAGTTTGGTTGAATTTAGATAAATTATGCGAATCATACACTGAAAGCATGACAGACAGAGCAACAGTATATCCTAAACTTCACTGATTTAGTTCAGTTATCCAACCTCATCTAACAAGAGATGTGGCGCCACCTTGTGGTAAGTCCTTCAAAGTACATTTTTTAAATTCCTCACTTGGCTTTATGCATGAGAGATGTTTAAATTTTAGGTTTTTCTAAAGAGATTGCAGCATTTACACTTCATTCCCATTTCCTTGGGAGAATATAAACATTCCAGGAAAAAGAAAACAACATTGGAAAAAGAAAATAAATAAATAAAGTCCTCCTCAATTTATGCCTGGACCTCAATGAAGTTTGTGAAGTAGATTTTTCTTTAAAGAGAAAATCTTTTATTTGCATCATACAGTGTAGCATAGTCGAGATGTTTTTTCGTGCAGCTGCAGAGAGCGTACAAACTAATTGAACAAGATGTGTCTGTTGAAGTTTCCCAGACGGGTTATCTGGGAACTTGCAGTTTTTCCCATGGCCTTCCTAGCATGGAGATAAAGTGTTTAGTTTTCCATCCCGTAGACATGATAGTGAATGAGCGTACAAGGTTGAACTGTTCCGTCTGTTTTCCTTTCTTTCTTTTGTTTGGTCTTAGAAGATTGAGCCTCCGCCTCTGTTAGCAGAGAGTGGTGAATAAAGCAACTATGCAACAGTTTGTTAGAGCAGAATGATTTTCGCCTAATGCAGTGTATTTTTGCTCTCCGTCTGCAGATGTATTAAAGATTGTTTTTGCTCCCTGACTTTTGTCTGGACCTCAGTCTCTGAAATGTGCACTTCACAAGTTATATTTATTCAACGCAAAACAGTTTTTTTCTTCCACATTCAAATATGTCACCATGGTATAGTAATAGTATAGTATAATCAGTATGAAAACAAATGCAATTAATAAAAACACTTTATTACACATAATTTTAGTTTCTTAAAACTCATGTGGCTTTTTTCATCCAAATCATGTATTAGTGACAAATACATATAAAGCAATTTGTAAATTTGTACTATATTTATCCTTTATTTTTCATTATTTACACAGATTTTTTTCTCTAAACTGTTCAACATTGAGGCATTTTTGTGGTCCAGCAATTCAGGATAAAATACAAAGAAAAAATGAAGGAAACAAAGGGTTAATTTTCTTCCATAAGCAAAGCAAAATCATGACAGTTTCACAAGAACCCTGCAACCTTTTCACTCTGCCTGCCCTGACTGGCTTGTAGCTCAACATTGTTTCATTGTCATTATTTGTTAGCAAACACACTTGATACAAAGTGGGAAGAACTGTCATTTTTCGTTCACATGGATATTGACTCAGCCAGGAAGATTGTTTTTCTTTTTCGCTGAACAAGAAGGCATCAAACTGCGAGTGCAAGTGTGCAAACACGGAGTTGTACTTTGGAGCCATGGCTCATAGTGTTTCTGTTGGATTTATGCTAAAAGTTAGGATGGCACGAGTTTTTCTGGCTTTGCTGCTTTTAGACTTTCACTTTGGCTCAGCAGGTATTAAATAACTTTCTATATATTTTTTAAAAGTGGTAATAAGAAGATTCAGCCTGTGTATCGTGCTTTATATCTAGCCCCAAACACTGTGCTCCTCTCTGAGAAGACAGCTGACAGCTTCCTCAGGAGGCACAAACGTTGGAACACTGGGATATTCGAGGAGTTTTTGGAGGGAAACTTGGAAAGAGAATGTATAGAAGAGAAATGTAACCTGGAAGAAGCCAGGGAGATATTTGAGAATGATGAAAAGACTGTGAGTATTTAATCATTGTATTTGGAACAAATTATCACAGTTTGGTGCCCTGGTCATGACTTACTCTGTGTTTTTAGATGGCTTTTTGGTCAAGATATGAAGGTAAGGAATCTTTTAAGTTCAATAATTTAGGAAGAAGAAAGTGCTTATTTCAGGATAACATGGATGACAAAAAGTTAAAATCCTGTGTTTGACTTTCTTCAGGTGGCAATCAGTGCTCGTCGAGCCCATGTCTGAACCAGGGGTCATGCAAAGACCATCTGGGCTACTACATCTGCACATGTGTGTCTGGCTTCACTGGCACAAACTGTGAGATCGGTCAGTGCATTTTTCTTTAGCTGGACTCAAGGTTTTTGTTGTTGTTTTTTTGAAACCTAAGAAAATTAGATTTTCTCTGGCATACAACCCAAATTTGTTTACAGCAAGGTATCAGTGTCAAAGAATGAAGAAACAATTTCTCTTGTTTCTAAATTGTTTCTAAATTGAATTTGTGACTCATATTGAGCATCGGTCTGGCTTTAGGTTACAGTATTGGATTGTTTGTCTTTCTCAATGTTCTGAAAACTACGACTGAATGTTTTGTGGGCTGCGGTCAAACTGAAAAGGTTTTGTTCCTTTGCAGCATGAAAGGCGGCAAAATTTATGGAAAATTAATGCCATACCTCTCAGACATTTTTAAAGGATTTAGTGCCAGGTCTTTGAAGGAAGTGTAAGAGGAAAATCTTAATCCCGGTTCTTCTTTTCTTGTCTACGCAGTCTTACAGAAAAGATGCGACGTAAACAATGGAGACTGCAAGCATTTCTGTCACGCGATAGGAACCTTTGGGGCAAAATGCTTCTGCGCGACAGGATATGAGTTGATGTCAGATGGGGTCAGCTGTGAAGCAACAGGTTTGGATTTAAACAGCTAAATATCATAAAAAAGTAGAATTGGTTCTTATTAAAACCTCTTTCCTTCCTTTACCAGTTGAATTCCCCTGTGGGAAAACTGGACTAACCATTGGGAAGCCAGTTATAAGGTCTTTCTACAACCCGGAGCTTTCAGACCACCTGAACGCCACGACTCCAACCAACATGACGCCAACAGCAGCAGCCAGCACCACAGAGCCAGATCTGGATTCGTATTATGACTTTGGTCAGAATCAGTCTCTTAGTGACCTGCTTTTATGGGAATCCAATCTCTCAGAAAACATCTCTTTGGAGCCAAAAACACCTTTCAAACGTATAGTTGGTGGGAGGTCAGTCGCTCCAGGAGAGATTCCCTGGCAGGTATCGTTTAGACGCACGGATAACATTGTGGAATCCTGCACAAAACTCTGTTTCTATCCCCCAGTCTGTTCATCAGTTTTATTTTTCCAGGTTGGACTGATAGCAAAACCCAGTGGTCAGTTATTCTGTGGGGGCTCCATCCTCTCAGAGCGCTGGGTCATCACTGCTGCTCATTGTCTGAAGGAGGTGCCCGGCTCTTTCTCGGTCAGAGTGGGTAAGAATCGCAGGCGGCACACTGAGCTACTTTTTAAAGCTAAATATCTGCAACAATACAGCCGTTTTCATTCCCTTTTCTTCCCGGATGAATTAACTTACTCAATTTTAAATGGGAGTTTCTGGTGAGATTCTTTGCAACAAAATAATTTATTTAGTGGCTTTTTTTTTCAGGTGGGCAGAAATTGTAAAAGCCGCTATACGTGCAGAACAAATTAATTTATTTTTCTATTTATTGCTGTCAATTGTTCTTCATATGATTTCTATTCAAGAGCACAATTTGTATTTGCTTAATTCATATCAAATTTCTCTGCTAACAGGGGAGCATAATACTCAAATCACAGAGGGCCGAGAGCAAGACTATGAGGTGTTGGAGGAACACACACACCCACGCTACAACGCAACCTTAAACATGTACAACCACGACATCGCCTTGCTCTACCTCAAAGACCCCATCAGCTTCTCAGCAACGGTCCGACCGATCTGCATCGGGCCCCTGGCTTTCATCGAGGCCTTGGTGAAGCAACCTTCCCCGGCTACGGTGAGCGGCTGGGGCCGCACTCGCTTCCTGGGGTTCACTTCCAACATTCTGCAGAAGGTCGAGGTTCCCTTCATAGATCAGACTGAGTGTAAAGACAGCAGCAGCCAAAGGATCACTCCAGTCATGTTCTGCGCTGGATTCTACAATGTGGCCAAAGATGCCTGTCAGGGCGACAGTGGAGGTCCTCACGCAAAGAGCTACCGTGACACTTGGTTCCTGACGGGGATTGTGAGTTGGGGGGAGGAATGTGCAAAAGAAGGGAAGTACGGCGTGTACACCCGGGTTTCTGTTTACTACAGCTGGATAAAGTATGTGATGAGTGTAACTAAACGCAGGCTGGCTTCAGATGTGGAATACCCAGACTCATGACTCTGCATGGATGTTGATATACAGCACAGGCCACATTTTTGGCACATTGATTAGCAAATCACCTTAAGATAAATCAATATTTCATGACAGCAGCATAGGATGACACTGAAAAAACATTTGGAAGAATCCAACTTAAATTTCTTTCAGTGAGATAAAAGTACAAGACGAACCATTTTCATAACTTTGCCGTTAACACCATACCAAAAAATTCTTTATGCAATTCAAAAAGCACTTAGTCGTGTCCTAAAAGGTTTTTGTATTCTCTTTTATACTCTCTCTTTACATCATGTGTCGAACTCCAGTTCTCAACTGTGGAGTTTGACATCTATGCTTTAATATTCTACAGTCCTCTCTTTAGATCACCTCTCAGAGTTTGTAACAGATTCTGGACTGAGACGGTCTTGGAAGAATATTGAATGCGTTTCTGGTCAATCATTTGTGTTCTGTGTTTTGGTGTAAGGACTCAATAATGATGCTTTTTAAAACAGTTTGTGATGCCGGTGCCATGAACTCTAAAGGGTTCCCTCAGAATTTGGATGAAAAAGAGACCCAATGCATGACAGATCCTCCACCGTACTTTTTAATGTAATTGTCATTTGCTTCACTCCATGCCAGGAATCTGCTACAGAAGAAACATTTTACAAAACTTTTAACATTTCTCTTTATTTAAAAATCTTAGAAGAAATACAAATTTTGGTTCTTTAATAGTAGTTTTTGTTAGATATTTAAAATATCTCTAAGTGAGCCTTATATCATTATGAAGGCATAACTAACTCTTTGGAGTGTAAAAGTTGCAGATCCATGTTCTAGATCCAGCTGGAGTGTTTGTTGTCAAAAACTCAAAAATAATCATGTTTCCAATTAAAGTTTACATTCACAACAGTGTGAGGGGGAAGTTTCTTTTTTCTGGCATCTATCACAATCAACCAGTTGAGTTGGTGGCATCAAGGTGTTTCTTTTCTACGCTTCTCTAAAGACCTATAAGGACAAAAACATGAGTAAGTTTTAGAATAAATAAACTGCTACAGCTAAATATATTCTTTATATAACAGTAAAGAAGCAAGACCATCAAATAGAAACCACCAGCCTACTGAAAAGAAAAACCTTTCAAGGCCAAAGCTTCAGACACTTTCCAAACAATTTAAAAATTATCCAGGATATTTATTATTTATATGTTCTTTTCTGAAACAAGAATACAGACATATTAGTTTACATCCACTGTGTTAACAAAGAAATTTAGCTACCCTAAAAACTGTTATTGCAGTGTATATGTTAATATTATCAGATTATTTTTAAAAGAACCAGGTATTTTAAAAAAGAAAATTAAATAAAATGTCCGACTGCCATGCATTTTCAGTATAAAAACAAATGTTCAGCAACAAGCGTGTGTTACATGGCTCAGCAGGATTCAAGCAACTTTTTTGCCTTCTGTAGTGACATCTGTGCTGATTGTGCAGCATTTTGGATAAAAAAAAAGACAAAAAAACAGGGAAACCATCTTGATATTGTCACATCACTTTAACTAGATGTTTAAATAGTTATGCATAGCTTCTTTGAACATATGAAAGTGTGATTTCCTTAGGGACTTAACAGATACTTCACAATATGAAAGGAAAATTTAAAAAGGTGCTAGGTGTGCAGCAGTCACTGGACTCTTTTCCATTCCAACAGCAGCCTATCACAGCCACTCAATTTGATGTGATAAATTGTATGAGTCTGTAATCAATATTTAATTAAGTGTTCAACAAAAACCATATAAATTTCATGTTGGCTCTAAGGGATCCCTTTTAACGGGGAAGAAAAGAGTTACTGAGCTATAATGCTGGGAGAGGATTCATTTCTCTTCTGTTGATTGAGCTCAGCATCGTTTTCTCTCACCCCTCCTCCACCCTTCTTATCTGTGCTGCGAATGACAGTCACCTCTCAGGAAATCTTCAGTAAGATGACGGCATCTTGTCCTCGGCTACCCTCCAGGGAATATATTACCTTTGGTCTCTATTATGTTAATCAGTGTTTTATAATATCATCCTGTAAGTGCCAACTGCTGCCATCCATGCAGGGGGGGTAATGTCTCCCCTGCATCTCCAATACCTCAAATATTTAGGGATAAACAAGGAAGCACAGCAAGAACAACGGAAACACAGTGAAAGAGGTAAAGCAGCAAGCAAAGAGCACATTCAGTAGAGAGCAGGTGGACTTGTAGTTAAAGGCCAAAGATCAACAAATTTTATGGATGGAATACCTAAAAATGTTGAAAGAATGACAAAAATAAATCACAGTGAGCTTTTACATTGGTTTTCCAATGGGATACATACATTTAAAACACTTTTATGAAAAACAGTAGTTTAAAACATCTGGAAGCATTTCTGCTTCGATACAATTTGCTAAGGTTTGCTAAGTCTCCAAGTTAGAAACTCCCAGACAACATCTCACCCTATTTCTTCCTCATAATTTCACAAATCGGCATACAGATCTTCACTTTATGAACTCACATTCCAGCTTGAGACATTACTTTCTCCACTTTCCCTTTGGGTGGTCATTATGTCATGCAGTGTCACCTGTCTTTGGCATTAAACCATAGCATCATCCATCTTCAGCAACTCTTAATTGGATTCTTAATTTGGTTTTGCTTTTCTTTCATAGTTCTCAATTTGAGAGAATAATATCTATCATGAGCTACAAGCCTAAATGCAATAAATGGCCTTGAAACATAACAAAGCCACCTTTTTAAAGTGCCTGATGATATTTTGTGAGGTCAGTTAGAACCAAGAAAAAGTACATACAAAGACTTTTAAAGAGCAGGAATAAAAAGGCAATAAGGCATGGCACATTTTGGCATTTAAACTCTTAACTGTACAGAAGGATGGCAACATGAGGAAAAAAGAATATTTTACACAGACATGAACATGAAATTCATTAAAAGTTTTTTAAAAAAGGATGCAATTTGTAAAACAGTTTAAGGATTAAATCCTGGCTTTCATCCTCTCGAAACAAAGCAGAGCGACAAGCTTTTAGAAACAACCTCCAGTATTTGCTGGGAAACACTGAGTCCACAGTTTGTGAAATGAGACACTGCTGCAGTGGCAAACTCACATTCTGACTGCATATGTTGCAGAGGAAGCGCCAGAAGAAGAAGAGTTATCATCCATAAAAAAGTGGGAAGAACATGAGTCAGGTCAGCTGTTGATTGTCCAGAAGGGCTTTAACTGCTCCTGTGATCGCTACAGTGATCTTTGCCATCAGAAAACGTCTGTTCAGGAGGTCAAAAATAAAAACCGAGGGAGGAAATTGTCTCTTTTGATTCTGCTTCTTCTTTTAAAGAACTGAAGTGTGCTGAAGGAAGCAGCCACTATGAGGAGAGGAGATATTGGCAGCCTCAGTTATGAGACAGCAATGACTCAGTCTGCTCCACCTCTGCTCATCATCCAGCATGAGATTCATCCTCTGTTCTTTGTTCTCTATGGGGAGCTCAGCTTTCTCACCTTTAGGTTCCCAGGGTCTGCAAAAATAAAGCGCGGGTTTTGTAAAGAAGAAATCAAAATAAAATGACTCAACAAAGAAGATAATGTTTTTTTTTACCTCCCAGTCTGGGACAGGGCTCGTGGCTGCTGCTTCCTATAATGAGCTGCAGGCTGGCAGCTGCTATGAAGCCCTCCTGCTGCCGACTCAGATTTTTCACAAGCCTTTCCACCACCATGATGAATGGGGGAATTGTTTTGAGAAATAGGATGAATGAACATACAGTGCATTCTGTGTAGTTTCATTGTTTTTAGAGGCTTTTTAAGCCTAGTTTATTGAACATTCCAGTGAGGCTCACCAGCGCCCCCTGTTGTCTTCACATTGTAGATGGATGACATCTCCACGTTTGATGATGATGCTGCCTGGTCCGTTTTGGGGACAGTCAGCCAAAACTCTGTATTTGCCTGGAGTCTAAAACAGATTTCAAAAAAGCTAGTGACACACAAAAAACTAATTCAACGGAAAATTGTATGGTTTTAAAAGAGACATGATAACGGGCCGTGCAGCACAGATTCACAGTTCAGATGTTGACTGGATCACTATTAGTTGTGCACTCTATAAATCTGGCATTTATTGAAGAGTGGTTACAAAAAAAACCTGTTGTTAAAAAAAAAGCAATAAAACTTTTTGAAATTAATTAGCAAATAAAGAAAACATCTGGAAGTAGGTGCTGGGGTTTTGAAAATGCCATTTTTGGGCCTATAAAAACATTTTGTTTGGTGAGAAAGTGAACCACATCTCCCTGAACACATCTCCATGGTGAAATATGATTGTTGGTTTTTCCTGCAATATTTGCATCACATTTCTGCAGAAAATGACACTGAAAGTACCAGAAGAAAATAATTAAACCTGTTGTTGAATCTATGTGCCTTTCACATTGTTTTCCATCCTACAGATGAAAAAAAAAACATCTGTCCTCTTTTTGCTAAATTTTATGTTTATCTTTCAATTAATTCAGAAAAAAATACAGGCAAAATGTTGGTTCTTAAAAGAATGACAGCAACTTGTCTAGAGTAGATATTTATCTAAAATCCTAAGTCGCCTTTTTTCAAAGAAATATTTTGACATATGTGGTGCTAAACAAGTTTAAATTGGCTGACCAAAGAATGGAAATGGCACTTCAGGATATAAGGGTTGCAGATTATGTATTACTGCACAACATCCTGAGCAAAGGATGTTGATATGTTAGAGTAGCCTAGCCAAAGTCCAAACCCTAATCCTACTTACAACCTGAATGAACTTAAATTGTCTCGCAACGAAGAATGGAAAATCTCAAAATCTTCAGATATTGCATACATTCCTGCAAAACGTGGTTCAAATACACTTTTAAAAATGCTGAATGTAAAAGAACTTCAAGAACCATGCATCATGCATGTGCTGTATTGCATTTGTCCATCACATCAGGGGAGTAAATGCCTTGGCAAGACAAAGTAAACTGGAATTTACTTTTTTTTTGTTCCCTTACCAGTTTGACCATGTTTTTCTCCTCCGTCTCAGATGGGAGGAAGGCGTCCTGATCTCCAGGCCACTCCTCCAGACCCTCGCAGATGTCTACCGAGTGATGAGCTCCGGGCCAACCTGGAGACAGACGTTCTGCTAAAGCTTCTCAAAAAGCCTTTTGTTTCTGGAGTACACCATAACCAGCACCATGTAGACACTTAGTAACTATGTTGACATTAAAACTTACTGGGACATTAAAAAGAATGTAGAATCAAAAGCTAATCTCAGTAGCTTTTTCCCACAAAGTCCTCGATGTACCTGGTTCTTCAGGTCAAAGTACACCTGAACTGCTGAGGATGAAAAGTCAAATATCTAAATTAGTTTATGGCGGTGGGGAAAATCAGCACTGCAGCAGTGTGCAAAGCAAATATGTTGGGCATCAGCTCCCCTAAAATTGATTTCTATGATTTTGTTACTAAGTATCTACTTGATTATAAAACATGAATGTTGCAGCAAAGACATTTTACTCACTCCGACGGTTTGGCTGGTGTTTAGGGGAGTGAGACTGGGGCTCTGGACTGCTCCTCCCTGACTCAGTGTCCTCTGAGCTCACCGACGCCCTCTGCTGTTTGCTATAAAAACAAAAAAACAAAACAAAACAAAAAAAAAAACAGTTTTACATCACAGTCATGTTCAGGATAAATGTCTTCCTCAGGGGTTAGCTTTATAATAGATAATTGTCAATAACAGCTCTGTTCTCATGTTTTCACACAGCCACAACCAAATATGCACCAGCCAGGTTACACAGAGCCTACACAGCCATTTGTAAGCCTCCCAGTTCAATGCAGGAAACAAAATGTACAGATCTTTAACAAGGTCATCCCTGAGGATTCATGTGTTCACAGCTGAGATCTGGTCTCAATTTATAAGGATCCAAATTTAAAGAATCGATTGCCTTCTTTATTAACTACTTGGTTAATAAATGATCCATCTTCAACACTGCAAAAACAAATAAAAAAACAAACTTACCAAGTATTATTATTTTGTTTGTAGTGAAAATATCTTAGTGCATTTGAAATAAGATGAAACTAACATTTCAGCAAGAAATAGGAGCTTGTTTTAAGTTGTTAATGTTGATGAAAAAGTTCCAGTTCTACCGGCAGATTATCGGAAAAATGTCTTGTTATAAGTGTAATAATCTACCAGTGGAACCAGTACGTTTTCATCAATAATAAGGAGTTTGGGACTTAAAAGAAGCTCCTATATTTTGCTGAAAAGTTACTAAGACATTTGCAGTAGAAAATAGTTGGAAGGATTTTGTGTTTTGCAGTGAAGAACAGTCTCCCTGCCTAAATTTAGAAAGCGCTTACCTAGAAAAAAAAAAAAAAAAAAACGAGCCCAATCTTGATAAAATAATACAGAAAACTAATAAAATTAAACTAAAACTTCATATTTTGCATAGCATGCAAAACAGCATTTCTAAAATCCAAAAAAAAGTGGGAGTTTTTGATACAAAGCGACAAAGCCATGGAAGACCTGGCAAGACACAGATGCTGCAAGGTGGAATGAGTTATAAACCACAATGGAGGCCATAGGAAAGTAAGGGGGAGCAGAAAATGTTTAGTAGTGCAAAAACACAGCAGCGAAGGGTTTCCTGTCCTCATGCCATGATGAGGCGAGCCAGGCAAAGTTTACCACTGAGCGTTACGGCAGGTCAGTAGCGCTGGGAGCAGCGGGGGCGCGGCCGGGGCCGTTGCCTGGGGCTCCGGGGACGGGGGCTCCGGGACCGCAGGCACACAAACACATCAGCTGACAGAGAGACAAAGTCCAGCCCCGGCAGACAGCCCCTGGGGGCCCCTCTGGATGGCCGCATGCCCCTGCAGGGGGGGGATTTGAAGGAGTGGGGATAGGCAACTACACGGCAGTGAACATGAACAGAGACGGGCCTTTGCCTGTTCACATAAAGTCACCTTGGCAACATGAAAAAGAAATCACATTCACCGAAACTTCGATCTCATATGACAAAGCAAATAGTCTTGCACGTGGGTGCCTTTGTGTTTTGCAAATGGTTGTATATTTTTATGCTTATACAACCCACATTCACGCTCCTACCGCACTAACAGCTTCCAAAGGTACTGACCTCTGAGTGAGCGAAGGAGAGAGCTGCATGTGTTCAGCCACTGGGCCGTGTTGATATGCTTCATCTAGGAGAAGGAGAGGAGCAGCTGGTTGTGAGGAGACATGCACAGAGCTTTTTCTAAAGAAAGACTTCAAAGAAGCTATTTGAAGGCAGAAAGAAATGAGTCAGCAGAAAAATCCAGTTTGTAATCTTATAATTTTGAACATTTTGTTAACATACGTATGTGCAAAAGAAAGTAATTTAAATGCCAACTTCATTATATTTTTAAGAAAATATGAAAACACGTCTAAAATCTGATTTTGAAAAACCGTTGAAGTGAAAGTTTTTTTACCATAATTGTGTCTCTTATTCATATTTTTATATTCCTTACCTTAGCTTACCAACCTGCTGGTACACCTGCATATCCCCACTGTGGGACAATAATGGATATTCTGCCCTACTCTATATTTTAATATACCAAGTTGTTGACGAACCTCGAAGCAGCTTCTGTTGGTTGGTCAAAATTCGACGAAGTTCATTGAGCCAGGCCATCTTCACCTCCACTGTGGGAGCCTGAAAGACAGCCCAATTTATAATCACTCCCATTTTATGAACAAATATATTCTGATCATTTCACAATTCTCATTATTTTATAACACGTTGGATCTTGCCTGAAAATTAATAATTTAATACAATCATCTTACCTGAACCACATAAACTTCCTCCCTGCCGCTGTACCAGATCTCAAACTTCTTCACATCACCTTTGACATTCTCTGTGATCCCCACAGCAGTCATCTGCCCAAAGACAGACACAAGAAGTTTTAGGACGAGCAACACAAACAATGCCTCAGAATTACTCCACACAGCACATCTGTCCTGTTTCAACCCAGAAACTCCTGCTCTTTCAGTCACACAGCGCTTCCTTCCCACATCCTCAATAATAAATCAAGGAGCTGCGGTTGGTGAGAATAATACACCAGATGTGACTCTCAGCACATCAACAGATTTTAAAAAAACGTGCGTCAAAGGAAGACATTCTGCTCTGTGGCCAGGAGGTGGCTCCATGTTGAAGACACCACTTTGATCCGAGTCTTCTGCAAACAGCTTCCCTTCATCTATATGTTATTAGTGAAGGGAAATTAATGTATTTTGGAGGATTTTATGAGAGAGCCAGACACAGAGTGGTGTAAAAGTGTGAAATATAAAGAAAATAATCCATAAATTTAAGATTCTTCATAAAACAATGTCTGCAATGTGTGGCGGTCTGTTCTAAACAGGTTTACAAGTCTAGAAAGACAAAATCCAGAAGTCCCACTAGGATTAACCAATATATGTGAGGACTACACATTTATCTGCAACATAATTTTATGCAGTATTAATTTTGTGAATGCAGTAAATGTTCGCTAGTTATTGAAGTACTATATATTAAGGATCTCTGTGCCTTCAAAACTTCTCATTGATTGATGGGAACAAATAAATGCTCATCATCTCCTTGTCCAAGGCTGGTGAATCACAGCCAAACACTTCAAGCCAAAGCAGCCTGCAGTGCACAGACCAACCTTGAGACAGTGCTTGAAGCTGTAGGAAGGCGTCTTGTCGCTGCCGTCTCCATGATCCTCTCTGCGTTTACACAAAAGCAGAGCCCTCTCATACAAGAAGAAGTGTCTCTGCATTGGTTTGAAGCGAGCCAACTCCTTCATGCGCGTTGGGCCTCTCTTGTGGCTGATCCACACGCTGAAAGAGCCCTGCATCAGCACCCGGCCCAGCTCGCAGATTTCCCCCTGAGGTGGAGAGGGAAGGATTTCAGGTTTTTGGTAAATAATACTGAGAATTAAATACGATGTAGGAATTAAGACAAGAGAAGAAAAATAATATTTTAACCTCGTATCCTGTAATGGCAATCTGATGCATGGAGTCGTTGACTGATTTGAGCAGATCCAGCATGGCTGTCAGCGCCCCCTGCAGTTCAGAAGTGCCTTCACAATCTGGACTGTACTTCAGCAGCTCCTGAGAATATAAACATGCAGACATGTTGGAAAAGATGCACATAAAATCATATAAAACACACATAAAATATTAAAACTAAGATATTTATTTATTTATTTTTTTTTTTAATTGGAAATCGTATATTTAATGAATAAAGCAGCTCATGAATTTCCAACCTTAAGCAGCAGCTGGTATTTTGTGAGGCGCTGGACCGGTTTGAGCAGATAGGAATCCAGGCCCAGTTTGTGCTCCAGCTTCTTCTGACACTCCTTCATGTGGAAAATAAACATGATCAGATGCAGCTCTGGTTTTAACTTACTGAGTTAATCACATGTATTTAAACTATTTGCATTTGTTAAACACACACTGTGCAACGACGACTCAAATATTTTCTGAAATATTTCTTTTATATTCTTTTTTTATTTTTACTATTATTTGTTTTTATTTATAGAGACATTTTTATAGTAATTTTTAAATATTTAAAGTTTCCCCAGACAACATTAGGCCAGTAGAAAAGAGTAAAACAACTGAAAAACTTACCTGAAAAAAGGCACAGTCTGAGAATTGTCTCCATAGCGCTTCAGAACGTAGCTTATTCTGACAGTACATCTCATACATCTGGAAGCTTTCTTTCTGAAGATTGAGAAAAAATACATTTTTAAATAAAAAAGGAGAAAAATTGCCAAAAATAATAAAATATATTTCTTTAAATAAATATTTATTTATTTACCCGCTGGAGAAAACAAGCTCCAACAGTTTCAGGAGCCTCCAGACATCCTTCAAGGTCTTGTAAGAAAACTCTGAATTATCAGAAAGATAAAAAAAAAAAACTGCATATTTATTCTCAAGACAAAGCAAGTGAAACAAATATGAATTATATCCGGTAACTCCGCTTTCAGACATAGAATAATACCAGAAATTGATGCAGCTCCACTCCAATCTTAGCAGTAATAAATGAACCTTTTGGATGCTTTATTTAGTATGACGCTTGAACAGTAAATTGTCGTCTCATTAACGTTAATTTAATTCTGCTGATTTCATAGTGCTGTAATTTTACTTAATTTGTATATTTTTTAAACACTCTGTCCACGGGTATATTGTTTTGTACGTGTTAAATGTTTAACAGATACTTGACTTAACCAATATTCAACAAAAGATAAAAGATCAAAAATTATGAAACAACAATTTCAAATAGATATTGTACGTATTGATATTTTCTTTGTTTTTTTGGCTGCGATGACAAAAGTCAATAATTGATAAAGAAAATTATTTTGATAAGTTTCCAAATTTGAACTAATATTTCAACTCAGATGGTAACCCTAAGCAAAATCACTCCTAATAAATCTAGAAATTAAGATTGAAGTGAAATTAAAGTTTCATTTACAAAAAGGTTTGTTGTTTTTCACTGGAACTGACAAGTATGGACAATCGGTATGATATTTCTACTTATCTATTTAATTAAGACAGGAAGCTCTACAAAATGTGCAGGACAGTAGAAAACAGTAAAACAACTGAAAACCTTGCTGAATCATTTTGTAATGTAACAGTTTAGATCTTCAGTAAGCCTGTGACTTTCCACCAACAGCACCAGTGTTACTCTGTTTGGGACGCGTTAATAAAACACACCTGCTGTGAAAGTTGTAGATCTCAGGCATGTTTCCGAAGAGAATGTCTTTCTTACTGCGTAGTATTGGTGGAAGAAGCCCCGACAGAGCTGAGTTATCCATTTCAGCTCTGTAACCCTGCAATTTTAAGATCAGCAAAGTGTGTTCAGGTGACAAAAACAGATATGAGGTAAAATCCAACTTGGAGCCTTTTTGAACTGATTCCTACCAGCAGCACTGACAGCAGCTCCTCCACATAGATTCTCTCAGTCTCTATAAGTTCCCTCATTACATGTCTGACACAAACGCAGGAAGAGAGAGAAAGACAGCCAGAGGGCATCGTTAGCACAAAGCACAGAGAATCACAGACTAAACATCAAAAGGATGGACAGATGGACGGATTTCTCCTTTTTACCGCTTTAAGAAATCCGGGCTGTCGTCTCCATCCAGACTGTAGGAGACGCAGCTCCGACTCTCCTGGTAGTCATGAATCACCTCGATCTGAAAAGACCGCAGAAAGGTCAGCACTGCATTTACTGTCTGGTATTAAAGGGAGAGCTGGACTTTTGGAGTGAGGTTCAAACGTTTCAGGCAGTTAGCATCATTCTTGCAATGGAATCTTTTTTAGTATAAATTCAGATTAGTTGGAACAGGAGGCTAAAGCTAATGGCTAGTCTGCAAGGGATCAAAAGGTTCTTCTAATAAAACTAATTCAATTTCTGCAGCGTCGCTGTGGTTTGTTTTCCAATCCTTTAAACTGTTGTCACATTTCCACTGACAAGTTGGGTTTTTTTATGTTGCTTTTCTTGTTTTTGTTTTTTTATGGAGAAAAACATTTGTGGCACCAGCTTCTGTCAATAACTACCACATGCAAAGCAATGATGATTCAAAGCAGAAAAACTTGCTGACATGCCAAGGAGGTAAATAAAATAGCTGAATTGCCTCCTTATCATGTCAGCATGTTCTGCAAAGGCCAACTCTTATCATTCAGGTGTATTGGAGCAGGAACTAAAATGTGCAGGACAATGGGACTCGAGGACTGCAGTTGCAAATCCCTGTTTTAAAATAATGTAAAATACCATTTAGATGAACTGCTGTGATAGTTTTGAGCATAAAGTTGTTTTAATGCAGTAAAAATCCACTTTAAGCCAAGATCCCTGTTGGACTAGCTGTTGGCTTCAGCCTCTGGGTCTGGATTTAATCTGGATTTAACATAAAAGAAGATGCCAGGAGATCTTATCTACTGCAGGTAAGATATTAACTGCTGATACCTTTTAACAAAAACTCACCTCACAACTCCTGAACTATCTATTTAAGGAAAATATTGTAAGGACTAATCATTAGATTAAACTGACAGTTACTATACGATTTAATAGTTCTAAGTAGGAGTAAAAATGAAGGAACAAAGTTTTCTCACTTTTCTGGGATTTGGACTTTTCCGGGATGATTTCTTGCCAGGAAGTGAAATGTCAAATGTAAACTTCAAGCCATCACCTGTAAAACCCACATTGATGTCTCATTAGTTTAATAACTGTGTTAATAGGAGTCAAACCGAGAAGGGAACCTATTTAATTGGTAAAAATGAAACAGATCAACAGTATATATTTCCCCAAAATTAAAATGAATTCCAAGATGTTCTTGCAATAAAAGGTAATTGCTAACTTTTGACTCTACTGTCCTTGTTTTGTTCAGCCTCTCTAGAGGCACAAGATGAGACAAAAAGTTATTTAAGTACATGAACAATGAAAGGTTGCATCAAAGCTATTGAGGAGTCACTGGTTTCCCTCTGGACTGACTGATGATAACATCTGTCCTTTTTCTAGTTCATTTGTAAAGGTGGTGATGCAAAACCCCAAGGCCATTCAGGCAGACCGTGGAGAGGACCTGTGATGTGATAATCTAACCATGGGAGAAAACCTGCTGTCACTGTGATAGCAGTTATATTGGACACTATGTCGAAAAAAAAAAAAACATCAAGGAGGTTACAAGAGTCGCATGCACAAGTTGGCAGTCTGGTTACCTGCCAGTGAGGGTCAGTTTTATATTATGTGTCAAACATGGTCTGATTTGAATACCGTGTTTAGGGGAGAAGAGCGGTGACTTGGAGCGAGGTTGGTTCTCGGGTCTGGGGGCCACCAGCTGGATTGGTCGCACATGTTTGTCAGCCAACTTCCTCAAAGAAGCTTGTCTGTTCTGGATCATCTGCTGTACTGCTGCATGCTTTTCAAAAACATTCCCAATCTGAGTCTGACAAAGAGACAAAAGAAAGCAAAGATGAAGAGGAGAAAATGGTGATCAGTCTTTTTAGATAACGACTTGTAGCTAACCTGTAGCTGAGGCGTGATGACAGCCTCATATTCAATAGCCAGAATATCATGACCTGAGCTCAGCATAGACGGCGCCCCCTCCAGGAACTTCTCAATTTCCCTGAGAGACATCTGGGCACCTTCCTTGGACTGGGTCTTGTCTACTAATTGGTTTGCTAACAAATACGCTCCATCATCACACCAAGTCTGGGCCTGGAAGCAGAGAGCAGAAAGATGCTTTGCAATTTCTGCACGTCTTAATGTGATTGAAAAGTAAAAGGTATGTTTGTTAATACCTGCCCGAGACAAAGCAACAGTTGGTGTGTTTGCATCAGGAAAGAGTGCTTGGACTTCAGCGCAGCAGAGAGTGTGTCACAGTGGTGGCGGAGCTCATTGCAGCGCTGCATGATGAGCCCCATGGCGTAATGGTGACCCGCTGACAGCTGGTGTCCGTGGAGAATGATGATCTGGGCTCGAGACATCACTTCCTGGTAGAGGAAAAAGGAAAAAATCTGATTTTATTTCATAGATCAAACGAAAGTGATGCAAGAAGTTTTTTTATACATAGAAATCTGAAGAGTGTGACGTGTTTGCATTCGACCTCCTTTTCTCTAAAACTCCAAAGTAAAATGCGGTTCAATCAAATACCAACTTTTTGACCTACACAAAGCAAATTGCCATTATAGGAAGCTAAACTGAATATCAAATTACGCTGTCTGTGACAGCAGCATCACGATATGGAGATCAAGACAACTGCAGAGCACAGCAGACAGGGAAAATAAAAAAGTGCAGAAAAGTCTGAATTAGGGATAGGCTATAAAATAATATACTAAGCTTTGGACATTTCACCAAGTGAAGATTATGAAATAACAGCAAATCCACCAGGAAATGCAGCTTCACCCAACCTCACAGGCTGAATAAGGAAATAAATTCAGATCCTTTTGAAGAACAAATGTTCTTGAATTAATCCTAAAACTAGATAACTTTTAGAATTAAGTGAAGTAAAAATGCAGAACTTGATGATATAAAATATGATGATATAACATCAAAATAATCCATATTTGTTTGGTAAAAAAAACACATGAAATACATGGAATAAGAAATTGGAAATCAGACTTTAACATTGTAACTGGAGACACACTGACCTGTGCATTAGTTTCCAGGTCGTCGAGTCTTTTCAGAAGCTGCTCTGTTTGAGCCAGAGTGTTCACATTTATGGACAATTCTCTCTCCTGATGCATAAGATGTTCAAGACACAATTCCATCTAAACAAACAGATAAATCAGACATGCAAACATTAAACATTAGTGTTAAAACTTTGGTTTTAACACGTATCTCTAATGCTCTACAATGAAAATGACGTAACAACATCACCTCCTGAAAGCTTTGCTCATATCTGAGCAGCTGACGGTACTGATGCAGTTTCAGATGATGCTTCTCAAAGAAGCCGTCAAAGGCCGACTCCATGTCTCTGAGCTGTGCAAGAAGCCTAAAAGAGGAACTGTCAGTCCATTGTAGCAGAGGTGTAGTGAATAAACATATTGTACGGATGCAGGGAACATTAAAGACACCATTTACCTCTGTACTGTCTCCCAGTCCAGCTTCACATCCCACTGGGAATCATCATCCTTCCCAGTTGTTTCCAAGTTGGACAGAAGATGGCGACCCTCCTTTGAAACTGACCTTATTGCATCCTTCCAGAGACCAATTTACATAAAAAAAAATGCAGGGTGACATCAGATTTGGTAATATAAGTAAATGCACCTTGCATGCAGCCTTACCTTCAGCTTTTTGTACTTTTCAGTGTGTGTTTCTAGGAGTTGCTCGATGGCTTTCCCCTCATCCGGCAGCTCTGCCTCTGCCAGCTCGGTGCCAAAGCCCTGCAGCATCTGAGCGATGTCTTTCAACGCAAAACTTTCAAAAAAAAACCAAAAAGCACAAAAAAAAACTCTGAGACTAAAAAAACCTAAAATCCTGTGATGACTAAATAAAACTGCTTGTTAGTGAATCATTTTACCGTCCGTAAAACAATCCAGTCACTGTGACAGTAGTCCAAAGTGCCTCCAAACTCTGATGTAAGCTGGTTTTCATCAATGTAGCGCAGCAGGTCTGTGACAGAACTCAGCATCACCACCTAAATATTAAGACACACCTGAGAGCTCACAAAAAGACCTGCTTTCACACGACTTTTTCAGTCTTCAGTTATTCAAAAACATTGTTATGGTCAAAAATTTGATTCATCCATCGTATTTATCCAATACGATGGATAATATGAAACATTTTTTCACTTTTATCTACCAAAAATCGGGGAACTATCCCAAGACATCATGGCATAGCGTGATAAAAACAAATGTTGAAACTGAAATTACCAGAAAACATTTGACTTATGGAGCTCCGGTTTGTAACAATAATGAGGTGTACCTTGTCATGAAGTGAGACAAATTTGGTAACTGAAGAGTAGCTGCCTTACTGGCATCTTGAGCATGAAGTCATCCTGGCTGAAGCGGAAACCAATATCTGTTACAGTACGGTGGAAGAAGCTGGTGGGTCGGAGCACCAAGACCAGGTGGAGGTTCCCAGGGAAGGAGGCCTTGATGAGAGAAAAGAAGAACCAAATATGATCACACAGTTTTGCCTTTGGTGGACATCATATCACCAACAACCAAACTCATTGTTCTTCTTATGAATGCATCACTCCTGATATTTTTATCGACTTTCTCAGATGTAGTCTCAGTTGCACCCTTGTGCACTTTTGTTTTTACTTTATATAGCCTACTTGCAATATATGAGACTTTGTTGCTCCAGCAGTTGCATTTGATCTGGATTTAAAGTTCAGTTCATTTTTTAAACACCATTTTTGTGCATTTCAACCCTGGGTTGGTTGAGGTCATTGCTTGACCCCGAGACAATGAGGTCTAATGAAGACAGCAGCACCCGCCTACGGCACAGTATAATGAAGGTCAATTAATGAACCTAAAGAAAATTCAAGGTTTTTTAAAGCTAACTCAAGCAGCAACATTTGAACGTGTGGCCGTTACGCAATGCTTTATCTTCGTTTTAGCGGGTTGCTACTTCTTAGATTCCTTCATCCTGACGCCTCTTTACTTGGAGATAAAAATGTAATTATTATAGGTTTTGTGCAGGACGTGCAGACAGCCAGCTGCATGACTAAGCAGAAGCTCCCTCTGCACCGCAGTGCTACAGTCTGCGCCGCTGCCGCATACACCCTGCCCGTCTAAAAACTTAACCCCAAACTCTTCACAACAAGAACCAGAATACAGAAGGCGCTCGTTACCGGGCTCCTCCGGATCTTTGGCATCTCTCGGTGAAAAAAGCAATCAGTCATGGTGTCGGCAGCCATCGCTAGTCAATAGAATTTCCCGGCTGACCGCTGGAAATCGGTGCCAAGGTAAGATGTGCGGCTCCTTCCCCCCGACCGCCTGGCAACAGCCGGAGCTCTGCTGCCGCCCTGAGCCTCTGCGAAGGAGGGCGGCAGCGCATCTCTGCAACATTTCCTCCGCCCGCCCGTCTTCCTCCTCATCCTTTCTCCCCGCCTGAGCGTCCCGCGTCATCGCACAGTTTTTGCTTATTCATGCGTTTGCAGCGATATGCAGAGGGGACTCTCAGAACAAACGCATGAACAGGATCCCCATGAAAACAAAACCCAAATCGATCAGGTTTAACATTGAAATGAGAGCAGGAAAACTTGACCTAACAAAGATCTGCGTCAGGACCATGGACAGCAACTCCTCAACACAGGGTTCGGTTTAAATTCAAACCTTTTCCACACTCACATTTTCCTGGGTTCATTTTTAAAAATAACACACAACTGCACAGTAAATTTATTTCAAATATTGAACCTGTTAAAGCAGACAATAAGAGAAAGACACGGTGTGAAAGAAGAAGAGAAGGAAAGAAAGAACCGAAAGAAAGGAAGAAACAAGCCAGAACAAAGAAAGGAAAAGACAAACAAAGAGAAAGAGTGAAAGAAAGAGAGAACTTACTGCTATCCTGGCTAGAGCGGTTTTGATAGAGGCCCAAGTATCCAGTCTTCGGTCTAAAATGATGATAAATTTCACTCCTGGTTGTCTTGTTCTACAAACAAAAATATGCCCCCTTGTTATTAGTTTCAGTTATTACATTTATGGCTTATAATAGGAACAAAAACATGAATTCAAATATTTTATGTAATGCCACATTCTTCACCTAAATGGATTACAGTCTTTGAATAGAACATTTGAGAGGATAATTAGCCCCTGACCTTACAGTCTTCCCTAATCTCCGGAGAGATGAGGTTATGACAAAAAGGGCATCAGTAGGACATTTGACTCTGAGCTACAGATCAGCTGCGCCTGCTGTGCTCAGAATACAAGGATTTGGTGCAGTGCAGAAAGAGGGAGAGAGTCAGGGAGGAAGAGCAGCTAAACGATGGAGGACGCACCGAGGGATGAGGGTGAGGTAGGTAAAAACTTTGGCTAAAGCTTCCTCTGGAATGTCGCTGAACGCTGAGCATTCTGGGAGGGTGATGATGACGCTTGAGTCTTCCCCGCGCCCTCCTGGAGAAAAACAAAAGCATAAGCATCACTTCTTATAACACATACAATATGTGGCACAGGTAACTGAATCATAAAGAACTTACCTGACAGATATGCAACTTGTTTCTCTATATATCCTCCCACTTCTTTCAGGCTCAAAGGGACAGTCACCTCTACAGCATGACACAAGTAGAACAAAACTTGAGATGAGGGAATATTTATAATTTAATTTAAGTGTCCGTTCAGCCGATCAGTACTTGCACATGTGCACATTTATCCAACCTTATATTTTGTTTAACTTAATCCCCATGAATGTGTTTTTCAGTTTAATTATGCAGGATGCATATCACTCTGAAGGCAGAAAAAGTTGCTAAATTGTTTAACATGGCGTCAATTTCTTTACATCACAATTATCAAGGTTGTGTAGACATTTACGATCTCCGGTCCCTGCCTGCATTAAGAGAATTTATTCATTGTACAGCAACATATTCTAGGATAAAGCAGCATTCAGTTAATGTTCCTCTCAGTACTGGAGAGATAGTCATTGTAGTTTATACCAGGCTACTGTCTGCACACTGCAGTGCTCAGTCTGATAGAGAGCAGATGCACAATATTGTCATGTCGCTGTTAGCAAAGATTAAAGTCGCGGTTCCAACACTTCTAATGCAGATCCTGGTTGATCCTCAAAGTAAAGGGAAATGCAGCAGAGACTGCATTACACAGTATGGATGTATTGGTTTATTTGAGTCTTACAAAATGTTGCCTTCAGCTACAGCAGATCTGAGCAATGGTTCTCTCAAATGTCATCATTTCCTCATGAAAAATTAATGAGTGCAGAGGAGCAGAAATAGGCAAAAAAAGAAGAGGGAAGGCGGAAGAGCGATTATAGGAGCAAACTAGGTGTTATTTTCCATGAGGCAACTGCAGTAATCCTGTGCAAGTAAAAAGCTCCACTATAGCTGCTGAATATTTCATGTAACAGAGAGAAGCTGAGCCAAGTCAGACCAAAGCAGCAAAACTGGATGCTGTGCAGTCACACACATCCAGGATAAAGTTACTGTCACACTTGAATAGCTGTGTGATCATTAATATCCAACCCTGGAAGACAACAGCAGAATGGGGAAAGGTTTTAAACAGACATAATGTGATGTTAAAGATTATTATTTGTTCAACTTGCCCTGTGTGGTGATATCTAACACCACATGAACTGCAAGGTTAAGTTTTCGCATAAACTGGGACAGATAAGTAGAAACTTTGTAAGCACATTTTCCTGACCTTAAGAGGGAAGTCAGCCTAATTAAAGTGCAGAGCTCTGGTGTCGATCAAATGAAGGATGCCCTATGCAGCAAACCGCAGAGCTGTTCATAAACTTTGTGATTTTATGGAAACACCACACTCGCTCTTGACCCTGAAATACTAGCAGCTCCTTTAATGATTGATTGCTTCAAGCTACTTCAGCGATCTTACATGCTACTACCATAGCATAGTGTGCCTTTCATAATACTTATTCAGAAGTATTCGTAATACTTTTTCACATTTTCTCATGTTACAAGAACAAAATATTTTTTGCATATTTTATGCCACAGATATATTGAAAGTAGTGGATCTTAGTAAAAAGAAAAAAAATTGCATTGTTTACTTTCTTTAATAATAGAAATCTGGGATGTGATTTCTGCCGCGTAGCTCCATTTCACCTCCTTTACTCAGACAACCCCAAATAAAATAAAGCATGGCCAGTTCAGATGAGAGAAGCGGCCAAAAGTTGTATGGTAACCACCAGTAAGTAGCGTAATAATCCATTAGCTAGGGCTGAAAAGCATACTGTAGCATTTCATATCAGTTAATATCGATAATTATTTGTTTAAAATATCTGACTTAATACCAAACTGGTGGTATGATTGTTCCTGTTTCATCGACAGCTTTCCATCTCACTGTTTTTCATTTTAAAGCAGTTATGAGGCTTAGTGGCAAAACTCTACACTGCTGCTACACCGGGTTAACAGGCTGTTGCTAGGTAACCAAACAGGAAGTGAATTTATTGATGCCACAAACCTTCTTAGCCAGCCATTACAGGTTTAGCGGCTAAAGTCTCTCATGTGCCTACATCACCCAGAATGCTATGCAGTTCAGTGAAATGATTGAATATTCTATCAGGTGTATTATCTATGATAACGTGTGTATCGTGATCTATATTGTTATTGATTTATGGTCCAGTCCTATTGTAAGCTGTAATAATCACAATTACTTGAAAGAAAAGCTTGCAATATTTCATGATATATCTCTTTATAATATACAACTTTTACTTTCTGAAATGAGTGATTAAAAGTCCTGAACTTTTTTGGGATATTCAGATTTTTTTAAGCTGCACTTGTATGCATAACTTTGTGTTTTAAAAAATTGAAAGAATAGCAAAACCTTTCCATTTTATCAGAAACAAACCTGAGTGTTTTTTTTTTCACATTGGAAATGTTTGAGCATGACCTCTTCAGTTCGCTGTAGGACACAGTGTCCGAAGCTCGGCTTGTTCATATGTTCTTACATAGATAGAAAAAAAAGAAACGTTTGCTGGTGTGGATGGAAACAGTGATTTACTTCAGACCAATCCCTTCAGTGTGCTTACAAAGCTAAGGGCAGGAAGCTTATCTCTGTTGTCCAAATAATGATAACCATCTACATTTACTTCATCACATGCTGCACCTGTAACAAGCCCTCTACATTATATAACTCCACTTTTTATCCATAACATATATTAAAAAATAAAATAAAATCATCAGTGAAGAAAATAAAAGAGAGCAACCATTTTCATTTATGTGCTCCTGTTTCCAACCATTGGAAAAGAAGATCCAGTGTAATGAGGAGGGTCTGGTTGAATGAAAAGAGCACAAACCCATAAATGCTGCATTCGCTCTGCTTTCACAGACACCAAGAAACAGAACCTCTTAACCCACGGCAGGCTAAGAAGAACTCCCACACACAATCGCTTTCATAAAACGCTGAGGCCGAGCCTTATACTGCTTTTAGGTCACGAGGTTTTTGCTAAATGAAGCTTTAAATGCTTAAGGGATTAGACTGGTTGGTGACAGGATTCTGGTATAAATCAGAGTGGAGGAAAAAATAACATCTACTGGGATACATAAAAACTAGATTGGTTTTAGATCAGAAAAGCCAGAAGAAGAAACTGTACAGAACAGCACTGCTGTGAAGTGCAGCCGATGCTTTAAATGTTCTCTTTTATGGTCCTGCATCCAATAAAATAGTGGTCTCAAAATTCAACTTTTAGACGTGGCCCCTCTCTGCATGCTTGACTTAAATGGTAAAACTGCTTACTAGCATCTACTGACGTCTAAATGAGCTAACATATGAGTCAGGTGTGCTCAAGCAGAAAGATATCAAAAAGTTGCAGGACTAGAGTTTGAAACCACTGCAATAAAAAAATTTCTTGCAGTTCTTTTAAGGACTGCATTATGTTCCATCAACTGTAAATGGAAAAATGCATTGATTTTCCTGAAATGCATTTCACTAATGTGTTTTCTAATTTCTAATTTCCAGCAAACCAAGTCACTGCCATCATTCATGTTTATGGGGAAAACATGGAACAGGAACCTTCCAAGAAATGGCCAACTGACTAAAACTAATAGAAAAACGCGTTGACAACTCATCCATGAAGCCACAAAGAACCTAGAAAAATGTTGAAGACATTTAAGGCAAATGAGGCTTGCAGCAACATCAACATTAATGATGTAACAATGAGAAAAATATTGAGCAAAAATGGAACCTATGGGAAAACTTTCAAGGTGGAAACCACTGCTAACTAAAAATAACACAAAACCCCAACTTAAGAAAAAATATCTTTGTGATCACCAGGACTTTTTGGAAAATGTTCAGTGGATTGATGAGGAAACCAACACAATTTTAGCACCAGGAGATAATATGAAAACCCTTCAGTAAAATGCCCATTTAAGTTAATCAGCAAGTCAATTATCCTTAATGCAGATTCTTGCTACTAAAACAAACAAACAAAAAAAACAATTAATTGATTTCAGGAGGAGGTTCATTCTAAGACATATTTTGGTTTGCATCTCATTTTGCCAGAATAAAGACTGTATCACGTATTAACTCTATTTACCTTTGATAGTCCAAATGTGTTTGATGATCTGTGACATAAAAGTGTGCAAAATGTGAAACAGTTCTACACACACTGTAAGAAGATTAGGGTGAATGAAATGGAAATGTTAGAGTATTACTCTCAGAAAGGCATTTTCTCTTTCAGCTGTCAAATCCAGGCCAATTTCAACAAGCAGAAAATGTTCAAAATTGAATCAGCTAACATGTATTTTTTCAGTCTATCCTTCATTTTTCAACAGCCTTGTGCCCCAACAACAAATATCAACTTGATCATACCTACTTTTATGAATATTTGATGAAAACCTCTGTAACAATGATCTATACTGATTCTGGCTAAAGAATCTTTCCTATAGATTGAAAATGCATCCATCTGGGGTGGCTGAAAATAGCTCACATAATCCCTGCGCTGGTCCAGTGCTGAAGCAAAGCTACAGGATCTAGTGCATCAATAATAGTGAAGCTGCACATCTCCAGTTACTGTCTGTTGGAACTTGGGGTTAAAGTAAGCAGATGTGTTGCAGTGCGTCTCTTTTTGTTAAATTGTGAAGAACAGGACAACATTTCTCTGAAAAGCATGACATAATTCATAAGCTCTGTCAGGACCGATAACTTACGCTGCAGGGTGCTCTCCAGCTGGGAGCCGGCCTGCAGAAGGCAGCGGTAGCACTCCATCTCCGCAGACTCTTTGGCCGGGTCCCTGTCCTCCTGCAGCGAGGCTGGGCCCATTCCCTCTGCTTCTGTCGCAGGATCAGGCTGGGACAGCCGCTTTCTCACTTCGTCTCCTTGCTGCTCCGGCCTTCCATAATACTAGTGTACCGACACCTTTACAAGAAATCCATGAAGTTCCCTAAAAGGTTGTCGACCTTGAAGCTGCAGAGCGCGCACCCACACTGAAACACACGACTACATCACAAACACACACACAGCAGCAGCAGTTCGTTGACCCGTCGCAGCCAGTACTGGGTGTGATGTCTTGTTCTCTGGTTGATACACACCAGTCCACAGTGTGTCCTGCTCTCAGCAGCAGTTAGCTGCTTCAAAACAAACAGAGCTCCATCTGGCCACGGCTGCCTGTCCCCTCCCCTCCCGGAGCTTTAGCGCGTCAGCTCTGCACCCAGCAAAGCTCAAGAGTCCTGACCGTCTGCCAGCTCCCTCCCTGCTTTCCCTCACTCTGCTTCATGCTCTCTCTGTGCAGGCCTCACTGTTTAGGACGGCTGCCTATCAGTTAATCTCCTGTTTTATTATTGAAAAGAACAGATTGACTGTTGGAAATAAACGTCTTTCTCTCCCTGTGCCAACAAGTTTGGCCCATGTGAAACACAGGCTTTTTAATACAGAAAATCACATTCAAAACCGCAGAACAAATAAGAAAGGATGTCATTGTGTACACGCTGTTACAGAGAGCCTTTCTCAGCTGAACTGCCCACTGCTCAGCCCACATCTCGTCTAAATGGACCAGCACTCGGCATCTTTATAAACACCGAGGAGAAAGACACAGAGGTATGGAAATCTCAAAGATCAGGCTGGAGGTTTTCTTCCTTTGAGGCCACACACAGAGCAGCGGCACGCCGACCTCGTACGGCGGCCACTCAGCTGATCCAGCTTAGCCTCTCGGCCATCTTATTACTGCACAGCGTCTGCTGAGGGTGGCTACAATCCCGCACACACACACACACACGCACACACACAGACTCAAACACACACACAAATCTTTACACCAGACCCAATCCGCTGACACCTTCTCCCACGATAAATCACAAGAGAAAGTTGTTTCTTTAAAACATTCTGCTTTATTACAGAAAATCTTCGGTTATTTTTGATATTTCAAAGAGGTACATTCAGCTCGGAGGTTTGGAGTGGTGAAGCTGGAGACTCAAAAGGCCGGAGGCGGCAAGGAATCCCTGCCTGAGGTGCCTGAAAGTGTCCACCTCCACAGACAGACAGACACCCACAGAGCCTCTTAACTCTCTCTTTTCTTTTTTTCTTATTTCATTTTTTTCTTTAAAAAAGTGCCTGGAAAAAAGTTGCATTAAAAATACAATCCATTCATTTTTAACAGGCGAAATATTAGCTTCAAACATATTTAAGCTCTGAAAATAGCATTTCTGAAGTTATTTAAAGGTTTCTCATTTGTTAAAGCAGGCAGCCCCATCCAATGTGACCTTTTACTTCCTGTATTTTCAGTGACAGATTAAGATTTTCCATTCTAAATCTGTTGTTATAGTGAGTAACAATCTAAAGATTTAAACAAGAAAAACACACAAAGACTGTTACAAGAGCTGGGACACAAATCATACGCAGTAAACAATTTTACACAAGTGTCACAGTTCGGGTTAAATGTTTACATACACACTTCATCTGCAAGAGCGTTAATTTTGGTCTTATCAATATTGCCAGAGGTATCAATATAGCCCCACTAATATTCGATTAAATGTGTTTTAGCTTCTCTGAGTTTTTACAACCTTCTGGTGTTATTTGAATTGGATATCAGAACTTCCAGAATCCTATTTAATCCTTTCCAAACCCAGTTTTGATGTGTTGTTTGGGATTGTTGTCCTGTAAGAACAAAGTTTCAAGCCGTCGATTTGAGGAGAAAAATTTAGACACATTCTCCTTCCTTCATGATTCCTATCAGTAATACTGGCAGTAAAACAATCCCACAGCATGATGCTACCACCACCAGGTTTGATAGTTGATTTCTCAGGTTTAAAAGTTTCTTAGCCATTGGTAGTACAATTTTATTATTACTTTAACACTTTTTTTGTTTTTTTGGCATAGGTTCTGCTACCATTCCTCGTTTTCTTGCACTGTCCCTCATCTTATTTCAATTATTGATTTATTTTTAGCCATATAAATAGAAGAAAATACATGTTTCACTCTTAACAGGGTAAAGGAAACTAATAGTAAAAGTAACATAAAAATAACAGATTCATCCTGTCAATGTTTTGCGATGCGTAATGTAAATACAGCAATACTTTCATCTTGAATTCACCTCAAACACGTCAAAACTAGATCTGGAAGGTAAAGTACAAACATCCTGAATGAGCCTCACTTCAGTCCCATTGAAAACCGAAGAATTAATCGGAAAGAAGGACATAGGATGGGAAACCAATGAATAGTAAAGAACTGCATGTAGCTAAATATCAAAGTGACTAATTTATATTCTCTTTGACAATTACAAAGAGAATATGATTTAGGTGGGCCTTGGTAGAATACACACATTCATGGGGGTGTTTGAATACACAATTTCAATTTGTGCACATTTTTTGTTGTTAAAAATCACCATACATGCCTTAGCATGCTTCCATTTTGGACGAAAAACACGTCATATAAATTTACTTTATAAACAGGGGTGGGCATTTATATTGAAAAATTTCTTATAATGAAAATTATGATTTTTATCAGTGATATGATCTTAAATGAAAAACTAAAGAAAACTGATTGCATGTTTAGAAATGTTATTGATGTTTTGCTATTTTTTCCACTGTTTGTTCCCAGAGAGAATCAATGAATATAAGGAGAAAAAAAAGATTAAATGTGCACTCTAGAGTTATAAAGGAGGTTTTTAAGTAAGTAGTGTCCTGAAGAAGTGGGAATATTTTTCAAGAATATTAAAGCTTTCCAAAATAAAATGCATAATAAATAGTTTTTATTTTAATTATAATGCTTATCGCCATTACAGAAGTGCCACAAAATATCCATGTATATATCCAACATAATTAAAAATATCCGATACAAGTCCCACCACTATCTATAAAGCTTCAAATTAACGTCACATTAAGCCCACAGTGAGTATATGTAAACCTATGGCCAGGACTGTACTTCACATAGGAAGATAAACAGAAATGGATATTGAATTGAGGAGTTGGGGAGTGAATTGGGAAGGGGCTGCCTGGTCTTTACAGACACAACACAGACTACTGAATGGGACTGATATTGTCTCGAGTTAGAGCCGGACAACAACACATGAGCTCCACTGGTACAAAGCTTAACATTCTCTGACTAATAAAAAGATACATGTAATAAAAATATAACCTCAGTGAGAAAAATTACACTTAATAATAAATATGGCAAGTAGATTTAATATGATAACGAGAGAAAGTAAAAGATATTACAAAAAGAGTATCAAAGTGTCTGAAATCATGTTATGTTTGGATGGAATGTATAAAGAACTACAGATTAAAAGTTAAAGGATGAAATGCGAACAGTTCACGCTATCAGCACCTCACAGTGACTTTAAGCTGTGCTGATTATGCTCAAACACTTTCAAACCGAAACTCATCCAAGGAGACAAAATATAGACACCGACGATTATAAATATCTTATTTTTGTGTACAGTGTGGGATGATTATTGGCTACGTGACATTTTCTTATCTAACAGATACCATATGCATGTGGTTTGATTATAACTAACATCACCAAATTCATCACAAAGTAACCAGTTTCCCTAATAGTGCAGAAAATGTCAAACTGACCCGAATCAACGAAGTTCAAGTACACCTGCGCTTCTTTACGCACAGGCATTTGTGGCTATTCTCATCCAACACATGTATGCACTTCTGTACAACACAAACACACGATATGCACACAGGCCTGTCACCACAAAGGCCCAACCTGATTGCACTACTTTCATCATCATTTTGGCTTTGAGCAGATGTTAACATACATGTCTAAGCTATGTATATATTAGTTTTCTTATCTCCTGCTGGAACCTATTAAATTATCTTTGAGGCTGGAAGATTTCAGCTCACTCGCCAAGTAACGTTTCATTGCTGGAGCGTACTTTGAGTCTTGAATCTATTGCTCAATCTCACACAAACACACTTTTTGGGCTGAGTGATAATATTTGACCTTTCTCATAAATTATCAGTTGAAACTCCCCTTTATCCACAAAAACAAGGAAATAAGCAAAAACTACACTAACAGTCTGTGTGCTGCTTTCAGCTACACTGATATCACATTTTGTAATGTTTTACCTGGAATGATTTGGATTGGAAGGTGTGAATATTTAATTAAATATTAAAACAATTAAAGAAAAGGGAAAAAAAAAATATTGCAAAAATACAAGTGCAGCGATTAAATTTGAAAAAAAAGATTTGCAAAACACAGTGACTAAATATCAGAGAAGTGTTTTTTTTTCTTTTTCTTTAGCCTTCATGCAGATGTACCATTCTTGGAGTGGATATTACAACTGCTTAATGGATTAAAGTAGTTGTACTGAGCTACTGGCAAGGCAGCGCTTATTTGTAAGCAAATATCAAAAAAGTAAAAGGAAGAAGACTCATGCCCATCATCGGAGTTATTTTTATAAAATATAGAAGAGCACTGCTCTGCAGGCATGCGCTGGGCAACGTGACTGACGAATAAAAAGGAACAGAAGTCAAAAGACTTCAAAAGCAATTTCAACTTCTCCCCCCAAGTCTTTAAATTTCCATGATCTTTTTCATTCTCTTCATCTTGATCTCTTGTTTCATCTTTTAATATTTCTCCACCCTTTGAAGTTGCTTTCACTATGAAAGAAAATCAAAATGAGGATTTCAGTGGCGTGTCCAGGCTGCCTTTTACTCGCGCTCCTTCAGGTGCTTGTAGGAAAGTGGTGTGACAGCAGCGATCTGGAAACAACACAAGACGACAGACTTTTACTTTGCGCTTTCAATCAGGAGCTGGAGACAACGGGAGAAAATTGAGCCATGTAACGAGCTTAAAACACCACAGAATCAACAGTGAGTGGCTACAAAACAATGAAGAAGGAAGCTACAGTGATTACAGCATCACCACCACCGATAGCTGACACACATTAGTAAAGAAAATCATCCCATTTCCCCCTCATGTCAGCTGATCTATTGAAGCTCAGATGGCAGATCACGACACATAGCTAGCACTGCTGTTGAGGTTTACCTGGATGCTTGTAGGAGGCCACCCTCTGCCAGCTACAGGGAGAATAAAAACCAGATTAAAAGTCAAACATTCTTACAAGAAGCAGTGTGCTACTGCTAGGCAGCCACTGGTGAACAGTGGCAGTGAAGTGTGACCAGGAGCATTATGCTCATGGGACAGACGGGTATCTAAATGTACAATGTCCTGTTAGGTTACTGACTGATTTTTTTTTTAACATTTTGTCTTTTACAATCTTCTAAGAAAATTATTGTGATTTTATGTAAGAGACCAAATCAGATTAGTGCAGAACTGGGATGAGGATGAAAAATTGCTTTGGACATTGGATATAACTGAAAAACGTTTCACGATATAAAGGTTTCACATCAGTCGATATCAATAATTATTGATTAGATTTTGTTTTAAACATCTGAAACTCTGCAAAACTGGTGGCGTAATCTTTTCAATGTTTTATCCACTTTCCTCTCTCGCGGCTGCACTCATTTTCTCCCTTCACTCCACACTGTTGTTTTAAAATTTTTACAGTTATGAAGCACGGAGGCGAAACCTTGAACTGCTGCTGCGCAAGTTACTCAACAGGTTGTTGCTAGGTAACCAAAGAGAGAGAGAGTGCGTTCATGCCACCAACTTTGCTCAGCTGGTTGTGAGAAGGTTAGTGGCTAAAGTCTGTCCTATGCCTACATCCCCCAGAATAATTTGTGGCTCTGGGTCAGAACTCAGTGAAATTATTGAATGTTCTATCAAATGTATTATTATCTACCAATATTGTTTATCACATCTATCCAAGTTTGGGACGTCGTCTCATAACACGAGCATCTCTCAAAACACGCCACAGCTATTTTCCTGACCTGTCTGGTGTCCATCAATGTCCTCTAACAAACCTCTGAAGACTTCACTGAACAGCTGAATCCTAACAGTAATTGGCTGAAATAGATTTCACTTTGAGGTATCAGAGTAAAAGGGGAGCAAATATTGTAATACAAGTTTCTGATTTTTATCGGTGTAATTAAAAACAGGGTTTCCTTCCAGTGTGTAATCATGCTTATCTTTGTGTTACATACAATCTTTAAAGACTTTAAAGTTTGTGACTGTAAAAAGACAAGATGTAAAATAATTCAGTTGGTAAAAATCCTTCAGCATGGCTCTATGAAAACACATTGAGGGACAAAGGAGTTTTCGGAAGTTTTCTCCATTTGTTTTATTTGTAATTTGGATGTCTGCACCATATAATTCAGCAACATTTAGGCTAGGTTTGCGTCAACTTCATGCACCAAACCCAAGGATAACAAGCACAAATGCATCCATTATTTACCAAACAAATAAGCAGATGGTGAATAACAGAGACGACCCAACCCAAAGAAACAAAGGCAACATTGCAAATGGCACATGAATGCCACAGGGCAGTGACCAGCCCTGTGGTTTGACACCAGGAGACAGGAAGGAAAAAGAAGGACAGCTCAGACTCCAAATCAGGAAAACAACTGACCGGAAGAAAGTAAATAAAGACGGAGACATAAGAAGCACATGCAAATAGAAATGTAAGCTTTGCATCGAAAGGAAGGCTGAAAGGAGCATGTGTCTGTGCAAAAATGTGAACCCAACTTTCCAATCATAGATGAAATACATGCATTATTTAACCATATCATAGAAAAGTTTTGGTCTAGAATGACAGAAATATAATAAGTGCCTCTCTTCAGCCAGCCTAATCCAGCTTACACAACACACACAAGAAGAAAAACACTTGGTCATTATTAAATATGGTTTATAGGCCATTTGGGTTTTGATTACCTTATTAGAACTTAGCATTAAAAATAAGATGGGCAGCGAGAGGGGTTTAAAATCAGACGTGAGTCCCTGATTAAGTTGAATGACCTAAAAGTGGGCTGGTACCTGTTTAAATGATAGTATTGGATTCATCTGAAAAGGTTCTCGTGAGCAGGGGCCTGTCTGTAGACTGGGGAGACTGGGGGTCCCCCGCACTGGACTTTTTCTAGAAGGGTGAGGCAGAACACACTGTTGACTTCACTACGCCGCCAGGCACAAACATGCTTCTCTTTCTCCGTATTCTCCTTCCTCTAGCACACTTACACACACACATATACATTCACAAGAGACTAAAAGAAGACAAATGGGCAATAAAAGTTAGTCTATGTGTCTTACTAGACAACTCTGGGCAAAAAAAAAAAAAAAAAAAAAAAACTTCAGTTAAACAATTTTGTAATGTATTTTTTTCATATAGTTGGATATTTTACAAAACAAAATTCATGAGACTAAACACAGAAAAAGCTGTGGGCTGTGGGTTGAGGATCCAAGATGAGGTTGTGGACTCGTGCCTCATGCAGTTGCATTTGGGTGCTTTGAGGTGCTGCAGTCACCCGACGGGACATGCAGAGGCAGCAGGCATTGGAGCAGCAAGGCAGCTGGGAGGAGACACTGAATAATAAAACTGGACAGACAAGGATGAAAGACTGACTGCACGCTCAGCACAGACTCCCTGTCCTACTCCACACTGCAGGAAGAGCTGGCAGCACACCACTCCTCCCAATTTAATAAATTATAACTAGATTAAGCCATTTGAGTCAATGTTTAAAACAGAGGCTTCCAAGACAGCTTGAGTAAATTAATATCAGGAAGGAGACAGTGGGAGAGGGAGGACACAGTGAGAAGGAAACAAGCACGTTTCCAAGCAAACAGAAAATCCTCAGAACGAGAATAAAGTTTAAATGTCAACAGAGAGAAAACAGGAGACCTCAGTCGCTCCATGAGAAGCTGTGAGTGCTAGCTGTCTGAGACAGCATGAAGATAGTAGAAGTCCCCGAGGACGGAAGGCGATGCTTCATCTTTGGGGAGGAAAGTACAGAAAGGAAGAGAAGGAAAAATAGGAAGGTGACAGGTAAGAATCTGTGAAAGCAGAGAAGTCAGATTGGAAACTAAAAAAAGTCAAGGTAAAATGGAGAACCAAGAACTTGAAAATTAGACTGGAAGAAAATCAGTTAATCATAGATGGAACAGTCCTACAAAATCAAGCAAATCTTACATTTTCAATGATGGTTTTTAAGAGTAAAAATGATAAAATACCCCAAAGACTCCAGCAAATGTAACCTGTTATTCCAGTGCAAACATAAGGCTCTCAGGATGGAAACTGGAAAGATTTGTGGACATTTACTTGGTTCAATCAATTACTATGAGTGACTCTTCTCTGCATTTTGAAGGTCAAAAAACTTTTAATAATGCTTTACCTCCTACAAAATTTCCAACAAATTCAAAATTACTCAATTTTCCAGGCTCAAATGTAGAAAGTACCTAATTTTTCAACAAATACAGTTTTTACTGCGAATAATTTCACAGAAACCCACTTTGAAAAAAAAAACACACAAACTAAGTTGATGGGTGCATTCTGCACAATTATGCAATCTAAAAATATATTAATTTAAAAAGATCTTCAAACAGTTTTTCATGCTTGATTTTGCTACATTGAAAAATACAGAAATGGAAAACTATCAGAGATTTCAAATCTGAAGTCTGATCTTGATACATGTGCAAAAAGTATTCGAAAATTTGAGCCTACTGAACTCGTAGCACTAAATGTTGAAATAGATGAATTGATTGTGTCCAGCAGGTGGTTATAAAACATCAGTAGATGTCAGCAACCAAAATATTACATCAGCAAAGCTGATGTAATATTTGGTTTTCTATCTTAAATTTTAAAACTGCAAGTAAGTTCTGTATTATGTTATGCATGTACTTTAGAGATAGCTAGTCATAACAGCTACATGTGAAACTTAGCATTAGCTGTAAATATCACTCATAAATCATCCTTCAAAAAGTTTTTCAAATGACTCAACTAGAAAATGTACCAACATAGCCCTGAGAGAACAAATTCATTTGCTAAAGTGAGCGTTGAAAGTACACAGAAAATGAAAATCTATGTGTGCGTACGTGCAGTTCAGCGTTACCTGTCGAGCGTGGGGTCCACGGGGCTTGCGGAGCACCACAAACAGGATCTCTGGCAGTAAACTGAGGAGGATGAGCAAGATGATGACGAGCCACGCTGACACAGAGCTCAGCATGTTGGCGAACACAAAGTACAAACGCTGGTGCTTCAGGAAAGGCCTGCAGAAGAATACACACTTCAGGTCACATTATTCGTTTCTGATAGCTGACTAAAGGTCGGCTGCAACAAACTTTTGCGTGAATTTTCTGACCATATGATTCCTCCCCAGAAGAAGCTGAAAAACACATAAAAAGCCAGGGAGCCCCATATTACAAAGTGGTTGATCCATGTCCAATGCCGTGTGTCCAGAGCCAGCTGTAAAAAACAAGAGAAAGTGATTAAAAACTACACAGAAAATACATGTTTACGCCACAAAATCCTAATTTCACTCTACTTTCAGTCTCTTGTTTGTGTTAAAGTTACAGCGTAGAACAGGGAATACATTTACCTTTAGCGTAACAGTGAAGACGAGGACAGTGAACACAATCGTTCCATATGACCAGTTTCCAAAAACCTGGATCCAAAAAAGACAAACAGGTTTTGGTGAGGAGACGGAGATTAATCGATCGGTTTGTCTCATTTATGTTCAGCAGTTGAGAGAAATCAAACCTGGCCGTTGTCCTGCAGAGCTGGGTTACTGAACAAAAACCGAACACCAAAGAAGAAGACTAATCCGTGGAAGACTCCAAGCGCAGTCCAATAAAGGAATAGCTTCCACCGCAACATTGCATTCTTAGCAATGTCTCTGAAATGAATTAAAAGGGAGAAAAAAAACATCATCCAGCCCCGCTATAGAAATTTACAAGAGTGAGTCCAGGGTATATTGTTTAGAGTTAATTAAGTAGCTTTTAAATACTTGTAAATATATCTTTCTAATTGTTTTTTTTTTTATTAGAAGCATTATAAAAGTGGAGCTGAGGGACAAAAACCAAACCTTTATTTTACAAAGGCTGAACTTAAAGCTCTACCCAAAGGTTTACAAGCATTCATCTGCATGAATATGAAGTTTTATTGTTAAATTTGAAAAGTTTTTCAGCATAAAATTAATGAATAGACAAGATAAAACTGCAGTGATTAAAAAAAAAAAAAAGAACTGGATGAACAAGTTTGAATCTTTGGCGTATTTTCTCAAATCCACTGCCAAAATTATATATTAAGGCTGAAATATACACACACTCCCACATCTTCTTAAATGTCCTATGTCAACCACATAACTTCTGTAGCCATCATCCAGACTCATCATATTTAACTACTCTTACTGGGAGAACTGGTAGAGTTAATTTAAATTGGTTGCTTTCCTGGCATGGAAAACACTTTCAAAGATGAACCAAACTTCAATAAAGTTCACTGCATGGTTACGAGAAAGGCTTTCATTTATACATTTATTCAGTCGTTAATAAACTCAGTAGTTAGGTATACTTAGTTAAGCTTGTCTGTATAATGGATTTGGGAAAATTGTTAAAGGCTGATTGTTTAATTTTACAAGACCAAGACTTTTAAAAGGTGCAATACCACCAACTTACCTGTAGAGGGTGGAGTGTTCCAAAAGAACCTCAATGCAAATGTGCTGCTCCAAAAGGCTGTAAGCCAGGATGGGCATAGAGGTGAAGCAGATGTTGTACATCGTCAGATAGGCTGCATCGTACAGGGGCTGGGGAGGACGGAGCAGGAGGAAGGGTTGAAGGGGAAGGACGCAGGAAGGAGGAGAAGGGGTGGGGTGACTGGGGATTAATATAAAGGAGTAGAAAAAAACTCAAAACATCTATATGTCTTAAAAGGAACCCATCCGAGGAAGCATGAATATTACTTTCAGGAACTTATAACAGATCTGTTTGTGGGTCACAAGAAAGAATAGCAGAGGAAGGATTGGGATGTATGAATTATTATTACTATTTCAACAGAGGTCAAAGGTCACAGGGCCAGTGGGGGTGGGGTAATTTGAGGGAAACGGTCTCAGCCACATTTTCAAACCTCATTGTTGAGAAAAAAACTCACTTGCTGGGAATATCCACAGAAGAACTGGTACAAAAACTGAGGTAAGATGAAGCAAAGATTCTGTGGAAAAATTGATAAGAAAAAGTTGTTCAAAGTTATGAGTAGTTTGATTTTAACTCAAACGTTTCTTGTTTTGTTATTTTTCGCAAAAAGTAACTGATAAATTCATGTTTTAAAGATAAATACAACAAGTCATTAGAACATTAAAAAGGCAGTTTTGGTTACCTTGTAAAAGAAGTACTGCACTAGGTGTGCAATGCGAACGTAGTAAAGATGTCCATGAGCCAACAAAAGTTTCTTGAGGTGTTTGAGTTTGGGTATAGCGTAATCACTGTTCTTCACTGCCTGCCGACCCTCTTTTCCTTTAATACCTGAAACACCAGGGCCAAACAAAGACAAAAATATTCAGAGGGTCAACGTAACCTGCACCAAATGATAGCAGTTCTCCACATTTACATTGATTTCTTACCAATGCCAACATGAGCTTCCAAGATCATGCTAACATCGTTTGCTCCATCACCAATGGAAAGAGTAATTGGGTTGCCTTTGGAGTTCTTCACCAGTTTAACAATCTACAGATGGGAATAAAACAGAGAGCTACATGTTGCCAAGCGTTTGCTGTAAAACTGATAAATCAAGTTTATTGAAATAACTGGATCTGACCTGAGCCTTCTGCAGAGGGGCCATGCGGCAGCAGAGAACAGCCGTGCAGTTCTGACAGATCTGCAGAAACAGGTTCTTGTATCTTCTGGAGTTTGGTTCAGAGGAAGAGCTGAGAACCATCGACAAAGAAGCTCCATCGATGATGAAACCGTAATCATGTCCGGCTACAGACCAACTCCTGCAACAAACAGCAGGGAAATAAGGAATGAGATACAACTTCTGATACAAAAACCTTTTGATAACTTTACACAAGCCAACTTCTTCACATTTTGTTGCTCCACTAACATAATATTCAAAGGGTTGCTATTTTTTTTCAGTGTTGCTGAGAAGATGCATCAAAGTGAAAATGGGAAAATTTGAAAAATGATTTTCACAAGCACTTTCCATCCAATCTGAGCTTGAGCTTCATTGCAAATAAAAATGGGACAAAATGCTAGTCTTTAGATGTGCGCAGCCGTCTTAAAACATGTATAACTGTATTAGTGACTCTGGATATAATCTCACTTTTGAGGTGTTTATTTGTAGAACATTTAAGAACTGCAAATCATTTTCCTTCCACTTAGCAGATTTGTGTTGGTCTGTCGCACAAAATCTCCATAAAACACATTGAATTTTGTGGTTGAAATGAGACAAAATGTGAAAACGTTTAAGGTCTTTCAGGATTTCTTGCAAGGAACTGAATAGGGGTTATAATTTTGTAAGATACCAACCTAGTAATTCCTAATTTCACGGGTGGGGCATCTTGAACAGCTTTCTTATGGTACTCAAGTAACAGGTCATGCAGCCTTTCCTCACGACTCCTTCCTCCATCCTCAAGCGTGCGCAACGTTAGCTCCAGCAGTTCTGTGTTTTTCTTAAACAATCCACAAGCGTAGCAGGTGGACTTAGCCGTCTCCATCTTGTCCCCCGTCAGAACCCAAACCTTCATGCCTGCTCCCTGCAAAGCTTCCATGGTCTGTGCTGCCTCATCCTGAAGCCTTTTGGGTAAAAAGAGACACATTAGAGGAGAATGAGCACAAAAAAGGAGTTACAGCTATTTATGTCAATTGTGCCCAACAAGTTGAGCTAAATTGATCAATCAATATTTTGGAAATTTTGTGTTATTAATGAAAATATGTAACATATAAAACCAATAATTTGTTTTAGCATCTTGAAATCTTAAGATTGTGAATCAGTAAATAACCACATGGTGGCAGTGTAAGATGATGGAGAGTTAGGGGCACAAGATAATGCTAAAGAAAATTTAACAGAAGGAATTCCTAACTGTAAGATTACAGAAGGGCACTTCTATTGAAAACTGTGTCAGTAGCTTTGGATTTTAAATGAGATCATTTGTAACTTATAAAACCTTTTAAAGTAAAATATGATCTGGATGACAGGACATGCATTTTAAAACGCGACTTCATCAGTGTTTGACTACAGTATGTGGAGTTAGCACCCACTGATCTTCCACAGCAGTAGCTCCTATTAAAATCATATCGGTCTCCACTCGGTTGTAAACAGCCATAAGCTTCTCCTCTCTGTCCTGGAGAGCCAGTCTAGCTTCTCTCAAGTCTGCATCCGCCCTGGCGTACTCCTGTGCGCTGAGATGTTTGTAGGCTACACACAATGTGCGATAGCCCTCCTGAAGAGAGAGAAAAAACAATGTTACCTCAGAAAACCTTGACATTGTTAGGAGAAGAAGCTACAACAGTTTCTTTTTCACTCACGGTTGCGTTGCGTTCCACATGCATGCGTATCGTCTCCACCTCCTCCTGCCTGACTTGAGGGAAAATAGAAGAATCTGCCCCCTTGCAGAAAAGCAATATTTCACCTGAACACAAACATAAACAATTACAGACATGGTGAATGTAGAAAATTAACAGTAAATCAAATAAAAATGCAGCAAATTAAAGTCTTCAGCTCACCTGTTTTGGATCTGACCATTACACTCATCCTCCTCCTCACAGGGTCAAAGTTTAACACATGAAGTAGTTCATACCTTCAAGTAACACAAAACTGAAATTAAGTTTAAAAAATACACAGGCATCAATTATGACTATCCAAATGTTACTGGCTTACGTTTCAACATCTTTATTCCTGTTAAGAATTTTCATGTTTTTACTTTCAAGGCCCAGAAACGTGAAGCCGTACCTGCAGATGAAGGTATGAAAATGTGCCATTTTTTAGTCATGCATTTGTGTGATTTGTGCTTTACTTTGACCTAAATTTTATGATTAAGTCTTAAAACTACTAAACATTCAAAGTATCTTAGAAAACATACATATTACACACCATCATTCAAGAGTTTCTCAATGCAGACATATAGTCGTTTTAGTGAATCACATGTGAAACTGCTGACTTGACAGTAAATAGTCACAAAACCATATTGTTTAAGACGCTGAGTGTTCAGAGTTCAGTATAAAAGCATATTAATGCAAAATTAGGAGGAAGGAAAACTTGTAACAGCAACAAATCCAACTCTGAAAGGATTGCGAAATGAAGCCCGGACAAGAATAATCCTTTGTTGTTCTTTGATCAGCTTAACTTTGTGTTTCATTAGCAGTCAATCATCTAAATTACTTGAAATTAACACTTGAAATCTTTATCTAATTTGCTGAGATGCAACATTACATGGAATTTGTTACTTTTTCTTCAAGAATTATTTATTAGTACAAAAACAACATCAACTCAAATTGATCATTTCACAACAGCTCATCTTTTTTTTTACCTCATAGCTCCCTTAACCAGAGCAATCTCATCGGGCGAGGAAGCTATGAAGCCCATTTCCTTCTGTGGCGGGTCCAGAAATGCCTGATCAACCCCTAAGCCATCGACCTGGTCAATTTGGTCAATCTGGTCAATCTGGTCTTGCCTATGCTTTGTAGACTCCTTTACCTGGACAGTGTGGCACAGACAGAGGGCACGAAGGAAAAGCTCCTCCCTCTCCTAACAACAAAACAAAAATACAACCCATTAAAGGAAACTAGAATCAAACAAGTTAGCTTACTTCAATACGATACGACTGAATTTACTTTTTACCAAAACAAATAATTATCAGGTGCTTCTTTACAGAGCAAATATTTTTCCCACTTCATGTTAACTGCATATGTCGACATGTCAGAGGCTACACCTGGGTGACCTATGAAGGGTCTTTCTGACCAATGAGCTATGTAATGATCATATGTTCATGCCCGCTTGACTTCTTGTACCAGATGGTGGGGCAACACAACACTCACCCTGCCAGCTTTCTGCTGGATTTTGTTTACAGGCCCATCTGTGACGCAAAACCCGTCCAACTCTGAGCTCCCGTCCCCATGCTTGTACTGGAAGCCGTCGATGCAGCACTCTATGAACTCCATGTTGTTCTGAGTGAGAGTGCCAGTCTTGTCTGTGAAGATGTACTCCACCTGCAGTAAACACCATGGAGAAAGCACAAAATATAAAACAATAAAAAATAACATTAGAAAAAGAATTGCACAGCATGTATCAAATTGGTAAGATGCAAATTCTTGTATTTATTTTAAATGCTAAGTGTAGCTGCTAAAAAAAAGCGCTTTTTGTGATGATCATATATAAAAAGAAAATGAATTGTGTTGCAAATCTACTGCTATGCATCTGTTCTTTTTCTTTTCTTTTTCACTGTAACAGGAGTCACTCATAATTCAAGTTAGATTTTTTTTTTCAAGTGTGCTAATTTTCTGAAATCTCTGCAACAAAAGTTGAGAAAACCCAAATGTTTTTATTTATTTATTAATTTAATAGAAATATTGATACAATATCCTCATGGGAATGCAATAAAGAATTTGACATGCTGCACAATATAATGTATTAATTACAAGGAAAAAATGCTTATTTGTTGACAAGCTACTCCATCCAAAGTACTAAATATTAGTCATTACAAATATAACCATAGATTAGACAGAATTGGTAAAAGTAAAAATAAATGAAAATAATGAGACTGAAGCTGTATAGTGCATTACCGCACTTGCTCTACATATTGCTGCACACTGCCAGTCTGCTGGCTGAAAGAGGAAACGTGCATATATAGTTTTTTCTGCTTACACAAATTTAAACCCAGTTATAATGTGTAAAGAAGTGAAACATAATCTATCAGTCCTGTTGTAGTAACATTGTTATAATGTTATATCTGGCAAGCTCCTACCTGCAGGTTCTACCAGAGCAGGTAGCCCTACTAATCGACAGTTTGTTTTACTCCTTGTGTTACTTTATTAAAAGCAAAGTAGCCAAAAGTAAAATTCTTTGCCCAACACGACTAGTAATAAATGTCTATCACATGTGTATTCTTTCATTTTACTTAAAAATGTATGTTTGGATAACAATGTTACAAGAAATGACATAAAAAGAAAAACGGTCAATCAAAAGTGTTATTTGAATGTGGCTTGCGGCCTGACCTGTCCCAACTCCTCATTAAGGTCGGATGTGTTGACCAGCGCCCCCTCTTGGATTTCAGGGTCGAAGAAATCTTTGTCCCATGTAATGAAAAAGGATCCCAAGAACTTTTGCATCTCCACCGTGACGTACATGGACACCGGAATGATGAAGTTGAAGAGCACCATGAAGGACAGGAAGTCTGTGAACATTTTTAGGTACTGTTGATAAAAAAAAAAAGAATAAATAAAAAGTTAAGATGAGACACATTTCAAAAACGTTAAAACTAACAACTTTTCTACGGTTGAAACTCTCGCATGTTAGATTTGATCAGTTACAAAACAAGATGATACAGATTAAAAAGTAGTGCATTTAGCTGCGATGTAAAATGCAAACAAAGATGTTGTGTTGAGTTGCAATTTTAATCCATAATGTTTTTATATGTTTGTGTTTTAAAAATATTAATCATAAATGTTTAATTCTTTATTAATCAACTTTTTTTTTATTATTGCAGCACTTTTAATATATATATTTTGCAAATGCAAATAATCACCATGTCCCACCACTATTTTTTTTTTACAACTACAATATTTCTATTTTAAAAGACTGATTTGTAACACTGCAAACAAAAATTCACAAACTATAGCATTGTTGTATTATTGGGAAACGGGAACAAGACAAACTAAATCCTGCCCCATTTTCAAGATAATGGCACCATGTTGGGTAACTTGTCTTTATAAAACTGACTTTATAAAACTGTGGGCCAATACCAATGACAAAAAATAAAATAAAATCGGCACCATTCAGTACAATGTCAAAGAAAAAAGTACAGTAACGGCACTTGATTTTTTTTTTTCATGAAGTTGACTTTGTGAAATTTTGATTGAACTGTGCTCGGTGTTGAGAACAGATTGTTTTTCAGCTGAAATCAGCTCCCCCACACAAAGGTTTATACAGCAAATAAGGACCAACCTTCACAGTTAACTAAAGAACAAATACAGACAGGAGGCTGTTGTGATATAGGCAAGCAGCAGCTAATTCACAAGTTTTCTTTGCGTCACAGCGTGTAAAACATTACAGATGGAGCAGTGGCCTAAAGGTAGAAGCAATCATCAGTAAATATTTAACATTACAGAGCTCAACAACATTGTATTAGGATTTGATGTTTCAAATTTGCATTTAGAAGTTGAAGTGAAACCAAAGCACCTGGTCAGGACATCTGCAGTCTAGAAAGTTTTATTTAACCACAGGGTTAATAAGAGTGACTAAACACAAATTTGAAGACTTTCCAGAAGGTTGCATTTAGGTGAAAATTACCCTGAAAAATATAAAGTTTCAGTTTAACATTTAATTTATTTCTTTAGCAAACAACTTGCCTTGCAAAATTACTCAACCGTTTAGCTTTTTTTTTCTCATTATAGCCCCAAACTGCAACACATTTTGTTTCGATTCCATGTGGTCGACACACACATCGTTTTCAAACTGTCTAAAACAATCTGTGTTTCCATCTTAGGCAATAATAATTTCTGTAAATGCAACTGAGTCATACAGACTTCTAAACCGAGTTGAAAAATAAACAATTTTGTTTTGTTTCACATAATATTTTTGTCTTTCAAAAGAAAGCTCATTTTCTTATACGACAGTGTACAAAATGTGAAACTATAACTATGTCACCTTGTTATAAAGAAACTAGTTATTGACAGGGCAGATCTACACAAATCCACTGTTAAGTTATAGCTTAAAACATAAACTATGTTTTATAAATCATTTTTGGTTGACCTTTTGTTGCAACAGTTTTAAAATCGTGTACAGACGTTTTTCACAACAGGGTTAACAGTACCTGATTAGTGTCCCTCTCCTTCTGCGTTTTCTCGTTGTACCACGGCTCATCGTGTTTGCTCTGCCACACATACTTAAGTGTCGTGCACACAAGCGCTTTGCTCACCAGGATGAAAAGGTAAACCAGAAGGAAGGCGTTGATAGACCTGAAATAACAGCATTAGTTACAACAAGCAGTAAACCAGACATGTTTAATCCCGTCTACAGTTCTCGCTACAGACATACTTCTCCACAGCGGAACGTTTTTGCGATTTTCCCTGGTAGTTGAGAGCCATTTTTGTCTCCATTCCAGTGTAAACTGCAACACCTTGAGAAGAAAAACAAGAGAGAAAAAAAAGGATCAGCTTTCAGCATAAAAGCCCACTGAGTGACACCACTTTCATTTCACTCACCACATATCTTCTGAGTGTTCTTCAAATTTGCTCCTTTCAGCAGCAGGTTTTCTGGGCCTAAAGATCTGCACAATCACATCAGTGGATTAAACACTTGTGTTGCAATTCAAGAGCTGTGGAATCCACACACTCCTCTACTCTGCAAATGGGAACCTGGCAGGGCATCTGGCATCTGTTCTAAAATACGCAGTGACAGCGGGGCTGCAGTCCAGGTTTACACCCGTCCCAGTGCTCTTCAGAAGGACACTGGAATTTGTTTGTGGCTATTACAAAGTAGTCAATGAGAAATGCCAGTGGGAGTGCTTTGGAAGCAGTGGCTAAACCCCTGCCAGCCTGTTTTAATGTTAATGCTTGTTTGCAATGAAGGATCAATAGAGAAGTGATTTGTTAGAGATGCAAAGGGAAACAAATGGGTGCTTAAGGAACCATGTTTTGATTTTGCCTCCATTTAAAGTGGATTGAGATTGCTGTGCAAGAGAGCTCTCACCTCACATCAGGCTCCTGACTGTTTCTGTAAATGTGCATACGGCCGACAAATCTGAAACAGAATAACAGATTTGTTATTCTGCTGAAACCAGATATTTAGATACACTGCATAGAAAGAGTGATGATCTTCTTCTCTCACTATCTGACATTAAATCGAACTAAATCTTTGCCAATTATCAGCACAATGAGAGAACATTTTTATGTATTTATTAAAATTTTATGTACACTAAATCTACAATGTCTATGAACAAATTGGGAAAACCCTACTGATGATGTCATGGACTGAGAAGCCACCCAGAAAGCAAGAAGACATAACTCTAAAAGCAATCTAGAAAGGTTAGCATTTGTAAAGGGACTCACGGACAAGAAACTTATGTTTGAGCAAAGCAGCATAAAACATGGAGCTGTTTTATGCTGCTTTTATTTACTTTGCCAGTCAATCGTGACCGGCAGAGTAAGAACTGCCAACTATGATTGAGTAAGGTTTCTCAGCATAAAATATGATTAGTTTCACCAGTTCTGTCAGGAGGAATGGGTCAAAATTCAAATAAATTATTGTGAGAAGCCTGTGGAAGGAAATTCTAAATAGTTGACCAAAGTCACATAGCGTAGAGCAATCGTTTCAAAGAAATCTCTAAAATGTTTTGTCAAATTTTGTGGTATTTAGAAAATAAAAATAGTGTTTGTTACCAATCTCAAACAGAAAGTTGAGCTTGAATTATTGTCAAATAGTGATAAAAAAGTTATATTTCTTTCCATAAAGAGCATAAAAATATCTGATTCCAGCTGTTGGTGTATCATCTTCATCTTATTGTTAGACATCAGGCTAGCATTTTCAAAAGACATCATAATCATGTAGTGTAGATCTGTTGAGGCCACCTGGTGACTGACTTACTTGTAAAGGTCAGGCTGAGGCTGTTCACACTCAATGGTGGCACTGAGATACTGCAGATCACTCTCTAGGTCTGCCACTGTGTAGTGTGTCTAGAAGATGGAACAAACAAACGCAGAGTAAGAACCGAAAACCAGTTCTGAGTAACGTCAGCCGGAGAAAGAGAGGGAGTTTAAAAAATACATGCTAAAATGCTGTGACAAATGAATATGAACATAGTAATGCAACAGATAGGAGAAGTATGTAATGACTCAATGATGTTACATTTGTAACTCTAAGACCTTCTGAAGATACAAGGTATATATATATATAGTGCAGTGAGATGCACTGAGTAGCAGTGCATCTCACTTTATGGTTGGACTCTCCATCCAGACTTGCTGTGGTAACAAAACATGTGCCATCATCTCGGCTGGACTGCAGCAGTATTAGATCACAGGGAAAGGTCTCATCTTCTTCTACTTCCACAATATCTCCAACCTGAAGGCACAAGACAACAAAAGACCCAACAACAATAAGCAAAACACCAAAATGAAATAGAATAACAGACAACATGCACAACGATGATTAATGTAAATAAAACAATAGACTGGATTGGAAATGCAATAGGAATCATAAATGTTGGAAAGAATCATAGATTTCACAGGGATTTAGCAAACTGTAAATATCAGTGACTTTGCATTTCCTGTGCTTAATATTCAGAGGCGTGTAAGTGTGAATGTTTGCAGGCAGTAGACCCATGCTTCATTATTACAAAGAATAGCAGAACATCTAAAATAAATTATTTCCTGGAAGTTTAATTTTAGCTTAGCTTGCTTACTGGAAAAAAAAACAGTAGTGTGACAGCTTGAGACCTGGGTATACCCGCATCTGAAGCCCAAGGTATAAACAATACCAGTTTGTCTTGAAACAAACATATAGGTTGCTTAACAAACAGAGCAAACCCAACTCTTCATATTGACATTAAATGAGAGCGAACAGCAACAGAAGACATATTGATATTGATCATCATCAGCCCTCTCACTTTAACTACTGCTCACTGCAAAAAGATTATTATTTTTATTCCTACTGATCCAAGTTAGGATGTGTGTGGAAAAAGTTACCTTTATTTTAGCACTCATTTTCCGTATCCTCCGGCCATCCTCTAGTACGGACACCCGGTACTCATTCACCTCACGGTCAGCCTTGTGCCGCAGCCAGTCCTCATATCCCTGTGGCAATGAGTCAAAAAAAAACTAAATTGGTTTATCTGCTGAGCAAACAGAAAATGTTAAACTTTCACTGACCCATTAATACCCACGAGACACTAAGAGCTGTGAGATCAATATAAAGTCACAAAATGTGGAAAAAGTGGCGTATGAACACAATTATGACCTCTGAACATGACAAAAGAACAATTTCTGTTAGGTGACTGGTTAATTGCCCAAAATAACTACTAAACAGCAGATCATGAAGATATACTAAGCCAGGTACAAAATAATGCACATTCTGCAGTCAAGCAAGAAATTAAATCTGGTTTATTCTTAAAATACAGTGATGAAAGTACCAGAGATACTGAGAGTAGAAAAAGAGTTCAATCCCTGCCAACACTGATCTCGAGCCAAAATGTGAGATTACAGGGAAAGGTGATGGGAGGAGAAAGTCTGGTTGATTAACATAGAGGAATAATGCCAGGGAGAGAATGAAGAGCGGGAGCAGAAATCACTTCAGTCGCAGTAATAAAGTTGGGCAGACCTCCTTGGAATCTCTCATCAAAACCTGGCTGAAAGTGCTCTGCTAATATGAGTGATTCCCTTTTATTTTTGCAGGGAAGTCCACTCATTATTGTCCATTTCAAAGTCCCAGCAGTGGAGCAACTAAAAAGCTGATCCTAAAACAATGCATCTGACCCTGGGATGTTGCAGCAACAGAGAGGACACTCCCCCTGATAATTTGTATCTTTGTAATAGCCTGGCTCGCTCATTCTTTCTCCCTTTACTCACACGGCCCAGGAGCCCATTTCATCTTCGCCCCAATCACCAGCAAAGCACATTAATACCGAACCCAAGAGAGAATTAGTTGAGTACTTTATACAAAAAAACAATGTGGGAGTTATAAAGACAACAGAATTTAATGTGTTATATGGAGAGTGGGGGGCATAATGCAGCAGAAGACAATGAGAAAATGAGGGCATTGCAATGGAGAGCTAATAACATTTCTGTTATCAGCACTGATCTGCCTCATTAGGCAGAGTATTACCTGTTTGACAGCAGTTACTGTGATGACAAAAAATAACGGTAGGCCACTAGTGACTGGGCTGGTGGGAGTGTCCACTATCACCTGCAGGGAAAGACAAAAAGGAAAACAGCGTGCAATTAAAGCTTTAATTATACATTCCTACTGTGGCGTGTTATTTCTATGGCAGGGACATTATGTGGTGATAGTTGAAAGGATCGGGTTAACCCTCTGAATTCAGGGTGTAATCCATTTCTCTAAGATGCTTACACCATACCACAAATTTAGCCATATGGACAAACATAAGGGAGACATTTATATTTTGGAGGGAAGCAAAATATGTTCTGGGCCAAAGAACTTTTAATCAAGAGAGCCTGGGACAGAGTGCTTAATCTGCAGACATGCCAACACTTTTGTGTCTCTGCCAAGGCATAGTAGAAGGCCAGCAAGGAGCTTTGTCAAATTCCCGTTACCTCGCCCTCCCACCCCCACCGAGCAATGTGGAGGGGAATACAATGTGTGCTTCCACTGAAGCTCTATGCATCTTATGAGTTTTGATCTGGTTATATCCCAACCAACCACTTCAAAAAAACTAAAGTCTAATGAGACAATCAGTTCTATGTACTCATGTGTCCCTATAAACCAACTAATGGATTTACTCTGGCATTCTTGATCCCGCATAATGCAGATTTGCCCCCTACGTCGTGCCACCTAAGTCTCCTTTCTGGTGGAACAGTCGGTTTCATTATGACAGGGAGCACAGACATGGCATACTCAACTAATTTATATTCTGGCAACAACAACTAGAAAGTTTTATGCTTCTGTGTTCCTCACTTGCATGAGCTAACACTGGAGCAACATTTCCAAATCAACAGGAATGCAAAACCACAATAAATACGCAGCAAGAAACCTGTTCACATGCACACGCAAGTAAAAACATTGTCAAGTCCAACAGAAATAACAAATAACTTGGGTATAAATTAATTTGACATACAGTGGTGCCAAATTTATAACAGCAGACCTCTTTGTTCAAAAAGAACTGAAGTAAATACTCATAAGTCATCCAGATGTGGTAGGTATATACAAAAACACTCCAAACTTATAGAAAGCAGTTTGAATGCATGAAAATGATACGCATGTATCTGCTTCAAGTGTCTGAAAGCTGCAAGTTACTGTAATCTGGTGGATTACTGAATTGAGTAACGCATTGTTTCCTCTAATCATTTCAGTTATGCACTGATTAACAAGCTCATACGTCACGTTCTGAAACATTATTGTGTTTAAAGCAGAAGCAAATGAAGCAATCTATACCCCCTTTTGAAATCCAACGTTTCTTCAGACCATTTTTAGCACCACCAAACTAACACAAACAAACAGGAACAACTCAAACAAATCTAAAAGAGTTTGAAAGAGGAGTACATCAAAAACATTTTCAGATGCCGGCTGCTGAAAATGTTCCTTCTTATGAGAAATTTTGTTGCAGCAGGATGAAGCACAGCACCCAAAATGTACAGTTTAAAGGCAGTTCTCCCAAATAATGAATTAATTTATGAATTGATTGCAAGCAATAAATTATCTCTGGCATTTACCAAGAGTAAATGCTTCTGATCTATAATGTTTAGGTCAGTTAAGTGTGGTTTAATGTCTGATGTCGAGAAAAAAGTGGTTATTTCTAGTCTTTTCACACAATATCAGTAAATAGAACTTATATAACAAGATGTGATGTTTTATAAAATAAGCTTCACTGATTCACACACAAAGCATTTTAGACATGCCAACAAACAAGTTTGCAAGACAATAAAGTAACCTAAAGCTTCAACAATGAAAAAATACCCCAATTTTCAATAACCCTTCACAATATTTAAATGTCAAATAAAAGTGGGAACAACCACAATCACAAGAACCAAAAAGAGGATACCGAGACGATGATGCATTCAGAAGGCCACACACAGCTCAGACTGAAGCTAAAGCATGCAAGGCAATCTTTAGACTGCACTTTGCATCTTTTAAAGCTATTTTTAAAGTACAGTACTTTGGTCAGGAGCAATAGTTTATAAATAACCTTTACTTGAACAATCTCGACACTACTTTGGTGCATCTCAAGTGTACAATAAAGGACTAAAAAAAGAAACTGTGGATGGTAGGGACTTTTTTTAGTGTCTGGATGTAAAAGTTAGATCTAAAAGAGTACTTTTATTCTCTTTTCGCAACAAAACTGTGAGAAGCTTGAGTTGACAAGCTTCTCACACTCAAAAGCATCATGAAAGCTTTAATAATTCAAACAGGAACAGAGGAAACAAGGCTGTGGTTGGTTTCCATTACATTCATTTGTTTGTTAATGCATGCAGGTTTTTGATTTAAAGGTTTTCTGCAGAGGGTTGTTCAGTCCTTGTTGTAGGGATAGACAGTCTGAACAAGTTGAAACTAAAAAAAATATCTTAAAGAAAAAGGTCTTGGAAAGAAAGACAATAAAACAAAGATTATTTTTAGTAAATAACACTGTAATGAGTAAACAGGTGTTGTAAGTTGTACATTATCAACAGTTTTCCTTGATGAGCTGGGCAGTAAAGCTAGAGCTAATAATCCTCAAGGTTGAATTTAAAGTCTGGACAATAATGAACAGCAATGGAGCCGAGTTGCTGCCACATTGTTGCTTACTGTTGAAATTAGGTTTCGCTTCCTTAAATCTCTCTTAACGACCTAAAATTCAGATACATAAATATCTGTGTATTTGAGGTAGAAGAAGTAATAAAGTACATGAGAAATGCTCCTTTTCAAGTTTCAAAGTATTATTAAAAAGTAAGCTTTTCCATTGTTGAACCATCTAACATGCAGAATGCCTTGCTCAATTTAACCCGGCCTGGCTTTCAGGCAGGTGTTTTAATTTAACAGCAGAATTTAACTGCAGTAATATGGAAAAACACTTTGCATTTAAAATAGCTTAATGGTGACGACCGTCACCACTCATGAGTGGATAATTCAATCCATTCATTGGTGTAATCAATTTTCCAAAAAATTGTTGTTCTTATTAGTTTTCACTGAACTCCAAAGATGAACAATGCATACTGTGATTTTCTGACTGTATTTTTGTAGCATTTTATAACTGTGTTCAGTGAAGAAATTATCGTTACACAACAAATGTTTAGTTATGTTTTTAACAAGTTTTGAATGAGTGGTGATGGTGACTGATGATAAAAAAAAATGTAAATTAATATGGAGTTGTCTAAACAGAAAATCCTGTGTTTGAGCTGTAATTGAATACAGTAGATGGAGGAACTCGTCTACACTTTCACTGGCTTGTTCATTATGCCAAGTATGTTTACATTTCATTTGAAGTGAGACAACTGCATGTGTTACTGCTGTGGGTAAAGAAAGACAAAGCTTTAGTTCAGTACACCTTTCTTTCTCCACACATTATCTTCCAAGATTGAGACATTGGCAGAACAGGTCAAGGAGGGAAACCCAGTTCTCTCCCTATTGACACTCCAGTCCATTCCGGGGGATCATAAGGCATTCACAGGTCAGAACAGGCTGTCCCTACAGTGGGTCTGCACCAATGAGTCCTGATAGGACATGTCTGGAAATCCTGATCAGATCGCCGAATAACCTCATCCAGTTTATTTAAATGAAGAGGAACAGCAGTTCTGCCCCAATAAGGAAAAAGATAAATCCACCTTACAGAAAAAAGTCAATTTCAGCCATTTGTATCCGGTATCTTGTTCTTTTGATATCTCAAGGAGGAAGGCGGAGCGCAAACATATCACTACATCAAGATGTTGTGCCATTTTCCATGTCACTGAGAAATTGTAATGCCAAACAAGAGCCCTTAAACTCTGGCTTAATTATTCCTGTTGAGTTCTGGTTTCACTCCAAGTTGCTACCTTTTAAAAATAAAATTGCACAATGGGTCTTGGAGTTTTACGTTAGACTTCCCCATCAAAATTTGCCCTCCATGATTAGAATTATAAAGAAATTGAGTTTGTATGTCTGTATTTTAGACCACAATGCAGGATTTATAACAATTAAAATGTACAAGGCTAAAACCTTCATTGTTGCACAAGGCTTGGTGAATTCCACAAAAATCTAAAAGTTTCGAGCATCATGGTTTCTTTCAAAGTTAACTTGGGCTGCAACAATCAACTGATAGGTGTGAAAACTATCACTCTGCTCTGTGTCAAACAATCCAAACCCTTTGATAAACCTTTTCACCAATTCTGGCGCTGCATCAAGAACTACTGAAGTAAAGGACAGCCAAACGTCCAAAGAAGACATGTACTATTCCTCTTCACCAAATATAAATAAAAATGGAGTGGGGTCAGATTTTAATGGTTGTTAGGATTTCTCTTTTATCTTTGGTAAAAGACCACGAGCCATTTCTTCCATCAGCACAAAACTAGCTTTTGTTTAGGTTATATTTACCCAGAATGGACTGCGCTGCAGTTCACATCCTGCTTTTGGAGCAGAGTCCGGTCCACTTGTCATTCTCATATGCATTCAAACCGCACCAGATTTCACTTCAACCAAACTGAGACAGAGGCTTTTAGGTGAACCAGAGTGTGATTGCACTTTCACATCTCCTCAAACAATCCGGACTTACTACGTAAACAAACTAAATTTGAATTGAAGCGGATGAAACGGGGCTAGTTTAAATGCACTCTACGAAAACTAAAATCTACACAAGTCTTTCAAATAGATCCTTAGGCCACACAGTCCTCAGTCGTCAAAAACGTTACGCACATCATGTTTCCTGCACAAAAAACACTTTCAGTTCTCCCACCACCTTTCTCCAATGCACCAAATGCAATGCCAGAAAATATATAAATAAGTAAAGTAAAACTCTGCAGTATGAGTGAACTGTGTACTCCTGCTGATATGCGGGTGTGATTTCAGAGCAGCAGAGCACAGCAGCACTTCATCTGATGCAGGAAATGTGTCAGGGTGAGCAACAGACAGCAGGTCTCCGGGGTCCCCATTTCTGTGCCGTGGGTCTTGATGTCCTCCTACCCCGGCACCCCCCGTTCCCTCCCGCTCTCCCGTTCTCATTTGCAGTTTCTGTCTCTCACAGTGCTCTATTCCTGTTCGACTGAACTCTCAGGCAAAGACACTCAGGGGCTATTTATAGAAGAGTGGTGCTTTTTTATCAGCCAGTGTCTATTTGTGTCGCTGTGAAGTACAGAGGGCTCCCTGGCTGCTGACGTCAGCAGTGCAGCGCTGCAGAGACATGGGGGGCTATGTGGGATAGAGACTGAAAAAGAACGACGGCAGCCCTGAAAAAAAAAGGGCATACAAAAGGTTGATGGAATGGAGTCGGGGGTTGGATGGCATTAATGTTAGGGTATTTGCATTACAGTCTCTCTCAGGGGATGTGAGACGGTTTATTTCTGTCAAAAAAAATTTAAGTGCGAATCAGCGGCACGACGTGTGTACCTGTTCCTCTCTGTCTAAAATCCCGGTGAAACAGAACCGAGGGCTCACCATAAGGAGCTTCCTGCAAATGACAGCTTTAGCAAAGAAGTGCCGATCATGCTTCAATAAACGCCGTTAACAATCCGGGGACACCCACTGACTCATATTTCCAGGGGGAAAAAAAGCAGAAATGTTCCTCCACTAATATTCTACATGTGGCAACATGCAACTGAAGAAAGCATTTACACACAGACATGTTGAGCACCCTTTACACCTGCTTTTTTTCCCACGAATTCGCCTGGGGAAAAAAAACAACTGCTTCAGATAAATTTGAAGCAAACTGACAAACTGAAAAGCATAAATCCAGAGGTGTTAAAGATGTTCAAAGGGTTGGGAGAATCTTTAATTATTTGGCTCAATTTAAGATAGTGAGAAATGTCAAAAACAGAATGATGATCTGCCTCTTTTGGCTACAGACCTGGACTGAAAGGAGCTGTCAGTTTCAGCACATTTATTCAGTATGACACCTGAAAAAGAAGATCCAGCTCCATGAGCAAGCCCAAATGAGAACCTGTCTACCTGTCCTTATAAAAGGAACCTGAACCGTCCTTTTGTTCAGGGATCAAGTGGGATCCCTTAAAGTTCTGATCCCACTTTAAGGGATCAGAAAAAAGACACTACAACTAACAAAGGAACAAAGGCAGATGCACTTCAGTTCTTGATACCACACAAGAGGAGAACAATAACAACTACACAAATAGATTCTTAGGTTAAAAGTTATTCAGAAACTGTTGTCACTAAAACTTCTAAATCAGAAGTTGCAACAGAATACCACCTGCAGGTAAGCGAATATATTTATAGATAGTAAACAGATTTTTATTTTCATTTTTCATTTGGCTCTCATATTAATATTTACTAAGAGCATTTACTTCTTGACACATATTTCTCTTAAAACACAAGACGTCAAAAATATCCAAGGTTAAACATACGTGCTGAATAGAAACATTTGTGTTTCTGAACCATTACAGAAGTACACATTTCACACATCTTGTAAAAGTAGGTGTTAGTGTTTATAGTTGCAACAACCTGATACTGCTTCACACCACTTCCTTGTGTAAATATACATTCTGCACCACAACTACAGTGTAACAGGATTCACTGAGTCCTTAAAGGCACAGAGTCACCCAGACACACACATGCAGTATGAAACCTTTTCATTGGTCACTGAAAGTTTGAACTTACCTGTACCAGGAAGATGATAAGGAAGTAAAAATTGGCAATTCTTCGAAATTGTTCAAACAGGTTCTTTGGTAGAAAATTCCAAACTGTATACTGCAAAAGAAAAACATAAATGCAAGTCAGATATTTTACTTATTGATTTAATTTTTTTAGTGTTTTTATTTCATATAGCTAAAATTTCAGCAGAATATTTGAACAGACTTAATTTGGTAAAAGAAAAACCAGCAAAGGAAAGTGACATTCAAAACATTGTGTGGTTATAAACCCTCTTGATGTAGTCATCAAGAAAATAAGACTCCCAAATAATATTCAGTTTTTAATTAAGAAATGTTGATATATAGATGTGTCTTATTTTTATTCATCTCTGGAAAAGAAAGAAAAGAAAATGTAATTGCAGAAATAAACAAAATATAAAATCTATTAGGACTGAAGGTTTGCCACACTCTTCACTTTCAGCTGTGTTGATGTTTTAAGGATCTCTTGCATGTAAAGCCTCTTCGTAACGACACACAGCTTCTCATTAAGATCAAACCTATTTCTCAGTCAGTAAAAAGTGTTACCAAAACAAACTAGAGAACTCCCAGCTATAAGAAAAATCAGCTTTTAGGAAAAAGAGTGATAAATGGAGAACAAAGGTGGGGTGCACCAAAGCTTCATGTCAGGGTTTTTCATGATTCTTTCTGCACTGAATTTCAACATTACAGGTACAGAGAACAGAACAGATCAGAACACATACTTCTGGCATGCAACCTGCCTTTAATGCCAAAGACATGCTCACAGAGGCATCGGCACTATGCCAAGGCAAGTCTGTCAGACATATCGTGGGAAACAATAAAAGCAATAAAAAGTTTGTCTAAGGTTTTTAATTGTGTTTTTAGCTGCTCTATGTGCTATATTTAAACTTTTAGCATTACTTTTAAACAACTTTGGCTCTGTAAAAGACATAACTGCAAAGCAGTGACATTTGAAATGATAAATTTCCATACATCTATGTATACGTTTCTTGTATGGGAGTCAGAGAAATAATTAGCTTTAGTCACTAGCTGGCCAAACAAAGACCTAGAAGGACATCACTGATTTTGATTTCTGATTTATGTCTTTTACTCTTCGATGTGGAGCGAACCACAGCATCAAGTTGTTTTTGCTCCTGTTTAAGTGGCCATGACCACTGATACCACTGGCCATAAAGAAACACATTTTATCTGCTTGACTTTCTGTGAACAAGTCTCAACAAGAAGCAACTGATCTGCAAAACAATGTAACACAAATGCTAACACATGCCTGCAAATACATCTACAACACACTTGCACAGAAACAACACGGAGGCACTGATTATATAGGAAAAAGTCTGCTTGGGGAGTGTTGGAATGCAGTGGCAGCAGAATGGCCCATCTCATTTTGCGAGAGAGAAAAGAGAGTAAAAGTAATGAGAAAAAAGGGGGGTTGGCAGCAGTGGGTGGGGGCTGAGTGTGGTGGTGCAGAAGCAAAAGCAAAAGAGGAAACGCATGTTTTGGTCACTGCAGAGTGCAAAACTAAAAAGATGATGGAGTGCAGAGGAAGCGGTGAACATAAACACTACAGCCGGAGTAATTAAAGGCCGTTTATCTTGACTTGCTGGCAGGAGCCAATTGATTGGCCCCTGTACACTGAAACCGTCTGCACCACCATAAATCCCATGACTGTCTCTCTCACGCAGACTTCTCCACCTCCCCATCCCTGTCACTGATGATGCTACAGAGCCAGTCAGCGATACCAGTCTAAGCTTGCTGTTGATACAGTAAAGGTAGAATATAGGTGGGTGGAGTCTAAGTATGTGGGAAAACAACCAATTTCCCACACTTCCAGTTCATTATAAGCATTGGAAATTGTGAAATTTTGTATTTCACTGCCAGTCAGTGCCCCCTTGACAGACAAATGATCCCCCTTGGTTGGGAGCAAAGACAACTGTGAGAACGATGAAAGATGGAGAGAGATGGAGGCGGAACACAGTCATGGGAATGCCTTAAGTTGGGTAAAGCACAATTCACAGTCAAGTACAGGAGAAAATAAATATGCTTGGTCTTGCAATGGCACTAAATGTCTTGAGCAACTTGAACAAGTCATTATAATTCACGTAGCATGGTAAAGAAGAGTCAGTTGTGGTGGAAAACAGGTTAAAAAATCTGTTAACCAGTGTATTATAATCTAAACGTACTACCTCCTAATGTGACTTTGAGCTGACAGTATTCTTTGCATCATAAAGGATCTTTGGCGCATTCAAACTAGAGCTATTTTCACGAAGGATCGGCTCTTGTAAGGTGAATGTTAATGCTAGTTCTGAGCAGGGCCAAAGTGTGTTTCTTACCTTAGAGGACACAATCTTGTTATCGCAAAACTTGGGCGGGATATAAGCCTCATTGGGGGGACAGGACTTATGGCCAACGTAGATCGTCCTGCTGTGAACTCGTCCCTCATCACCACCAAACTACAGGTAAAAGTAGGGGATACAGGGGAGGAGAGGAAAAGAAGCAAAACAGAAGAGAAGACATATTTATAATTGATAAGTTTAGGTACTGAATAAGCAATGTGAATAACAAAGTTCAGCTTGCTTGAAAAAAGTTACAGAATTGAGAAGTGCTTAACTTATTTTGAAAGCACTCTATTGGAAATCAGTTTGACACAAGCCAGGGGAGTATGACAAAGGACAGTGGGCCAAAAATACAATTTGTATGGGTGTTTAATTTATTTTCTCCCAACTGGTGACTTATCAATGCAAAGAGATATTAAACTGAGGAAGCCAGGCAAAACAATACTGCTTAGATGTATGAGTAGAGTTTCTTTTTCATGACGCAGCACATTTTATATTTCCATGATGCATGGATACGCTAACCTATCGACCTTTCAAAAAGTCCTTTAGGAGCTCCAAACATGCCATGCTCTCCACAGAAATAATTTACTGTTTTGATTGATTGATTACCAAAGCAAAGTGACCAGTATCCAGCTCTTACTACTGGCAGAAATGATTTATATATCTCACGTAATTGTTTTTTTGTTTTTTTTAAATGGCAGCATCAGATGTAATGACTTATTGCAGGAACAAGCTTAGTCATGTGCAATTTTAATTTAATTTCTATTTAATGGAAACACAGCAATTGTTACATTTGTGGGGGTTTTCAATATTAGTAGAATTTAGACAAAGATTTGCACACATTTTCAATGGAAACACAGCTTCTCTTACAGATAACACAATGAGCAGGATGTTTGACTTTGCTTGTACTTAAAAGCACACAGTGTATTTCAGCAACCAATATAAACTCAGTGACATCTTACAAAGTACAGGGGAAATCCATAAAACAGAAGTCACACCTAGCGCTTATTTCAGTGCAATATATTATTCATCACACCCTTTTGCAATATGCCTCCATGTTTTGCAAGCACACAGTTCTAGGTTGAAAACAAAGACAAAGTGAGCTTGAAAGAGGGCTTTATGTTTTCGTGTTTATCACATAACTTTGATCTAATGGTAGCCTGTGGTAACCTTCCAAGATTTTGGTGTATTATGCAAGTCTCAAAGCAAAAACAAGTTACATAAGCAGCCTCAAAAGAACATGAAAATTCTAATGAATCAAAGGAATCAATTCTTCTTTGTTAATCTGTAACCAAGCATAAGTTCTTAACTGCAAGAGAAAAGATCTGATTAGTTTCTAGCCATTAAATTAGCAATTCTGGGGAAACAAAGACAATTTACTGTAACTGCAGAGGAAATGGTGAATCTGCATCCTAATTCACAAATGAAAGCAGAGGGTCAAGTGTCGAGTATTTATCATTATTACACCATTTAACACAGAAAGGCAGCAGAATTAAACAAGTTTAGAAGCAAGGATTGAAATGTGATAAAGGTAAATGTGAAACAACATTTGAATAATGGGCACTTCGAGTCGTTAACTGTATTTGACTTTTGGAAGTCAGTAACAACCTGAGTTCGTTCCTCAGGTGACAGGTGAATTTAACTAGATGTTTATTTGCATACAGGCATGAACATTAAATGTGATTACAACCAACACAGGTGGCATTTAGCTTTTTATTGTCAAGGTCAGGGCTTAATCCATACTTTGGTAACATAATTGTGTTTGGTAAATAATAAATATAATCTTTTTTTATTCAGATTGTCCTTTCTAATCACTAAAACATAAAATGAATGAATGAAATGAGCTTTGGGATTTCTCACACAGGTAGTAGTGGGAATAACAAAAACTGCCACATTAATGCATTAAAACATATGCACAGCTCTGCAAAAATGTTTTATTGAACACAAAACCATATATTCAAATAGTTTGCATTTACTTTATCGCCTTTATATCTTTGCCTTTTGATAGCTTTAAGAAAGCGTCACAGTCAGAGGATAAAAGACAATCTCAAATAAAACAACATTTCAATAAACTTTTTCACAAATTATAAAAGAAAAGTGAAAAAAACGGTGTATTTTTTGCTTGTGAGCATATTGCTCCAGTGAAATGTAATCTGCTTAGACTGGGATCCACATTGTAACTCCTTCACTGACAAGTTGGAAAAAAAAAAACATTAAAATTAATGGGAGTGCACTTTCAGAAGACTTGTCATGTTTAGAATAAAAACTAAAGATGAAAGAATAAATTTAAATGGTAATTACTCAAACACATCCACTGTTGTGAAGGACTGAATCACTTTCAGCAGGATTAGCTTATTCATGCTGCAAACAATGTCCTTCTGTTCAACTCTGACAGTCAAAACATTATCCAAGTAGCTGCCACTCACATTTCTTAAATAATGATATCACTTCCAGCACAAGCTGTACTGTACAGCAACTTTTGTGTTTGAATTATCATTATTATTCTACTGGCAGGGGATCTGCAGCATGTGGGGTGAGAGGACAGATTACCATGAACATCTGATCCTGGACAAACGCCAGAGAAGGTGCGAATGGCGGCCACCTGGACTGCAGGCTGCACAAAGGCTGTTTCTGACATGAGGTTACATTAAAAAATATCCTCAAACACTTGGAAGAATAATTCATACACAATAAGGACACTGCCAATATGACCTCCACTAAAACAATTACTTAATTTTAATTCTAAGCCAAACAACATCAAATAAATCCAAATTAGTAAAGCTCATTTTAAGACAATTCCTCCTTTTTCTACAGATCAGGCTGGAGAAGAGAGCCAATATGGTTGCATAATGCAGCCATGTTCACACCTCAGTATGGATGTCAAGATTAACGTCCAACTAAGTATACTGTCGCTCCTTCAGCAGGACCGGATGGACCTGGCTGCCAGAAAAGAGGGAAGGAAAGAAGAAGTGTGAGGAAAAAAAGAAAATGTAACAAGATCTGACAACTCATGCATAACCAGCTTTGCTATGCAAAACGGCAACCAAGACCAGCTATACGGCTCACAGCTGATCCACTGATTGACTGGACTCGGATTTTATGAACTTTTGAATTTCTAGGGCTCATTAAGGGATGCACTGATATAATAAATATGGGCAGAGTGCTGTAACTAATATTAATAATGCTTTTATGGTTAACTGACATTTACCAGTAGTCTTCCTAACCTTTCCGCATCATTTCGACACACCCCCAATCCTGTAGCGCATCATCAAAACACAAACCACAACAAAGCAAAACAAATATTAGTTGTTATTATCAGCCCTGTTTAGCTTATGGGACCAAAATAGGGTGTAAAATGTCGGCTTTTACTAATATACAGCCTGTATCTCTACTTTTAGGGTGTTTTCACACCCTAAGACAGTCAGGTAGACTCGGTTAGATTGGGTAACAAAGTTGTGGGTGCCCAATCCAACCACTTGTTACAGTTTCAGGTAGTGCGGTTCACTTTCTCGCTACATTAAGTCAAAAGAACCAAGCCTTTGAAAAGTCTGTCCCCCCCTTGTTTTATTTGAGATTGCACCAACAACCAGTTGGTGCAATCTCAATAAGATGAAGACTACTGAAGAAGACACTCAGAGCAACTTCCTTCTTCACAAAATGTAAGATGAAGAGGCATCAGATTTAAGTGGTTGTAGGATTTCTTCTGTCTTTAGCAAGAAACGAAAAACCTTTTGTCCTGCTAGGGCTAAACCAGAATTTTTGTTGTGCTGATATTTACCCAGAATCCTTTGCATTATAGTTCACTTCCTGCTTTTGGAGCAGTTTAAAGTCGGCCTGCATTATGCATTCGAAATGCACCAGAGTTCACTTTAACTGAACCAAGACCTAGGTTTATAGGTGGACCTGAGGTTTTCTGGTCCGCATCAAAGTTGGATGCAGATCACTCTAAAGGAACCAAACTTTCAAAGCAAATATAATAGAGTTCACTAAAAGCTGACCAAACAGGACTGGAGTGTATGCATCCATAAGTTAATATAGCTACTAATAAAAGCCTAGAGAAGAATTCATCATTCACTGGGATATGATCTCCAAGCTTAAGCCTACAGTTTCAACTGTACTGCAGACTTACAGGTCAGGAAGCCAAAATCGGTAATTGGCTGGCCTTTACAAGTTTCAATTAGTCCTTAACACCTAACACTAAAAACCAAATAGAGCAAAAGCCATGCTAATGTGCTCTTGTTCTGAAGTTAAGAGTCTATCTAGTAGAGAGACTGCATTTAAGTGGATTGGGTCAGCTCCAGAGATGTACAACAACCTCCAGATACCCCCCATCTCCATTCTCCTTCAAAAAAAAAAAGATTTGGGTAGCAACCAACTGATGCTGAAAGCAGAAGAAAACGAGGTAGTACTTGTTGCAGTAGGCCGTTAGCGTTATGAGAAGAACCTTTCAACAGACATGTATTCAGTGGTGCATTAACTGTGAAATATAATGAAGGTCAAATGACAGGCCACACTTCATTTTTAAGCAAATACGTGAATCCAATACACATGTGAACACAAACTAGCTGAGAGACAAACATGAAATGCTAATGTAAGGGGAAAAGCTGCACTACTTTCTTCATATTTGCTTCATCGTCAAAGGTCAAACAGAGCCACTCGAAGCCAATGACATTAGCAAGTAAGAAAAAGAGTCAGCTGTCAGTATGTCAATATCAGACTGTAGATTCATTCTTAATGAAACAGCATCAGCATAGATCAATAAAGCAAGCATGAGCCAGAAAAATGGTGCATTAGAAAATTGACTGAGGTTGAAACTTTACATTGAGTTATGCTCTAAATTGAATTATGAACACATTGTGAAATGAGCAGGGAGCAAAGGGAAGAAGGAAAGATGCTCCACAGAGAGCTGGGAGAAAGCAAAGCTGCTCTGAGCTACTGCCAAACTCCTGGTGATGACTCCGGTCTGATGACACTGCGTCCTGTCGCACCATCTCTCTTTTTTCCCCTCACAATACCCATTCATTCAGTTACCAACCAATAACCGAGGGGAAAATGTCAAAGCTTTCACTGTTTAATTATCCATAACATGTGCAACTTTGATTAGGATTTATTAAATTCATTAACACGCCATCGGCTGACCTGCTCATGCATCCAAAAAAACAAAAATTACTGATGATAGATTACAGCAATTTATTGGGAAAACCTGATTTATGTGAAGATTTATATTATATTAAGGCAGTCAACAAAAAACCAGTGGTCCTAATAAACAGCATACTGTAGATTAACTACCACTGGTCAATTTTATCTCTGCATACATATCAAAATTAAATCTATATTTATTTTCCCACCATGTCACAACACAATTTACTGGCACATTTTGCACACCTTCTACATGATAGTTACAAACAGCTAAAGAGCACTGGAATAAAAACATCTAAATAATTTCAGAAACTTAATGACTGGAATAAAGTTCAATATGCAAACCTCAATCATATTAAACTGAAAATATTGTTGAACACTAACAGAGGCTTCCTAATTTCCCCGATTGGAAAAGAGTTGTCTAAGAAAAAAGAAATATGAGCATCACTACTTAATATTAGTTATAGATCCCACAAACTATTTGCTGGCCTGGGAGAAGAAGAAAAAACAGCCAAAGATAAAAGGATATTAAACCAATAAGTCTCAGTCCCTTTAGTCTCAACCTACAATCTCTTGAATGTTCATGTATGACTCCCTGAAGCTGGGAGTTTTTTTGATTCAATCTAGTTAATGTAGGAGATCTATAAATTTGATATCCGAGTCCCAAAATCTCCCCTGAGAAAGTTTAAGCACTCCTGTGCGATCTTAACAAACCAACCAACACAAGCGCAAAACACTGCATCTTATTGTCGCAGTTGTCATGTAAAGATGCACACAATTTGGTAATTACGGTCTTCAATTTGGCAGAAAACATTTTATTATGCTTTTTATAATTTGCATGTTTAATGTTTTGCTGAATGTCAAGATTTACATGGATTTGGCTCCTTCAGTTTACATGTTCTGGTTTAAAATTGACACAAAGATGTGCAGATGGAAAACAAGCTTAGTAGCAACAAGTGTGACAGTGGTATATCATCATTTAATCTGACACTTATAGATTTGCGGCCAACCAAAAATTGATTTTCGCAGCATTTTCTGACGAAAGTGCTGAATCAAATTGAAAATTGTAAGCCCAGAAGAATAGAATGGACCCAATTTTGCTCTCATCAGTCTTCTTTTGTGGTTTTGCAGTCGTGTGTTAAGGAAAAAAAAAAAACAGGCTTCAACAAAGTACAGAACCTACGCCATTAAGCGTCAAAGAAAACCACTCAGAAAAAAAAAACTACTTCAACACATTGAATTAGGAGGGAGCAGTGTAACGAACAGTCTGCACGGATAAACCCTCTTTATTCCCTGCACATGTACTTACAACACTGCAATGAGATGAGTCATTAATTATTAGGTCATGTTGCCATAGGAGCTTAGAATCTGTGCCATTCAATTCTATGCTAATATGAACCAGGCTGATAACGGATAAAAGGTGAGAGTAAATGACCGAGATCTTTTATGGTATACAATATCTGCTCCAGCTGCTCCAGGCTTTTTCATGATGATGCTCTCAGTTCGAGAGGATTTCTAACAGGTCAACTCTATCTGCTATTCAATGTGGCATGAGACAGTAATTTTTTAATCTTGTTGAACAGGAGGGACGTTTCACAAGGCAACGCCGATCTTTGATGCTGGATATAAAATGCAGGTAAATGTTTAATGGCGAGAAATTAAAAAATAAAAATGGGATCAAAGGTCCCAAAAATTTTGTTTTTATTCACAGGGAATTGTGCATTGTTTGGAGTCAGAGTACTGATGAATATTGCAGTCTTCCTTTGTTTCTCCCTAATGATCACTTCTTATTACTTTTAACTGTGGCTAAGTCATATGATAATATAACGAAGAGTGTGCTGACAAAATGCCTAATGAAATTTTCTGATTCTGCTCTGTGCTATTTCCACGCTCTTGTGAAGATGCATCACTTCTATTTCCTTCCTTTCACTGGATCTTCATATCAGTTTACGTGAAAAGTAGGTCAACGACAAACATTAAGACACACAAAGGTTTTTAAATTTACAGATTCAAAACTACAAAAGTTTCCATTATGCTGTTCCTACAATGAAAAGTCCTTTTCATGAGATGTCATAGAAAACGAGTTTTCTTCAGGTGACCCTCCCACACCTATTGCTGCAAACTGCAAGTGAACTGGCAGTAAGCAGACTTTATCAAATTTCGTTTGCTGTACAAGATATACTTAGGTAGTCAAAACATACCAACTTCAAACATTTCTGATTTGAGAAAACTAGCTTGCAGGGCATTTAGCCCAATTACTTAACTCATAAATTTCTTTATTTTGATCAAGTATGCAATATAAATATGTATGTTACGTAAAGAACACCATGACAAAAAAGTGCAATATTTTGTGCAAGAACAATGCAAGATTCCCAATTAAGAAGCTGTTGTTCCATAACTTACCTACCTTTAAGAATAAAAAAGTAATAAATGTTATAGTTTAAGAACTAAGCACAAATGTAACTAACAATGTTAAGTTATTTAGCTGTTTTCAGAGTAGTATTTGATTAACAGCGATTAGATGATGTTATGGATTTTGTCTACTTACCATGCGGTACTTGAATGGATGTTTTTCACTTTTTAAATTCAAAATAGTTTTTCAGTTAGTTTGATGGTATGGTAAAAAAGAAGGATTTTCAAAATTTCAACTGTCAAATTTTCATTTTTTTCCTAAATGTGATGCACTTTTGTCACATTGACGCACCAAATCATAAGTTTATTTACTAAAATAACTTGATTTATATTGGACCTCAGCAGGAACAGATTACATCTATTGTCTGGAGACAATCAAAAGTGAAAAAAGGAACTGCTGACAAAGACAGGAAGCATGAACAATAGCTCCATTATTCACCTGTAAATCGATCAAACAGTTAAGGCAGTCCTCTTCATATTTGACATTTGGAAAAAGGCTCAAAACTTTTTAAAAGTCCTATTATGCAAAAGATCTTCAAATAATACACAGTGACAGATGGTAAAAACAGTTATGATACATAAATATAATTTAATGGTATTACAAAAAGGATCAACGTCAATAAAACACCAAATATGAGATTTATAGTGCTACTATAACAATGTTTACCTTCATTCTGGATTCACCAACACCTGATCAGTGTATAAAAGCCACATATCAAAGCCAGCAATCCCTGCCGTCTGCTGTCTGCACACAGTGATGAATAACCTCACAGAGGAGCGACGGTCCAGCTTGAACTGAGAGCTGATCCGAAGGAGCTGTTGTGGATAGGCAAAGGCTCATTGTTCTTCTAGCATCTCTACAGCAGCACAAAACACAAAGTGTACAGTACCATGGGCTGGTACTGGCCTACATTAGAATATGTCCCTCGACAATGTGGAGGAGGGGAACTCATCGAGACTTCACACTGCAACTTGCTTGCTCAATCATTTGGCTGCCTCGAAATGCCACAGATATGTCGTAAATTATTTCTGCCGCACCTCGAGTTAGAAAGAAGTTTTGAAGAGTCAGATGACTACATGGTACAACCAACGGCAACAAGTGGAAATATGCACAACTTTAAGCTACAGTTGAAGCCAGAAGTTTACATACACCGAGAAAAAAAAAAACAGACATGCCATTTTATTCCTCTGTCTGAATTCGGTCAGGTACAATTAACAAGATTATTTCTATTTTCTAAATACCACAATAATAAAAGAGAGAGATCAGTCGTTTACATAAAGAATAATTAATATGTCTTTAAATAATGAAAGAAATTCTAGATGATCTTATGGCTTTGGAAACTTCTGATAGGTTAAATTACACATTGAGTAAAGTGGAGACACACCAATGTATTCCAACTAGATTTGTCAAAAATAATATTTCAACACAACTGAAACAATAATTTGCATTAAAATTAATACAAACTTTGCCCAAATGGTCACATTTCCTCCAACAACAAACATTCACCTACTGCGGTACGAATTAATTCAGAAAAATGTTAAATCGGCTGACAGCTCAGTCAGTTTCTACTTACTGAATCAACTACACAAACCAGTGCAACCTACCCTGGTGCTCTAGTTGATCTCTAAAAATATGCTTTCCATGAGGCAAGTCCATGTTTCTTTCAAAGTTCAATTCATTTATAAAATAACTTCCATAATATCTGTTGAGAGGGAGAAGATTATTGTTACTGAATTGCTGATTGCAGCTGAAAGAAACTCCGATCACGCTGGCATCTCAATAAAAAGACTCTAAATTGAAGGAAAAGTATTTTGAAATGTTCTTGCAGTTTTGAAATGCCGACATTTTAAAACCTTGATTTACCTTCACAGCAATATCCATACTTATACATGTTTCAAACTTTATTCACATGCAAGTTCAGAGATTTGTTATCCCAAAAAGTCCTACATGAATAGCTTTCACAGGCTATTTTCTAGAAACTCCAAACATGTTGTTTTAAGGTCATGAAAAATTAGACAACTTTACGCTGCAGCCTAGTAACACTTATCTATAATTAAAGAGAGTTTAAAGCGGTGTCGTCTTAAATGGAGTATGGCATTTCCAGGCAAGTGGACACAGTTTCTTCCCTCCATTTGTGTGTGTATGGGATAAACTCTGGCACTTAGACAAAGGTGCTTGATCTGGCCGCTGTTTTCATGTGGAGCCTGGGTTGAAACTTAACTTAACTGCACACTACAATAGCTTTCTCCTCCCACCGGTGGCTGGCATGGAGCCATGCAATACCAACAAGAAGGCAATTACAGTACATCCCACTGCTGACGTGCTTTAAAAATCTCCATCTCAGCTACAGCACTACTGATGACATTATCTTTAATAACGGGCTGTGCTACACTAGCTGTAATTGCTATTCAATTAATTATCCTTGGACACCACTTTGGAGGGCAACAAGACTATTGACAAAAATCAATGTGGCTTTTTTTTCCTTTCAATACTAAGGGTATGTGGTCGATTTTGGTCTTCTCAGCAAGAGTTTCCTCCAAAAAAAGTGTGACATCAAAAAATGAAATTTTTCGCTGTGACCAAGCTACAGTCCATGCTTGGCTGGGAATATATTGTATGGCTGTATAATTATATCGATTCTACGATATTTATTGCTTTTTTTCTGCCTTGGGAAGGCATCGATTTTTCATCCGCGGGTATCGATAAGTTAAACCATAGAGGTCCACAGGCTTGTACCATCTTTTTAACATGTCTGGTTTGTGACGACGTAGAAAGAAAGACCCTGCCTCCCTCAGTCTCACTTTCAACTTGTGCTTAAAGTGCACATTATAAACTACACATCAGTTTTTAAATTGTGTTAATAGGCCAAGTAAAACCGGAGTTATGCTAAAACAAGCAAACCATATTTTTCCGAATGTCAGACAAATGTCAAAAACCGGCTTTTCCGGTTATGTGAAAAGCTTCCAAATGTAAAAAAAACGATGACGATGGCAGATAGATCATTCTTATTAGCAACTGACAAAGAGTATGAGAGACTGAGTACGATGAGATCCTGGCAGTTTGAGAGGCAGATACTCAGAGATTCAAGCAGGGGAATAGCGGCGCTGCGCAGCTGCAAGGAGTCGATCACTGGGGACGAGGCAGAGCAGCTAGTAGTAAACAGCTTACAGCCACAGCTAACTCCAGGAGCCAGGTATGAAAGCCTTTTTCCTATAGTCCAAAAGATTAGTTTTATTCCAAAATGCAGCCATAGTATGTCCAAAAACAGAAGTGCAATCATTTGCATATCGAGAGTCTAAAGAGGCTGATAATCTCGCCACTCAGCTCCTGGATCACAGTTGAAACTTTGAGTTTTATGCCAAATCCACATAAATTAAATGACAGAAACTAATTTTCCCACTGCAACTGTTAGACTCTGTCCAATCAGAGTCAGGTATTGTATAGTCTGCTTTTAATCAGTTTTCATATCCAAATCTATGAAACACAAAATGTCACTAAAATCACTCACTCTGTCATTCTAAAATATTTCAGAAAATCGTAAAAGTGCATTGAATCATATTGTTTGCCAAATATTGTGACATATATCGTGATCAGAATATCGGATTATTGTATCGCTACAACCCTACTATTTTTCAGAGATAAACAGTGCAACATACACCGGGTGATTTTTTAAAAAGAAACATCTCAGTGTTCTCCATTCTTAAATCCAGACAATGTCTTCATTAGATTGTTTCATCACTAGAATGACGAAACGTCACAGTTGTTGACACCTCTATCCCATTTCAACATCCTGAGATGGTAAGAGAAATAGCTGCACACAGTCCAAACACACACAGCTCAAAATTCTCTTCACATCTCACTGCGAACCCTCCGACTAACGCTGAGGCTGGAGTCGGCAAAAGGGAATCTCTGGACGACTGTTTATACATATATGTATGATTTGGAGGACTTCTAAGTGCTACGAGTTTGAAGAAAATACAGACTGAGAAAAGGGTGGAGCAATGTGAGGGGAATTCAAAATAAATGAACTTAGCTGAATTATTTAGAGGTACAAACTGAGAATTCAATCTGGCTTCTGGTTGGAAGTAGAAACTGCCACAAAAATCCATCTTTGGTCACTTAACCAGAACTGCCCCACTCCTATGTTATTCACATATGAAAAAGTCTGTCCATTAGGCAGAAAAAGTGACAGAAGAGGTGCAAAAAGGCAAGGGTTTACCCCTCTGGTTTTCCACTTGCTTTTAAGTGAGTCAAGCAGGGCTTTGCAGTCTCCTCCACCATATTTCATCCGGTTTTTTCTTTACACCGCCTTCCTCACCACACTAAATATATTTATTATCCCGCTGCGTGTTGCAGATGAGCTCCTTTGGCTGCATTTCCATTATTGGACAGAGTGCAGGAGGCCAGACGGAGAACGGAGAGAAGAGAAAGAAATCACAGTAAGCAATTCTGTTCGCCAGCAGCAGGTTCACAAGATTGGCTGCAAGAATGATGGCGGAAAAACTGTGCATGGCTCTGATCAATACGCATTTTTCCTGATCAAACAGGCCGGATGAATCAAGCACCTCTACTTTCCAAGAATGGTTTGTGGCCCCACAAATAAGCTATTATGTGCTCAACCAAGAGACTCAATCAGGCTCGTTTCCAGTAACAAATAAGCATTTTTTAGCCCACTTTCATTTCTAAATTTGCTTAATTTTAGCCACAAAATTTAACCCGTCCTCTCCAAAATTACCTTCTCCTTTTTCAAAGCCACTTGTGAAGCTGCTTAAGATTAAAGTAAGGAACTGGTGACCTAAAACTGTCTTTTAAGATTTTCTGGTAGAGAGCAGGACTCATGATTCCAGTCCCAGAGCATCATACTACCACCACCAGGTGCGTCTGATGCCTGACGTTCTTTTTCTAAAATGTGGGTGAGTTTTACAATCGAAGTGACACAGATCTTCAAAAAAAGTTTTTCTTGTCTATCCAAAGGATTGTTTAATTGGTCTTAATTTAATGTTTTTATTGTTTGGTGAAGCATGAATACAATTTTCTGCTGTCCAGCTCTTCATAGTGAATGATAAACACAAAGTAGGTGAGGCCTGCAACCTACAATTTGAGCCATCCATGCACTTCTTAGAGTAATGTTAGGAGTAAAAAATGAGAAAAAAGTCACATTTTCTCAATGAGTGGAAAATGGCACTCATTGTGGTTTGCTGGAGTCCCAAAGCCTTAAAAATGGCTTTGTAATCTTTTCCAGGTGACAGATCTCAGTTAAAGCTTTTCCACCAGAGCGGTTCAAGGGCTTAACCAGAGTTTATAATTTAACAACCCGAGAACCCACTCGGAGTCGCGTGATTGTGTCATAAACACCTCATCCAGTAAATGTTTGTACCAAATCAAAATAACAGACATATACAAACTATAAGATAAAAACTTTGTTCATTAAATGGAAATTTGGTTTAGATAATTTGTAAGATGCCTCCAATAAAAACAGCCCATATAAAACATCATAAACATTGATTACAAAAAAACTTTTTATCAAAGATAGGACAACTAATAATATCTTATAACGTATAGGTTTTTATATTATTTTTGCAGTAATAATAGTGTGTTAAAATAAAGCAATTAGACTGTTTTACATTTGTTTAGTGAAAATATACTGTGAAATGGTGGTAACAGGAAAATCTTTTGCTGGTCTAACATAGTCAGTGTAATGGAGCCTCCAGTCTTTCATTAAACACAATCATCACCGGTTTATTTAGTTTGGTTGTTTACATAAAAACTGATCACTCTGAGAAAGTTTGTTCACATGTGCACCTCGCAGTGCGGCGCCACTCAGCAGGCCAGATGGTAAGAAATGAAAACAATCCTACCCCTACTGCTTTTCTGGCAACTGAGGTTGCAAGAAAGTAGCTAAGAGTTGTCCAAAAAAGAAAAAAAACACGTATTTTTGGATGTGGTAGATGTGGACGATCCTGCAGCTTGCTAGGGTTTTCTAGCAAGCCAGGGTGAAACTGAACTGAAAGAGAGGAGAAGCATACGCTGCAGGGAGACAGTGAGGGCTGACAGAACTACAGTGCAAGCAAAGTAGTTACCCATTGGCAAGCTTTGCTGTCATATTGCATCAATAAGATAAACTACAACATTAGTTGTAGTTATGTTTATTGTAGTATATTTGCTTTGCATACACGGCAAAAACCAGTATGTTAGCAAACATGCACACACATGCGTTACTCTTTAAAATGTAACTGGTGTCGTCCTTCCTAGCCTGAATGAAACGCATAAACTTTGAAATACAGGCCATTCTTCACACTTTTCCCACAAACACACACCTTGTGGTAAAACAACATAATTTAAATGCCAATCTCCTCAGCATGCATTTCAATCATTCTTGAAATGAATCATCTCTTTCCAAACAGATCTACTGTTTTACAGTGCAATAAAGTAACATAATTATCGGAATAAACAAAGTCCATCAATTGCAAATGTATGATGTGACCTAGATGTGGACATGGATGGTTGTGATTTAATTAACAAACAATTATCTTAATGTTCATTTATGACCTAATTATAAAGAAAATTATGAAGAGCCAAGTGCAGTACTCAGGCATGCACAGAAAAACCACTCAGATAAGATGGGTGCCATATGTAGGGTGTGTGAAACCAAACCACAATCTTCAATTTGCTGCACTATTGCATGTCTGAACCTGGATGTGCAAAACAGAGTGAACTTCATGCCTTCATCATAATTAATAAATATCCTTCACAAAACTTATATCAAACGGAGCTGGAGGACCAAACCCCCCCATAGCAGACACAGAGGAACACAAGAACAGCCAGATGCAAACGGACAAATACATTAAAGAAAACATTTTGTGTAAAAATAAAACTATTAATATAGACCCAGTTACATTTACTTTTCATAAGGAAACAGCACTTTTCACTTCTTCAGTTTAGAGCTGCAGGTGCTGCATGTACTTTGTGTCTTGTAAAATAAGCACGTTTCCACCACAGCTTACTACTGTTGATGTGAGGAGCAGCCATATTGAAAAGTAAAGTCTTACAAGTTATAACTGTCGGTAGTTTTTCACACTTTTTCAGTGGGATATCAGACTTGGAGTGGCGTTCCAGCTGATTTTTCTGACTGGAACGCAGCATATGTCTGCCCTAAGTAGCCTCATTTCTAGCATATCCACACAGATCTTTTTCTTTTCTTTGTGACAAATAATATAGACCAAAAGTTGGGCAATGACTGATTCAAACAGCAGCAGTCTATGCTCTTTCGCCACCATCACATCGCTGAATAATTTGTTTATGCAGCCCAAAAATCCATGTGATCTGCTGTGCAGTGAAAGAATGTGTGTGTTCGGTGGATCTCTTGTTCAGGACTTCAAAGAACATGTTTGGTTTCGTAGTTATGTTTTTGATAATCTTCACAGCTTCACACCGTATGAGACAAAGATTTGGAAAATGAACCCAAACTGGTGAGATTGGCTTCTCAAACCAACTATAAACTCTACAGATACCATAATGACTAGTTTATCTCCACAGTTTTACAATGACTAGTTTATTCCACGTTTTACAATGGAACTGGGAAGACATAAGGACAATTTCTGTGGGGACATTTTCTGCATTTCCTATTCTCACATGAACTCTATAATAAGAGTGTTTCTGCCTATAGCACACAAAAGGAAGGACATGATGCATGAACATACTGTACAGAAATAAACAATTGGTGGAAACAGCAGCTAAGACTTTTTGTGTTGGTTTAAACTATAGTTTATTATAAGATAACAGGGTGGATTAGTTTTACAACAATTAGATATGTTAGGGACATGTGCTTCAAAATTTATATGTTTCTACAATCCGTCCCTTTTCTATTAAATGCAAAATTGCCTCCATCATGTAACGTGTAGCACATTTTCTTGCTGTTGAGAATGTTTGTTACAGCTATAGGCATGTGTTAGTAGTTGTACTTGCCAATCAACAACAGTACTTAGAATAATCTGGAGGGCAAATGTTAAGAAGCAACATGATGATCCAATTTACTCCTGCACACAGAATTAGGCAAGAATAGGTATTCCAGACTTTACAAATAACTATTAAGTGGATTTTTTTATAGCACAATGTTCTTTTTTTTTACTGAAAACAAACATCAATTGTGTTTATGTCAGACAATTTCCTACCATTGTGCACAAGATGAAGGCACCTGAAGGCCAAAAAGGCCGAGTCCAACTTCAGCACTAAGGGTACAATATGGCCCGATTCACTAAAAATTGAAATATAAAGTAGAAACTTGATGCATAATTTCACTAAGCGAGTGAGTAGGAGGTGATTTAATATTTACTGTGCTGCAAAAAGAAATAGTGTTTTTATGTGAATGTTCTACAATCCAATGACTGAAGACTGGGGCTCCCACCAAGAATACTATCACATTTCCACCAGGCTCCACCTCTCACAGATCACACTGCTGCCTTCAAGGCCTTGAACGAACATCAAAGGAAGCTGTGGGTTTTTTTGCATTCCAGTCAAGAGCATTACAACCGCTGGAGCCTCCCTTCCTCTCAAGGAGCCCTGCACCACACATTCCCTCAGCCATGTTTCATGAAAAGCGTCAAGCAGGACACAAAAAGCTTCCTCTGTTTCATTCGGTTTCAGCAGTCACTCTCGATCTTTCTACCTCTTCGTGATGCTTGCGCACCTCCCGTGGGCAAGGGGAGGGTGCTGTGAATCAAGACGAAGAGAGTCTGAGATAACGGCACGGTGCGCATCAGTGACAGTGTAGCTGGCTGCTCTGCACAAAATATTATTTACAGCTCACACTGAGGAGAAATTACAGGAGCAATCCTCTTCAGAAGCCGGAAAATCAGCTGACCTGGCAACACTTAGAGTGGGGCTAGGAGGAGGGTCAGGCACTATAATTATTATATTGCCTCTCCTTCTTCACTGTCAGTATCTATACTGCTCACACAGCGTGCTCGGGGGTTCAGCCCACCGGTGACAACAAGTAACTGGTGCATTAGTGAATGATAAAGTGGCAGTAAAGGGGCTTTAGCATTCATAAACCCTGCAGATAGTTACCGACTTTCAGGAAGCATTCTAATGATTACCACAGGAGATAGAAATGGCTTTATGTTAATTAAATCTTTGTGTACATGATACTGTTGGCTTAAATAGGAAAAAAGTAATTAAGCGCCTATAACAAACCATTAGACGCAAACATAAAGTCATAATAGCAATAGCCTCTTTTTCCACTAAACCACTATCAGCCTTTAAAGTAGAATAATAATGTCTTGTAAATGATAATCTAGTTTAAATTGCAATGCAGTTGTTTTTAGAACTGCTACAAATTCTATGATCTGTGTCTCATAATTATCAAATCTAAATATGAAATATGCTGAGCTACAGCAGAGAAAAATCTGCAAGAAGTCAAAGAAATGTAGATGTAGTGTTAAAAACACAATGGTTTCAATTGGTTCAATTACAGACATCTTATAAGTTTAAGTAATTTACTTAAGTCTCTGCAGCCTAAAATGGAGTCGATGGTTTTGCTATTGCTTGTGGTTTATTTCACAAATAGTTACGATAAAGAAGAAAAAAATACCCTTTATGTGCAATTGATCAACTTTGTACTCCAATTTTGATTTTCTTAGAAAATAAAACAAAACACAGTTATTTGAATTTACTGTTTGTCAACGTGTAGAAAACATAGATAAAAAAATTCACTGTAAAATTAGCCTATTGCAATTTTCTTTTAAATAATTGGATGTAATTTTACAAACGGGTTTTCCAAACAGATGAATTGCTTATCCACACAGTGTCTAAAACATCAATCTATAAAGTGTTTTCCAGATTGTAAAATATTTAAATTTACCAACAAGTGAAAACTAGATGAAACCCCAAATACATGCAAAATCTGAAAACTACATTTAAAAAAGAGGTACACTTTCTTTTCATTACGAGTGTGCAAATACACCTACACAGATTATGAAAGATCTGCATGAAAGAGCACATAAAGAAAACTTACATGTAGTGGGTGAGAAGCTCTGCAGAGCATCATAAAACCTGTGCTGCCGTCTGGACACAGATATGAAGTTTTTAAAACAAAACGCAAAACACAACATGTGAGGGTACAATCATTTCTCCACTGGTTTCTACATCAGGCTATGTGAGCTCCTGAACAGCTGTCAGACACTGACAACTCCCTGATAACCCTCCACTCTTCCCACTTTGTTCTGTGGAAATTATGCTAGGTGTGGCAGCCTTTTGCAAATCAGGTCATTTGCATCACTGCTATGCATGGGTAGCAAACTCCACCCATAACAAATCCCCCTTTTCTGTCCTTAGCCTACTTTGCAAATAAATATATGAAGTTATTATTTGTTATCAAACAAATGCTACACTTGGAAGGGAATTATATGTTAAAGGCTGGTTGAATGGACACTCATATACTCTAATAAAACAGAAATATTGATACTTATGCAGAGTGGTGCTGGAAACGTGATCATGGAGAAAAAGGACAAAGACAAATATGGGTTCATATGTACTGATAACAATATTGCAATACTGAACATCACCACAGCTCAATGTTTTCTTAAAATCTTGCAGCCTAAACGTAAATACACAGGTATAGTCCTCTCAATTTCCGGCACAAACTTTTCATTAAAACTAATGAAAGCCAACTTATATCAAAGTGTAACATTCACTCTTTAAAATGGAGAAAATTCCACCTGGCATGCTTCACTTTGGGGATTGATAATCTTTGGGAGCAGTGATTGTCTGCAGGTCTTATATCATCTAACATGGTATTAATTTGTTGTCTCCTTCTGCCTTCCTGTTTGTCGTTTTAGCTGCTCTCTCTTCTTTCTTTGCCTGTTTTATTTTCTCTGCTACATCTCTCTGACTTCATAACACATGGGTTTATGAAAGCTATTGAGGAATAAATGGTACTACAGTTTTACTTTGGTTGAAGACATTTATTTATGTTCCTTCTTTCTCTACTTTTTCTGTAATCGTCCTTCTCAGTTGTCTCCTGTCCATGACAACAACTTTGTTGGCAAAAAAAATATTTTACAAAAGTAGGCAAATTGTGATAGATAAGTTAAAGTATTCACATTTCTATTTTATTGCCTTTTTCATCAACTCTTTTGGTTGCCTTTATTTGTTCTTTCTCACTCCCTTGCATCATTTCTTTCCAAAAATAATTGTTTGTGCAATAAATTAGCCAGATGCTTCATTGCGACTATGGAGGACTGATCCTGCCAAAATTGGCAATAAAACTAGGAATAAGTAAAGAGCTTGATAATGCAATTAAAGCAGCAAGTATTGCATCCAAAAAATGAAAACTTTCCCAACTTAGAAGCTGACTCTGAATTTCCACCCATCAAGCTTCTTTTCCCAACACTTCCCCCCTTTATGACTTTACCTGCTATAAAGAAAGAGGTCAGAAGGAAAAACAAAAGAGAAGAAAGGAAACAAAAACTACAAATTAATAAATAAACAGAGAAAGTGGAAGGAGAAAAAAATCACGGTGGAAATAAATCAATATATAAATGAAATAAGTGACTAAATCAAAAACATTTTGACTATAAAATACAGGAAGTTAGCTCAGGTAAGAAACGTCTATCAGTTGTAGCCTGTCACCTGGATGTGTGTGTGGCTGCTGTTTGTTTCTGTAACTTATTCACCTTTTTTGCTTTACTTTATCCTTCCACTAAACTTTCCTTTCATGTGTCTGGATGCAACCCTCTGACTACCCGTTTTATTGAGCAATAACCTGTTGTGGCTGACATTCTTGTGGATTGACTGTCAGCAGAGTAACTGTCAAGTCAGGAGTTTTCTTTGTGATTTCGTTGGCCTTACAATAACATTTCTGGAACATTAAAAATCTAATCAAGCTAGAGTTAAATTGACCAGATATCCTTCTGATAGTAAGGACTTAATTTGCTACAAGTTTCTTTTTCTTAATTTAATCACTGAAATAAATTAACTTGTTTAAGTTGGTTGTGGATGCACATTTTTAGGTGAAGAAGCTGCGCTATCTTGCGTCACCTGCTGCCTGAGTTAAATGGTCCTTTACTTTAGTATGTGCTGTTTAATGGAAAGCCTCCAGGGAGAACTAAAATCCCTGAAATAAAAGTAAAACCAAGTTCTTGAGAGAGAAACTTTTCAGAGCCAGATGAGCCCCTTCAGGAGGTCCAAACGAAACCAAAGCACATGGCGCCGGAGAGAATGTCCACTCGTGACCTGAGTGGACGGACTTCACTTTAGTTGTGCTGCAAAATTCCTGGCAGATGAAAGGAAAATCGCATAAAAGCTGCCTGGTTGAGAGCCTGCAACAGTGTTTGCTGTAAAAACAAGCAGGACGCGTTGTGCCATTGTGGCGCGTTTTAACGAGCCTCTACAGCTGGAAGTCCAGTCTGAGCTTCCTGCCCTTCCAGATTTTATCTCTGGAGTTCAATACATCTGGGTGTCATGAGCGAATGATGTGTGCGTAATAATGATGTCAATCACACATACCAAGCGGTTCAGTCTCCTCCGAAGCATCCTCTTGTTTCCTGTCCGCACTCCTCTGATTCAACAGACTGGGCTCCGCTTCAGCTCCTCCGGGGAATAACTTTACATGTATATATGTTAGTTCCTGCGCTAGCTCCTTGGCTATCTACTCTCTCCTCTAACGTTAGTTCTAGCTATATGGAAGGCTGGAGCGATGCTACATGGTTTCCATTTTGTTTGGTTTCTGTATCTTCGCACCATTCGCATTCTCTCCGCCGCGCTGACTGTTTTCCGCGTTGCGGTGGACTAGTCGCGCTCTCCGCGGCTCGGGGCTGAAACAGTCGCTGGCATTTCGCTCCGTGCCCTGTTGCTGCTTGGACAAATCATTTGTCGCTCCCCGGGGTTGGCCTCGCTGCTGACCCGAAAGCTGCCCGCCGACGCGGTGTTGCAACAACTAACTTATCGTGTCGGTCCCCTGAGCGCAGGTCTCCTCTCCTCCTGTCAAACAATTTTCACTCAGCAGCAACCCACGGACGTTCCCTCGTTTGCAAGCTCCACCCGGCGAAGGTGCGGTGACTAAAGCGCGCACTGCATTCTGGGTGATGTAGTCCACACTCAGGATTTCCTAAAGCAACTTTTGGCTCCTGTGGCTCTAAAAAAAACTAAATAAGAAATGTGTCAGGGATGGTTTTAGCAATATTTCTGCACAAAATATCTGAAACAGAAAGACTACAGTAATGTACAAAGCTTCAAACTATGTGTTTTATATTTTAAAGTGGGCAGTGTATCTTTATTTTCTTTACCATAGTGACTGAAAATACAAATGCAAATTATTTGTTTCCCCTTTAAAAAGATTAGATTATTTGTTTTCTAAAGTCTGAAAATAGAAATCCATTTTAGTTTAGCTTCCTCAGTTGTAAAAATAAATATTTTATTCAGTAGAAGTTGACAAAATCTTTTACGGCTCTATCCAGTTTTTATTTGGTTGCATTGGGGACAAAAGTGGACCTGAAATTAAATGTTCGCAGACAAATTAAATAAAAAAAAGCAACAAGAATTAATCAAAAAGGATAATAACATGAAGCAGTGTTATTTGAAAAAATAAATATAAATTCTCAAATTGATCAATAAAAGTCAAACTCAAAATGCTGAATGTTTTATTGTTCTAAAAGTATTTCCCAAATGCCTGAAACAGTGGGAAGAATTTGAATACATCTTATTTATTTTTAATTAACATTGTACATTGTACCCCAAATTATTTACACATGGCATAGCAAATTTAGGACTGAATTAATATTTTTGTGTTACCAACATGTTTCCTCTGACTGGAAGTTTTTGGATGTCCTGCCTTCTCAACTTGAAATACTTGGAGCTCATTTCCAAAGATGAAAAGCAAAAAGCTGGTCAGCAATCGAAGGGTTTGCAGTCATCCCAATATGGATTTTTCTCACTCATTATTAAGAAGGATACATTTTGATATACCATTTTTTTAAGACATCAAATTAGAGATTTTTTTTTAACTTAAAGCTTTTTTTTTGTGAGAGTATTTGGAAACCACAATCTGTCTTTTTCAGTTGACTTTTGAGTGGGATGGTTTTGTTTCCACTGAGAGCCTTTCAGAGATCAGTTTTCACTCATATCGAGGACAAAAAGTACAATGACTCAACATTGCCATGCTGTTTATGACTGTATGTCCAGTAATTGTTTGAAAAGATGAATAAGGCATCTTAAAGCGTCTGGAAATAGTATCCAAGCCTGAACTGAACTTAGGTTCTTAGTTTTGCTTTGTAAATCACGTGGTGTCTAATTTGCATCCACAGGTGTCAGAGAACTCAGATGCTCTGAAAGAGCCTATTAGAAACTTAGAAAGCCATGACGTCATCCTCCGGACTTTCCCGAATAGCTTCAAGGCGCAGTAATCTTTCGTGTTGACGAAGAAATTCTTACATATAGCAAAAACAAATGATGTTTCTAATTATAGCTGATCTAAAACAGAAAACTTTTAGTTTGATTTAATGACAAATTAAACTAAACCAATATCTGTTTTTTCAATTGTATGTCTCAAATTCATTGTATGTATTTTAACTAATTAGACATTTCCAGGCACATTCAACCAACAAACTAAATGAAAATTACTGAAGCAATTCCAAATTCCAAACATTTGTTCTAAAACAGTTTTGAACCTGTTTATATTTAAAATACCTTTTACACGTGGTGCTAATTTGAAAAGTACTATTCAATACTTTTTTACGCTATCAATAATTTGAGGCGATTCTTACAGGAAATTGCATGAAATACCACATAATGGTGTTTCTGTATTAAAAATTAATACAAAGTTAAGTTTTTTCTACATCAAGTTGATTTGATTGTTGCTCTTGTACGAAAATTGTATGAAAATTATTTAAGTATATATTTTTCAAAACTTTAAGTGCCGAAAATATATACGGAGGGGAAAAGCAGCTCCAAAAATGGACTTATTGCATAACGAGGAAACGTTACGTCACGCTACATCCGCTGAACTATCTACACTGTAAGGCTAAACTATATCCCCATCTAGTGGACAGAAAAGGCATTGCACTCACCTGTTGGTAGAGTCAATATTGTTTCAAAAATTCCTGTTTTAGGAGACTGGCAGATTGTCACAATGTTACTACAGGGGGACAGCTAACTCTTGAAAAATAGAAGCTTGCAGTCAATCAGTTTTTAATCACCAATTTATCTATAAATGAGCACAGTTTTACACAGAATGGCATGGGCATTGTTTCATCCCAAACCCTGAGAAAAGCAGTCTTGTTTTGTTTTTTATCTGCTTACTTCAACAAACAATTAGTTAGACTGAGTTTATTTATTTATTTTAAATCAAGAAACAGTCATAGTTCTAGATTTTAAGTTTCACACAAATATTCTCGTAGTTACAAGGTGATGTTTGGCCAACAGGTCTCAGAAAATCCTATACATCTCTTCTTTAACCCGACCTGCCTACATTTCTTTTAAAAAATAAACTACATTTTTCTTTGTTTTTTAACTTAGAAAACCTTGTATGAGGTTTTCTAAGTTAACTAAAGATTAATATTAATTGAATGTAGAACAAAATAGACATAGACATATGTATATTTTGATGGTATAAAATGTTTTAAATGTAAGAAGTATTGATGATCTTCTAAAGCACATTGCAGCTCCACACACATGCTCCTGAAGAGTTATCCAACTATTTATTCATTTTTTTTAAACAGATGAAAGTTTGTTTCATTGCACATAATGTAACAAAATGAAGAGATTCAAACTGGTGATGGGGAATCCCATTAAGTCCTATGTCAAAGAGTTTGACGTAACTTTTTCACAGCCAAAACTGAAATAGTAATAATAAATTTAACACAATAATTTAAAAAAAAGTAAAGCAAACATTATGTAAATTATTTTATTTGAAACTTTTTTCATCACAGGAGAAAAAAGGTCATTTCCACTTACAAAACTGGTAATACACTAATAAAAAGGAAACGTCAAAAATATTTTTTTGCTGTGTGTAAATGTATAATTTGGTTTTTCTTTGCAGATAAATTATGTGAAATGGTTGTAGCTCAAGATGTCCACATGGTGGCACTCCTGGAACATCTATGAGAAGTCACACACTTGTTGCACTGAGGTTAGGACCAAAAGAAAAGGGCTGATTTTTCCATACTTAGTTTTATTATTATTATTATTATTATTATTATTATTATTATTATTATTATTATTATTATTATTATTATTATTTAAAGCTAAATATGACTGTGGAATGTGGAGTAAATGGAAGATTTCCCTGAACAGAGTGTAGCTACATAAATGATGAAGTTTACAACACCGAGCTTGTGAGTTTGTAGATAAATCTCAGTAATTCAGTTTGATTAATCTTTGCATGGAAAATGACTGAATGTAATCTGTTATACTGAAAGATTGGAAATATATTTTGACCTGGTCATGTTAGATTTTTATGTTAGAAACTTTGAATAATACAGTTTTTTTTATTATTTATAAAAGACACCACGTTTCTGATGAATTAAATAAAAGGCAAAATCTAGTTTTTCATAAACAGTCTGATTCATTTGAACATTCATATTCTGAAACAACTGAGCAAACAAGCTTTTATCTCACTCTGTGATTTTAAGTGAGGCTAAAATTATTTTCACTTGCTAAATGAAATTTAAAAATGTGTATTTTTTTTTTTAGTTCCTTTGGAAATTCAAACCTTCACATAGACAAGGCTAATCCTTCCTTTAAAGTTCTTCAAGGTTAATGAACAGCATTTGAGTTAATTGGAGACAGACTTGTTGATATATCATGCACACCTCAAACACAGCTGCTTCCGTCTTTGACATGAAAAAAAAAAAGAAATCCAGTAAGATATCAGTAACTGTGGATTCTTGGAAGCATGGGCCAACCTTGGTTACAATTTCCATATGTTAGAAGATGTTGCATTCATTTGATGAATCCCTAATACAAGTAAAAACACAACTGGATTGTCATGTCATCAAATGGATCAGGAAGGAATCTGCATGTACGTCACTTTCTGTATCTGAGATATTAATATCAACGAAACACAAAACAAAAGCAAAAGACTGCGGAGATGTTGACTGATTCAAAATAGAAAAACAGTCTGCAGATCCACTCAGAAACCAAGACTATAAAGTTTAGAGGGACGTACCAGAATTTGGCTATAAAGGTGATTGCTGCATTTGAAAGTAAGACATTTACCATCCTGAGAATATCGTCCTGACTGAAATAAGAGCAGTAGAATAAATTTGTGACTGCAGGAGGTACTGGTGCTCTTTACAAACTGGACGGCATTGTGACGACAAAACATAATTCAGAAGTGCTAAAGAAACATCTAAAGACATCCTCCAAAAAGTTACAGCTTGAGAGCAAACATGTCTTCCTAGTAGATAGTGACTGCAAACAAACTGCTAGATTTGTTAAAAAGTGGTTTCTGGATCATTAGGTCAAAGTTCAAGAGTAGACACCACAAAAACTTTAATCTCAGTTCCATACAAAATGAATAAATAGACAAATAAATAAAGTGAAATGTTGAGAAAAGATGTTTGTAAGCAATGAAACCTAAAGACCTGACCTCTCTGGAGAAATGGGTCAAAACTCCAACTTGTCTGAAGGCCAAAATTCAAATCTACTGTGAGAAAATGTATGAGACGTTCCTCAAAATGTTTTAAATGCAATTTTAACCAATACAAAGAAAATGTAAACCTTACAAAAAATATCTTTAAGAAATTCTTTCTCTTGTAATTTTGAGGTTTGGTAAGAACTTGAAAAAATGCAGTTTATTTAAGTCAAGAGAGCAAAAGTTACAGTTTTTACAGAGTGCAAGTAAATATCTGGAAAGTAAAGGTGTTTCAAACAGCTGATCTCAGACAGATTTACCGCTCCAATGTTCAGACCAGCGCAGAATCTGGTTCTGTTTGCTCATTTTCTGTGTTTTATCACTAAATCAAAGCACAAATCTTTTCTCCAGGTTTGATGATGATTCTGTTGAAGCAATAATCTAAAACAAGGGCAGAGAAATGAAATGGTGTTCCAACAATATGACAAAAAGGAGGTGAGAATCAGCGTCTTGAACAAAAACTTAGTCCTATATTGGAACACTTCACATTCAATTTCTTGAAGATGATAAAAGAAGTAGCATTTCTCAGCAGGTCTTTTTTTGTTATTGGACCAACTTGCCAGGCCCAAAAGGCAGCTTAGAATCAAGTAACAACTGCTATACCTAACCATGTGGAAATTTTTTATTTATTTAATCATTGTTGCTTTATTTCATTGCATGGCTTTTTTTATGTTTTCTTGGGAAATGTCCAAATAATGCCTATTTTTATCATCATGCATTGCAGAGACAAATTAGCCTTTCAAATCAAGATGTAAATTGTTTTCTTCATTCTATGAAATAATTCTAGAAACTATGAGTTTCAGTCAGTATCCCCTTCTCAACATATGTCCCACACAAAGTTCAGAGACAGCAACAGGCTGCGTTTTCTTTTTGGCGAGGACTTCTGGATGTAACGTACAGGAGCTGCCCGGGTTGTTGGGCATTCCTCTAGTGGTTCTAGGCCCGGTTGTCTCATTCGTAGATCTGAATTCAAACTGACAGCCCCTGCAGAGGAGTCGGGAGACTTCCCCAGCCATCTGTCTTAAAGTGGCCCCCCTCTTCTCTCCCTCCACACATCCCTCATTCCCACACTGGGTCTTTGTCAGCAGTTCCTGTCCCTGGACTAGGCGTGGCGTGCGCTGAGGCCAGGGCGACCGTGGGTGCTTTCAGAGGCACCTGCAGATGGGACAAAGGGCCAAGGGTGCTGGGGCTGAAGACAGATTGATGCTTTGTGCACTGAGGATGGAGAGAGCCCGAGTGGGAGAGAGGGGGGATAGTTAGCTGAGAAGTTTTCAGGGAGAGGATTTTAGGGGGAACAGGGGCGAAGGAGGGGGGAGGTCTGTCACTCTGGTCTGTGTGAGTCCAAGCTTTGGAGGACCCGGGAGAGATTGACAGCTTTTGTGGACTGCATCCCTGCACAATGGTTGCGCTTTAATGGGTGGTAAAGCAGGAGCAGGGCTTTGGAGAAGGTCCGGAGGGGAGGCGTTTTTCGGTCGTGGTTGTGATGGTGGCGGCGCGGGGAGGCTCAGAGATGGGGCGCAAAGGCTTTACTGCTTTGCTTGGTGGAGACCAATTCATGGGTATTCAGTCCAAGGCTCGTTATTCACTGAATGCATCCAGTGGAGGAATGCAGTAGCATCAATTAGAATGTGTTAGCAGATAGCAAAGCAGAGAAGAAAAACCTTTCTTTCCCTTTTGCTTGCAGGACAACACGGTCCCACTATAGGAGGTGTCAGAGCCACAAAGCCTTTTTTTGGGTCTCTCTCCATTACACTACCACCGCAATATGTAAGGTGGGGACTCTTTTGATTTAAATTAAGTGGAAAAAACACTAAACCCCATTTTTATTCAGCAAGGATAATGGTGTTATACTCTATAAAGGTCTTTAACTACTTATGTGTGGCTTAAAATCTTCCCCGGCTCCCTTTTCACTCCACCTCAGTGTCTTATTCTCATTGGGGGCATTATATTTATTCAGTGGTGGAGGGTCAAAGACAGACTGTTAAACAAAGTTGCTTGTAGCCTTAACTGCCGCATCACTTCTAATTGTGTATCAGTGGGTCAGCGGTTTGTTGTGTTGTCCCGCAGTAAGAAAGGAAGAGCGGATATGAATTTAAACAGTGTCTTGTAAGGTTTTGTCTGGAGTGGGCACAGGCTGCCACTTCAGACGCAGAGGGCCTTTTAGAGGACAATTTTCTTTAACTTTTAGGACAGTGATATAAAAGAAGAGGACGGAGAGGAAAACTGTTTGAAGGTGATCACATCACGTTGTGGCTGATGCATCATTCGCACATGCAGTTCAAACTCATGATAGCGCATTTCGATTAATATTTTTTAAAAGATGACTTGATAAAACATTCATATGTTTTACATTTTGTGTTTTTATTACATTGGGCTACATTATACTTACACAATTTAAAGTATGTAATGTATTTTGGATCAAATGAGTAATGGGAGATTCTTCCTCTCTGCAGCTGGTAGACTCTATGACACTCACTGCTCCCAATAAATTTAATAAGTGTTAACATACATGTTGTATCTGCGCAACCTTACTACTGCACTGTTTCTATTGTCACTAATTATAAATAGACTGTCATTGAATGCTCAAAGAGACATGCACATTTTGAACATTTTTCATTTCACAATTTCATTTGCACATTCATCTGAACAGTGCACAGTGTTTATGTTGAAAATTTGTTCTTACTGTACATTATTTTATTTTATATAATAAATTCCCTTCTCACCCACCGCGGGTGGTTCTTATCCTCTGAACTCGGGTCCTCTACCAGAGGCCTGGGAGCTTGAGGGTCCTGCGCAGTATCTTGGCTGTGCCAAGGACTGCACATTTCTGGACTGAGATGTCTGATGTTGTTCCTGGGATCTGTTGTAGCCACTGCTCCAGTTTGGGGGTTACTGCCCCGAGGGCCCCGATGACCACAGGCACCACTGTGGTCTTCACTTTCCAGGCCCTCTCCAGTTCTTCCCTGAGGCCCTGGTATTTCTCAGTTTCTCGTGCTCCTTTTTCCTGATGTTGCAATCACTTGGTATTGCTACATCTACCACAACGGCTTTCCTCTGATGTTTATCCACTACGACAATGTCTGGTTGGTTCGCCATTACCATTCTGTCTGTCTGGATCTGGAAGTCCCACAGGATCTTAGCTCTGGTGTTCTCCACCACCTTTGGGGGTGTTTCCCACTTTGATCTCGGGGTTTCCAGTCCATATTCTGCACAGATGTTTGTGTACACTATGCCTGCCACTTGGTTATGTCGTTCCATGTACGCTTTCCCTGCCAGTATCTTGCACCCTGCTGTGATGTGCTGGACTGTCTCAGGGGCCTCCTTGCACAACCTACACTTGGGTCTTGTCTGGTGTGGTATATATATATATATATATATATATATATATATATATATATAGACATATATATATAGACATATATATATATAGACATATTATTGTGGTAACAGCATCATACTGTCGGAAGGAAAACTGGTCAGAGCTAAATACAAATACATTTTTTTGTTAGAGGCTGCAAGAGGCTTGCTGAGTTTCTCCTTGCAGCAGGACAACAGCACAAAACATACAGAAATTTAAATCAACAGGACTCCATCAAATGGACTTTGATCTATTTTGTAAAGAAGAACTGGCAAAATGTCAATCTGTGGAAACAATGTCCGTCTATCCAAAGCTGCTGGAGACACACGCTGAATTACTTAATAAGACATTAATTAATATGGGATGAGAATCTAAATAAAACACATAGAAGTTTGCGATTTTAACATGGCAACGTGTGAAGAAGTTGCAAAGATATAAATGCTGCTGTATGGCACTAAGTAGTATTTGTCTCTAAGTTTAATTGTGAGAAATTTCCACAACCAGCATCACTTTGGAGAAGGTTTCTCTTCTCTGACAAACTTGCACAAACTGATTTTCACATTTACCATCCATGCACTCTGCATCCATTTAGACTCAGATTTCTGAGCTTTCACCACAAGAAGACACAGATGGCACGCGCGCTGAAATGAAATTGTGAATTTTTGTTCTCCTTTGGTTTAATGAGAACTAACTGGAAGGAACCTCTCATAGAAAGGTGTGGATTTCAATGTGAGCAATTATGGTTCATTTGAAGCCAAATGAGCCAAATTTGCATCCGCTGAAAAGACAACCAGAGTTAAACTGTATGAAAAGTGCAGTAAATTGGGGCAAACATCGCAACATGCAGAAATGCATCTCCGCTGTAATTGTGTAATTGTAGAAGAGCTTTAAATGCACAGCCCAATTAAACTTGCTTCTTCTGCAAGGCAAAGAATTGGCAGGTTATTATGCAGGAAAGTATCAGCATGGTTAAATAGCTGCCTCCTTCGTGGGTGGGGATGGAGGGTGAGATCATTTGCAGCAAAATGGAATATCTGATCAAATATGGACAGATGTCTTCATACATGTCGAGCGGCAGTGAATTGGATTGGAAGAGGCAAGATGGATGGATGGCCTCCTCTAAGAGATAGAGCTTCCTGCCCTGAGTACTGAGGGGGCACAAGAGGAAGAGGGTGAGAGAGGGGGAAGGTTAGGCTCTCAATGGGGGGAGACATTTCCCTGAAACACCAGTTGATGGGTTTCTCCCACAAAGGGTGGAGTGACGCAGCCTGCACTGCTGCATAACAGCCTGGTCTCTGTCTGGATTAGGCCCTGCATCACACAAAAGAGAGCTCAAGTAAACGGTTCATGAATGTTGATTAATTGATGCCATTTTCTTACAGCGTGCCACGGAGTTTCAGAGTGCAGGGAGCTCAAACGCTCAAAATGTAAACTGTACTTTAGAAATATGCAAATCCAAAATGCTTATGAAAGATCGTGAACTGGCATGACTTTGATTCATAACTTTGGTGGAAATTCCTCGAGCTTTTTCCACTTTGATAAGAATGATGCTTTGTGGGTAAAAAGTTCAAAAAGCTCCAGCTTTCTTTGGCGTCTTTGACTTCCAGCAGTGCCTGTCAGATGTGCCCAGCTGGCATGGAGAGCAGCTCAGGTGGCGGAGGCAGCGATGAGGTTCCCACGATGGGGTTTAGGGGTACAGGTGTCCTGGGAGAGTGAGGGTGGCCCACGGCGCGGAGGGGGGAAGCACTGGCCCATAGCCCACCTCAATGGAAGGATCCCAGGGGCCAGCTCAATAGCCTGGGTTCCACTTGATGGAGAGAGAAAGGAGCGTTTCAGCCGCTGCCCAGCAGGAAAGATCTGGTTGTGGGAGACCTCTTTCAGGACTTACTGTTTGTCTGAAGGCTGTCACAGCAGATGAGTACTCAGCAAACAGCGTGAACAAGGATTTGAACCAGAAAACCAACAGAGCCTTGACAATATTGTGATTGGGCCTTGTCTCTTTAGAGGGGGCTGAAAGCCGAATTGAGAGTGGTAACAAGTGCACATTCAGCTCCGGACGGGGATGCCTTTGGGTTGTGTTTTATGGTTTTGTGGCCTGTATTTGGTGGATAAAGCAAAATCATGTTAATCTCTCTTTTCAGCAGCTTAAAAGCAAAAGGAGTGAACCTGTGGCACTTTAATGGTCCAACCAAAGTCTTACAAAGTCATTCTTCAGTCAAACTTGAATAAGACCTCTGTAATCTCTCGTCCCAAAACAATGGGGCATTTTAATTATGTAAATATGAGACAAGAGAATAAAACAGGAATGTTTTAAACTTTTTTTCATCCCAAGCTGTACAGCTCGGCAGCTTGCAGTATCCATGATGCAGTTGAGAGGGGACATAAAACTGAAGAGGATTTCATGCACATTTTGGAGATATGCATACAATTACTTTATTCAAACCAACTTTGTAAATTATTGAAACTTTCATAGCTACCTTTGCTCCTTATTTTGTCCAAAAGGAGTTTGAAATTCAAGGAAATTGCCCTAATGAAAGCAACCGTTCAGATTTTGACTAACTTTCTTTCTTCATTCAAGCACCTGTTTATTCTCACTTGTTTGACTTTGGAAGCTATTTTTCAAGATGTCTTCTCTGTTAATGTCCATCAATCTCCTCTTGAGGAATTGGCGAAATCCAGCCAAACTTAAAACAAACCAATTATATGCTTCGGTTTTGTTTCCCATCTGACTTTGTATACTTTTATTGACCTATTTATCTGTCCGATGGTGAGTGAAAAGAGGGCACAACAAAGAGCGATGTTGTCTTTTGGAGGAGTTTGGGCTAACTCGCGAGGTTTCTGAAGAGAGAGGGACTTGTGATGGAATGGGCCGGGAAGGACTGTGACTTCTCCATTGAGAGCAGAGGGGCACGCTGGATTAGCTTGATTTGCCTGTGAATGGGCACTTTCCATTATTCTTGTTAGGGAGCTGTCACATCGAATTGAGAAAGTGAAAACCTCCCTTTATCAACCTTTTCCAAGTGAAACTGAGCAGGCAATCAATAACTGAATTCAGACCCAGGAGAAAGTCAAGCAGAATGATATGGGACTGCTATAAAGGGGGGATTTGTCATATTGCTAATGTGGAAAATGGATAACTGATGTAAATTTGGCTCCAAATGCTTTTGAGCACAAAAGATGAAAAAAAGGAAAATATAGTATTTAGGGCATAACGGGACAAAAATAGTTTATCAAATTACTTCTGCAAATGTCACAACTAGCAGAAATACAGATAAAAGCATTGATATTTAAAAACCAACAATATTATAATCAAAATTGAACTTTAAAATAACAAAAAAAGCAACAAAAAAAAACAAAAAAAAAGAACTTATTTCAGACATTTAGATTTCAAACCTAAATGTTTTTATTTGAATAAAAATCGTTTATAATAGTTTTACATTCTATCCTGCATCAACCAAACAATGTTACAAGGCTAAACAAATCAAGAGCGGCTTGTGTTTTATTGTATAAATGGAACCATATTGTTTTGGAGTTTCATTATATTGACCTTATTGTGCCATTGTGCTTGTTCTGACACCATGATAATGCCTGAATACAGAGGGAATTATGCCCTGTATAAATAGATCCCATAGTCAAAGATCGCCTCAATTATCCCTCTACACATTGACAACATGAACAGAATAAAAACTAAAGCTTCAGACCAAGCTGGTCTCAAGGCGCTCTTCAAACATTGTTCGGCCCATTGTTGGAGGGGTAGAGGAACATCATCAGCATCAATAGCAGGAGAGAGAAGTGTTATATTCATCTGATACATTAACCTGTTTTATGCAATGCAATGAATTGAAGGAGGAAAACATACATGCAACTAAAATGTTTATTTTACTCCACTTTACTTCTGCTTACAGACATGCATAACGATTAATTTCTGCATTAACCTATTCATGGTGTATGTGGGCCTGGAAACAGGATGAATGGATGTACCTATTAAAAAACAGTTTAACTGTGTTCTTTTACATAGGAAAGAACATATTTTATTCTCAAGCTCTTTCGGCACATTCACACTATCAATCAACAAATTGCCTCATATTGCAGCTCCCCGTTTTTTCCGCTGGATGAAGAAAATTAATCGGATCATTTGCCCTCATCAATCAAACCGGTAATTGATGTCTTAATCATTATACACTTAAGTGAGCACCTTCGTTCAAAGCACACAGACAGGCTTCCGAGCAAGGAGGATGAAGCATTAAGGAGGATTTCAAACTCATTTTATTGTTTTTTTAATTATTATTAAAGTGTTGAATATGTCGACTTTCCCTCATTTAAAAAGATACTGAGAAAACATTTTAAATGGAACAGATTTCGCTTCTCGCGGACACAAAATTCACTCTGAAATAATGACATAATGGTTTTGTTGAGTGTGCGAACTCCAGCTATGTGAGGTTGTTATCATCATAATTGTCATCCATCCATCATCTGTGCACAGTGAGTTGATAATAGCCAATGAAAAATGACTCATGGCTGTAATGAGTGTCTCACCTCTTAGCTTTAAGCAGGTTCACAGCCCTCCACGGAGCACCAATTCTCCATTTATTCCACTTCACTGTCTATATTTCACCTCATATATATTCCTTCCCTTAATTTTTCATATAAGAAAAAAAAGTTTCTAATAATGCACAAGCATTGCTAATATTAGTAAAACACTGAAGGCCTGGGTGATTTAAGAGTCAGCTTTCATGCAAACATACTCTGTATGTTACAGATTGAAGCAGAATCCTTAATTGACTCACAGAATACTTTAATTACGACTGTTTCCAACTTTCCTGCGATGCAACACAATATAAGCCAGCAAGGAAGAAAGAAAAAAAATCCTCCCAGTATCAGCCCTGGAGTGCAGCTGCGACGCAATTATCATCAAGCGCCCCTGCATCTGTGTACAAACAATCTCACAGCTGCTGCCATTGATACTGTACATGCAAAAGAGAACAGGTTGACCCCCCGGTCTCCAGCGCTGCCTTGGAGATCAGTGACCCTCTCATTTGGGAGGAATTTGTGACACCTACAAACCACTCAACCTGTGTGCAGTTTTAAAAGAGCTGGCACCGGTGATTTACCACAATATTTGCAGCTCTTTGTTGCTACAGTACAAGAACATTAGCGGGTTTATGTTTGGAAGAATGACGGTAATTACACGGTTCCTACGGAGGAGCAGATCTTAGGTGCCAAAACCTGTCCGTGCAACATGCTGCAATCGCACAGGAGTCATTTAGAAAATATCTTTGAAATGTGGAGAAGTGAGAAAAACAGTAAGTGTGAATAGAAACACATTTAAAACTCAGTGTTCATTTCCTTCAAAAGGGCTGTTCAGACCTTTCAGATCTGGGAATTTGTTTGTTTCCCAACTTGTTGGAGAAAGATGTCATTTACTCTGTGTGTTTGACAAAAGATGAAGAGACAGTAAGAGAACAAAACATGCCAGTCAGGTTGTTCCCCTGTTTTAAATAATGCTTAGCTTAGTTAAGTAGAGTTTTAAACAACTTAAACTAAAACATATCCTCCACAAAAAAAAAACATCTTTATTTATCTCTGTTCACAAATTACTCTTTGATGTATTTTTTAAATTTCTTAAAATTGGAGTTTTGTGGTGTCCAAGCCAAAACATTTACTTTGTTGTCCATGAACCATAATTTTTAGCTAATGTGTTGCAATGATGAAGTTAATTTGAAGACCCATTAATTTCAAAGCTCTAACTTTGGAATAAAGTTATTTCCACATGATTTATTTTTCTTGAAGCCATTTATTTTGTGAAGTACACAAAACCATTTGCAGTAAAACACACACTCAAGTTATTATGGCCTAATATTTTAATTCTAGTTTTGCCAAACTACAAATTATAAATGGACTTGAGCACAAAGATCTTGATTTTTTTGGCGATACCTCTTCTGGTCTGCCTTACTTGTTCTATACTCGGAGAAACGGCTTCTTCTTCCCTGAGGAATATTTAAGCAGATGCACATGCAGGGCTTTTTCACTGTGGATAAATGACACTCTAACCAGTTACACCAAGCATCTTCACAAGGTCATGTGCTTTTGTTCTGAGGTTGATTTGCACATTTTGCACTAAATCTCTCTTTTTCTCTGGGACACAGAAACTGTCTCCTCTTTGGACGGTGTGATGCCTGGAGATTCATGTGATACAACAGTTTGAATGGATGAATGTGGCGTCTCTGGACAGCTGTTGATTTCCTACAATTTTCACTTTACAGTGTTTCCTTAAAACATGTCCACAAATGTGCCTCTAATCTTCTGAATTAGATTGAAGTGAGGTAGATTTTTTTTTTCAAAAGTCAGAGCCAGGAAAGAAATCACTGTAGAAGTTTACAGAAGCATAATATTATTATTAAATTTAAAGGCTTTACAGTTTTGTTTGAACAAAGAAAACATTCTTGGTTTGAGTGAAAGTCAGTCAGTTAGTATACTTGAACTAGACCATTTGTTGCTTTGTCCATTACAGTAGAAAATTATTTACTTTTACAATCAAAATGGTGTAAAAAAAAAAAAAACCCGACAAAACTTCGGTCTTGAAACAAAAATACTTCCTGCATTGTGAACATTATTTTTCACTTTTGATGGAATCTGAATTCTGAGCTGCCAATTAATCAGATGTTTATGTCTTCAAATTGATAAAACTGATTTTTGGTGGACAGTCACTTGAGACCCACAACATAAAATTTGGTTGAAATAAACTTTTCTGCTTGTCTTCAACAGCTAATAAAAACATTGACTGCTGCTCGTAATAGACCTTGTTTTTATTTGAGATTATTGTATGTTTACACTTTTACAACAAGCAAAAAAATTATAAAAATTTAAATGTTAAACAACTCCTGCTTCTACTCTAACTTCTCAATGGTCAATGTTCCTGACTGTGTCAATCTTATTTTCATTTATTTATTGGTTTGTTTAATTAATTCACAGTTAAACGTGAACATGCCACATGTTGACATAAACAAATGCTTTCAATGAAAAGAAGTTTGAAGAAAAAAAATCTTGTACTTCTTCTTTGAAAAGTCAATTATCTACACAATAAGCAACTAAGAATCAAGAAATGCAAAACAGGCAATATTTATAAAAATTAAAAAAAAAAAAAAGAACAAAAACCATCTTGATATGGTACTCGACTGAATCAACGTGCTTTGTGCCTGTTACAGTGCAGTCAGTTAATATACACAAATAAATCACATTATTTAAACATATTCAGTCTGAGTCATTTCAAACTGTTAAAAAGTTTCAACAATGTTTCAATTTTGCCTTTACACTTCCAGGCATTTCTTTATTTTCTCACCAGGTTTACAGGCGTATTAAAAAACATTTAATCACTGCTGCGGCATTCTTTGTTCACCGCCAGGGTGGGCAAATGTGTGTCCAAGATGGATGAATGTGTGTGACCAAGAATGCGAGTGGGCCAGTGAGAGTGCTTGAGCCGTGAGGGGAGCGCTGTGGGACAGAAGAGAGACGGTGGATGACTTTATGACACGAAGGGGACGCGATCAGGGGCAGAAACACAGAGCGGAGAGGGTCTGCCCAAGCTGTCAGCTCTGAGGGGCTGCTGGAAGGCTCAGCGGGAGCCCAGCGTGGCCCCCGGGATGCCTTGTCACCACGGCAAGGCCCTGGAATGCGCCGGCACACAATGAGCTCCCGGGGCTTAGAGGGCACTCCGATTTGATAACCACATTAAAGTCCTAGCAACATCTGTTGGGGCGCAGGAGAAAGGCCTACTGGCAAGCTTTAACCCCCGAAACTGGAATCATTAACCCTCACCCCTGTGAGAGAAGGGGGACAACAGCCCCCTATTTGTCAGCAGCTCTGCACAAGGACCATGGGGGCTAATATTTTACCATAAACAGCGTGAGAAGAGAAGCAGCCCTGGGCATCAGGAGGAGTGCTTCCAAAACACACATTTCCAGGAAAATACTGTCTTATTTCTTTAAAATTTTGTTAAAAATACTCTTGTATACTTCTGTTTGTGTATAAGTCACTGAACGGCTTAGCACCAAAAATACATGAAAGACCTTATGTTGTTGTATCAACCATCCAGACCTGTCAAGTCTTCTGGTTCTGGTTTGGTCTCCAGAACCAGAACCAAATAGGGAGAAGTGGCATTCAGCTTCTTTGCAGCACAAATCTGGAGCTAACTGCAATAAAATGGCAACACAGCTGAAACACTAAGTTTCTTTAAATGGGGGAAAAATCATTTTTAGAGGTGCTGTTGATTCGTAGTGAATGAATCACTGATATACACATTTGGTGTATAATGATGACAAAATGACAAAATGTTGTTTTGGTGACACTATGATGTTTTTATGACGTAAAGCACTTCAAACTGCCTATTTGCTGACATACAAATCACTGACTGGACTTATTTCAATCAACTAATAAAATATTTGCCTCATCTCTTGAAATAAGGCCTTCAGAAAATGTTGCTGCTTTATAAAGTGGATAAAAAGTAAAGTTTTCATTCTGTCATCATTTTGTTTCTTTAAAATGTTGTCATAATTTAATAGCACTGCAAAAACAGAAAATCTTACTCAGCATTTTTGTCTAGTTTCTATTGTAAATATCTTAGTACACTTGAAATAAGACCAAACAATTTTAACTTTTCATCAAAATGCAGGACCTAGTTTTAAGTAAATTATTTTTCAATATTAATTTTTAAAAAACAACTGGTTTCACTGGCAGATTATTTCACTCATAACATGGAAGGAAATCTCATTTTGTACGTGAAACTTGAACTTTTTCATCAACAAAAGGAATTATTTACTTAAAACAAACTGATAAATTGCTGAAAGTTACTTGTAAATTAATTTTGTCTTATTTAAAGTGTATAAATATATTTGTTTTTGAACAAGTCAAAAATAGTTGGAAATATTTTTTGTTTTTGCACATATAATTTAAGGGCTTAAGGGGAGAAAAGGCAAAGTTGATGGAGGATGGAGAAATAACAGGTGTCCTGTCACAAAGAGGCGTCTCAGGCTGCAGGATGCTCTGTGTTTCATGGGTCAGCCCCAAGCCCATCCACATCCACAGGTTTCAAAGCAAAGGGCACTTCTCAGTAATGAATAATTAAGAAAACAAAAGGCCCCCCCACTCACCGCCCCCACGCCCCGGCCCTTTCTGAAGGGTTGAGAGCTCAGGAGAGGAGATGGAAACGTCGGAGGGCCTGATGCAACCAGACCAGATGTGACGAGGAGAGCTGAGGTTTTTGGCCCCTGCTCTTCATAAAAAACATCAACCTAAATGTGTTCCCTGGAGATGAGGGCCTGCAGGAGGTGGCCCAGCGTGCGGGGTCTTCAAGTACCTCCACACAAGTAATTCCATTCACTGCACCTCATTACACGGGCAATTAAGTGCTGGGGTGGAGGAGGGAGGAAGGGCGCAGGGGCGATGGCAGGGAGTATGTATGTGCGCATGTTTGAATGTAAGTGTATGAGGGGGGATGTTTACTGGCCCATCGTTGGGTTTAAGGATCAAAACCCCCTACCGACGATCTCATTCCCCATCATCTGGCGTCGTCTTTGCCCACCGGCCCCCTCCCCTCTCCTTCACCTGGGCTGAATCTCCGTGGACACCTGCCTCTCCTAATGAAGATCCATGTCTTCATTTCCATTTCTGGAGTCATATCAGAGGCTGCCAAGCACAAAACAGGCCTGTTTCCTCAGAGGCCTGGAGAGCCGGATAGAATGACACCGCTAAGTGCTCTGGCAGAGCAGGGCAGCTGCAGAGCCTGAAAATGGGATTTGGTTGAGGGTTCTGAAGTGGGGCGCTCGGATGGAGAGAATCCGATGTTTGGATTGGCCACAATGCCAGCCGTGTGCTACCTCAGCAGCTCCTTGGTACTAATGAGGCTTACTGCAGGGGTGGGAAGAGGGGAGGAGAGGGTGCGAGGAGGTGGAGATAAGGAGAAAACAGGAGTGCACCACACACCTACCTCCCACACCTCCTTCATCTCCTTATATATGCTAACTCCTGAGGACAAACACCAAAGATCCTCTCTTTGACACAGAAACGTATTCACTGGCTCATAATCACTTAAAGGTGTCAAGACTCATGTATTCTCCACAGCCCCTGGTTTGCTCTGTCTTGGTAAAAGCTCGTTTGCAGGGCAGCTGACAGAACTTCAAAAGTTTACAAATTATATGAAAACAACTATAGAAAGGAATCATGTATTATAGATGTAGTATTAATAGTAGGATAAGCTAACTTTAGCCCTTCAACATTCTCACTTGTGTGACCACAAACCGCCCTGCAACAGACTGGCGACCAGTTCAGGATGTACCCTGAATGGATGGATGGATGGATGGATCCTTTCTCTTCATAGAAGTAGAGCTGTGAAGAGAGGAAACTAATTCATGAATTTAAATTTATTGACAGATATCAGAGTCAAGACTGCAGAGAAACTTTTCATTGCATTTTCCACTGCAAGTCTTTTTGCAGCATGTCTCTATAAGACCATTCTTCTCTGCAAAACAACTCAAACGTACATAGATTTAAGCAAAACAATTATAAGTTTGTCAGTCGTGTTACAGATTCTTAGTTGGGATCTGTGGAAATAAGCAACAACCTTGAAAATGAACCCTTCCATTGTAACTTTGGCGACATGTTTAGAGTTACTGAACCTTAGTCTCAGCCTCAACAGATTTTGTTCAAGGTTTCTTTACATTTAGCTGCTTCCATCTTACCTGCCATTGGCCTTGCTGAAGAAAACTGTCACCATAGCAAGATGCGTGGAATGGGATGGGTCGGGTGTGGGGATGGGTCATAGGGAAGACGAGCTGATAAGAGCCTGGGAGAAAGAGACTCGGCTAAATGGTGCAGTCTTTAGGAAATGGGCTTTTTTTCCCCCGGAGACAACTTTGGGTCCCCAAAATGGAACCTGGAACAAAAAAGACTGGGTAGAAAGATAGAAACTAGAAAGCAGGGAAAGAGATGAAGAGGAGGAAGAGAGATGAGTTGAGGGTAAGGAAAAGTGGGGTTGAAAGAACAAGATGAAGAGTGAATTCTGTAATTCTGTTGGATGATTGAAGGTTTGCATTGCACCAAAACCTTCAAGATAATAATTTTATCTCGAAAGTTTCAGAGATAAAGAATTAGATATTGTTTTATTAAGTAATGAACCTGCATTCGTTTACAAAACTGCATTGGAGATTTTCTATTTGTAGGCAAACTCAAGTTCTTGTTTTCCTTCAGTTTGATACTTTTTGCTACTTTTCTATATATTCCACTATATATCCCACTTCAGACCTATAACATGATCACTAAGAACAAAAACACAATTTTTCTGCAAAATAAAAACCATCTAAAAGTCACCAAAACAATTTATAAACTACACATTTTTCATAATTTAAAACATGATTTTAAGTTCTTCCATTGCCACCATGTGTTCCCCCTCCCTGGTGCAGAGACCATGTGTGTCTTTCAATACAGTGGTTAAGGCTGGTCTTGTTAACATGTTCTAGCTCACTGACTCCTCTCAGCACCCCGGGGGAAGGACGCGGAGCCGAGCCAGGTGAGGAAGAGCAAGAAAGGAAAAACAAACAAGGTGACACCTTAGTCAGATCACAGCTGCCTGCTCCAGCAACACACTGCCCAGAAAATACAGTCAAATTTAACCCAAAATGTTTATTGAAAAGAAGGACCAAGGCAATAGTTTAGTAGAAAAGCAAGTTTCATTGAGATTTTTAATAATAACAATAGTTCATTTGGATAGACCCTTTATAAACAAGTGTTACAAAGTCGTTAACATTCAAAAAAACCTACTAAAAGAGAATTATAGATACAAAACAAATCAAAAAGTTAACATCTAATCAATTAAAATACATAAAAACTGAAGACAAAATTAAATAATAAAATTACAAAAGAACTTCAAATATTAAAGGCCTTATTATAAAGGTTAATTTTAACCAATGATCTTGGACTTTCTCTACAAACTGGAGTTCAGACCTAATGCATTTAATCACAGTAATACTGACTGGCCAAATGCTTTTCAAATGTAAAAAGAAATTTACATCTCTGGAACAAAATAAGAGCCCACTTCAGTGAATCCCACTGAAAACTCCTGGTTTTTCCACCAAATATTTATTCCTGAACTCTTCCTGAGTTAAAACATTAGTTTTGTTGTTTCTAACTGAATATGAACTTGTTTTTTTTTTGCATTATTTGAGGTCTGAAAGCTCTGGCACTTTTTCTCTATTTTGACCATTTCTCATTTCCTGCAAATAAAAACTAAATTTTTGCTTGGGATTTCAGAGACATGTTGTCAGTAGTTCATGTTTTTTTACTCAAACATTTACCTAATCTCAGAGAAACCCATCATTTTAAGTAGTCTCTTAATTTTTTCCCTGAGCTGAATATATGTAAATCTAAATGTGCATTTTAAAACTCTAACTGCACATATACACTCAGAGGCACAAATGTGAAGAACCAGGTCATTGATGAACCGTAAAGGTTACCTGTTTGTGGGTACATGGGGCGGAGCCTAAAATGGAGGGAAGGGGTTTTAGGTAAAGATTGTGTTTGGTGTCATTTTTCAGGCCCCTCTGCACTCACCTGGAACAGAGCACTTCCCCTCCCCGAGTCTTATCAGTTCCCAGAGGAAATACCTGCTGCAGGTAAACACGACCCTTCGACCCCGCTTCCATCCACTCTGAGCGGACCGACCTCCATGTCTAGGAGCGCTTCAGAGTCCAAATGCAGGGATTAGCTCTGCGACAACCTCCAACACCCAGCTTAGAGACTTATGTCTGTGTTCAGACCAGGTCTGGTGACATCCTATTGGCCCCCTGCCCCAACCACCTCAGATGTTGTTCTTCATGCACGAGTGAGGAAACTTTTATACCGGCTCCACCCCAACCCATCCTCCAGCCCCTCATCCCTCTGTCTCAAATTTAATCTTATCTACATATCAGCAGGTGTAACTGAATATCCCTGTTATCAACCACGGTCTGCTCAGCTCTGTTTAGCATTGTCAGAGGAGTGATTTATTCAGGAGGAAACCAAATTAAATACTACATCATGTGTCAGAGGAATGGCTGTTTGTGATGGAAGTTGGCTTCATTAGAGTGTGAGGAATATGATAAACTTTCAAAGTGAACACATTAAAGAATGGTTGTAATTAAAGCAGAGATGTACTCTACTTTTAATGACTTTAGAGTATAATTAATTCTCCTCCAGTATCTCTAACAGATTTTTCTAATAAATGTGTGGGTGGGGATTTATATTTAATTACTTCCCTATGAAATTTGAAATAAGGGTTGATCTATGAAATTTGACAGTTGCGACGGGACAAACGCCTCTCCCTCATCATTTTACGTATGACAAGCATGCAGAACGTGCAGAGAGGCATTTGGACCCTTGCGAGTCAACATAGTTTAATGCAGTGATCAGAAAGGCTGGCAGAAATAGGATTGATAATTGTATAAATACAAATACTTTCAATTCTATGTTTTGACATAACTAAAATGATCTGGACATTGCAAGCTTCAGAAAGTACTAAACATTTTACAATATCAGTATTTATGAAACAAAAATGAATTTAAAATGATTCTGGAAAAGAGAATAACTCTTTGCTGTTTCTACAGAGTTGGGAAGGGGTTGTCTGGACCATACAGGTGAGTGTTAATATAGAAACTATTGATCAGACCTGAAATCTGGGCATAATGAGGGATTCAGACCAGAACATTCAGAAACATAAAAGACGATTACAAAATTAACCTTCTATCATCTGAGGAATATTTCCAGGATAGAAGGACTAATTACTTCACAACGCTGCAGCTGGCGTTCTCACTAAAACCAGGAAGATAGAGCACGTCACCCCAGTTCTAAAATCCTGATACTATTTCACTGCAGCTCAGAAAACAGACTAAAATTACTTTTTTTAGTTTATAAATCACTGAACAGTTTAGCACCAAAATACATAAAAGGTTTGTTTACCAACTTACATTTCATGTTTAAACTATTAAAATAAGGAAGTATAATTGATTTTAGAGGGGGTCTCAAGTATATGGGGCATAATAATTTAATAATGTGATGTTATCAGCAAGGAAAGGGGAAGAAGATGAGTTTGGGACTTTTGTTGATGCCACTAAGAAAAGGTTTGTGGTTTGTGCTAACAGATCAAATTTTATCCGACTCCTCTTTAACCAGCCAACCAAGATTGACTGGCGGCTCACCAGCACTACTGTAACCTGGTTACTTCCTCCCCAGTGGCTCTCCAACACGCCCCGCCAGTCCAGCCCCAGCCCCTCCTCCAATGTCACCTGAGCCACACAGGTAAATGCTTGACTTTATTTGATGGATGCGGTTTCCCACGGTGACAGTGATGTATGCAGGTACATCGTCCCCTCCCCCTGTATAGTGCAGGCTCGTACTGGACTGGTGATTTCAAGATGATAACCTCCTTGGCGCACCTATTTGCCGGCAGAGGCGAGGGAAACCGGAGAGGACAAGACATCCTGTGTGAAGTACCCGAGTGAACGGCTCATCAGGCTGAAACAAAGGGACCTCCTGTCTGAAAGACACAAACAAACCTGTTAAAATAATACATTTAGGTCATGAATGGCTCTTAATTAGTCTCTCATTTCTTTATATTTTGGCTCCTAGAAAGGAGCTGATAGATTTCCTGTGCTGTTCAGTGATGCAACGGAGTGCAATGAGGTGGGCAGAGCATTTTTACTCTGGTAAAAGTTAAAAAAAAGTGTTTGGTAAAATGTCCTTTCAAATACTGAGTAACTGATCAAATGATCAATTATTTATTATTTGAAAAATGCATAATCAGATGGACCTAAACTTACAGTGGACATTTTGGAATTGAACAAAAATTACAATAATTCATGTAAAAACAAAGACAAAAATGTGGCAAAATAATACTTTTCCAAATCAGTTTCTTTCAATATAAAACTTCTGAACCGTTAAAAACTGCAGGCGGCTAAAACACGTTCTTCATTCAGTGGATGGAAAATCCAGAAATTTTACTCAAGAGTAGCAAAACTTCACAATAAAATTACTCAAGTATAAAATACAGCACAGTACTAATCCACCTAAAAGTACATTTAAAATAAGATTACTGAAGTAAACATAACTGAGTAAGTATAATTAGTTACTGCTGCTAAACAGACTCTGCAACGAACAAACCTGGAATAGAGAAAAGTAAGAGGCATTTCTCATTGTTCTGAGCTTCAGCAGCATCCTGCTCTCTCATATATAAGTTTATGACACAAGTCAAGGCATCTCTGACCTTTAGGGCTACTTTATTCATCCTGTCTGTCTGCTGATGGGACAGTAAACAAAAGTCAGGAATTGAAAAGAGAAAAGAAGTCATAAATTTGCTTAAATTTATTTGAAAAGTTGCACTTTTAAGTTCATTTTTAGACCACATTTGATTATGCGTGGCTTAAAGAAGAAACAATTCTGAGCTAAATAATATAAGAGCTGTCCTTTTCTTTCTTTGGAGCTTGCAGTCTCAAAACTCCAGCTTAGTTAACAGAAACACAACAACAACACGGTTTTGGTTCCCACTTGATACAAACTCCATGTATCTCCGCCTCTCTCCTCCTCATCATTAGCAGAAAGCCTCACATTAGAGATAAGCAGCGACAATGGCTGGTGTGAAGGCCTGGATCTGAGTTGTTTTTATCTCTCACTTCATCTGCAGCCTGTGGCGTCTCTGTCAGAGGATGTTGTTTGACCAAGTCAAACATTCAAACATCCTGTGGCATCGTCCTGCCTCGGTGTCTCACACACTTAGACACAATCCACGTTTTATGGTCCTTCACACTTTGCTGAGGTCTGGCCAATGTGGACAGTTCACAGGGTTGGGAGCACTGTCAGGCTATTTATTACTGTTATTTGGAATAAACAAATTACTTTTATTTATCGATATATGCTTTATTCCCAAAATCTTTTCAAAAGAAAGTCCTCCAGTTTTTGATATGCCTTGTCAGCAGATGAAAGGTACATGAATGCAATTGTAAAAACAAAGAATAGTTTTTATCCTGATCATTGGCAAAAATCATCCTCCAAACATTCATGTCTAGATTTCTGATTACTGATGTTTTAAAGCTGGCAGAACTCAGTACCATCATTAATTACTGTTAAGCTACATTTGAAAATAAGATATCAAACAAGATTTGATGAACAAACATCAAATCTTTGAAAATATTTCATCAATTAGTTTTGCATTTGCAATGCTTTGTTTTTTGCTTTTGAAGAAAAAAATATGTGGTTTATTGGGTAAGGAAAATCAATTATAGCCAGAAGGTATTCCCACAGTACTACACTGCCACCACTATGTTTCACTGTGGGAATGAGGGCATTCAGTGTTGTGTGCAGCAATATTTTTGTTACCACAAAGAGCATTTCACATGCAGGATCTGCTGCTATTGCTCTATAATTGTGTAAAACAATAATAATAAATTATAAACCCTTAGGCTTGGGATGTCCAAAGTGAGGCACGAGGACCATTTATGGTCCTTTAACAGATTTGTTTTGGCCTCCAAATGCAGTTCAAGTATTACACCAATTTGTTTATTAAACTTTATAATTTTTAATTAGGGTAAAATAATTTTCTTGCAATGAACTGCAAGTGAAACACAAAGTATTTATACAGAAACATTTACTGAAAAACCAAATTTACTGCACCCTAATCAGCTTTCATTTCATTTATAAAACTCAGCTATTGCATTTTGAAAGAAAGTTCCCCAAATCCTGTTTTAATAACTGGGAATAAATTTGTTTAGCCAGGCCTGAAAGAATTTGAAAAGTAAATCCTTTATAAGTTTCGGCTCTACACTGGGTCCTTTTTATACAAAAAATAAACCTTTTCAAAAAATAAACCAATTCAGGTGACTTTATTTGGTTGATTTTATAATTGTTTTTACATTTTCTTGGCCCATTAATACTTTTGACTCAACGATTTTGGCCCACATGACAAAAAGTCTGGACACCCCTCACCTAGGTAGATGAAAAAGACTTAATCTGAGAGCAAACAAATTATTATGTTGGTTATCTATTAAGTTCAAATGCAAAGTCAGGCCAGTTTCTGGCAACTTTCATTTGAGTTTCTCCAAAAATGCTTACACGACGACACTCGCTCACACGTTTCCACACACACACATCTCCTGCGTGAAGGGAGGAAGCCCCAGAGCAAGCAGGTTAATATCAGGAGCACTTGACAACAATGGTGTGTTATGAGGTGCTGCAGTGGTAATAAGGTCTTTGTTGGGACTTTAAAGCACAACCACATCACATCATCACTCATACTGGGCGACCAGTCGCTAGTAGGCATGGCAACCGGGACTTGGCTGAAACCAGAAGCAAGACCAGAATCTCAATGCACACACACACACACACACACACACACACACACACACCACGCACACACGCACACACCCACACACCCACGCACACACACACGCACACACACACCACACACCACGCACACGCACACACACACACACGCGCACACACACACACACCCACCCACGCACACGCACACACACACACGCGCACACACACACACACCACACACACACACACACACACACACACACACACACACACACACACGCACACACGCACACACACACACACACACACACGCACACACGCACACACACACACACACACACACACACACACACGCACACACACACACACACGCACACCCACGCACACACCCACACACACACACCGCAATGTTCTGCTGGGAGGAAAAAGTTCAGAATCAGCCACACTGACCACAGACTAGAACCTTAAATTTATTAAGTGAAAATAATATGTATTTTGCAAATAAAACTTCTCAAGAGGTCAGTTTAAAAGAGTTGCAATTTAAATTTTACGTCAGAATATTTGAAATGGCAGCATAAATTCAGGCTTTGGCCGTAACAATCTGCATTTACTCAATTATATTTGTGTAACTTTTTGGAAGAAAACATCATTTTAAGAGTTTTTTTTTTTTTTGCAATGCTGTACTTTTTACCTTTACTTGAGTTATTTTGCTATGAGGCATTGCTACTCTTACTTGAGTCAAATTGCTGTATTCTCTTCCCACCGTGAGAAAATTGTCTGACTAAAAAACAAGCCTGTTTGAACCAAAAATTTACCAGACACAAATAAACGCTTGTTTTTTGTTGAAGTACATACAAATGATTTTCATTTTGCGTTTTAAAATACCAAAATTTCTACATAACTTTATATTTGGTCCTTTTGATTATGTAATTTTTAAACACGTCTCAGCAAACTCAATATTGGGAGAGAAAAAAAAACATGCTGAAAACCATTTAGCATGTATAAATTAGTCATACATGCTAAAGCTATGGCTAAGTGCATGCGAAACATTTAGCATGTACTTAGCTGAATGAGTAACTTGAGTAGTCTTTTCATCAAATACATTTTCATACTTACTTGAGTAACTTCCTGGGTTACAACTGTTTACTTCTACTTGAGTAAAAATATGTGAAAGTAGTGCTACTTTGACTTGAGTACAATTTCTGGGTAGCTACTCTATCCGCCTCTGCTTCACTTCAGTTTGGATGAATCAGGCTGAAGGGACGGTCCAGTCGGACAGGAAATGGAATCAGCTATCCCACGCTGAGTATGTGAATAGATAGATTAGGAGTGGACAGTGTGGAGCGCAGAGCAGAGTTATGCAGCGGTGTGAGCGCTTCCTCCTGCGGGTTGCTGGGAGTGTTGGGTCAGTGCGGAGCGGTCAGCAGCTGCTGCCTGGCCTAGGTCCCACAGTTCCCAGGCTGGGGGGATTGACAGGCCAGTAATAAAATCAGGCGCCCTGGTTGGGCTGTGTGCGGCCCATTGTTCCCCCAGCAAGGCCCACGGCTGCTGTTTACTTTCTCCCATATGCATTATTCAACGGCACAGGAGCTCCCGGAGAAAGGGGCCCTATTCAGGGATCCTCTTGCCCTTGTTTTGTTTTGCTAATTTTCAATTAAAATAAACCATCTCTTGCCAGTGCCATGGCTGAGTGGGGAAACAGAGTGGGACACTGTCCCTGCCATTTGGGCCGTCTGAGAAGATTAGACAGAACGTGTAAGCAGGAATAAAGTGGGATATATCATTTATTTTGTCAGTGATATGTTTGTTGTGGAAAGATTTAAATGGAGATAATGAATAAGGTTGCTGTTAGAGATTAGAGCGTATGCTTTCCCCTTCTGTTCTTTTTTATAACTTGCTGTCTGGTGTGACCTAATTTCCTATAAAAAAAACAAACAAAACACAAACAGTTTGATTTTCAAACAGTAAACTGGTGGACACGTCTGTGGGTTGAAGCAGGTTATAAATCTCATCCTTGAGGTGGCAACAGGAGGATTCCCATATGGTAAGAGAAAGTCTGAACTGATCACAAAGACAATGACTCTTCAATAATGACTCCCAGAGGTCATTAAATGAAGCCGGCCAGGGCAAGCTGGACTAATCAATAAGTCCAGTGATAGCTCTCTCTTTGGCTGGCTTATTATTCTCACAGGAGGGGGCAGAGCCATCGTCAGAGAGCGGGGACAGATGCAGGGACAGTGGGGAGTTAAAGATTCACCACACATCTGTCACTTCATCCAGAGCGGCGGCTCAAAGGCGGCCTGCCTGCCTCATGCCAAACCTACCTGTGGCTTAGGTCTGCCATATGTCTTCTCTGAGCTTTCTGCTGGCCTCAAATCCCCAAAGGTCCCACTGATATTTTGCCTTAACAGCATAAATAGTTTTCTAAACCTCCAACCATGCACTTACACACAAACACCTGCCACAGTTTTCTGCAAAAGCATCCACAAATTAACTTTTTTTCATAATTTGCAACTGAAAAGTTCAGTATTTATTTTGAGGTTTTTAGGCAATAGACTAACATAAACAAGTCCAAAATATTGATATATGGTTTTCTAATTTATTACATAAAAATCTGAACAGTGAATATCATTAATAATTGCTCCAAAGCCAGGTGAGTTTCCTCAGATAGAAGAGTTTGCACCTGACTGCATTGTAAAGTAACAAACTTTGAATCTTTCTTCATTGGATTAAACTGAGTAACATTCTGTACAGCTGGTAGAAACAGGACTGTCACATCTATATAATAAAATGTTTACCTTTGTTTTTATTTTTTTTTAAAAGCCTACAATTTGAGTTTGGATTCAGAGCATTTGTGGAGATTTATTTTCATGACTTGTCTGTGATTTTTAAATAGATTATGTGGGTAGATTTGTTTAAACTTCGATCAAAGTTTTGCTGATGCAGATCTTATTCTATAGGATGTGTTTTCTCGATTTAATGCCATTCATGAAAGATACATAATTCAAATGTTAAATTTGAATGGCAGGCAAGACATAGACTTTCTTCATTTTAATTTGTATGCCAACAAGGGAATTGCACAACACCCTTTTATGTTTATAGATCCCTGTTCCTGGTAAAATCAGATTAATTTGTTTGTGTCATTGAAATATTGGATTCTTATTTTATTGCTGATTGGGTCACAATGTCAATTATTATTGTGTATTTAATGAAATAGTTTATTTTTGTGGCCCTGAATACTTGAATAACTGGATGATTTTGATCCTTGGGGTGCAGAGTTTAAACCCCCCTGATCAGAATCTCTCTTTTGCATTTTTGCCTGTATGTTTGGAGTGACTGTGCTGCATGTAAACCTCCATCTAGTCTCAGTATTTGCAGACTGTTAACATGTTTTCTAGCTAGATTGTTCATCCTTTCTGCCAACAATTATGCTCAGCTTCTCTGTCCCTGCAACAGACATGCTTAGCCGCAGTATGACGATGACTCACTGTGTTTTCAAGGTTAGCGATGGAATAGAATCAGATCCGAACGGAGACTGGAAACTAAATTAAATCAGCTGAGGCAATATGAGGAAAAAGAAGCACAGAAGGAAGCTATTTTTGAGAGAAACAAGCTGACTTGTAACTTATTGGGAGGTGATTAGTGACAAGGAAGCCAGGTGAGCACAATGAACAGAATGCAGAGCAGCTGGGTGAGGACCTGAGAGAAAATTGAAGTGTTTCCATAAAAAATATGTGCAAATCTTTGTCTGTATTCTGCTAAGACACAATTTTGCAGTTGCAGTGTTTTTTTAAAATGAGAAATTAACTTGAAATCATATGTGAATAAGCTTGTTCCTGCGATAAGTCGCAAAATATCATGAGAGGAACGAATGTAGACAATGGCATTAGATATTTCCATAATTCAGCCATGAGCTGAGCTCATTATCAATCAGCCATCAGAGGAAGATGTCGCCGCTCACAAGCCCTTGTGAGCGGCTGTGTATGCAAGGATTTTGGAAAAATTGTAGTTGTCGATTTTAAAGCAGAACTATGGATTGAACACATTTGAATGACAGATGCTTTTTTACAAATTGTGCGATGCTGTGAGAGCTCAGGTGGAGCCAGCTGCACATTGCAAGCCAGTGACAAATCTTTCTATTTAAAATTCAATTCAGTACATAAAAATCTGAAAAGCAGATCCAAGAGTCAGCTCCCTAATACTCACTTCTGCTACCAATTAAATGTTGATAAATACCCAGTTAACAGCATTCTGTCACAGCCTATTGCAGAAGCCAATAAATAGTGCATACGGTACATGTACTGTCATATTCAACACCATCAGCTGATGATTTACTTCAGTCTATAATAAAAAGAAATAATTTCTCTTTGGCTTGCCATCTTAGCCCATTAGTGCCTGGTGAGTGGGGATGTGAATGTGGAGGGCCTCTTGGCATGGCTGGACGCACTATATTCCCCTGCTGGGTGCAGGTGAGCACTCAATGCAGTCCTCAGCACCTGCCCTCTTTGTTCCCCTTGTTGATGGCTTTACGGCGTGAAGGGGATCCGTCTGTCTGGCTCTCGTAAAGGCAGCAGCGCGAGGCCCAGTGAAAGCCATGCCGCTGCCATGGCATTGTGTGGGGCCTGCCTGGGACCCCACCAGTTCACTTCCTATGAAGAATTTAACAAATATTACAAAAAAACTGCAGATACACAGATTTACACTTTGACATATAGACAAATGCAGGTTAAAAATGTACATAACAGATGACTGACTTTGAAAAATGTAATGAATGTGGACTTTTAAGATATTTCCCAATAGAAGCAGCATTAAGTTTCTATGCACCACAAATTGGGAACAAACTTCCTGATTTGTAAGTTTGTTTCCATTATAAACCAGACAAAACTCTGATTTTCTTTAAATTTAGACTAAAAACCCACCTGTTTAGAGTTACTTTAGTACTACAATAAATTAAACAATGACCACATTCTGATGTGTAATGGTGGCACTAGGAAAAATGTAATGCTTGAATTTTTTGTGTGTGTTTTTTATGATGTAAAGAACTTATTACAAAAATATACTACACAAAAAACGTGATTAATTAAACAATATTTCATCTGCAATGCCACAATAAATTAGAAATAAAAAACTTTATCACTCAGTAACACACATTATATAGATCAATTACACAAAGATGGATGCTTCAAAGTCTATTATGATTTTCAAGTTACAGGTAATAAAAACATAACTTTTACAATTAGAATATTACATCATATACAAACGACAAAAGTCATTTTAAAAGTGGAAATGTTAGCTTAATGAAAAGCATGTTTGATTCTTGGTTAAAGTACTTATAATCTGACAAACAAAACTCGTTGGGGCAATTGAGGAAATTAGTATTCTGAATACTATGTATGATTTTATTTTCAAAGTGAAAGCCCTTTTACTGACTTGATATTTAATTTCTGCTCAGAATTATAGCAAACATAGACAGATGAATGTTTCACATTCAGGCACTTGAAAATTACACTCAAGCACAAATATTGTCCTGATATTTTTCCTGATTTGTTTTTCAGTGATTACACACGGAATAAGTTGTGCTGCTCTTCAAGCTCAAGAGCATTTCAAAAGTCAAATGATGTTTGACTTCGGTTTATGTTTTGTGAAGAGAAAAAAAGAAGAGAATCATGAAAGAGACTTAAAATAAACCACTATTGTGTATTCATTGAGACAAATGAAACTGATAAACCATTTAAAAACTGTAAAGCAAAATTTATCTTTGATTTTATGCCTCTGTGGCAGCTACAGATACTGTAAAGTCATCAGCAGCCCTGCTGAATTTCTGTGTCTAGTAATTATGTTTATTTTGTCTGATGATCAGCTGGACTCAGCAGATGGTTACAGGTTCTGACTGATCTACGTTTGAATTGTCAGGATTTATTAACATTTACTAGCTTTACTACCGGAGGAGTAACTGAGGAACAGGCCTACTCACGGAACCGCCTGCTGCTGCATGTTTCCAAAACTCATCCATACCAGGTGATGATGATAGATTGACTCAAATTAGGATCTTTTAAAGACTCATTGTTGAAGTATGTTTCAGTAGTTCATAAATATTTTTGACAACTCTTCCTACTTTTCTTTCTGTTGAGTTAGCAGTAAAATATGTTGAAAATGTTTCAGTTGTTGGACCTGTAGCTCTCGTTATAACATAGGCTAGTGGAACCCATAATACAATAAACTTCAATTACAGAAGAATTCATTTTTATCTTTGGGCAAAACACATGCAGCATCATATTTGGCATTCCCCAACATATAAATGTTACGTTCAACACAGGTTTTTAGCATATTTTTCATATCTGGTCTTCAACTTGTGGCCTCAAGCACCTTTAAATCATGCTAGGATATGTACCTTTCATTGTTTGAGTGCAAGTGTAAGACTACTGCTAAGATGTATAATCCAAACAGAAGTCTCTTACATCTTTTTAACCCAAATTATCATGCTGCTTATCATGGAGACACAGGACAATCAACCATAAACATGAAAACATACCTATGATTAATGGTTCAGTAGCGAATTCGCATAACAGTCGTGTTTGGACTGTGGGAGGAAGCTGGAGTACCAGGGAGAACATGCAAACTCCAATCAGAGAGCCCTCAGAACTGGATTCAAATGGCTTTTTGCTTCAACACAATAACGCTACCAACTGTGGCAAACCCCCAAATGAAAAATGTTCACTGTTGGCTGAATATTTTTCAGCCAACAGTGTGTAGAGATCAATTAAATGTGTTTAAAAGCCTAGATCTAACTAGACAAATTAGTTTGGAAAGGAAACTCTAATTACAATTTCTTTTGTTGTCTGCTCTTTAAATTTTCCTGCTGGAACATTTGTGTGTGATTACTTTGAGCCCTGAATTACTCAGCATTTTTTCTTTTTCGCAAATGCTCGAAATCCAGTTGAAAAATTCATAAAAACACTTTCTGATAACATATAACCAATTACGATTAGGTCACAGTTTTGCATTAAAGCCTTTACAAATACTGAGCACCAAATCCGATAAAGTGGGTCAATGCATAGTGGAGGTCAATGATCGCACTGAAATAAGCCTGACATTAATGTTTAATTTATATGATTTTCCAGGATATAAAATCTTACTGATAAGCTAAAGCAAATTAAGTGGCTGAAAAGAGGGTCATGAGCAGCTTGGTATTTAAGATCCAGCCTTTGAGTGGGAGCATCTTAGAAACCAATTACCAGACAAGAAATAGATCATTATTTTTTCTTAGAGGGTTGTGGGGTGTGTGGGGTTGGGGCAAAGGTGGTTGCTAAAAGGAAAGAGGGCTTTCTAGATTGAGGAGAGAAACCACAATAAAGACATAATCATCTACCCTCAACTTTTCCTATCCAACTTTCAGATTTTAATTTGCCGTCTGTGAAGTGGTACCTAATTTACTTTCGCCTCATCCCTTCAATGCACCATTGTTGCCGGCGCTGAGATTCAGAGCTTCCTCTCTTAGCTCACCTCGGCGTGAAATTGGTTTAATGAAGCTGAAAGGTATGGAGCTCTCACAACACTGTGGATTCCTGTGACACTGCTTGATCCACCCACCCCTCCTCTCCACGCCAGCCCCAGCTTCAACGCGGCTCCCCGCGCACTCGCTCATATTATGCTGCGATTCATAACACAGCCACAAAAGATCCCTATCTCATGCATTACATCAGAGCATATTTCTGCCCCTCTGAGACTCCAGAAACTCGGGCAAATACTGATATGGAAAAAAACAGTGGCTTATGTGGCGTGTTTTCAGGCACTTCCTGCATTCGAAATTAATCTTTCACATGGAATAGTTTGTGTGTGTGTGTAAAAGTGAAAGAGAAAGAATAACTGAAATAAGACGCCAACAAATCAGAGAAACCAGAGATATTCGGCAGAATATAATCAGAGAGTAACCTCACCTGTTTTTCCCACCTCTTCCAATCTGACCCTGTGAAAGGTGCTCTCGTGTTACCTGTCATCCTGGGTGTGTCTTCTAATGGGAATGGGAAGGAAGTCCTGTGGGATTATGGTGTGTGTTAGTTACATTAATATGATCCCCTCAACTCATATCGCTTACTTCTACTCGCCCTCCTTTAGGACAATCGAATGGAAATGCATCCGTAACCAAATATTCCAGCTTCTACCACTTCTTTCTGAACTGAGACCCAGTTTGGAGCTGATTTCTACCTAAAAAAATGCATAAAGAGGGGGGGAAAGAAGGTCACATTCAAGTTTAAAGGGCATGAGGCAGGTAGAATTTTAAAAGTGAACTTCGATGTAATAGAAGGGGAAGGACATAGCGCTCCAGTTACAACTGAGTTTTTCACATTTTGCCCTGGTACAATCACAAACAGACCAACACAAAGTAGAACATAATTATGAAGTGGAAGGAAAAAGATTCATCTCTTAGGTCTGGCCTTTACAAGAGACAAAAAGAAAGGGAGACATTCTGTTTGCAGTCTGATGTAAATCACATGGAGGAGAAAAAACAAAGTGAAAAAAAATTACCTTGTCACAAGAAACACAACTCTAACAACTTGCATCATTCCCACAGTGAAACATGGTGGTGGCAGCGTCGTACAGCAGGGAAAGGAAAGTGGATCAGAATAAGTTGGAGCTAAATGTAGCTCAATTCTGGAAAATTACAGGTGACAAAAGTGTAACTATATAAGTTTTACATCAGATCAACAGCCTGAAACAAACAGCCGGCGCTCTAATGTTATGTAAAATTAATTCATATGGTCCAGTCAAAGTTCAGGCCTAAATCCAGTAAAGAATCTGTAGTAAGGCCTAACAGCTCGTCAACTAATACGACCCATCATCTAATCATCCGTCAACTAATTCATATTTCACAAAGAAAAATGAGCAAAAATATCTCAATGTGTAAAACTGGTTTGGACAAAAAAAGATGTGAAATTGTAATTTAAGAAAAGCAGGATTCTCCCATCTCATTATCTTCATAGGGATTGAAAACAAACACATTATTGCTTGGAAAAATATTTGCAAAATACTTTTACTTATTCTTCTATTTAACAATTATCTGCCCCTTTGTGTGGATCTTCTGCATAAAATTTCAGTAAAGTGATAAGGTAACAATGAGAAAGCATTCAGGGAGTATGGATACTGAAGGAAGGTACAATATTTTCTTGCAGAACAGGTTCAGCAGTTTTTAATTTTGTCCTGCAACAATAAAATATACTGGTTCTGAAATATTTTTAGAGGTTCTAATCATCTCTACGATTTTGAAGAGGAAATGAGTAAAATACCTTAGCAATATGATTGCTCCAGAGTTTAGTACAAAAATATCCTTGGCATGATAAAAAAAGGAATTTCATTCATTTCCTGAGCGGAAGATTGAAACCTGGCAATTTAATTGTAGTTACGACCTTCATTTTGAGTAGAAATTGGACTGAAAGTAGGTTGGAATGATGAAATACTCACTTTTTAATAAATAACTGAACAGTTCAATTAATATATTAAAAAAACCAATTGAGACTAACTGTTTTACACATATTTAAATCTACTTACAAACCAGTTCAACACCTCTTTTTTTTTTTTTTTTTTTTTTGCCTGTAAGCTGCTGGTAACTTCAATTTCCTGAGGGAGTCGCCCCAAGGGATCAATAAAGTACAAGTCTAAGTCTAAGTCATTTAATTGCATAACAATCTTAATATCTGAAATCATGCAAAACAAAGAGATCACCTAAACTGATTGCACATTGCAGAGTAACACTTTTATAAGCAGGAGATGAAAGGAAAGAAAGAGGATGAGCAGATTTAAAGACTTTAAGGAACGGAGGACAGGGACAGGTCTGCTGCACAAAGGTCCCTTTACACTGTAATGACACGGCCATTAGGCTGAGCACTTTCGCCTCTGACACTCAGGCCAGCAGCACTGCTCTGCTCAGCTGTTTGTCTTTCAAATGGCATTGTGGGTGAGGCCTCTAGTGTATGCACAATGTGCCTGTTACAACTTTCCATTCACCGTGGGATTCTGAGACCCACAAAGGAACGTCAAATTATCATCCTGCGATTTTGTGCAATTTTGAATGAGCAACCGTCATCTAGACAGAGTTGGCAAATGATTTCTTCTAGACTCGCTCTTGTTTCCTGTGATTTCAGAAACAACATGAAGGTGGTTATGCATAACAGCAGCCAAGTGAGAGATTTCTGCTCAGTTGTGCTTTTTTTTTTCTTTGTTCTGAAGTAAAATATCTTATCTGCAGGGGATTCAGATGAGAAAATGACAGCCACAGGGGTGCTATCTTTTACTGGTAATTACTCAATTACATGTAAACACTGTTGCAGGAGAAACAGTACAGTGGAGTGGGTCACACACACTGCTGAATGATCCACAAGAATCTGGAATCTCAAAGAAAAGAACCCTTTGAAAATGGAAAAACTAAGATAAATAGAAAATTAAATAATGCACATCCTGATATTTTTGAAAATGAAAGTACAAATTAATATTATTAAATCAAATCTGATCCCCTAACCTCACTATTTTTTATGTCAAACTGAGGACAGCCTCTTTAATCCACTCACATTAACAGTGACAGTACTGCTGTGCAACCACTAGTGGGCGCTATCAAACAGAAAGGGACCCAAGGAATCCCCTGCAGGCTCCAATCTGATGGGGGGAAAAAAGTCTTGTTTGAACAGTGTTGGGAACCAACAGTGATTTTATGGGTTTGTTTAAAGACACAGGTTAAGTCTTTGGACAGCCAGGTAGTTAAACAGATGACTGTAAAGAGGCTTGGTGTTAGGTTACATTGATGCAGGCTAAAAGGATGAGTCTGTAAACATTCAGGCAGCCCTGACAGAGCAGATGAGATATAACACGTGTCCCGAAATACTGAGCTGTCACCCAACTGACTCAGGGAAGAAGAGGAGACAGATTAGAGGTTTTTAACCCCTCTGGTTTGAATTCTTTCTATTTTAAGTGTCTGCCTCCTTCTGCTGCATCCTACCTGCAGCATGAAACCACACACTTAAACATACATGTCATCAGGGATGGAAGCTACATATGGTGAAGCACGCTTGTGGTCAGGGGCTTTCCCTGTGGTCCCACTCTGACCACAGTTACACACACGTTGAGTAAAACCCTTCTTCCCCACCGGAGCGGCCCTGCAGCCCTTCCAACCATCACCTGAGACAGCCTGCCATGAGGAATTAGAGGGAAGGAAGGAGGTTTCCTGAAGATTTACAGGCTTTAAGTTCCCAATACCATCACTCTGAAAGAGCAGCAGGCCCTGCGGCTATTAGTAACAACAGCAGCCGCCTCCAACCGAGATAACAACACAACGGCTCCCAACGGATGGAATACCTTTTAGGGTTTTGCACACCTGATAGTCCGATAGACACAATTTGTTTGCAACATTTGTTACACTTTCAGCTGGTGCAGTTTGGTTTCACACTGCACTGAGTCAAACAAACCAAACCCTAAGAAAAACCTGTTCCCTCCATCGCCTGTGGTGGTGCTGCTCCAAGAACCATGGAAGGAAACAACATAAAAACCTCTAAAGGAGACATGAGAGCTTCTTCCTTCTTCATGAAATATAAACAAAGATGGAGTAGCATCAGATTTTACTGAATGTAGGAGTTCTTATTTGAGCCTTAACTCCCGTTAGAGCATTTGTTTTGGTTGTATTCACCCAGAATGCCCAGAGCTGGAGTTTGGTTCCTGCTTTTGGAGCATTCTCCAGTCCACTTGCATCCACATATTTATTTGAACCATACTAGAGTTCACTTCAATCAAAACAAGAACAAGGCTTTTAGAACAAGAACAAGAGTCAGAAAATCCTGTTATATTAATAATACAATTGCCTTCCACAAATTAACTGCAAAGAGCCACACTTTCGGATTCAAGGTGTAACCACTCCTGAACGCGGTCTGACCTGAAGAATCGAGAACTCCCTTAAACACAACCTGTCTGACAACTTGAAGTAGTTTCACAGGAGAGTTTCAAGGTTAAAACATAAAGGCCCATTTCATATTTGCCAACAAACATCTTGAAGATTTTGTGAGAAATTATTTTGGGAAAATATTCTGTGCATTAATTACAGGGTATGGACCTGTTACTTTGAAGCTAACCTAGTATTTCCAAAAGCTACACACCATAGTGAAACATGGTGGTTGTTGTGTTATGGTCTGGGGTCAAGTTGCTTCTTTTGTACCTGGATGACTTGCAAGTACTAATGGAACCAATAGAGTTAGACCATTAGTTTGTGATGTGGACCTGAAGCGCTCTTCGGTTATTCAACAAGACAACAATCTGACACACACCAACAAGTCGAGCTCTAAGTGCTTAAAAAATAAAAATATAGGATTTGAAGAGGCCTATTCAAAGCCAAAATATAAATCTAAGATATGATGTTACAAAATTTTGGTCAAAAGCCCTTCACAGTAAATAAAAATAATTATTGCCAGTCTTTGGCAAACAATTGAAAAACAGTTGTTGCTGCCAAGAGTAGAAAGGCTAATTATTAGCTTCAGGGGGAAAGTTAATTTGGTTGGGATAAATTCATCATTTAATAAAAGGTTTTAGTTTTTACTCAAGTAATTTATGAACATGTAAAAAAGTCAAAACAGGAAACGTCTGTAAGGGGCCAGTACTCAGTTTGCAAGACTGTGCACTGTTGGTATAGATCATACCTGACTGGAGAAGCGAATTACAGATTATATTTTACCTGTTAGAAGATGGCAAATTGGCAGCTACTTACAAAGCCATCCTCAAAGTTGATGGAAAGGAAAATTGGGAAAAGATATTTGTTTTACTCTCTTTGTGGATATTTCTGCGCAACATAACTCCAAATTATTATTGGAAAATCTGCCTATTTGTGGAATTTTTACTAAAATATTTGAAACAAAAAATCCAGCTTGGGAAGCTGAAATGCCTAGGAGCAATGACACTCGACATGACATTTGCATGATTGGCTGAACCTTCCAATGCAGAGATAAGGACGACTAAAACAAGCTTGTGCATTTTCCACATTTATTGCAGTATATTTGGTGTTTGAACTATTAAAACAGGCAGTTAGATGCATTTTTATTGGAGTCTTAGGTGTCCGTGGATGTCAACTATTTGTGGGCAGTTGTGGTCCTTTACCCCCACGAATACCAGAAATCCACCGTACCCTATAAAAGTGAAAGAAATGGTAGTGAACTGTTGACAGGGTCACTGGCACACAAGGCTCTTTGAAGCAGGTTAGAAGAAAATGCTGTCCACTGCTCTTGTTTGTTTTCTGAAAGCACCAAATGGACATCAGACTATCAGATGCTTCAGGGGATGTTAATTTGGTTGGGAAAAATTCATCCCAATTTAAAGCTGAATGCAGCTTCATTCAGACCAGAATGAAGCTGCATAAGGCTCTTGGAGCAATATGCAGAACTAAAAGACCTATGTTATGTAAAATTCACTTTTTGGAGATTTGCATCATGTTATAATGTTATTCCCTCATCAAAAAGGTACTTGAAATCTTGCCATGATTTTGTCATGCATGTTTGAGAAATCCTTTAATCTCCATAGCAATCATTCAGCTGTGCAAAACTCCTGGTTGGACCTTGCTCTGCCTTTCAGGCACAGTTCCTCCTCAGAGATGTAGTTTTCCAACTTCCAAGCTTCCATCTCACAGACAACATCACCCCCATGTCTACACCAGTCAGCTCCTTCAGACTAGCCAGCAACAATTAGCAAACACCAAGTAGAACTGTACAGCTGCTGATGATTATATGAGCTACTTCGCAGTCCAAACTTGCTAAAGGGGAAGAGTGATGTTGTGATAACTTCCTGAAGGTGGACTTTCGTTTTTAGAGACCCAATTTTAAGACATTCAATTGCAAAGTCAAATTTCTTCTCAGTCATATTTGTATTTTTTTTTCAAACAATTGAAGGTCATATTTTTATCTGATTGTGCTATAAAATGGTATTATACACTGGAAAATACAAAATACTGCCCTTTTAAGTTTCTTCAATGTCACTTACATGGTACCAGGAAGGAGTGTGATAATTTGGGCAACGTTCCAGCACTGTCCTGTTGCAAAAAATTTGCATCCTTCCATAACAACTGATCACTTTGACTGCTTTCAAGAAGAAAATCCGCCATAATGCAAGACAAAAATGGTTTGAAAAGCAAAACATTGACTTAGTTTTCCTCTGGATGTGCTTAATAAATAAGTTTGATCAGTGGGCATCCCAGCAGATCGCTTCTGGATACCAAAGCACAATTTCAGGGCTATAAATGAGTCCATGCTGAAGAAAGTCAAGTGAAGTTTTAGCAGCAAAAATCAGGCCAACATAATGTCATGTCTAATGTATCTGTCATGCTGGTTATTGTTTCATAAACAGCTTATGCAAACTCTTAAAAGCTGAAAATTTTCACGATTAAAAACAACAGAGATGCAAAAACTCACACAGGTATGAGTAGTTTTTGATCAAAATCATTGCATTTACACAATGTTCTATCAGGTTCATGAAAGGGTTAAATTAAAGGGTTAGTTTTTGCAAAACATAAACGACCTACTGCAGTGTGGCACATTGGAAAAAGGAAACGAACAAGCATTTCTGCCAAGTACTTGAGGCACAATCTGAAGTATTTAGTAATATGGCTGAACTTTCTGTGTTCTTTTTTTTTTTTTTTTTTTTTTTTTTTTGACAGACCTCATGTGACAACCTTCTGTGGCCACTCCTCATTCCAGTTAGCTTCTCCCCGGATCAGCCAGGTAAACAGTAGGCAGCTTAATCTCCCTGTCAGCCTTCGTTTGCTTCCACTTTCTACCACTGTATTCCACTTGTTTTTTTTAATATAAAGACTGTTAAATATCTCTCCTTTTCTTCTACTTCCTCAAAACGATGAAAGTAGCTGATATGACACAGCCATGAGTGTTTTTGTGAGACGAATGGACAGTTTTTAACTGCGCTGTGCCTTGATAAAAGGCGTCATGGTCGGCCAAACGCATGCACATAACCTGACTCATGCGCATGTCATGAAAATAACCACAGGATTAAACTCTCCACTGAATTACATGGCAACTGACAGCTCAAAATCGTCAACACTTAACCTTTGATGGTCTGACTTTATTACTAAATGTTATTTTAAGCATTTAAGAACTGGTTTATTGACATTTGGAGTTTTGATCTAAGAAGAAATAAATATCTGGATGTGAACTAACATCTTGGACTCATTCAGAGCAGAATGAAGCTGCATAAAAAGACCGTTGGATACAAAGAATCCAAATGCATAATTTTTACATATCTAGCAGAGGGGCCCTATGTTCAGTAGATGGGCTTACACCCTGAGCAGGTATGTGCTATGCAATTACAAGACTAGCTCAGAGCGTGCAATTATCAGTCGGTGCTGTAGCATTAAGTGCGGGGGCAGCGGTGAAAACAACTGTAAAGAGAGGCGGTGAGTTTCAGGTGTCGAGATTTACCTCACCTGAATAATTTTTCTCCCTTATAATCTAGCCGAATGTCCTCAGCAATGAGGGCAGACCCACTGCATGTCCTGGGCAGCAGTGGGTGTGACCCGGCATGGGAGAATGTGTGTAGGTGTGTTTACCGTTTTAAAAATAGGGCATGCCTGACAGACAACCGACAAATCAAAAGTGTATGTTTATGTTGTCTCTCTCAAGAGAGAGAGACCATGTGAATGTTGCTCTGATCGTCACTGAGTCTGCACATGTGGTATGAAGCCGCGCGACAGCGTCGTCATCAGAGATAGACAGGGCGCAGAACTGATAAGCTCGTCAAAGACTGATTGCATATTTCTGAGGAGGTGCACGTGAGTTCAGTGCTTTTCCAATGTGAAAAAACACCAGTAGTAGATTCACCTTCATCCCAACTTGCATATATGGAAGAGTGTGTGAGTGTTTGCATATATGCGTGTGTGTACAGCCATGTCTGCAGGGTGAGGTGGAGGCCAAGGCTTTGGCAGCAGGTCTGGCACGTATTTCAGGCCCAAACCTGCATGGAAGACAGGGGAAAAATCTAAAGAGGCAGAAAGCAAATAGGTGTGAGACTATCTGCCTTCATGTGACAAGCTTCACTTATTCCTCACCATCATTATAAGCTCCTCACGCTGTTGAAGCAGCTTAACACTGTCTCTGGATTTATTTTACAGTCATTACAGGAGCAAATCAGCAACGAACAAAACATGTTTTAACTTCATGCAATCAGAATACACAAACTTTAATCTCCAGTTAAATCTTTGCACACCTTAATTTGTTGTTTGTATCTTGCTGGGTGGTCACAGTTTCCACTTGTTACACTTATATTATGTTCTCTCTCTCTTGTTTTGAGTTAAGATTTATATCTGTACCTCTCCTCCACCACCTTGCAGGCAGCAGGCATGTGGGGCATACTTGTTTTTGCTTCACCATGTCAGCCAGGCGCATCGTGGCTGATGAATTCATTGTATTTCAGTAGTCACGCATTCCAGGAATGCGTTTAAAGTCTATTTGCGGTGCTCATATACTTTGTCTCTCCTGCAGCTGTCCACACAGTTTGGCTTTTTTATTTTGATTTCAGCTTCCTGAGGTTTAGTTGGTTTGGGTGTCACTTTATTAAACATTATTGGAATAGGAAGTACGTAGATCCTTTATTTAAGCAAAGGAAAGTTGCCTTTCTGTTGCAATTAAGATAGAGCCACAAAAAACTGTGTGGAATTAAGCAGAAGCCCTCAGTGCATGAAATTATATCCTGTGGCTTTAATATGATGACATATTGCTTATGCACTACAATGCTTTTGTAGTTGCACTATTGTTGTTGTGTTTTGACTGTAGGTAAATGTTACTGTCAAACTTTTTTTTTCATGTATTCTTTCATTAGTCCCTAAAATCATAAAAATCAGGAAACCTCTGTCAATATATTTTGAAACAAATTAATTGCTGATTGAAAAGTTTACATACTCTCACCATGAGCATAAATCAATTAATAGTTCAGCAAATTAATTCAAGAAGTAAAATCATACATATTTAACATAAATAAGATGCTATATTTCAAGTGTTTATTTCTGGAGCTTTTAATGATTATGGTTTACAGTTAATCAAAACTCAAAATACCTCTCAAGAACAGTGATATTATTATCTTTAAAGCAGCTACTGATGCTTTAGAATGCATTAGCGGGTATCAGCTGGAAACTGAAATGAGAATCTCAATAAAGCTTATGATTTTAAATGAAGTTGAATTATAGTTGATTTTAGAAATAAATGGAATACTGATCAACATATGTCATCATCAAGTATGTTGAACAAATTAAAATGGTTATTTTTACATGTTTGGCTAATCTTTAGAAGCTGCTGTTGTTGCTGTACTGAACTGCAACACCAGCAGCTTAGTACAATTACGTTTGCATTTTACAAATGAAATTCAGCACTGTTTTTCTATATTGGATCTGTATCTGCTGATACTAAACCTCAGATATCGGTATCGGAAGTGAAAAAATTGGCTCGGTGCAAATTCAGGAAACAAATTAAAATAATCTCTACCACATCTGGTTGACAAATATCCAACCAAACATACCAAAAGCTTGTTGATATCTGAAAATTGTGTCTCTGCATCTTGCTGTGGATATTTATGAAAATATTCCTGAGGGTGCATGCACATTATTGAGACTATATGTATATTTCTGACCCTGTGTGGTTTCAGGAAACTTTTAAATAAAATTCAAACAATTTCACCCAATTCATGTTGCTTCATGTGGGATCATTACAGTCTGAACAAAAATAACATTTCAAATAATTTACACAGTTTTACATAACGTAGACTGGTAAACTATTTCAAGAAGCTTCATTTAAAAAAGAAGCAAATGCTTAAAGCAACCATTGCTTATAGATAAATGTGGTTCAGGAAAACACCAGCTTAATTAAGAAACCTGAGAAAAGAATAATAAAGACTGAATAAATGTATTCAGAGTGACATGCCACCATCTTCACCAGCTGGACTTGTGGCTCCTCAATTTGGTTTATTTACAACAACAGGCATTATGAGTTGCATTTTAAATCTAGCTAAGAATCCACTGAGGTTACTGGTAGATAAAAGGATTTCCTTTCTAATATCCAGCTAATGCCTACACCTATACAGAAACACTACTGAAGAGAGGATGTGTCCCCCGAGGCAGAAAGTAAATCAATGTCCATTGTGACCATGGCATAAAAGTGGCATTACGGAGTGTATCAACTCCATAACCTCAAAGGAAATCTCTATTAAGCGGCTATAAAAGAACGCCTTTGCTCTCTATTGCTTTTGGGCCAGTTATGGAAAGAAAGAATGGATTAAGAGAGAAAACAGACAGAAGAAAAGTGGAGAGCACACAGGTGAAGTCCTATGGCGGTGGAGGTTTGCTCAGCTGTGCCGTATTCTTTTCTGCGCCCCACCCTGCAACCAAAGACTGGGATATCTTTCCATTTCACTCTCCCCCACCCTCCCTTACTCGCTATGTTTCTCTCTCGCTTTCATATTTGCACAGGTGAGAGGACAGCCGTCCAATGAGTGTGGGTGGGAGACCTGAAAGTCAGGTTTTCCTGGCTGCCTGGTGGAAGGAGTTTACCTTCAGACTGGTGCAAAGACAGAGATTTGATCACAGGGGCCCAGCCAGTCTTTTGTCTGGACAGACAGCAAACATACAAACATGAAAAAATAAGCAAATCAGAGCTCATTAGTTGCGAAACACAGTGAAAGATTAACATACAGCAGGAGAGCTGCATGATGTTAATATAAGATGCAGAAAAAAGACACAGGTGGAGTTATACTGGAGTCATAATGGGTGGAGAGGTTTTGCCACCAAGGCCAAAAGTTCAGAACAAAGAAAGGTAACTCAAGCCACCATGTGACAGAGTCTCACGTGTTCCCATCTCTGTCCTACCAGCTCGGGTCTCTGGCTCATCCAGGCCTCTTGGGAGATGAGGTCCCTACACGCAAACACCCTCCTAACCCCATTTTGATTATCAACTTTTTGAGCCCTTTGCCCCGCCTTCCTATACTAAACGCACGCTATAAGCAAACACATACATAATGCATCAACTCCATGAGTGAATTCAGCAAACACAGGAGTGCAGGCTTAATCCTGAGAAACTCCACGTTGCCTCGTAATCGCAAGCAAACAAGGATTTGCACAAGTCCAAGAAGATGAGCCAATTGCGCAAATCAGAGCGGTGCCTTTCTTTTATCACGCTACAATCTCAAAGGTTTACTCCAGGCCTGTCAAACATAAAAAGAAAATGTAATGTAGCCAAAGCAGCCAGAGGAACAAGTTGTAAATCATCATAATTATCATAACGCCCTAGTCAAGAGAGTGTTGCTCAGATGCTAGAGGTGGGATTATCTGACATATGTACACCTGAGGGCATTCTCTCCCTTCTCCTCCTCTGCTTGTGAAATTCCACCGAGGGAAATTTATCTGATTCATATCTTCTTCAGTGAAACCTGAATCATTATTGAATAACAGAAAAAATACAGTTCAAGTTTCATTTCAACAGCCAATACGGTTGAGCCAAATATTTATTTACTCTTCTCAATGACTGATATTAAACCATAATAAAAATATATATATATATATTTATGTTTTCTAAATGTTAAGATAATGACAAAGTGCACTGCTTAAAGAATTTGTTTTATTACTCTTTTTATTCAGAATCTTACATACAGTAAAATTACTGTGCTTATATATATATATATATATATATATATATATATTATATATATATATATATATATATATATATATATATATATATATATATATATATATATATATATATAGGATGCATCTTTTTAGAAACAGATTATTTTTTAAACTCGGTTGTTTTTCTTTTTTAAAAATAATTACTATTTTTGTGTTACAGTTTCAGGATTTCCAGCGATCCTCTGAATATAAAGCATCAAATAAAAGTTACGCAAATGATGCTCCCTTTGTGTTGTTGAATAAACACACCTGTGCTAGCGCTGTTTCTGTGAGAGCAATTCGGTTTGACTAACTGTAAATGCTGAACATGCAAAGGCATTATATTTGCATTAAAAAGGTTTTAAAAGACAAAACAAAGGGTCTCAGATGTCTGAGGCTTGCATCAAGTATCTGGAAGTAATCCCAAAGATTAAACTAAGGAACATCATTATACTCAAAACAAACAAAAAAAATACTTTTTCATCCAGTTTATGTGTTGCTGTCAGACCAGACATTTAAATTACCAGTCTATTAAAGACTTATTTATTCAGTTTACTTCCAAGATGTCACTGATTAAATGAGTTAAAGTTTAAGTCTAAAGTTAAAGTACAGTATATGCTTGATTTAGGAACAAATTTTTGTGTGTTCTGTTTTTGTCATTCAATGCATTTTGAAGTGCTTTGTTGCTGAAATGTGCAATACAGATACATTAGATCTGACTTGACTAATAGTCAAAAAAGATTAGTCTTTGTACATTAATGCTGTATAAATAAGTTGAAATTAATTGAAGACTGAAGAAAACTATAGACCTTAAAAGTTTTGGTATCTTTCTGCAATTAGAGACTTGTCACAAAACTAAAGTTGACTTTAGTTTTGTAATGCTTCTATTGCTGAAGGTGCAGAGCCTGAAATAGCCATGATGTCATCAGGATAAGATGACGCATTACAATGAATATCTTTATAATGACGGGATAAGAATTTTAGAAACTCAGAATTTCCTCATTCTTTGAAAAGCGGTTTGGAGACACCTGTTTGGCGCCGCAATAAACTTTCAGACAATAATTTTAAATATTTCTTCTTAAATATTTAGTGATTCCCTCAGCGGGGAATCACTATGATTGTAATTTTTTTACAAAGTACAACTTCAATGAACAGAACAGAATAGAGTAGACGAGGATAGAATATTTATTATTGCCTCACAGTATTCTGGTGTAGTATAAGGCATGTAGTATGAGTCACAAAAAGTGTTTACATGTGTATATATAAAGATTAAGAAAAAAATATAAAGAAAAAAATAATAATATATTATCACCTAGAAATAATGTGAAGTTAGAAATATTCAAGGGATGTCCATCTGAGTAGGATTACTTCTTTTTTTTTTATCTAACATAATATACTTTTATGTTTGTGCATTAAAAGTCCATCAATAAACCAAAAACAAATGATTCTGTTACAGTAATAGTGCTTTATAACTAATGTAGAGTCACTAGATATGTCATGAAACTGTAACAAACATAAGTTTCTACCCTAACTTGTTTTGGTTAAAGTGGTAATAATATGAGAACAATGTCATAATTAAATAAGAATAAAGTTATACTATTATAATTTTAGACTACATCCTCACACAACTTTATTCTCACAATTTTATATTCCTCCATAATTCCAAGGTTGCATTTTTATTGTTTTGAGTGTGAGATCAGACTACAGCATAAAAAGATAAAACAGCTAGAGATGCCAATGTCCTATGCATGCTCTGTTCCTAGGCTACTATTGTACTGGACAAAAAAAACAACAAAAGTATTTAAATAAATGACCTAAAATACATTTGAAAACAAATCTTTACTGTCTACACAGAATTGGACTGACAAGTCTCACATGCTCTTCTTTCAAATGGAAATGTGTTAAAAATCTCTCACATTTATGTATATAATTTTTTATTATTTTTGTGATAGTTATTATAAGACTACAACAAAAAAAACCTGTGTTACAAAAGTTAATATTTGCAGTTCCTATGCTTCTTTGAAAGTAAAAATCATCCACCAAGTTGACTTTTCCTCTGCATTTTTGAGCCTCCCAGGAGCTTTGGATGTGGAAGTGTGAATGCTAACAAGGCCCAATCTGTATGCCACATAAGAAAAAACAATTCATGCTAATCTGGCGCCACAGACAGGAGTCCAGTTAGGCCAATCAGGAGAAGAATCATCTGGAGTGGAGAGGTCTCACAGAAGCCCAGATCAGGACCCTGATTGCAGTGGGGTGAATTACATCTCGAGAACGATGATGGCTGCCTGGGTCAGCGCTGATGGAGAGATTCTAACTGCACCAGCACAGACAGCTTCAACTCACCTGATGCACTGATGTGCATAAATGCATGACTTTAAATCACAAATGGGGGCATATTCACCAACAACATCGGCAAACCTAAAAAAAAGTTGTGATAGTCAAAAATGACAATCCTCGCCCTTCAAAGCCTGCCCTCAAGGCTGACATTTGACCCTTCACACAACAAGTAAATCAAAACAATTCAGCAAGCTACTTCCTATAAACTCAGCGCAGATAAAACAGGAAAGTATCTTTGCCCTGCAGCAACGCATGTAAATGTGTCGGGAAAGGCTGATCTCTGCATGAATGAAGGGAGACAGAGTGGAGGAGTCTTTACTAAGAGTGATTTATTCATCTATGTGCCACAGAAACAAAAAACTTTACCAAAATTTAACCATGTGATCATCCTTTATTGTTCTTGCTCCCCACTAGCTGTGTTTTTGACACATAAAAGAAAACTATGAATAAAGTGGCATGAAAGCAAATAATAAAATACTCTGTTTAGACTTCACATTGTTTTTTGGAGGGAATAACACAAGTTATTTTTTCATCATTTGGTGGAAAATGGATCATTTGCTCCCTGGTTCAGTGGTTCTAATGGCAGAGATTAACTGGGAATGAACTGGGGATCTCCAGCCCGGGTTCTTGGTTCTTAGTGAACTAAACTTTGGTAATTCTAGAGATATGAACTGAGCATCAGGATTCTGTATAAAATTAAAAACATTACAGGTATTTTTGCTATAACCTGGTTCCATCCACCACTTCTTTAAAGAAAAAGAAAAGGTTATAGAAAATGTTATGCACTGTGGCTGTATAAATAAATACGTATAATAAGTCAAGATAAGCTCAATAATTTCTATTCTGAGTATTGTTTAAAGAGACATTGTTATGGTTCATAATGCGTTGTTTGTTTTTAATTCCCATTTCACTTGTTGTTTTTGGTTGTTGTGTTTTATTTTGGTCATTTAAAATATCTTCCACTCAAGTGTTGTGTGATTAAAGTGAATTAGCTTGTAATCATGTGCCATTACCAATATATTAGTTGAAAATTATCTCTAAACAACAATATTATTATTTATAGCAATAATTTGGGGGACAATTTATCAACCAGCAAACTTTGTCATTCTTTGAACTCTTGAATGATGAAAAAAGTTACAACAGTACAATTTTCCTTTGCGATTAATGAAGTATTTTTGAATTTGATTAAACTGTATTGAATTATGACCCTAAAGAAGGTCAAAAGAACATACGAAGCCTGACCGGTGTAGAGAGACTGAAGATAAATCCTTTCATAAAATGGGGGGTGAAGAGGTGAGTTTATGGGATACTTTAAAGAGTTAGAGTTTATTAGACTGCCGGTAAAAACACTGCAGCAGCAGCAAATTATCAGATTAGATGTGCTTCTACTTGCAGTGGAATTAATAGCTAATTCAAGCTTAGTTTCCCTCACTTAAAGGTGACTGCCATGTTGCCCCAGGTTGTTTATGGGAGAGCCTCTCAGTGACATGCGATGGTACACAGGCGAGACTACTCCGAGCTTCTGGAATAGACAGGCAAGAACAAGCACACGCATGTGCCCCCTGTTCTGTCATGCTGACACGCTAAAAACACAGACGCAAAGCCACATGGATGGTCCGGGTCATGTAACCGTGAAGGGATCTGTGCAAAACGAATGCTGGACATCACTGAGGAGAGATTTACTTGTTCATAGGGAAAAGTTTGCAATGTTTTTCAGGACATATCGCACAATCCTGGCAGTGACACATTTCAGGACAACCCTGACTAACGAGCGACTGGAAACCATGACTACGGTTTCCAAATGGATCCTGTTTTGGTTCTTCAGGGCATGACTCATAACACCTAACCCAACACTTAATAGTTTGAAGGTTTTATTGTCGTCTGTTCTCTTTTTTTTTTTACGCTACTGGGAACATGAGAGCTGCTTCCAGTAAGAGTGTGCACTGTACACCCAGAAGCTAATGAAGGCAACGGGGGAAGTGGGGAAGATTTTTAGGGTGCCTACAGTTTTGGGGACAGAGTGGGTCTATTTAGCCCCCAGGAGATTTCCCCCTCTCTTCTTCCACCCCCATCGCCCTCTCCTTCTCCCCTCTCTTCCCCCTGGCTTTGTGTGCCTTGAGCCCACTCCTCCCCCTTTTGTCACCCGGGCATTCCGCTTTGGTTAGCACACACAATGGCCGCTCAGTGCTCACCCTCCTGACACTGCATTCTGCCTGTGCACTAGGGAGTGGGCACGGGAGGGAGAGGAAAAGGGTTCCAGGGGGGAAGGTTAAAGGATGACAGCAACTCACCCCATGTGACCAAAATGCCATCAAGTACAAACCACCGCCCCCTGCTCTACGCCTCTTTCAAAGACCTGCGTCCAACTTCACCCATCCATACAGATGGGCAGTAAAAGTAGAGCCAGTGGGCCTGTTGGCACAGCGAAAAACAAAAACCTCGACCTCACCAGCCAGACAAATGAACAGGTGTCTCTTATGGCTGACTGGCAATTCATTGGCTCGCTTTTCCTGCCCGAGCAGCTACATGTGTGTTCCCTTCTTTTCGCTGCTGCTGGGCACACATCCTAAGAGGAATTTTAAGACCTGGCTTCAGATCATTTTTGTCTGAGAAATAATCCCCCCTACATCGTCAACGGTAAGCGTGGATCTGGCATACTTACAGAGCCAAGCATTGCTGCTTTGTTTACCAGAGATTAGGTACTCTTCCTGGCCTGCAGCAGTTTGCCCTGCCTTTATAATGACTCCTTTTATTTTGACATGTAATGGAATAAAGTATTTTGCAAAGAGATGCATGTACAAAACCTGATAAAGGGACGCCTCTACATTTCTGAAGTAATTGAAAGAGAAATGCCCAAAGCAAATAAGCAGTATTGCCATTTAACTGAAGCTGAAGATCTTGTGTGACTTTGCACAGATTTAAAATTCAATTCCAGTATAAGGAAGCAACTAGTTGTGTGTGTGTGGGGGTGTGTGTGTGAGAGTGTGCGGAGGTGCGCATGTGTGTGGCAGAAGCTTAGAGGCAGGTGGGGGGTTAGTTTGGGTTTCAAAGACCCTGGTTGTTCGCCCATATTTCACACCACGGTGACATCTTAAAGCCTAGACAGGCCTGGTTGCTTCACCCTCTCTTTCACTTTCTGAGAAATAAAAGGGGGGAATTGGGATGTGAGGGAGGGGGCACTGAAATATATGCAAATGGTTCCCCAGAGGGGATACGAATTTTATGGGTTTAGAATGTAGTTCAGCCAACCTGAATAATCAAATGTGGGAACAAAAAATCAAGCCCCCATCATCCCACCATCACAGCTCCATATACATCCAGATTAAACACATACCACCTCCCTGCAACTTTAAGGCCTCATCTCCGTTCCCTCCTGCCAGGCCTTCACATAAGAAGAGCACAGCGCATCCAAACTCTTATTAGGATCTCCTCACGGGGCAAGGCTCAGGGAGGAAAAAAATTACAGGGGCTGGGGGTGAGGATGAAGAGGAAGAAGAAGAAGAAGAGGAGGAGGAGGGGAGTGAGGAAACGAGAAGAGGGGCTAGTGTACCTGATCAGGCAGAACTGCCGGCTTCTGATTACGACACCATTTTCTCAGCGGGCTTCTCAGCCTCATCCTGCTTCTGTGAATATGGAGCACAGGGCCAGCCAATCCCCACAGCGCTTGCTCTCGTCTAATGGCAGAATTAAGACCGTTTAGAGTGATTTCCTCTGCCTTCATGACTGCTCCCTGAAAGAGCTGAATCTTTTTTCCTTTTGCGAACATTTACAATGTGGGGGGTCTGGCATGCAACTGGTGAGAGAAAAGTTCTACATGACTGAACGTAACATTACAACAGGTGGGGAAATGAAAAGAAACTCTGCAGAACATTTTAACTATATCGACACATCCTTAAAAAACATTTATTTATCTTTGCTATGTTTTTTTCTTTCTTTTGTTTTCTAGCAGACTTAGCGGATTTTATAACTAGCACCAGATAGAGCGCTTTGCAAAATTGTTCCGTATTTTGTCATGCTAGAATCTCCAACCTCAATGTGACACATAATTGAGAAGAGGAAATAAAAAAGACTGTTGCTTTCTTTATGCGTAAGGATTAAAAATATAAATTGTGGCACATATTTGCATTTAGCCCGTCGGAGTCAATACTTTTGCACAACCACTTTGGCTGCAGCTAGATATGCAAGGCTTTTGAGGTACATCTGACAGCTTTGCACTTCTAGAAAGAGAAAATTCTGCCTATTACTCTACAAAATAGCTCAAGCTTAGTCAGAGAAAAGTCATTGGAAAATGTGGTCAACAAATTTGGAAAATTGAAATGAATGCAATGAGGCACAGGTATAACTAAATATGAGAAATAGTATAAATAATCCAAAAGAGACTTGCTCAAGGAGTCTGAATGTTCATTAAATATATAGTAGTAACACTGTTTGGAATATGGAGAATCAAAATATTTTGCCATCCTTCACTGTAAAATGACTCAAGATGAGTCAGATTGGAGAAAATAATTACACACCCAAGACCTTTAATTTGGCTCTGGCTGCATGTTTAGAGTCATTGTCCTGCTGGAATGAGAAGCTCTCTCCCAGTTTCAACTCTTTGAAAACATCTGCTAGGTTTTCTTCCTTCCGTCATTTTTATCAGCTCTGACCAATACTGTCAAATTTAAGAAAAGCAATGATAAAGCTCTTCATTCAACACATGTCATCCGGCTGACATGTCGATCTCTGCACCTACTCCAGATTTGCCATGTATCTGTGGTTTGCAGTTGTGCCAAACTGTTTCCATCTTTGGATGATGAACTGAACTACACACTTGGAAATCTTCCAAGTTTGGAAGATTGTTTTATAACCAAACTCTACTTTGAACTTCTTTCTGGTATCATGCCATAACTTTCAGAGATTTATTTGAAAAAAGGATGCAAATGTGAAGTTCCACTATTTTACATTGGTTTATTATGTGGAATCTCAATTCATTAAAGTCTGAATTTAATGGCATTTTATACCTTTAATGGGATATAAATATTTTATTAAGTAATGACAATATTGAATATCCTATCAATTGTTAAAAGTTTTCAAACTTTTGATTCACTCATTGTTTTGATTTTCAGATTTTTTAAATAAATATTTGATCCTCAGGACTTTCAGTTTTGTTTGGCAATGGTTGTAAAATATTCGAGGAAGCAAAGGAGAAACTGAAACCAAACCTAACTGGGAACGGTAAACAAAACATTTTAATAGTGGCAGAACTAGTCTACAACAGTTCCACAGAGGTTGCAGAAACATAAATGGTTTAAAACGAGACAATTATTTGATTTTGAGTGTCATGCACATTTTAATTGTTTCCCCATTCTGAAGTGTTTCTTAAACTTAAGAAAAACAAAAACATATCAACTTTTGTTCTGCAAATTTGCAGATATTACATTTAATCCATTCTAAGAGAAGAGGTTAAAGGGGAGGTTTCATGCCAAATTTCTTCCCAGAGCACCCTTCCCCTGCACCTACACCACTCGGCTCCTCCAGACTAGCTGCAGCAATTAGCAAACACCTGGTGGAACTCTTAGTCTGTTGAGCTTATCATGTAAACTATTTCTTAGTGCAAGAACGTCTGTAATCGGGATAATGACCGAACATTGTGATGATGTGCTGAAGGAGGAGCATCAGAAGGAGTAGGAGCTTCTTAAAGAGACAAAGGCCAATTTCAAAGTATTACATTGCAAAGTTAAATTTCTTTTAACTTAAGATTGACATATAAAATATTTTTAAAACAACTGAAAGTTACTTGATTATGCTTTAAAATTGCACTATGTTCCAGGGAAATACGTAACACCATTCTTTAACATTTAGCAGACATGAAGCCTTCACAAAATAGAATCAATTTGCTCATTTTACATATATGAGGCCCCTTTAATAGTCTGAAAGCATGAGCCATTATTATCAGACTGATTCACAATGACACAACCCCAAACAAAGTGTAAATCTGCTTAAATTTGCTCTTACTATGTCAAACGGCATCATGTCAAGACCATCACTCTGAATATTAAATGGCACCATATTAAACAGCCACAGTTTGAACCTGTTGCTTTTGTGTTTCCCATGCTGTCTAATGATCCCCCTCCCCTACTTTTCCTTCTAACCTCCAGTAGACAAATCCTTCAGCTTTATTGCCCAGACTCAAGGGCTGCAGGTGCACAGGCCACAAAAGGGAATACAGGGGAGCAGTGGAGGAGGAGGGGGTGGGATGGGAAAGAGAATGGTCAGTCGGAAGATAAGAGGGAAAGGAACAGAGCACCCTACCCTGGTTTAACCTCTACCACCATCCATCCTTCCCTCTGACCCCAACAAAGTCCTCTATTTCCCCTGCGACATCTCTGTTTTGCGCTGCCAAATTCAAGACGAGAGCAAAGTGATTGGTGCTGCCAGGCCTGCAGGAGAGTGTGTGGCCGGAGACAGGAGAGGCAAGCTGGCCATGTGGCGGGAGCGGCACTTTTCTTCAGAGGCACCAGAGGAGCAGTAATGACTTAGCACTACAGCTGTGCCTACTGAGGCTTACCAAACTTTCCCTTAGAGTGGCCCCACAACCAAATCGGAACACGTTTGTCTTCTGGTCGCTGCTTCTGCTGAGAAAATAAGAACCCATGGTGGACAAAGTTTTTACAAACACTGAAACTTTCGCAAGAAATAAATAAACTCCTAGTAAATGGTCAAACAGCAGGTATATCTTTTAGGACCAAATGGGAATGAACATAAATTCCTTTTTTTTTTTTTGTTTCTATGACATACCAAGAGGATTCACAGCAAAGTTATCAATGTGTGAATTTGTTCACAAACATCACAAGGTGACTATGAAACCATTCAAGAGTTGAGCAGATGCATGGGGAAAAATTTTTATGTGGATGTAACATAAATTTCAAAATCTGAACAGAAACAAAAATGCTATAATTATTTTTGTACCTAAAGAGGAATGATCAAGACTCAGCACACAATTTAAGTCGTTACAACTAAAAACTAATAATCAGGCCAGAAATCTGGGTGAAGTGACTTAAACATTCAGAGACACACAAAGACGATTACAAAGTCGTTCTCCTATCACTTAAAGAACATTTCCAGGATTAAATGACTCACTCATGCGTTTATCTTGCTTTAGCTGCATTGATTACTGCAGCAGTGTATTTACAGTTCTCCTTAAAAAAAAATCAATCAGCTGCTTCAAAAATCAATCAGCTGCTTCAAAAATCAATCAGCTGCTTCAAAAATCAATCAGCTGCAGCTGATCCAGAATATTACTGTTTGTATTCTCACTAAAACCAGGAAGATGGACCACATCACCCCAGTTCTGAAGTCTGGATCACTGTAGCTCATGGAATAAATTTTAAAATACTGTTGTTAGTTTATAAATTACAGAATGGCTTAGCACCAAAACACATTAAAGACCTTTTGTTGTTGTTGTATCAACCTTTAAAACTTTTCAGGTCTTCTGAATTAGTAACACCTGTTGCTGAAAATGTGCTAACCAAATAAAATTGCTCTGCCTTACTGGTAGTTTGTAAATGTTGCTGCCGGATTTTTAAAGACCTGTGTATCAGTAAATGCACTGGAGGTTTCTTTCTACTAAACGGGAGTTCTACTTTCTGATGTCACAATATGCACATTCAACATAACAGGAGTGAATCTCAGGAACAGTTTAAAATTAAGACTCAGGGAGATAGAATCTGAAAGAGCAATTTTAACTCCTCAACAATCAAAGTTACTCTGACATTCAAGTAAATAATTGTAATTGTCATACTATGGGCAGTGGTTGGGTTTGGGTTCCACCTAATTCTAAATGTGACTAAAACAGCAAGAAATCACATACAAGATAAAAGGAATACAAGGGTTCATATTCTCCCATATAATGCAATAATGTCCTTGCACAGACAATCAAAATCAACAAATGGTGTCATTATGAGGGAAATGTTTTGATCATTATGTATCATGTAACATGAATCAGGGTTCTACGTAACAATCAACATGTGTCTTCCAGCATTAAACTGCTTGTTAAAAAATGTGTTTGCTATTTATGCATTTTCTTGATTATGTTTGAGTTGATGAAGTATATATTCAGTGTTGGAAATGTTTTGGAGTTTTATATTTTGGTCTCAGAAAGGTTGTGTTTTCTAGGATGTGTTTTTTATGTTAATTTCAATTTTCACATTGTGGTTTTTAATACTTTTGTTTGACTTTTTTATTTGTTGTTGCTGTTTTTGAGATATGAAGATACTTTGTCATTGCCCACTTGTGATTTAAGTAATGTATAATTTGGTTGTAGCCGATTTGGCACCTTTGCCATAGTAGAGTTTCCTGGGTACAATAAGGAGCTTAATAAAAATTAGGAGAATAATTTTTATAATTTCCCACACTTAATAACAGTAAACTAAGAATCAGAGGCAAATTAAATGGAGATAGTGTGTTTTTACCTTTCAGGGAGAAATTACTTGTGGGATTTTTTTGTGGTCTTAAGTAGTATTTTACAAATAGGAACTAACTAATGGGATATTATTTAGGGACATGGATGTGAAATGATTTGTCAACATAAAAGTAACAAACAAAAATGAACTTGCCTATAATGCATAACACAGTTATGTTGTGTATAAAGTCATAGGATTACAATTTTATTTCTGTAATATTATAACTTTATTCTTGAAATAATGTGACTTTATTGTCATATTATTTCCATTTTCTTCTCATAAGATTTTACTCTCATGATATGACTTTATTATTGTAATATTATGGTTTTTATTTTGATTATTTTATTTTATTTTTTTCATAGTGAGACCCTAATACTCCATTGAAGATTTAAACTAAACTAGTTTTTTTATTTTTTTTTATTTTAGCACATATTCCCTCAGGCTGGAAGTGATATTTCCACTTTTGTGTGATGCAGTTAGTGTCCTGAGCGCTAAAAGATCATCTGTGGAGTGTTTTAAATATTAGGGTAATGGCAAAGAGGCCTTCCAACATCACGTGGGTGAACGTTATCACCAGGCATAAATTCTCAGAATACCAGTGAAAATTTTTGGTCAGCACTTAAAAAGAAGTGAAAATGTTTCATTGATCAATGAGAAAAGAATAAATAATTTTTCACAGACGTCAATTTTTTTTTCTGCAAAATTGACGCACCTTCGGATTGTTTTACCTTTTGAGCATTGCCCGTCTCATTTCTTATCAGAGACAGACATCGGTGTTGAACAAAAATAATTTTGAATATACACCTGCCAGTGGTATGAATCATTATGTGATTAACATCAGAGCACAAAACTTACTTGTTGGGAATTCCCACCGCTACAGGGCTGCTGCTGCTGACCTCTTGGCGGCCTTCCTGACTCAAGTCTATCTTGTCTTTTCAATAGTTTGGGTGAGCCGTTGTCCCTTCTGTCCGACAGCTTCTCCAGTTTTTAATGGCAGTTTTCATTGTGCCAATGGAATATAAATAATGTGACCCTTCTGCTGATAGATAACCTTTGCACAATTACATCCTTCTGAGTCTTGTTTTCTCTATGCAAACTTAAACTTTAGCAGAAGAATGCAGATGGACAAAAGTCAGGAAAGTCAAAATTAAACTTTAGCAGAAGAATGCAGATGGACAAAAGTCAGGAAAGTCAAAAGTTAATAGGTGCATTTCTCACAGTATTTATTTTGTTTTTGCTGTAATTTCAATCCTTGTCTAATTTTTAGAAAGTAAATAGCAGCAACTTTACAATTAAACTTTTGCTCTGATGAAATTAAGTTTGTTTTCATCCAGCTAAATCAGGACAATGGATCCTAAGACAAAAAAATTGGCTTAAAAAATTATTTGCCAAATGTTTTTTTGTTGTTGTTGTTTTGCCTAAATCTCTTTTGAAAAGAAAAAAATGACTTAGGCCTTCAGCTTAGGACAGTGATGATATTGCATGGTACATCTTTGTGCATCTCAATTTTCCCATCACCTGTTGACTAAAAAAAAATCCCTCTCTTTGCATGAATAGTAGAGCAGAGTGCATCCAATCCAGCTGGTTCTCTGTCATACATACACAAACACTCAAACCTGCCTATGTTACTCGAGCTTCAGAGCTGGGAACACACCCTGGGGGACAGGAATAACAGGCCACTCAAGAGTACTAGGACATCTGAGACACAGTGGCACCATACTAACATGATGACTCTTTAACGTCTCCTTTATTTCCATCCTAAGACTCCTCCGACTCCCCAGCAGCTACTGTTTACACCAAGCACAAGTCAAGAGCGAAAGCAGAAAATGGACTTTCTTAATTCTGAGTGGCTGAAGTCCACTAGAAAGCCAGAGAGGAAGATCTCTTGTGTGGCAAGAGCCTCATATTGAATAAGGACTGAAATTTACATGACAACTTAGGAAAAATGCTTTTTCATTACTCATTCATCCCCTAAATCAGTTTGCTCCCCCACTCTTTACCTCTGCCTGAGCTATTAAATCACCATCTTGACCCCGAGACCTGGAGCCGCAACCATAAAGAGCCCCCTGTGGGTCAGAGGCCTGATTGTAACATTTGAATATGAAATAAGACTGGAAACAGCCCCATGCACTGAGGCACAGGCTGACCCCCAAGAGGGAGAGGCCTTCCTCAGCAGCCTCAGGCCCGGAGGCTCCTTCTCTTCTCTCCGAGAGGATTTACTTGGACTTGAGAAGAAGAGCGAGGCAGAGAGAGGAGAGAGAGGGGCTGAAGTTGGGAGAGGTGGTGGAGGGGATGAGAGGCCGACAGAGAGGAGAAAAAGAGAGGGCAGACATTTGAATAAGACAAGAAGCAAGTAGTGTTTGCATGACAAAGGAGCCCGCCATCTCCCCTGATTGGTGTCACAGTGCGGCACTAAAGCCATGCAGGCCCCCCGGGGTGGAGTGATGTGTGGACCTCAGGCATGTTTATGCACCCAAGGTGTGATATCGAGGAGGGATGAGGGGCGTCGTCAAGTTTCAGGCATAAGAAGTTTGTGCGCATATCCTTGAAAAGGAGGTGAAGGTTTAAAGAATTTTGAACTCTTCAAACTTTGATTTACTGTGAAGAAGTTATGCTATACTGTCATTGTATTGGGATATTTTGTTTAAATAGGAGGTAGATTGCAATAATTCTTCCTCAACGTCTTAGAAATTAACCATTTCATCACACAATTTCGTTACTCTAAGTTGCAGGAGAGTTTTTGTACCTGGAAATAGGTTTTGCACTTTTGCAAGCATTCAAAAACTTCATTTGGGAACAATGTTAACAGCTTGATTTAACTGTTTTTACATAAATACCAAAGGTTGTCAAACTTCCTGTTCAAAGGTCCAAATCAGGTTTCTGGATAAGATTCAAGGTTTAGAAAAACAGTAATGAGCAAATCTCTCATCACTCTTTAAATCTCACATAGCAAAAGAAATAAGACTTTTTGCATGCAGTTAATTCATTGTGACAATAACCTTCTCTTTTTTCGTTACACAAAAGCTTAATGAGGGTTAATTTTACAAGAATCTAAGCCGGCCAGTTGAAAGTCTAATACAGAGAACAATACTCCAATAAAAATGTAATGTCAAAATTGTTTCATGGATAATTTTAGCACAATAAATAATGATCACCTGAACTTCAGTTATACTTTTATCCTAAGCATCACAGTGTTTATGGACATGCATTTGTTGTCTTTTTTCAACATGCTTTTTAAAAAAACACAAATGGCAGAAATTCTCTAAAAGATGCTCTGACCTACAAACAATATCCACATATGTGAAGTATCACAACTCAGAGGAAGATTTTCACCAGAGGTTTCTGCAGGGCATTTAATGTAATGACTTCTAGACAGAATAATGAGAGTTACATTTTGTTTCCTGTTTCCGTCTCTTCTAAGAAAACACAAACTTTCCTAAAGAATCATAGACGTCAGATTCAAACATGACATGTTGCGTGTAAAAAAGTATCAACTCAATCAAATAAAAACTGTTTCAATGTCAGCTTTAGATTTAAACTATTTAATTAATGATGCATGGTCTTTAATTGTGAGGCTGTGTTTTACCTAACTGATTCAATAATCCTCTTTGGGAAAATATAATGCTTTTGTTTGGTGTGTTCGACAGTAACCAATGAGGTTCTGGACTCTAACAGGGGATCAAATGAGTTTTAAAAACTGCTATACCCTTCTAACGACGCTTCATTTAAAACATATATCAATTAACTCTGAAGAACTATCTGACTCATAAAAGGGCAACAAAAAGTCTTCAGTAAATGCAAATTTCTTACACATGGAGATGATTTTTCTGCAGTCATGCTAGGCTGACATCAACTTGCTTCCTCAAGGTTTTGATAGAACCTATTGATTATTTGGTGTATTACATGTTTTCTGTGAGTTATTATTGTTATTTTATGTCTTTTTAAAGGAGCTGACAATACTCACAAATGTAAATAAAAAACCCATGTAGGCATACAAACAGGGAAAGAAGCTCTTCCACTTCTTAATAAATAAATAAATCCTTATTAATACACAGCATCATTTTTCTCCAGATGTGCTCAGATTCTCCCTCTTTGGTTTTAAGGCTAAAAATGTTTTTCTCCATAACAGATTTATCCAATTATGTTGATCCATTCCTTTAATTTTGAACAATCCGTTTTTGGCTAATTTCTGGTTTTAAGCATCTTGTTTGTAATTCTTGCAAATAAAAATGCACTAGGTGTGGATTTAACTTAAATAAAATGTTGTTCTGCTTTTTCCTTAACAGAGTTCTAATTAATTTGTTTTAATTTGCGTCAATGCAATGCTGTAATAACTAGTGAAGAGTCTTGTTGCAATAGCAGCATTTGGGATCAGGATCAAAATCTGAACTTTGAGATTTTTGTTACTGTTTAAATCCGTTTTGCCATCATTGAAGAAAGAGAATGTTAAAATCTTTTTGATCTGTTGCCATTTCCATGGTTTTCCATTATAAATTAAGTGATTTTAATTTTAGAAATCTTAGCTAAAGTTATGAGAAATAATACAGGAAGAGAATGATTACAATTATCCATTAATAACACTATCTTGCTTGAGCCTCCTTATCTTTGACAGTTCAATTTGTCTTTTAACTTGTTCTCTACCTGTCTTGTTTTCAATCTGAATGTTAGGTGTGAAGTTCAGCACCATCGTTTTCTCCTCCTGCTGTGCAGTCAGAGTCGTAAGCTACTGCAGGTGGATTGCTGGCTCCAAGACGTCCTCTCCGTCCATCTCCCTCTTTCTTCGTAAACCTTGAAAGCACAAAAACAGAGATGACTGGGGATCACAGGAACAGGCAAATCCAGGGGATATGAGGTGGATTTCACAGCTCAATAAGTTTGGACAATTTGTTTACAATCCTCTTTATTGCAGATCCCCTGGGAGGAGATGTGTGTGTGCGTGTGAGTGTGTGTAGAAACACTTTTTCTCTCTGAGATTTTGCAACACAGAATGGTAGAAACAGGATGCAAAATCAGTGTATTAATAAAAATATGAGGTCACAATATGGAGGAAAATTAAGGAACTGTGAATGAGAATTAGTGAGTTTATAATACACACACACACACTGAACCCCCAGTGTACAAAGCCTCCACAGGCTCATCTGGACACCGCCGCTGGCCCTTGGGGACACACCTCCAAGAGAGATGGCCCGACTAACTCTCCATGGCAACTAATCAATAAGTGACAGAGTCAGTCACGACTGACCCGTAGCCGAGCGTCTTCCACCTCCCCCCACGTTCCCAGGGATACGATCCCCAAAAAACACACACACACGCACGCGCACACGCCTACACACGCATTCAGGCAAAAGTTCAAAAAAGTGCCTCAACCTTCGCCAAAAGCATTAATCTTCTCTCAGATTCAAACGCAGACTCAAACTTTTTTTTCTCAAGTCACAAAGCGTATTTTCATTAAACTGGCATCAGATGTAGGTACGTGTTGCAGAATGAACAGTAAGATGTGATCAGAGGGTTTCTGATGGACTACGGTCACCACACATGGCCATTGTTTATCTGTCAATCCGTGTTCCCTTTCACTGTCCTCAGCATACACTAATCAATATCTGTGGCCTAGATGAGAGGCCTAATCTTCCCTCTTGCAGCCCCCCTAAGTCTTGGCCCCCCTCAGCTCTGCATTGTCTAACAAAGGTCCCATACACTCCTCATAAGGCCTAAAGAACAGCACATACACCAGCTCACATACACTTGGCCCAATTTTTACAGGACACCCTGGGAGGGTAAAATAAAAATCTATATCTTAGCAAATTTCAAGCAGCTCTACATGCTCCAGTGTTCATAGACAAACATGCAGTGCAGAAAAAGACCATCTGCAGCAGATAGAGGTTTCACACTACAGTGAGTCAATCGGTTTCACATCAAAACCAAATGTTTCCATCTATTTGTCATCACAACTTACTCGCAAAGAAGTCGCTTAATCCTGCTGCGAACTACCAATGCGTGCGCTTTTGTGGTTTTCTGCAACCACAATTACAAGCAAAAACAGGTTCAAGAAAAGCTCAATGATCTCTAACCGAAGAAAATGTCAGAGGAACCAGAGAAAGAAAGAAAAAATAAATCACATTCGTCCTGTTTCAAGTCGTTCGTGCAATTTGTATTTGCTCTATTTGGGACAAAAGCCACGGTAATCCTGACTCATATTTGACAAGTCTCATATTCACACACACCTGCTGTGGCAAAGTAAACACGCCTTCAGAGTCAAACACCTTAATGGATGACCTTTGCATTAAAAGCTGAGCTGGGATAAACCCGAAGGCAGGCACTGCTGACTCGGAATAAACCATAGACGTGCCCATTCTGGGCGTGATTGATGAGGAGAAGCCACATCATAGCCAAGTTGAATGCAGCATGTTCAGTCTGTACATGGGTCGAACAACAAAATAGCCATCATTTAAACCAAATGTTACATTAAAATAAAGATTACTTCATAGTTCCTTGAAAGTGTTTAGTTTGTGTCATTGTTCGAGGGTTATTTTGAAGTTTTAATTAAATTGAAAATGTGGTGTCATAATTTTTCTCACTACAGTTTAACATTTGATAAAAATCTGAAATAACTTCCAAAAGGATTAATTTAACGTTCTGACATTTTGTTACCGTGAACTATAACCTGATTCATTTCGGATTTTAAGAGCAACACAATTTATAACTTTAATTTGCAGGAATTAAACATTCTTTTCATTCGGGCTATATTTTTGTATTGAAAATATTTTTTAATAGTCTGATGTAATATTTTAATTTGAAATGTCATGTTTCCATTACCTGTAAGCGGAAAATCATCATAATTAACAGAAATACAGGCTTTCAAATATCCATCTGTGGGTGATCAATTATGTGTTCAACTTAGTGATACACTAGAGAAATAAAAAAACTTTTAAATAATATTTTAACTTATCAAATGGTTTTATAAATATCAGTACATATTCAGTTATCACTCGCAAAGGGAAATTAATGTTGCTATAATTTATTTAACACCTCAAAGAATCTGCATTGCAACGAATCTGAAGTGTTTGACTGAAGACACTTTGTTATTGTGTCGCTGTTTTGTAGAGTAACCAATACAGACATTAATATCAGAGTCCTACTTCTCCACGATGGAAATGCACATTAAAACATCTGGAAGAATATTTTTAGTTTAGTAGTTGTTTACTACTTTAGCAAGTTATTTAACTAGCAAACTGTTTTCATTTTAAGAAATTAAAAACAATACTTCCGTTTATTAGGTTTATCAAACATTATCCTTGAGAAACAGTTTTGTAGTGTATTAAAGCTCATCAAATATGAGTCCTACATGTTTGTGCCTTTCTTTCTGAGCCTTCAGTAGCTGTCCTCCTTGATCTTTGCCCGCTGAAACCTGCTGGTTTCAGAGGGAATTGTGTGGCTCAGCCTGAAACCACCACTCCAAATTGCTCCAGGTCAGCCTGCAGCTCTTCAGAGGTTTTTTCTTGCTTTAGTTCAATCAGTTCCAACCAAAACTTTAAGGTCTAACTCAAGAATTTGAATGTTTTGATGACTTTTAAACTTTTTAGCATTGCAAAGTTTGAAAAAATAACAAGTTTAAGAAACATTTTTGAGTTTTTTTGTCTCCCACATTCTTGCTTTTATTGTCAGTGTGGAAAAGTGAATCTATTGTTAAATTGAACACTGAGTGTGAAGAGCCTGTTGTTTTAGTAGTTAGTTAATTTTATTTGTCTCTCTGCATACATTAACTTTAGTTTAGTCTTCAGCGCCTGCAAGGCTTTTATCCAACTATTTCACTTTCTACTGAGACAAGAACAAGTAGCTTGCAGCTGGGCGGATGCGTTTTCTTGAAGAGCGGCATGCTTGTCTTTGAAGCATTTCCCACTCAACATTCTTTGTGGTTGTGTCAGTGACTCTGATCTATCCACAGTTATCATTAATGAGACATTAACATCACGCAACAAGCCTCATGGGTGCCTACATAGGTTCAGACAAGGACCTGAATCTCAGATGTTCTTAGAGCTACAAAGACGGTCAGATGTGATTTTTCTAGTGTCTCTGCTGAGTGCTGCCAGTGAATGAAGAGCGATGGAGAGGACGGTGCGGTGAAGAGGGATGGTTCTTAGTGGGTCAGCCCAAAAGCCCTGACCCCAGGAGGATTTGATGCCATTTTCCCACGCAGGGAGTCGACCTGAGAGGAGCTCGTTAACAACATCTGCCCTATTTCAGGGAGATTAACCCCCGTCCCCAACCCCCGTACCTCAACAGCCTTGTCCACTCACACACCACTCTGCTGTCAATCCAAGAACCTCAAACAGGTTATGGACAGGCCCTCCCATATTCAAGGATACCAGCCAAAAAAAAAAACTCCACTGCAATCTGAATCCATCACAGGAATCCTGACCCGCAGTGAGGCGTTCATCCGTTACACCCAAACCACACCAATTTCTGATCTGCGCATCAGGGGAGTTGCTAGATCGCAGACTGCGATTAAATCGAAGGTTTGAGGGTGGAAGGCGTGCACTGGCTACAGAGTTGCCCAGCCGGTCGGTGCAGGTGAATAAGTAATGTCAGAAACGTCAGCCAGATTTGTGTAATGAGTTTTTCCATTCATCACACTGACGTCAACTGGGACACTTGGCGCACACTTCTTGTGCTTTTACCACCCCCACCCCCGCACCCCCCTATGTACTCGCACAAGATGTGCAACTGGCGGGACATGTTCTGACATAATTTGAGGAGAGAGTGTGAAAAACAGGGCTGACTGATCAACGTGGCCCATGGCGAGAGCCCTTCGTGTGACAGGTAGACACATAGTGGTAAAATCCGCTGGGAATCTCCTGAATCCGTGTACTACAGGGCTATAATTAGGTTAGTTTTTGGAGAGGGGGTTAAACAAACAGGGGCTGTGAGGTCATAGGCAGATGGAAGTGGGATATGCCTGCACTTGCTGAGTGGGCACAGAGCTCCACAGGACAGGGGAGAGAGGCCCTCTGGGCACTCTGCATGTGGGAGAATGAGGGATGGGGTGCTTTTAAGCCACATTCAGATCAACTAGCTGCCAGAATATTCAAACACAATCCATACATATTCACACTTTACCCCTAAACATCATCTTTAACGCCTAATCTAGTGTTGGAGGGAAACAGGATTTCTCTGCACATTTCAAACAGAAACTTCAACTTTTATCCTAAATTGATCCCCAATGTCTCAGTGTAGAGTGGATTGCTTTCCTGAAGTTTGATAACTGACCACTAACCTTTGCTCTGTCCACACACTTCTGAGGAGCAGCGGCAGAAAAGCTGCTTAATTTCAGCAACAAAAAAAGGGAGTTTGAGAGTGCGATTAGGTGACGGGTGGCTGCTGGCACGCTAGAGTGACTTAAACCCTGTCAGTGAATGCAGGGAGGTCTGGATAATCTTTCCCTCCACAAAGGTACGTGGGGTCTAATCCGGGCTGCTGCACTGAGCTATATGGATCCAGTTCTGCAGGGAGTGTGGGAAGGCCGGCAGGGCCATGCTGTTTCGGCCCTCTTTGTAATGGCAGATTATTTATCCTTAGGTACACTCCAACAGCAGGCTGGCCCATTCTTCCATGCACCTGTGTATAATAGTAGCACAGCAGCAAAGAGTGTGGCTATAGTTATAGATGCTGTGCAAGCTTAGAGCACTCTGATAATTAAACTAAATTAAGCATAAATTACAGGATGTTACAGCCATACCTAGTTTTATGGAATGTTCCTCTTATTCATGTATTAAACTTATAATTAATAATTCTGCATGATAATTAACTTTTTTCATCAAAATATTTTATGCTGTACAAATACCTAAAAGGTGTCTTCATTGTAGTGTAGCTGAGATAAATTGCAGAAACTTTTCAAAACTATTTCTACTGCAATGCTTTATATTAGAAGACTGAAGACACTTGTTTTTATTTTCTGTATCTCAAATGATTATATATATTTCTCTTAAAATATTAAAATAACTTTCTAATAGCTCTAGAGGGCCAATCAGTGCACAATAAAGCACTAAAGGTCAGCTTTTGTGTCTGACAGACGCTGCATTTTGACTGAAAAATGGTTAAATTTGAGGAGAAGCAAAAGTTGTTAACAGCAGCAGCTTTTTGGAAAATAAAATTTTAATAAAGATGAAGGATCTGTAGCTTGTGAATGAAGTACTGTGAATAAATAACTTTTTTCAGTTTTTAGAAATAAAAAAACAACAACAACAAAGAGTTAAATTAGTATTTTTCTTTTAAAAAAATTATAAAACTTTCTCATTTTGGAAAACCAAATTATTTGCTCCACTTTTTATGTCATATTTGTTATAATTGTGAACTCTACAGATTTTTAACAATAAATTGTGTGAGATTGCCCTTTAATATGTTTAGTTTATGTACACTTAAAAATATATAATATTTAAACACAACAGCATTTTTATATCTATTCGTATTTGTTATAAAGCCAGTTAATTCAATTTTAAACTTCTCCTTATTTTGCACACAACACACTGAGTCAAAAAATTACGTTTCGTAAAAATTTATTCAGCTTTTAAGAATAGAGGATGGTCTTAAAATATGTAGAAACGTCAGTTTAAATAAACCTTTTTCGTTCAGGATAAATGGGTAAACATGACACATGTCAAAAAAAAAAAAACCCATCACTGAACAAAACAAATTTACAAAAAACAAAAATTCAAAAAAAAAAAAAAGTTCTTGAATAGTTTCACGGGCTGCACAAGCTAGAGAAGGAAAAACAGAAATCTTTCTATAAATAAAACTTGCGTTTGCGACCGGCACAGTCTTTTATTTAAACCTAGTTCATGTTGGGAAGGAAATAAAAATAAAAACAGAAAGGGATTATGAAGGTTGTGAACACAGTGGAGACGACTGACATTCTACAAATTAAGTGTAAACATTTATGAACAGACTGTCCATCCAGCTTTTTTTTTCTGAAATACGCCAGCCCCTACACGAGGCCACATGCCTTTTCAAAGAGAGAAAATATGGCATTTATTTAAAATATAGAAGTCCAATTCTTCTACACAGATTGATTGCTTCTACTTGTGATGAAAAGCCTCGGCGGAGCTGGGCTCAGCGTTCAGTTTGGGTCCATTTAAAGTTCATCAAACGGACAGGATTTTCAGATAAAACTGTTCTTGAACGATTCTGCTGAACGTTCTTTCTGCAGCAATCAAAAGAAGTTCAAGTATCCGAAGTACATTTTTTAAAAGTCTTTTTTTACCATTATTATTCTTACTATTTATCATTCAGATGTGGGTGAGAGGTAGCGTCCCGTTGACGCCAGTCCCTGCGGTCTGATAGTGTGGATGGACGCTGTGCAACCGGCTGCTCTGCAGGGAGGAATGCTCCGCGCTGTCCCCGCCGGGGGGCAGGTACATGCTGATCATGTCCCTCAGGTCCCCCAAGCACGCCCGCTGAGAGTGGGACGTGATGGCCGGCGGCGGCGAGCTCGGCTCCGTCTTACACACGGACGCCATGGAGCTCAGCCCCATGGCGCTGGTGGTCTGTTGCGTGTACGCCGGGGACATGCTGTAGGTGGACGCCGCGTTCATGTAGGTCTGCGCCGAGGACATCATCGGGTACTGAAGGCCGGCCATCTCGTACCGGTGCATCTGCTGGATCTGGGGGCTGTTCATGCTGTGATGCTGAGGGTAGGCCAGCTGGTCCTGCATCAGGGAGTACGCGCTGTTTGTCCAGCCGTTCATGTGCGCGTAACCGTCCATCCGCTGGCCCACCGACACCGAGTTGTTGACGGCGTTGGATCCAGGCGCCAGCAGTCCTCCGGGCAGAGAATACTTGTCTTTCTTGAGCAAGGTCTTGGTCTTCCTGCGGGGCCGGTATTTATAATCCGGGTGCTCCTTCATGTGCATCGCCCGTAGACGCTTGGCCTCGTCAATGAACGGCCTTTTTTCGGAGTCAGTCAGAAGTTTCCAGTCAGCACCGAGCCGCTTGCTGATTTCAGAGTTGTGCATTTTGGGGTTTTCTTGAGCCATCTTCCTCCGCTGACCCCTGGACCAGACCATGAAGGCGTTCATCGGCCGCTTCACCCGCTCCTGGTCGCTGGCGCTGTTGTTCTTTGCGCCCGGCGCCGAGCCCGAGTTGGACTGCGGGAGCGGGGTCTTGATCTCGGTTTCCATCATGTTATACATTCAGGCGACTTTTAACGATCACTCACACGCACATGGAAAAAAAATGGATTAAAAGTTCACAAACCCTCGCCAAAGAAAAGTCAAAGAGACGCCAAAAAGTTCTGCCTGAAGCGACGAATGTGTGTGCAGGTGCGTCTCTGGTTTGTGTCCGCTCAGAGCAGCTCCGTTCCTCTCGCCTCTCAAACACAAGTCTGCAAACTTGTTCTCCAAGCTCGTGTGTTAATAGGCCCATGAGGCCGAACCATGTGATGTGGCTTGACTGGCTGATAATAAGAGGCAGCGGACCAATCAGCGCGCAGCTCCAACCGGAGAGCGGATCCGTGCGTTTTGGGTTGGAGGAGGAGGAAGGAGGAGAAGATTTAAAACTGGAGCGCACTTCAGCAACAAGAGCGCAGAAATTTCAGCATTTAGAGGCTGAGGATAGAGAATGCAGAGGGGGAAATGAAGGGATTTGTTTTCGTGTTCATTTTGGTTTTATTCTAGAGAAAATAATGATGTGGAAATCTTTATTTAGGGCAGCATTATTAGTCGTTGTAGTTTTTATTTCTGAAGATTAGTGTTATGAAACGAAGAGTAAATTTGTGGTGATTTAAATATAAATAAAGTTTGGAATTGGAAATTTTAGCCCTACTGGGATAAATTTGTTGAAGGTTTAAATTAATAATAAAATGATATAAAAGTCAAAAGAAAAGCGAGAAAATAATATTAAGTCTACAAACTGAATTCAAATAAATATTTTAAATGTTTTACCCAATTAAAAATTTCTTTCTGAAATTCAATCAGGTCCATTTATTTATTTCAACAATAGTTTCAATGGATTCATATTTATTTTGTTTTAGACTAATTTAAATTAAATTTACTCATTAAATTTAGACACCATATTGAGTTGATCTGGAATGTTTAAAACGAGCCTTTTTCAATGTTTTAGATCAGAGTTGTGCTATTTTTTGGTTTTGTTTGTTTTGTTTTTTGTTGATTTTGCTTTGGATCATGTATAATTTTCTGTCAACATATTCAAGCTTCGTGAGGATAAAATTATCTAACTTTTTTTTAAAGCATGTATAATGATTTTAAAGTTTCATTCACGAAAGTCACTTTTTATTCAGTTCCACTATTTAAATAGAAAATCTTTTCATGAAATATAGATTAAATGAATGTTAATTCGCACTGGCATGACTGTGCTGCGTTCAGGGACCTTTTTTTGGAACTTTAATACATGAACGACCTCTTGTGGATGAGAAGGGCTCTTTCTTTTTTGGTCCCATGAGGAAAAGTTTAGTTTAAACCTTGTGAACTGCTGTTTGCAGTCTTGTTTTGCCACACAACAATCAGCGCAGAGAGCCCTCCCTTATCGCTTCTTTATTTGCATGCGTGTCGCCTTTACAAACGACCCTCAGCCACTGAATCCAAACTAAAGTGCGAACATTTCACACCTGCTAATGAACCATCGACCATCGAGAGTGAACTTATTGACACCTGAGTATCTGCGGGAGCGCTTCTGCAGATTGAGTTTCGGGTGAAATCGCCTCCTGGGGGTTTTCCAGACCAAAATGCAGCTACTGTTGGGCCCTCCGCGGCCAGGCGGCACGGGGAATGCGCATAGAGCAAATTAAATGCACGGTTTTGCTTTTGTTTCTTTTTTTAAATTGTGATCAAACAAAGACTAAAGCCCAGGCGCCTCCCTGACTCAAACTGAAATCGATTTCATTTTCATTAACAAACAAAAACACGCAAAAGTTCATTTTCTGTTCTGCCTAAATTGTGAAATTAAATCTCGTTAAACAATTTTGCAAGATCTACTGAAATAAGACAAAACTAAATCAGAATCATGCACCAATGGTTTTGCAAAAAAAAAAAAAAAAAAAAAAAAAAAAAAAAAAAAGGGAAAAATGATTCTGTTGCCAAATTGTGGGGATAGATCCCACTTTATTCGTCTTGAGTCATAGTCGTAAATCCGCTCAAAAAGAGACATCACCGCACGGATCCCATTTTCCCGTTCAATGGGGCGTGACAAACAGCGCGGGAGCAATAAAACTAACGTCCAATTAGTCGCCATCTAATTCTCAGGGACCGGTTATTTGTTTATCTGCGCAAATCTCAATACTGATCCGCTTGTAATCTCCTTATGGAAATTGACCGGTAGCAAAGAGAGAGAGAGAGAGAGAGAGAGAGAGAGAGAGAGAGAGAGAGAGAGAGAGAGAGACCCAGTCAGGAGTAACCCGGAGTTTGATAATGAGGCCCTCTGTGCAGCTAATTTCCTAATTAAGGAACGGAGGGACCACCAGCACAGTCTGCTCCGATTCAGGCTCAACAAGCCCTGACAGCCCTCAGGGGTCCCTCAGGTCTCTCAGGTCTCTCCTGCTCAGTGTTGGGAAATGTGTGGAAGTCTTGACTTAAACCTCAGTCCTGGTTAAAACTTGTATTTCCTCTTTTTTTTTTTCAAATTCAAAATCGAGCGCACAAAGCGTAAAATCAACACTTTACCCTAAAGTAAATCAGTCGCAAATATATGTTTTTTAAGGTTAGTTAGTAGCCTATGTTATTAAATACACATTTAAGTAATACACATTTACTATCAATTATTTTAACTTATTTGCAACTTGACAACAAAGTTATTCATTATTTTAGACTTTTTATGCTCGAAAATCATCTCTTAAAAATACATTAAATATCTGTAATTTTTTGCTTTTGTTTATTTGGAGGTTTTATTTATATGTTGCACGTTTTATTAACATATATTACAATAAAATAACCTCGCACACACTCTAAATATTAGCCAATTTTCACATCGACAATAATCATAGTTTTCTACATTTTTGTGTGTCTGGAATCAGTAACTTTTTTCGTGTTTTGTTTTCAGCTCGGTGACCGGCGGACGAAGCCCCTTTGAGAAACAGTAATTAACAAAGAATGGCTTTTCAATTACAGTCACAATGGAGACTGTCTCATTAAGATTTGCATGATTTTTTTTTTTTGAGGTGAGGGGGGCGGGAATGCAAATGAAGATGCAATTTACGCACGGTCTGCTGTTCCCTTTGTGCGGCGTGAATAGCTGCGTCCTCCCAGTTCAGCTCAGGTAAAAATAATATTCACGGGTCATTTAAAGGAATAAAAGTGTTGGTCTTATCGTCTCTTTGTCGCACAAAGCTGCGCTGGTATTCCTAATGATAATTGGACTCATCTGACCAGTAAGAGCTGCAGTTGGTCATATAAAAATGATGCATTTTAATGTTCATGATGTTTAATGCTGTAATCTGTAACGCAGAATCGCTGAGCATTTTAACTCTGCTCCCAACCACGTGTAATATCCCCTCTATGAGTTTTGATTTCTGCAGCAGGTAGAATACCCGGATGATGTTCTTGGAAATTAAGACATTGATGATGTGATAAAGTCAACAGGTACTTATTGTCAGATCTGGAGTAAATTATTCTATTTTATATCATCAAAGCTTTAAAAGTCAAAGCATTTATCAAACTGTTTGTGTCTTTAATTAGAGGATAATAATTATTCCATAAAGATTTAATTTTTAATGTCTTGATCAAGTGTGCTCCTTTTTGTATCATCTCATCCAGTTAAATATCAATGAACACAAAATGTGGCTTCATTATATCTGGCCAAATATTTTTAAGATCTTCTAGGAAAATGGGTCCAAACTTTGGGGTTGAGACCCCAGTGGGAGCCGTGAAACACCAGGTGAGGGGTCTGTAAAAATTTATTTTAAATGTCACATCTGAAATCTGAGATTTAAAAAATTATATAATGCTTTGGGTGACTGCTTTTGTCCTAATACTTTGGTTTGATCAGCTTTTTGTAGCTTTTGTATGTCGAACACTGAAAGAAAAGTTACGTGTCAGATTCACCCTGGATGAGTTTTCTGTTGCTTGATCGTCTGTGCCAGTGGGAAGTAGGCATTCCCTTGTGTTGTGCTTTGTGTAAACAGTGTAAGAAAATGTGCCAATGCATTGTGGCTTTTTAATGATACTGAAGGAAAAAGGCATCTGATTCACAGCTATTCACTTTTAAAGATAGATTTCCTTATTTTAAGGGATCTTATGTGATCAATTTTAGTTCATAATCTAAAATACTTAAACCAGTAGAACAGATTTAACTTAAATGAATTATTCTGACCTGACAAGTATTTATTTTTTTTATCAATTGAGATTAAGATAGTTTTAATCTACATTTTGCATGCATAAATATTAAACTGGGTTAGATTTTGTGAGTACTGATTTTCTGATTGAATGTAAAAGTTGAAATTTGTAAACAGTGCTGCTATCTTTGCCAGGTCCCTCTTGAAAAATAGATTTTATATCTCAGTGAGTTTTTTTTTTTATCTGGTTAAATAAATCTTATTATTACAAAACATAACTACAATATTATCAATGCTTCAAAATTAATTTTATTCACATGTATAAATAAATACACATTAGATATGTAGAAAATTACATAACTTTTTCAGTCTCTGTTTCATTATCTATGCAAGTACTTAATAAATGACTTTATTATAATGCTGAATTACAAGACAGTAATAAATCAGAAAACCATCAAAATTTAATTTAATTTAGTGACTTAATTAAAAAATATATAAAACATGTATTCTATAAATTAATTATTCAAAGTTACTTTTTCACCAATCTCTTATATTTCAAGAATTTATTTCCTTTATGGTGATCATGCAATAGAAACTGTTCATTTTTGGGAATTAAGATATCAGACCAATAAAATGGACATTTAATGACAAAATGTTGACCAAGTGAAAAGTGTTTCCATTTACTATAGAGTACAACCATTCTACACTTGGTTGAGGCTCCTTTTGCATGAATTAGTGCATTGATACAGTACATCTGTCTGTGGTGGATATTGCAGTTCTGATATTTGATCAAACTCTTGAATTGGACTTACTTCAAAATCCTCTAAAGCAAAGATCTCAAAGCAACAACTTTTAGATGTATTCCTGCACCAAAGGCACCTGAATCCAATGGCTCTCCCTCCACAGGGTCCAGCTTTTTAAAAACCTCATTATTTGACTCTGGTATGTTGAAGCAGAAAAGTTGCAAGACACTCGCTCTCATGGTCTGGAGTTTGAAACTTGTGCTCTAAATTCTGCAGTTATCTCTGCTGCTTAAAATATGGTTATTTTAACCATATTTTTTTCTTCCACTCAACTTTTCTTCAATATGTTTTGATAGATGAATGACCAGTTTCTTTAAATATTACTATTTATAGCTTATTATCTATGTAGAGAGTTTCAGTGACTTTCTCCTGGTCAACTGTCCTATCAGCATTATTGTCTATGCATAAGCCGTAACAATAAATTCCTATATATGAAGGAAATTTTTTATATTGGTCTTTCTTAATATTCAAATTATTCAAACATTTGTTGTAAAAAATATTTACAAATATATTATTCTGCATCTTATGATCTAAATAATAAAAGCTTATTTTTTTCTTTTGAATTATTGAAATAAATGAACCTTTTGATGATACCTTACCTATGGATCAGAATCTGTACATCTTTTAAATAACTGGTAGTAAAATGAAGATTTTTTTTTCAATGTCTAACATGAAAAGTGAACTTATAAAGTTGATTAAAATGCATAAATTCACCTTATGCCTGAGGAAAGAAGGCTATTGTCCCCAGCTGTTGGTCCATCTGAAGTACTGCAGGTTCAGTCATCAACAGAAGGAGCTGTCACTCCAACCTTCAAACATAAAAGCAAAACACACACTCAGAAGACAGATGCATTGATTTTTTTTTTTTTTCAGATTAAGTGTAGTGTGCACATCTGCCTGGAGGACTAATGGAGCAGACTGCATTCGTCCCTCAGCAGTAAGAAATTAATTTGTGCTTCGTTTGCGGTGGTGGCCCAGAAGTGTCATCCCCCGCACTCAAACGCTCACCTTGTACCACTATGAGGAATGCGAGCGTCTTACTTATCGACCTCTTCCCATCTGAAACAACACACAAGAAAGCTGCTTCAAACTCCAGCTTCTTTTATTTTCCCTCCCACAGCAGCCAAGCATGTCCTTCCTCATTATGTTCCTGTGTGTGAGGCCAAGGCCGCTGACACAGACCCAGTGTAATCTCTTTAACCCGCCACTGTCGCGAGCAGACAAGGCGTGACCACCCAGCGCCGCGCTCTATCTCACTCAGCCGAGAGGGGAACACAGTTTTCTCACCTCATCACCTTTGGCTCATAGCTGCTTATCATTTTAGGGATGCACATTTCAAACACAGTCGATCACACACACACAGACCCGGGGTTAATCGCTGCGACAAGGCCACTTTAGATAATCATGTGCAGCAGGGTGAAAATCCATTCTTACTGACCCTCCAGTTCCCATAATTGTCAAAAAGCTTTTTTTTTTTTCCCCCTGTGATTATTGGCTAATGAAGCCAAATGAAATTATATCACAAAAGAGGAAATCACTGGAGACATTTTTTGTCATATAGAAACAATGATTACTGACTCTTTGCTTTACAGATTAGGGGAAACATATTCAAACATTTGGTATATGATGCGTTAAATGAAAACTAAAACATTAAATTACAGTAAATTATAAGACCCTGTCCACTAGAAGCTAATTTTAATTCACCTTAAATTAAGCAGAAAATTCCAGAAAATGTGTTTTTGCCTCAGAGCCACTGGGTTAAGACACTTTTGAGCACCACACGACTTCCTTGTTTGTCCCTCTGGCCAGAACTTGATGCTCTATTCTGGGCACTTTGCTTCCAAGATTTTTACAACAAACTGCATCTTGTGAGAAAAAAAAAATATTTTAAATGTTCTGCTCTTTTTTTATGTTTTAAACAAAAGGGAACAGAAATAAAATTGTATTTTGTGTACTATTTGATAGATTTTAGGACTTTGTGGTCCTGCATCTATTATAGTTTCTCAAATAAAAAGCATATTGATTGTATGTCTTAAATGACACACAGCAGAAATCCGCTTGAAAACAGCTGACCCATATTTTACGTTTGTATTAAAATAGATACAAATACACACATTCTCCATAAACGCTTTCATATTTAAATAACTTTTTTGACTCAGCTAAATGCAATAAATAATAAGTTAAAATGTAATAATATTTAAATATTTAGTTAAAGTATTGAAGAAGTTATTCATCAGATGAGAAATGCAATTTTTATTAAGATATGTTGAAAAAAAATTTGTTTTTAAATTCAAAATAAAACATGGCAACCATATAATAGACAGAATTTTAGCAAGATCAAACTCTTTTTATCATTTGTTGATTTATTTAAATTCGTCTTTAAGGTCCAGGAAATGTTTTGCAGCTTAGATACAAGCTGAAGAAATTACTAAATTCCTTTTAATTATGACAATTGTAACAGGTTTTATTTATTTTCTACACAGCTAGTAAATTTGTCGACCTGTTTAGTTCGAGTTTCTCCTTTTGGGAGCGAGGAGCTGCAAAGATTGCTTACATGTTTGGCCAGCCCTGGTCTAGTGCCTGAAAAGTGAATGGCATTATCAACACCTCTATTTGATGATTACTTTAGGTACAGTTATTCCCCTGGCCAGTTAATTACAACACTCATTATTCCCTCATGTATCGGCCGAATCGTTGCCATGTTCAGTGTTTTTACTAAAACAAAGGAAACTTTCTCAGTTTTTTGTTTTGGGGAAAGTGCTGAATTGTCATGTTTTGCTTTGCACCGTGCCCGAGCAAGCGGCCCTCTTTTGTTTTAGCCATAATTGAGATCCCACTAATCTAGCTTCTTCTTCCCTTTTTTTAAATGAAACACTCCCTTTGTCAGGGCTTCATTAGTTTAAGATAATATTGTTAGAATCCACAATTAATTTGCAGTGTAACTGTAATTAATTAAATGCACCCAATTTTGTAATATGATTAATGCCGCCAAGTTTGTTATCTGTATTCTCCTACAGAATGAAAATGTAACAGCAGCAGAGCTGCTGAGCATTAATTGCAGAGGATGAGAGCCTTTGGGAAGCAATATTATAGGAGGTAATTTATTAAACCCCTAAATAAGAAACAAACAAGCATAAATTGATATATAAATCATGAATAACGTAATGTGCAATCTAGTTCTGATTTGAGACAAAATGACTAATCTCTGCTCCATGCCAAGCACTTGATAAAGTAGATAGTGGTCATAAATTCAGTCACAGTCAAGGTCTCATTAAAACCGGCTTAATTTAATTAAGAGTTAGCCATCGCCCTCTAAATATATTAATTACCTTGAGCATGACGAGATAAGTGTGGCGATTACTGCGCGTTTCATTAAAGCAAGTCTTCTGGGAGGAGAGCAAACTAAGGTGGAAAGCTGGCTGTGTTGACAAGATAATGGATGGGCTGGACTGAGATGAATTTGGTCACCTTGCTTCTGGTTGAGCGCAAAGAGGTGAGGCAGAGGACAACACTGCATAAAATTTTTTTTTTTTTTACTTAACTAAATTCTGTATATTATTATTATTATTATTATTATTATTATTAGTGGTTGTTTTTTTAAAAAAAAATACTGTATCTGAAAATAAAGATAAATCAGAAAACTCATCATGCTTTGCAAAGTTCATGATTGCAAAGAGAAAATCAAACAATTTTCCTGGAGAGAATGTTAAGGAAAAAAAGTCATAATTTTCTTTGTATGCCAAGACTTATTTTAGTAACTTGATTTGTTCTTATAATTCTACTAAATTAAATTAAATATTTTCCCTTCTTGGCAGAACACTTAAAACATAAGAAAAAAACAGAATTGGAATCTCTAACAAAACATTTCTTCCTCCTTTCTGTGCAGCCCTAAAACAGTCCATTGTGTCAGATTCGTCTTACATCAAAATTTATTTCTCGCCAACACCTAGGAGCTAGATTGTCGTGCCGCCTGTTTGCGCTCGCACAAAGACGCCCCCGACAAATACGGAGCAGAAGTGTGCCGAGGGGTGCAGAAGCAACGGCTCATTGCCCCACAGACTGATATGTCAATGAAACATACAAGACGCTGCCGGTTGCAATGGGGAGATTTCCAGCCTCTGCTCCTCTCCTGGCTGACAGCAGGACAAAGAGCCTAAGCTACTATTATCTGGAAGCAAGCCTCTCATTCCTGCTTTCATCCTTTTCTTTAAGAGTACAAACATAGATATGGAGCTCTGCTTAAAGTCACTGATGCATCCAGCCTGGATGAGCCTTAAGCTGTGGAGTCAGGTTGGATATTGTTGAAATGTCAGAAGGGTTGTAAGTGACGAGGCTTACTTTAGGTTTAGTTGCACAGTTTCTGATCACGATCACAATAAACAGGCCAAGCATGAAAAATACATTATTTCTACATGTGAAGCACTGCAACAACTTCACAAATTCAGTACATGAACTCAGAGAACACAAAGCTCCCCAACGCCGCCGTCTTCCTGAACGCCCCCTCCCTCTTCTCTCCTTTCCTTCCCACTAACCTCCTCCCACTCTGACCAGAAAAAAATCCAGGAAACTCACCGAGCTCTCACTGGTCCCAAGGCTGCTGCTGCTTCTGTCTTTCAGTTCCGCTGCTGGTTCCACCTTCAATAGTCGACTGTCAGAAGGGCCAGAAGCAGGACTCTATGGACAGAAAGATGGCAAGCTCAGAGTCGAGCCTCGGCCTTTCAAACGGCATCACCGAGGCGCAGAGGAGAAATATGAAACGTTGCGAGTGTTGGGCAGTCACTTCTTTGGGCCGTGCACACTGCAGCTGAGCTCTCCCTGCTCTGGGACCCATCTCTTTCAGCCAAGATTGCTTCATACAAAAGTTGACAATGCACCACTGAAAGCCATTGTTGATATTCAACATTTTTTAAATAGCTGAGCAGAATAGACAACATGGCAGGCTGCAAAACTTGGCAAGGAAACTGACCTGGAGCTGCCCGTTTGAAAGGGTTGCCTCACTGGGTGAGAGAAGAGAGAGGTATTGTATTAAAAAAAAAATTGAGGTAGGGAGAGTTGGTGTGAAAGAGTCGGAAAAAAACAAAACGTCTCCCATCCCTGGAAAGTGGAGCATTTCGCTTTATGTGCAGCAGGAAGAAGACAATTACTTTTCACAGTCACAAGCATATATGCATTACCAAGAGGGAGCAGAACAATGAACTCCAGGCAATCCAATCCATTTTAAAGCAGGAAATTACGTTTTTGGCTCTTCATAAGTAAATCTCAGCATGTAAGAGGTAAATCTTAGTGCCAGCACAACGTAACCAGTAGTTCCAGCATTTATTTTCACCCAGCTTTGCTCTGGGTTGGCTAAGATTCAGTGGAATGTCTTGCAGAGAGCCGTCGATCTCTCTAATGTTGCATGGATGGGAATGATGCTGCCTGACGCAGGCGATGGTGTTCTGTTTCCATCATTGTTGAGCTGACAGCGCCGCAGATTGATATGGACATTTAAGACGCCTTTAACTGCACATATGTCAGAGCATCACAGTGCCGCTCGTGCCTGGGGAGATATTAATACATCTGATGTACGTGTGTGTGTGTGTGTGTGTGTGTGTGTGTGTGTGTGTGTGTGTGTGTGTGTGTGTGTGTGTGTGTGTGTGTGTGGGTGTGTGTGTGTGTGTGTGTGTGTGTGGTGGGCCTGAGGCAGGTCCCAGTGTTACTTTCTATGCACCCTTGTGTCTTATAGTGAAAGCAGGATGGGAGGAGCAGAATGTGAGTGATTAATGTGTGAATTTACTTAATTTAATTTAATTTATAACAAGACATTTTTTCTTTGTTCCAAGTGAAATAATCTGCCAATGTATCGAGTTCTTCTTGCAATTATTTACTTAAAACATCTCCCTACAGCTTGCATTTGCCACTCTGAAAATATATTCCAATGCATTAAGATCATTGGATTCTCTAAAAAGCAGCTCAAAACTCCTGTTTTCACATTTGCTTTTACTTAATTTCAGTTTATTTGATTTCTTTTGACATGTTTTATTTCATGTTTTATTATAAAGCACTCCATCTTCTTTTACTTGCATATAAAACTTCCCCCCTAAAACTACGTAAATCCCACAGAGTTTCATAATGGGAACATTGTGTTCTTGTGCAGAGTTAGTTTTTTTTCCATGGAAGTCATTTTGAGATGATGAATGTTAAATGTTTAATCCTTGAAGCCTGGTCATTTTACAGCTAAACCCTGAATTCAAATTTCCCTGCAAATTTAAACTTTATGGTATTATATTTACTTACTCAGAAATGTTTTCTAACAAACATCTGAGTTTTTTACAGAACAGCTGCATTTATACTAAAGGTAATTTACACACAAGTTGATTCTGTTAAGTAATTAAATTACTTCTTCAGCCCTTTGATTCAGGTGTGTTGGACTTGTAAGACGTCAAAACGTCCTAACTCCAGTCCTAAGTGAGGACTGGAGTTTGACATCCCTGCTCTAGAGTTGGTGCAATGGTTTCTGATTTTTATTTATAAAAATGGTTTAAAATCAACAATGTGGCCTTTTTGTGCCACCTCATCAGAGTTTGTGGTTTTTATGAGTCAAAATTTGTTTCTGAAGATCTGTAGATTCAATCATTCACAAACAAAAAACACATTTTAATATTACATTTATATCAAAACCTGAAAGGTAAAAGTGATATAAAAAATGTGTTTACATTAATAAAACTTTGAGGGTTGTGGTTATAAATCGTCAAATTCAAAATAATTGTTTTATTTAGACAAACTATTAGATAGTCAAGTCAAGAACTTGTGTACAAATTTAAAAAACTTGTACACAACTTGTAACAAACTTGTACACAATTTGTCATTTTCCAAAAAAACCTTTTGGAAAATGACAAATAGAAAATCAAATGCTTTCTTTGATCATTTTGGATTCATATATTTATTAAAAACATTGCTCATTCTCCCTAAAGTACAGCAAAAGTATTTTTCTCCTTTTGAGTCAGACATAAATCTCAATATATTGAGACTTTAAAAAAAAAATCACTAACAAAGAGAGCAGGCATGACATCAGAACTCAAATCGGGGCAGAGAAATAACGCCTAATGGCTAATCTGCAGAACATCTGCATAACTTCTTTGTTTCTTCTTGCAACTGGAACAAAGAGTGAAAAAAAAAACATTCTAAGCTTTTCCTCCTCTATAAAACGCTCTAGTGTGTTTTTGCATGCATGACTGTGTGTGAAGAGAGAGAAACTGGACCTCTCTGGCCCTTTGACAGGGGCAGGCTTGGAGTTGGAGCTGTGTAATTACACAGATCAGGGTGAAATCACAGCTCTGAGAGCGGAGGCAGGGCTAATCTTACAGGTGAGTCAGACGCAGCAAGGCAGAGGTACAGGGGGAACCTGTGGCGTCTGTACTGGAAGTCCACGTCAGCGTGTCCCATCACACACTATTAGCTGCCATCAAAGCTCTAATTTTACTCTAGCATTACACCCCTCTCTCTGCGTCCCCCTCCCTCCCCTGCTGGTCTGGATGGTGCAGCCTGGTGGGAAAACGACATTCAATCCACTGTCCGCCCCATTCAGGCCAAATTGGCAAATGACAGCTCTCCGCCTCTCAGATTGCTGGAAGAGAAAAGGCGCTTTTACCGGCGCTCACCCTGAGCCTCGGAGGGGCCGTCGGGGTGGGCAGGGATTAGAGGAAGGGGCGAGCGGCGAGGAAGAGCGGGGTACCAGGGAGGCCGAGGAGTGGACCGAGGTGGGTTAACAGCTTCCCTTGTCCTCCTCGCTGGTGACGATGTGGGACAGAGAACGGAGAAAAGAAAGAGAAGAATGCCTACTCAGCAGATCAAAGAAACTTCCCTGTGACCGACAAGAAAAGTTGACCTGAATTCACTAACCGCCCAATTTTTAGCAAACCGGAACCAGAAACCAGCGCTTGACCTCATGTGGGTCAACAGCGACAAGCAGACAGAGGTAAATCCTACAGAGGCGTGCAGACACTGGTGTGGATGAATCCATTCCTCTTGGTTTATTCTACTTCAGGGACGTCCAAACTACATCGGCCAAAATAGTATCGTCAGAAGTAACCTGACCAAATAAAAAAATAAAATCACGCAAATAAAGTAGTGGGATTTGTTGGTTTTTGGGGGGTTTATTTGTTGTAAATCCAAACTTAAAATTTAAGCATAAAGAGCTACTGGTTGAGGGTAGCCATATTGTCTTTCTATCTTCACAAGAGATTTGCATTGATTTCTTCCACCATATTGAATTTTAATATATAAAAGATATATATTTTTGGCTGTATTATCGTTATTCATTCTATGAGTGAACTATGCTTTTAGAAACACATTTTTTATGGAGTGGATAAACAAAAGTGTTGTGTGCCACTATACATACACCCTATGGAGTGTTGGTAAGTGGTGTGTTTGAGAGTTAGCTGCTGATTTTAAAGGTTTGCTGTATTAAAAAAAGACATCTAGTTTCCAAATTCTTTTGGGCTTGCCTGATCAAATTCATTCTACGTTACAAAAACAGGATGCGGGTCACTTTATTTCAAAACATTTGCCACATTTAGCCAAGTTTGTTAAATTAAAAAAGTTGACTTGGGTGCAGCTTGTCAGCTTTTCAGTAAAAGACTCTGAAAGAAGATTATTTTACTTAATACAAAAGTCTGTTTTGTGTTGTGTTTAGCATTTTCCAGCAATAATTTTGCCCTGATTAATAATAAATTAAATTTGGATACAAATTTACATTTTTCTTGAACTTCAGTTGGCGGCCACAAAGGGCCCCCACGCCACACATTGGACACCCCTGTTCTAGATGTAAGTAACAAGCAGTGCCATCTTTAAAAAAAGAAAAAAAAAAACACATACAGCTGTAAAACTCGTGCACAGACAAACAACAAGGGTCTTTCAGCAATATTTCAGCATGACTCAGAGGGAAAACACACTAACTGGCTGTCCTGCTGAATGGTACTCTTACTGCTAATTAAGTGCTAATGGCAGTTCCCCCTGCAGAGAATACTAATTAATGCTCCATTCTTCTGCAGGCTGAGCGCGCACTCCACCACGGCCTAATGAGGCGAGGCAGGTACGTCTTCTCCCAGGCCAGGCTAATAAGCACAACACAGTGGGCTCTCACTAGAGAGGGCCATACCAGGGGGGCCGCTTCCTGTTCCCTACTCTTAAGGGACCCCCCGAAAACATTTCACAATGAGCCATGGAAGTAATGAAAGGAAAGTAAGAAAATGGGCCAGCTTATGTCTGTCTGGTTTCAAAGTTTTACTCTGTACTTGGGTAGCTATGTTAACATGGAGCAAATTAATCTATCAAGAGAAAAATGTGTTAAACTACTTATGTATTCCTCTAACGGGCATTTAGTAAAGATGTTTTCTTTATACATGACATAGAAATGCATATAGGTTGGAATATTGTGATTATTTTATGTATAACCAGCAAAAACTTTTTGAAATACACAGTTTCAAGTATGTTTCTCAGAAACTGCTGATGCCAAGAAGAAAACAACTTCTTTTTTATATAGTTCCCAACCTGCTGAGAGTTTGTGCCTCTTGCAGAATAAACACATTTCCTGTTTGGGTGCAGAAAGCCCAGGGAATCAGATTCAAAGTGCTGAAGAATGAATGGATGTGCGAGTATGCGGGGGCTGCGTGCATGAGCGTAAACACAGATTGAGGGTGGTATTGGAATTACCTGAGTGAGATAATGGTGGAGCATTAGATTAACTTTCAGCCCCTAAATGCAACACATTTAGGGCAATCTTGTCCCCCAAAAACATGTCAATGTCTGAAAGGCCGCCCCTCTCGCTATCAGGAGCCTCTGGTCCCCCACGCTGATGCAGCTGGCAAGGCGCTACCGTCGACTGTCAAAACGCAGCGCCAGATCTAGTTATAAAATAATTGAATTTTCATATCAGAGGGGACCAGAGTCCCAGCAGACAATAGGACTGCTGAGTCCTCTCTGATATTGGCTCGGGCCCTTTGCCATGCGCATGAAATCAGTATGTTAATGTTCCGGGGTTTTCTTTTTTTAAGGGCACTTGTGCTCTCGCAATGTACTACCGATGCGGTTTCAAAAAAAGGAAAAAAAAAATACAAAATTGCAACTATTGATAAGTAGGCAGGCAGCAACCCCCTCAACCCCTCCTCCCATCCAACAGACCCCCTCCTGCTCCCCCCATGTACTCACTGAGGCTCGAGACGTTCTCTCACCCCTATCCTCCCCCATTATTAAAATTGTAATTTATTTTTCTAAATCAGAATGACAGCTTGCTTTCTTTTCTCTGCAGCAGCCACTGAATCACCGAGCTTTAATTACTTTCGTAACTTCGCTGACCCTGTGAGCGCGCTACTCTGCCGGAGAAAATGGGACCGCCAACAAAGGCCCCTCCACAGCCTCAGCCGCCTTTGCCTCATTCAGAATGCGAAAATTTATCAAACTGTGGATTTTTAAAAAAAGATTTTTGTTAACATTTCACCTCCTATCTGTCTCGCTAAAACATGCCGCCTCAGAGAAACAGCTCTGCATTCCTAGTTTTTGTGACCCACCTCTTTGAGAAACTCAACGGATAACTAAACAACCTAATTCCAACTCTTCTCTCCCTCTGTTGAGAGTGTGCTTGTGTTGACTCAACAGGGTCTCTGGGGGTCGAAACAGCCGGAGGTCACGCAATTATCAGTGACCTCTTCACATCCAGGCCGTGGCCTCAGCAGCACGGCGACAGGCAGCACGCGGTCCGGAGGCCATAAAGCGTAGATTGGCGCTAAATCTGATCACTGCTGAGATATTTGGCCTCCCAGACATCAGGGTCAGGCTGTTTTCAGGGCTGTCGAAAACAAAGCTGCTTTCCTATCACAGTATCTGGCAGCCAGCAGAGGAGAAGCTGCAGTTTGAAAGCAGGAGACCTCTGAGATGTTTGATGTTTAAATTGAACAAAAAAAGATCAAAGATGATTCAGCCTCTGCCTCCCTTCTTTGCTTTGTTGACGCAAAGTTCAGGCATGTTTCATGTTTGTCAAGCGATCCCCGTTTACTTCACAGGGCTCCGTTCCTAACTTATTAAAGTAGCTAATATGTTGTAATCCCTGCTATCGCTCTCACCTTCTCACTGGCACATCTCTGTTTTGGGCTGTGCCTCTGTGTGAACCGGAGCCGTGCAGGCACGGTTGGTCTTTTGCTGACTGCCTGATAATTGAATGAGCGATTATCCCTCCCATTAATAGACAATGATACAGAAAGCGCTGCCATATGTAGGGAATATTAATGAGTGGCTGCAGCGGCTTAGATAAGGGAAGCACCATGCAGTCGCAGTAATAGGGGTTAAAACAATTTGCCCCACCACCACCACCAGCACCCCCACACCCATCGTCACACACATCCAGCGCCCATACCTTCCTCATCTCTAATCCTCCAACCTCTCACCAGCTAGGCAAGCTGTGACCAATAAACACTCCACACACACATAAACTGCTTGGTGCTAACCTCACTGCTAACAAGGCTGACCCGTTATTGTCTGAGAAGGCGAGCTAAGAAAATGGTATTCTGATCAGACATGGGAAAGAGAATTAATTTGGGCAAATTTAAACTAATCTTCCACACAAGAAGGTGTCTTAAAATATCCACTATACATCCTGCTGAAACTAGATATTCTTAACACTGTATAAAGAAAACTTGGATCTCTTATTCTCATTTATTTTTACTTTTAAGTTAGACTAAACCTTTCCTGATTCAGGGCAGTAAGAAATACAATAATTAGATCCGAGAAGGATTCTGAAGTAGAGCTGCCCATTTGTGGTTTCCATTTACAATTTTGGCCCATTTCTCATGACAGAACCGGTGTAACTGAATCAAGTGTGAAAGTCGTCTTGCTCACACACTTTTTCAGCTCTGGCCCCAAATTTTCTGTGTGATCAGAGCTTCACAATGACCACTCTGAAACACACAGTTTTCATCCTCAAGACACTTTGCAATTAATTTGGGTGTATGCTTAGGACCATTGTCCATCAGGAAGACCAATTTGTGCCAACATTTTAACTTCCTGTCATAAATGTTTAAACGTGACCTCTTATACAAAATTAACATTTTGCACTTTTTTTAACTTCCATTTGGATCTCTACTGCTTCTAAAAACAGCCCAAGCATTTACAAACTATCAAGCCGTTTTCTGGCCATAAGTGAACGTTTCTTGGTAATTTGTAAAATTAGCTGTGTCAAAAATCTTCCCTATGTAACGTCGCAAATCAGCAAGCATCGACTGCCTCTCACCTCGTAACTCAAGGGAAGTTCCAGCATATGCTTCTGGAAAAAACAAGTGTTATGTTGTTGATGTCCAGAAACCACTTCATGTCTTCTTGTTGGTTGTGCATGAGGGTCTACTTCTGTTTTTCAAAGACATACAATTGTATAATTGCATTTCTGTTTACAGCCATTTTCACATGAAAGCATAAACGCAGAAAGTGCCCAGCAGGTTTTAAAGTGACAAGAGGCCCCAAAATAGCTCAAAATAGGCAGAACTGATCAGACTGAAATCCTATTATATAAGAATAATTTTGTGCAAAAAATATGAATGAGTTTGTGTTTTTGAATGGCTTATTTTCAGTAAAAGAGGTAAAAATAGGCCATATTTTCTATAAATCCTATCATATCCTTTGTTTTGATTGTTTAGGCTGAGGCTATATTCAAATAAAGATTGTATAATTTATATAGTGATACTGGGTAAGTTGCATTTACCATAATGTCATCATGTTTTTCTTTAATGTCTAACCATGAGCTGGAAGCTTTTACATTATTCACAGTCTATGAAAGCCCCTAGTTGGTCAAAATGTAACTATCTGAATTATTCAGAATACTGTTTTGTCGTTGGTGCAGACAGAGCATCTGCATGACAATATGAGAATAGAACTATTTTTATTGAGTGATGACTGTAACATTTTGAGTGGCACTTAAAACAATTCTGCAGTAGCTACTCCTGTAAGTTAAAAGTTCATGTCACAGATTTCTTATTTCACTTCTACTGTGTGACTTAGCTGGAGATCATGTTATATGCTGCAGTATCAAAGTTGTAGAAAAAGTAGGAATGGTGCATTGCCCCTTAAAGACCAGACAAATTCAAAAAAAGAATATATTTTAAGCTTTAAATGTCTTTGCACAATCATAAGAAAGGCTTCCCAACTGTCAGGCCGAGAGGTTGCAGGCCACCACACTGGAGTCTGCAGCCAGATACCTATGCCTGTCATCTATCATGTTGACACTAGCTTGTGTGCAAACAGGAACAATTGGTAAAGATTAAGTTTCAGCTTACATTATCTGTCATCCTTTATGTCTATTCAGGAAGAAAACAGTGAAGACTTTTGAATAAAACTCTTTTGATTGCATCAATGGTATAAAAAGAGATGCATTTGAAATATAACCTTTTGTGTAATGAATCTATATAAGTGCCTGACCTTTTGAATTAAACTAAATAATTCAGGGTTTTTGGTATGTCATATGGTTAAATTGGAAAAATTAAAAGCAGTTAATATCTTGCCTGCAATAGACTAATCCAGTTTGCATGGTTCTGGAGATCTAGTGGCTATTCAGGAAGGGTCATGGTCAAAATAACTTTCCCTATTTTAAAACAACTTCAGTTCTAAAGTATTGTTATATTTAATGCCAAAACTATATTTCATGAGTCATCTTTGGATTGGATATATTTTACAAAGAAACCAATTATTGGCATTAATACAGGGGGCACCATACAACCAATGGTCTTCCTGTGTGAAACAGATACTGACAACACTTTTTAAAAAGTATTTATGGCCAAGTATACCATGCTAATCCCTCTCAGGCTCAAATTACTTGAAAAGACTGTCTAAGTTGTTGCAAATCTGCAACACCTGCCTGGAGAGGGTTAATGTGATAAAAAGTGTTGACTGTTATTTCACTCTGTCTTGCTTTTCTATGTGATAGTTATTCAGATTGGAGGCACTTCATTGTCGTGGTTTTTGTGTAGGATCCAAAAGCAGGCAAGTTAGGGAAGATCCCGCTAAGTTGTGATATTTAAAGAACTAAATAGAAGAAAAACTTACTGAACAATAGAGAACAACTGATGACAAGAGGATGATGCATAACAGAGGGGAGAAACAAGTGGATGAGGCAAGAGAGTTTTTTGCTGAGGCAGTGATTACTGGATGCAGAAAAGGTAAGACTAAACAACAATTTCCAGCTGTAAGAAACAAAGAGAACCAAGGGAAACTACTGAATTGAATGACTGATGAAGACAAAATAAAATCAACAGAAACTGACCATAAATGAGCCTGAGTAGAAACATAACCAAAATTCCCACAAAATATTATGAAAAAATGTAAAACAAAATAAATACACTGCACAAGAGGAAACAGACTGACAAAATAAAATAGGACTATGACAAAAAAAAAATACATTAAAGACTGAAAATCCAAAATTCCAAAAGCAAATTCTTAAAACTCATGAAATGTACATGTTTCTTTCTCCATACATGTTTAACAGAGACAGGGCTGACTTAATAGTGAGCAGTACGACTGCTCTGACCGGAACGTCTACAGGACGTAAACTTGAATAAAAGACATGTTGACAAATGTCCCAACACTCTACAGACAAAGAAGCAAAGTAAGAAATTATTGCAAAATGTAATTATTTCATTTAATCTAACACAAACAAAAGTAAATTATTTTTACTTATGTTTATTTTAAGATCTTACAGCCAGGAGCAATTCAAAATGCAGTTTATTTTTTAAAATAAAAAACAAAAAAACACTTTTTCACACTTATGTAACTGTATGCCATAATCATCAAACTATAATAAATAAATGTATAACCTAATATTCCAATTTACTAGATTGAATCCACTTAGAATTTTAATCTACATAAATCTGCAGGGGGCCTGAAATAATCTCAAAGCTGTTTAATGTTTCTAGCAAACCCTATTCTCATCAATAAGTTCAACATTTGCTTTCACTCAGCTTTTTCAATATTCTTTCTTACAACATTCTGTGAAAAGTCTGCTTCTCTTGCAATTACCCTTAGTGGTTGGTACAGATGGAAGGTTTTGCTTTCTGCTGGACAGTTAATCACCTTTGCTATGCTTGTAATGTCTAATTTCTGTATTAAAATATTTTATTACAATTTATTTGTTCTTCCAAATTTCTCTGTAATTGAATAGTATTTCATTTGCTGTAACAAAATCACTAGAATCAACAGAAGTAAATGATCTACATACATTTATGTTTTACTTTTTGAATTTGAGATGCACCAGTAAATAAAATTGTTTGGCCTTTGGGTTTGCATTGCACACCAGGAAATACATACAATAATAAATCATTAGCTTCTTTCCAGAAAAACAGCTGCAGTGAAAGTAAGTATGGCTTAAAGATTCATAATAAAATGGCGTTTTCCCTAAACATGTAGCTAGACACACTCCCCACAGTTTTGTCTGCTTTGGTGCTGGTTCAAATCAAGCTAGTCATTAGCGTTAGACATTGAAAAAAACTTATCTAAATTTAGGCTAAGTGAAGATGGCAATTTTACAGCAGGTATGTTATATTTTAGCTTAACTTCTGCTTTTAAAAAATGTCAAAACTATCCCTTTTGTCTGGCTATGTCACTTTTGAAGGTTTTCCCTTTGTATGCTAATGATGCTAATGGCGTTCTAATGCTAATGGCGGAAGTGGCTGGTGTTAGCTTTTGCGTTATGGGAACTGTTGTAGAAGGCTAATTGTGCCATTCAGAGTCTTCCTGTGAACATATGTATTCCTGCTGCATTTTATTTTATTTTATTTAAAACCTCCAGTCTTATCTTCATCTTGCTGTCAGCTCAAGTGAAGATGCAGCAGCAGCAGCAGCTAGAGATTAAGGAGCAACAACAAAGGCCCAACCTTTAGCCTCATCTCCTTGGACTTTTCATCCTGAGGATGCTGAAAGGTGAAACTGTTGGGGGCAGGCTTCTCTAGAATTCATCCTTACAATCAATATCCAACATCTATCAGCATTAGGAGGCAATATTTCCCCTCTTTACCTTGCAATAATCGTGCTTAAGGCTGTGAAGTACCTTATCATAGGTCTGGCGGCAAAAGAAAGGCCGGTTTCCCTGGAGACCGAGAAAACCATTGGTTTCCTTTTCAGTGGAATAATGAACTTCTCTCCTCCGTGTGTCACTCTTCCACCCCACTCTCAGCCTCTTCGATTAAATTCAAGTCCACGCGTCCTTGAGATCCTTCGTGTCTGGGTTATAATTTGACAAACATTAAAACATGGAGGGCGTTCAAGGCTCAACAAAACCAGCTGCTTTACAGTCAATACGGTGTTTCTTGTTAATTCAATCAGGATAGGAAATATTTTCTCATGTTAATTTCGAAATAATACATTTTTAACGTATTTAATTATATTTAACCCCTTGCACTATTGTAGCTCAATATATTATTTTTATTAAATATATATTTATATTCTTGAAATATGTTAATTTTCGAATTTAACTCTTCAAATGTGTCATCAGAAAATATGTGTATCTCGTCTTTGCTGCGAGGAGATAATTGAAATCTTGTTTAGAGTAGTATGTCAAAATATAGGACTAACTGCATAATGCTGGGTTGGAGATGAATAGAGGTGCAAAGGTTATTTTTTTCCCCTCTATGTCTGAATCTGAATGAGGATAATAAAAACATGTTTTCTCCTGTCTTGAATCCGGTCTTTGATTGCCACAGTGTCCTTGAGCGCGCAGGCATCCTCTGCAGCGAGGACATCAAGTGCTTCATTCAGCGGTGTTGACCGTGTGATGGTCGATTAAAGAGAATAAAAGAGACCAGAAAGTAGACTTGAGGAAAACTTGGAGAACCAAGAGGCGCAGACATGCGAATAAAACCACCAAATAATGAGGTCAAATAAGAAGAAGAAGCGATCAAACAGGGAATTTAGCGAGGGTTGAAAGAGTTTTATGTGTTAGTGATTTTTTTTCTCTCTCTTATTTTATGATAGAAAAATTCATTTCCACTCGGCATAAACTCATCCTAGTTGTCTATGAATGACATTCAACTTTTAGTAATTCTTAAAAATTGGTAATTAAATTTACAAATTAATTAGTACAATGAGTAACATAAAGATAAATAAACTTCCAGTATTTACTGCTCACTTTTATTTAACAAACGCCCAGACCCATAGTACATATCAATGATTTTGGCATTTAAAATTGTTTATATTTATTTTTTCTTTTTATGCGATAACGCGCTGATTATCAAAATCATCACGCACCGTAGTTTTGAATGAAATGCCGTCATCATCCTGGTTTTCTGCTGATTGAGTATTTGAAATTATTTAAATCAATAACTGCTTAGAGTGTACGTTTTTTAAAAAATTACGGACAAATGTTGACCACTCTTTTCGTTCAGATAGTCATGCATTTTATTTAAACATGTTACGATCAAGAGTTTATGTGAAGAAAACAAGAAATTGCATTTTTTAAAAATCTATGAACAAATCTGGTGGAGAATCATTTTATTTGTATTTTTTTATATATTACAGATTCAAAACAGATTCGATTTAAATCTGGATTAAATCTCCAGAGGGGAAAACAATTACTAAATGTAAACAAAAAAGTGAATTTTAAAATAAAGCATCAATGTGAATGTCCGTTTGATGGAGTTGCGCTTTTAAATTAAACCGTCTAAATTAAACCAGCAGGAGGCGCTGATGAGCCTTTATTACGAGGCTTTCCAGCTTCGTAATAAAATTAGTTCAGGTTTCAGCTGTTTTATTTGTAAATGTTTGATAAATAGTGGGGATCAATAATATAACTAGAATAGTAATTACAACATTGCAAAACTACTGACTTGCCCCAATCAAGATTCAGAGTGGATTTATAGAAAAGGCACAAAAATGTGTAAAAACATACATGATACTAGTTCATGGTTAATGAACTGACAGGCAGTTTGCTTAATAACTTAATTGGGCCAGAACAACAAATTTATTTCTGAAATAATCATACATTTTCTTCCTCCGTAATGTGTTTTACTTGTACAGAGATGGAAGCTTGAGAATATTCCTGCAGTCATCAGGCAAGAGGTGTATGAAGAGTATAGAGTTCCTATCTGAGATTCATGTTTTAGATTGTGAAAGGACTTTTCACAATCTAAACAAAGATTGTGAAAATCTTTTTCACAAAAGTGTTTGATATTCTTCTACCTGTGGAAAAACAGTTTAAAACATAAAAACTGGGGAAAAAAAAGGTTTTTCTGCCATTCCTGCAGAAAAACAGCACAACTGCAGGACACATGTTGGATTCCAACAAAACAAAAACAAAGGGGTATATTACAAGTGCCACCTTTAAAAAAAAAAGGATAAATCTCCACATTTACCTTCACTTTTACATCATTAGGCAGCTCTCCCCTTCTTACATATCTTCTTATCTTGATTTAAGAAAACAGTTGGTGTTGATCAACTGTGCATAGATCAACACCAAAAGTTTCCCACCTTCTTAAATTCAACTGATGTGTAGACAAATACAAATATCTCAGAGAGGAAATATAAAACATATAGGCAAAAAACACTGCAATAACCTGGTTTGCATATGTGCACACAATAGACAAATATTTTGTTTATGCATTTTTGATAGTAATTGTATTGTATACAATCTTTCTAAAAAAATATGGAAGATAATGGCATTGCCTGTAAACTAAATTCTTATGCCACAATTCCAAAATTAATGTTTTGGACAATAATCATACTTATTATAAAAAGAAATTATTTAAAAAATGCTGGATTACCAATGAAGGAAGTGTGAACAAGGGAGGGAAACAGGGTATTACTGAGGAGTAAATAGAAGGAGTTCAAAGTGAATAGATGGTGAAGAGGAGTTCCAGAAGAGTCTGGAGAGCAAACTACAGAGGAACATTATCAAAGATGTGTGGTAGGAGATGAAGGAGATCACAGGCTTCAAGCACAGGGAGGATTGAACAGATGGAAGTCTGGACAGAGCCAATGAATGGAGCTCATTCATCAATAGTTCAGAAATAAGCTCTGCCTCTTCTTCTCCTGCCTCCAGCCAAACGGATGTTCAACTTGTGACCCACAGCTTTCCTGTCACACCTCAGTTTTATCTTATACCTCAGTCATGGACTCTTCTGCTTCTACGTTTGGTTTCAACTAATTCAGGAGCTGCTGCTGCTTCCTTGTCTCATTATTTGTCTCAGGAAACAGCTGGATAGGCTGAACCGGAAGAAGGCTGCAGGTCCAGATGGCGTCAGCCACAGAGGCCATAAGCCCTGTGCAGAGCAGCTATGGGATTCTGCAACACCGCTTCAATCAGAGCGTTAGCCAAGATGTTGTGTAAGGCATCCTGTCTGGTTCCGATTCCAAAGAAAACTTATTAACAACTATAGACTTGTTGATTTGACATCCCACATCATGAAGGTTTGGTGGGACTCCTTTTGGCCCATCCTAGTAAGTAAACAAACACATAACAAGACCCGTTGCAGTTTGCTTTTTGCCTACTTGGAGTTGCTTCAACATATCCACTGGCCTCTAAGCAGAAAGGACTGTGAGGGCTGTTCTCTTTGATTTTTCCATTGCATTAACACAATTCAGCCCAATTTGCTTTGTCAGAAACTCCAACAGACACAGGTGGAGGCCATAACAATCGTCGGAATCAATGACTACCTGACAAACAGACCAGATGGTGAGACTGAAGAATCATACAGTCAGCAGCCCAGGAGCACCACAGGGGACTGTACTCTCACCATTTCTTTTGATTTTCATGTCAAAACAAAGTCCTGTCATCTGCAAGAAAAACTCAAATGACTCTGCAGTTGGCAGGTGAGTCGGAAACGGCCAAGAAGCTGAGCTCAGAGAGTTGGTGGATGGCATGTGGAAACAATCATCTCATTTTGAATGTGAATAAAACAAGGTGATTATTATACAAAGAAACAGGGTCAGATGAAATTTTATTTCCCCTGGTGGTGGAGGAATGTAAATACCTCGATGTTCTGTTTTAAGCGTAATCTCTTCTAACATCCTTATCTAGACTTAGCTTCAGCCTTCCCAGCTTTTTTTGGACTAAGCATTAATAAATGACATGAAAGTGAGAAGGAAAAAGAACATTAATTGTCTTGCATCATAAATTTTGTTATGAAAAAGGTCTGTGCTTTTTATTTAGATTTCTTCTTTAAAACGTTTCAGGTTTAAAGTTATACAAATGTGTTAACTCTGTCTGCATAGTTTCTGGCTGATTAAAAGTCAAACATGCACCGTCATGCTTGGTCGTACACAATCAGCTCTCATATTCCAAACAAAATTTGTGTTGTGTCTACTTCTATTGAATTGTTTCAGTTTCACTTTCTCCTAAAAAGTCACTTTGCAGACCTGACATAGACACAACATTTTGATTTTAGCTGCATTTTCTTTCGGTTTCAGATTTATTCAGTTTTTGACCATCCAACCATCAGATTGTAAAGCTTTACAAGTTATATCAAACTGTAATTACCACATAACTGTTCATATCATAGAAATACAGTGGGGCAGACAGCTTTATACATGCAAATGGAGTTATTTGTAGCAGTGAGTTTCCAAAGTCATGAAATCTGCTTTAGTGAAACTATCCCAGAGTTAAAAGACCTTGAAATTCCTTTCATCATTCCCAGAGGTAAAGAGAAGGAAGGAAAGCCAACTCTCCCCCATGCCGAGGTGTGGGCGATTTCTGAAAGCCAGAGTTTTTCAGGGTTGACTCTTAACCCTGAAAGTAAAGGGGGGGGGGGGAAGTCGGTTGTGAATGTAGGACAAAAACAGCTGTGTTAGAATCCGGCACAGGACTTGTTGCAGCTGTTGTTTCAGAGCAACATGCAAACTCTGCATATAGACTGGGGAAGATTGTGTCACTGGCATGTCATCTGCTAGACAACACCCAGATATCATTCCTGATTTTACTAGCATGTTTAAATGACATATACCATAAGAAAAGTTTGCAGTAGAACTCTATTTAATGAACATTTTTGAATCAGTCAGACATCATTTTCTTAAAAGTTACCCTGGACATTATTGTAAATATTGTTAATTTGACTGTGCACTGATAGCACCAAACCTATTTACATACTCTAAAAGCAGAAATTAGTCTTTTAATCTCAAATAGCAGTCAGTCTTCAATCAGAGGCCTTTTTAAGATTTGTTGCAACACTGACCACGACTGGAAATTCTTCCAATCCAAAGCATCAACATCCAGGACAACTCGTTAAAGATACTTGGTTGATATCAGTTGCAACCACTTTTAAATTCACTTTGGTACAGATAAAATATTTGTGAATTGAATTGGAATATTGACAGAAATGAACACTCTTACATTAAACATTTATTATTCACAAAACGTTTAGAAATAAACATTTAACAACAGAGCATTCAATTCAACGTGTAAAATATATGTATGTTTTTATATAGCATCTAAGTACATGTTAGTAATTCAAATTTTAGTTTATTGCATCCTACTGTATATGTAATCGACGATGATGTGTGGATTGCATTTCTAGCTTCACTTCTCATGACATAAAAATGCATTAATTAAAAAAAATATATTTAAGCATCAACCATTGATTCAACAGTGCAAGGTAATACTGAATGATTATTAATCTTTCTTTTACTTCTACACATTGAGAAGATTATATTTCATAGTATATTTTTTTAACCTCTGTTCTGAACGGATAAAGTGGGACATGACTGTTTCGTCTCCCTCAAATATTTTCACCAATCATTTTAGTCCTGGTGCTTTTAGTTTGATAAACGAGTTTTCCATCCCGAAGAGCCACTATCCTTCAATTATTAGATGTATTTCTTCTCTCGTACATCTAAATGAAATTACTGAATTCCTTCATAAGCCTTTACTTATTTAGCTTTACATTCAAAAACAGAAATAGGTAAACCCTACCTATTGTCAAATTCCAGAATAAATATAATATTTATTATATATTTATATTTTTACCACGACCTACTGGTTATACGCTGTGCTCCAACTGTCCACTCCTTTAATACAGTTGAGCTCAAAATTATTTGGATTTTAAAATAATTTTGATTATTTAAGTTTGATTCTGATATGGAATTAGACAGACATTACTCAACAGGACAATGGTGGGTATGAATAATTTTGAGCCTAACTGCATTTCGTGCATTACATCGAGCCCTGACGGTTTTCTTTCTCTCACTAAACAAAAGCAGATGAATTTGTAAGCTGCCATTAACTCGTTTTCCTGGAAAGTACTGTGCATAGCATTACCTTGACAACCAGTGGTGTATACAGTGCAACACTCGAAGGAACAATGTTACCAATGAACTACACTTTCAGAGTTTCACCACTGATTTCGCCAACTGGAGAAAGATGTGAGCGGGATTTGAACACCAGATCTTGAGTTCAAGCCAAGTTTCAAGTCTTTAGTGCCAGTCTTAGTAAAGTCAGGAATCTATTTGTTGTGTAACCAAAGTGTTCCTCAAATCTGTGTCTCTATATCTCAATACTGCTGTGGTGGCAAATCGTACACAGAAAAAAGGAACCATGTATTTGATAAAAATGACCCTTAAACTTGAGTTTGTGCATAGATGTATTGCTACAGTAAGAACTGAGAAAGACTTTGAACATGTTAAAAATATTTTCACATGAATCAGTAAATAAAAACATACTTAAAGAAAGTAAAATCTATGACAAAATAGTTATTGTACAATCTTTCAGGAGAAGTAGACAATTAGAAATACATTACACATAGCTATTACTTTGTATTCTTCACTATCTCTCAGCCTCTCCACTGGCTTTAGGAGCCGAGGCCTTACACACCAGACCCAAACTGCTGTTCGGTATACTTTGATTGTATTTCAGGTTTCTTCCTCCTTTAAGAATGAAAATCAGTTTGGAGCGGTAGTGATCTCCAGCCAGGAAGTACAGGATCGGATCGATGCAGCTGTTGATGCTTGCCAGCGGCCTGGTGATTTTGTAGGTGAAGTTCACGATGTTGAGGAACTCACAGTTGAGATTCAACACACGGGACGTGTAGTAGAGAGTCCGTGTGATGTGAAATGGGACGAAGCTGACAGCAAACACCACCAACACCACGATGATGAGCTTGATGGACTTCTGCCGCGACCTGGAGGTCTGCTGGCTGGAAGATAATCCTCGTCTGGGCTGACACAGGGTCCGCGCCATTAGACAGTAACACACCAAAATGACTATAAAGGGGACGCCAAACAGCAGCACCATGACGACAGAACTATAGTCAACGTACTTTTCGAAAGCTTCCTGATTGGTTGTGTCATGGCACAGCGTGTCATTGTCCCTCCTGGAGGTGGTGACGAATATGAGGTTGGGCACCAGGCACACCGTCACGACACACCACACCGAGCCACACACCAGGTGAGCATGACGGGACTTTACCTTAGTCAGCACTTTGATGGGGTGGCAGATGCCAAGATACCGATGCACACTGATGCAGGTGAGGAAGAGGATGCTGCAGTAGAGATTGGCGTAAAAGAGGAAGCGGACTATTTTGCAGGCAGCCACTCCGAAGGGCCAGTCGCTGCGGTTGGCGTAGTAGTAGATGAGAGTGGGCAGCGAAAGGACATACAAAAAGTCAGACAGGGCAAGGTGGAACATGTACACGGTACTCGGGTTCCACGGACGCATCTTTATGAACATCCACAATGCCATGGCGTTGAGAACGAACCCAACAACAAAAACCAGGCCATAGGATACAGGAAGCAGGATGTATTTAAACTCCTCATTAAAACGGCAGCTGGCATTAAAGACTGATGTGAAAACCTCTGACTGGTTGTGTGAACTAGAGTTCCTGATGTCCAGCTCCATGTTAGGCATGTTAAACACAGTAGCTGACAAAACCTAAAAAGAGAAGAAAACATAGAGATATCAGGGTTTTCGTTGCAAGAACATGTTACAACAAACATCCATCGTCTACAGCTGCTTTTCTATGCAGAGTCAATGGGTTGTCTGTGCTGAGCTTCAGCTGTCATTGGGTCAAAGGAGTGGGACACTCTGGGCAGGGCAACACAAAGACATACAGAGTGAATGCACACGAACATGCACAAATCTAAAGGCAGCTTAGAGTACTCATTTATAACCATATTTTTAGACTGTGGCCCAGGAAGTCAGAGTACCAGACAGAAACCCCGCATGCATGTGGAGAACATGCAAAAACTTACGATGCTTTAAAACTTTATAATCTGTCATGATCTCCACTTATGTTAAGGAATGAGAATTAAAAAACCTAAATCACTAATCTTTCCACATCTAGAACCAAAATCCTAGATAGCAACAGACAAGAAGTTATTGCTGCTCATGCTTGTTCTGAAAATAGATGCAGCACAAACAAATGAATTTCCTTATATCTTTAAACATGTCTTAATGTGATCAGCCGAAAAGTCAAATTACGTCCAGTAATGGAAAAAGCTATCCACTACAGAAGCCAAGAGGTTTGCCTGCATATACTTATTTCCAATGATTTTCTTGAGATGAAGAGTAAATTTCCTGATGGTTTCTTGAGAAAACTAATTAACCTCAAGAAAAAGTTTGTCTTCTCAAGATTACAGGAAATCTAATTTTGTTTGATTCCATTCTTCAAATGCCAGTTTTGTCTATATTAACTTGTTTTCTCGAAATACCATGGGGAAGGCTATATGCGAAAACTCTCAGCTCTCGTAATCCGTAGAAACCTGGGCTTTTAATAAACAGGAAACACTTCTTAAGCCCAATGACTGGCTTAGCCACTTTTTATCAGGAGTCAGCAGGAACTGCCAACAACTATTTTATAATTCTAAGAATTACTGGCTTGAATTCAGTTTTACGAGTAGCTTTTCCTACATGAACTACATTTTTGAGGTCAGACAAAAGCACTTCAATCTGATTTGACTGCAGTTTGCAAGGGCACTCTAAAACCTGTGTTTTGTTTTCATTTTGTGTAGTTTTGACATTGACTCGCTGATGTGCTTTGGACCAGGATTGCCTTTTAGAAAATAGACTTAATTAGTCTATCAATCACAGCAAGTCATCCAGGACCTGTAGCAACAAAACAGCCCCAGATATGCTTACCTGTAGATGTAATGTTCTTTTTCTGAGACAATATGCCAGTTTTGCACCAGAGGTAGGGGAAAACCTACCAGCAAAAAAGTTTCGACTTTGTCTTGTCAATCCACAGAATATTTTCTTTCAACTCTTGAGGACCACACAGATACTTTTTGGCAAATGTGAGACAGGCCATTGTGTTCTTTTTGAGCAACAGCAGATTTCCCCTTTGAACTTTCCCATGAGTGCCAGAGAAAAAATAAATATAAAAAATATTTTTTTTCTAAAACGACAGTAATATGATACCATTAAAGGCCTTAAAACTTTGTGAGTTTCTCATCTGCAAACAGTCACAGATTCATAACATGGAAATTTCATTTGGTATTGATCCTATAGGTTAAATACTAGAATATTTCATCTCAACTACTTTTCATATCTTTCTCTGATCAGTTACAACAAAATACTTTCTGACCTTGATTGCAAAATACATTCTGAGAGTTTGATATAGTTTAAACATTGAGCTAATTTTAAATGTAACAAACTGCATAAAAACACCAATCTTTTTTTCTGTTACATCAGACTTAGCTACTATAGTGTTTCTTAGCAAAATGCAAAAATTTGTGAATGTGTTTGTGAATGAGTGAATGACTGAATGTAGCGAGAAGCGTTTTGGGTCCTCTGGACTTAATGAAACATTATGCAAACACAATTACCATTTCCAAATTCAAAAACGTGATGAAAAAATCCGTTTCTATTTATTCTGGCTTTTATCAATTCTAGATAACTTTGGTAATCCAAAATTATCTAAAAGAGAAAATGTTTCTCTTTTATAATATCAGACAGTAATAAAAAATGCTTACATCTCTAGTGCCTCTTTAACTAGCTTCTTTGAATTTAATTAATAAAGAAAATTGCAGTCATCCTAACATCGAACCTTGTTATACACCCATCTTGCAGTTTTGAAAGCTTAATGTTTTGCAACATCCAAAGGGTCTTAGTGCAATACATTTCACACATCAACAATCATTTACCATAACACCTATAAGACATCCACTCGATGTTGTCACAGAACAGGTTAACTTAAACTGAGCTATCGTAAGGTGTGGTTTTGAGTTGTTCGCTAAAATTAATCAGAGCTTTCCTAAAAATAAAGTCATTGCAAAACATTTGTCTCTCATTTATGCAATTTGTTTGTGGTTTTCATACTGACGAACCCCAGATGTTTGCTTTCTAGTTATCTCCATTAAACAAGGCTGTCCTCTCTGACCTGCAGATCAAGGAATCACCAAATGATTTTTAAAATTTGTGAAAATGAGTAGAGAAAAGTTTACTTTGGTTCTTTTTAAAGTTAATTTATCTCAAAAGTCTAAGGTTTGTGTCTCAAATTACCACAAAGTAATGTTTCACTCAGAGAGTGATTCAGATTGGAAGGGGAAAACAACATTCACACTTTTCTCTTGATCAGTTTCTCTTTATCTGTATCAAAAGAAAGAATATATACTTACAACTATTGTAAAAATATAACTCATGCCAAAGGCTTTATATCGTATGGATGATACTCTTCTTCAGAAAAGTTAAAAAAACAGGTTGCTCTTGTTTTTCTTTTTGCTTCTGGTGGCAGTTTGTCATTGTTGTGTTGTTCACCTCACACCTCAATTCCTCAAGCGTAAGACCAACCTCTTCCTGGAAGTTTCATAAAAAAAACAACTTTTCTTAAAGATCTGACATTTCCCTTTCTCATCAATCATAAATCCAGAACTACGCACCAAAATGATCTACATGTTTTACTTAGACGTGTAAGACACAGTAAAATGGACACATTGAAGCTCATCCCAGCACACAGTAATAAATTACATGATAATAAAGGTTCATTTTCTGTAAGGCGCTGTTTTGTAAACAAAATTAAATCCTACAACATAATCCACATTTCAGTCTGAATTTATCAATTTAATGGGCAAATCCCACTTTCAGATTTTTTTTTTTTTTAAGAAATTGCTGTTGCCAAAGAAAACATACTTTACTTTATCACTTTAATTAATCTACAACTTTCTGTTATAGATTACCTTCCATCTGCCTTCTTCAAAACAGAAAAAGAAGAAAATCCTTGCAAACTAATGCAAATGGCTGCAAAAAAGCTGCTCGTTTTGCTGATCTACAGTCAGTAAAAACAACTGGAGGGTTGCACAAAATTTTTTCTCACCACTCACTGTTAGGGAAAGGTTGAGGAAGGAAACAAACAAAAACATCATTATTGTAGGAGAGATTATGCTCTGGCTGAACTACGATTTTATTTGTGTTTTTCTTTGCAGAGGTGCTATTAAATGTTGCAGGCGCCTTGAACATGTGTTCAATGTTCCACCATTTCACTACTGAGCACCACATTCCAGAGTTTTTATGCCACCGCACTACACATTCTTGTAACATATTCTAAGCAGAACACCATCAAAACTACCAGTTTTAACGCTTTATGAGACTAGTTCTAGAAGCAACTAGTTCTAGGACTAGTTCATAATGTGATGGAGGAATTACTTTTTATGAACAATAACTCTTTCTGGTTTTCTGTAACAATGTTTGCTGCTACTTCTTCACTTCTGGACTGTTGTTATTGTGCCAATACAGTGTTGTTGTTTTCTTCACAACTAGGAGTAAGTGTTAGCATCTCAAAAGCTCATATGATACCTGAATTATGACCTCAAAACCCAGAGGAGTACAACAGGAGGCTGGTTTTCTATTCAACCCTAAAGTAAGACTTAAGGAGGGATGGCAAAAGCAAATGATGCAGATTAGCAATGCTTGCTAACAAAAGATGGTGTCATCCATGACACATTATTGTCAAATATTGTCCTTCTGTGTCCTGGATATTGAGCTGTTTGCATGTCATTAGAGAGTCATATGGCAACAGTGTCTTCAGTCAGAAGCTTCTTCAGATTTGTTGTAAGACTGACTGCTACTGGAGATCTTTTTTCACCTCCCTCCACAACTACTCTGTGTAGATACTTGGATTATAAGACTTATGAAAACATTTAAAGTTTTTTTTTAATTAAACATTATTACATTACTTTAAGTTCTGCAAGTTGATCTCAGTATAAAAGAAGTACAAATAATTGTCAGATCCTTTCATTAAATAATGTTTGTAAACAAATATGGACTACATATTTGGCTCTTTTTTTTTTCAAACTGACTTTCTCTGTATTTCACTAACTTGTTCCGCTCTGTTGATGGATCACACATGGGAGACGGAGAGAAATAAAGAAAAAAGACCGACATTGTTCGCTTTCATTGTCCTCTATTACAGTTTTTATAGATTGCTCATAGTTTTGTCCGGATTAAGCATCTGGTTTTCCGGATTTTGCGCGGTTCAGTCAAGCCTTTGAAAACAAAGTTCAGTGAATTACCGCCTGGACTCACCTAAACAAAACTCCTAACAGCGCTGCTGTCAGGAAGCGCTGATCCTCGAAAGTTGTTTATTTCCCTTCTTCACTTGTTTCTGATGCCTGGAGCGAAAACAGCGCGTCGTTGGTGCCTCTCCGTTGGTGTCCAGAAGCGACTGTTTGGCTTCACGCTCGTTGCAATTTGTGGTAGGAAGCTGGTGGGTTGGAGTCCATGGCAGCGCAGCCAGAAACGTCAGTCAACACAGAGAGGAGTAAAGAATGGGGGAGGAAGTGGAAGCTGGGGAGTGAACAAAGCATGCGGCCAAAAACAGAGAAAGAAAAGAAACTGGCCCGAAGATGTCATCTTTCTTTTTAGAGCTTAAATAATCCCGTTTATGAATGCAAAACATATGCTATGTCAATTAGAGTAAGGGAGAAAATGGAGTTATGGTTGAAGTGAAACATCATGAGTTAAAGCTGTATATCTGTAGAGCAGTGGTGCCCAAAGGTTGGGGTCAGGACCCCAAAGTGGGTCGTCGAATTCTGGCCATGCGGTCATAAAAAAGTTCTCCAGTTATGACTGCAAATGACGACCAAGCATGCCCTCCATGCAATTTAAGATGAGGCTCAACATTCATTTACCAGGAACCTTTAGATGGAGTGGAGGGAGGATGATAAATATGCAGAATTTTGTGAGTTTTAAATGCTCAGCACAACCATAATCTCCATATGTATTATGGCCAAGGACTTCAATAGTTTCATCAAATCACAGGGCATGTCCCCAAAACATAAAGGGCCACGCATTTATAAACACATTTATAAACCAGAATCTGACTTTTTAAAGTTACTTGGAGAATAGTCACACGCTCTTATACCATCTTCATCTTCAAGAGAATCTATAAACTCTGTTTCCAAGTCTAATTATTATGGACACCCATGTCTAACAATGATGAAAATAAGTGTATTAAGTGTATCTACCTCATAATTATGTCTATTTCTATTCTCCACAAAAGCCGTTTCTTTTGACATAGGATTTTGCCAAAATTTGCTGGATTTCAGGGCTTGTAAATCCACTTCTGAAATATTGCAACATCCATTTCTTTCTATGAATTTGTCTCATTCACTTATGTAGAATGCCAGAGAATCAATTCAAGCCAACTCATTGAAGATATTACCTCATAATTGTGAGACACAAGTTTGTTTGTTTTTACATCACAGTCACCAAATGGGCTTTCAAACGTTACAAACACTGCCAAGTCGTTAATAAATATTTTCTTTCAAAACAGGATAAACTTTCTTTTTTTTTAGTGCCACTCTGAAGAACAGCAACCGACTGATTTTAAAATGGCAGATAAAAGTTATGGTGTAAGTTTGCAAGGATACTGCCAACACAAAGGTGCGATAAGTTCAATAAACTCTTTTCCTCAAATAAGTTCTGCCAAATTCAGAAGTAATCAGATTACTTTAACAGTTAGAGTGAAAAGCATTTCACCTCACTTCAAAATATGTCGTATTTGTTCTGACTGGATAATTGAACCGGTTTTTCATGGTTGTGTTAAAATGTCAGTTAGAGCCTTGTTTGCCCCCCTCAGCAAGTTATGACCTGTCTAGATTTGTCCTGGTTTTAAAACTCATTAGTTGTGTGACAATCAAAAAACAAATTATAGTTTGTTTGTTTTTCTGCAGCCTTATTGGGAAGGAGATCTACTGAGTGAAGTAGCGTTTTGACCAGTTTTACATATTTCTGCATCAGTTTGGGAAAAGCACATTTTAATTTGAATATCTAACAGAAAACACATTTTATTTCTCTTTTTTTTTAGTTAGGATGATACAACAATCTTGCATTCCCAGAATTTTGTCTTTCACAATCCATTCTGTCAAGTTTTAAATCATTCCAGTTTTCAAAGAGGACTACACATTTGCCTAAATGTGCTTTTTGCAAATCAGAACCACATTTTGATCAGGGAAAATAACTCATACAATTATTCAAGGTAGAAATGCTCAAATGTTTAATCATCTGGGGATCTTACCAAATCACTATACTGCTGCCAGATGCTGCAGCATAAATCTAAAAATAATAGATGTTGTTACTGAAGCAGACTGCAACAATATATTGCTGTTAAAATAAAATAATGCCAACTCAATTCTGGGAGTGTTTTCTGAAAACCAGCACAGGGAAAGTTTTGTTAAAGTTGCAGCAACTACGAATGACTTCACATGCATTCAAGTAATCTTATAACTTATAAATGAATATAGTTTATCTGACAATGATGTCTGAATTTTCCCAGGAGTTAAAATTGCAAAGAATGTGAAGATGTTTTTATTTATTTATTGATTTATTTTATCATTTTAATATTTATTAAAATAATAAATTTGGGTAATGTAACAGTTTACAAAACATTCTGGAGGAAATGTTCAAAAATCAAAAAAGTTACAACATCTGAAACCATTCATGTATATAAACTGTACAAAACTGCAAATTACTTTTTTAAACAAGCTGACATTAAATCAATTAATCAAAACTTGAGTTACATAGAGGCATACCTGTGTCCATACTTTAGGCAACACCTGAAAAAAAAAATATTATTGTATTATTCCTTGTGTGACATCATGGAAGAATAAAAAATATCAAACAAGATATCAGAAATAGAATTATTGGCCTCTAAAGATTTATTTAATCTGTTCAAGAAATTATGTGCAAGTATAAATACCATTGGGCTGTCCATTCATTATACTGTTCACCAAATAGATGGGCTTATGGAAATACTCTCAACATTTTTGGTCCAAGTAATGAAGTTTAAAAAGAAATTCTAAATACCCGGGAAAATGCTTGTAAACTTATCACTTAGAGCCCAGTGGGAAAAAATGTATTTCTTATTAATCTGAGCGAGATGTTTGCAAAAAATGACTGAACGATGCTGAGAGAAAATAAAAACTATTATCAGGAAGTTTACACAAAGAAATACACAAAATTCAAACATCCATCATGTGATTCAGTCGGGTCCAGTTTCCGGCTGGAGTGGGAGTTTTGTTTCACATCAAACAAACCTTTTGATGTGAAACGCAACGACATAGATGGGCACCTGATTACAATCAGATATTTAGATAATGAAAGAGTCACGCAACGTTGCACAACCAATGAGCGAAAGGGAACCTAAAGTTACCAAAGCTCTCTTGTTTTGTCCAATGCAGACGATTTTCTTATAAGCGCTAAAGTACAACAACCGTTTGGTATGTCAAAAACATTTATACTTTTTACAGAATAACTTGTTACTTTGAGACAGATTTTTCATTTTGGCTAAACTGGGAGTACATTGTGTCCACATGATAAAATCCAGCTGGTTAGCTGAAGCGAGGTGAAAAACAAAACTTTCCAGGAGAAAGTTGTGAAATATCAAAAAAAAAAAAAGGAAATATCTCAAATATGTACAATGAAGTTTAGCTCTGAAGAGATCCAAACCAACAAAATTGCTAGAAGCATATAAACAAAGCCCCATAGTTTAAGTTAACATATTTTTCTTACATCACATACTCAGCACATTTTACTGCTAATTTTAAAACTTTCACAACTCTATTGGGTAATGCTTGTGCTTTGTCTTGTGATTCTTCTTCTTTGAGTGAACCAGTGGAAAAAGAGTTCATCATTGGTGTCATTTGCTACAGGGTGAAACAATTTGCAATGAAAACTTTCTTAAATTGATACTACAGAAATGTTACCCCCAAAAAACAGCCTGAGCTGAATATGAATAAACATTTACTTAGTTGTGCCACTTTGACTTGTATCTGCGTTATTTACTAGATCTTAGGTTTTTATTGAAGATTCACACAACAAGGCGTGGGATGATAAAGTCTAGTCATAAAGAAATAAAATCCAGCCGGATGTGCACTGCAGCCAAAGACAATAAACTCAGATTAACTCTGAAGGTTTAATTAATAAGTTACTAAAATGTCAGTGACCTATATGCAATGAACCTTAAAGGTTTTACATAGTGTAGGAATAACCTATGCTGACAAGAGCAGAAAATACTCACTCATTTTAATAATAATAATAATAATAATAATAATAATAATAGTCATTTATTTACGTTGTTTTATACTGATGTTATTAACAGTAAAGCATTCAAACCATTTACATTAGCATTATATGTGATAAAAGTGTTATATTGTTAGAATCTTTGGCTACATATCAACAATAAGGCAGTAAATCAGAAATCACATTCATAGTAATGATTATATTGTAATGACAATTGACAGATTTATAACTTTCATAAAGAAGATACAAAATATGAACCACAGTGGGAATAAAGTCGACCCATTTTAATAGTGTTGTTCTGTTAGTTCCATATGGATGTAAATGGTTAAGTTCTGTCTAAAGAAAAAAAATATCGAGTCTACTTTATATTTTTTTCAAGGAGGATTTTAGAGAAACTTGTTTTTGATCGAGTGAGTCAATGAATAAGTTTCAGTCTCGTTTGAGACCAACCAAACAGAACCAGAGGAAGATAATTGCATAATTACAATTCATTAGCTGTTAATTAAATGCTGTGTTCCCCAAGGCTCAATATACGGCTCCATTTCTTTTCCACTGCACACCCGGTCTCTTGGGGATGTCATCAAGAGACACATGCCCATAGTTATACAGATGATACAGTTTTATATTACTGTGTGTCCTGATGCCACAAGACCCTTAGATCCCATTTCCAACTGCATCTTTGACATCAGCAGGTGGTTAGTGGAAGACTTTCTACAGCTCAGCCTGAAAAAAGCAAATTCACAAGTTATTAGTCAGCGTTGGTTCTGACACCACCCCCCTCTGGGGTTGTGAAGGACCTTGGTGTTATCTTAAATTTAAAATCACACAGAAATGAAACAAAAGTATCATTCTTTGACCTGAAAAACCATTTCAGGAGCGAGACAGTTTCTCTCTCAAGCCAGAGACCCACACTTTCATCATTAAAGCCACTTCTCCACTACCGTCTCATTCTAACCGATGATTTCTGTTTCAGTTCTAGCTAAATTGCAAGTGTCTCCTTCGGTAATGTGTTCCTCACTATGTGGGCGTGGAAATGGGCAGGAATTGGGTGGGAAGGTCTCCGCTTTGGCTTCCAGTGCCTTTCAGGATTTATTTAAATTATATTATCATGAATGGGGGGATGAGGGTGGGTTGAGCTTTGTATGGTTTGAGTCTAAAATATTTGTCTAATTTTGCTGCTGACTGATGTCCAAGCCACACAGGGGTCAACAAATTGGTTTTGATCCCCAGAAGCTCTTTCATTAATCCCTGAAAATCAAAACAAGCCCCTGTAGAGAGGTGTATTGTTTTACAGCTATCAGCATGTGGAACCATCTTCCTTAGGGAACCTCCAAAAGAAGACGTCTTTAAAGCAAAGTCTACCACTGAGTGTTTTTGTAATTGATCTTTACTATTTTTTTTAACCATTTATTTCTTTTCGGTGTCAGTTGACGATTATTTTTGACTTATTTTTTGCTAATATATTGAACGTTTTTGCTTTTGCCAGTTTTGCCAACTTAGTTTGCTGTTTTCTTTCTTGCTTACTTATTTCTTTGTGGCTTTTTATATCGCCAGTGTTTATAATGCTTTCCTCTGTTGCCATGGTTGCAGTTTAGCGGGTGCTCATGGGACGTCTCTTTGGGCGGCGGGTTTTTGTTCGATGTATGAAAAGAGTTTTTGAAACTAAGACAGATTTATTGATTGACTGATCTATAAAGTAAAAAAATATTCTCATTCTATCTCCCAAAATTCTCTGAAATATTTTTGATCTGACATCAGCTCAATTTTGTGCCACAAACTAATTGATTTATTAGTTTGTATCCCATTTGACTTGCATTAATAAAAAATAATAAAAAGTTGTAAAACTGTAGGAGCTGAATCATCAGTGAGTTGAGCGTTTTGTGGGAAAATATTTATCTTCACAAATTTGAAAACCTTTTCAGCACCATCTGCAAAAAAAGAAAAAAAATGTGTCAAAACATGTAAAACCATTAAGAATTTAAACATTTGACTATATTGACAGAATATTTAGAATCTTGTCAATTAAAAATGTGAGACAGAGAAACTGTATGAGCCTCTGCACTGCAACAGATTCGTAAGTTAAAACTATTTTTACTCTTATTTCACTGACCACAGTCATCTAAAAAATGAACACTGGAAACTGCATCCAATGAACAGGCTTCTAGAATAATGTCTCTCTGTTTTCTAAAAATGTTCCTTTGGAAATTTCTGTTGGACAGTGCCTCCTATTTTTGACTGCCAATCTCGAAACTCTCCAGCCTTAATCGTAAAATGTCCCCACTCCAAATGAAAGTGTTGATGCTGAATTTTTTATTGCTAGATTCTGCCATCTTTACTGTGATTTATTGATACACCACTGTTTCACATATTGTGAAATAAGAAACACTGTGATGTGATAACGTGTACTTTGTGTTGACTGGAACCCTAAAAAAGAGATGCTGACTGACGATCGGGGGATTTCACTCTGATTGGGCCAAGATTTCCTCACAATTCGGTTGTGCTGCAGTTTGTAATAAAACTTTGCTGTCCAATCAAAGTCATGCATGCAGAGTCTCACTCTTGAAGCATCACCACACCAAGATCTGGAGGACTCTGACAGACGACACCACACCAGCGCAACCAACTGCCTCCATAAATTACTTCTTAATGAGATAGAGTACTGTTGTGTATCATTTAATATTAGTATGTGCAGCTATAGGTTCATCAAGAGATTTGTAAAATACAGAATGAACACTACACTCATATTTTCATTTGTAAGAAAGAAAAGTTAGGATTGTGAAGATAGCCAGTTAGACTCAAATTGTCACTTCAAGCATTAATTAACACAAGGAGTAAAACGGCGTTTTAATGCAAACGCCGTTTGCAAATCTTTCTGTTTGGAGTTGATGTGAAAACAGCCTTTTGCTTTACGTACAGTTCACAAGTTGATACAGAAGTTGTAACATTCATCAGGAGGAATAGAAAGAATAAATCACTCAAGTGGAAGGTAACCTCAAGAAAAACATTGAAGAAAGAAATGAAAAGTGCTCGATTCTTTCACCTCTATAATAGAAGCACAATTGCTTCCCTGTAAACACTGCTCTGCTCGAAGACGAAGAGCGTTTTCATGTGAACTGGTGACATTTTTACACATGACCTGCGTTGGCTTATGTTAATTTAATGATTTGCAGTTATATAGCAGCTTTAACCTTGGCGTCTCTGCAAAGCTCTTCAGTGTTTCTTCAACTGATTCATCCACACACTTCCCTGCATTGTTAAAGAAGCCATGCTAGGTGTTTGCATGTCTTCTGGAGCAAAGTGGGTGGCCCAGAAACTGTCAGCATTTTGAAGGGACAGGTTATCAGTGCTACAACTATAAAGGCTTCTCATTTGTATTGATTCAGTAGATTTTAATTCATTCATTTTGATCAAAACTCAGCTAACAAGTGTAGCCAATCATGGTGTTACTGCCAAACTCGGTGCTGCATAGAGTTCCCAAAAACTGTACTTAGTTAGAGTAGCACTTGAACATATATTTACCCACGAAAAAGTAAAAATAATGACTCAAGAAAGAGTAAAAAAGCATTAGTTAAAAAAAAATAATAAAAAAGCATCTACTTCAAAGACTGAGTAACTTATCAATTAAATTACCAATGATTTAATATTTAAAAATTACATCATCATACAGATCAAAATATAAAGATGAGTGGAACTTTTGCCATTTTAAGAACAAAAATGTCAATAATTCATATATTTAACAAAAATTACAAAATCAGGCAAAATAATTTTTCCAAATCAGTTTCTTTCAATAAAAAACTTATGAAACTTTAATAGAAACTGCAGGTGTGTGTCTGGTGGTTTTTGGTTTAAACAAGTTTGTTTTTCATTCAGTGGGTAGAAAATTCAGAAATTTTACTCAAGTAAGAGGAGCAATACTTCATAATACAATTATTCGAGTAAAAGAAGAAGTAAAAATACTAAAAGTATATATTTTTTTTAATAAAGTTACTCAAGCAAATGTAATTGAGTAACTCGTTACTACGCAACACTGGCCAAACTGCTGTTCTAGTCAAACAATATGGCAGCTGGTTCTCATGGTAAATTGGATAAAGATCAAATATATTTTGTCAAAAGCTTTTACTGCAAGATACTAAATGAAAGTGGATAGTCAGTATTTACAGAGTTGACCCTTCACCTTCTCAATTTCTGCTACTCATTCTGGTATAACAGAAATCTTTGTAAGTACTGGGACAATCTTGACCAGTAGTGACCCACTCCTGGCTTCAACGCCCTTGAGGTTGATCCGTTTATGTTTTGCTTTCACCAAATTCTGTTTGAATTCTTGAGAAAGTACTTTTATATCATGATTTGATACTCTTAATATGAAGTTACTCTCTTGGATCAGAAGCATCCAATTAACTGTTCTGATTGTGTCAGGATGCTTCAGTATCATCACCGTTTCTTCTCTGCAACTTATTCAAAAACAATCAGAATCAGGATTATCACATCCATTGTCATTGCTCCTGCAGAAATTTTGTTTGGTCTTGATGTTTTTTTCTTGGACAGATGCAGCTTGTGTGAAATCTTCCTCACAAAACTGTCACCCAAAAGCCTTTGCTCCTCATTGTGCATTCAGATAGGCTTAGTCACCTTCTGCCGGTTTTGTCCTGGAGTTTGCTTGTAAAGTTTGGACATAAAGAAGCCCTGTTCACTGCAAGTGAACAGCTATTTCAGGTAACCATTGCCAACACAAGAAGAAAATTAATCACAAATCATTTCACCCTTTCACAGCTTCTCCTTTTGTTCTTATACAACTGCTTTGACATGAAGTTACTTTATGAAATTTCAACAAAACTTAATGTGAAACTGGATGGAAATAAATCATGCAACATTACAGCTTATAAAAACAATGCAACAGCAAGTGCAAAAATCCAAATTAACTCCGTTGAAGGATTTAGGTCTTCTTCATTTGATTCTAACTTGGCCAAAACTTGACAACACTCCCACAGATGATATACTCATGGTTAGCGGGTCAGTGACTTAGCGGTCACTGACACAGACCTGCAGTCAGCTGAGTTGTTTGGTGCTGCCTTAATAAGTAACTACCTCCACTGAATGCTGCACACAAAACACAGCCAGACTCAGACAATATCCAGGGGTTATTTTTAGGAACTGGATTTTCCCTGCTGCAGTCTGTCATTACATAGAAGTGAGATGAGATGGAAAACATAAGGTGATGTTATGGACATGGACATTGTAATGTCTGATTGTACAGGAGGACTTGGAAGGAGAAGATCCACCAAGAGACACAGAGTTTGAAAAACAAGTCAAATCTATGGACTCCAGTAGCAAACGATCCACTGCCATCACCCAAACATGCCTATATCTGGAACATATATGTGATAACATCTACTTTGTGTTGACCAGAACGGTCTCGCGATCAAGGGGACTTCACTATGATTGGGCCAAGATTTCCTCACGATTTAGTTGTGCTGCAGTTTGTCACAAAACTTTGCTAATCAAAGTCATGCATGCAGAGTCTCATTGCTGAAGCATCACCTCACCAACATCTGGAGGACTCTGACAGAAGACACCACCATATCATTGTAGGAATCTTACAGATGGAAAAAAAAACTACAGTCATTCTCTCCAAACCTCAGTCTAAATCTCCTAATTGACTTGTAAATATTGACATTTTTGGTCAATCTCGCATGTGGCTTAGCAGCACTACATCACCAAGTTAGCGTAATCAAACAACGTATGAGCAGGATAATACAGGACATTAGCAGAGCCCTGAAATGGAAACTAGAGGTCATAAATGGGAGATATATCTTCCTCGCTGTTGCTTGAAAGCATGAGAAGACACATCATTGCTTGGTGGCATTCAAGTGTTGCTTTATCAACTTTATAAACATGTGCAGTAGATGCAGCTACTGATTACGTGACTTGATAGCAACATTAGGACAGAGTAAACAATAAAAAAGAGATGGGATGGTTTCTAGAGAGGTTTCCAGGCAGGCTTCCTGTAGATATGGTTGGAGTTTATGCTCTTTTGATTTATTATAACACTGATCACTGTGGCTCAATAGTAGCAATGTAAAAAAAAAATAGTACATAGTGGAAAACAGATGGTAAACCTGGACTTCAAATGAGCTGTGGAAAATAAGAGAGTTATGTTTTTATATCAATTCACAGAGGCTTTAATGTCATTATCATTTCTTCCACTTCTTGGTCAGTTATCTAAGCTCCAGATGAACAACATATAATGTGCAATAAGTACTTCATGCATTATGTTTCCTTCTCTGTTTTGGCACAAATAACCTTGTGTTACAGTTTTAATAGAGCAGATTAAAAGACGACGGGTGTCCAGCAAATGTGACGCTTCAGATCAGAGAGAGATCTGTTCTGAAAGTTTTTCCAGTTCAGGTTAAGAGCAGACAGTTCAGGAGTTTGCAGCACTGGCTTTCTGTCAGTTCCAGTTCCTGGGAAGGTTTTCCAGGATCCTGCGCCGGTGTGACGGGTTTGTTACACCTGCTGCACACAGATCCTCCTCTGTGATCCCACTGCACAAGAACAATAGGAGCAAAGAAAATAAGAAAAAAAGAAAATCGCAGCATTGAAGTAAACTTGAACTTACATCCCAAGTAACTTTGGAGTTTCATAAATCTACAAAGTAGAACAATTTACCTAACAAAGTGTTACACATCTAAAACAAAATGTACCAAAAACCAAAAATGTTTTCTTTCCTGTACAGATTTCTTGCTCTGTGGCCCTGAAACAATCCACCTTCTCTCTGATCTGTCATGTGAACTAAACTTTATCTGAAGGCACTCAGAGACTGTTGTGTCTGAATTATTCATAAAAAAAAAAAAAGTTTCCCTCAAAATCCTTTAGGACAAAAGGATGGTAGACAAAAACAATACTAACAATACCAGTCATTTAAGAAGAGAAATGTCACAAAACAGCAAAAAATAATATGATGCAACATAATAATTTTAAGAAAAATCATTGTGGAAGCCCAGTCAAAATTTAAACTACTGCAAATGTTAAAAGAAAAAAACAGTTTTAATGTGTAAAAAATTCTACATTTGTTTTATTACGCTTTTTTTCTTTTTTTTTTTTACAATTTTCATCTGCTTTAATGACTGTTTTACAGCCTGGCTCTCCTGCTTTATAACCATTACAGTCTTTAGTTTGTTGTGTCTTCACCCTCAGTACAAAACTTCCTCTGTGATCGTTTCCCTCCTTGGTGGAGAAACACGATGGAGAACAAGGAGGTTGGAGGCAAATTGTCTACAATGATTGAGAGACATTTCTCTTAGTGTGTTACATTTCATTTCACACAGTAAAACCTTCCCAAGCAAAAGTCCCATCAATCACTTGGGAACTTTTTAATGTGTCAGAGGAATATTTGCAATGTAACCACCATGTTAAATTATGCATAATTTAATAGAAATACAATAAAAACTAATAAAATACAGTTCTATTAGCGACAGAAAAATTTAGAATCACAACTTCTGGTGTTCCTGGTATTTGTTGCGTGGAAGGACTTCTTTATTTAAATGGGTTCACTTTTCAGAGGGATACACAGTGAGAGTAACGTGATTTTAGTCATTGCATGTTTATAAGAGCGATATGCTGTAGTCCTCCCATGGCAGTGGACAGCATCCACACAGTCAATAAAACACTTTAATATAAGTTGCTGCTTTGACATGATCACAGCAGTTCCAAGACATATGAACAAAAATCCTGAATAAAACATAGAATATTTCAAAATCAGACACCAGACAAGTGAATCACAGCTCCGAACGCCCTGTTGAGAAACGCTAAGCTAAAGCATTTTCTCTGCCTACATGCCCCAGAATGTTGCGCGGTTCTGCATCACAGTTCAGATCATTTTCTACACATCGAATATTGAAAAATATGAGGTCAAAATATTCACCGCTGAAATCTGGTCGAGTTTCTACCGCAAATAGCACATTTAAAATTAGACAAAGCTAACTTACAAGTAACTTTTAGGCTAAATATAGCAACTTGTTTTCAGAAAATAATTCTTTACGATTAATAAAAAATAACTAGTCACACTGTCAGATTACTTTACTTCTAATAATCTAAATACCAGTTAAATAATTTGCTAGTGGATCTAGTTCTCCTTTATTAATATTAAGCAATTATTCACTTAAAACAAGCTGAAAATGTATTTACAAGTTAGTATCAGACGCATTATCTATCGACATTGATTCCGCGTTTATCGTTATTGATTTATTGTCCAGCCCTAGATAAATGTAACTAATTCCTACTCGAATGGGGCTCAATTGTTTACCTGAAGTAATCCAGGTCGTCCCAACCACTGAGGCTGAGTCCCAGGGTGTACTTTTGAAGACCTAAAGTACTGAGAAGCTCCTGCACAGTTTCTGGTGCACCTTTCAGGACAGACACCTGCATTGAGATTCAGTAGAAAAACTTTATTTAACAAGGAATCAATAAACGTGGCATCACTAAATGTCTGCGTTTTTTACCTCTTTATCCCAGACGTAGCCTCGGTCTCCATGCATGGACGGGCCGTTTCCATAACTCGCCCTCTGTCTGACTACAGACGGGCCTCTTTCCTTTGAGGGGAAGAAGTCGACCTCACTGAGGGACTTGGCAATCTGCAAAGCGGTGAGGGTTGTCTCCTGTCGGGGGTTGCTTCTCAACGATCCAGGAAACAGAGTGCTGACAATGTGTCAAAGAGGTGGGGGTGTAAGGCAGAAGGGACGGGGACTTTGGCTGCATGGCATTTCTCCTCCTTGGTTGAAGCTGGCGTTTATCTCTTCTGGTGTTTTTATGTGTGATATCAGAGTGGTTGATGCAAATGTTGCCTTCAGGCTGCATGGAGTCATGAACATTTAGTTTTCCTTGGTATTTTTCTCCGATTTGTGACGTCGGTTCCTGGAATTGAGGGACATGATTTCTTGGGGAAGGAGACACTGGAGCCTGGTTTTGGGCTGGAAAGAGCTGATAGGACGAGTTGGTTTGGGACGGATGAAGGTCTTTGGTTAGGTTGCACTGGGACAAGATGGCTGGGATTTCAATTTCGGTAAAGTCTGATCTGTGACAGGGTCTCCTGTCGAAGCCCTGCCGCACTGACACTTTTGGAAGCTGCAGGGCTTCGTTTCCAGACCAGATGACCTGGGGGTCCCTTCGCTGAGGAAGGGCCTCCTCCACCCTGTGTGGAACTGATACGCCTTCAAAGATGAAGTAGGCAGGATTGGTGTAGCTGCTCACTGTAGGTTTAACAGGCACTCCTGATGGCCTACATTAAATAAAACAGTTTATCACATGAACAGCAGGTTTCACTGCAACTAGTCAGAATGGCTTGAATCAAAAATGCAAGTTTGCAGTTGGAGTCTTATTTCTAGCGCAAGTGTCTTTGTACAGTTGAAATAAGACAAAACTAACTTCTAGGTAACTTTCCAGCAAGATATAGATATGAGTTTGCTTTTAGATATTAAACTAGAACCAAAACAAAAATACGTTCTAATATTTTGTCAATCTGTTTCTTTCATGTTTCTGTTTCTACAGGAACAGGCTTAACACCTTTAATTGCACCATCAAATTAGAGCTTCAGTGACCAATTTTTAGATACTTAATGCATTTGTCAGAGGTTGGTGATGGTGAAAGTAACAGTCTACTGCTAAGCATCTTGGATTTAGCAGGTGGTTTTCTTTTGAAACTACTTTCTTGTTGGTTTACCTAATCAAAAACAGGAACAGAACAACTGCTTTTCAAAGAAGAAAATGTTTCTTATTAAACTAACCTGCTGTGTTAAAAACACTTTAAGCAACTAAACACTTTGGATCTTTTTAATTAATCAAAGGCAATTTCAGTCCTGGCGATTTTGCTTTCTAAGACTTACTGACATGTTACATTCCTCCCAAACACAAAGGAACTGAATAAAACATCAATAAAAACTTCCATGTACTAAAATATTCAATTGTTAAACATTTGTATGGGATTCTAGATACTTTCAGCTGTGTAGTAATAAACCAAGTGCTGTAGTTAAATTAAACCAAGTGGTAGCAGAATTAAATAATCAGACACAAGTTTGTCCGATTTATTTTCATACTAAACGTGGACAAATCAGCAGTGATGTAACGCTACTAAACACGACTGCTAAAAAGAGAAGCTGTACAATCACATTGAGTGTTGCCACCTCAGATAGATCTTAAAACAAAAACGTGGTGGTAAAAAGTGGTTTCATTTACAATAAAGGAGAAACTTATCTGAAAACGACAAAAATCAACTTTATCATGTTCCTGTTTCAAGTTAGAGAAACAAAACTTACTCTTAGTAACACAGTTGCAATACTTATCTGTATTATGCATCACAGCAGCATTGCTACTAAAGGAGTTTGTATATGAAAAACCAAGACAATAAATTCGTTTTTACTGCCCTTCCTCTCCTTAATGGTTTTGGACATAAATACAAACTACAGTTTTCAAATCATGAAACTCATAAAATAACTTATATCTACCACATTTTTTGGGACATATTTTAATTCGTGTAGCCAGACCCATTCCTGATTACTGCCAGATTTGTAGTTTGCAAGAAATCACCTAAATAGAACCTGCTAGGTGACATGAAGTAGGCTGAAAGAGGCCATAACATAAGGAATAGAGGGCAAAAATGGCTTCTAAGGTGAAAATTCCTGTTGAAAAAAGGTTTGCTTTTGGTGAAATATTCTCTGGACTGACACGAATAAAGTGGAACCTAAGAGGAGAATAATCCCAATTACATAGATAGAGGCGGCCTAGTTAAAGTTCAGACTTAAGTCTGATGGAGTCACCCTTCTCCATGTCTCTGCTGTTTAATTAACACATTTTGCAACAAAGACTGAAAAAGTTGTTCAATTTTAAGGGGGAATTACATTTTCACATGTGATCAAGTTAGTTTTGTTTTTGATCAGCAGCATTTCAGTGTGATAAAAATGAACATATAAAAAAAAAGAAACAGAATAATCTGAAAGGGACAAATTTGTTTTCATAGTGCATTATATGCAAGGCAGCCATACTGGAATTTGAGATTAGTACAAAACCTCCAAATTTCCATTTCTTCTCATTTTCAAACTTTGAAATGGAAAATCGAAAATTCTGAGTAAAAACAGAATTAACTTATTCAGCCACTCATACAGAGCCAATGTAACAAAATTTTAATTTTAATTTATCTGTCCTTTCTTTGTAAGATATAACACTACTCAGTAACTCTGTACAACAAATGTTCTGGGTAAACTGTATGTAATGTGACCTGCTTTGTCATCACAAATGCAGATTTCTCCTCTTCTTTTATTGCTTACCTGCAACTACAGCTGCTTTTAACATTCAGGAAACGATTCAAAAAGGTTGAACTCTTAAATTAAATGCAATTTTTCACTGCTTCCATTAATTTGAACATTTTGCACTTGAGTGTTAAAGCCTTCCTGTTCATTTACAGCATTGCATTTAAACAATGAGACATTCATACCGAGTCACTGTGATCCGTGCTGCTGCATGAGACACGTGTCCCCTTCCAGGACCTTTATCGTCTTTCTCAAAACAGAACAAGTCTGAAAAAGCAAAGTTAACAGAAATGAAAACCTAATTCTGCAATCGTCAAAACTTCTTCTAAGTTTGTGTGTTCCTTGCATGCAAAAGACTGCTGCCAGTTTGCAGTAAAACAGCAAAGTTGTGTTTGTGTGTTGTGCCTGACCTGGTGGCCTAAAACCCAAATGTCCTGTTTCAGTGTCTCAGGATGCATCTGGTCAGGGTCAGTCAGTCAGGAGCCAAAAGAGGAAGCAGTCGAGAGATACAAGTGTGTAAAGCCAAGCCAGGGGATCATTGAGGAACCAAATAGAGGAAGCGATGTGAGGCTCACAGAAGAGTCGAAGGGCACAGTGACAGTGGAGATGAAGGTTTAGCAGGAAGTGATAGTGCAACCAAGGCAAAGATTCACAATGGAAGAGTGTCAGCTGACCCACCATAAATCTTCTTCCGTGCGCCTCGCCTGTCCTTGGATACGTGAACTCTGACCCGTCCTCGTATGGAGCCCATCTCCTCACCACGATGAGTCAAAAATGTCTCAAATTTCTGCGACGAGCCCATCACCGACCGCAGAGCAACACAACATTCACCTACGGAAATCATTTCAGTCAAAAACTACCCAAAAGTGTTTTTTTTGTTGTTGTTGGTAACCCCACATCTCATGCAAACAAAGCTTAATTTTTCCTGAAATGTTATTCAGTTACACATATTCATCTAATGCATGCCTGTTGTAAGTTATCTTTTTTCGATGATCCATATCGTTTAAACCTGAGAAAATAGAAAAATAAAAGAAATCAATAATGGGAAAATTTACTTTTTATGTCTATGAGTAGAGCTTTAAAACACCAGCCTTCAATCCTGAAACAACTTCAGCATTTTGCAGCTTCAGCTACAGACGAATACAGAAATCTCAATCAGAATCTTTTTTGGCATATTTTTTTCCCTGAGACATTTAACTGTGATGTAACTGACTTTGCAGTTCATATTTTGAAGAATGTGTTGATCTCTCCAGCTGCTTTTTCTTTCTAAGAAAATTTTGAACCACCATTTGACATTGACTTTTTAAATAAAGTGTAAGCATAAGCACTGCATGTCTCCATTAATTATGCTGATTCATTTGTGCAGAGACTAGTTTATCTCAGAGCTGTAGGCCTTGTTTATCAAGTTAAAGCATAATACTCTGAACTTATTGCTGTGATGAGAGTAAAGTGCAAAAATGACTTATGGGTGAGGTTTCTTTGGATGTGATGTTTGTGACGGCACAGATTACCGTAAGATTCATATCCATCGCAGGACTTCACAGACAGCAGCAAGTGCTGATCCTGGAGATACTCCAGGTCAGACACGACTGGAATGAGCTTTAGCAGATGTAAACAAAAATAATGTTAGGAAAAACAACAATAAATGCTTTTTTAGAACCATTTTTCAATTGGTTGTAGCCGCTGCTGACCTTCGGGAGCTGTTTGCAGGTCCAGCCCAGTTTGAGAAACCCAGGAACATCACAGCTTTGTAAATTATTCTCACTGGATCGTTGTGTCTCTGCAGGTAAATTCAGGAGTTAATTTCTGAAAACCGAGTCGCATCTTGGTTTACAGGGTCGTTTTGACACCATTCTGCACCTTCAAGGCATGAGGAATGAAACTCGATGAAGAACTTGGACTTGCTTGCAGTCTTTACTATGGTGTCAATTTCTTCCAGCTCAATCCAGGCTCTCTCCACACTGGAGTTTGAATCTGTTTAATAAAAAATAAAAAACACAAGAAGAATGGTTAGAGCATATTCTAACCATTTATAACCAAAGGTTTACAGTTACAGATGCACCTGATTTGCTGCACGGAGACGTCACTCCCACTTGGAAAGTGGCAAAAACAGGTGAATGATCACTTGTGAAGATGTCATCAGTGCAACCTGGTAACAACAAAAAGCTTTCTTAGCATTATTATTATTATTATCACTACAAAAACACCTTATATATGTTGTGACTGACAGCATGATGAAGAAGAAGAGCTGTCAGTGTGACAGGGTCTTGCAACACTATTAATATCCCTTAAATGTTTCATAATTCATACACACCCTTATCTTCCTCAAAAGTTACTTGCAAGTTCATAGCTGCACTAAAAACTAAACACTAAGTAGAATTTTGTATTTTTGCAGTAAGGATTTGAAAATATGTGTATAGGTGCTTTTTCCCCCCCATCTGATAGAGCTTGAGTTACTTTGAAGGGTATAAATGCTTTTGCAAATCACCATATATCAACACACCAATTTTTTTACAAAAAGGAAACTTGTCTATCTGTACAGAAACACAAGTTACATATAAATTTGAGGAAATTACTCTGCATTTGTGGACCACAGCCCAGGTTGAATGCCATTCGTGCTGCTCATGTTACTTTCATTTTTACAATTTAAAAGAAATACTTGGAAGCATCTACTCAACCTTATAATTGCTTCATAAAAACTTATGTCCACGTCGACATTTGACCATTTGTAAATGTTTTGCAGCTCATATTTATGTTTTACCCATTTGAAGGTTTTTCCCAAAGTTTATTCTTCCAAGAAATTCCCAACCACATTCTCACCATAGGCCGTGCAGATGATGTGCGTTTCTGGGTAGGACTTCCACAGAATCCGGTCGCACCACGATGGAACATTAACTCGCACCTGGAGTCAAAGAATGCAAAGTTTCAGAAACACCAACATGGCCTTCTCTGTCTTGAATGCCATCAGTTTTTCAGCTTTTAACGCCTTTACTGACCAATGACCCAGAGGAGTAATTGGATGCATGTCTATTGCATTGTATATGTGCACACCTACACACACACACATATATATGCGTGTGTGTGTGTGTGTGTCCTTCCATTCACAACAGGCATTCCTCTTTAAGACAGAAAGTTAATTCTTAACTGTCTATTTTTAGCGATTCGAGAGCTGCTGTCACTTATCCCCACAAATTCCTGAAATAGGATTAAGTTACAAATAAATGATCTTAAGAAGTATACACTTGGAACTGAGCAGTGGTGCTTCAATCGTCTGGACTCTGGCTTACTGATCTGAAGGTCAGGGGATCAACAATCAGTTCTTTCGAGCTCCTGGTGTTTTGGCATTCTAGTGAGCTTTCGAAGCTTATCTGCTGCTGGGACATCTTACTTTGGCTTATCCTGTTCTCACATCACAGTTTCCTAATAAGTTTCAATCTGTGGATTTTGGAACCAAACTCTACACATTAATCTATCTTTCTTGTTCACAGTACCACAGACTGTATATTCTTCTAAATTGTTAAATAAAATAGATTGGTGTTTTTCATAACTTTACTTTCGTAGAATAGTTCTTCTAATGGTCCTCTGTTTTTGCATCTGTTCTAGCAATTGTTACCTATATTTTTATGCCTATCTATTTGTTTTATCCATCAATTTTTTTGATGTGCTTTTTATTTGACTGGGAAAAAACTCACTCCTGACGTCTTGTACTTCTGCCAAAGATAGCAGTCTCTGGAGCCTCTCTCATACCGGTAGGTGGGTGGAAATGCAATCTTTTCTTCCTCTTAATCACAAAAAACAAACACAAAGAAAGAAAAGTCAAATATTTTACAATTATACCTAAGTAAAACGAAATGTTGAATCTGTTTTGCTTGGAACTTACTGAAATTGAAAAATGCTTTCCTTTTCTGTCTTTCTCGAGTCAGCTGGTCTGCAAACATGAGCTCCTCAAATTCTCTTTTGGAAACATGTTTCAGGATGTCCTGCAGATGATATAGACCATGAAGATGCAGGATATTCCCTAATGTTACATCACACAGGCTGTGTGTAACAACCTGTGTGATGTATTTGATTTCTCAGAATCAATTACATGATTTCTAAGAATTACTCTTTAGTTTAATATCAGTGTGTCCACAATGTTGCACGCTTGTACTTTATTCCACAGTATTTAAAGGAGTTCACCAGAGATTCATATTAAGATGCCTGCTCTTTTTTCTCAGTACATACAACATCGTTGTGATCATTTATTCAGATGACACAATTTATTATGTTTCAGCTCAATTTCTTTACTCTGGAAAATAGATGTTGTACAGTGTGCCAGACTTCCTTTGTTTTAATAAAGGATAATCAAAGGTTATAATATTTTAAATGGGAAAAAATTGGTTTTCAAAAAGTCCTCAGGTCAAATTGAAACAGTCTGTCAAGCCTAACCCTAACCCTGACCTTACCCTAACCCCTAAATATCATTATCAAAGAGAATTTGTATTTAGACTCATAATGAAAGTCTTTTTTCCAAACTGAAACTTAAACTTTGGTTCCCTTTTTAGAAGAAATTCAAACTGTACGTGAGAAAACATTTCAGCTGAACATGACACATGGAAATAAATACGAAGGGTTTTTACTGGTTTTATAAATCATTCATGATTAACAAAATGAGGCTTCTTTGTCAAAATAAAAATAAAAAAAGCTGAGAATGGCACTGTTGGAAAAAAACCTTGTGTAAAATAATGCAGTAAAATATAGAGAAATTTAAGCGGAACGGATACTTTTTATATTCGCTGTCTGCAGACATCAGATGTTTTTTTCTGTAAATAAAATTAAGTTTAGATTTTTTTTTACCTGGGTTATTTACAAGTGTAACTTTTCCTGTATTTTACAATTCATCTTTTCTCCAGAGTCAGAAAAAAAAGGCCTGTAAATAAGCAACTTATATTCCCTTGAAGATTTTTACTAAACGATCTGAAACAGCTGGTTAGGATCCCTGTTAATGAACTGGGGGATTTCTTTTACATTTGTTGTCTGTTTTACTGTTTCTGCTCTATATGGGATTGTGTTCTTTTGTACTAGAGAATGTCAATATTTGCTGTAATAAGTCAGTCTGACCTGTACATCCAGGTCAAGCCTGTAGTTGAGGTCTCCACACCAGAAGAGATGAGTGAAACGAAGGCTGATGTCAAAGGCAGAGAGATGTTTGTTACCCAGGGAAAGCAGTCTGAGGATGTCCACAAAGCTCTGATTCCTCCTGGTGTTATAATATAGAAAAATACATAAATAAATAACAGAAACAACATCAAGTGAACTAAACCTTCTCCAAGACATTTGATTTCTGAACCTTAGCACTTTGTCACTTCCAGAGGTCAGGTGGCAGTTCACAAACCCAAAAGAAGTCCCATTGAAGAGGAAGGAGACTCCAACTCCTCCCTTGTTTCCTGAATCAACACAAACAATCACACCTCAATTTAAATGTTTTTATTTTTTCCCATTTGATTTGTGTGATGGAGAGAAAATGCACAAATCCTACCCAGGGTGTTTCCAAGACCAGTTTTTACACTGGCTGTGTTCACATGGCTGACTCGACTCTCATGCTCCGGATTTACAAACACAGCCAGCCTCATATTCCAGAGGGACTGCACTGCCACCTGGAGGACAAGAGGTTGCATTACAACACATATTTCTACAAGTATAAAAACACGTTTATCTGTTTTCTAAGGCTCTGTGTTTTTATGCATGCTGTGATCTTATCTTCGATGTGAGAAATAATTTTCATAATTTTTTTTATACATGAATATGTATAAAAAATATTTCAACCTGATAAACCCAACGTGCGTTTTTCAACACCGTGGGCCATGTATTTGACAACAGAGATTAACATATACTGAATGAGAAGATACATAACATTTTGTTTTGACAAAGGTTTATTCTGTTTTTGATCAGCTAAAATTACCATAATTATTCCTATTTCTGAAATGCCACAAGAATGAGAAAAATTATTATTTTATTTAATTTTCCTTTTTATTTAAAAATTTCCATAGATATCCTTAATATTACACTAAAGCAGTGGTTCCCAAAGTGTGGGGCGCGCCCCCTGTGGGGCCTGCCATGCCATTGCAGGGGGGCGCAGGAAGCGGTATAGATGAATGGGGGGGGGAAGCATTTCACTGTAAAGATGGTTTGTAGTGTGTTTTGTTGCAACCTGAACAGTGAAATAAACTTTGTGGAGTTTGAAAACAAAATATGTGTCTCAGTTTAGGTCTGGTTGAACGATGTGTGTGCCACGTTGATTTTTGGGGGGGATTTTCCTGTAATCCATAGAAGGGCCCAGAAAATCTTTGGGAACCATTGCTCTAAAGTATTGACTGTTTTATTGGCTAACCTTTAGCCCTTTTGTAACTAATTTGGCAGTGGGCTTAGGCTCCTTGCCTACTGTAAGAATCCTGTGACGTCATCTACATGCATAAGCTGGTCGCACTGCATTTATATTCTTATTTATACCATCCTTTTCATTCAATGAAACCTGTTTTCTGTTTATTCCTGTGTACTTTACTCTATTTTCTTTAGCTGCTTCAGTAACTGAATTTGAAGTCTTACCTTGTGAAGTGCGCTAGTGCCTACTGCATCCAAACGCAACAAAATGTTGTAAATACATGTTTAGATTATGTTCCAAATGTGTTTTTTTTTTCTCCTCATCTCATACCAGTAAGGCCAAGCGCTTCCATTTTAGTTTCATCAGACCGCAGGACATTTACAGACTGTAATCTGTCTTTTTCTGTTACTTTTGGTGTATTGGCTTCTTCCTCTCTGCGTGACTTTTCAGCCCATGTCAGCACAGGACTTTTCTATTGACAATGACAATTTCTTACACGTTTTGGATAGCATCTTCGCAAAATGTTTTGTTTTTATCTTGGAGTTGCAAAGAAGTTTCATACTGTTTCACCTTGAACAGTATGAAGACATTCTCATGGTGTTTGATTAATCTGACATCTTGAAAAGCCTTAAAATACACCTAGATTTATGATTGCATTTAAAGGGGAAGTATTTACAGACGTGTCCTAACATTTAATGGTTATGCACGTGGTTTATAACCAGCTATTTAAAAAATGAAGTAGATAGCACTCTTAATACAAATTCATAAACCAGGTGTGGAGATAATTACGAGTTTGAAGTCGATTTGAGTGTAGCTGCGAAGAGTTGATTTGATTTGCTCTGTCCACTCTCTCTCCCCCTGAGGGTTTTCCTGAGTGCCTAATGCATAGATGTCGTGAGGAAGCAAAGCGGTCGACTCATCAGGAGTGTGTCCCAAACCACAACAGGTCACCCACGACTGCAAGGTCCGAGGAGGAGGGGAACCACCTGCAGACACAAAAACAGGAAGTTTGGCTCCTGCTCAGTTTTCTCTCAGAAACAGTGAAAATCAGTGTCAGCACACAATATTACCCATATTCCAGGTGCCAACAAACACAGAGACCATGTCAGGTTCCTCCAGCTGAGAGTGCCTGGACTTCATCAGCAGGAGGAGCTGGCAGAACGAGTCGCATTTCTGACAGAGATGAAACGAAAACATGTAAGGGAAGCAGCTAATTTAATTGAAAGGTTAATCTTATCATCCTGCCTTACCCGTGCACTCTCAAATGTCATCTCCCGCGGTGTGCTGTGGTAGCTGTCAACAACCATCCGGATCTTGGCTGGGTGATTTTGGAACTTAACAATCTGAAGAACTGATATAAGGGGAAATATCACATTTTCTGCAGAGTATTGGTAAAGAACATCCTTCTAAAAGGCAGGTACATAGGAATCTAACAAACACATGTTTATAGATGTTTTGATTATACTTAGAAATTTACAAGTGAAACATCCTCCCTACATGAAAGTGCCCAGTAAAATCTGAGCATGTTTAATCTCCTTTAAGCACCATTAAACCATCTATTGCTGAAAATGACACTTATTCCAACATAATGGCATGAAATGTAAAAGAAATGTTCCAAGCTCTAAAAAGAATAATTTTCTTACTCCTGTTTTGAGATACTTTCTCGATACCAAATGCACTCGACTTCCTGTCAAACAGCAGGACTCCAGCGTCCACATCCACAGAGACAATTTGTCTGCCGTACCTCACCATCTTCACCTGAAACAAAACATCATTCATTGTTCTGTGTGATCCCAAAAATGATCAAATCTATTTAGTGATACAACAGCTTTTCAGAGTCTGATTTAGGCACAAATCTTTTATGCTCTTAACAAAGCATTCCATCAGATTGAGGTCTGGACTTTGACTGGGCCATTTCCTCAACTTGATTATTCCCTTTTTAAGAGATCAAGCATACAAGTGAAACCAGAAATGTAACTATTGTAAAATAAACAATCTTCTATTTTACTGTCTGGCATTAACTATTTTAATAGTTAATACATAACTTCATATTTATCAAAACGTACAACAGAAACCGCTTTAGCTTTAGAAGCTAGCATCCACACTCTTCCTTAGCTCCGGGATACAGCCAATCAGCGCCAAGGAAAATTAATGGCTCTCCTGGATTGGCTGCGATACGAACATCAGCCAATAACGTGTAAGGTAGTATGAGCTTAGTTGCTTCAATTTCCAAAAACTAAATTCCCTTTCAAATATTTTAATATTATAGAATTTAGAGTCGCGCTGCAGAGAAAAAATTGCGAATAGTTGAACCTGCTGGTGGTTTACTACTGAGTGCACTTTCTTGAAAGAACATTGCTGCTGTTTTCCATCTGAAATCCTAACAGACTGGCAAGTTTTTCTTGATTTTGCTTTACCATTCATGTAAAAATTATGGCTAAACATAACAAGAGGGTTCTTTTTAAAACAGATTCACCTGAAAGGAGTGCACAGACAGCTGCCTTGTGTTGGTCTTTGCAGGTGTTACAATGGTGGGCGCTGGATCAGGAGGCGGCGGGCTGGGCTGCACTGCCAGGTTATGGTTTGTCACAGCATCTTGTAATGCTTGCAGAACCTAGATGTGGAAAAATAAAGCACTGTTACATTTACATCACAAGCAAGAAATGTTTATTCCTCATTTGTCTAGCTGCATATTCAGATGGGAACTGCAAACCATTGCTAAAGATGAACTATGTTGCTTTATTCCAAATAGCAATTTGCAAGCACAATGTATTGATTTCAACAGTTTTTCAGTTTATTAACTCTGAGAACACACCTTTTTCTCCAACGAAGAAAGGAGGCTGATCAAAGCTGAGATTTTACACAACAAGCTATCAATCTCCTTCTCTGGACCCTCGTTCCCAAAACACAAGATAAAAGCCATGATGAGTGTATGAATCCTCAAACTACAGTGATACATTTCCAAGTGTAGTTCATGGTTTATTTTAGTACCTGTGCCTTGCTAGGAGTTAAAGAGCAGCTGGGATGGTCGAAGACTTTAGCCAAGGTTTCTAGACTGGAAAGAGTGAGATCTATCTCACTGTAAAAGCAATAAAGGCATCACTTCATCTTATTGTCACCGTTCAACATAAAAAATTCAATCAAAACTGTAATAAAAATTAGCTAATATGCAGTCAAAGTTTGAATATCTCTTTACCTTTTACAGATTTTGTCATGTTACAGTCACAAATGTTTAATATAATTGCCTTTTTATGTGTCACAGACCAACAGAAAACAGGACATAATTGTAAAGTCTAAAGATAAATACATGGATTTACTTTAATTTTTGCAAACCATGGCTCTTCACCTAAACAATTTGGAGGAGTATTAATCAGAAAAGCTGCTGAAAGGCCAATTGTAACTGGAGAGGAAATACAAATAGTCAAAGTCAAAGACCAGACCAAAGTCAAACTGATTTGCAAAATCTTCAGTCTGCAAATTTGGTATAAACAAATCCCAGAACACTTCCTGTTGAATTTTAATTATAAGTTGGTTGTAATAAGAGCTGACGAGGGGAGATGAGTCCATGTTTTTTCTTACATTAAAACTATTGAAAACCAAGTAATATTTTCCTTCCACTTCACACCATTTTTATAAAATCTATACAAAATTAACTGAGACTCGTTTTTGTTACATGACAAAATCAAAAATATGTAAAACTGCATCTACTGTTTGTTGTTAAGAGGGACGCTAACCTGTTGAGGCCTTGGCAGGCTGTAGCCAAAGTGCGCTTGAGGTGATATAAAGTTGTTGCCCCTTTATGCACATTCTCCAAGTCCAGGGGCAAATCAATGAAGAGGTAGTCATTGAGCAGGCCAATCACTTCACCTGCAATGCTATAAAAACATACAATAAAACACAGATAATGTAATTGACCCCCATTGTTTTGGTTTTCTGACTATTACTGCTGCTGGAAGTTAGACGTTGCCTCAGAAGAGAAAAAAAAAAAACACTTTCTGAAACTTGTGGGTAGTTGAGCAGAACAGCACTGTTTATTATTAGGACCTGAACAGCCACTTGGAACAGGCCACTAAAGCTGCAATGCTTGATTGCCAGCAGGTGCATGTATCTATAAAAATGAATAAATGGAAAACAGGATGCCGTGGAAACAAACTTCCTTCTGTAATGTGATTAAAGTAAAAGTTTTAATGATTTGGTGAGACGAAACTGAAACCGCTGTTACATTCGAGGATTTATTGTACTCATTTGAAGCTTACAAATGTTTCTTTATGAAATAATGACTTAGTGGGAATCTGTCATGTGGTTTTGTGCACTTCATTTTAGGTTTTAACAAGACCAGAACATTTATATGACTGAAATTAGATGCTTATATAACCATTTTTTCACGCTATCTGACATTAAATCAGGCTAAACATTTGCAGTGTTAGTTAATTTAGTTTTTATAAAATTAATATGAATTATTTATAGTTGTTTATCTTTGTTAGCCTTTCTCAAAGTTAGAATATTACTATTCCATTAAACGGTGTTGGAACACCAGAAGCTAATATCGCGGCTTTGTAAACTGTAAACTGGGTTAATTCACAACATCTGAGTCCATTTGCGCCACAACTTTAGATCTAAACCTCAAAACACATCGCTTTGCTGCATGATCTCATGGAAAAATAAAAGTTTTTTTAAAAACAATGTCAGTATAAGAATAGATCTGGAGGTTTTTTGCCACTTTCGTCTATTTAAACAATCATATGAATGCATAATGCCCAGGTTTTGATACAAAACACATTCTTCTCTGTAAAGAACTGGTGATGACACTGACTGAAACTTTTAAGAGAAAATTACCATCTATAAGTCGCTAATATTCTCCTAAAGCAGCACAAAAAACCAAGAGGTAAGATTGAAAATGCACACAGGGTCAAAGGCCATCACTCCAACTGTGAAGGATGGATGGCAGCATCATGGTGTGCAGGTGTTTTGCTGCAACAAAGTCAGGGTTTTTTGGAGTATTTATCAGAAAGTCCTAATAGCAAACAAGAGTGAGAAAGGCAGGCCTCAAATCTGACTGAGTTACAGTGGTTCTGTCAGGAGAAATGGGCCAGAATCCCAGCAAACTGAAAGGAAACCTAAAAGATTTTACTGAAATCAAAAGCTTAGGGGAAAAAGCTAAGTAAGGCTACAGATCTTTTTAAACACTAAGTGCTTATGTATCATCACAGTTTTTATTTAAATTAATTATTAAGTTAAATTTGTATCAGTAGAAAAGCAACCTATATGATATTATATTTGTTCTGTTTCACATGACTCCCATTGTCACACATTCTAAACTATGAGTAAATCATCAAAAACTGACGCACAGGAAGTTGTTTTTCTGTTCGTTAACTGAACGGTTTAGTTGGCTGTAAATGCAGCCCATCCGACCGAAACGTTAAGAGGTTGGGGTTTGTGGTTGTGCTCTCAGCTAAAGGCAGATCCAACACAAACCATGCAGGGAAGCTATGAGTGTTAATTTAGAAAAGTATGTCACCATGATCTGTGACCTATTTTATATACCACCTATTTAGGGACTCTTTTTTTGGTATATCCTATAACCTTCTGAAGAAAAATCAACCATTTTGGGGTCAAAGTTTGGTCCTACTTCATCCCCAAGAGCCCATGTCCTTTTGTTTAGCAAATTTAGCAAGGAACATATAACACTTACCCAGAATAGATTTTCTAATACTGTGTTCATCAGTAGTAGTGAAGCTTGTAGTCTTACGTTTTTAAGCCATTATCCCTATTGGCCTTGGTGTGTATCATATCCAATTTGTTTTATCTATTTGTTAAAAGTATTTTCAGACAAAAGTATTAGTGGCCAACAAATGTAAAATGATTAATCAGAAGAAGTTAAATCCAACAAGTTGATTTTAAAAGGGATTGTCCAGGTTGTAGAAGGAACTTAAAGAGTTTGTTGTTTTTACAGCAAAAAAGTCATGGGTTCAAATCTTAACATGGGTTCTTCATTAATAGAGTTTGCATTTTTTCCTTGTGCATGAATGAGTTCTCACCGGGAACCCCGGCTTCCTCTCAGCCCAAAAATATGACCTATAGTGTAACAGTAGTAAAAATATTTCTAAATGTAAACTGTTTTCCAAAAAGTTACTCAAGTAAATGTAATTAGTTACTAAATAAGTTAACTGTTCATGGACTTCTCTTCTGCATCTCTGATGTGATTTTGTTTTATGCTCACTGGGATTTTATCGCTTCCATAATATATTCCGATGCCATTTGTTTTCATAACAATGGGTTTTTCATAGAAGAAAAACTATTTCATTTGTTTTTCTAAACTGACTTTAGGTATCAGTGGTTGTTTAACATGAATGGAAGGTATACAAAGTTTTAATGTGGTTAAGAATCTAAACGTCGCCTTAGGTCATAAATTATTTACTTAGATGTGTTCATCTCAAGCAGCTTCTCCAGGAACAAGGCATGAGGGGCTGGTTTTGTTGGTGTTCCCACGGGTGACACTGTGTTGACCGGGGCTTGGATGAGAGACGGCTTCTCATCGTCTGTGTATAAATATGAAACAAAAATTAAACTCAGTATCACTAGAAGAATTTGTAATTGTTGACAATTCATTCTGAGTAAAATTACAGAGCAGTTTAACTATGTTTGCATACTTTTGCATATGTTTCACTTTTTCACATCCATCTATCTGAAATTGAAACATTCAATTTCAAAATGTGAGGATTTTTTTGTGACAGACCAAAAAAAAACACAAACTGACACATGACTGGGAAGTGGAAGGATAATTATACATGGTTTTATTTTAAATAAAATTTAAATAGTGGCAGTAATTTGAATTCAACTAACTTTATACTGTCACCATCAATAAGATCCAGTCCACTGCAAAACAAACATATAAGTCATATCAAGTATTTCTGGTCTAGTTTTTAGTATACATATACTTATCACAAGATTTTTTTTTTCCCCATGTTATAAGTGAAATAATCCACCAGTGGAAATCCCACTTTTCATCAATATTAAGGAATTACTCACTCAAATGAAGTGCCTATGTCTTGCTGAAAAGTTACTTATAAGATAGTTTTGTCTTATTTCAGGTGCAATATGATAGTTGCAAGAAAAAACTATACCAAAATACTTGGTAGGATTTGTGTTTTTGCAGTGTGTTTTTAGTAAAGGGAGCACAAGTGGAAAAACAGCATCATTAACACAAAATCCAAGAAACAGCCAAAAGATGAGGGATAAACATCTTACAGAGCATTTACAGTTTGAAACAACTCCAAACCTTGAGAAACATGTCTGTCCATTTAGAAAATAGTTTCAGTTCAAGATGTTTTGAAATGATGGCAGCTTGTGACCCACCTGAGCTCTCATCCCCTGCGTCTGTGTCACAAGGAACAGCGTAGAGAAGAGGGATGACTAAGCCTTTGTGGGGTTGCTGGTATCCCAACACCAAGTCCTCCAGTGTCCGAAAACAGTTCACCTGCACGCCTTGGGTTGTCTGCATGCAAACACAACAGATTTATTGCATGTGAAAACTGGAAACTGCACAGAAGCTTTCATTACGTTTACAGAAAATAGCAGCAAAGCGTACTATTACAAGCAGCTTTAGATAAGTCACTTTCATTTTTTTAAATAATAAATGGCACCAAAGCTGCTACCAAAAGTATGAGCAGAAACATTTATAAGCTTTATAACTTTTTTAAAAACAGATCTATTTTCACAGATGTTTGACAGTCTCTCTTTTAATAGAGCATATGTATTTGTATGACAGGACACACACACACACACACACACGCACCCCTCCACACACACACACACACAGATCATAAGGGATGATAAGCGGTGACATCATTGGTTGCTCTTTGAGCATGTTAAAAAAATGACTCTGAGAAACATTTTTGCTTTTTATTCACATATTGAATGTTCTCACGCCAACCAAACGTCCCTTTAATCAAACTTGATACATTAAAGGAGACAGAAAATAAGCTTACATGCTCACACTGCTACTATTCACATGGCCCAGCTTAGCATGGTACATTACCACAACTGCAGAGCGAACAGCTCCTTCCTGTGCCTTCTTTTTATATTTTTTTCACTTTCATTTTGTGGTGAGAGAAACCAGTTTTTTGGCTTTGGCTGCTTGATCGTTCTGCCAAAAACCCTTTAAATAGTATTTTGTTTTAACCACAAATATCTCTTGAAAAGTCATTTAAAAGAAATGAATAGCATACGAGGCAGCGCCCCAAAAATATCTCCTCGGCCTTCTTGGAAAAACAAAAAAGGGCGAGCATGCGACTTGTGAGTTAGTGGAGCAAATCCAGTCTGGGGGAAAACACATACTGGAGGTTTGTACTGATGGCAGTGGAAAAAACAACTGAAATAGCAACAGAGCTAAATGTCCTCATTGGAAAACGGAGGCGTTTTCCAAGTCAAAGCCTTAAAAGCTACTGCCAGATAATTAGCATTAAACTGCTCTTTAAAACACCGTGAAAGAAAAAAATAAATACATGTATATAAGCTCACTTTATGTGCTGCTGTTGCATGCATTAGACTTCAATAAACAAGTCCACACCTTCATGAAAACACATCTCTGTCTCAAACAGCTTTACATCCCTTACGATTCAATGCAAACTCCTCTGTAGATGTGTGCAACAAACAAACACACCCATTGAATTAGTGAGTGAGTAGGATTCTCCGAGACATGACAACAATTTCTCCTCTGTGCTGCAAACATGCAGCCACATGGCAGGGATGCCATTCAAACAACAAAGTGGCTGCAGAGTCTGCAGAGAGGAGAAACACAAACAGGTTCCTGTTCTCGGTGCAACGTGGAATAACAAACCATTGTTTGATGTTTTCTAACTCCATCTGCCCAGAGAGGTTTCTGTCTAGCTGTTTAAGCTCTGTCAAGGCTTCAGGCATATTTTGTAGTTTTCCTTTTTACCGGTGTCTGTTTGTTTGTGAAAGCTCTATTTTTAGCAAGGCAGTGATATTTTTACCTGAACTGCCAGAAGACCATCCGGGTCAGGAAGAATGCGATACGTGTGGACATGACGTTGAAACCTGTTTGGAAGACAAAAATCAGTGATTTCAACAAAAAACAAACACTCAAAGGAAAAATGAGATTGGCATTCATTAGGCAGTACAGTGACCTTTTCAGATTTTGTTGTTGTACAACCACAAACCTCGACCTTATGTGACTAACTAACACAAAGCAGCACCTGATTATCAATTGGAAGAACATCTTTTCCATCATTACCTTAAATAAAAGTCCAGTGCAACCAGTACGTAATTTAACACTGTTCTGATAAAGCCTCAGGTGTTTATTAGAGAGCATTACTTAACACCATTTATCTTCCACATCCTGTTGAAGATCAAGGAACACAGCAGGTCAGGGAGGAAGTTATAGAGAAGTTTAAACAAATTTTATGTGCTTTAAAATATGTCTAAAAACTAAACTTTTCTGTCACCAAAAAAAAATTCTCAGCTAAAAGTACCATTGCTTCAATATATTTTTACTCAAATAAAAGTAAAAAGTAGCTGTCTGAGGAAATACTCAAATGCTAAAAAGTAAATTTGTTTATTTAAAGATCCCTCGTCCTCGAGGGATAAAGAATAAAATAAAAATTCCTTACAAACATTATAAAAAAGACATAATTGTATTCCTTAAGACACAAACAAAATTAAAAGTCTGAATCAACTAGTTCAGACTTCCTAAATGTTAGACAGAGACTGAGCAACCATTCGATCATAACAACGATACAATGTTTTGGAAATGACTGAAATTACCAGTTATTATGAATCTAAAGCAGCTTGAAGCAAGCGGATTTTCAGCCTTGATTTAAAGAAACTGTGTTTTGGCAGTTTTGCAGTTTTCTGAAAGTTTGTTTCAGATTAGTGGAGCATGGAAAACTGTAAAAGAAAATCCTGAACGAGCTTGAGCTACTTCGCTTCTCCCCCCAAATAAAATGGGGGTGAAGTAACACAACACAACTGCAACTGGACCTGCTTCAAACATGGTTTTAAAAAAACTGCGACTCAGGAGGGCTGATTACAATTAAACATTCACCTTTTTACATTTTTATCTGTTTTAAAACATGTTTAATTTATAATTTTCCAAGCATTGATGAGGCCAATTTGCATAATTTCTGTGTGTCCTGCTGCAAAACTCAAACGTTCATGAGTTTCAAGTTACCAACTGCAAAGCAGGACTTATAGAAATTCATCCAGGTGCTTAAACAGCCCAGACCATCACACCACCACCGCCGAGTTTGACCGTCAGTCTGATGTTCTTTGACTAAAATGCTGTTTTTGCTTAAAGACAGACATGAACACACTTGTTATCCCTAATGCCTCGGGAATCAGTCAAGTGTATAAGATTATTGTTTTAATAAGAAATAATTTCACCTAGGAATTCTCCAATAGAGGCTTTTTTTATTAAATCAAAATCTCTGACTAAGAAAACTGTTTTAAATGTTACTCTGTTTTGTTTTTTTTATCTTGTGGATGATTCTTTGATGTAATTTAAAGACTCACACCTGTCCTCTGTTTTCTCCACTTGTTGAAAAATGTCTCATTTTCTTAGAAAAGGCTCAGTAGCTCGATCCAGACTGATTCGTGACGTCGTTTCTCATCTGTATTGACTTAATTTCGCACTTGCGGTGTTACTTCTTGAGATTTTGTTGCCTGCTTCATCAGCTGGGTTCTATTTAAGTGATTTGCTGGTTAGCAGGTTTGTGAAATTAAAGTTAAATTTACAAAAACAATGCTTGAAATGAATCATGATTCAGGATGCAGGTTGGTATGCAAGCTTTTAGTCAAAATAAATGAAATCACCAGTTAAAATCTGCATTTTTGTCTTTACTCAAGTTACTCTAATATCAAATTTGTTCTGAACATAAGAATAAAGGTTGACAAATGTAAATTATGTGGAGGACATTAGAAGAGAGGATGATATACCAAGAAAAGAATGAAAGGAAAGAGGCTGCGCTGGAAGCAGCCAGGCTCAGCTCTCAGGAATGTTTCTGGCTTCAGCCCGATGAGCAGGCAGCGTAGTGTGGTTGCCGGAGCTCCAGCCCACTTTTAGGGGCCCAAGAATTGAAAAGGGGGGTTAAATAGGGGAAACAAGTAGTCATGCGTTTGGGTTTGATTTGCTGAAGTTAATGGCTCTGGACAGAACCTTCTGACTTGATGACTTCCTTGGAGCCAGGTGGCAAATGATAATGGACATGCCACATTAAATGTACAAATAGACACATTTCCACATAAACTACATAGAGTGAAGTTTTATATTTTACAAGATTAGACATTAGACATGACTGTCCATAGACATATGAGTTTACCATAACAGTTTTGAACATGCTGTGTGTTGGACCCGGTAATGTGTGTTTATACTCACAGCAGGCACAATGCATAGGCTCCAGGCACTGACTCACTGTCTCTCACCAGGTAGCTGCCATCCCTCCCCGCCCGCGCCAGCAAGTCCTCCGCTCTCACACGGCTGATGTCACGATGGTACCATGATGCTGAAGCCATGGCAATCGATGAGGAGAGAAATGCTCAGGAGAATAATCCACATGAGGTTATGAACGCAGCAGAGGTTGCATTTCCAGCTGCTTTACACTTGCAGAGATTTCTTCGCACCAGAGGTCTCTCTTGCAAGTCAGCAGCATCAGAAAACCGCTGTGGTCTGCTTGAGTATTTAAAGCCTCCCCATGATTCTAGCACTTCCTGGGTCCTTTCTGGTTGCTTCTGGGTCACCCATCCTGTTGGTCTGAAGGAAGCAGATGTGAAAAAATGTTATCTCCAGGTTATTCCACTCCAACACGCCCTCCACTTCTCAGCGAAAGCTGCAGTCCTCCATCCTGGTAGTATCCTTCTCTATGGAGCCCCAGTTGCTGATTTAAGTTGTGAGCTGCTCCACCCAGTTGTGTGTATGCGTCGTGTGTTGATCCAACAAACACAGACTATCACGGTGGAGCAAGGAAGAGAAGAAGTCTGAATGAAGCAGCCACTCCTGAAGCGATGACGTTGCCTTGAGCTAAACCACAAACACAAGCCCTCCTTCTTATGCCAAAACAAAAGCCTGCATGCAAACAATTGGAAAAGAGGAACCAAGAATGGCAAAACAAACAAATTAAGCTGCACACACGCCACCCACACACATAAGCACCAGATGGAACTCAGTCAGCATTAAAACTAGACAGAAACCAGACTAATTCAAATGACTTCCCAGCTTTGCTGCCATATAAGGAAAAGAAACTCCCTCACTATACGTTCAGTTGATGGCTGCAGTCTTCTCTGTTTCCCCCCCACAAGTCCTGGTTCCATTAAGAGTGAGTCTGGAAGGATGTGGGCTGGTGCAGGGGTCTGACTTTCAGAGTTAATGTGTGTGAGCTGCTACAAGGATAGTCCTTTCCGAAGTGGTGTGGTCTTCTTCAGACTGCTGTCAGAGCAGAGGGTGGGAGCAGAGACACAGAGGACAACCCTGTTAAAGCGCAGGACAGACAGAGGAAGTGACTCGACATTCCAGATGGCAGGCAGAGCCAGGAGCATTCTTGTGAGGGGCTCAGCTACACCATCAGCGCGTGAAACAGCAAACTACTTCCTTCTTCTGCCTCCTGTCTGTTTTCTTCCTGACTCTTTACTATTGTTTCCAAAGCAAAACACTGCTTTCCTCAATCAAGTCCTCTCACATCTGGTTGAGCCTTAGCTTATAAACGTCTTTATCCTCTGACAACACATTGTCTTTCTTAAAATTCAATCTTTTTCTTTGTGTCTCCCTCCTTTTCTTTCTGCTGTTGCTCAGTCTTTCCCTCTCAGCAAACACCCTCTCCATATGGTTATGATCATCCCTTGCTTTCTTATTTTGGCCCTCCTCATGCATTGCCCATTATTCACTCCTCCTACGTCCCTCCCACTCCATTAGCAGGAGCAGAAAACCGTGTTGGAAGCTATTTGAGCTCACATTTGCTGCTCTGTCTTGCACTACTCAGCAGAAATTCACCGACCACCAACCACAGACTCCAGAGAACAAACAGAAACAAGTCCATCCCAATCTGACGCATCTTCTTACCCCTCATTTTAGGATCAGTTGTTTCAAAGAGACGGTTGTGGTGGAAATTAGCTTTTTACACATTTGGGCATGACCGAAAATGCCAGACAAACAGACATCACCTTGCAGACACAATCATAAAACCTTTAACTTTTTTCATAAAGGAACGCAACAATTTATAGAATAAATTAACCAAAAATAGTTTGTAGTTTATCTCCAGCAGTCATTAGCTTACTGGGTCAAGTCAAGTTTATTTGTATAGAACCCCTAAAAACGATTAAAAATGTTTTACATCATGAAAAAAAGCATACTCTGTAATATAAATGTGTCCAATTTGCAGTAAAATGCCAGTAGTTGCCGTTCTCAGATGTTTGTTGTATAGGAGAAATTTACAGGAAATTTTTATTGTATTTATATGGCAAAGTCTGTGTAAATATGGCTTTTAATTTTTTTTTTTTTTACATTATAATCACCAATTGTAAAATAAACATTACATTTTGCCAATTGCCTTCATCAAAATCATCAATACATCAAATAGATCAATTAACCAAATGTAACTCTAAACAAATGGGTTTTAACTGTTTTGCAGTTTTTTGGAAGTTTGTTCCAGATTTGTGGTGCAAAGAAGCTGAATGTTGCTTCTACTAGTTTGGTTCTGGTTCCGGAAATGCAAACTATACCAGCACCAGACGACCTGTCTGAAAAGTTTAAATAAAAACAGATCTTTAATGTATTTTGAAGTAAGTTATTCTCTGATTTCTGAACAAACAAAATTATTTTAACATTCATTTCCTCAGCTTCAAGGATCCAGTAAAAGGACTTTAGTGACGGTGTGATGTGTCCTGGTCGCCAGTCCAGAACAGGAAAACACTGAGACGCCAGCACAAATAACCTTATACACATTTACACCAAAAAAAATTCATATTAGATCATTTTGCATCTCAATTTAGTATTGTGCTGCAAAACCACAAAATCTCATCAAGTAATTTTGGTTTAGTTTCTAGTGCAAGTATCTTAGTGTGCTTGAAATAAGATAAAATTAACATACAAGTGGCTTCTCAGCAAGATATAGGAGCTTGTCTTAAGTCAATAATTACTTAATATTGATACAAAGGCACTTGTTCCATAGGCAAATTATTTTACTTATAACATAAGAAACACATCTAGTTACAAGTGCAATAACCTACTAATAGAATAAGTACTTTTTCATTAATATAGAGGAGTTATTGACTTAAAACTAGCTCCTATGTCTTGTTTGTAAGTTAGTTTTGTTTTATTTCAAGGCAACTAACATGGTTGCATGAGAAACTAGATCAAAATTACTTAGTAAGACTTTGTACAATAATGACTAAGAAACATTCTTCATTAAAGTTAACATTTGAGGTTGTTGACCCAAATGTTGCAGCCTCATGTGGCTTGAATCGGTTTGTGGAAACCCAGCTAAAAACACAACTCAGTAAAGGTCAAACAGGAGGAGCAGAATACAGACGGCAAAACACTAAACAAGCACATGGTTGCCTTGAAATTCATCAGAGTTCAAGTTTGAGTTAATAACTAAACTCGGCCCTGTTGTCATTTTCAGAAGTCTTATACTACACATCAACATATCAGGACTCGCCGGTTCCCTTAAATAGAGGATATTGCTTCTCTGTCTCGATTTAGCCACAATCTAGAGGCTGTGTTGTTAAGAGGCTGTAATACAATGGAGCTCTAATTCACTGAGACAATTCTGGCTGTCTATACAAATCGCCTGCCTAAAATGGCAGCAGCTTAGCTGTAAGGGGCTTACATGACTCCGCATTGGCCTGCAGAGATGAAACGGGCAAAATAGGGAGTTCACCATAAGGAGACCAGGCCACAGCATTATTCAAGGCTCTTTTGTTTGGGTAGTTGTTCCAGGCTGATAAAAAAAATTGGCACACAACATCTTTGTAATGGAAACTCAACTCACAAAAAGTCCTACTTATAACCACAGGATTAAAGTCCCAGACAAAAGCAACATTTGAGTGACAAAATGCCGCAAATTATAGGTCATTTTTGCTCATTTGTCTTTTGATTTTTCTCTTTTTGAAGGGATATTATCATGTTTTTAGAACATAAACAGCATGTTTTAAAGATATTCTCTTTAAAGTTAAGAGAATAACATAAATTAATTGTACTCCAATAATTTGGGAAGATTAGAAACTGTAAAAATTAGATGTGTAAATATGGATAATGTGGGATGAGACAATTGTGGGAAGGATTAAATCAGACTTGTCTTCTTCCTTTTGAAATGGATATGAAAGTTTTGTTCATTATTATTATTATCTTTTTAATTTCTTTGTTTTTCTGAACTGACTATTATATAAAGCCCATCTGGACATTAAGAGGCCAGTGATATTTAACAAATCTGCACTCCCACTAAATTGCATCATTTTCTAACAATGAGTTATTGTGAAATAAACTAACACCTTCTCTCCATAGTTTATTAAATTATTACCATCTACTTCCACAAATGTGACTAAGTGACATTCAAAGGTCTTTTTAAAAATGGTTCATAAGTAATGGTTTCAAGTGTAATGCAAACTATTCAATCTCTGATGCTTTAGCAGAACATTTCTATTCATGCAAAGAATGAATTGTTTGTAAGATTATACTAAACACAAGAGGGCTAAATGACAAATTAGGTTACATCTGAAGGCAATTATTTGTAATATTTGCTATTTAGAGGGTTCAGAGTAAAGAAGTTTTAAGGTACATGCGGATCATTTTTAAGACTTATTTCTGAATTTCTTTAAACGCCATAATTTTTCTTCAACTTCACAATTTGGCACAACTTTGAGTTGGTCTACCGCACCAGTTTCTTATCAAATAAATAAATAAAAAACGTGTTTGTAACATGATACGATGTATAAACTAAGTCAATTTGCAAATATCTAATTGTTCCAGTAGAAAGGGAAATCCAAGCTCAACATTTTCTGAAAAAAACCTTCAGTTTCACAGACTCTATAGTGATTTTGTTCTGTTCTATATTGCACTCCCACAAAAATATGACACATAGCATTTGGTGGAAAATGTGTGCTTTTGCAAAAAAGTGCAAATGGGATTCAGTTTTGTGCCATTCAAACAAAATCGACTTAAATACCTGAAAGGCTGGAGTCTGACATTGCCACTTGTGTATAAAGGGAATGAACAGCTATGCAAAAGGCAGCTGCAGATCTTTTTCTTACTTGTATAAAGAGAAAATCTAATTAAATCTTTAACATCATTGATTCTGGAAACTGAGTAGTTTACTAAATTTGCTTCTCATTGTTCATGACTACAAAAATCTGCATCCCACCTGCAGGTTTTACACAAACATTGACTGATCTGGAGAACCTAAATCTGATGGTGAAGATGATTCTGCGATTGATGATCCGGTGATGCCGTTCACGTCGGTGCTGCCTGGTCTGGGGAGCTTTAAAGAGATCTCAAACCCTGACCCCATATGACACTTTACAGTGAGGACAGTGTAAACATAAACCAATCTGATTCATTATCCCCTGCTGGCAAGGTGAGACAATCCATTCAAAATACCAATCATCCACCACCCCTCATTAATCAATCAATTACTCTTGGCTAAGAAAACTCAAGGATCCTCCATCAATCCCCCCATGGATTTGTTGACAGTTGAGAGAGTTCAGCTTCTGAAGATCAATGGAGATAAATGTGGGTGCTTTGGTTTAACCCAACTTAAAGCTGGGTTAAACCCGTGTCGACGTCGCAAAACCAAGCAGCCAGTCACATTCAGGCAGCTTTTGTCATATCATGAAAGACTCAGGTTCAACACACATGCTCATTAAGTACAATTCTAAAAAGCGATCCAACTCAATTCCATATTGGATTATGAGTCCAATTAATCTATTTCTAATAACTTCACAGTATCTTTTTGTCGTAGTCTTATACAGCATATTATCATTACTGTTACTCTTTTTTATGTATTGCGTTTAAGTCTTTAAAGGGGCAGTATTATGTATTTCTCAGGCACATAAAATGCTACATATATCAAGCATGATATATGTCAATTTTACTTCACTTTGGTCCTCTGTCTCCTTAAAAACTTCTGTTCTCTCTGACACTCCACTTTCAGACAGTCATCACAACATCGCACCTCTATTAACACCTCTATTTTTACTAGTGTTTTACTGAGAAGTAGCTTCTGTGATGAGCTCAGCAGTTCCACCAGGTATTTGCTAACTGCTGCTGGCTAGTCTGAAGGAGCTGAGTGGAGAAGGGCTTGGAAACTGCAGCTCCGAGGAGGAGTTTTGTTTTGGAGGCGGGGCTAGGTCCACCCAGGCGTTTTGCACAGCTGAATGGTTGGCATGGTGAATAAAGGATTTCTCAAACATGCACGAAAGAATTCAAACATCCATCCAGGTATGTTTGTGATGAGGGAATAACATCACAACATGATACAATTTTCAAAAATGTTCATTTTACATAACACTGTCACTTTAAAAACTTTTTGTGTGAACCTTTATATCTGTTGCTGCTGTCATATCTGAATTGTTCCCTTTGCAGCACAATAAAGGCTGTTTATGTCCTTTTCCTTTCTATTTTCTACTGAGGAAGATTTTGCTGAAATAAAAAGCAAGTCAAATAAAAAATTAAAACAATATCTGGTCATCTGGTTCCAAAAAAATCTAACAGTAATGCTCAAACTGATTGAAACCAATGAGAGATTTTGATACAAAATTATTTACACTTAACCATTTAAAGCTGAATCTTTCTCAAGATTTCAAAAACAATTTGAACTGAGTATCAATTTTACTATTTGCTAAAAAAAATATGGCAATAGTTGTGTATATCATTCTGAATTCTCAGTGGAAATTTATCTATTATTAGTTAAGAAATTCTTCCTAATTGCCTCAGTCTGTTTCTGTGTCGTCCATCTGTAAGTCTGTACAAACAAACTGCTGGTAGACAGGCGGATTCGTGGATTAAAATATTTGCGTCATCACCTATGTTGTGCCCTGCTTGACCTTACACGACAAAAGGCCATCTTGTTCACTTTTATTTATTATTAAAAGTTATCTCAATAAAATAAAAAAGTGCACTTCCTAATCAAACTAACACGTCTCTTTAATTCAAATAAAGATGAAAGTTATCAAGGTAACTTAAGGTACCAAACTAATAAGAGGACATCATGTATTTGTCTCTTGTTGTAACCTTTTTATGATGTAACTCCAAAACTCTTCCTTTATCCTTTCTCATTTTTTGCATTGGTTGCCAAAGACCAAAAATCATTTTCACAGGATGTTGTGAATTAGCTAACCTTCTTCATAACCGTATGTTAAAGATTTTGTAGAACCACTATTGTTATCTGTAAATCCTTATGACTTATGGCACGGCATTAAGTCAGGAGGTCATTTCTGTAAACCGTCCATTTGCCCAGATTGCATCGAGCTGGAGAGAAGAGCCATCTGTTGTCCTGCCTTCCACAACAACTCAAATCCAACTAATACCACTCTGTCTAAGCTATGAGGAAGAGAAATCCTTGGAACCCATTCACAGGGATGTCTTTTATCTCAGTCCACACTCAGGTTTAAACGTCTTGAAAGGCATTTCTGAAAATAATCTCTTGATTTTTTTTGCCTTGGAAATGGGTTGAAGGTATTTGCATCAAAATGTTGAACATGATTTAAGATTCTCGTACATAAGGCATTGGATTTAAAAGTGAATTAGTAAAATAAGAATCTGAAGCGCAAGCCAAATTACTCATGTAAAAAACTCTTTCAGAAAATATTGGAAATAAATTCTGCAGTATGCACCTTCCACATTCCTCTTCTTTTCTGACTGCATGTTTTTTTTTTATTACTTTGTAATTTTGTGTTTTTATTATGTAAAGCACCTTGAACCTCCTTGTTGCCAAAATGTGCCATACAAATTCAGTTGATTGATTGATTGATTCTTGTTCGACCAAATAAAATTCATCCTCTGGATGGTTACCACTTTAGCAGTCATTATTAAAAAGCTTAAATGACTTTGGCATGCCCATTTGTTTATCTATTAGCATATTTAACCATTTCAGAGTCGATAGAAAGTATATATAGTTTAAAAACAAATAATCTAAAAATATTTTTGAACTACTTTTACAGTAGAAAATGACCTCTTTCTACCAAAGAGGCTGAGAATAGGCTCAGGCCCTGAGCCTATTCTCTTTGACTTGCACACACAATGATTATTTTTAACTCTGCAGCAGACTAAAACAGTAGTGTTGTAACAAATTAATCAGATTTGCTCCAAAACAACCGCTGGGTAAGCTGAAGAGAGGGTTCCAAGGTTGGCGGGGGTCACTGTATAAAAGCAAAGCGCACGGCAGTGATTGGCAATCGCACTCCATCAACTGTGACGGATTAGAGAAGGAAGCAGAGAAGAGCTGCTGGTGGAGCCAAAGACACGGTGAGTCAACTTCTGCAACTTTCAAGACAAAGACTGAGACACAAAGAAGTCCAAATGTATTTTATGTTATGAGAAGAGAATACCTGAAGATCTTTACAAGACAAGACAATATTTAAGGTCACGGAAAGCTGAAGTGAAGCTTTCAGGGTTATTTTATATGACTGAATTGTACAACTTAAAAGGAAAGTGACTCTGCAGTGACGTTTTAGAGGATGTAATGACTAATAAAAGCTCAAGATTTTTTTACTGAACCACAAATGTCCTCAAATTTCTGTTGCTCCTTCAAGATCTTTTGTCACACATCTTTATAACCAAACTGCTGTATCTTTATTCTTTGCAGAAAGGATCTATATCTGGTGCAGTCATGTCAAAGTAAGTCAGTTATTTATTAATCTGCTGAAAATTACACAAAAGCTCTGAAATGCAGATATGTACTTTAGATATAAACACAAAGCTTTCGAGAAAAATCGTTTGTTAATATTTATGTGCTCAAGTGACAGTTAAAAATTAGTTGGGTGTATTTTTTAAACAAAAACAAAATGATTGAATTGTTTTTGTTCTATTTTTAAGCAGAAGTTGAAACTAGATTATATTCTGTTGTTTTGTTGTTCACTCAAAGTCAGAAAAAGCAGCTAATGCAGGATTAAATATACAAGAACCTCGATAATTGGCTTAACTGCAACATACTGACATCTAATTCGCTCTTGCAACACTTTCGTTATTTTACAATTTTGTAATCATTTGTCCGGGATATAGATAAACCCTTATTAAGGTGGATTACGTAGATTTAATCTTGGAAGAGAGATTTACGAGACAAATGGAGGGATTAAACTGGATTACTTGGCAAATACAAGAAAGTGGCAAACCCAACTTAAGGATTACGTTGTTGTTTACAGCATACGCACAGAGATCAATTTTAATGCAGAAAAGTTTTAGGGTAGGACCGCAAAGTGATATCAAACTTCAGGGATTTGTAATTGTTTCATTTTTTATTGCCTCATGTGAGATATAACACAATAGTCAGAAGAAAGTCAGAATTAAGCATTTCAAAATTATAATGCAACAGACTACCAACTTGCAAAGTCGTTTAAATAAAAACAGCATAACTTGTGTGGGTTTGGACAGTTAGACCCTTTTTCTTAAATATTTAAACAAGCCTAATCATGATTAAAGCTTACAGAATTAGTTTGATTCAATGTTTTTTCCTTTTGTTTTTCCTTTCAGAGTGTTTAAGAAGACCAGCGGGAATGGAACCGTAAGTGGTTTTAAAAATAACGAGGCCACTTTGGGGCTAATAATAACATCGTTTTTATCTTGTTTTTCCACCTCCCACAGTTAAAATTTTCAATATTTAGGAATATTGGCAGAGAACTGACTGTTTTTATTTGTTTCTCCTAGATCGCCTTATACTTGGGGAAGAGAGACTTTGTGGACCATGTGGATCGTGTCGACGTAGTTGGTGTGTTTTGTGGCTAATGAAATATACACTCTGCAGTTAAACTCATATGCCTGGGAAAATCAGATATAAAATTATTCTCAATCTGTCAAGAAGTTTGTTTCGGGTAGTGAATGAGACATACGTCGCTTAAAAGACAATAAAACAAGTTAAAGTCGTGTTAGTTTTGAAAATCGCAGCATGAAGCCAATATAAATCCTCCTCAACAATCAGTGGAAAAAATCTTTATGAGCATTACACCAGTCATTCTGCTCTTATAATTTCTGACCAACTTTTTGCATGTTTCTACTGGTATGTAGATTTTTTAGCTTTCACCAATGACCTCCAACTCGTTGGGGTTGGAAAGCCTCACTGCCATCACCCTCATCTTTTGCTTCTTTCTCAGTTTTTCATGGACTCTGACTGGGCCAATCACAGTCTTTAATATTACCTCCATTCAGAAGAGAAATGTTTGTAAAATTAAACATTATTTTACACCTAAATCTGCCAGGATTTTGGGCTTATGTACATCAACACATTTTTTTGAAATGAAATGAAAATAATTTTTCTTTTTGCAGATGGGATTGTTAAGGTGGACCCCTCTGGTTTAGATGGAAGAAAAGGTAATCTTAGAATAGAATAGAATAGAATAGAATAGAATAGAATAGAATAGAATAAAGCCAAGTGATGTTTAAATATAATACACCAAGATATGGTGCCTGGGAAAATTAGATATAATTATATATATTTATCTATATATGTATAGAATATCTTCAGCCTAATTACAAGCTACCTTACCTAGTAAATTTGTCACATATAATACACACCCATGGAAAAAAGATCAAGAGACCACTTAAAATGATCAGTTTCTCCAATTTTACTTTTTATAGGTATATGTTTGAGGAAAATGAACATTGTTCTTTTATTTTATGAACTACTGACAACATGTCTCTGAAATTTTAAGCAAAAATTCAGTATTTATTTGCAGAAAATGAGAAATGGTCAAAATAATGAAGAAGATGCAGCAATGCTTTCAGACCTCAAACAATGCAAATGCGGTTTATAATCAATGCATTTAATGAAGATGGACTGATCTTCATTTTCCATTGCAGTATTTGTCTACCTCGCCTGTGCCTTCCGCTATGGAAGTGACGACCTGGATGTTATCGGACTCTCCTTCAGGAGAGACATCTGGATGAAGAAGGTCCAGGTGTATCCGGCTGCCGATGGAAACCCGACAAAGACGCCAATGCAGGAATCCCTCCTGAAAAAAGTTGGAGAGCAAGGATGTCCTTTCTCTTTCCAGGTAGTAAAATTTACTATGCAAAATTTTATATCTTTTCATTATTTTCAGTGTTCAGAATCTGATCTGCAACAATCCCTGCATTTTTCAGATGCCAACAAATCTTCCATGCTCAGTCTCTTTACATCCAGGGCCGAACGATAATGGCAAGGTACTATAACCAGTTTTCTCTTGTAATATTTTAAATGTATTACTTACCCAGGCAATTCTTCTGCTTATGATTTAAACTGACTAGTTTCTGTCACAGGCTTGTGGAGTGGATTTTGAGGTCAAAGCATACATTGCCAAAGAAGCTAGCAATGCAGATGAAGTCATTGACAAAAAGTGAGTTTTCTGTCTGGTGATTCTATCATTTCATCCAGAAGTGCAACAGAACACATGCATTGGTCCATGCTTGCCATTTAATGCACCTGCCCTTCCCTCAGGGATACCTGCCGCTTGATGATTCGCAAAATACAGTTCGCGCCGACGAACAAAGCCGGACCGAAGGTCGAGCTCTCCAAACAGTTTATGATGAGCGACAAACCAATTCATATTGAGGCCTCTCTTGAAAAAGAGGTACACTTACATTTTTATGCTAAGATGTTTAGAATTCTGGAGTAAATAATTCTAAGAAAACACCATTGTTGTGTTTAAGATTTACTACCATGGAGACGCAATCACTGTCACTGTGAAAATCAACAACGAAACCCCAAAGACTGTCAAAAAAATCAAAGTCGCAGGTGAGAAACACCACAAAGCTGATATTTGTAACTGGTGCAGGATGAAGAAATTAAAAGAAGTAAATAAATGACAGTGAAAATGTTTGTTTTTAGTGGATCAGCTAACAAGCGTTGTCCTCTACTCATCTGACACCTACACCAAGGAGGTCTGCTCTGAGGAGTTTGGGTAAGATTTTAACCCATGTTCAAACATATAAAAATATAAGCAAATCAATAAATACTATTGTTCAGTTCAATGTATTTATATAGAGCAGATTACCTACAGTGTTGCCTAGGGTACTTTGTAAGACAAGCAGAAATATGTTCAAATCCAATATAATCCAGCAATATAGACATTTTTAAATTCTTGAACAATCAAATGTGGTTTATTATGTCAATTGGAAAGATGTATTTGTTTAGAATAGCCAAGCTAATTACATTCACTTCTATGTTATTTACTATATGTGACATGCTGTGATAGATGAAATAATTTGGATTTTCCATGTTATATTTACCAAAAAAGTTCCATTTGCAATGCAACTGATTTATTTCCTCTTTCTCTTACAGAGAGAACATAACTGCAAACTCTACATTTGAGAAGGCCTATCAAATTACCCCCCTGCTGTCGAACAATAAGGAAAAACGAGGGCTTGCCGTCGATGGGAAGCTGAAAGATGAGGACACCAACCTTGCATCCACAACGCTGTAAGACAAATCTACTTTCTCACTGAACCAAGGAGCTTAGTGTGTGTCTAGGACAGGTTTTCATCCTCTTAATGAGTGGCACTGATGCAGATATACACTGTGTCATCCACTTAACATAAATCCTCAAGCTCTAAAAAGGTAAACTATTCCTGTCTCCTGGCAGGAGCCAAGGGGACAAGGAGATGCAGGGAATCATCATCCACTACAAAGTCAAAGTTACCGTAACAGCGTCTGGAGGAGGGTAAGGCATCTCTGAGCACTGAATAGGAACAAATATGGTTTTATGCTTTGAAAAAAAAAGTTAAACCATAACCGTTTCTTTGTTGCTCTCTCTCCTTCATTCTTTCTCTCTTAAAAAGATTGCTCGGCGGCCTGACTGGAAGGTAAATAGTTTCCCTCATTTATTGTCTTCTAATAATTCACATTTCAGTATTTTTCTAACAAAGCGCTCCAATTTCAGTGATGTTGTTGTGGAACTTCCTTTAACTCTGATGTCCCCAAAACCTGCAGGTTAGTGAATTTTTTACATGAACTAGAAAATTAAATGTTTAGTGACAACTAACCTGATCATTCTCCACTTTTTGTCCCATTTACTGCATGTTGTTGTGGTTCATCGAGCAGAAATGTAAGTCTCATTTCAACCCCAAATTATGAATAAAAAACATCTATGATGCAATTACATGTTTGAAAGCAAATTTGCATACTTAAAGAAAGTACCCCTAAAACTAAATGCATTAAAAAACACCATAGTAATGGAAAAGAAACATGCATTTTATTGTGAAAATACCAAAAGTTTTGTTGTTGTTTGTTTTGTTTTTTTTTGTAAATATTTTTGCACATATTCTACATATAAATTTGGTATCCACTTTATTTACAGAACGGATGTCGCAGTTGATGCCGTGGAAGCATAAAAAAAAAGAAAAATCAACAGGGAAAACCAAGGAACTCCTCACCAATGAAGAACACAGACAGCACTGTTTCATGCAAGCAAAGCAATGTTCCTATTTTCCATGTACATATAATTTTTTACTGTAAATTACATGTACATTCAATTCTGGAAAAAGTATGTGTAACTTTTTTCTGAATGTCAATATATCTACCTGGAAAATTGTTAATTGTCCCTTAGTATAGAGTCTACAGACTCTCTGAAAGAAAAATGTAGACCTTAATTTGTTATTAATGTGGATTTTTCTGTCATTAGAGCAAAGAATAAACTTGCAGGTGTGAGATAAATGTGTTATGTTTACAATAAACAAATATACTCAAAAAAACTGTTCCATTTTATTTTAATCTGGTGTTATTTGATTTAAATTGTATTAAAAAAAACTCTTAATTTATGGAAATTAAAAATTGGTGGTATACTTAGAATAATTATGCATCTGGAAAAACAAGTATTTCTACATATATCAAAATCTCTTTTTGTAAGATCCACGACTTACTAACTAACTAAAGCACATATTTAACATTTTAAACTTAGTTAATATTTAAAATATGTTAAAAATATATATATATATTCTGAATGTTACCATTTTGCTGTCTCCCCGGTTGCCACTTGGTGGCGCTGTTTCACTGTTCTGAGTTTAAGAAAACAAAAGCTTCGGTTAGTGCAGGATAAAGATCCTCGGTTTGGTCCCCAGTCTAGACATCACATCACTAGCCGACTCTGCTACTTCAGCTCTATATATTTTTTTTTAACAAAATGTCAACCACTACCGGTGGCGGAGAGTTTGGCAACCCTCTGCGGAAATTTAAGTTGGTCTTTCTGGGTGAACAGAGTGGTAAGCGAGACTCTTTAATTAACTGTTAATGTCAGATTTAAGGAAAGGTAGAAAAAAGTGTCAAGATTAGCTCACCAGCTAGCTTCGCGTTAGCTCGTCACTCGCTGACAAAGTTGCACATCAGCATCGCAAAGTAACAGTGATATGTTATTTTTAAATAAGTAGGAAAATGCGTTTTTAAAATGCTCGCAAGTAGAAATGGTAAAAAGGATGATAAACATTTGTTTTTTCGACATTGGTGATGTCATTGAGTAGCTAAGTTGTCCTGCTAAGCTAGCCAAACACCTTACAGTTGGACAAAATAATAATAAAATATAATGGAAACAGATTTGCTGTGTCAATTAACTGGGAAATAATTAATGCCCTGTCGTCTAACTAAATCAAACATGTAGTTAATTCCTTGTGCACTATTTCACCAGTTTAATGGTAGCTAGCACAGCACTGTAAGAAGCAGTATCTTAGCTAACTGTGCTAGAAACGTTATTTAATAATGACGTTCACTGCCCCCGTCAGAGTTTTGAGTTTCACAGCTATTTGAGGAATACTTAATGTTTCCAATAATGTCTCTATAATTCAGTAAGATCAAGTAATTTTTTTTTGGTATATGTATTGGCCACATTACCACATAGCTACTAGTAATTAGCTGGTAGCTTTTGCCAGAGCCACGTCGCCCAGTTGCTAACTAGTCGGCCTCTTTCCCGGCGGTTATCCTCCGTCCTTTGGGGGAGACACCTCAACCGCAATATTAATATTTGAAATATTTTTGATTGCTTTATCTGTAGAGTGGCGTACTGCGGGCCGTTTATCCCAAGTTTAGCCATTTAAATTTTCTAAATTTTGTGGCTCCACCCTTATTGCCAACTCAGCGTGTGGGTTCAGCGGTTCACTCCTGAATTTACTCACCAAATGCTGTCGCCGATTTTGTTACATCTCGCGAGAAAAACAACCAGCCAGCTCTGTGAAAACAAGCCCGGAAAAGCCCGATATGCTGTGGAAAACAGAGGCCGCTTCTAAGCAACATCAATGCATGCATTTATAGTGGCTTTGCACTTAAGCAACAGCAAAATTATGCAAAACACTGGTGTCAGTGTGTTGGGGGTGTGCTGAGTTAACTCTTTGCGAGGACAAACTAGCAATCATGTTTTGCTTTATTGGGAGAGAATCACTGGGTTTCAGTCAGAAAGAAAACCAAGCCCAATTTAGCAACTTCAGGTTCAAAAAGGTCCTGTCTTCTTTAATAATGACGGAACAAAAATATATGTCTGGTCTCTATTTTAACACCACGACTTGAGCTTTGTTGTTTTGTCTGTATTTTTCAACTATCACTAAATTGTGTGTTTATCTGTACAGTTGGGAAGACCTCACTCATCACCAGGTTTATGTATGACAGTTTCGACAACACTTACCAGGTAAATGGAAAAACTATGCATAATTTGAATGTTTTCCTGATTATCTGACTTTCTGCGTAAAAAATGGTAATCTAAGTCTATATTCACACAGCAGGCAAATTAAACCCAAATACAAAAACTCAAATTGAACATCAAGATGAAGTAGGGCTGTTGTAAAAGAATATTTTAGTAATCTAGTACTCTTATATTGATTATTCTTACGGTTGGTTGAGTAGTAAAGAGAGAGAGAACATATTTACGTTGTAGAAAACTAGTACTCATGCTGACACATTTTAATAAAATATAACACTTTCCTGTCTACAATGTTGGATGAGAAATGTTGATTGAGCTAATTTACACCATTCTTCTCTTACAGGCAACAATTGGTATTGACTTTTTGTCAAAAACCATGTACCTAGAAGATCGCACGGTAAGCCCTGTGTTTTCTGCTCTCATCATTCCCACTGGTAGAGTTCTTAAACTCCTAGAAAAGCATGCATCTGCTCTCTGTTCAGTAGCCACCATTTATTTCCATTTCATCATTTCACATTTTGTTATTACACTGTCCGAGATTTTTGTTATTCATTTTTATTTGTGAAAAAAAATACAAATTTGTGATCACATATTTTAGTTCCCATCGTTACGTTTCAAAACATTTTTGTTTCCTTTCCATCCCTTGGCTTGCTCATGAAATTCACCCACACACGGTGCCGCGTTTGTATCACGGCTGGCCACAGATTCGGCTGCAGCTCTGGGATACAGCCGGACAAGAACGTTTCCGCAGCCTCATCCCCAGTTACATCCGCGACTCTGCGGCTGCTGTGGTGGTTTATGACATAGCCAGTAGGTATCATGGCCTTGCCTCTTTCATTGTCCTTCGCTTATGACGTGGAAGGGCAAAACATCCCAGCATTTGAAGTAACAAATCATTTTCAGGCAGCATGATAAGACTGTTTGCATCAGCTGTGATTATAAAGTAAAGCCTCTGACAGCTGTTTTAAACCTGGCTGATAGAATAAGCATCTATCAGCATCACTTCATGTGCTCAGATAAAGAATAATCCAGCCGGGTTTTCTTTCGCATGTCTTATATGCATAACAGTCGTCATCTCTAAGCTTTCTGCACCTAAATGATTCCACGCTTCATAAAGTTTTTCTTTGCCGCTTCGCTAGCAGACTCTTGATATCTGTCCCGTTCTTCACCTTGTTGTTCTTTCCTGGGCTTTCTTTATTCTTTGCTCTTATTGTCCTCTTCTCCCGACGATCCAATCTTCAGGTCCGGCTCCAGCTTTGGGACACTGCTGGACAGGAGCGCTTTCGTAGCCTAATTCCCAGCTACATCCGTGACTCTACCATTGCTGTGGTTGTTTATGACATCACCAGTGAGTCAGGGCTGTGCTTATAACTTTCCTGTTGGGGCCGAGAGCAATTAGAAGGAAACTGTTTAGTGTCTTATCTATTCTAATTTCTGCAATATTTTCAGAACTTTTTCTCTGTGTGTTTATATTCCATCTTTAAGCTTCTCTTTAAAATATTTTTGCTTATTAACATGACTTCCAGCTTGCATAAAAACAATCTAGCTTTTGTCCTGAGGTGAAACAACAACCAATGCTTACGTTTAAATATATGTAGAAGAACATGTTTTGTGACTTGGATTTGCAGGAGCTAATGTGAACAGTAAATTTGTTTTGTTTTTATTTGCAGATCTTAATTCTTTCCAGCAAACCTCCAAATGGATTGATGATGTGAGGACAGAGAGGGGAAGTGATGTAATTATTATGCTTGTTGGAAACAAAACAGACTTGGCAGATAAAAGGTACACAGTCATGACAAAATTAGTATTTTATTAGCTGTTCATTATATTTGCATCAGGTAATTTTGCTGAAGCAACTCTGAATCAGTGATTTTTGCATTTTAAAGATATAATTTTTAGAAAATGTGGGCGTTTTCTCACTAATTCACTCCTAAGGCTCGCTGTCTTATTTGACATTCATTGGATGCACCATTTGTTATTCAGCTTCTGTTTATTTGGACTTTAAATTATGGTCAACTCTACGACGGAGTATTTGGACCAGGCTAAGGCTCTTCTTTTTTCTTTTGTTATAAAAATGAAGTAGTAATTTTACCAGATACAGTTGAAATATTAAGAGAATAAAGAATACGACAAAAATCATAACAATATGAGAATAAGGTTAAAATTACAAGAAAGGTTGAATAAATATCAGGAGAATAAAGTGGTAATTTTATGAGAACTCCTACATGGGAAAAAATAAATGATACATCTTGTGAAGTTAGGTTTTACAGATTAAATTTAATAGAAATACTTTGACTTTGAAATGATCATGGATTTACTGAGTTGGTCATGTTGATCTTGATAACTTTATCAAATCTTTTTTCTCACTAAGACAACTTTTTCTCATAATTTTAAGACTTTTTTCTGGTAAAATTGCATCTTTATGCTGCTGATAGTATGCCAATATTCTCATAATTAAACATAAATCCTTGTAGCCTGGCTTTAATATTTTGTCATAAAAAACTCACAGAAGAGATGATTGAAATAAAAACACTTTTTGAAAATATTTTCATTTGCTATTTCTAATTTAGAAAACAAAGCAAGAAAAACTATTAAAAATATTGTAGATTTATTTTGTTTTTAAGCCATATTTTCCAGCCCTACTCTGTGTGTTGTTTAGATCTAATATTTCAGTTTCACTCATTAAACTCAAGTATAATGTAATTCGGTTGTATTTATTAAGAGCCAGTTGTTTATCAGTAAATGAAGTTTGCCAAAGCCTGCGATCCCATCAGTGCGTCCTCACCCAGTTTTGGCTTCATTGTTTTACCTTTTTATTACTGGTTCAAGTATTTTTATTTTGTATATTTTGAACACATTTCTGTTCTCCCCATTTGATTTTATGTCTTTTTTCACTGCCATATTTATGATTTTCATGTCTGTTATGTTTAGTTTTGATCCTCATTTTGATTTAGTTTTTTTTTTTTCTTTTGTTTTCATGCATGATTATCCCTCAACACTCCTCTCCACCATATTTTTGCTCCCCGCTTTTTCCTCCCTGGGCCCATGGCAGGCAAGTTTCTGTTGAGGCGGCAGAGAGGAAAGCACGTGAGCTCAATGTGATGTACATAGAAACCAGTGCCAAGGCGGGCTATAACGTCAAACAGGTTGGTGTTCAGCAGCTGCAGGTGCAATCCTGAAACGGTTCTGAATGGATCATAATGTATCGTAGGGCAGTGGCACCCGCCTGTGATTTTCAGGATGTAAAGCCCTCCATGTTTTCCTTTAATTATTGGACTTCAATTTTCAGCTTCACCTCTTTTTGTCTGTTTCTGTCCCAGTTGTGAACTAATCCCTTATGTTGAGCTCTTCTTGTTTCTTCGTTTCTTCTCCTTTTGGTTCTTCCTCTTTGCGATGTTTCTTTCCATATCTTTCTTTTCGTTCATCTCCCCACCTCTGCTTCTGCCGGAGCAGACAGATCACCACGGAGGAGGGCGAGCAGAGAGCTAAAGAACTGAATGTCATGTTCATTGAAACCAGCGCAAAGACTGGCTACAATGTCAAACAGGTAGCATATCTGTTTCCTCGGGCTAGTTGTGCTTTCACAATCAACATGTAACTCCTCCCATCACCGTTTCCTCTGACGCCACAGCTTGGCTTGTGCTTGTCTTGTCGTGCAAAACTTGTGATCGTATCTGTTTCCTTTCCACTTCAGCATATTTTGTTTTTAGAGGTTCTACTATCATTTTTTCTCTTTTCTACTATCATTTTCTCTCTTCCACGCAGGTGCACTGATGCAGTGGTATTTTTGCTTGTTTGATTTTCCAGAAAGAAGTCATCGCTCTAAAAACACCTAGAGCCATATATTTAAGTATAAATAAACAAAACCTGACCTTAAATCAGACTAAGCTAATCCTGTTTTAGGTTACTATTTAGGATTATCAAAATTATTTCAGCTAACTAAATTCTAAAGCAATTTCTATTCTCTAATTCAAAAGTTTACATCCATTTCCATAAAATTGAGTTAAACATTTTAGGTGTTTTTCCAGAAGCCTCTCACAATAGTTTTCTGGAGTTTTGACCCATTCCTCCTGACAGAACTGGTGTAACTCAGTCAGGTTTCTAGGTTCACACAACTCTTCATCTCTTTCTTAAGTGACTGCGATCAGGACACTGATGATCACCACACAACACAGACCATGTTCTCAATCTTCCACTCTCCTCCTTTAAATGTAGCAATAGCTACGAAGGCCGAACAATATATTTTTAACTTAATACATAGAAAAGGTGTCCAAAAATAAAGTTGTAACCTGTAATCAGGCTATTTGGAGTAATGGCTTCAATGTATAATTATTTTAAGAGATCAACGTCACAAATTCAGGCATCTGGAGGTTTTCTGTGTTGGCTGGTGTATTTTCCTTTTCAAGTCACACAACTTAAATGTTGTGAATTAAATGCACGTATACAAAGCCGTGATATAGATTTTTCTCATTGCTCCAGCATTTGCTGGAGTAATGAGAAACGGTCAACAGTCTGATTTAATGTCAAAAAGAGAAAAAAGTTTTTTTTTTCATATGTAAATATGAGGTTCTAACTGCATTTCTGTAAAGTTAAAACATTTTTTTTATGTTTTGGGGAATTTGTAGCAAAGAAATATAAAAAAAACCTTATTAGTGTTCAGATTTTAGAACCCTATATCTCTTAAATAAATACATAATTTTGTTTTGTGTTCATTGCTGCCAAAATAAATTATGAACAGTTTATAAAGAGTTTGTGGTAAAACAGTGTAAGATTTGTTACTGTACTTCTGGGAAATCTGCTGTTTGACACTGTTAGGAAATCCCTGCATGTAATGTTTGCTCAGTAGTTTGTTATATTTGGATATAAGGTGAAATACTCTCAATTTCTGGAGTGAATATATCTTCTAATGTTCTTCTTTCATCCTTCTAGTTTGGTTTGCATGTTAATTTTAATGTGATGGCTAAAAAACTTTTATTTAATAGCAGATTCTCTAAAAATTTAGGAAAGTTGTGTGAAATTTCCCTAAAGTAGTTTTCCCGGAGTCTATAGAAGTGTTGTCATTTGTACAAAATCACCAGAAATATAATCATTTTGAGACTCATTAAGCAAGCTGAATTTTATTGAATTTTGAAAGATGAGTATATTTATCATTATTAAACTAGTTTTAATCTTGTTTTACAGCTGTTCCGACGTGTCGCTGCTGCTTTGCCTGGGATGGACAGCACACCAGAGAAAAGTAAAGAGGACAGTATCCTTTTCATGCTACTTTCCACAAAAAAAATCATTATTCAACACATATTTTCCAGAAAAAGTGGCAATAAGAAACTTTTTTGACAAAACAAAAAAGTTCCTTCCCATAAACCAATCCAGGAGTAATTCACTGCAGCAGCTTTAGGCTGATATTTAAAATTTCAGTTTGCGCTAACTAGCCTTAGCATTCACAGTGCATACACAAGCTGATTAACGGCGCTAACGTCCTCCTCCTGGCTATCATTGGTTGTTTCTAGGCAGAGAAACCTTTTATTCCCCTATAGATTATCTTATATTGCAGCTTTAAAAGAGGACTTTTATTTTGAAGAGTATTGGGAAGCTTTAATCTCAAAGTGGCTTTTTGACAAAATTAGGACACAAGCAAAATTACCCAATCTGCATCGATCCAACCCAATGGGCAGCGTTTAAAACCCAGAGGTCGGGTCAGATAACTCTGTTCTGATAAAGTGTGCTCTTGAGAATCTGAGTCATGGTTGCTTAACTCGGCTTCTCCCAGTGATCGACATCAAATTGGAGAAACAGCCAGAGATGACTGTGACCGAGAGCAGCTGCTCATGCTAGTACACCTCGCCCCACCCAGCCTGTTTCCTCCCCACCAACAGCTTGTCTCTCAGTGGCCACTCTCCACCCCTGGCACTCTGCCACTGGGATGGAGGACCTATCTTTTTATTTTTTTTTATTGGTTTTTGTTTTCCTCCCCTTCTCAACTCAGTGACTTTTCAGAGTAACCGTGTGGATGTGCATTACTGTAATGAATTTGATTACCTTGGGAAATGTAGTTCAGAAACAAATATTTAAAAACGGCAAATAAGTTAAATCTGTTCAGATTTTCATCCAGTTGCATGGCATTATATAGGACTGCAGTTAACTGCTCTTGACTTTATGCACAGTCCAGGATGTTAGTGCTGTTTCTCTCGTTGTTGTAAAGTTAACTTGCTTTGGAATATGTAAATGACTGAGGTTTAATTCTCCGCCCCTTTTTATTATTTTTATTTGAGAAAGAAACGTTTCATCTCTCGGACAGCTCATTTTTCATATTTCCTGTCACATTTTGAGGAAGTACAAACATAAATGTACATCATTTCAAGCCATGATGATATATCTGACTAAACTTAGGCTTTCACAGTAAAGACAAGTGGAGCAGTTATCTCTCTGTCAAAGCTGCCAAATTCACCAGTTGTGACCAAATTAGTCAAATTTAAAAGGACGAGTTAAAAAGTAATGAGAGAGTTCTATCAAAGGGAATTATTTGGTTATTAACCCAAAGCTGCGCGTTAAAACTCTTATCAGCTTTCAGTGTTGTTCAATTTGCTGCCCGCTTACTAACGTAACACATCTGAGGAAGCTACTGGTGGAGAGTCTGGTCGCGATGTGAGGTAGCTGCCACGTCACCAACAGTTTGTGTTGTGCTGATCACACTATTGTAAGAACATGCAGCATGCTCACCATGCAGGATTTCTATGGATAAGAACACAGATGCCTTGCTTGTTTGTTCACCATGTTGTGCACTGAATCAAGCCACAATATTGTAAATTATCAGAGGAGCCTGTTGACTGGTTCATGGCTTCACTAGATGTTTTTGTAGAGTTGATAGTTAGGTAGATGTCCTCAGATACGGCTTACTAACACCCTCGCTGTTAAAAAAGAAGAAAAAAAAAATACACGGTGCACAGAAGTTAGTTGCAGCATCCTTTATTGTGTTGCTATTGCCTGCGTGGGACCCTTTTGGTTTTATGCATTTATTTATTTTGTAACTTGGACTTACAGATGACCTTCTTGAGCTTGACCAAAAGTACGCTGCCACGCATGTTGGAGGTTTGCTTTATTTATTGTGTCTCCGCTAGAGCTCCGGGTAAAGGTGGCATCGCTTCGACACGCGCACACACACACACACACACACACACACACACACACAGTCTATTAGCAAGATTAACTAGCAGGACCACAACAAAAGACAATGGTCATTTGATGATGCTTGTCTGGGGTTGTGGGCGTTTTGAAACGGACTCGAAGGTTTAGGTATTTATTTAATTCACGAACAAACAGTTTATCTTGAGCAGCTCTTCTATTACTTGTCACTGACTAAATACTCAGCTTTGTGCTATTCTGAATTGTGTCTGTCTATTTGAGATATGATGTCTACTCGTGTTTAGCAACGTTTGTGTGAATAATGTACTATTACTTATCTTATGTATAAAAAAGGAGAGTTACTGAAACACAAGTGTAGGCCTATCACATGGAATAAAATAAAGATATTTCACCAAAATGTAAAATTTGTCATGTTCTTGTTGGTATTAAAAAAAAAAACTAAACAGCTGTCATAACCAGTAAACTACTGGTCATAACCAGCTTTATTATTTCCTGGCTTCTGTTCCCAAGAACAAATTGCGGCACCTGAACTGAATGTGAAAAACCTGTCCTGTGTGGGTGTGTGACTGAAACCACTCATTATGTCAATGGTATGAAGTTTTACAACAGAGGGGAGTGGCTAAATACCAACATGAACTTGCTTTAATTCTTCTGAATAAATTTGAAGTGTGTGTTTTTCAGAATCAGTACACCAACACAGGAACCAGTGGACAGCCATTCAGTTTAATGTCATTGTTTATACTTTAAATTCAATGGAGGACTCATCTCAATTCAGATCAGGATTCTCATTTACTCTGATACCCTAAAATAAAACTGGCTTCAAAGGTGACCTAATTACGACCCATGTTCACTACGACATAAACCAGGAGTGTCAAAATTATTTCCATTTCCGGTAGGGCTACAACAATCAATAGTGACTAATCAATCATCAGCTAATTTAGTTAATCTTTTATTAATTAAACAGTATCCTGTCAAGTACCTTTGGTTATCCAATTATTAATTAACTGATTTTAAAAAAGTCACCATGTTAAGCACATGCTGACTTAACACTGATGAAATGTTAATTTAAGCTACAAATGATCAAGCATTCACTAAAGAAAAGCTGTTATTGCATTTTTAGCATTAGAATGTTTCATTTCAAAATTAATTATATGCATCTTTTAGTAGAGCTCTAATATTGTATCATTATCTCACTTAAATATTGTCACGGCCTTCTATTTTCCAAAAAAATCTAAATTTCCATTCAAGGCTGTGGGTGTTAAGAGGCAGTGATTTGAACGCACTTCTTCAATGTTTGTAAAAAATATAATTTATTTCTTGGAAAAAATAGTGACAAAAAAGTACATAATTAAAGTGTCTTAAAACGTAGTCAAAATGAAAAATACTCTTAAAAAGGTGTCCAACAAAATGCTCCAGAAAAGTGATCAAAAAATCATTTTACAACCTCCCCTCAACACACCAGACATTTACCAAACAAATTTTCTCTCGCACCAAACAAATTAATGGGAGGGTCTAACAATTAACATAGTCTTACTCTAAACAATTCCAAATGCAGAAGATATTACAAATGTCAATTCTAAATCAACTTACATATATTCTAACTACCCAAAAAAGAAAACTAAATTGTTACAAATTAGAATTCACAAAATTTAACATAAATGGCCACGACAAATATCGTAAGTATAAGTAAATAAGAGCTAAAAAATTCCATCTGGACAGTTTTTGGAAATAAGTTTATGTTTTTTTTCCTTTGGTACCTAAACTGGTTCTCACCTAACAAGCTCAATGAATCCCAACCCGTTACGTAGCAACCCAAGCTGAGATTTGCCTGTTCCCCAGAAACCCACCCTGACTTCCAGCGCTGGTGAACTGGTTTTACTGCCGTATGGGCTGTACAATGGCTGCTGGAAAAGACAGGTGCTTTGATGTTAACTTATTATTCAGAACCACCTTCTGTTTTCTTTTTGGTTGTGGAGGAGGCTCTACTAATGCTTTTCACAGATGGAAATTGTACAACTGTGCATCAGTTTGAAGCCATTTTCACATGCGAGTGTAAACGTTGAGTTGGTCGGCGTGGCCAGCAGCGGATTTAAATCAATCAATCAAATTTTATTTGTATAGCACATTTCAGCAAGGCATTTCAAAGTGCTTTACATCATAAACACAAGAACACAAAATCATGCAACATATAATAGACAATACATTGTTACATATTACATTTCAAAAACAATTCTAAACAGGTGTGTTTTTAATTGCGATTAGACAAGACGCCCTAAAAACAGTTCATTCTGAAATGAGCTCAAAACAGCCAGAACTGAGCAAACTAAAATCAAATTTTCTGATGTAATGGACTTGTTTTGTATGGCCTGTAGACCTATTCTGACCTCCTTTGCATCTTATAGGTGTGCCTCAAGAAAGCACACCTAGAAGATGCAAAGGGAGGTTTTCCTCAAATGATTGGAAAATCAAGGATTCTTATGTGTGATTCAACAATATGCTGAGTCACCATTCCACACCACCTAAATCAGGTGATCATTTCCACAACCGCGTGTGGATAAAATGCAGCTCCTTGACATTCTGACTTCTACAAACATTTGTGAAAGAATGGGTTGTTCTCAGAGCTGTGTGGAAGCGTGGGACCGTGACGATGTGCAATGCAGCTGAAAGCAAGACTATTAGTCATGAACTCCACTAATCTGGCCGTTATAGAGGAGAGGTAAGAAGGAAGCATGTTTGCAGTTTGCACACAAACCATGGAGGAAAAAGGTCAAAATCAACCATGTTTCATTTCCATAATGAAAGACGGTTTAGTTTAATTCAGATCCGCATTTAGCTGAAGCAATGCGCCCGCTGTTCTGATAGGGTGAAGGTGTTGTCCACACATTGTGTGATTTACGTCACTAGAACAGTTTTTACAAATGAAATAAATGTAAAACAAGACATGGAAGAAAATGTGGCAGAACATATGTAACTTTAGGCTGAATGCATAATTGACTGTAGTGTTATATTCAAATCACAACCAGAAATTTACATTGTTTGCACTTTTACAGAAATATTGTTTAATCTTTCCCTTAATTTTTTTTACTATCATTAAAGTCCACAGTTGAATAGCACATTTCCTTTCAGTACATTAGTTCTAACTTTTGGGAAATGTTTAATAGCATGCCTTGCAAAATGAAAATGTGAATTTTGGCTAAACAATATAATCTGAAATAAAATCACACATTATATTTAATTTATTTTTGAAAAACACATAGTGAGTAGTTTAATCTATGGAAAGTCATCTTAAAATGTGCATTTTTCTAAGAGTAATGACAACAAAGGTGTCAGAATCAAGCTGGAGATGCTTTTAGTTACTTTATAAGCTGATGTGTGTACCTGTATCAAAAGAAGAAATGGGTAAATTATCTTGTGAGCTTGCAGTCAGCTGACGCATATAAAAGGCTCAGGTTCTCCAGAGTCTTTAGAGACTGTCAACAACTGAAGCCATGATTTACCATCTGTTAGAATAACTCTTAAGCAGCCAGAGAAAAGTTGTTCAGATTAGTAATTTGGGAGTTTTTCTGATTCATTGTACAACAGAAGACAGAGGAATGACCTTGCTTTATTTACAGTTCCAGCCCAATTTACACAATAAAAACAGATTTTGCAGGAATGTCAATTATAAGTCAATAAAATACAACAAAAATAACTAACCCAACATTATATCCACCAGAGGTTCTATTCTATAGAATTAACTCCTTTATTTTGATTAAAATGTAACTGAATATGTTGCTTCAGTCAGCTGATATTTTCATTTCATGTGCTGACATGTTTATAGAGGAACATTTGGAACTGGGAAGAACTTAAAAAGTTCTTGTGCAGAAGAAATCAAGTTGCTGATCTTTTTCACCCAGAGGAAGTTTTTGCCTCAGGGTAAACGGCAGATATTGGCAGGCAGGAGGAAAACGTTTACATGACACAACATTAAAATTAATTAAATAAATCCATTGCCCTTTGATGAAGCTGCACAACATATATCAAATTGCATCGCAGTGTCAATAATATTGTAATCAGAAAATAATGTTTAGATGCGGTGCATCATATTTCATGAATCATGCATTAATGATGGTTATAAACTCGGCCAGCTGGACCGACTCTGTCCTCACTGTCTACAGTCAGAATGTTGTTGTGGGGACTTTGCTTAATGCTAAACAAAGAAAAGAGTCAGACAAATGTGGGTCAGTTGTAATAAATATCATTATTGCAGCTGTAGTAGTTCAGTTATTTATCTTCCTGAAATCAGGCAGTTTTACTATTTACGTAACGTTTCTTTTAAACAGACAACAGATAGAAGAAAATATAAAGATGATTGGTTCTACTGCTGTAGTTATGAAAGTATTTATATTAATCAAATGTATCTTGTATTGACTGCTCTAACTTGTAGGTTTAAAATATTTGAATAATGTTTATTCTGACTTGGAAATAATAAGTATGCTCCTAATCTTAGTGGAGGAGTGTAAAACCTTGACGCTTAATAACCTTGACAAAAATGATAAACAGCTAATATTTTTAAATACAGATAAAATAATACTTAGAAGTTTTTCCTGGAATAATTGCATTGAATTTCCATAATAAAACATCACTAAAAGTACCAGGAAAAGTTTTTTAGATTTATTTTTCTTATCCCTTGGTTGGAAATTAACTACTTTTTTCCGTCCCTTTTTTTATTCCAAAAACCTAAAAATAGATATAAATGTGTTTTTGTTAAACAATAACAAATTACTACAGTAGATATTTATCACAAAAATTAAGTCGGCTCTAAATGAGGTTTTTTAGCCAAACTGGAGGGGAAAATAAGTCTTTATAACACAATCCTGGTGTTATTACAGCTTATTAGACTTTAATTATGCCTGATTTGATTTGTGAAAATATAATTTAAAGACACTTCCTTTGATTTACTGGTTGGTTCTAACAGTTTGTTTTTTCAGTGTACGCCTACCTTTTTAAAAAGTCGTGATGTGGCTACATCAACCTTGAGTAATCCTCACACACCCACTGTGTAAAGCCTCCCACAATTAAAGAATCCAGCTCTTAGTTTCTCCCCCCTGCAGAAAATCTCTTTTATTGTTTAACTAATGGCGCCTGTTGCCACTTTGCTTAGACCTGTGTATTAGGGCGGGGCCTGGCCCTTTTTCTCTCCTTTTACGCACACCTGGATTCCGGAAGCGCGCTCGCGTCAGAGGGAGAGGCTGTCATTGTTCAGAGGAATGGCTCAGGAATCCTGCCCGACTCGATCGGTGCCTATAAATCCATCAAGGCAGAGACAGGCAGCCGCAGAGCAACCCTGACCGACTGGCGAAGGATCTCTTACTGGACTGAACGGAGCTGAGATTTACTTTATTATAAAATGAGTATTTTACCCAAGGAGGAGGCATTTGAGGACTTCAAGAGGCAATGTTTGGCCTCCGAGAACTGGCTGAGTAAATATGACAGTAATGGAAAGCAAGTTTGGATCGAAGTTCTTCCAGACAGGGGGATCAACTCACCCAAAGTCCATAAAATCAAGGTAAGTTACTTTAAATGCTGATTACCTGTTGCTCCTTTTTAAGCCAGATTGTTAGCTAATGCGCCCCAGTGGTTCTCAAATCAGCAAACTTTTGAGATCCTCTTCAGAAATGAAGTGCACTGCAAAAATGGGCAGCAGTGAATAAAAAACATGGTCCAGTGTCCAGGAGCTCTACTGACACTTTGCCAGAAGCTTTTCTAAAATGCATCTGTAATTGTCATGAAACTCACCTGGCGTTTCCATGGGACTTATTACTACTTTTCAGCATCCTAAATTACAGGTAAGTTTAATAATAGCTGCAAAGAAATGATAGGTATGTAGCAGATAAGCTCAACGTGAGATCAGTTTAAGTTCATGTAAGTTCCAGGAAAGCTGCTTGCTGTTTACATGAAAGGTACAGAAAACTTCCAAGAATTTATCTTGATAAAAAACAAGCAAGATTTTTGAGCATGTCATGCAAGTTCCACAAAAGCGTCTTCAAGTTGCAGAACGTAACCTCTAGAGTTTCATTAAAACACAAGCCGTAATATGCAATGCAATAGATAAGAGAACAGACACATTTATGGCACAAAAAGATGTCTTTACTAGTTTATTGATTTATTAGTAATGTTTACTCTGCTTCTTTGTGAGGTGGAAGATGAAAAGATTAGAAAGATGTTTCATAGTATACGTTTTAATAAATGCCGTTCCCGTTTCAGTGTAGAATAAACATCGATGATGTGCCGGCTGCCACCATGTACGACGTTATTCATGACGGTCAGTACCGTAAGGAATGGGACACCAACATGATAGAGAGTTACGACATCGGCCGGCTCTCTGGCAACGCGGATGTGGGCTACTACTCATGTGAGTACTCCTTGCTGTTCGTTTAACGTGAAGGCTTTGCTTTACAGTTTTACAATTTCTTGATTTCCTTAGTTAAAACCACCACTTGTAGCCTCCTGTGTGAGACATCGCCACTGCGTTTCCTCTTTCCACAAACCTGTTGCTCCTGTTCAGACTTTCCCATGAAGACTGACTGAGTGGCTTCTTGTCTCACCAGCCTATTTATTGTCACAACACATGAAAGCGAAAAACTAATGATAAATATTATGTTTTTACTTTTTCGCCTCCATATGCAGGGCGCTGTCCAAAGCCGATAAAGAACAGAGACGTGGTGACTCTGCGTTCATGGCAGGTGAAGGGGGATGAGTACATTGTTATGAACTTCTCTGTCAAACACCCGGTATGCATCTTCCTCCAAACAACTTAATCTAATGTCACACATCTGTTTTTCTCACTATTTTTGCAACTTTGTGTGTCTTGCTTGCAGGACTTCCCGATAAAAAGCAAATTTGTAAGAGCAGTGTCCATCCTGACCGGTTATTATGTCAAAGCCACAGGACCAAACAGCTGTATTTTCATTTATCTTTCACAAGCTGACCCAAAAGGTACGGAAACACCAAGCCAGACCCTGAAAATCCTTAGACATTTGTATCTCATTTTTGTGTTTTTCTTGAAGGTTCTCTACCGAAATGGGTGGTGAACAAAGCATCCCAGGTCCTCGCTCCTCGGGTGAGTTCTGCCACAAATTTAAACGGGTCAAGACCGCAACAGCTTAAATCGGCTCGCAAAACGCGTATCGGCGTTCCTGCAGATGTGGGTGTGTGTCCCTTACGAGAACATAAAACGTACACGTGTGAGAGGTCTGAGTTCGTGTCTCATGTGTCTCCAGCAACAATGGTAGCCATAGAAACACAACTGAAGGGCCTGGTCCAGGTAAAACCTGCTGCTGACAAAGGAGAATCTCAGCTCAAGATGTTTCCTGGTCGCCCAGCAGAACCCGTTCCCCAGGTTTCAGATCTTGCATCTGTTGAAATTATTTAGACACGTTTAAAAGTTCTTGGAGCTGCTTATGGCCTGGAGCGAAGCAGAAATGCAGAGCTACAAGCGTCCCCCTTTCTGAGGACGGGAGGCATTATACTTTGAATAGGAGCTGATAAAAAATCTTGGCACAATAAAATCATAAAATGAGAAAACAATGCATTTTGTGAGCTTTGGCGTCATAGCTAGCATGAAAAACAAAAAGGATGTCAACTTCAGCCTCGTTGTAATTCTAGCAGAAACAAAACAAAATCAGTAGAAAGATAAATCAGAAAACTTTTATGCACTTCAACACTCGATTCATTGGGAGTGTTAATCATTTTATGTATGAAACCAAGACATTTTCTAATGACTGCATCACATTCTGGTCATTCTGTCCCATGACAATTTTGAACTTCTAAAGCTTTTGCCAGAGAAACTGGACATTTAGTACCAACCATAAGTTATACTTCTGCAAACCCTCAAACGAGTCCTTGTCCTGTTTGCAGTTCTTTATTTTAAAGTTTTGGTCTACCAAAAAGTTGCGTATGTAAATATAATGACCTCGCTTCAGTTCTTGCTTGTAATGTGGATATTCACAACTTCATTTGAAAACTGATTCAGGTTCTTTAATTTAATTTGCTGTATGTTAACTGTGCTGCAAGGAAACATGGTTTACTGCTGCTGCTCAGTTATTTTGGTGTGATCAGAGGTCATAGTTTTGTATCTTTCATATGGATCTGATCATTAACCTGATCTGATAAATGGGGGATCAGATCATTGCTTATGGGATCAGAACCATAAACAATGAAAACAAGTTCCAAAATAAAAGTATATGCATTAAGTTTTTGGATCGTGTGTCTTTCTAGTTGGCTAGTGAAATCTTTGGTAAAGTTTATGTGAGGTAAAGGTTTTATGAGTGTTGAATCACACATAAAACCATTATTTGCTTTTTTATGTCTTTGATCAAAAAGAGACAATGTTACAAAGCAGCCAAATATATAAATGCTGGGTGCTTAATGAGATTCATTTTTGCCTTTTGCGCAGTTTTAAAGCCAGTTAGAATATGTGTAATTGTTTTTCCACTTGGTGAAAGAGTGAGTTTCTCAGTCTTTCTCGTTTGACTAAGCCACCTTCAATATAATCTGTCGCAGTGATACGTAAACCTTTTACCTTCAGCAATGTTTGCTGAGAGTGGAGGTGTGGCAGAAATCTTTTCCGTCATAAAGCAGCCGTTCTGATCGTCATCTCTTATCTTTCCAGGTGTTGAGTAGCGTGCACCAGGCGGGAAAGAACTACCCAGCATGGAAAAAGAAGAACTCTCCGGACGTGAAGGCCTGGCTCAACCCGGAGCAGAACAAGCTCCCCTACATTAACTCTGCCTTGCTGTCCATACAGAGAGCGGACTCTCTCGAAAACGTGGATGAAAGCTCCAAACTGGACGATCAGGACGCTGAAGACAGCAGCTAAAAGTCGCACAAGTGAAAACGGAAAGGTGGCCGAAAAGAGAGATTGGGGGTGACCTGTATATAATGTTTTTTAAAAGAGACTTTAAGACTCCCAGCTTTCTGCGATATCACCGAGATCCTTCAGCTTTATATCAGTGTGCCTTGTAGGAGTATGAAGTGTTTACAAAAGTCTTAATGCAGAAAAGAGCTCTGATCAAGGTACCATTCACCTCTTTGAGTCTAAGCTTGTGTGCAGGAACAGAGGTGGTGGATATTTTTAAAGAAGTACAACACAACGGGTCTGTGGCCAGGGTATTTATTTTCTACCTATGAAAAAAATCACAAAGTTTAATGTGAAGGGAAATGGAGTATGACTGTTAAATGTTGGCATATTGTTGGTGTCTGTAAACTAAAGATTAGACCATGCTTAATTCCTAAAGTGCAACTTTCTATTAGAACCTGAGACTTTCTTTATTTTCGAAACTCATGGCCAGTTAAAATGATACAACGCAGGTTTTGTGTTAGTATGTTGACAGAAATTTGCCAGTTTTTCAGGAAAATACCATGTACTATTTCATTATTGATGGTTAGATTTGTCCCTTTCAATATGTAATGAAGTGCAATGGAGTAACATATGCCAAAGTCATTCCCTCAAAGAGAAACATTTTATGTAAATAGCAATGTCGGTTAACAGTTTGAGTGTGGTTGAAGCCATGATTGGAATTTTATTGTATTTATTTATTACACTAAACTGATGAAGCCACGATTGTAATGATGCCTGTTTGGCTGAAGTTTTTTTTTTATGTTTTCAGAATATTTCAGGTTGACTTTTTAAAAATAAACTAAAAATGCTCGACATACCACAGTGATCATTTCTATTGACTGGATTCCTCTGATAAGGCCGGTTTCTCTGCAGACCGAGTGGAGCGAGTTCTGCGACTCATTCTGGAACAAACCAGTTCGTTTTCAGATCTAGTGCCGGTTCTTCCAGTGCACAGAAAAGCTTCCTGCCCTGGTCATTCATGTTTTACATGCCACGTTGCAAATCATAATGAGTCAAGTTTAAATGATGAACCCAAAATTACAGTTTTAATAAAAGTTTGTGCAAATGCTTGGCAAACTTTTGTATTTTTATGTAATGCACAGAATGTTTCTTAGTGCAGAGTGGCAAACATTTTTGTTTGTACTTTTCTTTTGATATTAACAAATACTGGTATCAATCCAATTAATCTACAAAGAAACCAGAAATTATTCCACAAACTGTGTGCAACCGTTTTCAAGTATTTAAATCAATTCTGCACCTTACTTTGGCACATGAAGCATGTAATATTTGGTAACAACTAAGGGCTTTCTCAACATCTTTGCAGCCTTATTGTTGCAACACATAATACAATTTTTTTAAAGTGTACTTCTGAACCTGAAAGTATCACTTAATTTCTGTGGCCGCACTGCAAAAGACTCCTCTGCTGAAGAAAAAGCATGTAGAAGTATGCTTTAAGGTACAGGTGTGAAACTCGAGCCCTGGAGGGCAACTGCCCCGCAATGTTTAGATGTGCCTCTGCTCAATAGAATAATCAGGTCACTAGCAAGGCTCTGGAAAACTGATCTGCACAAGAAGGAGCTAATTAATTCCAGTGTTTTGTACCTGTGGCACATCTTAAAACTGCAGGACAGCAGCTCTTGAGGACTGGAGTTTGACTCCCCTGCTTTAAGGGATATAGCTGAAAATTTAGACAAGCCAGGAAAAAAAAAGTACTAGGAATGTGTAGTTTGATCAGATAAGATCAGAGATTAACTCTTTGGAGGTCAGTGTACACCTTGTTTGGAAGAGAATTTTACTTTATATCATCCCAAAGAGGAAATGAGGCTTTCTACTAAGTACTAAATAAGTTACAATATTTGTTCCCTGTGTTAAAATATCTAATTGGCTCATTTGTCATAAATTCCTGGCATGTAATGATTACCTGGGCTGTTACGACACCTGGTGCAAAGTTTATGTCAACATCCTCCAGAGAAACACAAGGGACATTGATACTGAAAGATGAACGTAGTTAAACATGCAGTGCACTGAAATTCTTAAAGAATGTTTCTTTATTATGAACATTTCATAATAAATGTATAACAATGTCTTATGAAGCCATGTTAACCTTTTGGCTCCTGAGTTTGTTCATGTATATTTAATCGAAAAACTGTACAAAAATGGCATAATGTTAAAATTAGTATTCGTATTTACAGTTTTTATAATTTCTTACACAATTACAATATTTGATAAATACTCAAAAACTTGTAAGGTGACGCAAACACAAATATAAAAAATTTATCAGAAGTCTCGCACAATTTGCTCTTATTATTTCCGTCAGTGTTTTAATGTTTTGTTTTAGTGTCTAATGTCAAGATTAGTGCACTAACTGTGCCATTTGGGATTTCAAAATGCTATTAAACATAGATGAGATGTTATCAGTACTAAATTACATTAAAAACTTCTTTTAAAAAAACAATAATGGAGATTAAAATGATACATTTTCAAATGCAAAGCATAACACTATATGATTGGACCACAATGTGGCAGAAACGATGAAATATCGCAGTACATCTGACAATATTTCACCATCTTTCACCACTACACCAGAGAACATGGAGGAGTTTGAATGACACCAACAATCTGTCATCTTGAAGCTGCGATGAAGTGCTTAGGAGTCAGTAGAAGCAGAAAATGACGTCGAATGAAGTGTTTTAGGAACGCTGCTGCCACCTAGTGGACAGTTCTCTCCTTTTGTCTCTGGTAGTCTGATGAGAGGAGCAGAGAAAACCATTATTCAGTTGAAAAACGAATCATTATGAGAGAATTCAGGAAAGCATTTATGTTTTTCTTCTTGAAACTTTTTAAGATCCAACAGATTTTGATCTTAATACGCTGGTGTTACAGCAGGATGATATCTGCTGAGGATCATCCAAATCCTGAGAGATATACTTTTCTTTCAAAATACTCAAATGCAGAAAAAGGTACATAAAGCTCAGGCAGGTTAGGAAAATGGAAGATTTAATCAAAGCCAAACAAGATAGAGCATGTTGACTGGATAGGGTTCAAATTACTAGTTGAATGTGTTTGAGTACAAAGAAAAACATTTATGTTATCACAGCTTAGATCAGTGTTACAACAGGGTTTTCCACACATTTTATCTGATAATGTCAATTCTTTACTCCTCCTGTAGCCTGCAAAAACATTCACTGAATAAAACCAGACAAACCAAATCTGTAAACTTACTTTGTATTTATGAAACAAAACACTTACTGTAGGGAAAGAAGCGAACCTTCATCACAATTTCCCGAGCGGTCTTCAGAATCTCTACCGCCTAAAGAGGGCGACAAACGTTTTCAGTGACTGGTGATTTACTTCACGACTTGCACGACTCGTTCCTCAAACTTTTAAAATGTAACGTGCTTAAACAGAATGGAAGCTTTGTCACAGCTCAGTTTATATCCACGTTTACAAATAATGATCTTCTATCCTCACAATCTCATATAAAATTTCACCACAGATCTCTAGGAAGGAGTTTTGAATGAGGGCAAATTGGGGCAATTGTATTGGCAACTGCTAAAAATGAAAAAAGCGTAAACTAAAAACATTAGACTTTACATTTTAGACTAAATATATCAATATTGTCTTTTGTCAAACCTAAGCAGTGAGATGATAATCCAAATATGTTGCAACTGAACCAGTGGACAATTCAGACCAGATAACATGAAGAAAAATGCACAAAAACTACAACAACACATTTCAGAAACTTCAACTTCCACTGGATCTGCCGTGACTTACTCTCGAGTGCTCTATGTCTTGGAAATCCACATCATTCACAGAGAGAACCTGATCTCCTTCCTGCAATCCTGCTCTGTGGGCATCTGAATCTGGGACCACCTGGCACCACAAAAGACACAAAATAATATTCATTACCACAACAAAATAAAAGTTTAGGAGGCACGCTCACTACGCCTGCACACACCTTGGATATAAAGATCCCTAGTTGCGACGCCTTGCCTCCTCGGATGTTAAAACCCAGCTGGGCTCCTGGAGGTTTCTTCAACACGATGGTGCGAGGGAGGAACTGGGTGAGCTCGTTGTTGTAGTCTGGGTGATGAACCCTCTAACAGGGAACCAAGAAATACACAGTGAAGCCCAGAAACTTACCTACATGGTGTGACTGCTAAAGCAGTTGCTATATGACAGAATAATAAGAGAATTGCTCATTTAAGTTGGATGTTTTAGAGATGTAAGTTTAACAAAAAAAAATGAAATAAAACAGACACCTTATTTAAAACGGTAGCATTACAAGACTAACCCTGTTAACTGATTTAACTGTAAAAGTGTAATGAACAAGTCTAAGCAGGACACACAAGATAATCAGTTACTATTATCTGTTATCGTTACCGTCTTTGTCCAAATGTTACTCAACCAGGAGAAACCGTTAAGTCTGTCTGTACATCCTTACCAGAGTTCAACAGCTTTCAGATGCGATAATATTTGAAGACATCGTCATATTTTCAGCAAAAGGTGAAAGTCAGTTGACTTCTAAATACTGAACTGAAGCAGCAAAACAAATATTGTTTCCTGTGTGTCAGGTCATACATCGCTCCTGCCTTTGGTCCGTCTGTATTTGAACATTTTGAGTTTGTCTTTTTCTTTCTAAGCTGAAACTATCAACAATTTATAAACCAACAACTTGTCCTTTGACATATTTTCTTCTCACTAACTGAAAGCTTTGTTTTAAACATGTCTTCATGGTAGAAGACCCATTTAAAGTTGATGTTTATTTCCACGTTGATGGAGAAACTTGTCTTAGATGATATTCTGTTGAATTTTAGGAACAGATGCTTCTCTGCTACTGGTTCGAATCAACTTTATTTATTTCAGTGCATTTCAGTATTTTTATTTGACTAATTTAATAATGCATGCTTTTCTCCACTCTAATTTTCCTTCAAATTTCAAATGGACTCATGCAATAAGTGGTTTGACTGAATTTGTGAAGCTCTAGGCTTTTTTATATTTCAAAACAAAGATTTTCTGTAATTTCTAGTAAATCCTTAGACACAAAAGAAAACGTCAACACTGTATACAAAGAGATAGGAAGTAATAAAACTCTTAGGAAATTAAAAAAATAAGTTTTGATGTGTTTACATATAAATTAAATAAATTCATCAAAAGGTTCTTCAATAAAACATCCTTATGCTATATCATATAGGTTGAGTTACTGCTAATAGTTAATGTCACTACCTTTCTGTCAAGGAAAGTAATTGTAGCCTGGACAATAAATAATCTGCATGCCCTTTTCCAATCTTCAGATCCTTAATTATTCCCCAGGGGCTGTAATTGTAGCTGGCCATGCTCTGGTAGCCTGCTAAAATCAGAAACCAGTTATTTTCTTTCGGCTCAGCAGCTGGGCAAAGGGCTATTTTTTTTAAAACCAGTACTGTAAACTTAGCTCTTGGCAAAAATTCAGTATCCCACTGTTCCTATGGGCTCCTACACTTTTTTCTTACTCACAAGAATGACAGATTTGGTAGTTTGCAAATACTTCAGACAGCAAGTATTTGTGTTAAAGACTTCATCCATCACTCTTTATAAGGCAACACAGTTTTAAAATTACACTTAGTCATATCTGTTAAATAAAGTACTCTAGCCAACAGCTGACTAATTAACTACCTAAAATCGTCATAATATTCTTGTCTCACTCCATGACAGAAACACGCAGTGTGCGAGACATGTTCTTAAAAGACAAAGTCAGTTAAGATTCTGCACAATAAGCACTTGGGAACTACTACTAAATTTAGTCATATTTCTGTTACATAATTTTATTATTAATTTTCACAAACAGAAGAAAAGGTGTCACAGATTTAAAAATTGAATTTAAGATAAGTGTTTAGTTTTAGGTTAATGTTATGATTTATATTGTGTGTGATATTTTATCCTGACATGTTGTTTTGTTTTCTTTTAAACTGTTTCATGTTATTTAAGGTCCATCTAGGGACATGCATTGCAAACTACCTAATGCTATAACTGTTAGTGTTTAGTTTTTGCTTAGACTTAACATTTGTCTCCATGCAAATAAACAAAGAAAACAAGAAGAAACTACTGAATAACCAAGGTTCAAACTTGGAAAGTAAAAGAGTTATAGTTTTAATTAAAAAAATAAACTACAAATGGCATATTTATTTCAATAGTTTATGTCTCGTCTTACCTCCTGAGGAGGAATCCAAGCCGGTGGGTTTTCATATGAAGGCAGGAAAACCACTGGGAGCTGATAGTCATCATAAGGAATCTTCTGATCCATCGTTCATTTGAACTCCTAGCGATACACAAGTTCATCAATATCTAACATTCACTGCTCATTTCTACCAGAAATGTCTCGTAAGAAATCGGCACTATATTAACCTAAGCAGAGTTCAGTAAAACATCTTTTATGTCTTATTAAAAACAACTGAAAACTCATATCAGTTAGCAGTTGCTACAAAATAGATGCTAACCCAAGCTACTTCGGCTGGACAAACCAACTTTTCAACACGTTTCAACCACATCTTCAGTTTCTAATCTGTATCTCAGCATTGTTACCCAAATTTCTTAAATGATTGCATAGCATATTTTGAAAAAATATGAAAAGAGAAAGATGAAAGTTTCTGTTACCTGCCTGGTAAGCTAACAGTTTGCGCTTCTTCTCCTTCTTCTCCTGCGTCACTAGAGGAATCCAGCTCGTTGTCGCCACCTACTGCCAGGAATCATTATCAACTTTTTTCTTCTATTAAAATATGAAGAAAACCTATTCTAACAAGTTCTTATTTTAAAAATAACGAAAAGAGACGCCCTCACATATAAAAAAAAGTATTAAAACTAAGTAATTCAGTTGTACTGTTTGCTAATGAGACTTACACTGGGGAATATGTGTTCTTGACATGTTAATAATTACATACTTTATTGTTTTTTGTGATTAATCACACTCCGAGTCTTGTAGGATGCCTTACTGTTCGATTCATACTACAATTTAAGCTTGCATGACTAATATCACCTTTCATCTTTCTCCTTAAATTTTCTGACATACTCACTGTTTCTTTTAATAGAGTAATATATCTTACTGCCAGGAAGTTTTACTCCTCTTTTTTACAGATTTTTTAATTTCCTCTCATCAGTCCAGGTTTTTTTATAAGACACACATAAATCTGTCATTGTTTGTTTGTTTTTTTAACACAAGCCTTGGTGTTTGTTTGGGGTTTTTTGTTTTTTCTGTTTTTGCATATTATTCCACCCACATTCCCAAGAAGCACAGCACAAGTTCAGCCAAACATTTCCTGACAATGACAACTGCTCTTCTGTTTAGCTTCTTGGAAAAAGCAACAAATACAAGAGGGACGGTTTGCAGACATGAGATGAAGTGTTGACATTTTAAGAACATTTTCTTCTTTAAGTTTCCTCATAGTTTAATGCCACACATTGTCATCATTCCAGTTAAGAAAATCCAACTGTGTTTTGTTTCCCAACATCTTGCCAATACACTGCCTAAATAATGATTATGTGCATCATTAAATGTTGCATGAAAGCCTGTCTAATGATAGTTGAGAAATTCAGGGAAATTGGAGCTGTGATGGTTACAAAGTCATAAAGGTGCTGGGAGGAAGGACCTGAGACAATGCTTCTTTGTTCCCATAGTAAAGATATGCAATATGATAAATATTATGTAGAACCAAGTAGGAAAAAAAGCTAAATTTCCTTATATTTAAGCATTCTTGAGGTTTATACAGATCTTTTCTAAAACTCCTGAAACTACTTTTTTAGTTTCAGTGAGAATGCCTGCAGCAGCATTCTGGATCAGCTGCAGCAACTCATGTTTTGCTTACATTTGGATGCAGTTCATCCACACAACAATTTGGTCATAGGTTAATGTTGCTGTTTATATTTGATTTTCTGAAATAAAATGTAGCTACAGTCATCCTGATTAATACAGTTTCAGATGTGTATCACTAAATGGCAAATCTTTAACTGTAAAATAAGAATTTCTGTCTCATCTTACTTTTAAAAATATACATTTCTGATGTTTAATGAGATAAAAAAAGGAATAAGTGAAGACTAGACTGGTTCATCTTCTCATATTTCACTTCCAGCTTTCCGGTCATGTTACTCAGCCAATCTAACAGGAAATAAGAATTAGTTTGGTAAGTATCTGTTAGTCATTTGAACCATTTCTTATGTCGTCTTGCCTAATGCCTGGTTGTCTTTCAATACCAACTCAGACCCTGTCCTGGTTTGCTTTCTAATCTCCCATCTGTTTCAGATTAGCTTATCTCTACACCTGTCCTGCATGTAGGAGTTTATTTCCACCTCTATAGTTTTTTTTTTACTCCTCGGCTTCGTGTTCAGTGCCTGTTGGTTGTCAACATTTTAACTGATGTGTTTGGTTTGGATCCTGTTCTATTATAATTTAGTTTCCTTAAATATCAGTTTGCTTGTTTTCTTCATGGGAAACTCAGTAAGTCCTTGATGTTTGTTAAATTAATTATTGTCTGGGATTTTACTTGCATTTACATTGAGAATTAATTAATTTCAAATTCCTATGTTTCCATATTATGGTGTTCAGGAATAATCTCAAATACAATTCCAGTCTTCATTTGAGGTTTTTTTTTTTTAAAGATAATTACTTTTAATTAAAGATGATATTGAGACTAGAAAAATTACAACTGTACAAGCAATTATTTATACATTCATTGATTTTATTTGGTTTCACAAATGTGTAAATAAACCAAACTCAGACTTGGAGTTTATTAAACATAAATCATCAAAATACCAGAGGATACAAGCAAAACGCTGGTCAGCACTAAAAAGAAGAGTTTAATCAGTTTAAAGGCTAAATAAATTGTTTGTTAAATTGTTCCACAAAAGATAGAAATATCTTAATTTAGAATTTAAATGTGAATACATTTTTTCTAATATGATATCCTACTTTTATTGTCTTATCTTGTTTGGAGACATATTTTTCATTTCCTGTCAGAAACAAACTGCCTAATTAAATATAAATAGATTTAAATCTAAAATATGCCTGAGGTACAAAAATATTTGGCCTCCCTCGTTGTTACAAGCTCTGATGCGAAGCAGATGGTCTAAACATGCAGGGTTGTGCTTAAACTTCACTTCTACATGTTGCAGCTGGTGCAGGTACTATGAAAGTGGTTTTTTTAAAATATATATTGTTATTTTCCGGGCCATGGGGGTAACTTTTATTTCAACTGCTTTTATAGGACTGTGTCTTGTGCACTGCGCTTTCAAAGCAGTCCAGTTGTTTTGTTAAAAGCACATTGTTAAAAAGATTAAACATCTTTAAGCAGAGGCTTCGCAGAAGTCTGGTGGTTCTCCTTTTTATTTCTGTGGCTTGGATGTCAGCAGTTCAAAGGGTTCATGGAGATTGTGTGAAGAGTTGCTGTCAAATGGATATGTGGGGATGCTGGTAGGTTTGACATTTGTTCTCTAAAATGTTTGGGGCTCATTTCTGGGAAAATAAGATTCTATAATGATGTTTTAAAATAGTGTTGCTGGAAAATAATATCTCTGATCTACATCTTTCAGCAGTGGAAAATGAGCTGGAAATAAAAAAAAAACATTGCATAAAGGACAAGTTGGTGCTTTGACACCTGAAGAAGGATCTTATCAGCCTTTTTATTTATTTTTCATTTTGTTTTCATTACGTTTGTGGATTCCAATGTCTTGAATGCACCTTCATTGATGTTCCTTTTGAAAAAAAGGTTGTTGGTTTACTTTTACATTATGATGCTAGATGTTCCTGGATTCCAAACGAAACAATGGAGGTGATCTCAAGTTTGCTTTTCATTTCTGCAGCTATTCTGTTTAACATCTTGTCTTTCTGTGCAAGAAACTGGTGATGACCTAGAAACCTTTAACGGACTCTTACTGCCTCAATTTTACACGGGTTTAATTCGTGTGTATGGAGGCGTAATCTAATCTCTAAGCTAAAAAAAAAACTAGAAACGCAAAAATAAAGAACTTAGAACGCTACAGTTACATTCCTTGAACATGTCCATTGCATGTTTTGTTGGGGTTGCTGGATGAGAGGCAGTGCCTGCTTTTTTGTGAATCCATATTCTGGACGTTTTTCAAACGGCTCATTTTCCAGACACCAAAAAATATATGGAATATATGGAAGTACAAAAATGTGAATTTTGAATTTTTTGTACCCTTTAAGATATTGGAACTTCAATGAAACACAGTGAGAGTCATTTTGCAGAAATTAAGAAAATGTCTGAGATGCTAACCTTCCCAGGTGGATTACTTCTGCATAGTTCAGTTGACTCATCAGGAAAGTAAGAAAATAACTTAGAATAACACTGAAAGCAGCTCAGATTCCACTACATTTAGGTTCTTGGTCTGTTGAGAGTTGTTTAACCACAACAACAGAATAATTCTGTGAGATTTTTTTTTTTTTTTTTTAAACTGGTTTACTGAGTTCTACCTGGTGAAATATATGACTTTGTACTGATATTGCCTTAGGAAATATTATGTGACTAGGGTGGCATTAAACACCTTTGGTATTAATTTGAATAGCACAAGTGGAGTCTAAGGTAACAGTAAAGTAAGACGAAGACTGACATGATTTATGGCTAAAGTTTCCTGATGAAACAATGAAAGTGACATGCACACCCCTGGAGAGCACAGCCATGTTTTTGTAGCAGTTTGTGAGAGGCACACGTCAAACAGGAAGAGCAGCAATGTGGAATCTGATAGCACGTCCACTTTTACCAGCATATGTACTACATTGGAATAAAATCAGTTTGGGAATAATTATTCCAAAATACTGGACTTTTAAAAACACCCAAAGTTATGATATGAAGCAGATCTTTGTGGCTTGATGCAGTTCTGATTAAGCCTCTTCTTCTGCAAGCAGCTCTTGAATCTTAGTGATTTTCAACTCTTGATCAAATTGTTAAAAACTCGTAAATCACTTATGATTTATTGCCTCTTATTAATTAATTCCCAGGCTCTTCTCTACCTTTGCTAGCTAGTTTACCGCAACGATAACTTACACAATATGTAATTGCGTAACTTTATCTTTTAAAATAATTTTATCATAAAAGTTAACTCATCATTTCTCTTTGTCTCAAAAGGAAGACCAAATGTAGGCAGAAGAGGAGCAAAAAAAAAGGCCTTTAATAGACAAAACGTAGTTTACAGAAACAACATTCAAGGCTGAAAATCCAGAGATGTCAACTGAAGTTAATACTAAATAAGTTTAAAAGCAAACCAGCAGTAGAATCAAGCAGTGTAGAGCAGAATGAATGCTTTGCACTGCAGATCCAGTTTTCAGCACTTTTACTTTTGCAGCAGGTGCAGCGATTTCTGCTTCAAGTTGAAACTTTCCTTTTTCCTCTGGTGTCCTCTTGTTCTTCAGTTTTTCTTTGAGCATATTTTGACATGTGAGCAAGGCAGCCATTTCAGCCTCTGCCCTGAGATGTGCAGATGAAGTTGATGATACTTTGGAGCTTCACCTGCTTCTTTGATTTGAAACTGTCAGATGGCAACACATCCTAATGAATGTCATGCTGGAGACTAGCAGATAATTGAGGTTCCATTTGATCTTGAACTTCCATTTCTAATGGAGTTTCCTGTGACCGTAATGCATCAGAGGATGGCCAGTAGGAGCATTTATTTATTTCAGAAAACCATATTTAAACATCCTCAATAAATCCCTTATTGTATTTAGTGATGCTTGAAAACCATGCATTTTGTTTATCTGTCTCATCAAACAGAATTAGATTCATGCAATAAACTGGCATCATTGAACAGGTGCATTAACTCATCCAGCTGAGATTTGACAGGTGATTTTACTTAGATCTACCTGCAGGTAAATTGCAGGTAGATCAACAGGGGGAGAAACAATGGAACTGATTCTTCATGGAAATCCAATGAGACAACCTAGAAGCTGCAAACAAAAGGACTATAAAACTTCTGGCAAATGGACAGGAACTACAAGAGAGGGCTAGAGAGACCACTTGTAAATGTTAATCCCCCAGCACTGAGGGAAGACTCTGCCGCTCTTCTATTACTCTGATGAGGCTGATGAGCTCCACCTGCTTTTAAAAGAGCAATACGCAGCCCCAAACATTCAGGTTTCAAACCACTTCTTCTCTGTCAAGCGATCCTCTTTCGTTGGTGCAGTGGCAGTGGTGTTTGGGTTGGCGTCGGCATTCCAGCTGTGTGAGAATCTCCGTCCATTTCTTGCTGACGAATATTAAAGACTGTAAAATAAGGTTGCTGAGCTGCTGATTAGGGGGGATTGTTGTCGACTCACCAGCTGATCAAAACGTAAATCCAAACTGCAGTTCGGATGGTTTTATTTTCATCAGTGTTATCAAAATCCAAGGCAAAACATCAGTGTCCAAATTGATTCGCAGGTATAAACAGTGATCACAGACAAAAAGTAATACGAGCTTAAATTGGTCAGGAAAAAGTAGACCTCCCCATCACCTACCCACCAAAGAGCATTGTAGAGCAACTGGTGCTCTACAATGACCACTAACATCAAGTGATTCAGAGCTTCTCATTTACTTTTGTGTCATTCAGAAAAAAAATGAAACAGGTTTTTCCTTTAGCAGTTGAGTGAGTAATCCAAATGATTCAAAACTTTATTTAGTTTGGAGAGTGACTCACAGTAACTTTATAGAGATGTTATCTGCAGTACAGTCAGCTAACAGAAGAACAGCAGGGGTTTGACTGTGTGGCTCCTCTTTTTTCCATGCAGGTTCCTAGTAAGGCGGGATGCGTGTTGTGGACACACAGGTCTCCAGTCCATCACTGGGCAAAAAAAGAGATGCACAGGACAAGCAACCAAGCACACACACCTCAGAAACACCTCAGACAAATTTAACGTTATGTTTTAAGTACCTGGAGAGAATCCAAGCATTAACACTGAATGCAGAAATACTTCAGGTCGGGTTTAGAACCGATGACTTTCTTGCTGCTTTTAAGTAAATGGCTCCATTCTTCTTATTTTTTACACCGGCACTATATTTTCACAAACCTAAATGCTTAAATTGGTTGTTGAGCGCGTCTACCTGCGCAAGCGCACACGTGATCCTCCCACCCTCTCCTTCTCTCTCACTCTCTCTCTATCTGTCTCTCCTTCTTCCCGAGCCCCTTCACTCATTCATCAGGACCAATTTTCATTCAGCCCACGCAGCAAGACCGCCTACAAAAAGATGCGGGAAGCGACGCAGAGATGTAGAGGAGAAAACCGCAGACGGGATCCGAAGGAGAGCGCGTGTTTGTGAGCCGGATTGAAGGTCTGTGTGTCACTCGTGGTTTCATTTTTGGTAATGAAGGTAATAGGTGGAAACATTAAGCGTGCTTTTCTTTGAGAAGCATGATTAAGTGCTTATATTAGAGGGTTTTGTCTCCTTAATGCAGCGGAGAGGACCTTTAATCAGATTGGTTCGCCATGAAGTGAACAGGCTGAAGCCAAAAGGTTTTATCGCTCTCATTTCTATTTTTCCCTTTATATGTATCTGTGTATTTATGTGAACACAAAACACTTAACTCTGAACAATGTTTAATACATTTCTAAAAAATCTGGTGAACAGTACAAAAAGAAGAGGAGTTAGGGGGTTCAGTAAAGTTTGTACATTAAATATACATTTTATGTACAAACTTGAATTTGTACATAAAAACACACAAAAAAGTTCTCTAATCTCAAATTTAAAAAAAAGAAATTAAAGTAGAAAAATGATGAGGAAAAAATCAATTTCAAAAGAAAATGTTAGATTCTATTGATATTTTAGGGTTTTTAGATGGAAAATTATAAAAGGAGTTTTTATGGTTAATAATTCAAATGAATAAAAGGTGACCTTATTGTTAAGTATTTTCCAAGTAACGCAATGAGAAGGGGAAGAAGGAAATGGTTGCTGGAGGTTAAAATTTAACAGTGGATGAATTTGAAAAGGTTTCTAACAAAGAAGCTTCTCTGAAATCTAAAAATGGGTCGTCTGTATTGAAGAGTTAAAATGTTTTGACCTATATGAAGTATTTCTAGATGTTTGGTGAAAAACTGCTCAGATTGACAACTTGAGTGAGCATAGGCATCAAATACTCAACCTCACAATACTTCATCTATTTTGTGCCATTTATTCTGATAACAATAAAAAAAATGTTTAGAAATTCATCACACTTTATTTATTTATTTTATTTAGCTGCCATGTTGCTCAGTGACAGATCAGGTGCATCATATATCAATCTGACAAAGTTTATTTATATGGCACAATTCAGGAATAAAGTAGTTTAAAGTGCTTTACATCTTAAAAACACAAAATTACAAATACATGCAGAGGGTACAATCCTCAACACGTCTTTTGCTTCATGTCTTTTCCTTTGCTCTCCTTCTGTCAACGCAGCTACTGTTGGAAAAAAGTCTACCACAAAACCTTTTTTTAAAAACGATAATAATGACAAAGCAAAACAAAAAACTTCAGGGCAAATAATTTAACATTTTGTCTCTTAAAATAAAACTCAATCTCTGTCAAATAGGCCCTTCACCAGTTGGATTTGTTGCTCTAAGCAAACCAATAGAATTTTATTTATTCATTTTTCAAGTATATTTATATTTATTGACATTCTCAAGTATCAATAGTGGGGGAAAAAATGTTTAAAGCAAAACAGCAACAAACCAAACTATGTTATCAGATTTCTATCACAATTCTTCTCACTGTAAACTCATTTGCAGCAATTCAAAAACAAAGAAAAATGTCATTTTAAGGGAGAAGTTGTTTTGTTAAACCTCGTTTCATCTATCCAGCAGTATAAACTTGACTCTGTAACATCTCTCATTAAGCTCATTTAGAAATCCACAATTTTTTAAGTATATGTTGCATGATGTGCGATGAAGACATTAAAAAAAAACTTTGAGAGACAAATTGCAAGTTGTTTCTATATGTGATAATTTACTCTGCCAGAAGGTGATTATTTTTTTCCCCAACATAAACTGCATGGAAGAAAGTAATATTGCAGAACAAATGAACTCATGAATTCAGTGTGACTGTTTTAATAAAGAAGTGTATTGTTCTCATGTAACGATCACATATTTGTCTCCTTTTGTCACCGGTGTCATAAACTGACAAAGTGGTTAGTCTTACATTACTAGCTCTTTACTTTCTGCTCAAACTCAAGACTTCCTGGTTTCACCTGGTATGCAGACTTGCCACAACACGTCCCCATTAACTCTATTCCTCCAAATTATTTCTAGCAGAGTTTTTTTAATGTCTAGGTCGTTTTAAAATAAATCAAAACAATAATAATGTTAAGTATGAACATAGTGCTTTTATTACAGCAAATTTGAATGTGTTTCATTTTTCCAGTGATATTAATGTTAATGATAATTAATTGTGACCAAAGCATGAAGAAATGATGGTTCATCCGTCCTTTACAAGCTAAATATGAATTCAGTTTTTTTTTCTTTAATGAAAACCTATATTTTAGGAACCCGACTCCGTTGTTGTTGTTCATCATCAATATGTCTGTCTTATTTAGAGGAACTCGTCTCTTCTCATTAAGAGCTAATGATCTTACCTTGAACAAAATTACTTTGATAATGATTGTAACAATGTCCGGCCATTTAAATTTGGGCCGTTTTCTGTCTATTTATCCACTCACTGGTCACCAATGGATAACTAATGCCAATTTGGCAGCATGACTTATTTCATCACACTGTTGTAAGTTCGCTGAAAACATGCCAGCTTAATGTGTATTCTGTCTGTTAACTTGGCATAAACCTAAAGTAGTATATAAATGGAAACGTTTTAAAATGATACAGCTCTTACAGTGGTTGATGTGCGGTTTTCAATGCTGTGATGAATGGAATGTGCTTTTGAAGTAATTAAATCACCTGGACCACCAGTTCAACCTTGTTCGGGGTGGCATGCAACATGAAAATGTATCTTTCTGCTCTTGATCCTATCAGCTAACTTTGACGCCTCGGGTGAAGACCCAGAGGGCTTTAACTGTGAAAACCACTCAAGTGAAAAGGAAACTGGCAGAATCTCAGGTGAAAGCAGGTCTAGCGAGAAATGGGTTGTAAAGCAGTAGTTTTTGCAACTGATGCCCTAAATAACTCCTCTTGGAGTGACAGGACCGTTTCCCATGTCTTTAAGAGTGCGGGCCACCGAAACCTGGCACAACTGAAGGATGCTGAGTCCCAACATGTTGACTATCATGTAATACGACCCATTTCAGGAAAGCAGATGATGGACAGCCTAATCCCTTAAACACGTTTAGTTGTTTTGCAGGTCCAGCTGTTCTCTGCTTGCAGCTTTTTACTCACTGGCAGTTTGTTTCCTGCATAGGCTGTTGGTGCTTGGCTGTGCCTGTCACTGTGACTGTTTGTGCTGCAAAAAGCTGGAGTTCTCTCCCAGGCCGGACTGTGCAGCATTCAATACCCCATGGTGTTGGCCATTGTAGGCTAGTGACTATACCCTCTTTTGTACACAGACTCCTTTGAGAAATTGCCTTCGCATCTAAAGAACCTCTGCCTCATTTGCTTTCTATCCCCTGCCTCATTGCTCTATGAGCTTGGGGAGATGAATGAAACTAGCCTTTCTTTTCTGTGTCCACAGAAAGGATTAGAAGAGTTCCTCCATCCTTAGAAAAGTTCCTCCATCCTCCTCACTGTGAATTTAAAGCGCTGCTATGGCCCTGAGCAGATGTTGCAGAGATTTCAGCAGAGCTTTCTTTAGCTGCCGTTGGGAGGAGCAGAGGGACAAAGAGAACAAGGTGTGTATACATTAAAAATTTCAAGTCCATACAAACATTTAATAAACTGTCGATCAATGGTTTATCAAATTAAAATGAATTCCAAGCAATTTACCGTTTCTTAGTGTTGTAGTTTCCCACGACCCAGAAGAGGGCGCCGCTGGTCATCCTTAAAACTGCATTATGTAACTTTTGTAAAAAAAAAATATATATTTTTTTACATATTTGTTGAATATAGTGTGAAACAGCCTGGGGAAAAAAATCAAGCTCCTCCACCTTGTTTCAGCGCTCCCAGTGCAAATTAAAAACAACCCATCAGTGCCAGGTCTTATTGCTGTCAATCACCCTACATGTGGCGCTGCTCATCCCTGCCTCCTCTCCTTACAGTTACATTAAGTTGTTTCTCCACCATTAGCACATTTAGCAATGAAATGAGATTGATTGACAGCATTAAAACCCTCCTCCTGGCTCTGATTGGTTGCTTTTGGTTGGGAGCGGTGTATTTGTTCAGACACCAACAGGAGTGTTCTTATCAATTCATTGTTAGTCACTTGAGAAAACCAATATACAGTAATTCAGTAAAATAAAAATAAAATGTTGAACATGTATTTATTATTTTAGCTTTCTCTACCAACGACTCATAGTGCTTTACACTAGAGACGCAATTTCACCTAATTGCATGCACAAACCCAGACATGTTTACCACAATACATAGACCAGTGGATAACTTGGCTTTGAGTTTCTTGCCCTGGGCCACATTAAATGTGGCACAAGAAAGAAGCTGGAATCAAAACACAGATTCAAAAACCCAAACAGCTACACTTCCCATTGAGCAACAGCTGCCTCGCAGTCAAATTCAGAGTAATGTATTTCATGTTCTTGTATCTCTTGAATTTGATTATGGCTTACAGCTAATGAAAACTCTGCAGTTTCAGGCTTTTTTGACATGGATTACTGCATTGATGCAACATAACATGGAGGCCTGGGGCCCTGCTGGAGTAGTGAGGGTGGTTTCTATTGCAGCTTTTCTGCATTGTTGGGTCTGGTGTTTCATCTTCCTGCTGACAATACTCCATTGCTAGCCGATCAAGGACAGTGATAGTTACAACAAGCATTGGCATCTTTGGCAGTGTGGGCAACTTCCACCTCCTGCTGGAAAACAAAATCAGCATAAAGCTTGACAGAAGATGGAAACATAAAGTGTCTTGGTAAAACAAGTGGATTAAAGTCAGCAGATCAAACGTCTAAGTAGGAAACGTCCTATTGAACATGGTGCAGCTTGGATTCTGTGTCCAGGACAATGATTTCTTTAAATCTCACATTTGGACCTCTCTTTTGTGACGTTGTCTCTGGCTCAGGAGAGATATAACTCAAAGAATGGATCTTGAACCACTTAATCCAGCTAGAAAGTCCATAACTGATGCATCTGTCCTGAAACTCCATCAATAATTTTTTAAATTTGCTTGCTTCCTTGGTATTGGTCTTTTTTTTAACCACATTTTTTTCTTCCACTTAATTTTACATTGATATACTTTCATACAGCACTCTGTAAACAGTCTTCTTTATTTTATTTCATTTATGGTAATATTCTAATAATTTGCTGACCAAATCATTGGGATTTAGATAAAAATGCTACAGAAGTAAAAGCTTGAAATATAAAAAATCTGCATGTCAGATTTGTATGGCTTTCCCCTTTTGAATTTTTATATAAGTGAAATAAACTTTTTAGTTATATTCTAAAATATTGAGTTGCACCTCTATAAATTAACACACTTTAGCTGTTTCTTTAATATTAAGGTTAACTTATAGTGTTGAGCAGAACTTTTATTCCCACTAATCACAGATTAAAGGCTGAAATCTTCAAAAAAAAAAGATTACAAATAAGTTTGTCTTCTGTTTATCACATTTTAAATTAAAAACTGTCTGTTTTGCTTGTCAGAGAGTGATAAAACACTAATAAAAAGGTGGTGAAGATGTGATGATTAATGATTCCAGTTTGCGCCAAAAAAATGCATAAACTTACAAGCCTTGACAGGCTTTGATAGATTTATCTGGAGTTGAAAGAGAAGGAGGATGACGATGTTGTAGGATTTCCATTGTAAAACTGCAGGTGTGTTTACCTGAGAAAATACAAAGGGTTTGTTTTTGTTGAGCTGTCATAGAAAGGAGCACAGAATCAAGGAGAGAATGTTCGAAATCTTTCACTACATTTATTTGAATGACCTGCATGATTCTCATCTGGAAACCTAACAAATAACGATCTTATCATATTTTTTCCACAGTGCTCAACCTGCTGGTGCATAATAGTCACTGTTGGGGCCCTAATTTCTGTCTGCTGGGTTTACATTTGGCTGGTCATCTACAACAACCGAGATGATTTTAATACGTGAGTGATCACAACAGGAAACCAAGCATCCACTCTTGCTTTTTTGTTTTTAGTGGTGACGTTTACTCTGTTACCCGAGTCCTAATCTCTTATGTTCTATTATCAGATTCTTATTCTCCTATCTTCACAAGCACGGGAACTATTTCATGGTAGCGATGATCATTTTTGCCCTGTCTGCCAGCTACTGCGTTCTGCTGCTGGTGAGAAGCCTCGGATCAAATTGAATAAAACTGGACTTCGTCAACTGTTTCTGTCTAAACTTAAACATTTTCACTTGATTGCAGCTTTTTGCACTGGTCCAAGTTGTCTTACAAGAAAAACTTGACTTGCACTGGATCCACAAGGTAAAATAAACTTTCACTTGTTCAAAATAGAGTATCGGATTTAATCCCAGTACTAACTGTCACATTTTCTTTTCTGATATGCAGGTTTTGATAAGTTTGGGAATGCTACTCATCATAACTGTGATTTCATTAATCACCAAATTACGGCGGGAAGAATGGCATATTGTTTCTCTTTCATTCCAGGTACAGTGAGTATGTGGATTGTGAAAATTATGGATTCACCCGATCAAGCTATTCTTTTTCTTTGCCATTTTTTTCAATACTTGTCGTTTCTGCTACTACATTGACATGAGAGAAGTAATGCAATGTCTCTTGACTCTCTGAGCACCTTTTTATCATTTTATATTGATGAAACTTTAAAAATTGGCTCAGTGATTGTTTCGTAACTTTTTTCCACATTTTAATGTGCCATATATCTTGTAAAAGTCAACAAAAAATCTGATTGACGGGGATATAAACACTCTCTACAATAACTTAGTTGCATAAATATGCACACCCCTAACTAAAACTTGATTGAAGTTTGATTCATTTCCAGCATACAATCTTCTTTGATAGAAATCAGTGAACTGATATGCGGTTAGTTGGAGTAGTTTTATGTCTTCAGATGAAAGCTGCAGACACTAGCATGTTTTCTCTGTTTTTATGAGTTCCTGATAAATTAGCTGTAACATATTTCAGGGCTTGTACAGTTAATGATTTGCAGATAAAAGAACAAATTTCCTGCTTTATAAACTTAATGCTACACTTTTAACTTGGAAGTTTAGCAAACAATACAAACAAAGAAGGAACTGCAGCAGTTTTTCATTTTGAAAGACTGTTCAAAAGAGATAAAAAAACTGCCAAGTTTGAAACAAATATGGTAGGAAATTACTGTAATTTGTACAAAATGCAAATAGGTATGTTTGAGTATGACCGGAAAATTCTAATCGACTTCACATTTCAGTTTGCGGGTTTTTTTTTCCACCTTTTAAAAAGCCTAAAGGACATATGTAATGTGTTTTATTGAATTTTAAAGCCTACCTTTATTATAATCACTTACATTTTCCATTTCTCACTAAACTATTGAAATAGTTTTTATTGCCAGGCACAGTGTCGAGGTTTAACTCCAGATTCCAATCTGAACTTCTTATTTGGTTGATCTTATTTTCTTGTTCTCTCTTCGCAGTACACAGCTCCTTTCTTACAGTTCGGTGCTGTTGGAGCCTTGACCCTGCTGAGCTGGCTGGTCTTCCGGGCCTTCCACCGGGACCAGAAACGTGAGTTGCACATCCCTGTCAGTATATAAACCCATGATCCATTTGCACCACTGCATAGACTGATGTCATCACACATAAATTCAGTTACAGGGTTAGTCTTTAAATTATTTGTAATAGCTATGAATCATGAAGTGATTGCGCATGTGAGGGAATGTGAGGACAAATGCAACATTTAGAGCCAGATAAGGTGAAAATGCATTTTAGATCTGCTTTATTACACATTGGAGCAAAACTTTTAGTTCAAAATGAAACTAAGAAAAGAAAATTAATGTTCTTTAAGAGCAACACTCAAATCTTTTACAACTTCTGTCATTCTTTTAAAAAATGAAGCACAAATGTGGGTGTTTATTTTTAAAGGAATAATACATTTCAGTTCAAAATACATTTGAGTTTATTTTTCCACTTAATCCATATGTATAGTCATAAAAAAAAACTTACAACAATAATTAGGTATTCTTCATCCCAATGCTTATACTCACTTATTATTGTTACATTTCTTTATTTTTATCAGAATGAGAAAGAAAGTTGAACCAGCAGTTTTCATTTCCTAGCACATTAGTAAGCAAACTCTTCAATGGACAAACCTTTTTCAAACAACACAGTAATGGCTGCTTGTGTCGGTTGAAAGTAAACAGTGAAAAACTGAAATCTGTCACAGTTTCACTCTGATGCTGAGCCAAAAGTTACAGCAGGAGCCAAAGTAAACATGATGCATTGCTCAACATAGGACAGCACCTCCTTCAACCTGTAAGATGAGATTTTAAATAGTCGTTTGTGTTTTTTTTGTTTGTTTTTTTACCATTTGTCAAAAAACATGACATTTTACATTTTGTCATGGAGATTAACTGATGAACAGCTACCACATTTATTCATGTTTAGCAGGTTTTCCAATCGATTAACCTCTCAGTGACAAATGAAGCTCGTCTTCAGGAGCAGATGAACAAACTGCCATAAAATTATCTGGAAAAGCTTTGACTGCAGTTCGAGATCTGAAAAGGTTAACTGTTAAAAAAAAAAAAACGCAAAAACCTTTAGCAAACGTGGATTTCCGTTTTTTTTTCTCTAAAATTCGGAAACATTGGTTGACTTAAACTCATCTATGTTTTATATAGAAATGGATTTTGTTTGAATTGAAATACTTAAACATTTAATTTAACAAGTAAGTAGCTTTTAGAAAGATTGTGGATTCATTTACAGACTGGGGGAAAAAAATTAACAACAAAAACTCTCTATGAATTTTAGTGATTTACATTTGAATAGTCAACCTTCTAAGTGTTTCAGGCTAAAGTTAAGTGTTAAACAAACAGAAATGTCTTAATTTATCAAAGTAAAAGCCAAAATGGAAACGTTTATATGTCAATCTACTTTTTGATTAATGCAGCTAATAATAAAATGACGACTTGACGTTGCTCAAGATTGTTTTTGCTAATAATTGAGTTTAGTGAAAAGTGGTGAAGACAGTATATTACAAAGATGAAATCAACGCTGACATCTTGCTGCTAGTCCTTCCAACCTACTCAGCATAAACAGTTGATTGTCTTGTTTTCTTTCCAGGAGCAAAGTTCCCGATTGCAGTATTATTCCTTTTGTTGTCGGCATTCATCTATCTGTGTCCCCTGCTCATCGACTCACCTTGTTTGATCGACATAAAGGAAATAAATTTGACTAAACCAGACCTCTGGGGCCACAGAGGAGCACCAATGGTGAGCATCCTGTTTAACAAGACAAAAACTTCAAAATAAACAACCCGTATGGAAATACGTGCAGCAATATTTAATTTAATCATGTTTTGTACTTAAGAATAAATCTATTAACGTGTTGGGTAACAACATGGCATTTTTTCTTATTTTCGAAAGTGTTGCGACGTTGCAAGTCATGTGAGGGGCCCCATATGGCCTGCATCTGTAGCCGTGTTGGCATGCTCTTCTGCTAGATCAACAATAAGCTCCATTTAACATAGTGCACTGAGTTTTGTGTACTCTCACAGCCTCAGGGTAGTTTCTGTAAAACAGTTTCTCACTCATATGTTCTGACTGTGTTCAGCTGGCCCCAGAGAACACCCTGATGTCCTTTGAAAGGAGTGCAACCGAGTGCAAAGTCAAAGTATTTGAGACTGATGTGCAGCTCAGGTAGGGTGAAATTGTTTACCATTTGTATTCATTTTGCCCTTTAATATGTCTATTGTAATTGATCATCAATGCTTTTGTGAGAATTGATTGTAAACAGATAAAAAGGAAGCATTTACAGGGGTGTCAATAAATATTGCTTGTTCATTTAGCAAAGACAGAATTCCCTTTCTGATGCACGACCATAAGGGCAAATTCCTCAAAAGAACAACAGACACGGACAATATTTCTTGTGGCAATCAGATGAACATTAGTGAGCTGAAGTCTTTAAATGCTGGGAAATGGTTCATAAAGGTGAGTGCTGCCTCTGTTTGTGAGCCTCGCTAGAAGTTTGAATTTTTAAAAGAAGCAAAAAACACTCAAATATTTGGTGTCTTTCCAGAACAATCCTTTTCAAACTGTTGACCTGCTCAACAAAAGCCAGAGAGAGACAGCTGAAAATCAGACTGTTCCCTCACTGAGGGAGCTTCTAGAGCTTTCCAAAAGGCACAATATCGCCATTATGTTTGACTTGTATCGTCCCGACGGTTGTGATGGCAGTAATGACACTGAGGACACTGTGAAAGAGATCTTGAATTCAAGCATCAGCCACGAATTGGTAAATGTCCTTACGAGTTTGAAAACATTTCATTTCGCAGGATTTTAAAGTCTTGTCTTATTCTAGATCTACTGGCTTCCACCAGAAAACAGAGAATATGTGAAGAAGACTTCAAACTTCATCCAGGTGTACAACATTACAAACACATCAGAGATCGATGAACAAAATGTGACTCACCTTAATGTTAAATACAGTCACCTGAATACACGTGAAATCAGGTAAGACCTAAAAACTAGATCAAAACCAACAGAAAAAACACTTAGATTGTTTGCAGGTACTGTTTTTATTGGGGTTGGCATGCACAGTAGTGTAGTGAGTAGAAGCATGTCTGGACAGGATGCTAGTGCGTTACATGTGAAACTTGGCTCAAGGGAATCCAGACGAATAGTGTCGCGAACCTTCTGGGGTGTTTGAGCAGTCATAAAACATTTACTAAGGAATGAAAAACAGTGTTTCAACATGTTTAAAGGAGTTCACGAATCGGAACAGTTCACTGACTTTTTGGAAGTGTTTTGATGCAGCAAAAAACATCAACCGCTGCATTCCTTTGTGACACTGGATTTTTACATTTATATAACAAAACTTATTATGGTCATGTTTACATTTGCATTTCTAGTGAGAAGTCATGCCTGAAAACATTTACATTTAGTTGTACTTATTGTGCTTGTGCACCCCTGTTGATAAACACCCTGGGCAAATGCCCATATGGCCAATTTTAAGTATTGCCACTGATGAGAGGACTATTTCTAAAAGAGCTTCACTCTTCTTAAAGGCATGACTTGCTTGGCTTAGATGTTTTGTGAATTTGCAGACTGTGGTTGATGGCTGAGGAAATCCACCTGCTGACTAAGAGCTATCTCAGAACAGACAGAACTGAAATGAGTATTTCTGATCTCTTTAACACAATCTTAGAATTTGCTAAAGTTCATCTTTCAGGGTATGCAAACAGTTTATTTTATTCTTTAGCATCACAAGGAATAATAAGTCTCAATGTCTACACATTCATTTAATCTTCATTTGGATCCAACTTAAACCAAACATGACAGAGACACTGGCTACTGCCCTCTTCTGGCCAAGGACGGTTAGTTCAGTATATCAGTACATCCTTAACCTTTATCAAATGTTGGGAAAAGACTGATACAAAAACAAAACAGTTTGAAAAATATTGATCAATCTTTTGGTAAGAAGTTTAGATTTAAATACATGCAAAGTTTGCAAGGAACTTTTTTATAAAATGGATGATGAGAGTCGCATTGCTTGGACGGCATGTAGTGTGATTCTATCCACTACTGCAAATCCACTCTGGGAAAACCATAGTTTGGATGTCAGGGAAAACCATAGTTTCAATAGTCCAGAAGTAAAATGCTGTGAACCAAAATTCACTGAGCATGATATCGTCCACATTCAGCTGATGATGGAAACATTTGGTTAAAAGCCACTAATCCACTATCTGGCATCAATGTTGTTTATGATGCTAAAGCAATAGCTATGCCTTCAAAGCTACAAAATAAATTTTCCATCATTAAGTATTGCGTACGTAGAGTTTATAAGTCCTTCTAATGAGATTCCAAACATCTGATTGCTGTCGGCGTTGAGTAAAGCAGCTACTCTTTCTTCACTTATGAGTCAGACAACTATGGCAATTGATAGTTGCGAAAACACAGCCGGGTGGTGGAAGCTTAAGTTTCATAAATTAAGACTGTTATTAAGATGATGCTGTATTTATACTCCAGGTAACAGTGCAAGAGGCATGTTTGTAAAGCAGCAGGCTAAACCTGAGAGAGGTCAACAAATTATATCAACTTATACTTTCAGAATTGATCTATAAACGACAAAAACGACAATACGATGTAATGTTTTTATTAATAAGCTAATTTTGTAGGTTCTTCTACAGTTTCCTCAAGTTTGTGTTAAAATCTAAAAAAGGTAATTTTCACAAAAGGTGGTAATAAAATACATAATCATGCCTATTATGGGTTAGTTCCTGGTGGTTTTCTTTGCATTTTTCTAATGTATTTATAGAAGTCTTTGAGACACTAAAAGGCCAAATTACATATAGACGTGCCAATTTGAAGCATTTTAAAGACAATAGGAAGTGCACAATGCTGTAAAACAGGATTTTGCTCGCTTTCAACAGGATTCCTATATCAGATTAAGAGAAAGTATTTAACAGCACTTTTAAATTCCATTTGCAATAAACAATGTAATATTGTCAAAATTCAACACCCGAGGGCCGATTTGGGTTATTGTTGAGGACAAGCTTGGGTGCTGCTGTTATTCATGCTGATGCTACTGTGACACGAACCATCCACCTACACTGTGCTGCAGACCAAACACTCCTCCCCATAGCAACAGCAGGATAATAAGCACTGTCACTGTGCAAAGAAACTGCTCACACAGTGTTAAGCAGATGGTCTTAATATTGCAGCTGGGTCATTCATTTACACACAGTTGCAAACATATATTTACATCAATACACACACAGTATGGGCATTTATGGTTCTTGCTTTGAATTTATTCCCATTTTATGTTATAACCCATCTGCTGCCTTTATGTGTTTACAATATCATAGTCCTGAATGTTCTTTTGTACCTCATGATGCGTTTATATCCAACAGGGAACTTCGAAATAAAAGCATTAAAGTGAACCTGTATGTGGTGAATGAGCGCTGGCTGTTCTCTCTGCTGTGGTGTGCAGGAGCCAGTTCAGTCACTACTAACAACTGCCAGGTGTTAAGCAAAATGGAGCAGCCTGACTGGATCATGGTGAGTGATGTGCACACATAGAGTAACAGTGGCTGCTTGTTTGTTCCTCCCACTCCACTGGTTTAATTGTCAACTGATCATTGAAGACTTTCACGGTTCTGTTTTGTACTGTTTCTTTCTGAACTCTGTGACCCTGGTTTGTATGTTTCAGGCTCCTTCTACTTATATAAAATTATGGATTTCAGTAGATGCTGCATCCATTTTGATAATGATTGTTGTCTTTGTCTATCACTGGTAAGCTAACTACAGTTTATTTTTGTTTTGTTTTTTTATTGAAATTTTTTTTATTTTGAACTAATCTCTTTTGTGTGTGTGGCAGGAAACACAAAAGTTCCCCCCAAAGAGGAGGTAAAGTGAGTTTAAAAAATCAACACATTTTCATATCCTACATATGTAACCATTACTTCATTTAAATATCAACTAATCTACTGCCTGTTTTATTTTAATAAATGAATGTCAACTGATTAAGCTGCAGTTATTAAAAAATATAATCTAAGAAAAACTTGAGCTCTTCTGCCTTCTACCAGTTCTCCCAGTACTAACTGAAGAAATACACCACTAAGTCTGAAACATCCAATCAGAGCCAGGAGGAGGGACTTAGCACTGTCAATCACTCTCATGCTCTTCTCCCCCCTTTGAATGCTGCCTTCTCACCACAACATAGCCTGCTACAAATGCTAAGGCTAGTTAGCATGGCCACCGATGACGGGGGATAATAATTGGTTTCACTGTAATGGTAAGTTGCAGTACACTTAGCAGCGCGTACCTGAGCTTGATTGACATGCTAAGACCTTCCTCCTGGCTCTGATTGGTTGTTTTTAACAAGGAGCGGCGCCTTTTTTGCAGACCGCAGAAGTAGCACTGGAAGGAGGTGGAGCTTGATTTTTTTTCATAGATTATCTATCTTATAACATTCTGTCTCAAAATGGTGACAATTTTAATAAATATGGAAGAAACACATTTTTGTTAGTTACATTCTGCATCTTTAAGCCCAGGTAATATTCCCACCTTAAGCGTACTTAAGCATTTTAATTTTTCTTGTGGCTGAAACTTTTAAATAATTCTCCTTGTCAATAACAGGTATTGATTGATTGTTTTATTTTATCTGTGCCAGGGAGAATCAACGCTTTTGTCGCTGATGGGCTCGAAATCGCACCTTTAGTTTGAACTTTGACAGATTTCAGAACCCTTAAAGCCATCTTGGATCTGTTTCTGGGCCACCACAGCAGCTAAAAGCTTCATCAGGGCTAAAGAAATAACTAAAGTGTCATCACTACAGATTTTTTATTAAGCTGTGAAACAAGAAATAATTTTACAGAAATTTTTGAAAGATTTTCTTTACATATCATGAATATGCCACTGGATGGCATTTGGTTGCAAGGGTTGTTACGTTTAAAGTTTATCTTCTTACTAAATAAAATACAGTGCCTTTGACCTTCCGATTGTATTAAGATCTGAACTACTTTCTCTTTGCACTATATTTTTGTACAATTTAAGGAAAGCTACAAATGAGCCTAAAACGTTTCATAACCTGTTGGATTAGAGTTAAAATGTCCATGTTGTCACCCTGATTCCCCTCTCAGATTTTCAATAAGAGATTCTGGCTGGGTTAGTCTAAAACACTATTATTAATGCCAGTAAAAAAAAAACATGCTGGTAAAATTAAAAGACGACTTTAAACTTAAATCTACCATGGGTATGGAACATTTTTAGCTAAACTACAGCTCCTCTCTGCCATATCTGTAACCTGAGCCAAATTAACCAAAATGCTTGTTGTTTTTTTGAGTGTCCTGCTGTTTGAGTTGTATTCTGTGTGTAATCCCAACACTTTATTCTCAGGGAATAAACAACAACCCAAACTAGATCCATTTTATGAGTTATGAAAGTATGAAAACTACAGAACAGGCAAAATTTCTCCAATATGGAGTTTATTATTTTTGGATGCAATGTTCACCAGATTTTTCAGACATAGAAAACTTACAATAAAACACTTGAAAAATGTTTTTTTCACTTTTCAATGTGGCATTTCTTGTGTAAAATTCAGACAAAAAAAAAAAGAAAAACTGGACTCATTTATTTTGAATCTGATTTACCAGAAATAAAGACATTGTAATAAACCGTGTTCGTTTTCAACCTTTGAATATAACCAGTTTGCAGAGATGTGACTTTTTCTGAAAATTTATAGTGAACTCAGAAAGAATAATGAATCTAGAAAACTGTGATGTACATTCCTTTTTAAAGTGTTTAAAGGTTTAATAACAAGATAATTTGTTTTTGTCTTTTTTTCAAATTTTTTGCACCATATATTAAAGGGAAATAACATTTGTATAATTTTCATTTAAATACATGTTTTACACTGAATTACTGTGCAAAATTTCCATACATTTGGTGGAATAGCTTTTTTAAAATGCTGTTTATATTTTTTAAATGTGGAATTCTACATACTTCTAAGATATGGTACTTGCATAACAAGCCTCTTACAAATTTAAAATAAAATGGAAAATTAATTGATTTAAAGCTTTGTATACAGAGTATGGTGTTTTTCATGCACAGTATTATTTTCTCATGTTGTAAATGTTGTCCTTCCTTATTGAATATTGTTTTTGTTGATACTGTTTTTTTACCTTTGTGTAAATGTAAATGTTCACACTGAACTTGGTGCTGTGACACTAGGATTTCTTGAGCTCTTCTGTGGGGCAACAAAATATTTCTATTTTGTTAGAAAAATAAGTAACATAAAAAATACAAAAAACACAAAACAGTGAATTGGACACCAATACTTACGCCATTTTAAACAATAACCAGATCCTCTGAAATATAGCTATGCACCTTCTGCTTTTTGTAATTTTATTGAAGATCTGGCTATAGTGCTTATTAAAAGTATAATCCAAACATGTTCATTAATGTTATTGCAACTATGTATATAAATATATTTCCAGAGTTGTAATAAAAGTATTTATATTTAATATATATTTTATAAAGCAACATGAATATTAAAAATGGGATAGAGAGCATGACTAGAATGTTAAATTAAACCAAAAGATCCGAGATGTTAGTCCTCGTGCCTACATTACCCAGAATGCAGCGCTGCTACCAACCGTTGTGTGGAGATTTGGGTGTGTTATGCTAGTAGCTGCCATGGTAGCGGCTACTGTAGTCTCCATCCGCTAGCCTCCAAGAGGGATGAGGAACCGGCTAAACAGCACTGGTAAGCAAACTTATTTAAACTACTGACATATTTTATCTGACACTTTAAACCTGTAGTAGTCTACGATTCCACCTACGGTTGAATCACTTGAGCCATTTTACCAGTTAACGTTTTCATTCCTGGAGCTAACCAGCCAGGTTCGTAAAGTCGGTGGAGTTCTCCTTTAAACTGTGATTTATTTCAGCACCACGTTATGCTGCCACAAGATGGCGCGCACTTCAAGAAGATGTTAACGAGTCGACTTCATGTTGGTCAAAATAAAAACCGCTCAGCCCTCCTAAGGCTAATTACCGCGGATGATAGTGGATAAAACATGGTATAGAATGTAAATTAGAGAGTTGACTATGTTTTTTAAACTCTTACGTACGGCTGAGTCAGCGGATCTTTTCCACGATGGCGAGGCAGCGACGCTGAAGTTAGCTTCTGATTCGGATTCAGAGTAAAGGACTATTTCACAAATTTAGAGGAATATGAGAACGCTCAACCCTGTTTTAAAAACTAACTAGTTGACTTGTAAGACCTGGACTATATTTTATTAAGACATCCTTTTGTAAAAGCATTACTCTATTTTGAAATGGCCATCCATGCATATTTGACACCCTCACCACCTCTACACTCATGAAACATTCGATCAATAAAATACAATAAAATTATGCTTTGAATCTGTTTTCAGTGTGTACATGTACTACTAGGTGTAGAATAAATTTGATTTGCTCTGACAGGGTGAAAAAAGTAGACCTTACACCCAGTGATGGTGGAAACATCTGCCTTTAGGTATATGAAATATTATTTACCTTGCTGTATTTGTTTTAATTAAATCAGTTTTACATACAACTTTTAACTATTCCACTCTAACACCTAGTTTGGTAATTCAGAGTTGGACTTGATGGTGTTCTTGAGATATTTGTTCTGCTGCTCCAAGTTGGCTTGAGTGCCTGAACTAATTCTGTTCTGCTAGAAACAGAACCTGTAGTTTTATCAATTATAGCAGCTGGAAATGGCAAAGCACTCCCACACCATCATCGCATCACCACCATGTTTGACTGTGTTTTAATGCTGTGCTTGTTTTATTGAGGATGTAACAGGACGCAGACTTTCTAAAAGGTTAAACTTATGTCTTGTCAGTACACTGAATATTTTAAGTCTTGGTCATTAAGATGTGTTGTGGCTAATGTGTCTTTGCCTCTATTGGTTGCATCTGAAACCCATCAATGATTTCCTGGACTTGTTGATGCAATGCTGACAAATGCCAATTACTTTGTTTCTCATTCTGTTTTTAAATGTTTCTAAAGCAAGGCATTCGAGATCTTTTGAACTGCGTTTCACCAGTGTGGTCTGTGAATCTGCAGATTTTCAGGCCAAGCTTTGGGTAGTAAACTCTGCTTTCAAAAAAAATCAATAATTGATTGCTCAAGGTTACTTTATGATAATAATTTGAAAGCTGCAATTTCGTCTATTACATATAGATATATTCTGTTGTGACAACAAAAGCACTGACATTATTGTAAAGGACATTTACTTGTGTAAATTTATATTGTCCAGGTTAGAGAACTATGAATGATTCAGATTCATAGGCAGCTGTGCTTTCAAATTAAAAACACAAATCAGAGGCGAACTTCGGCATCGTGGCGAGGCATGTGTCCAATGGGAGGAGTGACGTGACATGGACTAGGGGCCGATTTGCCCAAAACTTCTGGGAAAGTTAACATGAAGTAAACAGACTCACCCAGGCACATCCCTGCTTCAGTCAGTGGATCATACTGGTAAAGTCAGTTTGGCAAACTGGGAGTGGATTTTGAACTGGAGATGTAACTTTTATTTAAAAAAGCGCAGTGTTTATTTTTGCAATTCTATCTTAAAACCAAAACATCTTTCGTATAAATGACGTTTCAAGTCGCGCCCTCCATGGTGCATAAATATGGTAAGTACTTCTCCATCTCTGTACTTGGTGTTTCCTGTAAGTTTGTGTTACTTTTTCAGGTTCGCATTGCGATCGTTTTTGTCTTTGTCTCTCTAATCTCAGCTGAAATCTCTGGAGCAACCCGAATTACTATTTATGGCCCCTAGAGGTTAAAAAGAGGGAGAGAAAAAAAAAATCTCGGGGACTTCCACTTCCGGACTGGGAATGATTTCTAACGGAGGTTTTTTTTGTGTGTGTGTCTCGATCAGTGTTCAGGCTCAGGTATTGCAAGCAGATTTACCTTCGTGATGTGCATCATCTCTCTGCCCTCACCACCCACCGAGTTCAGCAACAACACAGAGCTGCCTGCCTGAAATATATGCAACTTATTTCTGTCAGTGACAAAAATATAAATGTTTCCCTTTCGGGGTTTCTTTCCCTCAGCTTAAATGCAAGTTTACCGCATTGTAGTACAATAAACAAAAAACAATATGACTGGAGAATACAGCTGGAGTGTATTTGAAAATAAATACAAATGTATGACTTTTTTTTTATAACTGTAGTCTTTTAAATGCTAAAATTTGCACATAATTATTTATTTTTGTCTGTGCTGATATCATTTTTAAATATTAAATTATATATTGTGATCGCAATACTGGATTTTTAAAATTTAAAACAGCTTCCCAAATTTTGAGCATCTTAATACATCATTAGGAAATGGAAAAGACTTCAGCTCAACTGCTCAGCTAAAGAAACATGCCTGTCTGTATAAGCCCTGAGGCCTGGCAAGATAATCAGAGAGTCATCTAAGAGATATTCTAAGAGGCTCCTGGTATCTTTGGAGGAGCTGCACAGATATAAAGATTAGGTAGGAGAATCTGTCAAGAAGACAACTATTGGTAGAACACTACAAATCTTAACACCTATGGAAGAAAGCACAAAGAAGTTATGTTTGCTACCAGCAAGAAGGTGCTTTGATAAGATGAATTCAAAACTGAACTTAATTGAAACACATTGTCTATGGAGAAAAGCTAACACTGTAAATAAGCATATTAAAGCAGGAGGACTCTGCCCAGCCTGACACCAAGTTCACACTTCGCTGGATATTTGGGGAAACAAATACATTTTGATGTGTGTTTTGCCATTCATCCACACGGAAACTCAGTGTAATATAACTAGAAATATTATTTATAAGACCTCTGACCAAAACCAAGATTTGAGAAAACTCGTATTTGTGCTTTCATAGGAAAGTAAAGACCAATGCATTAGTCTGCAACAAATAATGTACTGTATCCAAATACTCACTTTGATATGTTTGCCAATCAACTTTGCCTTGTGTTTTATTAACTTTATATCATTAGTACACAATTTAAAGATAGTTCCACTCGTATATCTTTCCACTTAAATGAACCTCTTGTCTCCATGTTTAATTCTTACGGGGAAGTTGTAGGTTTTAAGCAATTTGATTGGATGGCATAGGTTTTAGTTTAGGGTTTGGCATGTTTAACACTCAGGGGCAGATTGTGTTGATTTATCGGTATAAAAACTTCAGAAACTGATCCTGTGTGTACAATATATGTATATTTTTAAACCAATGTGGCAGAGATATTCAGCAAAGATATGCAATGCTGGTAGAGACAAACCAATAATTGCAAAAGAAAAAAAAATTGTACTACAATGTATGGAGTCAGAGTGATGAACCACACACGCATAATTGTTTTTCCTTTTTCAAATATACCCTCCTTCCTGTTCGTTTGTCATAAAACCTCAGTAAAATACAGTGTTTGTATTGTGAGAAATTATGAACACTTCAATTTAAAAGTGCTCTTAAGAAATGCATGTTTTGTGATGCAGACACAGAGAGGGCGGTGGAGCTCCTCAGACAATACCAGGCCAACCTGACCAGCCCAGAGGAGCAGGCCTTGAAGACCAGTGTGGGCAAAGTGTCTGCCATCTTGGGCAGCCAGCTTTTCCAAGCTCTTCTCGGTAAGGAAAACAACACAAAGCAGTGTACTTTGACACTATTCAAGTCTTTCCAAACTTTACTCTTTAGCTGAACTTACAGCTGTTTCTCAATATGGACTTTTTAAATGTGGACAACTTATTTAATTTGTGCAGCTGTCGGCAAACCGAAAAGAAGCAAACAGGGTCACATTTTATTCATTTTTATGGGACGTTAACTGAGTCCACACATTTCCCAATTAAGCTTTATGAAAGAGGCCTTTCAGTGTCCCCCACAAAGGTTTGCTCTGTGCCAACCCCCAACTTTGTAGCATCCTTGGATTTTAACAAAACCCTACGAAAGCCAAAAGCAGTTTATATATACACTAATTGGTATTAATCCAGGACATTCTGGTACATTTCTCACACCGAATTGACCATATATTCTCTTTTGTACGGTATGCTTTGTGAAACTGAACTCACTTGAGTCTTCCATTAAGTTTTCATAATTGCTGTTGTCATTGTTGGTAATGCTAATCCTAAAGTGTTCTCATATAAAGATCTGCTGTAACCACCTACACCTTCATGACTAGTTTTTTTGGAAAGAAAAAGAGCTTGAGGGTTCAGAGTGAATCTAGCTTTCCTTTTTCTTTCTTTCTTTTTTTTGTAGAGCAGATAAAACACGTTGCATCCTTTTAACCAATGGTTCAGTGGTCCCTCTAATTACCACAGCCATGTTATAATGATCCTCGCCCTCGGCTCTGCTATTGCTTCTGCTGACCCACTGCTGCTTCTTTGCTGGGGATCTGAGGGGGAGGGTGCCATGACTCAGGCAGCAGTTAAAAGAAATATAGCACACTGTTGTTTCTGGTGATGGCATATGGAGGGGAATTTAAAATATTGTTTCCTGTGTGAGATTGATGCAAACTCCAGGCATAAGGTCTTGAATTATTAGACTTTTTCCCTTCTTGTTTGACGACAGGAAGTTGTAGTGGAGGCTAAGTTGCTGTTTCCTGTGATTTTAAGAGCATATGTCTGTATTTGTCTCAATGCTTGATTGTGCAGCTCCAGTATAACACTAACGCAGACCAAGGAGCTGGTGTATCGCCTTTAATAAATTGCATGGATTGTTCTCATTGCTGTGTATATTTGAGAATTATCTTGAGAGCTTTGGGTATTTTGCCTGTGGGAGGTGATCTTCCTCATCACAGAAGAAGGCAAAGAGCCACAGTAGGAGATGAGTAATAGAAACCAGAATAATCAAGTGTTGTTTGTACCTGGTGGGGATGCTGGTAAATCAGAGATGTTATATGTGATGCTCTGATTGCTGGTTGCCTCAGTGTATTATAAGAAAAATAATTATTTCCTTAGACTTTAAATCTCTTCAACAACTTTGACATCTTCCATTTTACAGCAACTGTAATCTGATACATTTGGCCCTGGAATACAGCATACTTTGAAAACTGAGTTGTTAAAAACATTCATATCCCTTTGATCCTGATTGAAAACATAATACTAAAAGACAAACACAAAAAACAAAGAAAAAATAGGTTAATTTTATTTATTTATTTTTTAGATTAAGGCTGAATTGTATTACCACTATGCTTGCACTTTGCCACTAATTTCTGGTACTAGTTCAAATCTTCAAATGGGAAACGTGACTCTTCTTTAAGATGGTTTATCATATGTAACTGCAACCAGACACTTAGACACAGTGAATAAACATCACCTTTTGTTCTTGGTATTTGATGTAAAATCATATTGATTGTTCTTGTTTTAAGTCACTTAGCATTGCTAATATTATTTAGATTACCTTGCCTTTAAATAAGCCTGTATACAAGTACAACATTTGTAGTAGAAACATACAAATGTTGTGGATTTGTTTGTCTATCAGGTTAATTCATAATATTTGAGTTAATTAAAGGTAACCTATTAAACTTTCTTGAACATATTACAATAGGATACGACATGTTCATTACCGTTTCTACACAAAAGCATTCTTAGATAATGATATTTTAGTCTGCTCAGTTCTGCTTATTCTGAGCTCCTTTCAGAATGAACTGTTTTAGAGCCTCTTGTCACTTTAAATCCAAATAAGCTGCTACTAGCCTCCCTCCCCACTCAGAGTTTATACTTGCTTGTGAAAATGGTTGCAAAGAGATGCTCAGTTATACAACAAAACATCTTTGAAGAATCAGAAGTTGAACCTCCTGCAAAACCAACACAAATGCAGCGATTGGTTTTTGGATGATAAGCTGACAACAAACATTTGTCTTTTCCAGCAGCCATTATACAGGGCAAACAGCGGTAAAACCAGCTGTTTGGGTTGCTAGGTAACGGCGAAGTGTGCATCAAGTGTGACATAACAATTGAGAGGTTTTTCAAACAACTAATTTTTCAGACACTAAGAAATATTAACTTGTCAAGAAAGGACTGGGGGGGTTATAAGCACTTGGGCTGTGTTTAGAAGTAATTCAGACCCAAATGAAAATACAGAAAGATTGAAAATGTGAACTTTGCATAATAGGTCCCCTCTAAAGGCATATCTGGAGATGTATTTCAAGGCAGCGCCTCAAAGACACTACTTTCTTGTGTGACGTCAAAGAAAAATTAGTTGAAATAGCCAAGATAGACAAGGTACCATGATCTTCTAATAATTGTATATGGGTTAAGGATCTTACAATTGGTTTTGTCACTAAATCTAGTATTTTATCCGGGGTGAGTTTGGAGAGCCACTTTAAGGTGCCGGTCAACATCTGGCCCACTGTGCAGCCCTGTCCAAACTTGTAATAATACTTTCCACAGACCTCAGTTAGCTCAATGAAATGTTAATGTGAATTTCATAAGCCTGAAAATGTTTGTAATTTTGGTCGAGCTCATTGACACACAGCAGCGTATTTATAGAAACGAGGTAGACTCAGAGAGGATTAGCTTTTCCAAATCAGGATTCCAAACATTCCTCACAAAGAATCTTCAATCAAGGCCGAGCCTGAGGCAGACAGGAAAATAAATTGCTCTTGGCTACCATGCCAAACCTCCTCCACAGCTCTCCAGCTCAACCAAGCAGCGTACAAGGGAGGGAACAGAAGAGTGAAGAGAGGCCTGTGGTCGTTTTGTTTCAGGTGCAGGGCTGGAGAGGCTTTAACCCTCGTTCAACATGTGGTTCTCATGGAGAAAGGGCGGCTTGCAGGTGCAGTCGTTTCACAGCTCTATAATCAGAACACGGCGCAATATAAACATTAGTCATTCTTTTATCCGGTCCTAGTGTGTTTACCTTCACATGCTCAGGGCCATGCGAGCTGGTTTCAGTTACAGCATTTTTGTGCTTGTCACTGTGCCGGTGGCTTAAAAGCAAAGCCGTCTAAGCTGAGGAAGAAAATAATTAACTCTAGTTTCGGATTGATGTGTCAACATGATGGTAAGGTATATCTCTAAGCTCTGTTGTGGGTGTATCGAGGTGTTGCATCCAACGTGGGAGGGTCGGGTATTGGCCACTTGATTGGATGTCTGCATGGTTGCACTGTCACAAACAAAGCTTGCCTTAACTGTGCATCCGTCCTTTTGTTCCAGCACACAAGCAAATGGTGCAGAGCACCAGGGTTGGGGGGGAGACCGGGAGTTGAGACTGACACACGTTACATTACAGAGGACCCTAAATGCCTCAGGAATGTTTTATTGAGGCTGTGAGAAGGGGGTGAATTGTTTGCCCTGCTTTGAAATTGTGACCTAGTTTTCCATCAGTGTCGTGTGGGTTGCTCGTCATCATGTAAAGATCCAGGGGCACATTTTTGTCTGTGTGTGTGATTCACCCTGGCAGGAAGTGGAGAGCTGAATCAATCCAAGTCAAAAGGTACATATGACAAAAAGAAGAGGTCTGTGGCTCCCCGATCCTACACTGAGACATTTGTCAAAGGTGCAATTGTGTCAAACAGACTCCAACCAATATAATGCAAACTTTTTCCCATCTAAATATAAATCTAGAATAAGTTCAGTCAGAGTGGCTTCTGCCTTGAATTGTGTGTTTTGTCTCCTGGCCAGGAATTTATGTGGTTTCCAGACGTGGAGCATTGCTGAGACTGTTTTAGAAGGCCACAAGATGTGCAAACAGAAAAGCTGTCTGTACTTTATGTGACTGAAAATGAGAACGCTGACATCTGAAGGAGAGGTGATCGAGCACCTTCCGAAGAGCTTGTTACCTTTTACAGGAACAGAAAAAGTAATTAGATGTGTTAAATGGAAACCGAGGTGCCCAAGATGCAGGCATAGAGCAAATCCTGCAAGACTTCTCAGATGCAGGGTTTTTTTTACACTTAAAGTAGAAATAGCACTTATGTTATTAAAAAAACAGGTCATATGACTAAATGTATTGATGATACACTAAAAAGAAGGAGGATGTTTTATTAAGATGATGTTTTTCTTGATTACATCCTAAAAAGTGCACTGAAAAAGTAACTATAGATATAAAAGGCATTATTAACAACAGCAAGTAGTATGCAGAGACATATTTGTTCAAATTTTAAGGTGCTTGGCAAGTATCCTGGAGAAATTGCCTCCACTTTTACATATTTAGTCTGTGTCAAGTCGTTTGGTGTTCCAGACCGATTTAATGCCGATCAGGGCTTTGTGGAGGCTGCACCATCTGTTGCAGAACTTCCTTGTTGACTGGAGATGATTATTACCATCTTTGAAAGTATTTAACTGTGTGAAACCTTTAAACCACCTCTAATGTGTTTCAGATTTGCTTCCAATCAGCCAAACTCTCTGATAATCTTTAGTAAATATTCTCTTGGCTTTCCGAAGTCTCCTAAAAATGTTGGCTTCTTGGCTGCTTTTTCACCAGTTTTTTGGTTAAGTTTTATTTCTGACAAGAACGGCACATTGCACTGGTTGTGTTTTAGAAAAATGAGGAATGTAGAGGAGTAGAGGACAGTCAAAAAGTGTCATTCCAAAAAAACTATTTACAGCAGATGAAAAAGATGAGAAAGTCATGGTCTGTAGTGCTGCGACAGACTGGCGACCTGTCCAGGGTGTATCCTGCCTCTCGTCCAAAACATTCGCTGGAGAAAGGCACCAGCACTCTTCCCGACCCCAGTGGGGAATGGGTGTAGAGAAAATGGATGGATTGTGTGTAGTGGATAACTGTGTGCAATGAAAAAGTAAATATAGATATAAAAGGCATTATTAACAACAGAAAGTAGTATGCAGAGACATACTACTTCTGTCATGCCTTTGCAGAAGGCATGACAGAAGTCCTAACACTGGATGTATGTCTTTATTTAGCCTGGAAAAATGCATATTAAATTAAGCCTTTTGTTTCTTGGGTATTGCCAAAGTTTATATTTAACAAAGATGCTGAAGTCAGGTTTTGACCATTGGCTCAATCCCTACCACCTTTCCACCACAGTGAGAATTAATACACATCTTTATATTGTTTAGATGACAACATTGTCTTTACTATCTGATCAGTTAAACATATATGCTTCTACAACTAGATTTAGCCAGCTAGCCCAAAAACTTCTTGGTGATGCTGAGAAAAAGGCTGTGATGTTTTTTCACATTGAGTTCCTCACTTTAAATATTCAAATTTTGTTGCCACAGATTAAATAAATGCCAGCAAACATAACAAAACATTAGCATGGAACAATATCTGAACTATTCAGCTTAGGTATGTGTGTGTTTGCATGTACATGAGAGTTTGTCTAAGTGAGGCTGCTCTTTAGTCAGCTGGTCAACAAATTGCTCTTCCCACACATGGCTTCACTCCTCCACATTCAGACACAGAGATGAGTCAAATGCTCCATTCTTACACTTTTGTTCCCACATTGTCTTGTTGGGACATTCTGGCTCATGTCTCTGTCTCAAGCACACACACAGAAGCCAGAATTGTATAGTTTTTATAACAAAAATGACATCTTTGATTTTGGAAAATTACAAGATCTTCTTTTCAAGAGAATTTTGAAACCTGACTTGAACTTTTAGTGAACCTGTTTTTTTGAAAGCTGATGAACTCTCCTGTCATTTTCTTATGTTGCAGTTGCTAGTCCTGTGTTTGGCATCAGCAAAAATGTCACAGTATATTCTCATCAAATGCTTGCCACTCAGAAGGAACCTGAAAGGAGAAAGTGTGGCACAGTTAAGAAACACTCTAAAAATGCATGGAATAAACATAATGCTGATTTTTAACTAAAAATATGTCCTAATCAACATTTCCTCTTTTAATTTTTTTTTTATAAAGGAGATATTCTGCAGATTTTTGGCAAATTTTCATTAGTAGCTCATTAGGTGTTGTGTTCACCTGTTACAGTTTTGTGTATCTGCCTTTTATTACTTAGGCGTAGGAAGACGTGATGAATTAGGATCAAAAACATCCTTCCTGCATTTCCTACCTACACATTTGACTCTGTGGGATATATATATAGCATTTGATCAGCATATAAGCCAAGCTGCTACAGTCCACATACCATTAATGTTGCACATGAGCACCATTGCTATTGAGTCGGTACAACTGCAACTCAACCCCATAAAAACCTCCCCTAATCTCACAGTACAAGATCCAAATGCTCCACTCAGCTCTGCATTCTTTCTGGTTGAAAATTAAAGTGAAATGGATGCAATTATCAGGCCTGAAGAGGCCACTCAAATAACTAATTTCATTATCCTTCAATCAGTTTATTCATAAATGTAAAACACTGGCAAAAGCAATATACCCTGTCCCTGCACAGTTGAATACTAAATCACACACCCTTTATTTTGACATACACACACTATTCAGACCTGGAGAGCTTCAAAGTGGCATACCTATAATCAAAGGTGCTTTCACATCTTTGAATGTGAAAGCACAATCAAATATAAGCAAAAAATCATCTTATTCTCTACATCTAAACCTACATAACCCAGTTTTCAACATGCCTGTGTACATGTCATATATTCTAAACAGAACAGGTGTGTTTTTCCACATCCTCACTTCATCTACTTTATAAAAGTTTTACTGGAATCCACAGAATTTCTCAACAAATTCATTTTTTGGCTGAGTTAAAATCAGAGCTTTTCTATGTAGTTTCAGATGAAAGAACTTTTTTCTCTCATATGTGATGGCCCACTGTCTTGTTGAGCCCCAGACAAAGTGATGATCTTAAGAACTTCCCTTTTCTTGTTTGGTTTGATGGGTCTAGAGACTGGTGTGCTCTCTCCAGGAGACAAAATCTGTCAACGCTGTAGCAGTTTTAAATAAACTTCCGCAGTTTCCAGCTTTGTCTCCCTGTCGAAGACTGATCAGTAGCAGTTTTGTTTTTCTTCAAACACAGTTTTCCAGATCTTTCACCTTTGTTCTGAGATAGCAAATTTGCTTCATAGCATTGAAAGTCTTGGATTCATTTTGCTCCGACTCTGTCTTCTGGTTTTCCAAGGCGTAGACTGAGCCTTAATCCTAAGACTGCTATTTATACTGGCAAATTTCAATCCTAAAAACTTGGAACAAAGTCCTTTCAGCTGCTGTTGCTATGACCATCAACCGTCATGTTGCTGGTAGAGTTACAGTCCTAACTTGACTTTTTGAATATTAAAGGTCTAATATCCAAGAACAGAATCATTCAGAGTTTGGTGACACTTGTTTTGACATAATTTCAGTTTATTTGGCACTCAAACCAGGCTTATTATTTATGTTCTCCGTTTTGGAGTCTCTTGATACACAATCTACTTTGGCTCATGACTCTACTGCACAATTGCCAATTGCATTTTAAGTTTGTTTTTAATTGGTTTTGCTCAACAATTAAAGAAAAGGTGAGAATATGAGTCATTTTTTCTTTTGGCCCATAAATCCTTTATACTTTCTGCTCTGAAATATCATTGAAAATGCATCCATCCATCTATTAATTAATTGCTTTTACTCACTAATCACATTAATATGAACTTAACCTTGTGTTGAGCCATAGCTGCTTTTGGTACTTTCCTAGAAATATAATTAAAAAGGAGAATTTGAGTTACACCAATAGATCATTCACTTTGAGATGTATTATTCCCAGGCTACAAGCACAATCATAACATTTTTGAGTGTTTTTGCTATTATTGAGGCTTACCTGCATACCTACACTAAGCAACACTGCACCATATGAGAAAGAACCATGAAGTTATTCTCTAGCTCTCTCATCTGTAATGGAAAAAGCAATAATAAATCATAGATGTCTGGAATCAGAAAGAAAATGTGATGTGTGTGGAATAATAAACAGAAAACTTTTTTTATAACTGATTGTGTTGGCTTTTACTGACCTTCTAGTGGTTAAAATATACAGAATAAATTCTGGGGCACATCAATGCATGGTAATCGAGACAATCTTTACTCATACTCTGGTGTCAGCAGGGGTCATGATCTTTGATAATCTATTACAATGTTGTTTTTTATGTAGAGCTGTTATGTCATTCTCTCAGACACTGATTGATACACTGAGCCTGAGTCACATAGTTCAGCAAATGAATATATGGTGTATGTTTGGAAATGTAAAGACATAACTTCCATGTAAACAGTTTAATCCCAATCTTCCAAATTTACCCAATGAAAACTGCGAGCTTCCTGAAATTTATCAGCAGAAACAAAATATAACTGAGAAGTGATTATGTTTGCCAAGTAAAGAGAGAAAAAAAAAATCATTATTGTTTTTCTTTTTTCCCCCCGCAGATATTCAAGAGTGTTACGAGGTGACCTTGCAGTTGAATGCAGAACAAACTGTTGTAAAGGAAGACAGCGGGCAGGATGTGTGGGAGGTAATTTTACTGCTTCACATTTTATTGTAGATCAGAGAAAATGTGCTTTATGTTTACATTGAATGAGATGCCACTTGTGTTGTGTGTGAATTGCTTTTACTTGGCAGCTGAAACACGATGTCATTACCTGCGTTCCTAAGATTTCTACATTTTGCCATGAGTCATGGGAGCTTTGGCTTCATGTGGGTGACGAAAGGCACACATAACTATTTGAACCACAGGAATCTTTTCCTGACATCTACGACATTTTGGGGGGTTTATGGAGGGAGAATGGTTTGGTACAAACACTTCTCTATGAACTTTTAAACTATTGTCACATTTGCGATGGACAGCTATTTTTTACGACTCCCACAGTTGTTTACACACCAAAGATGCTCCAGTATAATATTTTTCCAGCTGAAGTAACTTTCTAATGTACAGTTGAGACCAGAAGTTTACAAATGTTGAATAAAAAGACACGTGCACCTTTTTTTTACTGTCTGAACTTAAATCAGACAAAACATGTCTTGTCATAGGTCAATTAGAATAACTAAAAGTATTTTTATTTGCTAAGCACCACAATAATAAGATAAAGAGTCTGTCAGAGATATATTTAATAATGTCTTCAACATCTCATTAAACAAAGAAATGATAATGTCATAACTTTGGAAACTTCTGGTAGGTTAACTGACCCAATTTAGTTTCAAATCTCTGGCTTTTCAGTTTTTAGGATTGATTCTTTATTTTTAGCAGCTGCTTTCCGTGAATCTTTGACTACTGATAGTCAGATGTTTTTAAAGCTTGAAATTTTGAATGGCTTTGCCTCTTCTTAAACCAGTTTATAAAATGTGCTTATTTTCTGTAACAAATTCCCTCTTTTGATTATTTTGTTTTCTTTTTTTCAAACCTTATTAAGCGGTTCCTCAGTGTTTTGCAGTTGTTTGGGAATTACTGGATTAGTTAAGCATGAACTGCTACTTTGTGGTTAATTCAAGCTCCACGTGTTCAGAGTATGTCCATTCCCAGTTTGAACATCTAAACCCTAAATTATGACCACATTCTGAACGTCATTTAGCTCCTCTCAGTACCCCTGTGATCCACCCTCTTGACTTTCTAATTCGGTGCTGTGTGGCTCCTGGTCTGTCCTCCCTTGGTACCAGCTGGCTGTAGGGCACAGACACAATCCTGAACCGGTTGGAAAGATGAAGTGGTCCTGTTGGGAAGTTTAAAAAGGCAAAAAGCAAGCTACTTCATGTATATCCACTGAAGTGCTCATCTATATTCAAACCCTGTTGTCACATGAGTGGAAGATGGGAGGGAAACTAAATGAGTGCAAATTCAATGATTTGGTGCAGAGCAGCAGGTGAGAGAGGAGGAGGAATCCCCTTCTTTGGATGAAGAATGGAAAACCTGTTAGCTTAGCAGGAAACTGGGAGGAGCATTTTTTGCTTTCACTTGACCTGCCTGTCACCTCTGCCATGAGGAAACAAAGCTGTCAAAGCTAAATGCGCTCAGCATCTCTGACATAGCACAAGGTCTGTTTGTTTTAAATTTGAAGAAATTGTTGAGAAAAGGCTTCAAACATAACATAAATTTACAGAAGTATCTATTTCCTGTTTGTTTATTGGAAAAGTACTGCAGCCTGCATGCTTATGGCTGTGGGCTGTTTCTATATAAACATTTGTCTTTGTGACTTGAGAATGAGAGTAGATGTTGTTTCACTCGGGTGCTATAGGGGGATTTATACAGAGCTGTTATTAATAGTAATTACTTTTGAAACTTACTACTATTGATGACTTGCTCTAAAGGCTGCCTTCTGGTGTCATTGACTGGACACTGTGTTCTAAATTGCAGCATTGGTGGGCATACATTTCAGGTACGAAAGACTCCAACTATGCAAGCTCACCATGCAGCCCCGTATGCTGCATTGCATTTGTTTTGGAAGTTTGTTTGGCTTTAAGTCTTCTGCTGTACTGAGATGTCTAATGTGAATTTGTCCTACAAGACGAGATCAAGCAAACAGTTCACAACCTGAGCCCCACAAGCAGGTGACGGTTTCCAAAGTAATGTCAGTATTATATAGCAGGCAAGTAGTCTTCTTATTTTTACTTACTAATCAGTGTTTTAATTTATGTTCACACTGCAATCAAAGTTTGTGGCAACATTTTGGAAGTTGTTTTTCAAACTGTCTTAAAAAAAAAAGGTTTGAATAATTTTTCACCAATTTCATCTTTTTTAAATCACACTTTCTTAATGATAAATTGTGAAAGTGAAGGCAAGTTAAAAGCAAATGTCGGTTTCTTCTTTTAAACCCACATTTCGTCTTCTTTTTCTGATGTGTTACTTAGCATTTTATATGGAATTGTGAAATAATTTCAGCTGAAACCAAATATTTATGCACATCAGAAATAGACACGTAACTTTCTTTTCTTACTGGTAGACTTTAAATCAGAATTAAACTTTAAAAATGTAAAGAGAAATAGAATGAAAAGTTAACTGCAAAACAAAGGTTATTTGTCTTTTTATAGTGTGTGTAAATATCTGGTTTTATCTAGTCACTAAGCTGTTTCGCTAAAGTGATCATTTTGAAATTGGCAAGAATATTGTATTTTCATCCTAAAAAAAGTATCTTATTGTTGCCCTATAAACCTTCTTCTTTTCAGTGCCTACTTCATCATGTTTACAATGGCAGGGAACAGGAGGGATTCCTATTATGCAGAATTGCAAAAAGATCTATTTTATGAAATATAAGACCAAACATCTGTGCTTGCTGCAGGACCAGGAGGATGAAGGTGTGTCTCGGGTTCGAGTGACCAGCAGGAGCAGTCCCCTCAAAGTGGAGCGAGTCTCCGGTGTTGTGGCGCGCTCCCTCGTCGAGATGCCAAAGGTCAGAGGAGAAATGACAGAAATACTCGCAATAAACTTGCTAAATAAACACAAATACCTACATCTTCTTTTAATATTATTCTGTAAGGAATCGCAGAAAGCATCTTGAACTATTTGAGTCTGCAAGCCATCAAAAAACAATCTAAGTGTCTTTCCTAAAATGCATCTGTTTGAATGTGGTTCAACAAATGATTAAATCAGGGGACAAAATACATACATATGCTCTTGTTATTAGATTTCATCCTTTTACAGCATGTTGAAGGTTATGGTGATGTGTTACAATAAAAACCTTTAAGAGGCACAAACATTTTTGCAAGACACTGCATGTATTTAAAAAATTTAAAATAACCAATCGATATCACCAGGAAGGGGTACTTTTGTTCAGAATGTCAATTTGTCATTCAATAAATGTTTCGGATTAGGATTTCAAGTGTCGGACTTTTTGAAGTGTCGGTTAGTTGCTTAACGAAAGGATCTCGGTTCTTCAGCTGCTGCTTTTGGCCTCGTATGAACCAACTTTTTGCTAGATAAATCAGATGTTTGGCAGTTTCTTCAGAGGCTGGCCAATATGAGCAATCGGATCGGTCCATGTCTTTCGTGAGGCATCTCAGTAGCCTGCCATTTTCCTCAGTGCTTTTACAGGCCCTTGTGTTCACATGCGTTCCCCATTACAACACGGCCAGTGGCACATGGCAGCACAGTGGCTGCAGGCGCTTTGCTCCTCAGCTGCGCCCAGATCTAGTGCAATGAGTGGGTGGTGGAGGTGGGGGTGTAAGCATGAGGATCAGGGGAGTTGAAGGGGGTTAAAAAAAACAAAATACAGGAGGGGTGCAGGCGGTAAGCACATGGGTTCAGTGTGCATGGATGATAATGGCTGCATAAGAATCCAGTGACGGCACAGGTTGTGTGCATGTTTGATCCTCCCACTGTCACTTTGGGGGAGGGAGGTGAGGTGAGGCGCAGGGAACGGCAGAGAGCGAGAGGAAGAGAGGAGAGGAGAGGAGGTGGTGGGGGGCATAGAGAGAAAGATGTGGAGGGGGAGGCTGGAGAGTGATAGCAAGGCGGCTGAGAGGCGAGGGCCGGTGCAGTGCGGAGCTGGAACGGACACCCAGAGCTCAGCCTCCCCTCCTATCCCCCTAGTTACCATGGAAACCACATTCCTCCCCCGCCTGCATCCCTTCAGACTGCTCTGCCGCTCTATCTCTCTCCTCGCTTCTCTGTTTTTCATGCTGTCTTTTTCATTCCTCTTTTAATTTGTGTCTGTTTTTTCTTTTTTTTATTCCTCTCTCTTTCTTTCTTCTCTTTCTCCGGCGCGTGCGGTTTTGCACATTTTGCGTCGATGCACACACAGCATGCACACTGATTTCAGGTGCGTTGCACTGTTCTGTGGCTGGGTGAATAGGCAATTACAGTTTATTTAGCATTCCGCTGCACTCACAGATGCATAGGCACTTTGTTGTATTCTCTGCATCTCTCTATTTTTACTTCCCCTTCTGTTCAGCACCATGCTTCAGTAAAGCCCCCTCTAGTCATTGCATTTCTGCCCACACACAGGGCACCTTAGCTTCATCTCTCCTCTTCCATGGCATCTGTCATGGACCTGCAGCACCTTCATCATATAATTCCAAATACCCTCACCTTCCTGTCAGTTTTTAGCTGGTCTTTCTAACCTCTTACTTGCGTTCCTTTTCATAGCTCTTCTGTTTTCTTCTTCGTTCCCTTTATGCTTGCACAAAATCCACCATTCTCAGTGGTGCAGCTCTGATAAAATCTCCCTCATTAACCATCAATTTTAGCTTCCCACAGCGGGTATATTTCCCTTTCTCATTATTCTATCAATTGGTGGTGCTGGATTTAGCTTGAATAGCTGAGCAGCTGCTTTTTTCTAATTAATAGTGTCTTTGCCATCTTCTTTTTCAGTATTTCGTCATGAAATGATGCATAACCCCACATTACAAAAGTTTGATGCAATAAATGTAAAGTAGCATGTAGACTGGTATTTTTTGCACATATACAACTTGCTTCTTCATTCTTTCTTGCAATAACTGAATGGCCCGGCAGAGGCTTAGTGTGTTTTTATTAAGAACCTGCCCCTTTAAGACTGCCTCACTACCGACTGTCCTTTTATGGTCATACATCCTGTCAGGTGACAAAGGAGCAGTCACACAGCTTCTCAGAGAAATGCCTAGAAATGACTGAAAAGCTCAATGCACGGTTTGTGCAGTGGCTGGGGCTTGTAATGCTCGTTATGACTACATGAATGTGTGCGTGTGTGTGCATGGGTGTGCATGTGTGTGTGTGCTACAGGATGTCCAGGTGGGTTTATGTAATAAGGGCTGTGCAGCCTGGTTCTGAGCTGATAGTGTTGAAAGGGCTGCAAGGAAGAAAATTATTTCCTAATTTAATGCATCTTCTTTTACATTTGCCAGTAGATTTTTAGAGGGCACATTTATTTCAAATAGAAATCAATTTATAGAGTGGTTCATTCATAAATTTATGCAGTTATAATTGGTACTTGCAAATACAATAAAGGAAGAAATTGGTTTGAGTAACATTAATCAGGATTAAGCTGGAATGTATATAATTTCATATGAATTTGAACTTTTTGAATTTGGCTTAAAAATAATGTTTTTTTATTATATCTTAGTTAAGTTTATTATTTATTATTCATTGATCATTATTATGTAATAATGCCAATTTTAGTTTTTTTTGTGAAATTTTAGGTTCTATAAACTACTACATTTTGGCAGTACTTGAATATTTAAAGAATAATGAATATTTAACAATTAACTGAACTGGATGCTTTTATAAATTTGAAATAAATTTTTGTTTTTATTTTGTTTTATTGGCAACACAAATGGACAGTTCTGAATTCATAATATTAGTAACAGTTTTTATATTTTTGTTTTTATAAATCATAATTATTGTCATTATTATTATTATGAGATGACAATTGTTATCACCCTTTTGTCTTTTCAGCTCTCCCTGTAATGCAGAAAAACTTCTTTAGATATAAGTTTGTTTTCTTCTTCTCTTGAATTTTGCTTGGCGTTCACAGCAAAACGATCTTGTATGTGGATCTTTATTTGTTGCTGAATAATTCTCTGACTGCCTCATTTTTCTTTATTTTGCAAATCAATATACATCTGTTTTGTTTGCTTATGTTTGCTCTTCTGATGGCTTTAAAGTGAACCACAGAATAACACCGGGAAGGATTAGTTGCCACATGTGCGTGGTCATGTGTGCCTGGATCGATATGCCGACATCTTTTGCTTCAAACCTTCGCCTTGACGCTCTCGTTGACTTCGGAAGAGTTTGTGGCTGCATCCCCAGGCGTTCGCGGTTTCCTGCTTCTGCATAAAATTGCACAAATCTCTCCTTCTTCTTGAAGGAAGCACAAGGATAGAGTGAAAGAATATCATTAAAATGAAGTGAGTTACTGTTGCATGTAATTAAGTGTGGCTGAGCCTGCTGTGTGAGCCACTTTTGGCCTCGTTTTAAGATCCTGTTCGGTTTGATAAGAATGCTACTCTGATGTTGAATTTGAATCTGAAGCACACCATGTTCAAATATAGGCGCCGTAACATGCAAGGCTACATATAAACACACAATGACACACCCAGCTCTGGTCCCCATTAATAATGCATACGTACAGGGCTTTAATGGCGACACTGTAACACTTTCCATCAGCTCCCTGTGAAGACAAACCTTTCACTCTGTGTCAGGATGTTTTGTATCCAGTTTGTGACCAAACTACAAATTTATAAGCATGTAAAGCGGCTCCCAGGCAGTCCTATCCAATTACTGAAATATAACTGCCACAGCAACATGAAAGCCATATAGGCTCTCCTTCTCTCCTTTTCCCTTCACACGTTCACACTCTCAATCTCTTCCTCCACCCACTCGAAAGCCAAAGCGTGTAATCTTATTGGTTTGGTACACATGTGTTGATGTCATCATTGTGAACGTGAAATAATTCCCCTATGGTTCTGAAATGAGGATCCACGAGGGCAGATTTCTCCCACTGTGCTCTTTTTGACCACGTCTTGCAGAATAATTCCAAAAAAGACAAAGAATGGTTGAAATGTAAAAACTCTGTGATTGTCTTATGCTTATGCTTCTTCTGTGAGATTATATGCAGATGTGTGTCGTGGCACAGAGCCTCAGGATGGCCAGTGATAGCACAGGACAGGCTTTAAGTCTGCAGCTGAACTGGAGATGACCGGGGAGGTGGCCAGTGATCATTTGGAGGGACAGGGGTGCTCATTGTAAGTTGGATTTTGGCTGCACTGGCCTGATGAAAAACATGGATTAGACTCACTTTTGATGGATTACGGTCTGTGGTTGTCATTGACTGATTGCGGATTAGGACTCCCTTGCTCTTTCTCTTGAAAATGTTAAGAAAATAAACACACGCGGTGCTTTTTCCCCCCCTTTTTTTTTTCTTTTTTGCTGTGGCGTACTTTGTGAAGAAGTGTCTTCTCACCCAAAGCGGGCAGCAGCGAGGCGTCGGTGTCGCTGCCCCTTTAAGAGCAGCTAGTGAAGCGCTCAGTCCTGTTGGTGCTGCTGCTGCTGATGGCGACGCTGCAAGTTGATTGGCTGTGGCTGTCAGGACTGAGCTGCTAGAGGGATGCTGCTATGTATCCTTCCCCCTCCTCCCTCGCTGCTGCTCCTCTCTCTATCTCTCTCACCAGCCTCCCTCTTGCTCGCTCGCATCCCTCTGAATAATCCACATCTAGGGCAAGCTGACTGAGAGGCGATCCAGCGCTCAGCTCCTCTCTGCAGCCTGAGAAAAGAGACAGAGAGCAAAAGGCAACGATTTTCAACGCAGGAGGAAAAAAAAAAAAACGTGAGAATTTTTTTTTTGACACATCAAGAAGATACAGAATCAACCAAGGAAGATTTTCATTTGCGGATATCATTTATTTATACATATTGTTTATATATCTATATATATATTTGTACACACGCATATAGATATTTATATATATAAATATACATTTATCCTTGTACATATCTGTATTTGTGCTCGTCTGTTTATATTAATATTTTTATATGTATTTGTGTGTGTAAATATATATGATATATAAACAAAAGAATCTATATATCTATGAATTTATATGCGTATCACTGTGAACCAAGAGAAGCAAGAAGAAATTTCTATCATCAGGGCTGGTCTCTGATTGCGTGTTGGCATACAATATCTTAAATATTTCCTTTGATCTTCTACGTCAAGAGGACAAAGACTACGTGCCCATTTTGTATTTTTTGTTTTCCTGTTGCTGCTTCCCATCCATCTCAGTTTCAGCTTCTTTTTTTTTTTTTGTTCTCTACATCCACGAGGAATAAAGCAACCGGATTTGACCAAAACAGAGAGTAAGAGAGAGAGAAAAGAAAAAGAAAAAAAAAAACACGACAGAGGGGAAAATCTGTACAAATTCCTGTGATTGGTGTTATTTCCTTCGGCGCTAGCGCTCTGCGAGCTGATCGCCGCGTGCCGTGTGAGATCTGAGGAGGCAGCAGAGACCGAGTGCCACGCCGCTCATCCCAGCGTCAGCCCAGCCAGCACAGCCAGCATGCACAAACACCATCACTGCTGCAAGTGCCCAGAATGTTATGAGGTGACCCGTATGGCAGCTCTGCGCAGGATGGACCCCCCAGCGTACGGAGGAGACTGGCAGGCCGAGCCCTATGGATACCCACCTGGGTACGGGGGAGGCCAGACCTTGCCCCCTCCAGCCTCAGGAGGGGGTGGAAGCATGGGAGGAGGAGGAGGTGGCGGGGGTGGAGGAGGAGGTGGTGGAGGTGGCACTTTGGGGAGAAGTAAGGGCAAGATTATGTCTGGTGGAGGCCCTGGAGGCCCAAACCCAAAGGGCCAGTCCAAGTGTGGCCCCAAAGTAAACGGCAACAACTCCAGTGGACAAGGAGGATGGTGGCCTGAGTGCACCTGCACCAACCGGGAGTGGTACGACCAGGTAATCCTCTTTCCTCACTCTGTTAGGGTTTTGTAGATATCACAGAAGTGATTGCAATAGTGACAAATAAAATCAGCTACTTCAGGTAATTAAAGATACTTCTAATTTAGTAGTCACCTCAACCCCCCCCCCTTAAATTTGTTGACTGGGGTTCATCTGTTGGAACAGGATGAATCTGGTTTCAGTGCACGTACATGGAGATGATCTGCATGTTTGGGAGTAATGCAGATGACTAATGCCTATAGATTTAACACACCTACTGTGTGTCGTCAAAGGCTTACACTGATGCCGATGCCATAGGCTAAAGGATTGTGTTTTTTCTTATGCTTTCAAATTTAGATTTCTACCCTGAAATTAGTGTCCAACTTTCGAAATTAGATGAAGGAAAAATGGATTTGTTTCTGATCAGCTAAGTAAGGAATAAAGTCTCATTAGCAAATTGATAGTGAAATCGATGTTTGACACCAGTGTCGTTTTCATTAGGCAGGCCTTGTGATTAAAACAACCTCGGCGTAATGAGATTGTTTTGTAACAAAAGAAATCAGCCTGTTTCTAAATGTTGCGTCTTACATGTTGCACAGAATGAATGAAACTAGCTTTTTCTTCCCCCAGTGGGCTCCATTTTGTTTCCATTAGTGTAATTTATTTACACGTATGTACATAAATGACGGTTAAGAAAAGGTCAGGACAGTTTCAGAAGCTCAGCCTTTAATTAATCAAGGTGCACGTATGTGAGCATGAGAGAGATCTTTGGGCGGGGGGAAGGGCAGCTTGGCGAACATGAGATTCAAGAAATGGCTCTTACTGTGCATGAGTATGTGTTTATGCAGTCTTGCATTCGCGGCAACTGAAGCCATCTGCATTGTTTGCATTGCAATGATGTCGTTTATGTTCAATTGTGATTTGAGAATGAAAAATTGGAATATGGAAGGCAAGAAGAAAATGGAGCCTTCATCTGAGCCGCAAGCTTGCTGATATTAGCAGATTAAAGCTAATAGGAGGGATTTCAGCTTTAGGGCCGTGAATGTGTCTTGTTTTTTAGTTTCTGTAACATTACATTCTAGCTTCATCCAGACCAATCAGGCATTTTAAAAGCTTACAACAAATGTGATTATGTAAGCAGTTATTGTTATATGGGCATTTTAATGTCCATTAGTGGACTCCATCATTTATAGCCAAGAAATTCATTCATTACTAAAGTCACACAGCATAAATTGGCTAGAAATTGATAAAATATCTTTAAGTTGTGCTGTTTTTCATTCAGGGGTCTTGAGTTGGTTGAAAATGCACCACAGAGGAAAACGCCTCTGTACTGGATCTTTGCATCTTTCTACGATGTGAATTTTCACCTCGTGTATATGAATTGTTTAACGTGGCGCATGTGCCTTGAGTGCAACAGTAGCTATAGTTTATCTGTGACGTAAAGAGATTGAAATTCAGATGAGCAGTTAGGGATGAGTTGCAGGGTTAAGTGGGGTAAAAATGTAAAGGCTGAAAAGGGGAGAAATAAGCCAATAAAGGCAGGCGGCAGCCCAAAAGGGGGGGTGTGGTTATGTAAGAGGAGTCAGTTGGTGGTGCTGTCAGAGAGAGGAGCTGGAGAGACACTGACACTACGGGAAAACATCTGTCCCTCCGTCTTCTATAACATCCATGTACATGTCCAGTTTGTGTCTCCACTCCTGTCTGCGTCCAATATGACATGGCTAGAAACATACATCTACGATCTGTCAATGTTGCTCATCCGTGTGGGAAAACGTAAATCTGGCTCTTCTTTTCTCTAAGTATTCCTGGAGAACAGGGCATTTATCAGTCAATAATTTTACTAAAGTTGTCATTAACTGGTGGATCAAATATTTCTGTGTGAGCTATTTATATAAAATTTACAGCATATGTCAGAAAAAAAGCCAAGTAATTAACACATGCAAACAAATAAAAATAAAATAAACAATATAAATGAAATGATGCAGGAAGTGATTATTAAACTCAAAGAAAATGAGCTGCAAAAGGGCAAAGAAAGGCAAGAAATTAGCTGAAATACCTGAAATTCTCAATACCTTTGCAATCTTTGCTGTTACAAAAGATATTGTTGGTATTATTGGTTAAAGATGTATTTCTAAACTATTATTAGTATTTCCAGTGAACCAAGTTAAAAGAACATAATTTCATTATAAATCTATCACAGGTGTTTCTTACAAGATTCCTGAAAGAGGAATAAAACAATTAAAAGACTTGACATCCATAACCCAGAGACCACGTCATTGAACTGCAGGGGTACAGTTTTACAGTAAACATATCATTAGCCTATATGATATGGCTAATGATTTTTTGGTCAGCAGCACAAGACTTCACTTCTGAAGAAAAAGCTTGTTAGATCTTGCTTAAAGTTTGCTGCAGAAATAGGCTAATAAAATAGTGAAGTTAGATGAGACCAAAATTTAAACGCACCATATTTTTGCAGTAGGAGTAAAAGTGCAAATAATTCCAAACACACCCAACCAACAAGTCGGTTTGTAGATAGGAACCTCATGGTGTGGTGCTGGTTGTCAGCCTTTAGTCGAGGGCTGAATGTTGTCTTGACACAAGTGTGAAAATGAAACAAAGATGGATTTTTGTTAAGACATTGAGTCCACACAGCCAAAGAAATAAATTAGTTTCGGACCTCAAAACAAAAATGATAGACTTTTCCATTCAGTAGCCTTGACTTGAATCCTTCTGAAAATCTGTAGGAAGACTCAAAGCTCACACTGTGGCAATGCATTGCACTCATTTCTCCATAAATATATAATATCATATTCTATATTATAATATATAATATGCATTTTATATCATTATATGGTATATATATAGATATAGATATATATGTTTTTGTATAAATCCAAGAGCTATCACGTTATAATGTGATAAGGATCTTGTTTAAACGTGATAGTTATCTTACTATCTTGTTTTAAGATAACTATCACGTTTAAACAAGATACATATCACGTTTTAAAGTGATAGTGCTTTGAATTTATTTTGCCTGCATGATAGCAATGTGCTTCTGTAAAATCACACTGATAAAATGAAACAAGACACAATATGTTTTTAAATGAGGCCTACCTCATTTAAAGAGAAGCTCAACCTGACGACTTTTCTGGGACACCAGGTTTGTTGAAAATGTAACAAAATGTGATACATTATTTCTAAAATTTATTTATTTTTAGGTATTTAATTTTAAGTTGTTTATTTTAACTTTATTGTAAATGTCAGGGAGGGCTTAGCCCTACTAGCCCACTTATACCAGCTGTCCCTGGTAATGTCCCTCCCTGTTAACTACCCATGTTTTTGCAATCTAGCATGATGAAAGGTTGAAACCATCCTCATTCATTCAGAGACAAATGTAAAGCATCACTGCCTCTCCTAAATAAGTCTAAAGCAGTAAACATTTCATGTACATGTGAGGAAACACCCTGGCACATGATGATGCTTTATTAATTTTCCCCCCTTGTCGTCTATTTACAAAATGATTGTACTGCTTTTGTTAGGAGCTTGCTAGGTTAATTATGGCTGATTTCAGCTGGGATTGTCAGAACATTCTTTTAAAACAAGAGCTTTAGAATTTAAATCTGAGGAAAGTAGAGACCTCAGTCTACTGGGATCATCCGTTAGAAAGCTCCCTCTTTCTCCCGCCGGGCTCCAATCTGTCTTTGTCTGTTCTCCAACTCTGTGGCTATGATTAGCTTTAAATATTAATTGGAGTTTACCTTATTTATTAGCATCAAGATTCAGTTAAAAAGTGCTCTGCCAGAAGTACTGCTCATAACAGACTGTGTAGTAGTGTATTAAATGAATGCACAGACACAGTGGGCGTTCCTTGCTTAACACTCCCATAGGTGATTACTACATGAAAGCCTTCAGGCTTTGATCAGAATGCGTGTGTGTCCCTGTGCGTGTGTGTGTGTGTGTTCTTGCATTTTTACAGTCACATTGATTTATTGGTGTCATTGGTCTATACATCTGTCTGATGAGATTTTGCTGGGGTGGATTTGATTTGCCTTTCCTGTAGAGTATTAGCAGATGGGATTTACAAGTGCAACACGTCCAAATGTCTTGAGCTGGATCACACACTGCGATCTTAAAAGGATCCGTCCTAAACCAGGGATATTCTCATCAGTTCGGAGATAAAAAGATTTATCTGAGAACTTCTCAGAAAGGGAGTTTTTTTTTCTAAATATAAGACTTAGACCATGAACAGTGTGATTGGTAACTTCATTTCTTCCATTTCTACCCAGTTTTTTCTGGCCTTCTTGTCATGAGGAGTCATATTTATATTTGGAGGAGAGGCGACTTTATATGACACGTAAAAGGCTCTCTGATAAAACTTATTTTTATGTTTTAAAACTTAATGACTATGCAGTTAACATTTTGATGTGTCCTATATTAAGAGTCATTAAGGTCCACGTGTATTCTCCAGAGCAGGGAATAAATGAAACTCAGTTTATCAAAAATCTGAATGTTCCACAAGAATTTTATTAATACATTCCTAAAGAACATATTGATAAAACCCATTAGCCTATTAAAATAATAATAAATAGCTGTCCCTACAGGAATTTGATTGTTTTTGTGTCTTTTTGTAATCAAAATCACAGACTTTGTGGTGCTAATTCAGAAATATTCCTAAGGGATTTTTACGATATTACATACCCACCATACATTACGCTAATGTTTGATGTTAAATGTGACTTTTTGTTACTCGCCATATTGATCACAGACTATAATTGGACATGAAGTAAAGCTGAGGCAGCAGACCTGGTGTTTCTGACCAATTTTGAGACAAATGGCAGTAAAATCAGGAAAAACTGTTGATTTTGTGTGAATTTTGCAGATTTGGTTGTTACTGGTGTAATTTGTAGTTAACAGGGCTGCATAAAAAGTTACGATCCCCGGTCTTGAGTTTGACACATGTGCTCTAGAGAATGTACATTAGCGAAAAGTAAATTTATTCCACTAAGTGAACCACATTATGTAAATGAATTACAAACAGACAGATGTTTTCTTTTCTGGTAATTGTGATTTTCTGCCAATGAAAACATGACATTTAAGATTAGAATATCACATCAGACCAATACAAAATATTTTAATAGGGAAATGTTATTCTGATGAAGATTAATGAAAATTTTTAATGCTTGCTTAAAGATTATTTTCAAAACTGTGCTTTAATCTGTCAAGCGATCCTCATCTGAACACGTATTTTGGTGTTCGCTGAAGTTGATTCAGTTTTTATTTAGTTTTCAGATCAAGTGAATCTATATGACTACAGAGACATCTCAGGATAAGCTAAGCTATATAAAATAATGCATGATGGACCCTGATTATTAAGCGCTTGATATGCGAGAAGGAGAATCTTAAGTAAAACGACCTTTCATGCATATAATGTATCATTTTGCAATGTTTTGCAGCTGTTACCGCTTTCAAAATTAGATTTTTAATTTGAGTTTCTTACAATAAAACTGATTTGTAATTCTGTGCATTATTAATCTGATTCCTTGTACATATGAAATAAAAAGAAGAAAAAGTACTATTGTTTAAGGATTAAAATTAATATAGGAAGAGTTTGAGCTCTGTTTCCCCAGTGCAATAATTAATATAAATTGCCTGCAAATTATGTACAAAATCCAGATGGCTGAAAACAAAATCATGTCAATTTAGTTGTAGAAAAAAGTATTGATACAATTTTGACCTTTATTAAACACTGACATTCTGAATCAGGAACAGTCATAGGATCCAGTGGAAAGTTAATGTAGTAAATTAAAGGGAAATAACTTGATTAAAGAGAGATGGATCTTCAAGATAATTTAATAGAAATTTCTTGTAGACAGGCCAGATGACCCTAACTATTGAAACACGGGTTAGCTGCTTTCTGTAAGAAGCTGCTTTGTTTGTTACATGTTTATTATGTCAAAAGAAGATTGTTGGATTTCTGTGTTTAAGGGTAATGCAAGCCGTTTCCCTCCTTCTTTAAAGTTAAACTCAAACTCTTTTCTGGACTGAGTAGTTACATAAGATGAGTAAATTTTAAAAACGAATGGTTAATAACATAACGCAAGCCCACTTTTATTGATTTGTGCAATGTTTATTGGATACCTTATTGTAGATATACTGTAAAATTTAGAGGCTTTAAATTTAAAATACCTTTTCTTTGTTTGTTGGTGGTCAATGCTCCTGTCAGTTATCATTTTCATTTACCTTGTTTTCATGGTAGTTGTGTTGTTTAAGGTTGTTAAAGTCTAATATTAAAAGCTGATGCTTGTGTTGTAAATATTTAATTCATTTTTATATGGCTTTTGGGATGTTTGGGAGTAAACAGAATATTAAAGATCATCACTTTGGGCTGTGTATTAAATAACTAACTCAATTAATAACTCAGATTTCAAACATTTCATAAAAAGTTGATTGATTTAATTATTGACTCCAAACAAACTGCAATAACAAGACGAAAGGAAGCCTTGTGGTTCTCACAAGATCTTATAATTAGTTAAATAGGACATAATCCAATGAGTTATTAATAATTTAAGAAATGCAGAAGCAGAGTATGAAAAATTTAATTCACCTTCAATTCAGTGGCTTGTACTATCACTTTTAGTAACAGTAACTTATCTTCTGTTTTTTCCTATCACTTCTTCATGGTTGGAATAAAATCAGACGTTTTAGCAGGCCAATGCTGCATTTGTTTTCTTCTTCTACTGACAATATGTCATAAATTTGATTCTCTGCTTTGAATCATCTTCAATATGTTTCAAAAATACCAAGTCCTTCAGCATCAAATAAATCCTTTCCTGCATTTCTTCCAAGCAAGCTAAAACTAATAAAGTAATGGTTAACTCTCAAACTGAGGCATGTAAAACTGGAGATCTAGGGTTTCTCTGTTATCTCATTATTTGTGATTGTGAGATCAGAGCTCAGAACTTGTTTTGCTCTTCGTCTCCATAAAAACAGGCTGAAACTCTTTATTTGTGCCTCATTTTATCTTTATTGCTATGGTCTACTACCTTTAGTAACATCTTCAACAGTGAAGTGTTTTTGTAAACACACCTTATACAATGTGTGAGGAACTTTTTTATGAAAAACATTTCTTAGAGTTTTCTTTATTCACAAACCAGAAAAAGATCTCACTTTTTATCTTACAGCAGAAAATATTCAATCTGATTCTAATGGCATTTCTGTTCACAGTTTTTACCATTATGATCTAATTACAGGACTAGTAATGTTTATCTTGTTTGCAAAAGAAGTTACATGGCAGCAACTCAAGTTAATAATCATATTCAGACGATTACAACCATGGCAATAAGAAATTTAGTGTTTTAATGCATATTTTGGTCTCTACTGAGTTTCAATGTTATTTAAATCTAACCTCAAGTGTAAACATGTATGAACAAACATGGCAGATTTATATTTGTCAGTATTAAACAAAACATGAAGCCAAAATAGAAAAAAAAATAATAAATTAGACACAAATCAAAAATTCTTGATCTGCAGAAAGAAAAGGGAATAAATTGAAGTTTGTGGGTTAAATTTTGTGTGTACACACACAGTTTAGTTTTATCACTGTTAACAAAGGTTCACTGACAGGCAAGCAGTTAAAGAGACGTTCGTGAGAAAATGCAAATCAGATATTCACATCATTGGGCTGCAAAAACCTTCACATTGTGGAAGCTGGAGGTCTTGATTCATAACAAAGATATTAAATATTGACCTGGAGGCTGAACTGTGTTGAATCCCACCCCCTACATTTAATGTAAAAGCCTCCACTAAATCAGTGGCTTTGTTGCATTGTTGACACATTTAGTCTGAATTTGTACATTTTGTTTCAACGTGGACGTCTTTTCTGGAAAACTCTGAGGAAATGTCAACACCAACGTCTGTGTCTGCTCATTATGTATTTCATGTTAGCTGATGATTTACGGTTTATGTAGGATTTTATTCAAGTGTTGCAGGTGAATTAGTATGAGGCTGATGACACTGAGTGTGTGTATCCCGCTGGAAGTCGAGGCTGCCATGTCCCTGTGATCCATATGGTCATTGTCAGAGGACTGGCCAGCGCTCAACCCCATATCATTTTGCTTGCTCCCCACTCTGGCTCCCACTGCCAGTCAGGACAGGAGAATAGGCGGTGCTGTTTGTTTGTTTGCTTGCCTGCTTTGTTTTATTTAGAGGTTTTTGCTGATCACAGTAGAAATTGGCCTAGAAAACTGACAGCGTTCTGCAGGGCAGACTGGATTCCTGAATCAGCGGGAGACTTCCTGTTGGGGCTAAAAGAGAGGGCACACCAGGATCTTTCACGCTTCATTCTTTAAATGTTAATTGTCGCTTTAGCATGTAGAAGTATAAATTGATGTTTGTTATTTTCTACAACCTCTGTTTGCAAGAATGCACCGACTTCCTTTGCAAACTGTAGCAGCTCCATCACCCACATGTTACCATGGAATATGTGTATATCCAATCAATATCAGTGAATAGCTGGTCCCGGAGCCTTCTGACTCCTCTTCATTTTCGTGGGGGTGTGTGGGTGCTTTCAACAGTGCTTGTGCAGTTATTGCTTTTATTTCACTGCCATATCAGCTGTTATTTTGGTAACACTTAGAAAGAGGCACATCAATTTCAAACAGAATTCAAGCACTGAATATTAAAAAGAAACAACTAAAAAATATAGCAGATTGTACCTGAAAAGTTGCTACTTATCTTTATTTAAGTTTAATTAAACCTTTGTTTTGTTTAAGAAATTAAAGAAACAAAATGAATGCATGTTGAGCCTCTCGAGGCACCGAAGTGGGCCATTATTTAAAAGCTGTTTTCTCATATATGTATCGTTTAAATTCAGAAAATTTAAACGATACATATAATCGAAATAGGCTGAGCAACTTATGAATTTCTTATTCTTCAGCAGCATACGGCCTTTTCAAGTAACTAAAATATTTATGGTTATTAGTCGCTAACCTTGAAAGACTAGTGTAGCGGTTAAATTATTTAGGAATTCTTTATATTGGGCTAAAATGCTCAATAACTATATTCTTCTACTAAATTGGACATCATGCATCACTCACTATATTTTATGAGAAATATTTACCAATACTAATTGTATTATTGTAGATATTCTTCACTGCAAAAGCTGAAAATTTGACCAAGCATTTTTGGTCTAGTTTTTATTTCAAATATCTCAGTACACTTGAAATAAGACAAACTAACTTAAAAGTAACTTTTTAGCAAGATTTAGGCACTTATTTTAAGAAAATAATTCCTTAATATCGACAAAAAACTACTAATTCCATTTGCAGATTATAGCAAGATATTTTTTCTATAAGTTAATTTATCTGCCAATGGAAGAAGCACTTTTTCATCAAAATTAAGGAATTATTCACTTATAACTTGCACATCTGCGGGCGATGTGTAGTTAATTTTACAGTAATTCACTTTCATTTGATAAAATCCTAAAGATGAAACGTTGGTAAATGAAAGTACTTTAACTCAATAAAACCGTCATAGAGGATGATTGTAAATGTGACGCTACTATGTACAGATAGGGCTTACTTTTCAATTTCCAGCTGTCTGTAAGTTCAAATAATTACTTTATTTAACAAGTAGCTTTTATTTTCTGTGCCATAGCTACTAAGTTCTTGATTCTTTCTAAAAACCTTTTCTTTTTTAAGAGGTTAGTAAAATATTGAATTTGCTTTCATTTATTTTGTCATACCCTCAACTTAGATTGATATTAAATATTCCCATTGGTTCTAAGAATGTAAAATATTTAACTTTGCTAAGAACTGCCGCTGTTAAAAATCCTACTAAATGAAGTAAATTAAGAATTCATTTTCTTTAGTATTTAATTTTTTACATTTTATAAACAAACAAAACTTGCACGACAAGTTAGCCTCCTACTGAAAATAATGTGTACAGAGGTGTTTTGACTTTTACTAAATCATAGGATTTGAGGTCAGTTGAGGACAAACAAACCACCAATACAGTGACCTGAGTTCAATCTTTCCTTGTAGTGCGAAATGAAAATGCCCAGATGCAGCCATTATTTAAATGTAAATAAGTTTTCACACCTAATAGGTAGACTTGGTTTGATTGGGGACAAAATTGCAACATATGTTACATTTTCAGCTGCTGCTGTTCATTTTCACACTGCAATGTGTCAAACAAACAAACAAACCAAACTGAAAATCAAGTTCTCATCAAGATCCACTGAAGGAAATGACATAAAAACCTCTGAACTTCTGAGCGCAACTTCCTTCTTCGCCAAATGTCAATAAAAATGGAGTGGCATTAGATTTTAGCAGTGGTAGGATTTCTTTTTAGTCTTTGGAAAATTTACCAAACAAAAACTCTTCAACAACCGGCTCAGAGTCCCCCGCGTTTTCGGTGCAGTCTCTGGTCCGCTTGCTGTTCACATATGCATTCAAATCGAGACAGAGGTTTATAGGAATACCAGGGTTTGGTTGTTCATTCATACGTCCCCAAATGAACTGGACTTTCTAGAATATTGAACTAGACCAGTGTTTCTCAATTCTGGTCCTCAGGCCTCCCTGACTTGCATGTTTTAGATGTTTCCCTTCTGCCACACTTGGATTGAATCTGTGGGTGATTAACAGACTTCTGCAGTACTTGATGGCTACAGAAGAGGTCGTGCAGTCATTCTGGAACAGAGGCACATCTAAAACATGCAGAGCAGAAGAGTCTGAGGACTGGAATTGAGAAGTACTGGATCTAAACATGGTTGGTGTGAATGCTCCCTAAGGTCAATGGATAAGATTGGTTTCACATGTACGTATCGGTCGATCGCCAATCACCAAAACTTAAGGAAATCAGGAGTGATTGATTAATCCTTACACCTCTAGCACCTGGTGGTGCTAAATGGAGATCACCTTGTGCTTCCTAACGCTGTTTGTTTTTGTGTGTGCATGGAGAATAAATATATTTCCAGTTTTCATTCAGGAGAATAAATATATTTCCAGTTTTCATTCAGTTTTGAGCTGAAAGAATTTAAAAGCTGCTCTTCACAAACTGCCTGATGATGAGCTTGAGCATTTTCTCATGTAGCTCATCTTTCAGACTCTCGATTCCTCATTCTATCATTCATTGTCTTTGTGTGTGTTGAAGACATTTGGCAAAGCAGTGCGTTTCTTACCATGTGTAGCTGCTCTGAGTGCCATCTCTGTCTAATGCATTATCCAAGCAACCCTTCAGCCATTTGGTCTGGCCTCTTATTTCTGTGTGAGGGGTGTGGATGGTGTTTTGAAGGATTCTTCATTTCTGTTGCTCCCGTCTTCCTCTTCCTCTACTTTTTCTTCAAACATTATACAATTTTTTTTTCTGTTGAGCATCGTTTTCCAAATTCAGAACGTGGCATCCTTCTGTTCTCATGCAGTTTGCTTGTATGTGGTGGGAAACCAGCATAAATATGCAAGTCAGAACTAGAGAAAATTGATTGGCGTTTTTGAAAAAGCAGAGCTGTGTGTTTCAAACATAGTTGACAAAAAAACCCATCTGCTAACTGACAGCTGCGTTTACATTATCCTTCAAATAAAAAAATAAATATACACTGTCCAAATGGAAGTTTTTATCTACAAAGAAACAATATCAGGAGTAACACACAGTGCTTCATGCACATTTGGCTCACATGACTTCCTGCCCCCACCCCTCTGATTAGACAGCTAATGTTATCCAGAGCTACGTCTGTCTACTGTTCACAGAGCAGTCCATCTTTAAACAGGTCCCTCCTTCTTTTACTGGTTGTTTCTCTTAAAAAAAACAATGACCTAACTTTGCCAGAGTCGACAAAAACAGAACGCACACATCTCCAGTTTCCGAGACAGAACGATAAAGAAGGGTCGTGTATCATGGAGATAAACACTACAAGCAGTCCCAACTTAATATCACAGATTGTATTGCACTTTTGGTATAATGTCTCTACTCTGCACTTGTTTTCAGGGATTTCATTACTTTGCTGTGTGTGTCTTTACATTTTTTTCTAGTATTTTTTCAGAATGTAGCACATTTTCTTGCAGCTCAGATGAAAACCAAACTTTTAATTCATTCCATTACTTTGTAATATTCTAATGAGCAGGGGAATAAAATAAGTTTCATTGTAAATTCCACTTGTATTTAAACAGGATCTAGTGTTTTATTAAAAAATAATATGCCTATATTGTTGTCTTTACTTATAGCCAACATAAACCTAGTCCTTTGATAATGTATTTATGCTGTGGTCCATTTTAAGTGTGAGATTTGATTGTAGACACTCATTTTGAGTATGCATTTGAATGATGAGCATTTAGTGAACAGACCCAGTGGTACATTAAAAATTCAAGGCTAAATTCTAATAAAAAAGTCTAATAATATAAGTATACAAATATTTGTCCAAATTCTTGAAAATAAGACTGAATGCTTGCTTTAAAGTAATTACAGAATACCAAGAGCATGGATGGTACTAAGGATGACACTTATCATAGTGACATGAGTTCATAAAGGAATATATAAAATAAAAATGGTTACGGATGATACAGTAAGAAAGCTCATCTTTATGGAAAATTCCAAAGTGATAAAACCTGTCACATAAAACCTGTAATCATCATAGATCGCAGAAATTACAAATAAACTTTTGAATCATTTAAATGCCTTTAAAGGGATTAACATAGATTTCCTGTCATTATGGAGCTAATGTGAGGCATGGGCGGGCCCAAGTCAAAAGCAGATTCATGTAATGATTAAACATTTCAAAACCACTTTAGCAACTCATCCAAATGCTACATTGTGAAGCTTTAAACCTCTAAGATGTTTGTAGATGGTTATTAAAGAAAATATCCAGGCTATTAACACTGAAGTGATTTTGCATTGACTAACCAGACATTTAGATGCACCTCCTAATTTCACATTTGGGTGCTGATCTCACGTTTCAAGCTTGAAGCGTCCTTTTAAAATGTTTGACTGTGGTAACAACTAAAGACTTTAATTTTGTTTTCATCAAACTAAATATATCTCCATCTTTGTTTTCGGGTCCATTTGCAAATTCTAACTTAGGCTTTTTATATTCCCTTTTGAGAAATGGCCTCTTCTAGAAAACTCTACTAGAAACTCTACCGACACTTCAGCCAATATCGGTAGAGGAATTGTTTGGCTGTGGATAAAGAGATTTTCGACTATTGAGTTCAAATTAAAGCCCTGATATTTTTTCTCTTCTTTTACTCTGATATAAACATTTTAATGTACCAACTTCTTACATCTAAACATTAAGCTCTTTAGTTTTAAGGAGAAGAAAACAAGCAATTCCTTAAAAAGATATAGTACTTGCATCTGGACACGAAATCTTAAAATATTGTAAACATTCCACAGGACTCTTTCTGATTATCAAAAACCACAGTCTGAAAGGTTTGCACTTACTATTTTTCCTGCCTTAAGCTCATGTCACACAAGTTGAGACATGCAAGGAGAGAACAAAGGAAATGCTTTGTTGTGTCTTGCATAGCAGTGAGGATTATGTCTGAAGACATAGGTATTAAATACAAACTAATTTCTGCCTTAGAAGAGGGATTTGCTTTCTTCATAACACATTGCAGCTGCAGCGCACCCTTCTTCAGCACATTGCCCTTCAAGCTTTAACAGGGTTAGCTGGGTTAGGCTTTAATGGTTGCTTTTAACATCATTTGTTTCAACTTCGATGTACACATTAAAAAAGCCGAGACACTCTGATTAAAGAAAGAAAAGCGGGTCATACAGCTGAAACTGTAAAGAAAAAAGCAATAGTAGATTTATGTGTGATATTTAAACAATGGTGAAATTGTAGTGAAGAAACGTGTCTCGACAAATACAGTTAAAATGGATTTCCATACATTATTCAAAAATTCACATAACCTGCTCACTTACTTTGATGGGATTTAAATCAGGCAGAAAATGTTTCCGTTTTCAGACAGGCTTCTTCTATACAACCCTTTAGGATCTGCCATTTAAGCTTCCATTTGAGTAAAACATTTTGAGTTTTCATTCATATTTGCTATAATTTTGTCCCATTCTTCCTGGCAGAACTGGCTTACTTACACACTTTTGAAATCTAACCACAAATTTTCTTTGGGATTGAAGTCAAGTCTAATAACTTTAATTTTGTTGTTGTTAAGCCTTTTTGAAATGAATTTGCAGGCATAATTCGACCTATTTGTCCACTAGCATCTATTTTGCAAAGTGGACTAGTCCTTCCTGCAGTAAAAAATCCCCATAACACGATACTTCCACTTCCTTATATCAGTGGAGGAAGCTGACAGGGGCTGGAAAACTTTCAAGCTTTCCTGTTTTTCACTATCATGAAGATCTGTGAGTGTATTTTCAAACTGTAATTTCATTTCAAGCAACATCTTCTTCAAATTCAGCACATAAAGACACATACTTTATTCTTCAGTAAATGCATTTCATTTTGTTCAGTCTAAATAGACTAAGCCCTTACATTGGCATCCTTCAGACACATCAGACGACGACATTTTGCTATTATGATTAACATGTACAGTGTAAAGTCCAGAATAAATTAAAAATGTATAAATACGTCATGCAGGAAGCCATATGTCATGAAAATATCAATCTGTTTTTCGAGAACGTCGAGGAAAGCAGCAACGGCGAGCCCTCTGCGAGTGCCTTTTATGTCGTGTCGATCTGGGCTGTGATGATGCAAGAGAGGACGGGATGCATTAGAGTGGGATTTGCAGAGGAAAAGAGGGGAAGCAGCAGGAGGGATGGGGGGAAGAGGTGAAGAAATGAGAGGTTTGGTGCAAAGAAAGGGATGAAGCAGTGAAGAAGAGGAAAGGAAATAGAGAAAGAAGGGGGAGGAAGGGAAAGCGGAGAGGAGGCTGTGCTCAGAAACAGCCCCGTGCGTTGCCATGGTGCAGGCTCAGTCAGAGCTGCACAGTAGCTTCGCTGCTCAGCTCGCTAATTACCACAGACTGCAGTGCTGATACGCAGGCAACCAAAAGCTCTCTGGTTTTCTGCAGGCGTCTTTTGATCACCATATTGATACAGCTGCACTACTGAAAGCAGAATTTCTCTTTCACCAAAACAAAAATGTGCAATGGATATAAAAGCATCAATTTATATATAAAACAATTAAAATGGGCTACTGCTATGTGAATAGATTTATTCAACGTTGACTCCGTTCCTCAGTGGTGTCAGCCATGCCACTTGTTTAAATAAGAAACACTTCTAGTCGAGAACGTTGCTGTGCAACAAGAGCCTGCACATCATGAGCAGCCGGCTTAAAAAACCCCACTATGGGCCATTGTGGCTTGATATTCACCGTTAAAATGTCCAATTATGTAATCAGCCAAATCCGAAGGCCTGCATATGTTCACTGGAACATCTGAACAGGCGGGAGCCAGGGATGGGAATAGAGAAACCACTCGTGTGACATAAAAGAGACAAAAACAATTCATGCATGTGGAATTTAGAAAAACAATTAAGAAAATCTGTTTGGATTTAACGCCTAAATCTCTTTATGGTCATTAAAATTTTGCATTAAGAAATGGAACTGTAAATTATTGCAGTTATATTGGTGCTTTATTAAGCCTGTAAAGATGTAAAAAATATATGAAGCCCATTAAAGAAGACATAACACGTTACAAACCTGTAATCAGAGTCAAATAAATCTGTCCTGGTTTTACCTGTGTATATATTCTGTATTTAATTATTTTCTCATTTTTTTAAAAATGGGAAAAAGGTTGTGTGAATCACAAACGACACACATTTCATGCTCAGTTGATGGTGTCATGTCATATGCCACACCCCTGCAGTTTTGACATCCTGTCTGTATTTTGAAAGCAGACATAATACTATGATCGCACCACAATACTGCGAAAACAAAATGAAGCAGAGGGAGTCACAGCAAGCGAACTGAAGATTCATGCATTACTTCATTGAATTTCCAGCTGATATAACAATACTTAAAGATCTAACTTTTTAAAATAGTATTTCTTTATTTTACATATTCTCCTGGAGAATTTGTGGGTTCTCTCCAGTTCTAAAACACGATGTTAGCTTAACTGAATCTTAAGTGTGTGTGTGATCTCTGTGTCCACGGTGTGCCTCACCTAATGACAGCAGTAAGCAGAAATAATTGGGTTTTGATTTCAAAATGTTCAGTTATTCTCTTCACCTGCCTTCATAAACATTTACACTTCAAACCAACTTTTATCTTGACAGCAACACAATCTGAAGCTGAGGACATTTGTGTTTGTCGCTGCTGCGTTCATTTTGAGTCAGGATTGTCACTGTCCACTATTTTTCGTCTCTGTCCAACAGTTGGACAGTTTGTTGTGTTTTGACAGCCAGCAGGTATACAGCGTTGAATCACATAAAAACGATGTTAGAAGTCTGAGCGTATTAAAGGACAGAGTGTTTTCAGATCAGTGTGTCATCTCTCCAGTTTAGTAAGACAACGACTCTGATCTTGGCTTAGCTGCTCTCTTTAGGGGCCTCTGAGTCTTTGCCCTCCACAATAGGGCTGAATCATTTGGCAACTGCTAAAGTGCTACAATCGTTTAAAACAATGCCCTGTTCTTTTTTCCTTCTGTTGTTTGGCACTAAATACATAAGCATATGGATAAATGTGCTCATGTATTCTTAACTATCAGAGGGAAACTAGAAGCATGGCTCTTGTTTTGTTGTTTTGTCCTACTTACTGTAATTTTTCATCACTTTCAACACCTACACTTATTGTGAGCCAAAACTCACAAGTAAGGGAAGTGAATGGAGAGATGTGTGGGTGTTCCTGAGTGGAGCTTATAGCGAAGCATGAAGCCTCAACCAAAACGGTTCGATCTGTGCAGCTGAAAGTAGAGATAAGTGGAACCCCGAGCAGGCCAGTGGGTCAGTGTTAGCTTTGTTATTTTTCACTTTAATGTCATTAAAGTGGATCTCCAAGCATTCAGATATTTTTATCTGTCTGTTGTCTCTAGCTTTGGATTTGTAGACAAGCGCCGTCTGAACAGCTGGTTATCTCAGCTTAAATAATGCAAAGTCACATCTAAGCAAGCAAACAGTGTTCCTTTGTGAAGGAAGTCGTGTAAAAAGGCCACAACAGTTTAAGATCACTATTGAGGATATTGCAACAGAACTGCTGTTAAATATTTAAAATGACTATAAAAGGCTTGAAATTGGGACAGTGAATAGTTTGTTCTCGTGTGCTCTGCAAAGGAATTACTGCTGGAGCAGAGTTTTATCTGGAATATAAACATTATCAACATTATATATATTTTGTAGACCAGTTTTAGGTTACAGCTTGTGCAGTCAAGACATAATGCTTAATAAGAAGCTATATTATCATCAAACATCGTAGTTTATGTTGAATTTTGGGAGGTTTAAGCTTCTTACCCTGTTTCTAATCCTGTGTGTTGGCATGTTTGAAAACATTTTCAACGTGGGTTTGGATGTGAGTCAATATGAGATTCTAATATGAAAACCTTGAATAAAAATAAATCAGTTTCACTGCATCATGGTATAAACTGAGGTATATTAATGATACTGTATGTTACTTTAGTAAGAGTGAAGAGCCACATTCTTGTGAATATTCCCAAAAATCTGAAATTGTTTTCTCTTTATAAATAACTAAGGGAAAAAACAATAGTTATGTGTTTTTAGCTCTGATTACTCTGGCACTTTCACTGGCATCTTGTTAAAATAATTTTAATACATAGGAACGAGACTGTGGAAAATGTTTTAGCAGTTTTAAAGCTGTAATGTTTTAAAAAATATTGCTTGATATTGGTAAATTGCCTGTTTCTACATGGGTCTAAGGAGCCATTTGTCCATATGTCGTTCATAATGTGCCAACAGTTAGTACAGTGTCTACATATTGCAATTATGGGTGTAAAAATGCATATTTTCGATGATGTTATACTTATTTTCTACCCATAATTTAGAACTGCCTAGTCGTCTTCAGTCATAGGACATAATAAACAAGCTATGTACACTGCAAGTGGTAATTATAAGCTAAACTAATTAGAAAATGCAGACATTGGGAATGTCTGCATGTTGGCTTAATTTGAGATCATGTTGGGTATAATTTCATCTTCATAAAAAAGTGATACTTTATCTAATGTGTCTTCATGTGGTACAGTAACACAAGAAAGATCTGCAACAGTGTGAGGAAGTCTTAAATATCTCTTGTTGTACAGAAGCTCAACAGAAGCTTGGATTGATAGTTTTTTTGATTGTCTGAAATGTTGAAACTCAGATGGATTAACTATAAATAGGATCATGAATGCCATCGCTATCTTTTGCAAAACTTAGCTGCATCTTTCCATATTTACATCCATAAGCACTATCAATGTGTAGTGCTGTGAAAAAGTATTTGCACCTTGTACAGTTGCAAATACTCTTTAAGATTTAAATATATTTTTTATATATTTAAATGATTCTGGTCATTAAACACATTTTAACACAGAAAAAAGATTAGGATGATTTTATTTATTAAGGAGAAATGTTATCTAAACCAATCTGGAGCTATATGACAAAGTAATTGCCCACTTTGTTAAATCATAAATTAACTGTGATCAACCACATTTTTAACCAGACCTTAACAGTTGAGAAGTCACTTAAATAGAACAACATGAATTGGCTAAAAGATCTTAAAAAGCAACAGGTCATACCCTAGATTACTACATTTAATATCAGATTACAAAGTTATTCATACTTGCTAGTTGATAAAGGTTTTTAAACCCATTTGTAAGGCTGTGAGACTCCGGAGAACCACAGTGAGTGTGATTATCCACATGAGGAGCGGTGAGGAACGGTGTTGAGCCTTCCCAGGGTTTGCCAACTTACCAAATAAATATTCCAAGAGCACTTCAAAGAAATGAATGCTATAAAATCCTGAAGAAGAGTCTTTGTTTGCCACCTTAAGCTTAAGCACACTTGAGTTATTCAGCAGAACAAAGATCCAAAGCACACCAGCAACTCAACTGTTGCAAAAGCAGAAATAAAGGTTTTGGAGAAGCCTAGTCAAAGTCTGAACCTAATTCCAATTGAAAACTCTACTATGTGGCTTTATTAAAGAAATTCAGCAAATAAGTGTACTACTGCTTCACCCAAGAATTATTGCAAATACTTTGACCAGTTGCATTCGATTTAGGGGAAACAATAACTTTTTCAAATGGTTTGAAGGGTTTTTTTCCCCTTAATAACAGAAATCTTTGTTTAAAAACTGCATTTTGTTTTAGTTGAAGCTTCTTTTGTCTGATAATACTTGACAACATTTAGGTGTGAGGTGAAAAAAAAATCTGCAAGGGGGCATATACTTTCTCAGACATACCAAGAATGTGATGTAATTTTGAAGAGAGACATTTTGTACAAAGATGTGACTAATCAGTTAACGTCACAGTTGCAACAATCTGCCTTTTCCAAAATATCAGAGAATAGTGGGGCGTCAGTTCAGTAGCTCCTTCAGCCAAGAAGTAAAGGATTTTAACTATCTGAGAGCGGAAAGCTGACATGCTGCAGTGACCTCTGCTGTAGAGGAAGAAGAGGGGGTGGAAATATGTGAAGCATACTGATGGCACACATGACAGGCTTCCCTGCAGATTGGAGCTTCACCTCAGAAACAACATGACTCGAGCCTGTTGAGCCTCCTGGTGTTGGCTGTGTGACCAAGACGCTGATTGCTGATGCAAATTGGATGAAGCAGCAGGTCATTTTAATATTGCATCATGTGGGGAAAGTCAGTATTTTTCATGGGACTGGCTACAGATATATGTTAGAACCTTAAACTCTGGTGTTGCCACGAGGCGGAGCAGGGAGAAACTCTGTCACCCTCTTGTTAGCAGCATTTGAAAGGAATGACTCAGAAAAATAACACTGAGGCACCACTTGTCATGCTGACTTGTGTACATGTGAAGTAAGCTATAGCAAATTTAAAAAATCACACTGAACAGTTTTTAGACTGAAATAGCAAATCTCATACAGTTTCGATAAAGTCCATTTATCAGGTTATGTTTACTATTAGCTTCGCCTTTTGTGTAAATGTGAATTGAAATAATGTCTTGATGGATTTAAATCAGAAAATAAAACCAACAGTCTGCAGTTTTTTTGCAGTTTCTAAAAAAAATTGGGTCCACAATTGGCATTTCAGCTTCAAAGTATCAACAGTTTTTATTACATGCAGATAAACAGATGTGGCAACACAACTTTTACTGCAGAAGCCTGATATCACTGTACAGAATCTAAAATAAAAAAAAATGTCTGAACTTATTTTTTTTCTTTAGAAGAATAATCCAGAGTTAGAACATAATGTTTTTTATATCTAAATACTTTGCACCATCCTATTTTTGATATTAAGACATCGCTTCTCTTCTACTGTTTCACAAAGTTGAAGCATGTAGAGCGAGATGTTTGACCAGCCATGTCGATGTGGAGATAATGTATGTTTTGGATCATTATCTTGCTGAAAAACCTCAAAAAATGAGCCATTTACCAATACTCCAGCAAAACCTTGGGGCTTTGAAAGCAAAACAAGCCCACAGCATCACAGGTCCTCCACTATGCTATACTCACTGAATAGTTCTTGACATTTCCCCCAAACAACCTCTGAGCATGTAGACAGTGTCTAATGGTTGCTGTTGAGACTTGGTGACCTCGCTTTGCTGCAGTTCTGTGATAGTGATCTCTGGATATTTTTTACCGCCCTGCTCACTGAGAGTGTTAGCAAGATAAAGCGCTTATAAATAAATAAATAAATATGGGTATTCACCCTTGGGGCCATTGGCTAAAAGAAATAGGTCTCTGTGTCACTTCAGATTTATACCACAGGGTAACAGAAAGGCTTGAATTACTAATGAGATGATCATTGAAACCCTGATTAACCTAAAATGGTATAAAACCTGCAAATAAAAGGTTTGGTTAAATTAATGTGGAAGAAATTATGTTTTTGCTGTTTATTGTTCTGCTAATGCAACTCACAGGCTTTTGCCGTTCCTCTTTAGATCTCTCCGTATGATCAGAAAGTCAGACTGCGATACGCCGGAATCAGGAATGCGATCATTCATAGAGAAACAGTCATATTATGCTTGTGCTCTTCTCTAATTGTAATTTTGTGTTGGCAAAATGCAAATACTTTTGTTTGGTTTATTGAAAATCCACTAATCTTAAAAATTTTACAATTCTTTTTGACTATATCATGTGCGGACATGCTGTCAGTAAAGGTCACATGCCTATAATATTGATAATGCACACATTTCTTATATTGTGCAACTCCATTTGTTTTATGTGAAAAATGCACAAATCACAACTCGTGGCCAATTTTTGTAGTGATTTGATCAGCCAAATGTGACATAATGGATTCAAATTTCCAGTTAGTGCGGTGAAGCCTAAGCATGTTGTGTGTCTCTAACATTTTTAAATGTAGTGACAGAAACAGGTTGAAAACTGAAAGGCACAGGACAGAAACTCTAGCTTTGTTTTGTTTAACCTTCCTGTTATCTGCTGAAGGTTTGACTCTCTCTCAAGGTTGGTGGAATCAACCCACTCACCCGCTGTTTGGTTACTTAGCAACTCAGTCACTCAATGGTTACCTAGCAACAACCTGTTGAGTAACTGGCACAGCAGCAGTTTAAGTTTCACGATACTTAAACTAAAGAATGACATGAAAATTGTGGATAAAAGAGGAAAGGTCTTGTCACCAGTATTTCACATTTTTAAAACAAAAAAACTATTAATTGATTATCAAACGCTTATATCATGATACGTTTTCAGTCATTTCGTCCAGCCCGACTTTCAAAGTGTGCGCACATTAAGCGCTGTAAGTCAAAGATGGATACATGCAGTCGGGTTCAGATCTGATTTGTTGTCTGCACACTTGTCGACGGTGCTTCTGGAGCAGCGCTGCTATGAATATTCGTTACACTAAGTACTTTTCCCTGTGTGGCTGCACTTGTGAAGGTCAAACTAGCTGGCTCCCATTCGGAGCTGCTCAGCATGACGGAGAGGTAAGCCAGAGCATGCTTTTGTGATATTACATAAAGATGAAGAGGGAGCGCTGCTGACAGCTGTGACGGGCTATTAATTAGAGCTTCATGGATGTACGTGTTGGGAGGAGGCGGGGGGGCTTAGTCAGAATGCTCAATCACAGCCATCAAATCTGGAAACTTTAAGCTTTAACGCTGCTGTTTAATGGGTGAACTAATTAATTTTCTCATCCAGATAAACGCTGGTGTTTTAGCTAGAAAAAAGTAACAGTTGACCTTTGTCAGCTTTGGATTTTCTTTATTAAGTCTCGTTATGCCGTCTTTGTCGGTGACATTGAGTTTGTGCGCTTAGAACATCTCTTGCTGTCATTTGTTTCCCGCTCTCAAATCCGTCCATCTGTCAGGCCTCTGCTCACCTCACTACTTGCCGTCCCTCCAGGCGCAGGCTTGGGGTGAGTGGGGGCTTCAGCGTGAATGAGATGTTGGGTGCATGGTAATTTAGTAGTTATTGATTGGACTGCAGCGTGGCCTATGATCGGCCAATAGGAGCTGGAAGATCGGAGCAGCAGCACTGACTGCGTCTCTCATCCCACATTCTGCTGGAAAACATAATTCAGTGCCTTTTTAGATACAAATGTCTTACTGTGCTGTAGGAGTGGTTACTAACTAGCATCCAGGAACAATTTCCATTATGCACTGCCAATCACTTCTCGGTAGGAACAGAGTTGATATGTAAATGTTTCCCTAAGAAGGAAAGGGTTATTGCCCCGTCAGCATGCCATTGGTGTGCACATCCTGCACTCTTGTTTTTCCTCCCCTCTATCTGCAACAAAGTCAAAGACTGGAAGACAGAAATCATGCTGAGTCTTCAAGAAGAAAGTGAGGCTTTATCTTTAATGAATTGACTCTTTTCAAGTGTCATTTAGTTCAGGAATGCAACAAGAGATCAAGCCATGAAGCTTTTCACATTTTCATATGTTACAAGGAAAAACGTATATCTGTTTTAATGGAACATGATAGAATAGACCAAAAAAATGTGGTAAAATGGAATGAAAATTAAAAATTAACCATTAGTTTTATTACTAGTAGGGTCTTGATGAGTTAATGTACAACAGAAGGCACACGCAAATGTTTATTGTTCTGTTTCTCTTTTTCATTCTAAACCTGTGTCATTTTTATAGTTTTGGATATAAATACAAAAATTATTATAACATAAACATAAAATAGAGCATGCACTTATGCTGCAACCCTAAATAAAATTCAGGGCAGGTAGTTACCTTCAGAAATAATAAATAGAGTCTATCTGTGTAATTTAGTCTTTGGATGAAACATTTTGAATTTTGCATGTAACCATACAGAGGACACAGCAATGAGATTGAAGAATGTGGCCCTATTTCTGACACTCTTTGGCCTAACTGCAAACTCACTCTTTAAAACAAGATGGTGACAGGATCATGATGAGGAGTTACTTTTTAAATAGCAACAGAAAAACTTGTCAAAAGAGAAAAAAAATGAAAAAAGTACAGACTCAGTTTAGGTGAATAAAATAAAACACTGTTTTTTAAGATTTTTATGCATCCAAAAATGAGAACAATGCATCCTTTCACTTCACTTAATATTACTTTGTATAAATCTGCCACATCAAATCCCAATAAATCTCACTCAAGTTTTTGATTGTAAACTGACAAAATGTGGGGAAGTATTCAAATTACAGTTGCTAAAATATTGGGTGAGTTGGATGTTTAAACTCATTTAGATCCACCAATGAGTAACTTTTATGCAGTATAGAACCAAGATGGCAAAAAAAAAGTTTTTTTTATTTTAATAAGTGTCATCCACGGTATTAATCAGCTCTAGATTAATACTGATTATCCTGATTGTTCAATGCAAGTAATGTCTACTAAGTTTACCATCTAAATATATGTGCATCGCATGGTTTGATTCAAATCTTCAGAAAACTCAAATTTAGCCAGTTTTCCTCACTACATTACCAGATTTTTCATACTAATTTCTACATATTCCTTTAAAGAGGGGCAGACAGACTCAGGATTTGTTGCATGTGTGCATCTGATCTTAGTAGGGAAGCCCTGAAGACGACGAGCAACATCCACTTTATGCCTCATGTCTGAGCTGCATTAACTGCAGTGAGGCAGCAGCGAGAAGCTGGAGAGATGAAGGAAGGGGCGGTGGCTGAACGGGCTTCCCAGCCAATACCATAGAAGCGCTGGTTGCCATGGGAACGCATTGATTATTTAACAGTTTTGGATGAAGCCTCTGCCCTGCGCTTGCCAAGGTTTACTGGGAGTCTTTGTCGCTTTACTGTCCCGAGGGTCTGCAGCCAAGCGAGCGCCGCATGATGCAACGTGAGCGGGACATGGTATGCAAACACGGAGACGGCAAAAGACAAGAGACGGTCCCCGCTAACGAGACATGAGATTGATAAATAGAGAAGTGTGTTGGACAGATGGGTGACTGGACTTAAGGAGCAGGAGAAAGAGAGTGCTTTCATCACTCCTGTTGGTCAGCAGGGACTTGTAATAATCTCACGCTGGGGAAGCAGTCTGGACTTACTGTTATTGTCTGTACATGAGGTCTCTGCGTCTGGTATGCTCGCTTGCTTCAGCTGCTTTTCAGCCCAGGGTGTTTACACAATGTTGTGCCAAAGCTTCTGTAATCCTACAAGTGAAGGAAAGAAAAAAAAAAAAAACTAGAAAAATGAGTATCTGTTTGTCCCTCACAAATCCTTGATGCTAAATCATTTGGGACGTCTCTCAGTTAACATGTGATTGCTATCTGATGAAGAAATAATGATTGTTAAGCCAGAAACGCTCGCAAGATCCATTGTGATTGGATCAGCTGTCTTGCATTGTGACTGGATCAAAGCCAGCTGTAAATTCCTGCCATCTGCCATCTGCTATGGTTGCATTATTAAGAAAAACATCTGTCTTGAAAGTTAAAGCGGTCACGCTGCTTCATCACGTTCTGCAACATAGCATTTGTTCTTGTAAAGAGACAAACATGAAGGACTTAGACTGATGGTGTTTCTGTATTTGATTCATGGTGGTTGTAGTGAACTAATTCACCAAACTAAAGTGGAAATTTAGATCTGGTGACAAGGAAAAAGTACACAGTGATATTGTTGGTGCTTATATTTACATACACACAACACAAAAAGACACAAAAACCTCTTCAATGTAAAACAAAGTTGGATACTAACTATTAAAAAATCTACTGTTAGGAGTATATTTTTTTACTATACTGTACTTGAATAATTTCATTATCAAGTATGGCTACTGTCACTCTACTCACTACTCTACTTTTTACCAAATTCTTTTTCTACACTTACTTGGGTAATTTCTTGCACAGCTACTTTTAACTTTTACTTGAGTAAAAATATGTTAAAGTATTGCTACTCTTACTTGAGGACAGTTTTGGCTGGAGACAAAGACAGAGTCTCTGCTCCTAGATGAACATGATTTTGTGCAAAATGTTCAAATTGCCCCCAGAACTAAAACAAAAGACTTTGTATAGTAGTTACACTGGTGTGAATTCAGCAGAAATGTCTGCGAACAAATCCCAGTGAAGTGAACCAAGGCCCTATAGAAGATTGGGCCTGAACTATTCCACAGCGATATCAGGGCTTGCTAAAATCATATAGAAAGTATGTTCCTGCTGAAGTTGGCTCCTCAGGTGGGACATGTAGCTTAACAGATTTCCAATCAGGTTGGTTGTGTTTAATGCAGCTTTATTCTTCTAAACTGGAGTTCTATTAGTTTGTAGTCTGCTGTAGAATATTAGACAGTCCAGGTGTTGAAGTCCAGTTGATCATTTGCTGATATATTTGTGTTCAAATAAACAGTCTCAGTAAAAAGGTGGCAACAATGGTGGTGTTTCAAGCATGTCTCTTCAGGTTGACACATGTTGCTTTTATACATTTTGTCAAGTCAGGAATATTTTAGCAGTTTGGTGAGAGGAGCAGCTGCTGACGAAGGAAAGACATTGTTCTTATATTCATTGAGGCAAACAGGGATTTATCTCAACCACTTTTAATATTTTCACTTAATACTTACTGGTGAAAAATTCAAATGTGTTGTTTTGATATCAAGTGTTTAATCTGAAAAAGTCGGAAATCAATTTAGGTTTATCATCCAAAATAGAATATTATTAAGAAGGAAATTCATTTTAGTAATTTAGTTTAAGTATAACTGACATATTGATTTATTTTATATTTAAGTGATACAGTTTAAGCATTTCTACTTAGTTTTGCTACAACTAATTACAGAGGACCATTAAAAATATTTTTTTTAAAGAAAAGTCAGAATATTTCAGACTTAATTTTTCCCAAACTCATGAACAAACTTTTGTTTACAATCCTCTCAACACTGTGATTTTCTGTTTCTAGTGTGCCTTTTTCTACCACAGCTTTTCCCTCCACTCAACTTACAACATGCAGCGATAAAACTTTCTGAATCCATCCTCATTTGTGATCTTTTGCCTTCTGGAGGGAGTCATTGACTGATTGCTGAACAGTTTTAGATTTCCCCAGGATTCTGAAGCTTCAAACAAAATCTCCAGATTAAAAATCACTTTTTAGTGGTTTAATGTAAATATAAACAAACATTTTGTGTTCTCATTAGCTCCAAGCCAAAATCAGCAAAATTAACATAAACTTTCAAAATATATCATATAATAAATGAGTTTAATTATTGATTTGAATTACTGAAATTATTTAGTGTCTATATGTAATTCCCATTTATGAGATGAACCTGTAGTATTACATAACAGAGACTTCAGTAAAGTCCAGGTTTGCTGTTCAGGCGTTGACCTACATTTGTAATATTTTTCGCCACTGCTTTTTTGATGTTACCTGACCCACATTCACCTGCAACACACTCCAAACATCCCTATCCTCTCCTGATCCAGCCTATTGGCAGGAAAATTAAGATCATTTCAGTCAGATTCTGTCTTCAATTTGTCGTCCTCTGAGCGAACATTTAAACACAGCCTCTCTAATAAACCGGTCAGATGTTATGGTCGTCAGTCAGCCATCTTTATGCTCTTTATGGGATTACAGAGCCATGAGGGCAGTGGGATTGAGGACCTTTCCAGTACGATTGAAGACACATGAACATTAATGATTAAACAAACCCATGTTGTGATTGCTGCTGTTGAGATTACATTGCATTATTCCCCTCTGCTTGTTTGCTTGTTACATGGGAATCAGGTAGCGGGATTAAGCTGCAAACCCAGGATGGTATAATGCTGCTGCATGTAGGTGCGGTGATCCCACAGGGCTTCAGTGCTCCGGTATGATTGCTGGGATAAGCACCGCAGCCATCATCCTGCAATAGTGTGTTTTGTCACATGTTGTCTCAGTAATGGACTGAGTAGCTTACTCTGTCAGTCATTCAGGGACAACAGTGGTCAGTTTGTTTCCTGTGTAGCCCTGAGGCGTTGTTTCATCTCTCTTTTTTTCCCCGTATCAACTTGGTTTTATTGTTCTGATTTAAAATACCAGCTGTCATAAACTCTTCTGCTACAGATGTTGTCAAGATTAAAATCACTTTGGGATTTTTGGGGGCATCCGATTGGGGTCTTTACCGAAATGTACAAGCACAACTGCAGACATGACCATCTGTTAGTCCATATGCAGATTACAGCGAAGACCCGATTGTGCTGACTTGGGGAGGGAGGCATCCGCAGCTGTCTGCAATCTTTGCGTTTCACCACTGAGTGGAGCAGGCCAGACCTACAACCCCACATTTCCATTGACAGCTACTTTCAGAAGCAGGAAGTTCCACACAGAGAGGAGGGAAAGGTTGGAGAAATGGAGGAAAATCTTATAGCAAACCTTTGATGACATCTCTTAGAGCAGTGTTTCCCAACCCTGGTCCTCAAGACACACTGACCTGCATGTTTTACATGTTCCTCTGCTTCAGCACACACCATTCAGATGATGACAATTCAGCAAAACCCTGTTAATCAGCCATCGATTGAAGTAGTAACCCTTTATTTGAATGGTTGTGCATAAGACTGATGTGACATTGTCATAAACATGGCATAACAACAGGCATGATCATGAAGGAATCTTTATGAATGTTTACTACGGCTGTCATGAAGTGTCTTTCGGCAAATAATGACACTTTCAATGGAGTTTTAATGCAAATCTTAACATATTGCATTAAAAGGATCCTTATTGAACAAATAATGCAAAGTTTACACTTTTAATTGGCTTTTAATGCAACTTCTAGTGCTGATTGGGTGGCAGAAGTGGTCACTGAATTAATTTATCGCTCCATTTGAACTATTTTAAAGTTTTCTATGGCTTTTGTACATGTCCAGTCAGTAAATAGTGTGAATCATCCTGTAGTGAACACAGTGTAAGCACTGTAAGATAATATGCATACACTGATGACACTGATCTCATTCAATGTTTTCAGTCTTTAGTTGAGCATAGAAACATTTTTTACATTCTCAGTGTCTCTAAGTTACATTATTAAAACATTTATTGTTTTGTTTTTTTGCAAAATGTGCTTCATCTAGAAAGTGTGTATTTATTTTCAGGTGTGTGCAGGAAGAGGTTGAGTTAGAAATAAATTTTGATTAAATTAATTTCAGTTTGTTTATACACCGCCAATTTACAAAACATTATCGTAAAAGTCCTTTCAATTCAATCAGCCTTACGTTCCAATTATTCAAATTATTTTTCAAAGTTTTTTGTCGTAGGAAGTCCAGCAGATTGCATCAAGTCATTGAGCAGAAAAAAAACTGAGAGAGAAAAGAAAGTTTGAAGTTAATAAACTGCAAATAATGCAAATTGGAGAGTAGAGGGAGAAAGTAGCACAGTGATGAACTTTGGTTGATCAAAATTGTCTTTAGCTTTAATATCTGAGTTCATGTTAGCTGGCTGAACTTCACTGACAGATGTTATGAATTGTCGTTTACTTTATGTTATCCCAAATGTGCTTTAAATTTTATTTCAATCAACTGAAACTCATGTTGCATAGTTTGCTTTGCTTAATTGTCTGGACCTAATGAGTATTTGACATTAATGGAGGAAAGCAGACCTTTAAGTGTAACTGAAAACATCTCTTGAAAACAAAATGAGATCATTCAAAAAGTTATATTGAACTGTTTGAAAAAAAGAAATTTCCACAATTACTGCCAGAGAAGAAGTCCATAAAATGCTTTGTAAATAATAAGAAACCTGTGTCATATTTATTTGTAGCAGTAGACTATAGCCGTTACCTGAAGCGGTTTTCTAAAGTCATTTTGTCCTTTTTGGTTTCTAAATAAAATACGATTATGAATCTTGAACAAATAATATCTGGCAGCAGAACATCACTCCAAGGTTGTTTGGATTGATCAGGGGTCCTGATTCATCTTATTTTATGACATAATCCTTTCCAAAAAAGAGATCTGAAAAGTTGAAAAGGTTTAATGTAAAGGTTGTAATAAATATGCAAAATAACTTGATACACAATTGTTTGTTTGTGCACAAAGTGGAAGAAGGAAAAAAGGGACAAACTGTGTGTATAAATTCAATTAACAATTAATTTCCCTTGTCTTTTACAATTTGAAGAGTGGCAAAAAGCGTTGAGCCTCTGTGTCACTTCGTATTTTACCTCTCTGAAACTAAAAGTGGATTAATATTGTCCATTACTACTTAAAATCTTGTAGACCCTTTGATCAACTTTAAAAACATAACTGGAAAAAATGAAGAGGGCACGGCACAGAACCCCTTTGATAACCTCCTGGTTATTCCAACAAGTATTGATTTCTGTTCTGGAATTGTTGTTTATAAATAGATATGAACTTGTTTTCTTTGCATTACTTAAGATCTGGAAGAACTGCATCTTTTTCATTATTTTGACCATTTATTTTCTGCAAATAAATAAAAAAATGTTGCTTGGACTTTTAGTGACATGTCATAAAATAAAAGAACAATGTTAATTTTACTCAAACATATGCCTATAAAGAGCAAAATCAGAGAAACTGATAATTTAGGTGGCCTCTTAATTTTTTTCCAGAGCTGCATACATATGCTTTTTAAAAGTTATTTGTCTTTAGGGAGATTGTGGTTGGCAAAGACGGAGGAACTGCTGATTGTTGTTAAATTCATGAAGGGATATTTTTTCCCTCGTAAATAAATGTACGTTTTTGCTCCGCGTGTTGAGTATGCTGCTGCAGTGTAAGATTACATTATTTTAAGCATTTTTACTTATCTTTACCAGGAGAATCCATATGTATAGAAATGACTTACAATGTTACTGAAAGTGAAGGGTAAGATTGAATGCAGTGGAGAAAACTTAAGGAAAGATCGGTACATATCTGGTTTGGACCTCCAGAGACCCATCATCCCCAGGCAATGCTGTCAGCATCTCATTAAGCACAACATCCCAATCAGTCAAGGAAAAGTCTAACCAGTTGGAAGATGTAAACTGTTTTTAAATCATCCAGTATTCAGCTCACTCTCCTCTGCTTCCATTTCTGCTGCTTCCCTCTGCGGTCAACCTGCAGCCCCACACGGGAACACAAACACCAGGTGGCACAATGGAGCCAAGCTGATAGCGTCATTGTTTCTTTGTTTTTTTTTTAAAGTTTATATTCTGAACTTGATTTTAGATGAAATTGCGTGTTGAAAGTGAAAAATCGGTGCCTTTAAATTAATACAAAAACTCTGATTAACATTTATACTTCATCCAAAATCATCTTTAAGACTAAAATGGAAGGAGTCTAACAGAGGGTTTAGAAATTACAATTAAAAAAATCAGCATATTATGCATTAAATTAAAATTTCATGAGCAGAATTAAATAAAGGTTACCAGCAGGGGTATGACTAAGAATGAGGGTTGTTGATTAATCTGATATTTGGTTAGTTTCAACAATAACAACAGAGCAAAAGATTCATCACAGTGTGACATATTGATGACCTTAAAAGATCCAGTCGAGACAATTAAATGGTCTCAACCTCCTGACTGAAAAAAAATTACCCAATACTTTTGTTTTTTTACTCTTCAACCAGTTCAAAAGCTGAATGTTGTTGAAAACAGATGGTTTCATGCACTATTTAAACCGACACTTTTTAGGTTTATTTCAACTGCCAAAATAAAGAGAACAATAACTTTTTAATTCTTCTCCATTCCCAAGTCTTAAAAGGGACATACAATGCAAAATTCACGTTTTGCATGTTATTATACGTATATTTTGGTTTCCACAAAAAAGGGCCAACTGCTTAAACTACCACCCATTTGTTTAAATTGTTTAAGTCAATGTTTTTTGGTGTCTGAAAAATGAGTCATTTCAAAAGCTTCACTGTTTTTGGTCAGCTGGTTTGCACTGTACAATGTACAGTTTAGAAATTCGCTCAGGGATAACAACCTAAGCAATATGAAACAAAACTCTGAAGTGTCGACCATTGTTAGAGTCGGAGGAAAATGTGGAAGACTCCGATTCAGAACACTATCTCTGTTGTAGGCATCATTCTATGGGGTGTTTTACTGCTTGAGGGAAAAGAGAATTAAGTGGAAATATTAAAGAAACATCTCAAAACATCAAGCCAGGAAGTTAAATCCACAAATACATCTTCCAAATTAACACTGGCGCTGTACTTCCATATGTGTTTGAAACTGTATGTATAAATATTAATTCAACTGAATCATTACCGACTAAATCGTTTTTTTCCAACTATAGATTTCCTTTACACGCACTGTTAGACAGTTAAAAGTCTTTACAATTATTACCAGAATTTGCACCACCAGAATTATTACCATACATTTAAAATGTCATTCAGTGGAAAAACCTTAAAATGTTTGTCAAGTAGGCGACAGTAAAAGTAAAAGCTTCAATAAATGGTGGATTGTTCAATATAAAATATCAATAAATGACAGTTTGAAGGATTAGTTTATCAATAAAAACTAATATTTTTATTTTGTTTTACTCACTGAATCATTAGAGCTCAATTAAACATGAACTGTGATCATAAAGGTGTGCTTGAATGGAATATTTGGTCATCTGTTTTGTTTTGTGGGACATGCAAATAATATGTTTGGCTTGCTGTTCATAACTGATAAAGGTTTTAGTGACCAGGTGGTGAGAAAGGTGACTTTATCACAATTAATCACAATATCAGTCATGTATCTGACTCATGTAAACGTGTCGGACCGTAAGCTGAGACACAAGCGGGTTTGTTTTATGAGGTGTGTGCAGCGCATCTGGCTGTGGCAGGTAATAAACGGCGGTCTCTCCAGCCCAGTCCTCATTCTCGGTCCTCACACCTTCCTCTGACTCGTCCCTTCCTGCGTTCGCAGTCCCACCGAGCCTCGTTGGCGGTTCCTATGGCATCCCAAACACTACTGTGCATACTTCATTATGTCTGTGCCTCTTACAGCCTCGCACACCGAGCTAATGTGCCTCTCTTCATATTCACAGGCCAACCCTCCCCCCATCATTGTCAACGCAGACTCACTAGATGCAGGCCCTTATGTAAGTATCTTCTCTCGCTGTCTGCTGTACAGTAAGGATGCGTCTTACTCTGACTTTCTGTTCTGCATGGATGTGTTTGTATGTTTGTGTGTGGATGAAAAGCCCTCCCCCTCATAGTGTGAATGCCTTCTGTTTAAAGCGCGTTCTCCATTGTCACATATGCCATTTTGTCTGTTGGTAACACCATTTGGAGAATGCATTCACTCTGATTTGTAAATAAATTATTTCTGGTTCTTTCTACAAACAGATGCTGTTAAAGATTTCACCCCACATTTCTTGCTTCTGTTTTATTTTTCTGAAAGATCTAAATATTCATCATCCTTATTGTGATGGTTTTGTTTTTGTTTCAACAGGTAAACGGAAGCGACGGGATGTATAAATATGAGGAAATCATTTTAGAGAGGGTAAGTTATATTTTATTCTTTGATGCATTTTCTGCATAAGGGATTTCTCCCCACTAGGTGGTAGCACGCAGCTCATTCTTTGTCAAATGAACTTGAAGAACTCACATAAAGCTTCGTGTGTGTACACATAGAAGAAAACCATGTTTGTGGAGCTGCTGATCATACATCAGTACAGTAAATGACTCTTAGGTGCGAGTAAGAGGCAAGTCTTTTTACATAGTCCGTCTGCAGACAGGAGAAATGAAAAGTGCTCTCCTATCTGCTGCTCTTAGCAGGAGCGGTTCAACTTGAAGTGGGGGAGCTTTACATTTCGACTGATTATTCCACCTCCATGTTGATGCACCTCTGAATAATTGCACAGCATATTTCTGGCCCGTTTACTTTAAAGTGGCGTTTCTGCATGCATGCAGAGTTGCAGCTTTCAGGGTCTGTGGTTGTGCAACGTTCGGTGGTCCAGTACGGCTTCTCCTTCCTGCTCTGGAGCAGCACTGCTGTGAAGCCTCAGCCCCACTCTGTCCTAATTTGTTGCGACTGTTTCTCATTAATTATAGAAAATAATAAAGTGAAGTCTTTTCTCAGCTGTCTTGTTTGCTGCCTATCTCTGCGGCCAAGGCTGGAAGACAAAGCTCTGTGCCTCAGCCCCATGGATCCGAATGGGGCCTGTGTAGTCAAAGGGATGAGAATAGCTGGAGGTGGCAGTGTCGGTCTACTTCAGAGACCTAGAGGCACTCAGTCATGCAACAGAAATTATTTTAACTGGGCTATATGTGCTATTTGTATGGTGTAAAGAGATTAAAATATCTCCTTTTGTAGAAAAATGCATGCTACACACTACAAAATAAGTAATAAAACTACGCATGAGCCGGGCTGATATCATGTCAGGTCAGTATCAATATCAGCCAACGCTCAAAACTGCAATATTGACATATTGGAAGTGAAAAGGTTACATCAAGGCATCCTTAGTTAGAGACACAAACTGTGGAAACATTCAGGTTCCTGATCTAAAGCTGGTAGACAGACATACCCCAAAAGACTTGCAGTTGATTCTGCAAAGTGTTGCCTCAGGGGGGGCTGGATACAAATAAACACACTTTTCAATTTATTACTGATAAAAATATTTGAAAAGCATTCATAATATTTCTTCCACTGTCACTGCTTGTGTTCCCACTAAAATCCTTTAAATTTGTGGCTTTTTTCCCATACAAGACTTTACGATCCCTCGCAATAATTTATTTAGTCATCAATTCATGCGACATCTTGAATATTGAAAGTATTTTTGTTGCAATATAATGTCATATATGTTAATATCTTGTTTGCAAATTATCTGAAGTTCTATTTATTTATTTTTTTTGGATAAATGCAACAAATTGATGCTCAAAATACAGAAGTAAAGCAGCTAAAATTTAATTTAAAAAGGAGAAAATGAGTAAAGAAAGAAATCAAAACTATTCGGACTATTTGTGAGTTATTTTGACATTGCAATATTAAAATCTGAAAAAGAGACGTTTTCATGTGCAATCCCATCTCCATCGAAAGATACTACAAAATGCTGTTAAAAGATCAAATTTCAATCAGTTTTCTGTACAAGTGTTAAGAATATAAACATGTTTTCACTGAAGATCTTTTAAAGGTGTATGTAGAATTTTAAATTAACATTCGTCATCACTGTGACTGCATACAAAATAGACTGAGGTGTATTTGAGAATGAATTGGAAAGGAATGCAAGCACTGCAAACAGAAAAATAAATCTATTTTGCCAAGTATTTTTGATCAAGTTTCTAGAGAAACTATCTTAGTGCACCTGAAGTAAGAAAAAACTGACTTAGAAGTAAACTTTCCAGTTGGTTTAAGTCCATAATTGTTGAATATAGATTTTAAAAGTACTAGATCTGATGGTAGATTATTTCACTTATGACAAGAAATTTTCCCCATTTTATAAGGGAAATAATCTGCCAGTAGAAACGTCAAAATTAAGAAACTTTTGACTTAAAAGAAGTCCCAATATTTTGCTGAAAAGTTGCTTGTAAGTTAGTTTTGTTGTATTTGAAGTGTACTAAGATATTTGTCCTAGAAACTAGACCAAAATACTTGTTAACATTTTGTGTTTCTGCAGTGGAATGCAATATTGATTGTGAGGCAACACAGAAGCAAAAATTTCCCCAGTGTCGTTCAGGGGTCCACATAATATGACAAACCTGTGAAAACAATTATAGTGGTATGAATACTTTTACACAAGCCAACATGATGTGGGCTGTTTCTTCTTCTGCATTCTAATGAAAACAATCCCAACTTGTGTTCAGGGGAACTCCGGCCTGGGCTTCAGCATTGCTGGAGGAATAGACAATCCCCACATTCCCGATGATCCGGGGATTTTCATCACCAAGATAATCCCTGGAGGAGCAGCTGCTATGGACGGACGACTGGGGTGAGTTCACCTCGTTCCTCCCCTCCTCGTTCATATTTTTTTGCTCTTTTTGAGCTCAGCTGCTCTCTCCATCCTCCTCCTGCTCTAACCTTTCTGCTCACATCTTTAGCGTTCACCAACATCGTGTCCCGCCAGCCAGCGCTGTGTGGGAGGCAGAGTTTCTTCAGCTCTCTGCCTCTTGGCTCTGTGTGCTTCCTCAAAGTTATGATTCAATGCAAGAAACAAAAACAAAGCAAAAAAAAAAAAAAACAGAAAATTTATGAGATGTAAATAATTATGACATGGAGTGCTCTGATTATAGGAGCCCTACTCTGATCTCCCTATCTTTTATGCATCAAACACAGTAGTAATTAGTTACATTTACTCAATTACATTTACTTGAGTAACTTTTTTAAACTTTTAGAATTGTGCTGTACTTTTTACTTCTACTTGAATAATTTTATTTCTGAGTTTTCTATGGATAGAATGAAAAACAAACATGTTTTAACCAGTAATTCCCCAGACAGTTTCTGTTAAAGTTTCATAAGTTTTTTTGTTAAAGAAACTGATTTAGAAAAAGTTTCTTTTGTCTGATTTTGTAATTTTTTGTTACTTATATAAATTATTGTCATTTTTATCCTTAAAATAAAAAATAAAAAGTCCACTTAAATTTATATTTTAGTCAGTCTGATAATGTAATTCTGAAATATTAAATAAACTTTTTACGAAATACATTTTTACTCTTACATGAGTAATTTCTTGGCTGGCTTCTTTCTACTTTTACTTGAGTAAAAATATTTTAAATTAGTGCTACTTTGTCCACCTCTGGGTGTTTGTGACGTGCATCTGAACCTCTCTCAGGGTCAACGACTGCGTCCTGCGTGTGAACGAAGTGGACGTCTCCGAGGTGGTTCACAGCCGAGCGGTGGAAGCCCTGAAGGAGGCGGGGCCTGTGGTGCGGCTGCTGGTCCGACGGAGGCAGGCCCCCCCAGAGACCATCCTGGAGGTTAACCTGCTGAAGGGCCCCAAAGGTCAGACTCTTGAACATAAACAACATTTTCTTGGGAGGCTGATTATTTGTACATGCGGTGACTGTCCCGCTTTGTGTGTCCCGAACAGGACTGGGATTCAGCATTGCTGGGGGAATTGGGAACCAGCATATTCCTGGAGACAATAGCATTTATATCACCAAGATCATAGAAGGAGGAGCCGCCCAGAAAGATGGACGACTGCAGACTGGAGACCGACTGCTAGCTGTATGAGAATACACTTCACACATATGCATTTCAAACCAAAATACTTAATTTATTATTATTTTTTAATCTAGCTTGTTTTAAATCTAAATTCCTACCTGTTATGACATAATCAGATTCATTGGCTGTTAACCAGATTTTATTTATTTAGGTGAATATACTCTCACAGATTTATTTATTTTTTGCTTTCAATTTGATATAAATGTAATAAAAGTATTTTAGATAAAATTAATACAATTATAGACAAACCTCTGGATTATCTTCATGAGAATGTCTTTGAAAAACAGAGTGTCTTTAGTCAGAGGCTTCTTCAAATTCAATGTAATGCAGACTGCTAAAGGAGAGCTTTCCTGGCCACATCCATCTTCACCTACAATAACTTTTGAAGAAATTTGAATTAATATTAGTTCCATTTAATTTCCTTTTAGGAAGTAAAATAAAACTTCAAATGAGAATTCAATTTATTTCTTAATTCAGTCACTTTGGAAGGGTTTTGAGCATAAACTAACTGTTTAATTTTATGCCAAAGCGTTTCAAATGCATTTCGGTCCAGATTTTGATGAAGCCACTTCACAGGCATTCAGAGGTGGAATTGTTTGGAGATTTTGGACCATTGTTCTCCTGGATATCTCAGTGGTGTTTGAGCTTCAGGTCAGGAACCGATAGCCAGACATTTTCTTTCAAGATTTTCAGCTACAGTTCCACCAATATGGCAAGATGTTTCTGCTCCACAAGCAGCACAGCAGCTGCCGACCAGCACACTACCCACACCATTTGTCATTGTCAGCATTGATGCCCTTTTGCTGAACTATTTGGGGGTTTTTCACCACACGTAACACATGACATCCACAAATTCTCCAGTTACGTCTTGTCAGTCCACAGGTTATTTCCCAAAAGTCTTGGTGATCAAAGCTCTAACTGATTCTAACTGAGACCAGTGAGGCTTGTTGAGGTCAAGATGTTCTTGGTTGTTTTCTGACCTCCTGCTTGAGTCACAGATGAACTCTTGGAGTATTTTTGGTAGACTTGCCTCTCTCGAGAAGAATGACCTCTGTGTTTTTCTTTGTTATTGAATAGTGGCTCTCACTGTGGTTTACTCGAGTCTCAATGTTAGGAATGGCTTTGTTTCCTTTTCCCAACTGCCATTTTTGAGATTTTATAGCCCACTTCATATCACCAGAGAGGTTTTATGCATTTTTGTTTTAAACTCTACAGATCTGATAGTTGTCAGGTGTCGTTAGATACTTAAAATACAATAAACTGTGGTTGATTACAGTTAATTCCCTTAACAAGGGAGGTAGTTATATTTTCACACAATTCCCTCCATTTAAAAACTGCCTTTATCTTGATACCAAAGTTTGTTTGATGATCTGAGAGGGGGAATACTTTTTCATTGCACTGCCGAGTGTCGTGTGAAAGTAAACGCTCATGACATCACAAATTTTATGCGAAACAACTAAACAAAATCCCAAAGCAATAAATGAAAAGCTCATTCCCTGCTCACTCCTTTTATTGGAATAATATTTCTAAGTAGCAGGCGAATGCAGATGATCTATTGCATTTGACCATTTGAGTATTCGTTACACATAGCCAAGGACGAAACACGTCAGCAGTGATTTCAGAGAAACTGTTTCAGGCGTTCATCAATCTGGAAATGGTTGCGAGGACTATTATTAGTAATTTAGAGTTCATTAAAGAAATCTAAAATAAAGTTTCTTTTGTGGACATACGTCAAAAATTGTCCAGAATTTATAATACAAATACAAAATAAATCTATATAATAGAAGTTTTACTTCTTTGCACATGCTTTCAAACAACTATATTTGAAAACATCTCAAAATGGATTTGAAAAATTATACGGTATCAAATTAGTTTATTACAAACACAGTTTTACAAGCTCATAAATCTGTCTTTCCAGGTTTTACTCATTCACATTTAGTAAAATGTCAGGAGTTGATCATATTTTAGGATCCGGTGTTGAGTATTCATTTTTTAATTGAAATGCTAAATCAGTCTGGAAAAACAGCTTCAAATATTACTGACTCTTGTCAGTAATCGTAAGCATTTATTCAGCATTGTATTTATAAAAATATATTATTTTACATTTTATAAGTTTACTTTTTATGTATTATGTTTTTATATTGTCAAAAAGTATCAGTTGTTTTAACTCACTAAGACAAAAATCAGATTAAGATCATGAAACTTTACTGTTTCTATGAACACATTCGACATGCAGATGCATTTGATTAAAATTCTGAAACTACTGAAGAAACATTTCCAGCAGTACATTGAATTTCTGAATATGCAGAAAGTTGAGTGCTACCCACTGAAATCCCAGAGTCTCATCAGTATAATCCACATGGATGTGAAATTTAAAACTGAACTGTTGGACTTCTTCTGCATTCTCCGTAGCATCTTTAACCCTTTTGCTCCAGTAATAGCAAAACTATAATAAGAGGGATAAATGAAAAACTTTGGTCTCATCTGAAATACTTTAGAAATGCTCCTTTTAAATTAGGTCAATGCCACAGAACACAGCATGTATTTCATTTTCCGTTTGCTGATGAAATGAACTCTCATATTACCTACCAGCTATGAATCATTACTGTCTTAGCTGCTGATGGCTTTGTGATGTTGTCACAGCTCGTATTTTTTCTTATTCTCTGGCGGCCAACACATACAGGTGAATAACATCGTGCTGCAGGATGTGCGTCATGAGGAGGCGGTAGCTGCGTTGAAGAACACCTCTGATATGGTTTATCTCAAGGTGGCCAAGCCGGGACCCGTGCATCTGAATGACATGTATGCCCCTCCAGACTACTCCAGCAGTACGTATCTGAATCGACTTGTTGGTTGAATCCTCCGCTCCTGTCCAAAAAGAAGACCTTCACAATACGTCTTGCATCTTTTTCCATCTTTGTCATGAAAGTTTTTGTGTTTTTAGTTGATCACTGTTCTCTGCTAAAACTGCAATGCCCAGGCACCCACATACTGCATGTAGTAAATGCTTGTATACACACACACACACACACAGTTTCTCCCACAGCAACGACAAGCACAGTTCTCTGCCACCCACAGAGTGTGGATAGTTTCTCACATCCCACCTGCTCATGAGAGCCCACGATTTTGAGCTGCAGCTTCTCAGATTTCAGCAGAGCAGTGATTTAATGTTACAGGAGACCAGAGTGGGACTCTCATTGATTGTGGTTTCTCTTAATATGTTCCTGTCTTGTCTTCATTGCACATCATCCTGTTGTACTGCATTTAATACAATCAGCAAAGCCTTGGTTTAGAGCAGCAACCAGATCTGCTTCCTAATACTTAGATTTGTTTGAAATTGGTACAGTTGCATTCTTTGCTCTAAATGATTGTATTCAGATAAAGAAAGAAATGTTGTGCAAGAACGAAAATATTAATAGAGTAAGGTAAAAAAAAAATCCTGTCACAAATACACATCAGGCTTATAATGTATCTTTTTTTCAAACCCTCAAGAAGAAATGGCTTAAAAATTTTTTGATAGAGAATTAGATTAATTTGTAAATAAGTAAAGATCAAGATTTTTGCACACAAGAGCAGCTGCTCTGAAGCTTCACAATGTTACTTTTATAATCTCAATTCAGATTGCTCTAGCACAACATTAGAGAAAGTTTTGTGTGTCTGGAGACGTTGACTGATAAAAACTGTTATTTTATGACCTTGAGTTACTTACACTAGGACTGCATTGGCGATAATATTGGTAAATATTGCAAAGATGTCATTAGGTGTGATATGAGCCTTTTTATTTCTTTTATCTTTTTTTTATCTGTGACCTTTGGGATTTTGGGCAACGTTATCTTTGTCCTGTGTGAGCATTGGCTATTTTGAGAATCTGTCCAAATTTTAGACAGTTGGACAAATTAGCATAAAAAACAAGTTTTAACACTTGGAATAGCCAAAAAATATTAGAATAATAGCAATGCCTGTCACGATAACAAATTTTACTGGATTTTAAATTGTCCCAGAAGTTATTGCGATAAATGATGATGTTGTTTTGAGACCATTTTACAAATAATACAATGACAATCACATAAAAATCCAAGATCTTAATGTCAAATACCTATAAACATTTAATTTAATGGATATTTAACTGTTGTCATGACTTATCATTCGGTAAATAAAGACACTTTTAATGCAACTTTGTATTAAAAGTGTCATTATTTTCCATCGTGTTTATGACAGTGTCATGTCATACATACACACACCGCTTCAAATAAAGTTTTAGCCAATTTTGTGAAATGATCTTTACCTAACCAACAATAGATGGTATTTTTTATTTTAAAATACGTCTTGACTTTTCACAGAGTGTTTTACTTCCTGTAGCGCTTTTGTTTTAATCATTCTTTCTTTCCCCCTACTGGCCTGGCCCTCCCTCCAGCCTTTCCCACCATGGTGGACAACCACGTCAGCCACAGTTACATGGGGGCGATGGAGCCAAAGCCGGTGTATCCGCCTCCCCAGGTGACCCCGTCCAGGTACTCGCCCGTCCCCCGCCACATGCTTGGGGAGGAAGACTTCACGAGGTAAGTTCCAGTTTTTCCCCACCACGGCTGATTCCCTCGTTTTTTTTTAATGCTTTCACAACAATAACTGAACCAATCATAGTTGTGTCTGCCTGGTGTAACATGGCTGTGGAGAACACCTGTTTCATGTCTCTAGGGAGAATTTTTATGTTTCGTTTGGGTTTTTTTCAGTTGCCAGTGGCCTCCATTTTGTTTTTGCTTCACATGTATCGTCATGGGGAGTCTGATGATACATGCTTGAGCAGTAGTTTTAAATATCCTCATGAAGTGCTTGACGATGGAAAAAGAAACACAGGCTTAATTTCCAAATGTCAGCTCATTGGGGCCGTGGCGGTGCACACTACATCATAGCTGGACAGCGTGCGGTGGCTGTGTGCTGAGAGAAGCTCCTTGTCACTTCTCGTACTTGTTATGACTGTGTTTTAACCTTTGACTTCATATCCAGCTAGTGGATCAGAAGTAGCATTCATAAGGGCCTGATTGGACTGTCCCACGAGGCTTTGAGTCAGCTTAACCCAGAGCTCTGGGGAGAGAGGGTTGTATTACCCCTGTTTATTGGTGTGTGCGTGCGTGTGTGTTTTCCCGGGTGAATGTTTGTTATGTTTTCTTGTTATGTTCTTGTACAATCTGTCTACATGAGTCGTATGAGTACTTGTCGCTCTTTGTTGGTATGTGTGCTTTCTTTGTGTCCTACACTTGTCCCGTTCACTGTGATTCCTGTACCCCACAGCAGGGCTGAACCTATTTACAGTGTCATCCACAAACCTGGGGATAGCAAGGCGCCCCAGGCCCACTACAGAGGCTTCTGTCCTTCCCCTGCTCCCCTGTGCCAAGGTCCACTCCCCTTCTCTGGCAGGTACTAACCTAGTCCACCACGCCTTACTTAGCTAACCCTCCTCTCTGTACCTCAGCATCTGGATCTGGCCTAAGACAGAGTAGAACCAGGGAAAAGGAAAGTTTCCTGATCAGCAGTAAATACTGCCACAGCTGTGTAATAAAACACACAATGATGCAAGCAAAGACAGACTCAGAGGATAAGAACGACAAAAATATGTGAAGGAGAGGGGAGGGTTGGAAGGGGTTGCAGGGTGACCTTTGTGATTTCCTGTTTTAGTTCTCTTTATGTTTGCATGTGAATGTTTCCCTACCTCATGTGTATGTGACAGCTTCATGTTGGTGCAACGTGTGGTAGTGCCTCTTATTTTCTATGACCAGCGGGATGTTTGAGTCCAATCGGAAAGTTTCATTCACTGTGATTGTGACTTGGGATTTCGGTGCATATTTTTGGAGTGGAAGATGCATCTTTAATGAGTTACAAAATGGCTGAAAAACATATCTCCATGCAAGCATTTAATATCAGTCGATATTGATAATTATTTATTAGTTTTTTTGTTTTAAATATCTGAATAACTGGTGGTGTGATCTTTCCTGTTTTATCCAGAGTTTTCACTCCACTTTGTTAATTTTTATTTTAAGCAGTTATGAGGCACGGTGAAGAAACCTTAAACTGCCACAGCGCAAGTTAGTCAACAAGTAGTTGCAAGGTAATCACCAGTTCCTCTGCAGGTTGTTGTTAGGTAAGCAAAGAGCGAGTGAGTTAGTTGATTCTACAAACTTTGCTTCGCTGGCCGTGAGTGGTTGACTGAAGCCTTTCCTCTGCCTACATGTTTTGGATTGGAGATTGTTCTTTCTTTCCTTACTTCTTTCTCTCGTTATTTCGAACAATAAAAAAAAATACACGGGAAAAAAAAACATTAGTAACAACTTAAAATTTCCAGCAAAATATTATGTAAAACAAAATGCAAGTTGTTCAAAAAGGGAGCAGAAAGAAGCAAAGGTTTCCCCTGTCCTATCTCTGAGTTCAGTGAAATCATTGAATATTCTATTAGATGTGTTATATATTGATATGGATCACCTTTCTATCTCAGTGTATATTGTGATTGATTTATTGTCCAGCACTGCTCACATCTGCTGTTTGATTTGTTGTTTCTTATATAGTTGCTGTTTGATCAAACACTTTTTGAAGCTCCTGCAACAGCTTGGGTTTGATAATTGACTGACTTTCTGCACAGAAGTTATAAAGTAAACCAAACTTTTGATCCAATTCCACAAAGACTGACTTACAAAAGTGCACACCACCTCAAGTCAGAAAATCACATGTAAAATTATGTCAAAATAAACTTGACTGCATGAGTGTGCACACTGTTAAGCTGATATAAGTAGCATCTCTAGATCAAGGCTCTTTTTTATGTTGGATTTAGTTCTGTATTCTGGCTTGACTATTACAAATCTTTAGTTTTCCTCTCGTATAGTAAGTTTGGACTTACTTTGGTGCTAGAAAATAAAATCCCTCCTCATTTTCACCCATAAAGAGACACATGAAGCTTTTGAGTCAGATTATATTTCAATTTGACCTGATTATAAATTACTTCACCTTGGAAAAAAGCTGGTCAATTGGAGGATAACTCACCCCAACTCATTATGCTGCCACTGCTGTTTATCTGTAATGTTTTTTGAGGGGGTAAATCCCTGCTGGTTTGCAATCCTACTGATTTTTCCAGGCAGGAGATCGTGCCACGGTGTTGACTTCTTCCTCACTGATGTGTGCAATGAGATCATCCTTTGTAACCACTCTGCCTCTGGCTTTTGCTAGATGATTCAAAAGAGAAAATGTCTGGAAAATTACAGTGAAACTGCTTACCTTAACTACGGACACAACATAACTGCAATAATCAACGTTAGGTGTGTATCTAATCAGGGTGAAGACTGAAACTGATTTAATAAGTGCCTGAGTTTGGGGTATGCACACTGAGACAGGATGCATGTTGCACCTTTTTATTTTTACATGTCTTCTAGTCTTTTGTCACATGGTTGAAATGGTTGCATTTTTACATTTAACAGCAGTTTTGTATTGTTAACGACCTTTAAAAATTGAAGTTTAAAATTATTAACTTCCACAGTAATTTTACTAGTAATTTAGAATATTCAATACATTTTGAAAATGTGAAAATAGAACATTTTTGGCATGCATTTTGGTTCATTATGCCAGAGGAATGTCAACATTTTAACTAAATGACTTCTTCTAAGTGAGGAAAACTCCATAAAAGAGCCAAAGAAAATGTTATAATTCTCAGTGTTCTGTATCGAAAAGTCTAAGGCTTCTAACTTTAGATTTAGATTTAAGGTACAATTACGATATAAAAATGCCATACTGCTTCCAAATTGCAAGAATTTACTGGGAGATTCTCTGGCACTGCAAACTACAAGTTACTTTTCTCACTTAAGAGGCTACAGAAATAATACCAAACGATTACATTAGAATATATTAAACTTTATTAAGAGTCTGTGATGTTTATATTTCAAAGAACCATTTATTCAGCTAAATAAAATTCCTTTAGAGCCACATGTTGTATAATCTTTAAAAAAAATCTCTTTGAAATTTGTTTTAATTTTAAAGAGCCAACCATTTATTTCTATATCACAGAGAAAGAAAATGCATTTTCCTCTGTGATATGTTGATGTTTATGTTATGTTAAAGGGCAGCCTTATGTAGCATTAAAAGTTACATCATCATTATTTATTTCTGTTAGGGTTTTTTTATGGTTGTCTTTCTCTTCCTTTTAAGTTTTAGATAATACATCTACCTTCTTGAAATTCAAACACTTTCTGCTTCAGTGTAAAATGGAGCCCTACCTGCTCTTCACAAACACATCTCCACAGGAGCGCAGCCGAAAGGGCTTCCTGCTCCCACAAGCTGCCCGACTCCATCTGTCAGGAGGCATTGATAAAACCGAGCCCATATCGCAGACCTCGCTGCTTTCGGTGCTGCTCGTTATATTTATGGCAGCGGTTTGTGGGTTATTTTCTGTTTGGCAGCACTAAATGTGCAAAAGGGCCCCCCTGCATTTTGATTTTCTTTTCACAGCCTTGATCATTGTGCATCACCACATGGATGAACGCTAGAATGTTTCCATATGAGCCATTGCTTGTGTTAAATTTAGCCTATATTGTGTAACGAGGAGTCCATGCTCTGATTCCAGTACGCATGTTTGAGGAGATGGAGAAGAGCGCAGCAGCCAGAGAGAAAAATCTGATTGTTCTGATTAGGATCCGCGAGGGTAAAACTTTAGAGGCTACCATGAATGCAAACTGTGATCCGGTACAGACCAGCAGACGAACAGCAGTAGCAGACAATCCTGCAGCTGTCATGATTCATCAGCACACTGGGAAAATCAGGCCACGCACTCCGGTCTTACCCCTCTCATCACCCATGCTGCCAGCTCCAATCACACATGCATACTGTACACAGAGACATTTGCTCATAGCGTGCTGACAAACGGACAAACACGCAGATAAGCGCAATGCGCCGTTGTGACAGCGGGAGATGCCTCGCCGAAGGATACACCCGGCGCACCGCACACCTCGTAAATAAGCCGCACAGATGAGAACGGCCCACACAGCCGCCGTCCGCACACCTTTGCGCAACCAAGAAAAAAGACCCCAAAACATGGCGTCGTCTCGGAGGACGTCACGTCTGACAGCAAGTCACAGCACATGAGCATCTTTGCTGAATCAGACTAACAGGCAGACTGCGTTTCCTTTCTACCAGCCACTGGCTCCAACTAGCAAGGTTATTTTAGATTGGGGTGTCCAGCGTGTGGTCCGAGGGCCATTTGTGGCCCCTGGTGTGATTTTTTTCTGGCCCCCGACTGCAGTTCAAGACTAATACAAATCAGATGTGTCCAGCACAGGCGGTTAATGCAGACAGAGACTTTTTATTTATAATCAGAGTGAAATTATGACCGATATTATTATATTACAATGGAAAATGACGCAAAATATTGATGTTTTTATTACCAAACCTTCATAATAAGTAAAATTGGGGTGGGCTTTTATCATATTGTAAAAAAAATAATAATAATTTATTGTTGTCATGATAAATTGATAGTGAATGAAAAAACTAAACTGACAGTTTTTGCTATTTTCTCTGTTTATTCCACGAGAGCTTCAATAAATATAAGTACATGTGAAAATATGATTAAATGTTGTTACTGTGTGCAGTTTAGTGATATAAATCACACTTTTTAAAAAACTCATTGGCATCCTGAAGAAGCCTATTTAAAACAAATGCTTTTCAAGAACAATGTTTTGTGTTCGTGGTGCTATTAATGCTGTGTTCTGCTGTCACAATCATACAGTTTCTTAAAAAATAAGAAATACATTTTTCTTTATCATAATCTTAATTGTTACCACAAACTATAGAGATAAAAGTTTAAGTCCTTATCACCCACCCTTAATGTAGATAGATACACATTTATCCAGAGACTTTTCCTGAAAAGATAACTTTGCTGCACCCAAATCCAAATTCTTATCATGACAAGAAATGAATCATGATAAATGATTAATGAGAGGATTAACATCCAAATTTTTACTTGATTTATTATACTTGGCTAAATATAGAAGCATTTTGAAAGAAAGTGACTCAAGTCACAAACAGAAAGTGTGTGTATTCAATCCAGCCCAAAAGAATTTCAAAATAAGTTGCCTTTGTTTTACCACAGCAAAATCATTTTAAAGTTTTGGATCTATGATGACGAACATCCTTTATCTACAATACAAACCAAACTAAACAAAAACAATCAGAACATTTTCTGTTAGGTTTTTATTTTTTTATTTTTTACTTGAGGATTTTGAACCTGGAGGTTGTTTCGGCCTTTTTCCTGGCTGCACAACCCCCTCGCAGTTCTCCATCTGATATTAGCCCCTTTCTGGTTTCCGTCCACATTGGGCTGATGGGAGATAACGCATGTTTAAAATGCATCTTTGTTAACTATCGCTAAACAAGGAGCTCCCCTCTGCAAATACTTCCGAGCTCCACGGCAGATTCTGTCTACAAATATTATGGAAACTTTGGATTCCTGGACTCTTATCTGTCCAGGAAACGTGCATTTTCCAACAATGTCAAAATGCTCGTTTTCATGCAGCATCGTTGGTCTGTGTCTATTCGGTTTGTGATACAGAGGCAACTCGTAATATAAAACCAGGATTATAATAACAGGAAGTGGATCCTCCTAAAGTTTGAAAGAACTTTGAAATATTTCTATCATGCACTGAATCAACAAATAAATAAATCTAATAATAATAATAATAATAATAATAGTAAAGATAATTGTAAATAACAACCGGACATACAGCATCAGAATAATTTCCAACTCTTTGCCAATGTATACCCAATAAAACAGGAGGCATTAGTAAGACATGTTGAAAACATATTACCTTTGACAGCAATGTGATATTACAATCACAAACTTGAGTGAGTTTTACTGGGATTTCTTACGCTACACAGCATTTTTGCAAGGTGCTGTGAATGCATAGATCCTTTCCACAGCAGTTGAACAACAGTGATTCAAGCCTGAGTCCCACAGCAGCAGGTGATCTAATCAGTAACTCCCTTTTCCTGCAAACACAAAAACCTCCAACTGCCAACGAATTCACCCAACAGAGTCGCTTTGATGTTTGCTTTGCACATTTAAAGGCTGCAAAAACGCAAAAAAGGAGACTGAAATAAAACTAATTAAACTAGATTCACACATCACAGGTGTTAATCATTCTCCACTGATTTTCTATTCGGTCACAGACGGTGACACAGTGTTTGAATTTTCCCCTTGCTAGTGAACAGACATGTCACCGTCAAGTTAGAGGAAAAGAACAGCAGAGAGAAATTGTATGGGGGGAATTAAATCAGTGAAGCGCAGACAGTACAGTACATACGTCATCTGTTTGAGGAAGGGAGAGATAAAGTGTCTGGAAATGGCGTCCATCTGCAGTGTCCGCCATTAATCAGCCAAGCAGAGCCAATTACTACGCTGCGTCCAGGGTAGCCTGACCTGCCGGACCCTGCTGCCCAGATATCCATTCACAGCCTGGGGACGGAGCCGCCGCAGCCTCAGCCAACCAGCACACTGAGGCTCAGAGAGAGGAGGAGGCGGGCTCTGAATTATAAAGAGAAAAGGGTTCTGCCGCTCCACAACTGTTTACATTCCTGCCATGGATGAAAAGGCGGAGGGGAGGGGAAGCAGGTCTTGTGATACAGGGTGGAGGCTCTAATGCTGCTTTTGAAATAGTAGGAATTCACAGCTATTTTCTACTAAAAATAGCACCGTCAATCGATTAATCACACTGATTGCTCACTATGCCTGCAATGTGAAAATGCACGTTTTCAAATAAATGCTTTATTTTCTGAAATCAAGCATCACATTCAGGAATGTTATTTCCAACATCAATAGATATTGGAAATAAAACATCATTTTACTTATTAACCTTTTCAAACTTTCTTGCTGCAGGTAAGCATGCAGCAAGGAAGCATATTACCTGCTGCACTAAGTATGCTACCTTGGTTTTATTGAAACATTCATGTTTTGTTTTGTTTTTGTAAGAATGTTTGGTACTAGTGGATCTTATTTCACAGTAACATGACAGGAAGTAGACAGAGACATGCAGCAAAAGATCTGAGGACGAGATTTGAACTCAGGACATAATTCTCTGCATGCAGGGCGCTTGATTTAATAACTGTGTTTTTAAGTGAAATTTGCTACTGAGCACACGAGTCCGATTCTCCTCACTCATTTTTTTAGGCACGTTTGTAAAACCACCTTGTTGAACGGAGTACAAGACCATGTAACGCGCTGCTTTGAACTGAGTAACCCTCAACGGAAGAGAGGCTTTTAGGTCAACTTCGCTACTGTGATTAATCTGAATTAAATGACGGGGTATTTAAACCAGCTAAGAAAATGAAAAAATACAATTGTAAGGATAAAGTCATAATTTTACATAAATAAAGTTGTAAGGGAATATAGTCATAATATTATGAGAATAAAGTCGAGTTTGCACAGTCATCAATAATGAAACAAGCAACAAATATTACATTTTGTCAAAATCGTCATCAAATACAAATCAATTGAGGTGATCTAAGTCATATTATGACTTCATACTCAAAATATGAAATTTTATACTTTTACATCTTTATTCTCGTGTAATTTTGACATTATTCTCATAATACTATGATTATGCTCTTAATATTATGACTTTATTCTTGTACAAGTTTATACTGGTAGTATTGATCGCCTTTATTCTCTGACGAGTTTATTTTTGTAATATGACTTGATTCTTGTACGGTATTTTTATTTATATAGCACATTTTCAGCAACAGGGCCATTGAAAGTGCTTTACATGAGTTAAAGAAAGTACAATCAAAAGAAAAGAAAAGCAAGAGCGAAATAATTAGTTTACAAATAGTAAAAGTATAAAACTACATATTGGTTCCCATGTTCAATAATAAGAAGCATGTATAATCTCTGAATTGTAATGTTTTCTTAGTAGCATTGTGTGATATTAGTATGTTAAACTTTTTAGATTAATCGCATACTAACATGTTAACATTCACAACTCTGATTATAAAGTTATACACAAGACAAACAGAAACACATTCTCCTCAGATAAGGTGGTCTTATCTGCTGAAATATTTCACAGTAGTCTAAATATTATCCTGCTGTTGGGAAATCTTTGCTGCTGACCAGCAGTCAATCAGGTCATTGATTATGAGATCAGCAAATCAAAGGCTTGGACATGACGAAAGGTCATCCGCGCGTACCTCAGCCCGCTCAACCTTCTGCAAGTTATCCAGGAGTTACTGGGAATCTATCTGTCTAGTCTCCGGAGGGGCGAGCTGACAGTCAGGAATGCTGGTCTGCCGCTCCGCAGAGACCTGGAGACACCAACGCATCACAGCAGATTAAATCTGAGCTGGAATCTTCTTCCAGTTTCTGCAAAACGGATAAAAACCTGCTGGAAGTGGAGCACTGGGGTGAACTATGGCGACCTGCCTCGGAGCTGTTTCTCATCACAGCACACCAGGATGAGATAGGGGGAAGGAGCCCCAGAAAAGAGCTTCTAAATGTGTGGACCTCCTCTGTGTGGAGGGTCAGAGTCTGAGAGCGGCCACCGGAGCAACGGCGTGTCCGAGATGTTCACGGTGAACATTTCATCCTCCATGTCGCTGGTAAAGAGGCTGCCTCAACGCGCAGCGGGGAAATGCTCTTTCAGAAGCACACACCGGATATGGATCCTAAGGTAACCATGGAGATCTGCGTGCCTTTGAAGCTGAGATGAAAAGCTCAAAATGGAAAGTGGGGTTATTTTAAGTCCAAGTTAACCGAAGGCAAGTCGGCTGTTTTAGCATATTTAATGGCAGTAGCTGCTCACTGTTTTTTGTTTACAGATATTTCTTTTGAAGCTGTGGAAAACTTTAAGACCAGCGTTAAACACTGTCATCCATACTGTTGGCTTTAGGGCAACTAAAAGGCACCACAGAAATCATCTTTAAAGCTTTTTCTCTCTGTTTACCACATTTCTCTTGTCTTCTTGTTGTAGATACAGTTGTTGTTATAATCTCCTCTTGTCTCCTAGTTCAGCTATTTAAAGGGGACATAGGATGCAAAATTCACATTTTACACATTTTTGTAATTCTGCTTTAAAAAATTCCCATTCAGCCACTTTATGGAAATAAGTTGATGTTTTTGGTATCTGGAAAATTTCAAAAACCTCCCGATTGTTGAGTCACAGTTGACGGAAAACTGTCTACTGTTTTCCGATCTCCATCACATTTGGTCAACTGGTTTTACTGCTGTTTTTCCAGTATGACTACTGGAAAAAACAAGTGTTTTGTTGTTGACTTACCATCCTGAAACCATGTGCTGCATTCTTGCTGGTTGTACAAGGGGCTCCACTTCTGCTTTTCAAAGATATACGGGTGTATAATTGCAAATCTGTCGAGTGTAAACGTTAAGTTTGACCAGCAGCAGCTTATTAGAATTTAAAATGACAAGACAGAAATTTTATTGTCTATGAATAATTTTGTGGAAAAAAAATGTTTTGTTTCCAAACTTCTTTTTCTTCCCAGTCAGTCACTGTTACGATAAACCTCAGAGTCTGAACTGCTTTCTGAGCCGCCGTTCAACAGGAAAAGCTGCCTTAACTTGGAGTCTTAGTGCAGCCATTAGGGAATGAGATGAAATTGTTCCTGTAGACCGCAGGCTGGGAAGACCACTAATGGGAGACATGCCGTCTTTTCTGTTGAGAGGAAATTGTGTGTGTTTTTGTGCACTGTGGTGGTTAATATCTTTTGAAAGTGTGTGTGTGTGTGTGTGTGTGTGTGTGTGTGTGTGTGTGTGTGTGTGTGTGTGTGTGTGTGTGTGTGTGTGTGCGCGTGGGTGTGTGTGTGTGTGTGTGAGAGAGAGAGAGAGGGAACTGTTAGGTTTCCCAGAGTCTGCATTTTCATGTGTGGCGTGTGATTTTGCTGTACTGAAGCGGCGGTTTGGCCTCTCCTGCATCTTAAAGCTGAGGCAGCCTGCTGGAGGATGAGTCATAGGCTAAAGGAGAGCTTTGGGTAGTGGCCTATTGTCGTGCTCTGATTTCACTGCATGCTTGTGTGTATGCATGTGAATATTTCTATGCATAGGCAGAAAGTGCTGCTATCAGTAGATAACAGCTCTTTGGACCTAGTGGTGTTACTGCTGATGTAGTGCACAGTACAACCTGTCAAATATACTGTAAATCACTAATAAGACATAATAGAAAATAATAGTTTAATCAAAAAATTACACATCTTTCATAGACAACTTTAAGTAATACTTCCTTTAAATAGTATTATATTGTTTTTTTTTTCAACGTTTTTTATTTTATTTTTCAAACTGAAAACATTTTCATGATGGTTTCATTATCACTCAGTATTATTCTCTGTCAGACATTTGCTTGGTTTTTACATTTGTCCAGATTTGTGACGATATTTAGTACCAATACTAAACAGATGTTAGTACTGGTAGGATAGTAAGCATTAATTATTGATACAGAAAGGCAACATCTTTTTCTCTTTTTATTATTATTTTATTTTATTATTATTAAATATCTGAAAATGCAATATATACAATACGTATATAAGGAAGAGTTTACTTTTTCTGGAAAACATTTTTTAATATGTTTTCAAAGTGGCTTCTTCATATAATAACTGTAAAGAAGTCGGTCTTAAAGAACTACCAAATACTTAGACTATTCATGAAAAGACAAACACGTTTTTCTTCACTGTCAGACATTAAATCTGATTAAACTTTCTGTTTTAAATGATCTGGAATTAAATCACCTGACTAGCTATTTCTAATAGTTGAATGCCAAAGCGAATAGAGAAGTTTAGATACATCGTTTGGTTTCTTAGAATTTAGAAATCTAAACATATTTCCCAGGATTCACATGGGTTAGCGACCATAAATAGCTAAAATCTTTAAAAACATTGCTAATTTTAATATCTCAAACACCAAATATACCTTAATATGCGCAGCGGAAAGCATCTTAACACAAATTTAGAAGCTAACATCTCCTGTATCTCCGCTCTTGGAGAAACAGCCAATCAGGGTCAAGGAAAATGAAAGGAGCTTCTAGATTGGCTGCTTTCAAACAACAACCAATAGCAACTCTAGTAGCATTGCGCCCAACTTTTTTTTAGCTTTCCAAGCAGTTTTTTTCATTCTAATTTTTTCTAAATATGTCTTCAAAAATGAGGTTGTTTTCCCCTAAATCCATCAGTAAACTGTAATCTGTCTTTTTGATGATTTTCATTTTTGGCTTTTTTTTCTTCCAGACTCTTTTCTTTGTACATAATGATGCTTTCTCACCAGCTTCAGCCAGAATCTTTACAGGCTGTTTAGCTTTAGTTCTGCAGCAGATTCATGTGTTTCAGTCCAAAACTTGTTGAACTGCAACATCTGGAAATTGTATTAACTAGATTATTTGAAGGTCCATAAAAGTCTTACTGAAATGTTGTCTGATTTCTAGAGTTCTCCCTGAGGTTCCACAAGGAAGCAGCAACTTTTAAGTGTCGCCTGAAAATACTTCCATTTAACTCAAGTGATATCAATGCATATAATAATTTGAGCATAAAGAAATCCCTCAACTAAAAATAAAAATGCGTTTGTCAATGCAAACTGATCTAAAACTGTAAAAGTTTTGTCTGATTTAATGTCAGAAGATAGAAGAAAAATGTGTTTTTTGAACAGTGAAATTTTCAGCTGCTCACTGGTCAAACTTTGCTTTTTTGTGAGAAATCAAACAGGTATTTAATGCGTTTTGGTGGAGAAAAGTATCTACTGTAAAGACTTGGGACACGCAGACCTTTGCATGCCTCTGTAGCATAACGACAGCTGCATGGGTGTTTCAGAGTTACTCAGTGTGTGGTGCCCTCCACCCCAATCACTTAAATGGTCTGTTTACAGCATTCCCAATACAAATAAAGGCTCCAGATTGAGGGATCTGCCAGTAGATCCAATATTGAGTGTTCTAAACATTTTGGTATCATGCACAGTCAAAGCAAAGATGGCTGTTGTTTGAAAACACCCTGCATATATCGATCTCCTGTGGTATATTCTGTCTATTTACTCTATCCTGTCCTTCACCCTCGCACCGTCTCTTTCTCTTTGGCAGGGAGCCGAGGAAGGTGGTGTTGCACAAGGGCTCCACCGGACTGGGCTTCAACATTGTCGGCGGGGAGGATGGAGAGGGGATTTTTGTCTCCTTCATCCTGGCTGGAGGGCCAGCTGACCTGAGCGGCGAGCTGCGGAGGGGCGACCGGATCCTGTCGGTCAGTATTTGAACTCCAAGCTTCCTGTCTGCCCTCATCCACAACTGTAACAAGCTGGAGGAAGTGAGATTTTCAACCAGCTCCTGCTGTCAAAATAATGATGATAGAATTAAAGGTGGCCTGGCGTTCAGAAAGCCTGCAAACACCTGCCCACGCAGATATGTCCTTGAGCAAGACATTAAATCCATGACAACTCTGAGGGAGCCAAGCTGCTCTCTGCACAAAATCCAATGATGCTTAAAAATATGACTGTTTTTAGTTCAGTCCAGCAACACATTAAGTATAATATTTAAACATGACCTATTACCCTACCTTGAACAGGTTAGAATAAGTCCATGGACAATACAAAACATGTTTGCCACTCTTTTATGCAGAAAATCATTCTTAGTTAAAGAGATTTGAGTCTACTCAGTTCTGCCTATTCTGAGCTGTTAAGAGGTTATTGAAACAGCTCATTTCTAACACCAAAACACATTAACTTATTGCCAAAAAAACAGCTGGGTGTTTTTTGTTTTTTTATGCTTAGGCTGCTTTTAGAAGCAGTAGGGATTTAAATTAGTTTTAAAATGTTAAAATGTGAGTTTTGCATTGTAGGTCCCCTTTAAGACATCAGAAATGTAATCTAAATATGAAGGAATCTGGGAGCTCATCATATATTAGAGGTTAAGATTAAAGCTGTTAAAATGTTGGAATCAAGAACTGATTTGCAAAAATATTCATACTCCTTAAGCTTTTTGACATGTAGTCTAATTACAACCACAAAGAACTCAAAGTAGTAAATAGTAAGGAAATTAAGACATGGTTTGCTACCTTTTTTCCAAACATCCCAGGAAAGTATGCCCTGCATTTGTACTCGATATTCTCTTCTTTATGTAGCTGTAGATGTTTTGGAGTGTCTCCACCATGTTTAAACATTTTTAAAAAGCACTTTTGTATTCTTTGCAAAATAATCTAATTATTTTTGTTTTTCCACGTCATGATTATCCCCTACTTTTGTGTTGGTGTGTCACATAAAATCCCAATAAAATAAACTGAAATTTATGGCTGAAACAAAATAAATTTTTTATTAAATAAGTTTGAGGACTTTTGCTTTGTATCTAAATTGAGTATTATCCATAAAGCTGAAAACATTTCTATTTTTCCCAGAATTATTTTAATTAATTTTTTTTTGCAGGTGAATGGAGTGAACCTTAGGAACGCCACTCATGAACAGGCGGCTGCAGCCCTGAAGAGAGCTGGACAGACTGTCACCATTATTGCTCAGTACAGGCCTGAAGGTAGGCAATTACTGTCATCTTTCAAGTATTTATATGCTTTATCACAAATGTGTGTCAGTTTTATACTTTTTAAATGAATCCTGCTGGTGAAAATGGCAGAAGAGTTTTATTTTAACAGCTGTTGGTTTTTTCAAAATGAGTCGTAGGGTGGACAATTTTCCAGCCCTACTGATCTTCGCTTGAGTTCTCATTAAGTGCTTGTTATAATTTCACTTGTAAAACAGTGAGCAGTGTCAACAGATTAGTCCCATTAGAGCTGGAAATTGTCTATTATTTGGAGCTAATTTAAAGTTAATCTGTTTTAGAAGTCCACAGAGATTGGCCTCAATTCAAAAAAATCAATTACAGTCTTTTGCTTTATTAGCAAAATTGGCTAGTAGAACAGCTACTTGCCATTCCACCATGTAAAGTAAAGGCTACCATTCTTTTTTTTTTACAATTTTGAATGAAACTCATAAGAACGATTTACTGGTTTTTCACTTTGTTGAAGGTCTACTTCTTTGTTCACAGTCTTGTAAAGCAACTTGTTGGTTTTTGCAATATTTGGTGAGCAGAAGAAAAAAAGGGTATTGAATATTTCCTTGAAATTAGAATAACTGTGACCTTGGTTTTGAAAGTTGCAGCATTTAGAGGGCAGTTTGTTAAGCAGAAGTACAGAAACTGGTCTGACTGCCTGCAAGCATAACACAAACCTGTTATTGTTAAACGTATCCAGAGTTGGGACGTAACTACCAGTAGTTACTAAATTGAGTAAATTACATTTACTTGAGTATTATTTTTGAAAATAATTTACTTTTAGGATTATTTTTACTATGCTGTACGTTTTACTTTTACTTGAGTTATTTTATTATAAAGTATCTGCTTTTGTTTAGTAAAATTTCTGGATTTTTTACCCACTAAATGAAAATTAAATGTTTCAACCAAAACTTCACAGACACACACCTGCTGTTTTTCTTAAAGTTTTGTAAGATTTTTACTGAAAGACACTCATTTTTCTATGATCAGTTACTCAGTATGTGAGTAGACTTTTTTTCTCGTACTGTAGTGATTTTTCAGAAGGCTGCTTTTTACTTCTACTTAAGTAAAAATATGTCAAAGTCGTTATGCTCTTACTTGAGTATTTTTTTGCGACCTCTGCCCAATCCTGGAAGTCTCTCAACCAAAGAAACAACACCACAAAGTTAAGTTTTACATCTGCCTTCACATATGTGGGCGAAGTTCCCGTCATGCATCTACTGCATGACGAGGACCCAGTAGCAACTGAAGGTTTAGGTGTCAAATACCAAATTACCAGGTCGACACACATAAACTATACGTCTCACCTTTCAAGATGTCTGAACGGCTGCAGTCATATTAAACAATTTTCAGATGCAGCTGTAAATGTAGCTGGGCTTACGATCTGTTCAGAGCAACCTGACAAATCCAAATATTAAATACTATTTTACTCAAAATGACTCTAAAGGACAGCCTTGTTTAGAATAAGAACGCAAAAATAGAAAAAACATTTTTTCAAAGAATTTGATGTTGAGTTGAAACACGCTAATTCTTCGTTTTGTCGTAACCAAACAGTAAAATATGAGGAAATGACAAACCAAACATCCAGATTAGCAGGCTTTAGAAACAATCATGTAAAGTAACCAATGCCTTTGTAAACACATTTTGTCAAAGTTCTTTCATCTTTCCCTTGTTTACTCATAAACATATGGGAAGTTTACGAAGGACAAGCCAGAGGAAATACAAACAGAAATTCTGTTTTAAAGTTCAAAGCTGTGCCACACCAATGCTGAATAGTTGCTCTTATTTCTCAACTTTTAATGTTTATTGACCAACAATCCAGCAGCTCAACGGATTGTATCTGAGTGGGACAGAACATGTGAGAGCAGATTTACTCTATAATGAAAACAAAAGTCATGTCACTGATACTCATAAGTTGTTCATGCTTGAAAGCCCTTTCATATGTTTGAATTACAACAATAATGTAAAGAATGTGGGCCAAATTTCCTCCATAGTAATAAAAAATGACTCACAAACACTCTATACTGGTTGTTGCCTCCACAAGCGGAAAAACCAGTTATTCGGTTTGAGAGGCAATTGCTTTTTCACACATGGACTGATTGGGTTTCTTCCCTTTTTATAAATTAATTCCTCATTTAAGAATGTTGACGTTTGAATTTATTGTAGTTATGTTATTTTTGATTATCTGAAAGTTTAGACAAAAGCCAGACAAAATGTGGAAGGAGGCAAATATTTTTTCCCTGTCACTTATAACAAATTAGAAGTAAAATATCTTGATGTCATTTTGATCCTCTTTTAAAGGTTACTAAGATATTTAATAGATATAGTAGAGTTTGCAAAGGCAAACATTTCTTTCTTCAGACTAATTAGAGTTTGTTTATCATTTCATGCTGCAAATATTTTCATGCATTCATTTGATTTTTTCTCATTTGCTCTACGGTTATCACTGAAAATGATACATAATTAGATGATTAAGATCTTGGATTCGACGGCTTGTGGGTCACATTGCTGTCGTTTTCTTAAGAAACCAAATGTGATGAACTTTGAAAATGCCATTAAATTTTAGAACCACATTCAACTGTTCACGTGGTACGACACCTCGAGTGTTCAGCAACCTTTCAGTTCCACTTAGAGCTGCTGCTTCTGTGAAAATTGTAAGAAATTGTTAGAAATAGTCAGATAAATAATATCTGGCTGAATATTTTTGGTTTTGTATCATTGGACTGAAGCAGTGATAGCTTTTGTCTCTGCATTGCATTTGCAATTTAAATTTTGTGCAATAATCTGTTTTCATGTAAGTAAAAGCCCAACTTTGGACAGACATTGCAAAAATGTTTTTTTTTAAATTGTAAAGTGTCATTTTATTCAATTGAACACACATTCCTATGAAAATAAAAAAGCTAAATAAATAAATAAGCAAGCTGATTTGATCTATATTTTAAAAATAATCTTAATTTTGTGACTTTGATTTTATAAATATGCGATCTGTATTTATTATTTTTAGGGTATACAGAAAAGACAAAAATAAACAGCTTATAATTATAAATGAGTGTCGCAACTGTGGAAATTTATGATTTTCTCTTTTGAGTTCAAGTATTAAATAATAAAAGAGTAAAAGTATAAAATGTTAAGGTTCCCCCATGCCCAAACCCCAATCTGTCTTAGTGACACCACTGCATTTGTGTTAAAATTGCTTGTTCTTGTTGTTTTTCATGTAATTTTCACATACCGCTTATTTTTTAAGAAAAAAAGATCCAAAACATCTTTTAAAACTATCGCTTTATCAACTTGGAAATGATTACTTGTATATTAGTTGTTTATTCAATTACATTTACTTGAGTAACCTTTTTGAAAAATTTACTTTGAAGAGTGTTTTTATCACTCCTACAGGCATTACTTGAGAAGATTCTCTGGATGCTCTACCCCTTGAAAAACAAGCATGTTTAAATCTGATGTAATTTTTTAAACATTGGTTAATAATTTGATCAGTGACTCAGTACTTGAATAGACTTTTTACCAAATACTTTTTTACTTGATTAATTTCTTGGACGGCTACTTTTTATTTGAGTAAAATATGTTGAAGAAGTGCTACTTTTACTCGAGTACAATTTGTGGGTACTCTACCTACGTCTATTAATTAGCCAAAGAATGTGTGTGAACAGCTTTGCTTCCTCGTTGCATTGTGGGAAATGTAGGATCTACTATGGCAGGCTCACAGCTGACAGAGAAGACATTCTCCAGCTTTCCTTTTTAGATGGAGATGTTCTGGAAGTTGTCTAACCTTATTAAAGTGTGGTTCTGGGTGGGTTCGGCGGGCCGTGGTCGTGCAGTGAGGTGTATCCGGTGATGCTAAGCGGCTAACGGGGGCGGTGTTTCGGATAGGTCGGCTGCAAGGTATTCAGGTTCAGGGGCGGGCTCCTGTATTAGCAGCCTGAAGAGTTGAGCCAGATCCAAGGCGGGTAAAATAATACCTCCCGTCCGCCCCAGTTCAGGCTCCGAGCCCCCGACGAGAAGTTTGTGGACACAAACCCGGGGCGGCGATGGGAAGGGGACTCTAACCGGGCTCTACTCCCGCCGAGGCACCGGAGGAAAGTTTGAATGTGCTGACGGTGAAGGTGGAAAGCGGTAAACTTTATCGGTCTCTCCCCGGCGGTGTGGATGGGGGATGGGCTCGGATACAACAGCAGGAGCAGCAGCAGCACGACCGGAGCCGCATGAAGTCCCTAATGGCTGGATGAAGAAACCACCGGTTGCCCCAGCGAAACAATAGCCACACTTTGACTGAGCCGAGGTGAGCCGAAGGGGGAAGAGAGTCGAGAACAGCGAGCCCTGGACTCAGGAACAAACTCCGTGAGTGGAAATGCTCGTTTTACCTGTTACTGCACTGGGGACGTTTCTCAGTAACCTGTAGCTTCAATACTGGCACACCTTAAGAAAAGCTCATATTTCAGGTATCTGAGAGTTATTGTAGAGAAGAGAAAGAATAAAAATGAAGGTTAAACTCGTATTTGACAGCCTCACCCTTACTAAAGTTGTCAGCGCCTCCCATTACCTGGTAATTTTATGACCTAATTTTAGTTAACTGATGATTTTAAAAACAACCTGTTCCCATTGGGTTAAGACAGTGGAGTCACGTTACTGTTATAAGCAGCAGAAGCCATTCAACAGTTGTCTTTGTGTAACTTTAACCTTTAGGTCACAGGTGTGGTCAGACAGGTGAGTGTTTGATGACCTCACCTGTAGGTTGTAAACTTTACATCTTGACGTTGTATGACTTTTATTTCTCCACTTTACCACACTATCTGCTGACTGAATAAATTACAAGAGCTGCTCACTTTTCTTTCTTCTTTTTTTTTTTTTTGTTTTTAAAGTTTATTCAACAAAATGGCTCCACCAGCTTTGCCCTGCATTGCAGCTGTCTGGACACATTCAGGGCTCTTTCTGTTGTTCTGTGTATCCAAGCATGTTGTGCTGATACTGTAGCAACACTACTGAAGATATTGTGAGCTTTACATCTTGGCTAGGCTTTCAGATTTAGACTATGTGAGGAATGCAAAAGGGCATAAGTTGTAGCATGCTCTCTCTTCCACTGTAACTCTTTCTATAAAAGCTCTACCATCAGATGTCAAGTAATATACATGTTGAGCTTAAAAGCCCCACTGACTGAGATTAAAAATGACAGGAGTGCAGTTTGAATTTTTCTGGTCTTAAAACAGATAATGCATGTTCACACTTGGCTCTGAGAGTTGATGTTGTCTTGCATGCCAAATCAGTTGGGCAGAATCTTGAATAATTACGCGGCTTGTTAAAGGGCAGCTTTGTCTTCCATACCAAATGATCCTACTGTCAGCTCTGTGCCCTCTTTGTTATTCAGTGAAGGACTTATCTGCTAGTGTACAGTCCTTAACTACTCTGGACCAACATGCCAAGTGCTGGCAAATGATTGACTTCCTGCATTCCCTCTGGTGATCTGTGCCCAGCAATTCTACTGGCATCTTAAAGGGAGTGTGTGACATGCTGTTCATTTAACTTTGGAGCAGAAGGAACCCCCAATGAGCTGTACAGGGACGAGTCAATCAGAGGGGGGCGAGTGGAAGATGAGTGCTAGTTTATGCCAGGCAAAATGCCTGCAGAGTTTCCTCAGAGGCCAGGAACTGGGCATCCATGGATCTTTGATCGAAGGCCAGCTCAGTTCGCTAAGAGGGGCCACAGTGCAAAATACAGGCTCCAGCAAGAGGCCTGCCTGGGTGTTGGTGGCTTTCTGCAACATTAAAGCTACACTATGTAACCTTCATATAAAACCATGCTTTTTATTTGTTACAACTCCCATCATTGTTGTGACAGGATTATAACAATCTAAAAAGATCCAGCTTCTCCTCTTCCTCCATGTTCTGCTATTGCCGTCTGAAGAAATGTGCAGCTCCTGACCAAACACAACCAATCAGGGCCCGGAAGAGTGTCACTGTTAATCTCCCTTATTAATGGTTGCTAAATGTGCTATTGGCGGAGAAACAACTCATGAGACATTGGTGGCCATACTAACTAGCCTTAGCATTCACAACAAGCTCTGCTGGTCTTAATCCATGATTGACGGCATTAAGACCCGCCTCCTGACTGTGATTGGTTGTTCCTAGTTAGCACTTGGTGAAGGAAGAGTAACTCAACTTTTTAACAGAGTATCTGTCTCATAGCAAACTGTCACAGGAAAATGACAGTTCAACATTTTTGACATTAGTCCGGCTAAATAAAACTAATTTAGAGTTGCAAATGTTAAATATGTACTGTAGGAAATGAGTTTATTTTTAAAGAATCAAAATTCTATTTCTATTTCTTTATTTTAAAAACACATTAGGAGTTGAAAACTTTTGCAAAGAGAGGGTACATACATGTTATATCTGATCTTGAAAAAATAAACATCCTTTAGACAACAAAAACAATGAAAAACTTCTAAAATATGCTTCTGTTTATGTACCTATATTTAGAAACTTCAGTTATTTATAATTTTTATCTAAAGCCCCAGGTTGCAGACTTATAATTAAACCATCATCAGCTCTTTAAATTTGATAAAAATAAAAAAAGCAGGTTGTATATGTGCATGCTGTTGTGCCACACCATGAAAGAATGTAATCGCTCCAAGTCTCTGGATGTTGTAAATGGGAGGAGTACTATGGAGGAAATGTGTCACCCTCATTAGACTCACAGCACTGTGCATCTGAGACTTTCGTAAACACATTTAAGCGAAGTTGATCACGTGCCGTCTGCAATGCACTATACCATGGAGCGTTAGCATCGACTAGCTTGACTGTCCCTGAGAACATTGCACTTTCTCACGTTACAAGCACATCCCCCCCCATCCAGTGTTGCCTAACCGGATCAAACCAGAAGCCTCCGTCCCCCAAAATAAAATAAAAAGCTGTACGACTAATGAGGGCACACGGTGGGAGTGAGATACAGATTAGTCCCAGTTTCCATTAGCTGTCTTTCTTGCTTTTTCTTTTTTTTTCTTCCTGTGGGTCACTCCTAAAAATACAGACCAGCTCCAGAGTGTTAATTGATATAAGGGACCTGAATTTCAGTGTCATAATAAATGCAATCACTCACGATTGCAGCACTTCAAAGGTGTTGCTGTTTAATGAATCATTTATGCAGAACTTACCACCTGTCAAGAATGCATCAGTCAACAGAATCATGCAGTACTTCACGTGTTTTTCACCTGAGGAGGGAAGAACCTTCTCCTTTTTAAAACTGTTGTCAAAACAGTGTGTTTGTTTTTATAGAGAAGTCACAGAAGCTGGTTTGATCATTTGGGAAACTATGGTTCTTCAAGTGAGACAATATATCTTTAAAACATGCATCTTTTTATGGTTAAAATGCTTCCACAGTTCAGATGTAACAGAATGTACCCACATGGGGTTTATTGCTAAATAAACACTAGCAATGCTCCCATGAAGCTGTTAGAGGAACTTGGGACAGTGCAAAGCACAAGAACACACTTTGCTTTGTACAAAGCTAATTATGTTTAACGTCCCTCATTAACGGTTTTCTGGACAGAAATCGCAGTGTTCACAAAACAATGCTTGTGGACTTGAATTTATTTTGAACAACATGAACAACTGTGAGCTGAACAGTGTTGCAGTTCTTAGAGTAAGAAAGTTTTGGGTTTGATTTTTTCTAAAATGTGTCATTTGCATGTTGTTGTTGTTTTACAAAGTGTTAGTTTTATCTGGGCATGTCGGCTGCCTCTCACAGTTAAAAAATAAAACTCTGGGTTTCTACTGTTTACTCTGAAATTATCTGTAAAGTGATTACATCTCAGTGATTGGACAAAATTTGGACGAAGTCTGTCCAAATTCAAAGGCTCTTCTGTAGAAGAACGAGTTTGGTGTATCCTCCTTAGCCCACCCTATCCCAAGATGCATTGCTGGTCGAACGGGACGTTTTTGTTATTGTAATGACGCAACAAGAAATGGAGTGGGATTTCAGTTTTAGATGTAATTATTATCAAGGAGTACAAACATGTAAGTTAAATTCATCGTGTTTGGCTTTTGTAATTTGCAAACATGCTTTTTAAGATCATTTTTGTAAAAATAAAAGATAAAATTTGGGCAAAAATGCTCAGGAACATTTCAACCACCATTTAACCAGTTTATGTATAATCATGAATGCTAGGCAACCGTGACGCCTAGCAACCTAAGAAAGCTAAAGGCTAGGCTATCCAGTTTCGCGGCCGCTCGCCTCACGTCTTCATGCTCGATCGGCTGGTCTGGTTCTTCGTAGGACGCAGCTCACGAATCCTGATACACCACTCACATCTCCGACAGGAGAAGTTACGCATTCCAGCAACTTACTTACGGTAATTTACTGTAACTAAAACCAGATACTTCTTAGCAAGCAGCCATTGATTTTGTAGTTATATTTATGTTTCTCTCTGCTCTCAGATGTTAGACTATTTTCCATTAGTTGTTTTTCTGAATCCCCAGTCGGTAAAAGTACAAGAACGCCTCAGAAAGTCGAGCCTTGCCTAGCAACTCCAAGTTGTATCCAATATGGCTGCTGAGTCGTGTCGTGAAACTTGGAGGCATGGTTGTTTCACAGCACAGCTGGCAGTTTGTACCTCATTAAGCCAACTGCACACATGTGAAATATTTATTTGAAAGCAGGAAATGGTGAAAATTATGGTACTGTATTCTATTGCTGAGATCCAATCCCTTTCTCCTCATCTGGGGTTAGATATCATTCCCAGCTTCGATTTATGAGACAAATTGAAAGTAGAATAATTTAATCCTCCTCTTCGCAATGAGTAAGATATTAGCTGCCTCTCATTTGTGATTAAGGTGCAACTTTCTTGTGTCACTGGACGTCCATGACTTCGTTGGGCCCATTCCACCCACTTTGTTTAGCACTTGTGTGATTTTATGTTTGGTCTTGCAGAAGAGTGAGAGGGAATTGCTGTGTCAGGGAAACATTTATGACGTGGGATGTTGTATGATGCAGGCACTACAGTTAGTCTTGTCACAATAAATTTTGATAAATTGTCCCAGAAGTTATTGTGATAAACAGTAATATTAGTGGTTTTCAGACCATTTTCAAATAATATAATGGTAATAATAAATGAACTTCAAATTTTCATAAACTGGAACTGGAAAACATTTAAGTATCCAAAATAAATACATAAAACAACAGAAATAACAAATCCCATCTGTCACATTCAGCCAAGGCGAGAAGAAACAGAGTGAGCCAGTACGAGGGCTTACACCACATTTCCAACTCCTTTATTTGTATTAATGCCTTCATAACTTCGAGATTAGTGCATTTTCAAAAACTAAATCTTTGTTCCGCTGATCTTTTTGCTAATATTTTTTCAAACATCTCTGCAGCTTTCTTCTGACACGTTGCTCATAAAGATGTTTTTAACTAAAAAGTCCATTCCTCAGTCATAGAGACAGGAAAGAGACTTTCACTGTCAACATTAAACTGTCTTTTAACACAGCTCACGCTTGGTGATGATTAGGTTTCCATCCGGTAATGCTATCATGAGCTTAACCCTCGCATCATCCTTATCAAAGCTTCCCACTACAGTGCAGGACCATTCTGCAAATAAAACAACTCCTGCTGAAGTTTGTCACATGGCTGATAAAGGCCGACTGATACTTGAGGAAAAAAACACTAATCTAATTTTTAGGGGCATAGATAACTTGAATAATTGCTATTGTTTTGTTTCTACAGTGCAGTGAGAGTTGTTTGCATTACTGTGATGTTTGCATGTAGACAAATAGTTGGTAGAGGTAATGTGTTGTATTCCTATTATTGTCAAGGTGTGATTATTTTTTTTAATAAACTGTTCTGATGTTTAATCAGATAAAAAAGTGGCACACTCAGTAGATTTTTCATCTAACTGCTTAAACCATTTTTATACAATATTAGAAATGCAATAAGATACAAATAAATGAATAATAAATTATTTTTTAATATGAGAAAATTAAAAAATCTTGGTTAAATGCAATAGCATGGAATTCCTTTAATGTATGTAGCTGAGGATGCATCTGCACCAAAACAAACATTTCCAATAATGTGATTAACCAATTAATAATTGTAATGCAGCTTAAGGAGTTCTGGGTAGAACATTTTTACTGACAGGTTTTTTTCTTATCTTAAATTAAACATTTAAATTACATATATTATATGTGAAGATGTTGATCTATCAGCAAATGGGATTTTTTTTTTTGTCTAATCAATGATTAAATTATTTGAGAATTATTTCAATAACCGATTTATCAGATTTATCATTTCAGCCCTGATGCTCAGTTGCCTCCATTACCTTCTGCATTACACTGACATGATGAGTTTCTGTATTTATGCTGAACTCTTGCAGTCCTCCTGTGGTCTGATGTCACTGTTACCAGAAAGGTGTGGCGGCTGTTTGTGCTTATCTTCTGATTACGGCTTCAACTTTCTGCTTCGGCTTGAAACTGATTGCATCGCTCTTTTCTGCTCCTCCTGAATTTCCACTATTTAGATGAGTCATTTGGACGTAAATCACCACCTGTGCATCTGATTGCACTTGTTCTGTCTCGCTGGGAGAGCTCTGAGGACGAGCTGTCAGGTTGGTGGTGTTGTGAAGGAGGGATTTTTAAAGGAGCTCCCTTTTATTCAGCGACTCCCTGTCTTGTTCTGCGGTCCCTCTGCTCCCCAGCAGCTGCTTCACGTGCTCTGCTCCCTGCTCTCCTGTGCCTGAAAGCCAGTTGGACGCAGCTGAATGGCTGCTTCCGCCTGTGCAACGCCGTTTCAAGGAGTGCTAGATGGTTGCTGTTGGTTACAGCCACTCAGGCAGTGTCTGGTTACCTCACCTTGCAGCGTCACTCTGTTGCATTGTTAACCCTTTGAGCAGAGAAAAGGGTGGAGAGCCGAGGCAAGGCCTGGAGTGGATCCGTGTTTGCTTTGAGAGCGCAGTAGTTTTCAGCAGGGAGTGATTTGGGTCTTGTTTTTACACCTGCTCTGTGTTTTCCAGGAGCTTGGGACTAACTTTAGCTAAGTCATCTGTGTGGTCATGGAGTGTTTGCTTTGATTAGGCTGCTTTGTCTTTGCCTGATAGTAAAAGGACTTTGGTCTCAAGTGGCTTACAAGAAATATTTCCTGCGTTCAGCGATTGAAGCAGTAAGGTAGTCGGCTAATTACAATTAAGACATATACTTGTTGCAATGTTTTGTGATCAAATCTAGCAATTAAAAAATGTGACACTCTTTGGCAATCTTGTCTGGAAAAGTGTAATGCAGCAGCTCTGATTACCGGAGTGTTTCCACCAGAAAACCCGCCTGGTTTTAGGGGCACCAGAGGCGTCATCCAGCAGCCCCCCCAGGGTTGACATAATAACAAATTTTACTGGACATTAAACAGTCCAAGAAGTTAAGATGAATGATAATATTGTTTTGAGACCATTTTCAAGTAGTATAATGGTAATGGCAATGCAAGTATCAATAAAATAAAAATTCTAATGAGTATTAAACACTGGAAAAGGGAAGTCATTTTAAAATATCCAGAACAGATAAATAAAACAGGAACAACAAAAACGGGCATTGAAGGAAATTGTAAAATATCACTAGATAATTGTTATTGGAAAACATGAACACAGAAATGGCTACTATAAATTCTTAAAAATGCAAACATTTTAAAAAAATACAATTAAAATAAATCTTTCATCCTAATTCAAAGTGTCCACATTTTTTGATTGTTTATCCATGACTTGTCACTTTGCTAGCTGAAGTTGTTGGCGTGCCGACCGGTAAGGACAGGAAGTGGTCACAGCGTGCCGGTGAATAAAAAGTCACCTGACCTCAGTCTCCCTTTGAGTTCACAAACTGACCAAGCTACGTTTCCGTTGTGCTTCCAACCGTTTCACCAAAAAGATTCTTTTTGCTGGTGTACAAAAAAGAACTAAAATCAATAAGCAAACAATCCTCCGCCTAGTGGCCCATCAGGCTTGTCATACACTGGGTGAGTTAAACGTGTTTTATTGCAGCTGATATCGTCATCGCAATATTTACTAATAGTCTCCGTCACAAGATCCAGTTTTATGAGTTTTTGAAACTCATAAAACTGGATCTTAGACCTAAAAGAGGAAGTTGTTCTTGAGTAGCTTGTTGGTATAAATGTTTCCTACACGAATTACAACTCTCACAGTTTTGTGAATACAGATATTTTTTTTGTTTTGTTTTCTTAGAAAAACTGCTACATTCCCATCCTGTTTGACCAGTCTGTACACACTCAGTGTCCTGAGTTTTAAAATGGATATGAAGTTAAGGAGCAATATTTGGTTTTGTGGGAGTTTAGTCACCTAAAAAAGACTGAAAATAAGTTTTTAATATTTTTTCTATTATTTTACTGGTATTCAATAAGTACCACAAAATATTGTGAAAAAATTTACTCACATTGCAACAACCTTGCATCCTTCTATGAGATGTGCAGTATGGCTTAAAATTTTATTGTGCTATTCTGTGGCATTTACTACTATAATGATAAAAGTCATGATATAAAGGTTAAATGATTTTGACTGCATTCCACTGCAAACTTATGCAATCACAATTGCCAAGTGGTGCACAATAACTTAATTTGATCGTATTTTGATATTTATTGTTTCTCACGTGTAACCAATACTTGGGAAAACTGTAACAATATTTTTTAGCAAACATCATCATGTAATCATGTCGAGTTTGTCTTGATGACAAATCAGATTTCTCAATTCCAATAAAATGAGGATACTATAGTTGTCTGTCTCTATTCAGGACTCTTGATACCAATAGCACATTTAAAACTTCCCAGTGATGCCTGTCCTTTTGTCCCTAAAGTGTACCCATCTTCTGATTGCTACTTCCTGCAGATCAGTGCATCTCTAAATGGCCTCAAACTGGCTTGTTGACCATGACCAATAGTTCATTGTGTTTTAACGGCTTGCACAAGTTGGTGGAATGAGATCCTCCTGATAAAAACCTGCTGTGATCTCATCATGTCAACATGGACCAAAAATCTCCTCAGGAATGTTTTTGTTAACTTCCTCAGTCTGTGTCGCAACCAGGGGCGGATTTAGAAGGTCGTGGGCCTCAGGGCTAATGCAAGTTTTGGTCCCCCATCCACACAGGTTTTTTTTTTGGTTTTTTTTCCCGTGATGCAAATTATATCATACTGATAGATAAATAGGTAGGCCTTCACTTTAGTGGATACAAATATTCAGGTTAACACAATCACTGTCAAATGTCTCTGAGTTTTTCCTGAAAATTAATTATGACAAAATTTGTTCAATATCATAACAAATAGAATCAATAACATATCTGGTGGTGTGGCCTTTTTTTTTTCAGTTTGTGATGTATTTTGGAAAATGTTGAAGGAAAAGTTTTTTTGGTTTAAAATCTTAAATCTTTCAGTAAGTCAACTAGTTTTAGTCTTGATTAGAGTGTTAATGTCACAGCCTTACATTTTTTTCGTATCCTTATTTGTGTTTTCGACTATTGGTTAATGATGTTTGGAATGAGAAAACTGACAGATATTGGTTTCAATTTAAAAAAAAATTGTGCATCTGTATTGTTTACTTATGTAACTGTATCACCTGCTGGGCTGTTTAGTAACAGATTATGCTATTAATTATTCTGACAATCAATTAATCTGTAGAAAAAGATGCATCAAATTCTGCTTTTTTTTTTTTTTTTTACCACTAAATCTTAACCAATTAATTAATAGTTAAATAGAACAAAGTGCTTAATAGGAGATTTGTACAGAATTTGAACCAGGAAAAAGTAAAACAGCCTCTTAAGGACTATTGGGGAGAGCATATTTGCAAATAAAGGAGGGTTTTTTTTTTTATCTTAAATGCAAAATGTATGTATTTTTCACTTAAAATACATTAGATATAAAATACATTTTATACTAAGTTGTACAATTTTAGCTTACTCACTGCTCTGATTATGTTGATTTTTCAGTTTTTATTCTCCAGTTACGATGAATCGATTACTAAATTAGTAGGCAATTATTTTTGATAATCGATTAATCCAATTAATTGTTTCAGCCCACCTGCACTTTATTAGCAAGGCGTGCTTAATAAAGAGAATGTTTCGGGTTTTTAAGTCTCCGGTGCGATCACCTCCTTGTGTTTCTGCCCATCTGTTTATCTGCCATCGCTCTCTGGTGAGGTGGCCTTACTTGCTCCAGCAGCCTCGGCGAAAAGCTCGCTGCGCCCAGCAGGCTAATGAGCGCCGTCCTAATGAGAAGGTCCAGGTGGATTCATATATCATCCCTGAGCTAAAGAGATGCTGCTGGATTTACACACTTTTGACAAATGGCTGTGCACGAGAAATTCTTGGAGGCCTTCCCCCCTTTTTTAAACCTCACTAAAGAGCCCATGTTGAACTTAATTAATCAGTGTAATTAATTACCTGACATGAGACATTACAGGATGTGTAAGGCGGATCTGTGATAAACCATCTGCACCTGGGGTCATTAATCAGCTTAAGGATTCTCTGAACCTTTCCTCTATTCACTTTAGTTAACTGCTGGGCTAAACAAAACTCTAATCTATGGTAATGCTAAAGCAAAATAACACTCAGTGGGCTCCTTTTATATAAACTGATCAATACTACCATATTGGTCTGTCACGATAACAAATTTGACCCAGACGTTATTGAACAAACTTCCAGAAAACTACAAAACAGCCGAAACACTGAGACCCTTTAAATCAAGGCTGAAACCCATCTGTTCAGAGTTTCTTCTGAACAACAACTATTGGAAAAATGACCAACAAATTTTATTTCATTACATGACAAAATGTAAAGTTTGTTACTGGTTCCTCAATTGGTGACTGTATTTTGTTTTTATGAGTTTTCGTGTTTTTATTATGTCACGCGCTTTGAACTTGTTGCTGAAATGAGCTACACAAATAAACTTAAGTGATTGATTTATTGTGATAAACGATAATATTGTCGCTCTGAGACCATTTTTGAGGAATATAATGCTAATGGCATAATAATAATTCTCAAAGATTAATAAACTTTTAATTTTAATGAACATTTAAAACATGAAGACATTTTAAGTATTCAGAATAGTTTTTTCAAAATAGAAAAACTAAACGGATGAATTACGAACAAATTGTCCTTCAAAAAATGGGCCAAAACACCAGATCCAAGACTCTTGTCATCCAGTGTCTGATAGAAAGAAAAGAGGAAATCATAAAAATGGACATCGTTTTAATTTGTCGTCTGATTAACTGATGTATTGCTTATTGTGACAGCCCTACTACTGCAACACAGAGTGGCAGCCTGTTTGCTCAAGACCCCGTTTCCTATTTTTGCGATGATGCTGACACATTTCTGTGTTTTTGTTTCTTTCACGGCAGAGTACAGTCGCTTTGAGTCGAAGATCCACGACCTGAGGGAGCAGATGATGAACAGCAGCATGAGTTCAGGATCAGGCTCCCTGCGCACCAGCGAGAAGCGCTCCCTCTATGTCAGGTACACACAAACACGCAGCTGCACTCGTTACATCAAATTCAGAGATCTGCTGTTAAAATAACCACTCTTGCATAACAAACCTCGGCTTGTCTGTGGGGGGTGAAAGAAGCCCGAATGCACGTGTTCTTAAAAGCAGGCACACATGGCTCTTTTTTACTCTTTTTTTTGTTTTTTGTATCTTAAGCTGTGCTGTAAGTGAGAGAACGTTTAATTTAGGGCATCGGGTTGACGGCATTCATCTTGTAAAAGCTGACGGACATCCCGTGTTGTTGTTTTGACGCCTGGGATGACATTGCCTCGGCTTCCTTTAATGCAGATTGACAGAGGGGCTTGTCAAAGTGACTCGCGTTATGACACTTTGGGCCAGTTGCCAAACTGGATGGAGGTTCATTTAGAAATGAAAGCAGGTGGCGGCGCTTTGTTCGCACAGCCACAGTGAAAAAGGCTGGACAAGGTTCAAGGTGAAACGGCCATGTGATGTAACGCCATAGTCAGAGTACTTCCTTTTATTTCTGCTGAAGCTCTGATGCACTTCTCCTAACCTCAGCTTAAAGGTCTTATCTTTTTAAAGTTGTGAATGTATTTTTGGATTAAAAGAAAATTTATTTAACAATTAATGCACTGGTTTGGACAAAAACATATATTAAAATATGAATCCTGGTGTTTTTGCTTACTATTTAACACTAGATGAATGGTTTTTTGTTCTTTTTTGTTTTATATTGATGTATGTTTATGTAAACAAATAACATGCAGTTTTATGTACATCACATAGTGTCCATTATGACTAATATTGTAAAAGTAATGGACAACGAACAGTCATTGTTTTTTATTACTTATTATGTTTTGCAATTGTTTTAAGCTTTTTTTAAGGGAGGGTTGAAATTAAAATTTGATTTTACTGTGTTACTTTACAAATGTTTGTAAGAAATTTAGCAATTTTCTATGCTGTAAATTTGGCTTTTTATTACTCGCCCTACCAAACACGGACTATAGCTGGACATCAAGTTAACCTGAAGCAGCAGTGTAGTAGATATAAGAAGTACTGCCCCCTACAGGTGGGAGTTTGCAGACACTCATAGGGGCAGTATCATGTAAATTTGACTTTTTTTGACTTTACATCATGTTATAATGTTAGTCCCTCATCAAAAATACACCTGGAGATTTGCTTTGATTCTTTCAGTGCATGTTTGATAAATCCTTTAACCTCCTTGGCAACCATTCAGCTTTACAAAATGCCTGGGTGGATGTAACTCCACCTTCTTTTTGCCCTTACCTCCTTTCTGTTTTGCACTTGCTTCCTTCCTCCTCCTACTGTCCTTGTGATCTTCCTTCCTTCCTCTCTTTTCTTTTAAGTTTCATATTTAACCAATCCCACTGGATACCCACTTGCCATAAATTCAAAGTGAATTTTAGTTTCATGCTGTAAAGTTAATGTACATGCCTGAGGAGTTTCCATGAAAACCTGTGGATGTTATCTTGTTGGAGTGCTGACCAGTGTGAATCATGACTGTCGTACGGATGGCGTCCTGTGAGTCTTGTAGAGCCAATCCTGTTCCTGTGCTGGTGACTAAGCTCACGGTTATGTTGGGAAAGCTGTCTAGTTTGCTGAGTGAAGCAGGAGCTGCCTTATCCTCCCTGTCCAGCTCCAGGAATGCGGAGGCCTTCAGCCTGTAAGGTGCACAGAAAAGAGGCCACGTGTTTTCCTGCTACACGGATAACGCTGGGAATTTGCCTGTGCTGACAGTAGACTTGTCGAGCTTGTCTTGAATTGCAGCATAATCGCTTCACCGTTGTTTGTCTTCCCGGCTCTAGTTTCGGTTAGCAGGATTATGTAGACAGGTTGAAATCTTAAAAACCGATTAACAGGATGGTTGGGTTACAGTCTCCTGTGACATATGACCTACAAAATGTTAGCTACTCGGTCTGGGAAAACCTGAACCAGTAAAACAAGACGTTACTCCAGTTAGAAACGCCTGCTGGTTTACGTGTCACATAAGGCAGTGAGGCCCTGCAGGAATATGAGCATGATGGTTGTTGAAACGGTTTATAATCATTATGAGGGGAAATATTAAATAAAAATTCATTGTCATAATGTATGACAGAGTATCAGGGTCTTACTGAGAAAAAATAGAAACAAATACCAGAGAATAAAGTCATAATATTTTGAGAATAGTCATAGTATTAAGAGAAAAAAGTCAAAATAATCAGACTTAAGTGGAAATAAAGCCATAAAATATTTCCATTATTTATTTTTTGCATTTTCTTTGTGGCTCTAATAGTGCATTGTAATGTGTTGAAATTAGCAAGTTATTTCTATACTTTTAACAAATACAAGTTTAAGTAAGAGTAAGCTTTTCCAGCAAGTATCGCCTTTGTGTTTGACAAGTAGGTTTTCAAAGTGCTGCCATAATGACACATCTCACAGACTGGCAAAAGTATTCACTCAATTGCATGCGGTTATGCGAGGTCAGTAACTGATGTTGGATGAGACGGTTTGGCTCAGTCTCTGTTTTAATCCACTGCAAAGGATTTCTGCCAAAAACTCTCTCACCGACGTCTTTGAGCCGTTATTTTACAAAGTCACAAAGCTGTTTCTAGCTAAAGTGTGCTACGCTAAAATGCACCATAATAGCTCCACAAGATTTGTAAAAGAAACTTTAATTTGTTTAGTCAATGTAATGAGGACTATAACAACCAATGTAAAAAGTTTACTGCTTTGGTAAAACATGTAAAAATAAACTTCTTAAAATTGTTTTAAAGAATGCAATTAGAAATTCTAAATATAATGTAAGATAAATAATAAATTATGACGTCTCTCAGAGCACAAAGCATAGAATTAGACAGAATAGATCCGCCCTCATGGACCGTGCACATATTCCCCAATATTTTAACAGCCAATCGTCCAAGAATTTATGCACAGATATAATAGATCAGAGTTCAACTAACTCAAATCTGTTTTTTATTATTTTTGTAGAGCTCTCTTTGACTACGATCGAGCGCGAGACAGCTGTCTGCCCAGCCAAGGCCTGAGTTTCTCCTACGGCGATATCCTTCATGTCATCAACGCTTCTGACGATGAGTGGTGGCAGGCGAGGCTCGTCACTCCGCACGGAGAGAGCGAGCAGATCGGGGTCATTCCAAGCAAGAAAAGGTACATTCCTCCTGCGTTTCCTCCATTTGTGTTTTGATTTCCATCAAAGCGCCACAGAAAGCTTCAGGAATATTGTCCAAAAACCCAACGATTTATTTATTTTTCTTCCCCAGAGTGGAAAAGAAAGAGCGAGCCAGATTAAAAACTGTCAAGTTCCACGCCAGGACAGGCATGATTGAGTCCAACAGGGTAAGTGTGGAGGACCACGGCCCCGGGGCCACAGCGGGGGAGACATGCCACTTCCTGCCGAGTGGGAAAGGGACCAGCACCTATTTACCGCAGCGAGAGCGATCAATTTACCCGATTGATTACAGAGCATCTCCCTGGAGACTATTTGTTTGTAATCAAAACATTCACAGGCACTTTTCTGTAAATTAGAATATCAGGAACCATTTTACAACAGAAGTCTAATAAATAGGTCATAAATATGTTAATTCATGTATAAACACTTTATAAATCATGAATAATTGTTTATCAAGGAGACAAAATCCACCAGTTTGCCAAAGAGTGAAGCAAGTCTATTCACCTTTATATTTTATCTTGAGTCATTTGGTAAATGTAAAATTTCGGCATAGTATCTGACAATTAATGCATAATAAACAGTTATTAATTACTTATAAATGTATAAATGACTGGATAACATGTCTATAAAGTATTACCACCCATGTATAAGGGGAGATTTGTTGTAAAGTACCGAATACCATCAAAAGGTTGCTTAAGTTAAATGATTCAGTTCAAATAAAACTAGACATGATCAGCTTGAAAACACACAGTTTTAGTTAAAGAGCAGCTCATAAAAAACTAATTCTGCTCTCAAAAATGGGAGTATTGCATTGAGATGCTTCCTAAAGTTGAGTTGAAGAAAAAAATATGGTTGTAGAGAAATGCTCACAAGAAATAACTCCAGCCATCAGAGACGTATTTAACATCTTGAAGAAGTTTCAGACACACAAAAGGACTGAACGGTTCCTCAGTGGTTTCTTTTCAGATGAAGGTATTTTTTTCTTTAAAATTGGAGATAAAGGTCTGAAGAAAATGAAATGAAATGACATCAGACTTGCATAGCTCTTTATTAGGACACTCAAAAATCATTTCGTTCTCATTCACACATTGATGATGGGAAGCTACTGGATTGTAGCCACAGCTGCTTTGGAGCAATTTGACGTCATTGAAGGAAAAGTGAAAAGACAGAATCCATGTTGTTTGAGGTCCACCATCATTTTATGAGTGACTTAGTTTTATAAATGCATTAGCTGTAGGATTAACAAACGCAAACAAAGATACTTAGTGAAAACTCACTGTGTAATTAAACATATTTTCACAGCTGATAGTCCAGTAGACTTGGTTCGACTGGGGACCAAAGTTGCAGCGTTTGTTCCACTTTTAGCTGGTGCTTTGCTTTCACTGCACAAAGCTGTTCCCCTCCTCGCCTGTGGAGGCGCTGCACCAAGAACCACTGAAGGAAACTACATAAAAACCGCAGAAGACGACACTGAGGGCAACTTTCTCCTACATAAAATATAAATAAAAAGATAGTGGCATCAGATTTTAGCCGATGGAGAATTTCTCCGAATAATTTTGCATATTTGTTTTGGTTACATTTACCCAGAATGCCCTGTGCTATAGTTCACTTCCTGCTTTTGGAGTCTACAGTCCGCTTGGCGTTCAGATATCCATTCAAAGCAACACCAGAGTTCATTTCAACAGAGACTGAGGTTTTTTGGTCTATATCAGAGTAATGAACTGGACTTTCCAGGCAAATCAGAGTTTGATTAAAGTAAAAGATGCATCAGAAGTTTTAATTCTTGAACTGAATTATTGAAATAAATCAATGTTTTTTGATGGTTTGAGTCAATAAGATGCACCTAAACAAGGCTTATCTTGCAGAATTGAATTTGAGCATGAATTTGATTATGAACGGTAATTTATTTATAAACGGTAGATGTTTGATTTGGTCTGCAGTCGGCCGTCTCCTTCACATTGATGCTCCATTCGGTTTCACCCATTACCTGTTTCTCATGTTCATCATTTGATGTGAATTGCGTTGCATTTCATTTGACCCCTCCTCCCTGTTTTTGCATGGTTGTGGAGTACCTTCATTGAAACCTCGTCTGTTTTTCTTTTGTTGTTATTGTTTTTGCCCTCCCTTCCTCACCCGCCGCCCACCTCCCCTCTCTCACCTACACATCAGCAGCAAGTTAAAGTGAAGCGCAAAAAAAGCTTCAACCTCTCACGCAAGTTCCCGTTTTACAAGAGCAAGGAGAATATTGTGCAGGAGTTGGTGGAGACTGAACGTGAGTATGGAGCTGTGTGATCGAGGGGCGGGTATGGGGGGTTTCTCTGCTTTTTTTTTTTTTTTTTGGTCCTTTCTCCCCTTTCATGCTTCACTTCTTTCGTCTTTCATCTTTCCGCTCACCTTCAGGGACGGTGTGTGTGGCGGCACCACTCTCATTCCCAGAGAGATTCCCCACAGGAGGAGGTGTGGGGTTCCTCTCTGGTGTGACCGCTTAGTCTCCAGAGGAGTGTCAAGCTGCGTTTGTGCTGCCAGCTGTTAGTATTTATTTGTTTAAAACTGCAGTATGTAACTTTTATTTTTTTTAAAATAAATAAATAAAAAATTTTTTTACATATTTGTTAGAAAAAAGTCACCATGTCCTGACGGTTTAATATGAGACAGATGATTTGTGAAAACAAGGAGTTCCTCCACCTCCTCTCTGTGCTCCTATAGCGGTCTGAAGAAATTAACAGCTCCTGACCAATCAGAGCCCACAAGAGGGTCTCTGCGCTGTCAATCAACCTTGTTGAAGCGCTACTAAATGTGCTAATGGCAGAGAAGGAAGTCTCCATTATGGGGAGAAACTGTTTTAGAGCAAGCCGGATACATGAGCATGATTAACAACAATTAGAGTATTTGTTTCGAGTTGGCACCAAGAGAAAACAGGCTAGATTTTTCTTTTTTTATTCATCAGATCAATTAAAACAGGGTCAATAATTTCCATTCTAATATTTTCTGAAGGGTTAGTTTGTTTACAGATATAATTAATTTTATGTCTTCAGTTCTAAGTGGGTTTTTTCTGTTTCCTTTACTGTTTTTGATCATTTGGGATATTCAAAGTCATTTTTAGTTCCTGTGTGAAGTGTCCTTTTCAAAATTAAAGTTCATCTTAAAGAGGGTGAATTTCAATTATATCATCAACATATTGCCGGAGAATGGTGTCAATATTATTCAATTACTGGGATAATTTAGCTAAATTTGTTATTGTGGCCGGCCTGTTATCTGTCTCACACTCTACTGTCACGACATGGTGACACTTTGAACAATTATGTACAAAAGGTTACATGATGCAACTTTAAGTCCTGATCGATTCTCCAGTCAGTCATTGAACCCAGAACAAGGAGAATCTCATTACTGGGCTGAAGCTTTAACTCTTAGCAGGTCAAAATCCTGTTTTAATGGGATTGGGCCTATGTAATTGAAAAGCAGTGGCTCACTATGAACAAAGTGGAGCTCAGGCTTAATGAGCATGACAGCACCGTGTGTCAGCGGGCACACTCCTCTTCCTCTCCTCCTCCTCTACCTCGCCCACTCCGACTCTCACTAACCTCTTCTTCTTCCTCTGCTTTTCTTCTCTTGGTTTCTGCTCTCACCTGTCGGGACACCTAGGACTTCCCGGGGTTAAGCGATGACTTTTATGGATCAAAGAGTTTGAGTAAGTGTGTGGTTGCACCGTGTCAAGCAGCTGTCCCCAGAGAGAACGCTTTGTCACTGCAGACCCAGCTGGGAATGCGAGAACCACACACATTTAGAGGGTGGAGAGGGCGTGCACGCACGCACACACACACACACACACACACACACACACACACACACACACACACACCCCTCAGACTCAGTATGTACAGAGCCTATGGGAGCCAGGGTGACACTTCTTCAGTCTCCTGGGGGTCTTTCTGTTTTCTTTCTTAAGGTCACAGAGTTACGATGGATGTGTTGTAACTCTGTCTGCTTGGAGGCGACCAATTCAAAGCATTTGGACTGGGAATACTGGCTCTAGTCACAGGAAACACTTAATTTCCTATTGCTTGCACCTAAAAACCACTTCCCTAGTTTTGCAAAAGCTTGACTGTCGCACATAGAACTTCTGCTTTCTTTATTTCCCTTCTGCCCTTTTATTTTCTTTTTGTTCTTGAAAGGCCCAACAGTTGATAAACATGGTGGGCTAAGGCTATTTAGGCATATTAAACCTTTAAATGAATTAAAAATGACAATTGGATGTGAGATTTTCATTGTTTTGCTTTTCAGAATGCCTGACATCCAACACCAGTGACAGTGAAAGTAGTTCAAGTAAGTCACTTTAATTTTATATCAAGTGATTCATTGTGTTTTAGGAGTTTATGAGGCAGGTCAACACTAAGGGGTGGTTGTGGAAAAAATGTTTTCCACAAATGAAATCTGCAAGTCAACCAGCTTCACACATCAGCTGCATTTCCATAAAAATGTGTGCAAAACTTTGATATTCTGCTCATGATTTAACACATTCTGCACATTTTTTATTCAGCCATTTTATACATTAGAAATACAGTAAAAGATGCACAAAAATTAATCCTTATAAATAGGAAAATAAACATTTTATTGCTTAAATACAATAACATATCATTTCTATAGTGTACGATTCCACATTTTTAGCATAGTATGCATTTATAGGTTAATTTTGCAGGTTATATATATTTCAGTTTTATTTTTTTACACAATTTCAATGGGGTAAAACTAAAACTATCCCACCTGCGTAGACCTGGGTTGCTTATTTTGAAAGTTTTTCTATCTTAAATGCAAAATATCATATTTCTCGTACAGTTCTGGTTAAGTTACTGATCTGAACCTGCTCTTTAAGCAAGACGCCTTTTGTGAGTCTGTGTGTTTGAGTTAATGATCAATCGATTACTAAATTATCTAACGAACATTTCACTAATCTATTCATTACAATTAATCCGATTAATTGTTTCTTAAGTCTTTAATTTATGTATCTAGTGCTGAAACAACAGCCACTCTGTTTAAAGCAATTAACTGGACAGGATTTAATTTGGGGATATTAATATAAAACACACTTTTCTATATTTAGATTTCTACACAGTGTATAATTATACATTGTTTTGTGTTGATCTGCAATAAAAATAAACTGAATTTTGAGGTTGTAACATGAGAAAAAGGATGTGAGGCACCAGTATCTTCAGAAAGTAAAAATTCTTCATATTTTCATTTCCTTTGCTTTGTTTTCTTAGAGGGTCAAGAGGACACGATCCTCTCCTACGAGCCAGTCATTCGGCAGGAAAGTGAGTGGAAACTCTCTGTGCTCTAGAGAAATGTTCGGTGTCTTTTATCATCGTGTCAAGTCACTTTTCTTCTTTCAATTCTAGTCCACTACACGAGGCCTGTGATCATTTTGGGCCCAATGAAGGACAGAGTAAACGACGACCTCATCTCCGAGTTCCCCCACAAGTTTGGCTCGTGCGTTCCCCGTAAGTTGGGACCCAACGTTGTGCACGGCGTGGCAAACTCTGAATCAGACGTAGAAACCAACCAGTTCTGTTTTGCCTCCGCAGACACAACCCGTCCAAGGCGAGAGAACGAGATCGACGGGCAGGACTACCACTTTGTGGGCTCAAGGGAGCAAATGGAGAAAGATATTCAGGATAATAAATTTATTGAGGCTGGCCAGTTTAATGAGAACCTCTACGGGACGAGCATCTTGTCTGTCAGAACTGTGGCAGAGCGGGTAGGCGTCAAGAAATCATAACGTTCAGCAGTATGTGAAGCAGTAAAGTGTCGATGTTTGGGCATTTATTGGTCCTAATGTGCCTCCAGGGGAAACACTGCATTCTGGATGTGTCTGGGAACGCCATAAAACGACTGCAGCAAGCACAACTTTATCCGATCGCCATCTTTATAAAACCAAAATCCGTTGAAGCGCTAATGTAAGCTGCAGGCCTTCAACACCACACGACTGAACTATCAGCAGCTCCTGTGCCCTTTGGAGTAACTTTGACTTGTTTCCATTCAGGGAAATGAATAAGCGGCAGACGTACGAGCAGGCGAATAAAATCTTCGACAAGGCGGTTAAGCTGGAACAAGACTTTGGAGAGTATTTCACAGGTTAGTTGCTGCTTTTTTGACTTATCTAGTCTCAGTCGTTATAAATGAAAGATTTAAAGCCTTCCATGTTTGTTTTCATACAGTAATCGAATGAAATTACGTAAACTGTCTTAATTTGTGGGTAAAATGCTTTCTATGTGCAGTGGGTTGAATTTTCCAAAGAGCCTGTCTGAAATATTCAAAAGAAAAGTTGAAGATTGGTAGAAAAATCAGAACGACCAAGGATTTTATCTTCTGTGGTAGAGCACATTGAGTAAAGGCCAATAGTGCCACCAAAACCTTCAAAAACAATAAATGAATCTGTTGCCTTTTTGCAGCATGGTAACATAGACGTTTAGTAAATGTGTTGTAAAAATATTAACAACGTTTTAATATCTGCTACTGTTGTTTTAAATTGTGGTGGTGATAGTGATAACTTTAATAAGTATGTGACAAATATACTTTATAAAAGCAACTTTACGAGAAGTAGAAAAAAATAGATTATGAAAGAAATCTGGGATTTTATATTCAAGTCGGATCGTCCAGTCCTGATAACCAACCTCTGTGGCGTTCCTCAAGGACCATGGATGGGAACACTGATTCATTTCACATAAAATCAGGAAGTAAATCTTTTTTCTTTCTTTGTTTACAGCTATTGTACAGGGTGACTCGCTAGAGGAGATCTACAACAAAATCAAGCTAATCATCGAGGAGCAGTCCGGGCCATACATCTGGATTCCCTCCCCAGAGAAGCTCTGAGCTCCCGGCCGTCCAACCTGCAGCGGCGCAGAGCTGCCCCCCCCCACAGACCCCACCCACGTCCACATGCCAACCCCCTCGCCCCCGCTCCTCACCTCCTTTTTGCAGATATGTTTCATATCCAGTTTTAGTGTCATCATTATGTTACTCTCTAAATGAAAAAGAAGTCTTTATCACCATTACTGTGACTGTGCACACCCCTGCATGAGTTTCTCAACAAAACCATTCAAGACTGGAATCGCCATTCCAAAAGAATTTGTCAAACGAAAGCAGAAAGGGAAAAGGATCAACTTCCTTTTGTGGACTAGGAACTGCCTGGGCGTCAGGAAGGAGGAGGAGTAGTGATTCAAAAAGAAGAAATAAAGACAAATCATACCAAGTTGGAATACTTTGTAAATGTTCATCAGATCACATTTAAAAAGACAAGACAGGAGGTTGAAGAACAATTAGGTTTTGTTTTTAGTTTTTTGGGTTTTTTTCTAAACGGACTGGATCAAATTTGAGCCCTGCTGATGGTACTGTTCGAGTCGTCTCTCTTGTTTATACCGACGGAGGAAATTGGCGGAGGAGCCTATTAAAAAAACAAAAAAACTGGTGATCTATTTATCACGAACCAGCTCACTGTTTGGTCGTCGGGAAAGATGGCGGATCAAGAGGAAGAAATGTGTTGTGAATCTACATTTATATTATAAGATCACAAGATAAATCATTAAGTCCTTCTGAGATTTTACAGCATATTGAAAACTTCACATTTTACACTTCGTTAGAACTGTCGTTCGGAGGGCTGTTTAGATTTTTTCCTTTCTTGTGGGATTTTTTTTTTTTAAATTCGATTTTACTTTTTGGCTTGTGGTTTTTAGCTGCTCTGTAAAGGACGGGGGTAGAGAAGTGTAACCGGGCTCTCTGCAAAACACCAAACTGCCTTACATCTAATACAAATTCTGTTTTGTGACTACCTGTTGTCTGCAAGGGAGGCTGGAAGCAACCGAAGAGGGCGATATCTTTACATTTTGTGCCCTCAAAGAGCCAGGAGATGAGACGTTAAGTGCAATAGATCAAATATCAAGTCTTGCCTCCCTTTACTTTTTTTTTTTTTTTTCAGTTTTTTTCTGCGTAATCAAACAATTTGGCTTTTTCCGATCCAGCCAGGTAGAGCCTCATGACTCATGTTGAGCAGTAGACGACCCCATTACACTCTCTGCCTTCCAGGACGATTCACCTCTGATTGGTCACATGGTACTGTCCTATCAGCCGTCGCTGTGTGTGGCGGCCTTAAAAAACGGGTAGAACAAGACAATAATTGTATTGGATGTTCTAACAATTAAAAAGTCAGTATAACCTGTTTTTGCATTGTTCCCCCCCTCTGCCAAAATGAGAAAACACTAAAGTTGGTTTGAGTAAATCTTTTTATGCTTTGTGTATCTATAAACCTTGACGCTGAGCCACTGTGTTGAGCTCTTAGAGGTGACGCCAGATTTCTAAAAGAGGGCCACTCCTGCTTCATTTTTAACTGGACATCATTGCCTTCTCTCCTGCAGGACTCGCAGCTCGACATTGAAAACGATCGAAACCGTGACCTCTGAACCCTCTCAGCCTTTTTAGTTTTTTATATTTTAATTCTTCTGCGTTTATCTCGACTGGAACCTAGACGTCTGGGGATCCCCCTTCTCTCTTTCTCCAGCTCACACAGAACCTATACACCTGCAGGCGTTTTTTTCCTATCAGGTGTGCCCACCTGCCAGGCACCACTGCTCAACCAGCTGTCATTACCTGTGTCAAAACCAGAGTTCAGGGAATAACCGAAGGGAACAGAGCCATTTATAAACTGCTTGCAGACTGTTTCAAAACGGTGTGGTAGCTGAACAATGTAAATAAGCCCCTCCCCCACAGATCCCCTCCTCACCTGTGCTCCTTGCATGTGTGACTCAAACTCAGACAGGTTTTATAGACCGCAGACGTCAGGTAAGTAAAAGTCTGAGCGTCAAGCTGTAACGTCAGTATTTCTCATGGGAACGGTTAGCTAGCGAGACGGGGATCCAGTTCCCTGGAGTAGGGAACCGTCGACGTGTCTGGGTGTAACGATTCAAAAACGATGTAAAATAAAAGGAAGGCGGAACCCTCCATCGTTAGACGCTTAAAGTCGGTCCTCTCTGGTGTTTAGCGGACATCCAGCTGACTGTTAATAACGTGTGTATTCATACCTCAGTCAGCCGCATCAAAGCCCAAAGAACTCAATATCACTCCTATTTCCATTGAGGTTAACGGTACCTGAACGCATCTGTGTGTGTATAACTGGCCAGGGACGTTCTGATGAGAGACATGATGCGTTTTATTTTTATTTTATTTCATTTTATGGGGGGAAGGGGTTGGGGAAGGGGCTCAGGCTTTTTGTTTGTACTTTGGGGTGATGATATGTTTCTGTTCTGGCACATTGTGCAGTAAGTGCTTGCAAACATGAACCCTTTGATTGTACAGTAGTTTCCTTCCTGTCACTGCAGGTGGTACAGCCTATCAGGACACTCGGCCTCATGGTCTTCCCTGTCCTAGTCATGAGGGAACGCGGTCCTGCAACTTTTTTTGTTTGGGTTTTATTTTGGGACTTGACAAGAGTTTATTTGTTTGAAAATAAAATATGTGACTCAGTTATAATCTTGATGTGCTTGTTATTCTGCTTTAAGTGGCTCGGGCAATCAAGTGCAAATTTTAAACCGTGGGGTTCGTTTCAATTTGGCCATAGAAATCAGAAGTCTTTAACGAACATAACATGTTTTTCAAATTTGTAAATGGTTTTAGTGATTAGTTTTGTTTTTACTCATCTTCCTTCAATCAATTTTAATATTTAGGGGAAATTGTCCTTTAGACACAAAAGAGAATCTCCTATAAATAATGCCATAGAAACATGTATTGATACACTTTTTCCATCCTGTGTGTATGGAAGGACAAATGGGACAAAATCAAACAAATATGTAATTAAATCATTAGTAAAATGCACCATGAAATACATTGTTTAAATAATTGCATGATACATTTAGTTAAACAAATGCTTAATTTTACCATTTCATAAATGCAATTAAATGGTTAATGCAAACTTAAAATGGTGGATGAAGAGATTTAATTTTCTGTCAAACCAATCAAAGTCGAGGGGCGGGGCTAAAACTGGTCTGTTTGGATTCTATACTTAAATTGTAAAACATTACATTAAGCCTTTATTTCAATGTTGCATTTAATTCATGATTTAATTTTGTCCCTTTTGGCCTTCCATATACCGGCAATTGGCAAACACTGTTTAAAAAGTTTTAAGAGTTGACATTTCTCCACCCTTTGCCACCAGATGGGAAACGGAGCATGACATTTGTCGCGTATTTGAACCCAAAAGAATGAAAATTTTAAAAAATGTTTTTTAATGAGTCAACCGGACAAAGAAAAAACTTCAAATGGAAACATTCGTATCCATATAAAACAATTCAAAATCTAGCAAGTTTTTATGGAATTTATATTCAGACAAAGATAGGGAAAAAAACAGGAAGGTTTACTAGTTCACTTGAAAATGAATGAAAACTTGTCAGCAAACTTTTTGAACTGAGGCTGCAATATATATTGTCGTCGACCAGGAAGCCCGGATATCTGAAGAACTTTTACCTGTAACAAACTGATGGGATGAACTTGCTCGGTTCCCCTTCACGACACAGAACATCGAGGAGCCGAACGTTTTACTCCTCTGTGTGGATGCTTTTCTCGCTTTGTCCAGTCTGTCCAGGATTTTACTGTAGAGCCCAGTCATCTGTGGAAACAAACATTTAACTTTATTTTTATTATTTCTTAAAGCATCATGAGTTGAAAACAAATCACAAAAAGTTCACTGTTCATTAATCATCACAAGTACACAGGTACTTCTCAAAGAAATATCTAAGAAATGTTTTTTTTTTCCCACTACTGTTGGCCTTGGTTGAGGCTCCTTTTGCATGAATTACTGCATTAATGCAGCGTGGCATGGAGGCAATCAGTCTGTGGCTCAAGATTACCTGTGGGGTCAAAGGTCAGGCAGGTACCATCACAGGCATTGGAACAGCTTTTGGTACACTGTGGGTCGGTACCAAGTCATATCTCTAAGGTTTGTCAACAGGAAGTGCTCTAAAACCTCCTCACAAACGGCTACGTTGACTTTAAAAACGAGCAACATGGATTCTGTTTCTCCACTCTTCCTCCAGATTCTAATTACCAAATAAAATGGAAGTTATACCTTCGTTTGGTTATGTATTTTGATTTTGACATAAAATGACAAATTTAAGAAAAAAAAAGGTTTGAAGTTTATCATATTTTTGGACCTAATCCTTTTCCATAGAGGACTCCAATCCTCTCTCTACCTGCATCTCGTAGCTCTCCCGCAGAGACCCCAGGTGTCGGATGAAGCTCATGGCGAGGCCGCACCACTTCTCGGCTTCGTGGTACTGGGCAAGGCTGTACAGCAGAATCCCGGCGTTCCACGCCTGAGTCAGCAGCCACAGCGTCTCCATCTCTGGAAAACCGTCCGGCTGCGGAGGAAAGCAGGAAGATGTGAGAAAAAAGGCTTTTTAGCAGCGGCCACCTGAGCGACTAAAGTTCCCTTTAATCAGAAACGTTCATCAAATCCTGCCGGTTACTAACTTGTTTTAATAATTTCATTCATTTTCTCTAACACTTTTAATCTTGTCCCTTTACTTTGATCCAAAGATTTCAACAGCTTTCAAGTAATAACTGCCTCTGAAAGGGGAAATACGCAGCGCCTGAAAGGCAGCGTGATGTTTCAATAATCCCACGTCTCTTTCAGAGGCGCTGATCACCGGCAGTGGGACGAGTTCTGTAGAACATTAACATTCAAATTGGCAGGAAGGGGTGGTGAATGGAAGCATCTGCTAATTGAAGTGTGGCTGAAAGCCCATTGATAAAAAAAAAAGGTTTCCAAGAAACAGCAGGCAGCGGTAGAGTGGAGGAGAGGGGGTTAATTATGGAGCAGTTCTGCTGGCGCTGGCTCACCGCGGCTGAGATGATGGACAGAGCGTCCTCGAAGTAATCCCACAGCTCCTGCAGCACGCGGCTCTCCACCTCGGACACACCGCTCGGCAGGGACAGCTTGATCAGGCTGTGGACGTACTTACTAAGACGGAGACACACAATTAGAAATTATGGTTCCAGAAATAAGGCAGCGTGTTTTCATGCGGCGCAGCGCTGCCTGCAGTGCGTCGGGTCGGCCTGGGGTTGCTTCCTGTGCAGGGAGAGCGCGGCTCTCAGGGCCTTCTTGCAGAGCTGAGGGAAGTGGGCTGGAGGCTCCATGGCTAAGCCTTTATTAAGAAAAAAAAACAACAATAAATACTTTAATCTGCAATATGTAACTTTCATCAGAAATATTTGCTGAAACTCTCTTTGTTGTGAGAATATGAGGAACAAAATCTGTGAAAAAAAGCAGCTCTTCTGCCTTCTCCCAGTGCTAACTAGAGACAACTATTCAGAGACAGTAGGCGGGTCTTAGCGCTGTCAATCATCTCATTGCTTGCTTTATGCTACGCTGTAGCTAGTACAGTCAGTTTGTATGCTCAGTTTTGTTAGCGTAGTCACAGATGATGGCAGATAAACAATTTTTCTGCAGAGGTAAGTTGTTTCTCCACACTACACAAGATTGATTGACAGCTCTAAGACCCGCCTCCTGCCTCTGATTGGTTGTTTTTGGACTGGAGCGGCGATGGTAGTTCAGGGCTGAGGCAGATGAGGTCTGTCCTCTCACAGCTTATCTGTCTGGTACTACACTGTCACAACATGCTCATAGATTTAATCAATTTAATCATGGATGAAAAAAAAAGAATTAAGATTTTCCAAAACTTAAATCTTTAAAACCTATTGATAAAATCAGAGTTAGTTTTCTGTAATTAAATGAGTGTTTGTTAACCTGCCATGGTTTCCAACACTTTGGTTTCAATGTGTTCCAGCTCCAGGACAGACTCCAGTATTGTCTCCACCTTCGGATCGCTCAGTTTTGCACGAGCCTCGAACTCGTACAGCAGCAGCAGGGAGTCCGTCGGGTCCGCTGGAAGGTTGCCTTCAAATCCATTTAGAGAAATATTTGTTCACCTAACTCCCGCTTCCTGTCGGTTTCTGTTATTTTCGCTTGCTGTACCTGATGCTTTCAGGGTTTTGCAGACCTCCCAACAGGCCTGAATGTGCTCCAGAGCCAGAGTGAGATCCTCCGCCTGTGAAACCAACACAAGGATTCTGGATTTACTGGCGCCATCTAGTGTCCGGCTCTCCTCCCGATGCAAGACGCCCACGCCCGCGCCGGTAATGTGGTTAGTCACCTCTCCTCCTCTCCACTGGTCTTGGTAAATTTCCATCCTTTTTGATGGTGAGCGTGCTAAATGTAGAGGATGAGGAGTGGGTGGCACACCTGGGTGGAGTGAGGAGATTTCCTGCAGAGCTCCAAAGAGGCAGCAGCTGCCATCAGCAGAGACGTCCGCTGGCCCATGAGCAGAGCGCGGTCAGGAGGGCACAGCAGGGAGAGCTTTAAGGTCAAGCAGAAAAACAAATTATTTATCTCTGGCAACTGAAGGAAAACAGGAATGCACTGCTTCAACTAAAGGCTGCGGGTTTAACCTCAAGAGAAAACATTTATACTTTGATGAAATTATTTTAGCAACTACGGAAAATGAAACCACTGTCCAGCTGAAACCGGAGGTTTACAATAGGAGTAAAACGATTGTTGTTTTCTAGCAGATTCTGATCTCCCGATTTTTTTTTTGTTTGTCTGAAATGTTGCCAAATATAGCAGGAAAGCTGCTGAGTTGACAACAGTGAGTGACTTCAAACAGTCTGTCAGTCAAACGTTTCACTGCAGAGCAGAAGAGGACAGCGGCTAATTTCTAGATCTTTGAGGTGGATTAGATCCTCGTCACGTCTAAGTATCAGCTGGTCACCAATCTACCAAAAATAAGAAAATTGGCATCAATAAATGGTCCACCCCTAGTTTATGTACACCAGATAAAAAATAAACTTTTTTTCTCAAATCCGACCAACCTTCTCTTATTTTAGGTCAGTTCTAACTACCACAATTATTTATCTTTGCTGAAACATAAATAATTTTATGTTTTCAGATGAATAATCTCTAAGAGATTTATTTACTCATGTCTTTAAGATCAGAAGTTTACATATTTAAAGAGATTATTGTCTCTTTAAATAATGACATGATGTAGAAACCGCTTTTAACCACTTAACCCTGTTAATGCAATAGTAGAAATATATTTAAATATGCATATAAACACAGAATTCAATTACTTTTTAGTAGGAAAATAAAAAATGTATTGCCTTATGCAATAACCTCACATTCTTTTAGTGAATTTGAACCAGTTCAAGTTCAAACTTTACCACTGAAAGAGTTTTTGGTCGAACATATTTACAAAGTTGCTTTCATCTGAAGTGTAAAATAATTTTGTACAGTTTGGGCTTAATTACTGTTCTCAATGTTGTTGTAGCAGAAAATGACATGTTTGGAGCCTGCACACTCCAGTTAACAATCAATAGTTTTTTCTTTTTCCAAAGTTTTTTGGGGGAACTGAACCAAGCGCTGGTGCTCCTGTATGTTAGTTTTTTTTTTATTAAGTTAACAATGCATTGTAAACAAACAGGTGTAAGTTGTGTATAATGCTGAAGAGGTGAATGGTAAAACTGTCTCTTTTGTCAAAGCAACATTTAATCCCTTAATTGTGCCTGAGTCAGCCATGGCGGGGTCAACCGGCACACTTACCTGGTAGGACAGCACAAAGAAATCCCTCATTCTGTCAGGTCTGCTCTCGCACTGCAGAGCCGAGTTCCAGGCTGAACAGAAGCACCACTAAATGAGGCTGCCGCAAGATTTTAGGTGATAGCACAGCGTGTCATATTAAAGTGGCAAGGAAAGAAAGAGTCGGTACCAATCTTTCTGAACCAGTTAGCGTCCTCGGCGCGCCGCTCAGCAGTCATATTAGACTGGTGTGAAATTGTCTGCAGAGCTGTTGGGAGGAGAAAACTTTCAGGGTTATAGAGACTTTAGAGGAAATGTGAAGTAAAACGGCTGAAACCAGATATTTACATACAGCAGGGGTCAAACTCACGAAATGTTCTTAAAGGTCCAGCTGTGCCACAATGTATTGATAAAACCCATTAAACTGTTAAAATATTAATAATTAGCTGCCCTTGCAGGATTTTGTGATTGTTCTTGTGGTTTATTTTGTAATCAAAATCAAATTTTGTGATGGTAATTCAGAAATATCCATCCATCCATCATCTGGGACTCTGGTGCCTCTGGGGCTAACGTTGCGGGCGAGAGGCGGGGTCACCCTGGACAGGTCGCCAGTCTGTCGCAGGGCAACACAGAGACAGACACACTCACACTGAGGGAGAATTTAGAGAGACAATTTAATTCAGAAATAATCCTGAGGAATTCTCAGGATATTTGCGCTAAGATATCATGTAAAATGTGACTTTTTATTACTCGCCATATCAGTCATATACTGACTGATAATTTGACATCAAGTTTTGAACAATTTTAAGAAAGAATTTCAGTAAAAGCAGAAAAATATGGGGATTTGATTTTGTGTGGATTTTTCGGTGAAAAACTGGACAGATTTATTGATATAAATGTAAACCCATCTGGTTTCAGATGTTTATTATTTATAAATCTGCTCACCCTGTTTTAGATACAGCAGGATCTTGTCCAGATTCACATCCCTGCAAGGCTTGATTGTTTTAGATGCATAACCTTCACCAAACATTATATTATAAAATTTTTTATTTTTTTTATTTATTTTTTTACATTTGGCCTCACCTCAACCCGTCGGCTGAGTTTTCTGCTGAGGAGAACACGAGTCGGACCAAACACCTGTGAAAATAAAAACAAAGAACCCGACACTGACCTCGTTTTCTTTCACCTACTAACATTGTTAAACAGAAACACAGTTTCTGTGGGAAAGCTGGAGAAAATGGGTCACTGGATCATTGGAGGTGACCGAGAAGCAGAATCACTACAATTTGTAAGGCACTCCAGCTAAAAATAATTACTTTATTTATGCAAATCCAGCAACAGACCCACAAAGCACTGAAATGTTATACCTGACATCATTTTATATCATTTTTATTTAATATTGAATTGTTGCTTTTAAGTTCATGAAGGAAAATAAATGAGAAAAATAACATTCTTTGCAACATCCACTATGAAAAGTGAAAAGAGAGCAAGAAGTTACTCAATAATTACAAAAACATTCAAGGCTGTATTCATTAAATCAACAATAAAAGTTGCAAACAATACATCAATCTCCTCATAAATATATTTTACTGACCTAAGACCCATCAGAACGTGAGCTTTGTCTTTTGAGTTCTCACATAAAACCTCCAGAGCTTTCACTGCGGTTTCCTGTCTTCCATTCTGTCCAAACAAACAAACAAACAAACAAACATTCCCATCATGAATACTGAGAACAATCAGACATTATTTAACTGTGATACTGTCTGAAAAAACCTGTTCATATCCTGTGAATTTTTATGAGTTAAAAAGCAATTAATTGTGAAAGGAAGTGTTATATAAATAAAAATATGTATTCATTGAAGTACGATGTACCGATTCCTTGAATGACTCGAGTACCTCGATTATAAAAATTCGTAGAGGAAAACTGCCCCCCTCGAAGTTTATTAAATTCTGTTTTATTATTAGTGTACCATGTTGCGGTCGGGGGATTATTTATGTTGCGTAATGTTCTCTCTTCCGCCTTTGAGTTGCCAATGTTGAGATCCGGTAGTAATACTGAAAATAGCAGAATTTACCAATGTTTTATTTGATCAGGTTTTTTATGTCATTACTCAATAATCATAATAATTATCAAAGTCTGTCTTGGTAATGTGAAAAAGTCTTTGTATACTTGATGATATGGACCTAAAGACCGCTGGATATTAAAACATTTGATTAACGTTATTTTCTGTCAATTCTCAACTCCTGTCCAACAACATGTGATCCAAGTGACTGTGATTCCTCATCACCGTCCTACACATGAACACGCTCGTTTGTGTTGAACTGAACGTGTGTCCGAACTGCAAGTAGCACTGATGAGGCGCTCTAATCATCATGATAACACCACGGCCCTGGGAAATGTGATGAATTTTCAATTTGACCTAATCTCGTGATTGGAACGAGTAACGAGCGGCGTGATGAATTCTACCTCCAGAGCAATCTGAGCTGCCAGACAGAGGAGGCAGGAAGCTGCGCTCTCTGATAGCAGCAGCCTGTCTTCGCTGGATACAGGCGACTTGGACAGAGCTCCCATCGCATTCAACGCCTCTGCAGCTGTTGCAAAGAAACAACACAAATCATTTGCTGAAGGAAAAAAAAAACTGTCTCAATAGTTTAATGTAGATACCTTTCTGGACGTTGTCGTCCTGAACAGCGATCTTGAAAATGCAGAACTGAGTGAAGATACTCTCAGGATCAGACCTTTCTGCTTCTTTAATTGCTTCTTTAGCCTGAGGACACAAATGTAAACAATTTTCAGAAAATTACGATTGATGTTTAACATTTTGTGCTTTTTTTAATACTTTCATTTATATCTCTACTGTTTCTAATGATAGAACAAATGCTTTATAAAAAAAAACATCCAGCCATTTTTTTGGCAATAAGTTAATGGTTTTTTTGGTGTCTGGAAAACTGGAAAATGAGCCGTTTCAAAAACCTCCACAATGCAACATCATGAAGCAACCCCAGCAAAGCCCAGATCGTTACCCAGAAAACTGAGCACCAGCACCTTTTGGTTAGCTAATTTTACCACTGTATCTGCTGTACAATGGCTGCTAGAAAAGACAAGTGTTGTGTTTTTGACTTACCATTCAGAAACCATTTGATGCATTCTTGTTGGTTGTGCAGAAGGCTCCATTTCTCCTTTTCAAAATATGTGTGGTTGCATCGTTTTGCAACTACTTTTATGTGCAAGTGTAAAAATTGGCCAAAAGCAGCTAATTTGTATTTAGTGACAAGAGTCCATAAAATGAGTCATTCTGAAAAGAGCTCAAAACAGGCAGAACTGACTAGACTAAAATCTCATTACCTAAGAATAATTTTGTGCAAAAAAATTTAATGAACATGTTTTGTATAATCCATAGACCTACCCTAACCTGTTTAAGTAAGAATTATAAGTCACATTTAACAAAAATCGACTGATTTGATTTGCATTAACTCCTGCAGCAGAGTAGTTTCAATCACAGCAGCTGATGCTTGGGTAATTTTACCTTTTCTAACTGCTGCAGGTGCAGCAGGCAGGACGCTCTGTTCCTCTGCAGCTTAGCTAGATTTGGCTCCATCTGACCTGCCTTGAAGAAGCTGAAGGAGTAGTTATACCACTGTAGAGCCTCTGCATAGTCACCAGCCTGAAATGGCAACGCAGAGACAATCAGCCAGAAGAGGTTTTGGCTGATCAAATGGTAATCAAGTTGGCTGATCAAATGGTAATCAAGTTTAATCAAATGGTAATAAATCAGATTTTCTTTTGTAAAATAAGTTCAGCGCACCTCAAAATGTTTTGACGCCCGATCCCACAGTATGACGTGCAAACTGGTCAGCGCATCAGGAGTGAGCTGTTTACCACTGTAGTGGCCTGTGGGAGGTAAAACTGATTTTTACAGTTTTCCCAGTGAAATTCAAGAACTTTTCAAACCTTTTCAAAGTTAAGTTACTTTAACTTTTTCAACACAAATAAACTAAAAAAAAGATAAGTTTCAATTCACTATTTTATAATATAATTTATTACTATGAATAATGTCTTGAGATAGTATTCTACATTTTACAGCAGGGATACGGTTAACTAGAATATAAAAAAATATATGTTTTGAAATCTTTCATTTCATTGGTCAGAGAACAAAACACTAATTTAACAAAAATATCCACAATTTCAATAACTTTGTTTAAAGTTTAAAACATTACCCAACATTTATGTTAGTAAATAAACAGATCAGTAAGTTATGAAGCCACTAGGAATAATAAATAATCAAACATAAAATACTGCCAATGATAAATTCTCCGGCATTTAGCAAATAGAAATAAATTTGGTAGTTCTAAAAAAAACAAAAGAAGTTTAGTCTGATTTAACTTCAGACAGTGAGAAAAAATATACATATATTTAAACATCTGTTTACAACTCTTTATTTCCAATTTTAAGCATCTGCATAAAAAACTGCAGCACAGTTGCAATAATTAAAAATAATTTGATTGCAACAGCACCGGTGATGATGTCTTCTATCTTCTGTTTGGCCAGCAGCTCTTTGTTTCTCTGCAGCAGCAGCTCAACATGCAGCATAAGAGCAGCGCCCAGGTCAGGGGACGAGCCAAAGTGCTGACACACACGCTTCAGATAGTCAAACGCCAGCATTTCTCTACAATAATCACAAAAGCATCCCATTTTAGTCTGGACAGGAGGTGATAAATGTATACATGTCAATTTATTGTTAGGTGTAAACAAAGATGGAAAACAAGACTCTTTTTTTTTTTTACCTGTCTTCAGACATGAGAAGTTTCACTGCACTGAGACAGACTTCCAGAGGAACTTGTGATTCCAGCATCTCATCAAGTCCTGGAAAAATGTTTGCAAAATGCTGAGAATCTCAAAGTCATCTGCAGAACTTTTTTTCACATTTTGTAACAATAAAACCACAAATATAATCATATTTTATTTGGGTTTGAGCATCACAAGAAATTACACCTGGTTTAGAATTTGTTTTTAGAAATAAAAATTTTATCTTTGAGATGTGCATCAACAATGAAAGTAAAATCAAAACTATTAATTTCAGCTACAAATTTTTTGGATATAAAGATTTGAATTGAAAGACTGATTCTTTTTATTTATTCACATTTTGCTCATTTTTTGTACATCCATTTGCATCTTAAATGATAAGTTTTCCTTCCACCACCCTGCTATGCACCACTTTGTAATGATTAAATTTAATTGAATTATGTCGCTGTAGCTTAAATTTAAGTGAAAAATACAAAGGAAGTCTTTTGTCCCTCCATCTTAAACCTCCCAGTAGTTTCAAAGACTCCCTGAATGTTGAGGTAGCGACGCCCCACTGTCCATTGTTAATAATATTCTGTATAAATAATTCATTAACTAACCTGCTCTGATGTGATTGTCTGGGGCCTCGGATCTCAAGAGGATTCTTATCTTTAAATAAAGCCCAGATGTGCTCACACACTCCTGTCAAATTCACACAGAGACAATCAAACACAAAGTATGACTGTCCTCTAAATCACAGTCTCGTGTCTTACCTTGTTGGCTAAGATGACGGCATCGAGCGCCTTCTCCTGAAACCTCTGACAGTCCCACTCTAGATATACTGTAGCAAGCAGACGCAAATCTTTGGCCTATTTTGATAAAAATGGAACAAAGTTTAAATCTGTAACCATTTTTCAGATTTTTCTGAACTCTGAACTTCAGTCTCACCAGAACGTCTGCTCCAGGGCCGTACTTCGCACTTGTTTTACCGATGTCGTAGCTTTGGCTGGAAAAGAAGAGTTACTGTTGTCCTCTGTTCTGTTTTTAACCACAAACATTAAATATCATAATTACCTCAACCAGAAAGTACTGTCCTCAAACTTCTTCAGATTATAGGTGTCGACACCGAAGTTGTAGCACATTAGGGAGAGGTACGCCGTCTGTGTTCAGAGTGAGTTCACAGTTAGCTTCCCCCTCACTTTCAGCAACAATATGCACAGTGAATGTGACAAATCAGTAAATAGAGTTGTAAATGTGCAAATGGAGGGATTGTTTTACATCTTTCGGTATCCGCTGCAGCATGTCTTTACATCGTTGCATGTAGACTGTGGCTTCTCCGTTATTCCCTTGGGATACGGCCTGCAACCGAGGTCAGACTTTAACTTTTATTATTCCCTGTCAGATATTAAAGATTTTCCCCTCTCATTGTTTCTCAGTTCACATTTCAGCTGTCTCACACTTCACACTGCAAGTCTGTCAGAACAGCACTTGCTGAGCTGCCAAATATCACAAGAACAAATATTCACATCGTAGGTGTTGAACATCACATGCGCTCACCGACTCTGCCTGGCATGACAGAATTCGAAGCAGGTCCTTCTCCACATCCGCCTTGGAGGAAGTAACGTCGGCTGCTGCGTCACCTCTGGACATCAGTTGGCTGTAGAGGATTTCCAGGCTCTAGAGACGTAGCAAACAAAGCTTTTTTTTTTTCATAAAAACACCATGTTTCTGTTTGCTCTAAACTTGCACCGACTGAAGCTCTCTCTCTCAATCTGTGCGTTCATTTTTCTTCACCTTGACAGCAAGCCTCAAGAAATGATCTGCCATCTGGGGATTTTTGCAGTCCAGCCAGGTTCTGCCCGTTTTGCTGGCCATCTGTAAAGATTAGACACTGATAAATGGGCCTTCTCCTCATGAAATGCTGAGCGCTGGTCGAGGAGGGCCTACAGTGCTGCTCACCAGGATCTGCTTGCGGATGGCGCCCTCTGTTGGATTCTCAGGTTCACAGCAGTAAAGCAGACTGCATGCGGCATGACGAACTGTGTGATGGAAATGTTTAAATATGATGCGACATTACTGCGACTGATTCTTTTCACAGCCTTCCTTCTGAGTCTGAACTTCACATCTATCAGCATAAATACTGTTAAAGCTTATATTTAGGCAGATCATGAGATTAGAAGTGTACCTTTGGCTTTTTGGACTTTACTCAGAGCACCACCAGCGTTCTTGGTCACCGACCAGTTCCACAACTGGATGGCACATTCATCAAGCTGGAAAAGTTACAGAGAATTAATGATGAAACTCATACAAATACAGTCCTTTATAAAGTATTTAATACATGCAACTGAGTCAGAATCAAACAACATAGAAAAAAGTCTTACAGTTACTACTTTCATATTTTACATGAAAGTAGGAGTAGGAATGGAAGGAAAAGGATGTGTAGTTATTTACATTTTTACATACTAAAGTCTGAAAATGTGCCACGGATTTGTATCCACTCAACTGGAATTTTATTTAATAGATGAAAACAATATTTTATGCTTGTGAGGTGAAAGAAAATGTTTTTGTTTTCAGAAATATAAATCTTAAAACTGTGGCATTTAGAAATAACTCTCCTTGTTTTCGGTGGAAATGGAACTGCAAGTCTTTTTGAGATTTTTCTACCTGGCTTTCATATGAAAAGACCAAAATGGCCGCCCTCGTTCTTTGAAAAACAATGTGTTGCCACAGATTTTCAATTGAATGTAGGTTGAACCATTCTAAAAATGTAATATTGAAATTGTTGCTCTGGTTGTAAAATGGGCCAGTTTCCCATTGCTAACTGTATAATCAATCAATCAATCAATCAAATTTTATTTGTATAGCACATTTCAGCTACAAGGCATTTCAAAGTGCTTTACATCATAAACACAAAACACAAAGGCATGCAACATAGAATAAAATACCAAGTGTTTCCTTTTTTTCCCCCCTTTTTTTTCTCTTCCTTCTTCCCTTCCCTTCCCTAAAGACAAAGTATAGTTAATAAATTTTGATTGTTTTCTAACATTTACTTGTCTAGAACAGAGTCAACTAGTGAAATTGGCTATAAATCATGTCCAACAATCTAATCTACCTGTGAATGCGGTATTTTCGACAAAACATCTAATCCAGACACAGTAGAAAAGAGTTTCTCGATGGCCTCATCGAAATCTGGCATCTGTGTCTGCAGCAGGTTGTCTGTGAGAGCTGAATAAATAAAAAAGACAGGACAAGTCAACAGGATGAGAGCAAAGACATACATTTTATGTTTAACATGCGTGATGGCAAACGAGTCTGTAGGAAAAGCTCTAGAGAGGATTTGAGAAAATAAAGTTATCTAATCACATATGTTTTCCAGCTTCAGTATTTTTATTTTCTTTATAATCCACCCACGTTTGAAAAGCCTAAATATTGCTGTCTTTGACGTGGGCCAGTTCTAATGTGGTCAGGATTTTTTTTTTTTAATCTATAGTATGGTACTTTACTACTTAGCTTTTGTAAGTTAAATAAAAGTTTCACACATTACAAATTAATTACAAATACAAAAATCCAAACCAATCACTTTGTTCATTGTCTTCTCTTGCGTATCTAAAGCTCGAAAAAGGTATTTGGTAACAAACCTGAGTGGCACAAGGGGGAATTAAATTACATTTTCGACCAAAGCAACAAGTTGTCGCAGGTTAGCTTCTCTGTTGGCTAACGGTCCTGCTAGCATGTAAGCTAGGTTCGTTACAACAGGAAATGACACTATTACAAAGTTTGTTGATTACAATTAATATAAGTCAAGTCGTAAATGACTCACCTTTCACAGTCGATACAAAATGCTCCATGTTTGATGTTTCAGAGCAAAGAAAACCCTCAGGTTAGTTTCTTGTTTCTGTTTCACTGACAACTCAAACGCCGCGAAAATCAGTGTGAAGGGAAAGCTGCGTTCACAGACACTCGGAATTCCGGAAGTCCAATAACATAACAACAATAAAAACATTTTTCATACTTCTGCTACAGTTAGAAAGATAAAACGTCTTGAAGTATAGCAATTTTAATAACTTGCCTTTTTTGTTTTTCGATTCCATAAATTTTTGGACCTTGAAATGATGTATTTCTAGAATCAAGCCAAGAACAGTGAATGGAGCATAATCAGTGTTATTAATTTAGTGTTATGTGGAATTGACAACCCCAAATATTCACTCCTTTTTTACTATAGCGATTACCTCGAGTTCTTTCCCATGGTATATATCCATTAATTTTACTGACAGTAGTATCCTATTCGGTGAAAACATCATCAGATGGTTTAAAATGGTTTGACGTGATTACATTTGGTGAGTTTCTTACATTTAATGTTTTTTTTATAAGATGTGGCACTGCATGTCAATAAATTCAAATATAATCTAAAAGTTGACTCATTTCACTCACGAAAGATTGATCACAAGCTTGATTTCTATGATACATTATTAACTCAACTTTTGATATTTCAATTTCATTCTAAGCAATTTTTATATTAAACCTAACTTTGATGATGACAGATGTACATTTTACTCCTTCTGCCAGACATAAAACTGTTTGGAAGGCCGAGGTTCTGGTTACGGGGCTTTAACTGGGCCATCCACTGGAGAAAAACGTTTCTACAGGTTCATCTGGGCTAAAAGGAAGAATCCATGCTGTGTGTGTAGAACCGGTCAGTTCCCTATAGCGAGCTTTGAACAGAACCATCTAAAATAAATGACTTCAAATCCACCCTCTCAGCAAGCAACTTCCACCAATTGTTCACAAGGAGACTTATCTGTTGCTCCTTCGTTCTCTTTTACGAGACGCCTAATTCTAAAACAACACACAGGAACAGCATGAAGCTCAACTCTTTCATTGGTTGCTCTTCTTCTGCTTCAACAATCTGCCTACTGTTTTCATTCTACTTATACTTGAAAATATTATTTTCCAGCTTGTTTGTACTCTTAAAATGTAGCCTAATGTCCAATTTTTATTTACATTACTCGACAGTTTGATTGCACTAAACTATTTTTAACAAATATTCAGTATAATGTGTTCACATACTGATTCAATTTCCCTCCTGAATAAATTATATTTGTATAATCAGAAAACAAAACCAGAGTGGACAGAAATTAAGAGTAGCACTGCATCAGTATATTCTTTTTCAAGTAAAAGTAAAAAGAAGCCATCCAAGCAATGCAGCTTCAATTTTATGAGAAGCTTGTTTGTTCTCTATACTGATATATTAATGTTTAAAAGCAGAGGTGGGCAGAGTATCAAGGAACTCTCAGGGAAGAGTTGCACTAATTCAGGAGTAAAAGTAAAAAGTAAAGAGTAAAAAACGTATTTCATTACAAGGCTAAGTACTTAAGTAACTTATCAGATCATCTATTTAATATTAAAATACTGCAATCAGATAGAAAAATTTAAAGTTATCTACAAATTTTGGAATTTTAAATAATTAAATGAAATGATTACAAAATAACAGATTCAGCCAGAAGAAACACTTTTCCCAATGAAATTACCAAACAATCCTATGAAACTAAAACAGCCAATAATGCAAATTAAGGTAAAGTACTTCCAGTACCATAGCGTTAAAATAAAAAAAAGATTGCGTATAAAGAAGAAGCCTCACTTGGACTTAAATTCTAGGTGTGACTATCTCATCCATTTTATTTTTTATTCCTACAGTGAAGTTACTTAAAGTGGGAAGAGTATCCAGAAATTTACTGAAGTAAAAGTAGTGATACTTTATAATCATATCACTCAAGTAAAAGTGGAGTAAAATACTACTAAAAATATTCTTTTACTTAAGTAAATGTAATTGAGTAAATGTAAATAGTTACTAGCCAACTCTGTTTATCTGTCTGTCACCAGACAGACAAAAATACAAAATTATCGGCAAAGTCTGGAGTTTTATAGACAAAAAAAAAAAAATTAGTACATCTTTTATTTTATTCACTCATTTTCTCGAACAAAAACATGCTTTAAATGAGCAGTGTCAAACTCCAGTCCTCCAGGGCAGTTTTTAGATACAAGACACTGGAATGAAATGGCTTAATTGCCTCCTTCTTGTGTAGATCGGTTCTCCAGAGCCTTGCTAATGACCTAATTATTCTATTCAGGTGAGGTTCTGCAGAGGCACATCTAAAAGTTGCAGGGCGGTGGCCCTCCAGGACTGGAGTTTGACACCTGTCCTTTAAACACAAGGGAAAACAAAACAATTAAAACCAGGGCCAGCCCAAGGCATGTGCAAGCAAAGCGGCTGCTGAGGGCCCCCACACCACTATGAGCCCCTAAGAGCACCAAAGTAACACGGTAGACAAATATACATGTATTTTAAATAACACTGAATATAGCAATCTAAATGCTATTACACATGAAAAAACAAATTGTGCATTTTTTATATATATAATGAATAACCTCTTCCTGTCGATGGTTGTCGATGGGAAATATAAGCAATTCAATTTTGTGTTTATCAGCTGCAGTTACTTTCAAATAGTTACAATAAAATGGCACACTTAAAAACTTCTGTGAATTTCAAAATCTTCTTTTCTTTTTCTTAATTTTCTTTTATTTTGTTACTCCTGTAAGATTAAAATCAATAGTGATAATAGCGCTGGTATAATGCATGCTAATTACAAATGATGCTGATAGTAGGTGTGTTACATACAGAGAGTAGCTTAACAATAATAAATCATCTGGTGTTGACATGTTGGTACGAATACTTCCATTTGTGCAAAAACATTAAGATTAAAACTCAGTTAAAATGCTGCTTGGGGATATTTTTAGAAGGCGTCTCAGTTTCTAAAATAAATGAGAAAATTGGGTTAGGTACAGATTTGATGGTTTGATAAAATTTTAAGTCAATTTTGCAGTTATAGTAGCGTCTGTGTGTTAATTCACCAAAAAAATGTGAATTTAATGGTATTCAATTCTTGCATAACCACAACTACAGACTGTAGCTTCTCTAGTTCCTGTTTTTATTTAAATAAACCATGCAGAGGTTTGTACACTCTCTTTCCTAACCACCAAGATTTTCTCAAGAGGATTTTATGAGTCAAAAGATAATTAATCTGTGCTGTAAACACCGAAGTGCGGATATCTAAATACTTAAGTTGTGACTGCATGTTCCCAAAAAAGAAAGAAAAAAAGATTCATAGCTGAGATTCGGTGAATGGTTTCTCATGCTCTCTTGACACATTTTACATTTTTGTCCTTGTTAAGTGATAGAAGAGAGGCGCAGGGGCACTTGTCCACTGTTTCGCCATCCACTCCCACAGAAAGCAGCTGAGTCCAGATGTGGATGGAAAATACGAGGAAAGGATGTTCTTATTTCAAGAGTCGCCAACTCTGACCTGCAGTGATTGTTGTGGTGATAAAAGAAAACAGTCTGCAGCACATCCACACACTGCAGGGTCCTGCTGGACAAAGGACGATTATTTACTTTGATATAAAAAGCAGCGTATCCTGTTGCCAAAGTTAAAAATAAATCCAGCCCATGTTTATCCTAAAAGCTTGAGCCGATTGATTGAATCAAAATCACAAGAGCTGTTTGGTTTTTACTGTTTTTTTTTCTCCTTTTGACAAAATCATTATGATACCTTTAACCTCAACTTCACAGGGGGCTGATTGTTTAACACAGGTCAGAGGTCAACTTAGTAAATGATCAAAGTTCGGTCTTGATCTGCTGCACAATTATAATACGTCTTTAGAAGGTTTTTTAATCATGTTTTCTGATCAATTTGACATTTGTTGCAGAAAACAATTAATAACCAGTTTTACTAAAAAGTACAAAAACATTTGAACCACAAGCTAAAAGCATTAAACATTTTGAGTTCATAAAGGTTCTCTTTTTATTTATAATCTTTAAAATATTTTCAATACAACAAAACATGAATCATAAAACAATCATCAACTCAAACTGAGGTTGTGTTGCTGTGGTACAATGAAATACTGAAGTAAATACAAAACATTCTGCAGATTGCAGCTGTGATGTTGAAGGAAAAGATACAAGTTCTTGAAAACTTTTTAAAATAGAAATTTTACGTGCTCTATGAATCTGTGCTTGCTACACATTTCTGTTTCATTTTCTTTGGTTTTATTGAAAACATAACATTGTGCATAATTATAAAAAAAAAACAACATGCAGTTCTTTTCAATCATCTCTGACTTTGATATTTGTACAGCTGCAAGTCTTTTGGGATGTGTCTCTGTCAAAAATCAATCCGTTCTTCTTTTCAAAAAAGCTCAAACTCAACATGATTTTTTTATTATTATGCTAAAGAATACACAATTCTATCCAGGTCTGGACTTTGACTGGGCCATTCTAACATTTGATGCTTTAAACTAAACCCTGAAATGGAAATACTGGGAGATTGTTTAAGGTAGTTTATATATATTTACTAATGTTCTCCCCAACGCATGATGCTGCCACCACCTTCACTGAACAGCCTTCTTTATGCTGAGGCTAAATTACTCACTGGTTGACTTGATTTACTAAGAAAGTTAATCTTTTTGAGCTTCAAACACCTGGAAAAGCTTCAATATCAGTGGCAGAAGCAAACTTTGTATCCATGAAAGAATTTCAAATTCTGGTCAGTTAAAGTTTTAATGCTAATTACTGATAAAATGACTGGTTTGCAGAGTTGGGTAGAGATTACATTTACTCAGTTATATTTACATCAGTAACTTTTGGGAATAAATGTACTTTTAGGAGTACTTTTACTGTGCTGTACTTCTTACTTTTGCAGGAGAAATGTACTATGAACCATTGCTATTCTTGAGTCTGGATTCTTTCACTGAGTGAATAAAAAGTTTGTTTTGACCAAATATTCACCAGATATACACACGGCTGCAGTTGTTGTTAGTTTAATCAACTTTACATTGAATGAAATTGATGTGTGAAAATGTTTCTATTGCCTGAGTTTTTAACTTTTGCAATTTTGTTATTAATTTATATGGTCTTTAAAATAACATTTTGCATAATTTAATATTTTTGACCAATTAATCATGAGTCGAAGCCTTTTCACCAAATACTTTTGTATTTTTCAGTAAAAATAAGAAGTAGTGCTCCTCTTATAAGAGTTAAATTGTTGGGTACTCTATTCTCCTCTGCCACTTTGTGATCTTTGTACAATGTTGCTTCTGTATTGGCCAAAAATAAGAGATCTCAGTAAACTTGTTGGGTTTTAATGTGAGAGTAACAGTAAATTAGGATGAAAACAAATGCACCAGGGGAAAAACGCATCTTCTATGGTATATAAGCACTTTCTACGATTTGTTCAGTCCAATTTTTTTAGACTGTGACGTTGCGTCCTTCCTGTGTGCCTCCACAAAACTGATGTCACGCATGGATAAGTGCAGCTCAGAGACTGAAAGGGAGGAGAAGTGATCCAAGGCGCGCAGGAAAGCCGGTCGCTGATTGATTCTTCTTCTGGTTTATTACGCGCATTAAGAAGCTCTAAAAGGGAGCCGGTTAAACTTTTGTTTTCCTTTATATGTTAGCTTTCCTCTCTCTCTTTTTGGTGCACCTGTCCTGCTGACACAGCGGTCCATCCGTCTCTCCACCGCGGGCTCTGGAGTTGGGCTTCCCAGCTGCTGCGCAGGAGAGCTCCCCCGCGAAACCTGGATGGACATGGGATACATCAGAACCGCCGCAACTTTGCGCTTGTTCACCTGAAAAAGGCTTTGCAGATTTAAAAGACGCGTTTTGAAAGGATAGAGAGCGCTCCAAAGGGGGGGACGTTTGGTAGACATCTGGATCTAAAAAACCTCCGAAAGGGACCTGATATTGTAAACGCAACTTTTGTTTATTTTTTTGATGGTGGAAGGATGATTTCTTCCAGCTGCTTCCAACTGCTCGCCGTCATCTTCTGTTGCGCATCACTCACAGCTGGTAAGATATTGAATACAACTGTAGAGAAAAAATTGTAGCGTGAATATTGGGCAGTTTGGTTCTTTCAATGAATGATTGCAGCACTTCTGTTTGATTTTGGCTCTACTCTTAAAGGAAGCTCTGAATGTGAGTCGTTTTATACTGCTGGTTGTAACCTATGGAGTCCAACTTTTATGGGTTATTTTTTTAAATACAGAAAACAACTTGCACCCACATTTTAGGATTTTCTGTTTGAAGTTCTGACATCATCCGCTAGAGGCAGTATTGTCCCTTTGAAGTTTCTTAAAAATTTGGGTCGTAAAAATCAATTGAACCTGGCAGGTAAATTGGGAGATTTCTTTCTGGAAACATGAGAGTCATTTCATAGACACATTTGGTTTTCCCAGATTTTCTCAAGACTTTGCTCTTTGTTTTATTTTTGAGGGGAAACAGTTTATTCCAGGAATTGTTATCTCTGAGTGAAGAAGACAACATTGCAAGTTTTTCCTCTCTCTTTTTTTCTGTTTGTGAAATCAGCTTCATTGTTTGAGAGCAGCTCCTGCAAAACGACACGGAGCAGAAAACATGGATGTTCCTCCACCTTGTGTCAGGTCGATACACACTACGGCTTCCAAATAAACAACCCATCCAAACAAAGGAAACACTGTTCCCATTCTTACCCTTCGCCTCCCTCCTACTCACACACACTTTGAGCATATGAAGCTTTTGTTAGCAGTGTTTTTAAGTAGATTTCCTTCACTGTCCACACAAAGCGTGGGAAAGACGCACGCAGGAAACGGATGCAGCGACAAGAGGTAGCTTGGGATTGTTCTGGCTAGTAAAGGTCACGGAAATGTGACACGCTACCTGAGCACAAAAAATGTCTTCCTGTAACTTCTTGAGATGATTTTTAAATATCTCAAACCTGATGCACAAGACAATGGCAGAAAGGAAGCAGGGGGCATTGTTTCTTTGCAGTGGTAGAGTCATTAGTCATTTTATAAGACACAATCTGCTGATGTGTGTAACAGATTTGCTGAAGGACATAAAATTGCGATGAGTTTCTCTTAACTCAACAAAAGGATCAGAATTGTTTTTTTATCGTTTCTGAGTTATGCAGAGAAGGAATAGCACTTTTAAAGAATAAAAGCACTTTTTTAGTCAATTAGGGAGTCAAAGGAACAAAGTCACATAATTTGGTAATATTTAACTTTTAAGTTGCTTCAGGTTAGTCAACTTTGAGCAGTTAAACGCTTCTTCCTGCAAGAGAAAAAATTCTTCTAACTTCATAAATAAGCTTTGGGAATCATATTTTTAATAAATGTGGAGTCTAGCATTGCTTTCATTTATTGCATTTCCCTCATATACATAAAGCAGTAAAATAGGAGTGGCAAGAGGTCAGCCAAGTTCAGCGGGGGCTCATTGCTCGAGCCAAAAAAACAAAAACCTGATATGGACTGTCAAACAAGACGAAGAAAAATCATTCCTCCCAAGACGTCCTTCTTTACAAATTACTCTATATGTCTCTGTTCTTATTTGACTATTAGAACATCTGGTCCATCTGGATGCATGCAGCGACATATTTTCCTGAAGTCCTGCAGGGAATTTTAATTTTATGGGGCTTCTGTCTAACTACCTGCCCTGATTACACGTTATGGAGCAGGAATTCTTTAGGTTTACTTATCTAGACTCCCATGCAGGAGACTCCTGGTTCTTGGCTCATCTCAGCTTTATATAACTTAGATTGGCCACCCATCAAGTCCAGATGTTCAGTTCTTTTGCTTTTTTAAGAGGAGTCAGAGGCATTTTGCCCCCAAATCTCCAAAGGCTAATAAATGACTAATAAAAAAGAAGCTTGCAGTAACTGTTGTCATAACCTTGCAGTTGGCAGAAAAGGAGAAGAGGTTAGGAAGAATGCTTGTGAAAGAGAACTGCAGGACAAATGTTTCTTATTATGGCAGGTGACTGTGGTGGAGAAAGTGCTGGGAGTTTAGAAAATATAAATCCACTTTTGCTGCATTTAAATCCAATTTATCTCCCTCTCAATTAGGAATGCAAGGTATGTACTGTAGAAGTAATAGAAATGTGGCCTATGATAGAGATCTGTAGCCACGGCTAACCACGGTAAAAACAAACCGCGGCTTGTTGATGACGTAACCGGTTGGCAACAAAACAGAGCAAGCAGGAAGCAGCAAAGGAAGAGCTGGTTAAAAGGCAGATAAACAAGTGATCTGAACCTAGCTCAGGTTTAACCTCCCATGATGTTAGCGCGATGCTCAGATGGAGCGCGGCAGATGTCACGGTCAGACATTGGGGATTTATGAATTTTATATAAATTGTATCACAATATACAGCTCTGGAAAAACATGAAGAGCCCACTGAAGCCCACTGAAAAAATCCTGGTTATTCCACTATCTATTGATTTCTGAACTCTTCCTGAGAGAAAATATTAGTATTGTTTCTAAATAAATATAAACTTGTTTTCTTTGCATTATTTGCAGTCTGAAAGCCCTGTGTCTTTTTAGTTTCTCAACTTTTTCTCATTTTCTGCAAATAAATACTAACGTTTTGCTTGGAATTTCATAGACATGTTACTCATTTTACTCAGACACATACCTATAAAGAGTAAACCAGAGAAAATTGTAATTTTAAGTGGTCTCTTAATTTTTTCCAGAGCTGTAAATTGTGATATGAATTTTATGTCATATCGCACATCCCTTTCTGAATATTGTTTAATGTCATGAAGGTTGAACAAGAGAACAATATTGTTGACTAGCATTGCTAAAAAAATAAAATAAAATAAAAGATAGATTCCCTTTTTCTCTGCCGGGTTTGTCATAATTTCTTATAACAGAGCAGGAAACCAGGAATCTTCACAACCAGGAAGATGTGATGTATTTTCTGCAGAAGAAAAGGGAATTCCGCACATTATTTCCCGCACTTGAAGGGCAGAGTCTTGGGTTTTCCTGTTTGAATCTGTGACTCTATAGTCACCTCTTGCAGTAATACTGTCTCTTATTATGCAACAGCTGCTGCAAGCGACTGTCACGCACAGTTCAAAACAGATGACACCCTGGCAGAGGTCTTTCCTGTCTCAGGACTTCTGTTTATGTAACACTTTGCCTTTACAAACACTTTTTCTTTTGTTTTCTGTAACTTTTCAATTGTTATCTTTCAATTTCTACATGAAATTTGTTCAATATTTTATTTAAAAAGAAAACATTTGAATTGTTTCGCTTGCATTTTCACAAAGTGATGCATGATTGTATTTGTATTCAGGATAAAAGAATTACCAACCATATTTTCTAACAAAGGAAAATGTTATTTATGACAAAATATATTTGTCTTTTGATAACCAAGCTTTTACAATAAGTAAAATCATGTTTATCCAGAAACTTGACTAAAGAGCACATAAGTAAATCTCTGAATTTCAAGAAGGTTAAAGGAAAATTCCTCTAATTTTTCTGGCAACAATCATTTAAGCAATCATATCTGACCTAAAAGAGGAAACATTTTCTCTGGCTTAATAGCAGACAAAGGTTATAAGTCGTTTTATATAGTTTTTATTTTTTTCCACTGTAATTACCACACATTTTTCCACATCTAATATTATTCAATTGGTATATTCTTAGTGGCTTGAGCTGAAAATGACCCGTCCTCTTCCTCCTTAACGCTGTTTGATCCAAGCCTGCTCTTTCCCTTTAATAGATGCTAATAGGAACCAGCTCCAGGGCCTTTGAACCATCAAAATAAGCACAAATTCTGGGATTCTTCAGAAAATATCCAACAGGAATGCATCACACAGCTGGTACAGGGGGTTAGGAGAGTCTGGATGCTTTGCAGGGTCAGAGCTGGACAGCGGCAGGTGGGAATTGTGGGAAAGACGACGATGAGATTTCTCTCTTTATTTTTTGCTCTCTTGTCTTTATTTTCATGCCTGTGACCCCTGTTGTTTCATCCATCTGTATTTCATTACTGAGGAAAAGGGACTGAAATCATCTCAGCTTCAGAGGACAGGATGCCCAGTTTTCACATCGTTTCTCTATTGGCGGGTTTCGATTTTCAAAATGTAAGTCAGACTTATTTATTTAAGTTTGTAACAGCGTTTGGTCCATATCAAGATCTTAAAGTTCTTAAAGGGCCAGAATGTATCAATAAAATCCACTAAACTGTTAAAATATTAATAAATAGCTTCTTTATTATAATATGCTCAGCGAATGTTCTCTGCTTCGCTTACATAAAACCCAGTCTGGCATTTTCCTTCAGTAATTGCAAACAGAATTAATCTGTATGTAATTTAATCTCAGAATAAATCCAGCTGCTTTTCTTCAGAAAACAAACAGCATCGCAAAGATGAAGAAATACACCAGAAAGGTCAGGAAAAAAGATGAGGGTAAGCAGAAAAAACTCATCCCAACGTTTGAACACCTCAAATGAAAAAAGTATTTTTCAAGAGAGATTAACGGCTCTGGGAGGGAATTAAGATAATAATTAGTCGTAGGCAGAGGAGGCAGAGCACCTAAAAATTATACTTAGTAAGAGTAGAGATACTGAAACATAATTTTACTCAAATAAATGTAATAAAACTAGTTACTACTCAACTCTCGTCATTATGCAAAAGAGGAAAGCCGTTGTTGAATTTCAGCTGTGGCAAAACAATCAGTTTCACCACAGCTTTGATCAGATCGAACCAAAGTGAAACATAAAGCACTATTTGTAATAAGAAACATGGTAATGGCAGTATCATGCTGCGATCAGAGGAGCATTTTCTCTGCTGTGTAACTAACAAAAGTATTTCTCCAAAGCGTTGACTCAGGGAGGCTGAGTACATATCCATCTTTCACTTTTAACTCTTATTAAAGAAACAAAGAAGACCAAGTGTGATATTTCCTCCACTTCACAATACCTTTTAGTTTCTATCAAGTAAAATCCTAATATTCTGTTTGGGGTCACAGAATGGGAAATGGTTCAATGGGTCGGTTCGGAGACACATAGAGCAGAAAATCTCTGATGTAGTTAAAATTGTGTGGTGAAACAACATGACAGCGTGTGAGAGAAAAGCCCTCCCAGTCTGCTCAGCCCTAAACAATAAAACAATGATGTTGTAATATTTAGTTAGGAAGTGGATATTAAGTGCCACTGCCAACGTTGGCTCTTTCTTAGCACAACAGCTGTTCCAAATAATAGGAAAATACTTGGCCAGCGTGCAGAGTGTGTGTATTCCTAAACGCTTTGTGCTTGTCAGGGTTTCCAGGTGCAGATGTGCTTACACATGCATGTCCATCAGCTTGGGTTTATGCGACTTCATTGTTTAGGCCTCCCCAAAGACGCTCAAACTCTATTTGAAGGATAGAGTTGATAAAGTTTGTGTTCCTGGGCTGCCGTGTCAGTCTGTTCAGGGATTTTCTGAAAAGAAGGAAACCGCATCTGTGACGGTGATTGCTCCTGAACATCAGAGGGAATCACACAGCGCTTCCTCTGTTAGAGAGATTTTACTATCATTATTGTTACTAAATAATGAGGTGCAACAAGTACACAAAGAACAGCAAACCATATAGAAGTAGCAACAACAGTCACGGGTTATTATAGCATCATGTACAGGGAAGTTAGATAACACACTGAAAGTAGTTTAATAGGTTCAAACTCACAAAACAAAGATTTCTTTTATTGAATTTACATTTCTAAAAAAAAAATTCATTAAAAAAATTGTGAAAACCAAGTAGAATATTATTTCAATGTAAAATAATGAGTTTTTCTATATTATTGATTATAAACTAACTGACATCTCCCCAAAAATTGGAAAAATTTGAAAATGTATAACATTTTTGAATTTATACAATTTTCAAAATGTCTATTTTTTTCCAGAATAATTTTTTTTTTTAATTTATAAAAAATTTAGATACATTTTTCCAATTCAGAAGTGTGGGAAAATGTATTTAAAAACTTGTAAAAATAAAATAAAAATAATAAATAAATACAAATAAAAATTACCTGAATTCAGTTGAAAAAAATTATAAATTTCTTAAAGTTTATAACATTTAAAATTTATGTTAAAAATTACAATTTTTAAATTAGAAAAATAAGAACATTTATTAAAAATTAATCAATCTTTATTTTAAAAAAATACTTGAATTTTTCCAAATTTATGAATAACATTTTATTTACAATTTATATTTTCAATATTACGGCACTGGTATAAAATAACATATAGAGCAGTAACAATGTGTTTCTGCAATGGGGCATGAGTTTCTTGATTTTTAGCTCTCTGGAAGTGATTTGAAACATATTTGACCTGCAGGACAAATAGCAACAGAAGAGAGAATCAAACATTCGGAACACAAGGTCTAAATAAAAAAAAGAATCTGGTTGACACATGCAGCAGCTCTTTGACTGTCCGAGCAGCTGCTCGCTCCGGACCTCCATCCGATTCAACAACCTGCCCTCCGGTGCCGGAAACACGCGCAGCGGGTCATCACTTTGCAGGGGCAGAGGCAGAACGGCACAAAAGAAAGAAACCCACAAGCATAGCAATGCAGTGAATCATGGGAATTTCCACCGGTGTTTTGCATTCCTAGCGAGAAACTGTGACTGACACACACCATTACTGAGGAACTGTAAATGCTGAGCTGTGTGTGTTTATGTGTCTTTGCAGGACAAGTGGACAAGGATCCTAAAATCCGTCCCTCTGATAATCCACTGGTTCTTCATAAAGGAAACTTGTTGAACCTCACTTGCAGGTACGCAGCGCAACACACCAGTGATGGTGAAGTTTATATTTCCCCAAAGCTGCACGAGTTCTTATAGATATTTTAACATAAATTATAATTAACCAGACTTACACTGCAAAAGCACAAAGTTTTACCAAGTATTATTAATCTAGTATCTAGTGCAAATATCTTAGTACACTTGAAATAAGAAGAAATTAACTTAAAAGTTACTTTTCAGCATCATATGAGCTTGCTTTAAATCAATATTTCCTCAATATTGATGAAAAAGTATTTTTTTCACTGGCAGATTATTTAACTTATAATTTATATATGTTAAAATTCGAGTATTTTTTAAAATACTAAAATCCATCATATGTCTTGATGAAAAACTACTTGTGAGTTAGTTTGTCGCATTTGAAGTGTATTAAGATATTTGCACTAAAGTTGGCCAAAAGTACTTGGTAAGATTTTATGTTTTTGGAGTGTCTTAACTTGACATAGTAAATATTTCATAGAAGACATATTCAAAATGTGAATATTTATTATGAAACTTTATTAATTTTTATGCATCTGTTGGTATTTTTGTGGATTTAATCCACATAATATGAAGTTTTGGTTTCAAAGGCATGACTATTAATGGCTAGTTTTAATAACCATACAAAACCAGAGAAATCCAGTTGATATTTATCTAGTTTTTGATTTGTTTTCATAGCAGCACCCAATAGAGAGTTCAAAAATGCAATTGTCTTGCTTTTATATCTTATATGAGGCTGCAGACCAGAGGAAAAATAAACAACCACAGTGTTTGACAGGAACCAGTGGTGGTGGTGGTCCAAATTTATCGGCCTCTTGCTATTTTCCTTAGAGCTGGTGGGACCCGAGTGCGTTACATTCACATTTAGAAAGTATTTAGGGCATTGCATCATTTCGCAGGCTTGCAAAGAATGCGCAGAAACTCGTGGCTATCTAATGTAATGCTTCCCTACAAGGCGATATATGGCGAGCCTCTCGGAGGAGGCATATAGGCCTGCGTTGTTTTCTGTCACTGGATGAGAACTAAAGGTTGGTTGACCCAAAAGTTTCTGCAGGCAAAGTCTACGGCATACTAGACATGTTTGATGTTCCTGTGGGATCGCTTTAATGAGAGTTTTAAAATGGGTTTTGCGTGGAAAGAATGTGTTAGCTGAGCACGTCTTTCAAGAGAAACATGTTCCCATGTGAAAGTTCAAGGTATCGGATGACTCGAGATTAACTCCAAATAAACTCAGGATGAACATCAGGGCAGAAAATCCCCAAAGGGGGGGAAGCAGCCGCTGCCGTTCTGAACCGAAAAGATTGCAAGGCCGTTTGCCAGCTGTGACACTTTAACTAAAAATAGTTCTGAAATATGCACAGAGTTGGTAAATATAATCATCTGCGCCTCTCTCTCTTTCTCTTTCTTTTTTTCAGAGGTCATGGGATCTTACAATGGATTCTTGCAAATCGACTGATCCAATTGGAGGAGGGTGTGAAGGTGGAAAAGTGTGACTCCAAGCATCACTCACACTGCAGCAGACTCACAATTACACACTTAACGGCCAACGACACGGGGACGTATACCTGCAAATACTCCAAATCTGGCTCAGAGCATTCCACCTCAGTTTACGTCTATGTGGAAGGTGAGACGGAGGAAACACTCCTGACAAAATGTTGACCCAATGCAACATCGGGTCAACAGTGCAGGTTTCAAAAACATGCCTCCAATGTTTTTAAAGTCTAATTTAAGAACTAGTCCTGCGAGAAACTTAAATTAATCAATCAAAGCAACACTTCATCTCTGTTTTTAATGCGAGAAAAACGTTATAAAATGATATAAAAATCCCCAAATGTGTTTTATACAACTTCCCCTCTTTAGAAATATTACTCATCAAATGTCTTTTGAATTTTTTTTATTAAAGCAAATACCGATCAGTCCCTTTCAAACAAACAGTTTAGACTTTTGTTCCCCCCAAAATTTCAAGAGCTGATTTTTTTACATGCAAATTTTTTCGGTGCAAATTTAAGTTTAAATTTAATAAATATTTTTCATCAATATCAAGGAATCATTGACTTAAAACAATCTCCTATATACTGCTGAAAAGTTACTTACAAGTTAGTTTTGTTTGGTGAGATTTTGTGTTTTTTCTGTGCAAAAATTAGATATTTTTTATTCATACATGTGCAAATTAGTAGATTTAAAGTACCTAACAAACATCTTTATCTAGAGTGGGAAAAAAAAATAAAAATTCAAGGGATTTTAGCACCAGAAAATTAAATAAAAAATATCTCATTTTAAAAGTTGGCGTATTCAAAAATGTATTTTCAATAGAAATTGATGCATTAAAAGTGCTGAAAGGACACAAATCGTTCTATTTTGTTAAAAAAAAAACTTTTAAAAAATCCTAAAAAAAATTATATTCATTTATTCAGTAAAGCAAGAGGGTTAAGATGCATAACAAAAACAAATAAATCTCTAACCATGCTAGAAAGTGAGACAAAGTGGAGAAATATATTTGAAGAATTGCTTTTCTCTAAAATAAAAACCATAAATATATTCGACAACACGATTAAATCTAGATTTGTAGAAACAGGGAAAGCATTGTTCTTCAGAAGACCTGCCAAGGAATAACAGACCACCAAAACACTCAGACAGGCCAGAGAGGGTTAGGCATCAACCTGAGAGATAACCACGAGGTCAAAGGTTATCCCAAATGAGCTGCAAAACTTCAGAGCGTCAGTCAAAGCTGCAGACCTGCTTTTTATGATAAATGGTCCCAGATTCAAAAAGAAAACATGAAAAAGAAGAAAAAATGCTATTAGAAAATCTGATTTTTTCACATAAAAGATATTTTCCCATGTTTGCCAATAGAGCAAGTAGTTTTTTTTTAATCAATAATAAGTAATTATTGAATTTGAAGGCGTTTCTACATCTTGTTTAAAAGTTAGTTTTGTTTTATTTCAGCTATACTAAAATGCTTGCACTAAAAATTAGAACAAAAATTTTGTGTTTTTGCAGTGAATCAAACGTTTTGAAAGAAAATAACCCAAATCTTGTTCTTTTATCGAGAATAAATTTGCTGAATTGAACCAAAACATTTTTTAAACTTGATGTCGATTCAGGTTTGGATCATTAAAGATCCAAACCAGTTTTGGATCTTTAATGACCATAAGAAATGCTTTATTTGCTTTATTTTGGATTCTTTTTTTTTTTCTAAATTAGTTTCGACTCAGTGATTTTGACAAAAACCTTTGGACACCTCTGCAAAAACACCAAACCCTACCAAGTATTTTTAATCTAGTTTCAAGTTCAAATGTCTTAGTAGAATTTAAATAAGACAAACCTACAAACAAACATTTTCCATAATATAAGGCATCAAAACATCTTTTTTCACTTCTTCTTAAAAGCAAGTATTTATCAGTCCTTGTGAAACAAAGCAATTTTTTAAAAAACGTTTTTCAACATATTTAGACCCCAAATTTTAACTTTATTGATAATCTTTGGTGCAGAATAGTTTAAATATTAATGCACACCAGAAACTCCTCTAGCTATATATACCCTGTTCCGAATTATTATGCAAATTGGATTAAAGTGTCAGAATAATTTGGAACAATGCATTTTGAGTTTTTACTGTTCTCAAGGGGAGCTTTGTTCAGTGAAATTTGATTTATACCGTAATAGTTCATGACTTGAAAATTATACTATTGTTTGCATTGAACATTTGAGAAAATTTGAGAAAATATCACTCGCATAACAATTTGAAACATGGTGTAAAGTTGTGCTTATCCTCCATTTTTCTGGCAGTCTGCAGCCTCCTTCATTGGTTTCCCTCTGGTTTCCTCAGAGAAACAGAGAGTGGGAGTAGTTTGTGCTGTGGTTTCTCCTGGAGGTTAAAGGGTGAGCCTGATTGCACAGGAAACTCTGGTCATTGACTGATTTCCTGCTCCTGCTACTGTTTCCAAAGTCTTCCCTAAAGCATTGCATCGCACCGGTTACAGTTCCTGTACTCTTCAAATGGAGCCTGAGCTGAAACTCCAAAGCTAAGAAGTTTATATAAATACAAAGTTCTTAGATTTGAGTCCAAGAAATGGTTTGCGTTCGAATGAAGCTGGATACTCTTCATTTCCTTCCTTGTTGCTCTGGGAATGTGGTTTCCACTCTGCCCGTGTTTAGTCTGGCAAACTATTTTCAAAGCCCCTCAGTTGTTTATTAGATTATGATACACGCTTACTTCTCAGATAAAAGTCCCTTCATCACAGCAATAATGCTTGACCTCACACCGATCACAGACTGTTTGAGTTCCCATCGTTGTAGTTTGATGCCTGGCTGCCCAGCAGGCGCTAAGCTAAGAGCTCCTCCTGGGCTCTGCAGCCTTATCTGGGCAGAATCAACTAATCGGTTCATCTCTGCGTTGAATTCCTGGACTTTGTCCTTTTTCAGCTCAGGCCATCCAGCGGGAAGGCTCGGGCAATGATAAAAATATGTGCCAATCCTTGGAGCGTCATGGGAAGTTGGAGACAATCCCAACTGACTGAGTGAAGTATGGCTGCACAGACTTTATTTCTAAAGGAGGGATGGACAGAAACCTGAAATACAAATGGATGAAGGCAGAGGAGCATCAATTCTTCCTAATACTTTGAACAATAATGTCATAAATATATTGATTATGACAGGTGTTTTATTTTTAATTTAGATCTTATGACGCATAAATTAAAACATTTAAAACAAAGAAATTATAAAATTTAAGGTGGTTTTCTTATGAAGCAAGATTACTGTTTCATTATTTCTGTTTCTCTGTTCTTGTGTCTTTCTTTCTCTCTTTCTTTCTTCCTTTCCTTCAGTCTTTCTTTCTATTCCTGCTTTTTCTTTTTCTGCTTCCTTTAGTTCTACAATTCTTTCTCTCTTTCTTTCTCTCTTCTTTCCTTTATCTCCTTTCTTTTGCTTTTCCTTTCTTTCTTTTTTCTTTCCACATTTATTAGTTTTTCATCCTTTGTGTTTTTATTTTTGCCTGTCTGTCAGTCTGAATCTCAGTCTGTTTTTCAATTGCTTTCTCTGCTACATATTTTCATATATGGTGGTAACTTTAGTGGCTTTTTTCCTTTGCAGACCCTAAACAACCGTTTGTTGAGCCTCACACTCCTACACCTCTGATTCTGAGCATTTACGGAGAAGAAACGCTCCTCGTCGTGCCATGCAGGACCACCTCGCCTAATACTGTTGTACGCCTGATAGCGGTAAGAAAACCGTCGCACTTCTTCCGCTTGTGAGGTTAAATAGTTGTAAGCGCTCATGTGAAACTCTGAAAAATCACGCAGTGCATCATCTGAGAAAACAGAACTGTTGTTAATTTAACAGCAGGGAGTCTTTATTTATCATCTGTGCAGGGTCTCCATCAGGAACCAAACTGGTTCCCACACTTGATGTGTGGTCAACATATTTTTACTCAAGTAAAAGTAAAAAGAAACCATTTAAAGAACTTACAAAAGAGTATAAAAGTATTTGGTGAAAAAGTGACTAAATGTTTCAGGGTTTTTTTTAGTTTCTACTCCAAATATCTTAGTGGCTTACAAGTAACTGTAGTAAGAAACATAACCTTGTTTTAGGTCAATAATTCCTTTAAATTTATGTAAAAGTTCTAGTTTCATTGGCAGATCATTTCACTTTCAATAATAAATTTGTCCCATGTCATAAATTAAATAATCTGCAATTGGATCTAGAACTTTTTCATCAGCATTAAGGACTTATTGACTTAAAATAAACTCTTATTTCTTTGTGAAATAATATTTGCACAAGAAACATTTAGACCAAAACAACATGCTAAAATATTGTGTTTTTGCAGTGTGATCAAAATATAGTGATTTTTTTTCCAAAGCCTTGCTCCAGTAAATGAGCAAGCTCCGCTGCGGTAAACAGAGTCGCGTTGTCTGCTTCCTGTGAGGACAGGAAGGTGCTCCAGGAGCGCTCCTCTGCAGAAATAGACCTGGAGACCAAATTTAGCCTCATATCTTTTGTAGCATCAGGAAATGTAACAAAAAAGAAACAGCACACAGTTCAGGAAACGGCAGGTATAAAGCATTTAACGACATCCATTCATTATTTCATCTGAAGTTCATCACATCAGAATCTAATGGCACAGATTGTACAAACTTCCTGTTTTTATTACGACTGTGACCCCGTTCCTTCCTTCCTTCCTGGCCTCCTTACTTCCTTCTCATCCTTTGCCTCCTGTCCCAACCCAACGCTTGTCTCCTGACCTGGGAACAAACAGGAGCAGAGCCTGTGCTCCACTTGCATGAATGATTGCAGAGGTCACGCTCAGTATACACAGTTAAAACTAATTAGATGCTCACTGTAGCAGATGTTAGTCCCCAGGTGATCTTAGTAAAGCAGAAGTTACATATTAAATGAAGTTGAAAGCTTTTCTCTGCAGTCAGTGATGTTTAGCAGACACGTTTTTATATGTCCATTTGTGTCTGTGCTGCTTCTAAAAAAAACACAAGCACTTAAAAAGCTGCTTTTTTGCCAATAAGTTAATCTTTTTTGGAGTCTGAAAAATGAGCCATGTCAAAAGCCTTCCTGCACCGTTACCTAGCAACCCCAGCGGAATTCTGCCTGTTACCTAGCAACCCAGGCAAAGCTCCAGTGTTTGCTGCATAATGGCTGCTGGAAAGGAAGAGTGTTTTGTTATTGACTCACCATCCAGAAACCACCTGCTGCATTCTTGTTGGTTGTGCAGGAGGCTCTACTAAGCCTTTTCAAAGATGTACGGTCGTATAATTGCGAATGTGTTTGCAGCCATTTTCACACGCAAGCGTTGGGTCTGGGGGCGTGGCCAGCAGCAGCTTTTGTTGTTTCATAGCATTTCATTATGAAAGGAGCTCAAAGGCAGAACTAACTATTATGTTTTATGCATCCTATAGACCTACAATTGCCTGTTCAAAACAGCATATTAGGTGGCTTTTAGAAATGTTATTTAAAACAAATGGCCTTGCCTTTAATCACTACAGTATCCACCGCTGTCAAGAGAAACGGATAAAGAGAAGGTGTGGGATCCCAAAGTGGGGTTCAAGATTCCTTATACTTACTATACGCTGCTCACCTGTAGCACTGAAGTCGGTGGGATCCAGTTCCAGTCCTCCTACATTCCCCATAGATTCTGTAAGTTCAAATTTCATTATGAAATTTGCAGAAAATGAAACATTTACTAACGTATTTTCCTTCGTTCTCCAGCTAAAGATATAAATGATTTAAAAGTTACACCAGATCGTGTCAAAGTGTTGGTTGGCGACACGCTTGTCCTTAACTGCAGCGGGGAGACCAGACCAAACGGAAGAATAAGATTCACCTGGGATTTTCCGAAGCTTAAAGTAAGCAAGGCCTGGCTTTGTAAAAATAACCGTCAAAACGTACAGTAATGATGCTTACGATGCTTTTTTCCCAGGAAAATCGATACCATACGACCAAAGCCGATCTGATACTTGGTCGTTTGAACAAAATGAGCAAGACGTTGGTGTTGCCAAACATAACAATGGAAGACAAAGGAGTGTATCTCTGCAAAGCTGCGACTGATGCAACAACATACCACAATGCTTCAGCTAGAGTAACTGTTTATGGTGAGCATGATGTAACAGATATGATACATTATTATGATGTAATGATATGAGAATAATTTGAATATTACCTATTGTTGGAGTGGGTTTCTGTCTTATTTATAATTTCTTTTCTGCTGCAGAGCATCCATTCCTCAACATATCTCATAAGCACAGCAGTAGCGGGATAGTGATTGTCAGAGAGGATACAAAGAAAATCGTGTTGGAGCCCAAAGTCAAAGCGTTGCCACCACCAGACGTGATTTCATGGTAAGAAAGCAAGTGGTACAAGGTTTCCTGGTCAGACGAGAACACGATTTGAAAACTAACACTGTTCGTCTACGGTGAAACATGGTGGAGGCAGCATCATGCTGTGGGTGTTTTGTTATCCATGAACCAGAAAAAGACTTGAAACTGGGGCAACAACATAGAAAATGTCTTGTTATAAGTAAAACAATCTGCCAGTGGAACCACTACATTAATCATTTACTTACAGCAAGCTTCTTTATCTTGCTAAAAAGTTATTAATAACTCATGTTTAGTGAGATGATTTGCACTGGACCAAAAATACTTGGTTAGATTGTGTTTGGTTGCAGTGAGAGGATGTTGATGATCTGCTGCACTACAAAAACACAAAATCGAATATTTTTGGTCTAGTGCAAATCATCTTAGTAAACTTGAAATAATACAAACTAAGTTAGTTTACTAAAGTAAGTTAGTAAGCGAACATAGTGGAGATTACAAGTTAGTAAACTTGCAAACTAACAGGTTAGTTTGCTAAACTTAGGTAACTAAGTCAACTTAGTAAACTAACTTAGTTTAATAACTTGTGAACTTACAATCTGGCTCAGATTATAAGTTAGTTTTGTCTTATTTCAAGAGTAGTAAGATAGTTGCACTTGGAACTAGACGAAAATACTTTAAGATTTTGTGTTTTTACAATAGAAATAAATTATTCAGTCATCATGACAACATGTTTTTCTCCCTCCAAATCTCAGGTACAAAGACGGCGTCGGCATTTTTAGGAATTCAACCTGCTACAGGATGTCTGGCTACAGCTTGTCCATCCTTGAACTGAAGCAGAGGCACTCTGGGGTCTACACAATAACCGTGGGCAGCCACGGCGTGTTCAGGAATCTGAGCTACACTCTGATCGTTGAAGGTAGGCCAGCGCTGCGCTGCGCTCTGAGGTAATGCGGACTGAGGCCCAGCTGCTCTGGACGGCAGGTAGCAGCTCCAGAATGAGAGGAATTTGGGGGCTTGTTGTTTCCAGCGCTGGATTGACACAGCTCGGGCAGCTGTTGTTGATTACTGAGGCTCTTCTGAAGGGGCTTGGGGCGGCGTGTAAACGGCCACAGCGCTATTGTGCTGCTCGCATGAGCACACACAGGCAGGGCTGCTCACAGAAACAAAATGTTCCATGCAGCAAGTACAAGGACCTGGATTTCAGTGTTTTGATGACTTTATGAGCGATGCTGATGGCCGTTAACACTTGAGGCTGTAAATATTTTGGGCCTGTTAAGGGTAGTCTGCTTTCTATAGAGAACAGAGAGGTGCTGCTTGCCATGGTGGGGGAGAGAGGGCGCAACCTTTTCTATTGGCTTCTTTAAAGTTTTCTGAGAAATCCCGATGGCGTGCCAAAACGTGGAAAACTCGGACCCCTTCTGGCGTGTGTAATCTTTATTTATGATTCTTGACTGTTAGACTTTGTGCCAGTTTTAGTTATTAGAATGACAAAAAAAACAAAGAAGTGCTCAGACAGAAATAAACAAAAGTAAATAAATATTTCTGGCAACGATTAGAGAACTATGTGGGTTTTGATGTTTGACATTATGAACGAGTTCTGGATGTTTGACGGATGGATGTGGGATATTTCACAGTTCATACTTCAATCTTGTACAACAGTTATTTAAGTAATCAATTATGCTGTCAATTATTCTGATGATTAATCGATTAATCGAATAAAAATTGGTACATTCTGCTTTTTTTCTTTTACCCACTTAAGCCTTTTCTTAAGGAACACATTTAAATATGTAAATAAACATTTCAGCTTCCTTTTTGATGATTAAAATTTTTTTAACATTTTATTGAAATGCAATAACAAAGCAGTCTTTTGGTGAAGACTTGATTTGTAGCAAAGAATGCATCTCCATCTAAAAAATACTTCCAACATCAACATGTGAAAAGCTCAATGCTTTCTGATCTGGTGATTATTTATCAATTAACTGATTAATAATTTTATTTTTTAAAAAAGGTGCTTAATATAAAATTTTTCAGATAAAAGACATTTACATGCAAAAGTTTTTGTATCCTAGACGCAAAATTTATATATTTTTTAACACAGTTTTTGTTGTATAACTGATCTCAGTATATTGATTTTTTTTCAGCAAATATGCTTTATGTGAGTCTATGTATTAATGATTAATCAATTACAAATTATTTGATGATTATTTCATTGATTGATTGAAGTATATTTATTTGAACTACTTACATCACTCTTACATTTATTTATATATCTATAAATATAAATAAATATATTACATATATTTATATATTACATTTTATCACATATGGTCATATTTCTCTTATTAACATTTAACATCTTGGATGCAGTAGCTTGTCAATTAATAAGCATTTTCAATAAAGTATATTCTTCTTTCCTCTAATCACAATTAATCAAAATAAATCATAATTAATCCTATTAGTCATTTCAGCCCTACAGCTTTGTGAATATTTAGGAGTTGATTAGTGATCTGGACAATCTACTCAGTTGGCACAAGTATCTTGATCTGCTGCTTGTTACACGGTTAAATCAATGACTGGAGCTTGAGGTCACAGAAAGGTCGCTCTCTGACCTCCAGCGTCCCGGATCTCCAGCCGTCCTGCCATTCTTCCTCTGCAAAGTGTCTAAAGGATAATTGGACTCAAAGATGCCGTTTTCCCTCTCGGCTTTCCGTCATGATCGTCGTTTTTCATTAAAAGACATTTTGGAATACCACAACCTGTTTTCTCTCTCTCTTTCCTCGTAGTGAAGCCGACTATTTCTGAGGCGGAGCTCTCCAACCAGGACGTGCAGCCCTACATGGCCGGCAAGCAGCATCAGCTGACCTGCACCGCCTTCGGCCTGCCGCTGCCCAGCATCACCTGGCTGTGGCAGCCATGTCACACCAGCACAACGGTGAACAGCGAACAGTGAGTCACCATCTTGGTTTTGTTTTCAGTCACGGTTCTTTAGCTTCCCGCTCGACAAAAAACTTTACTGGAAGCTTAAACATCAAGTTCACAGAGGTAAAACCAAATCAGTGTTCACTTTTTCTGAAACTTGGGATTTTCTACCAACTGTTTCTACCAACAGTCTTTTTTACCAACTGGTTCAGGATCATGATGGGACACAGATGATGCTTTCTGACACAGATCCCCGCTCACTATACACCAGTAATCCTGTGCTAACATGCAGCTTTTAAAGCAAAAGAGTAGCTTAAATAAACAGAAATCAGATCACTTTAAGAAAAATCTCTTCTAAAACTGTTTTTCATTTACAATAACAAGAATTTCATGTTCCAGTTCTAAATTTCAGAAAACAACTATAACAGATTTGTGCACAAACAATCATGATTCTCTTTTTTTATTAATTCAGAAAAAAATATTTGTTCTGAACTTTGAAAGAATATAGGTTTTTTTTTCTTTAATTTAAGCTGTAAGGACGGAATGAGCCAATAATGACCACGAGATTCACTACAAGTGTTTCCAAGTATCAGGAAACGCTTATAATAGGAAACTGAGTCACCGTTCCGCCCTGGGCAGCCAATATTGCAACACATCCACTCTGATTCAGCTCAGTCTGTCCCCAAAGATGACAAATATATCAAAACATGGAAACAGTCGAGAACTGCCCTCTCCTTTCTGGTCAGTAGCTCTGTGGGCTGAATGAGAAACATGGGAGAAATAATTTAAATCTCAGATTCCCGGAGCTGAGTGACTTTGCACAAATGCCGGCCTGGAAGTGAACCCGCGAAAAGAATAAATATTAGGACATTTACAGAGGTCCCGGCCTGTTGGGGGTATCAGCAAACGTTGGAGTGCTAAAATCAGCAAAACAATGGGCCATTACATTTGGCATATCCGCCTCAGACGACGCTGACAAAAACAACAAAGTGGACTGAAGGAGACTAAATTATGTTTCATGCTGGATGATTTTAATCTGCAAGTTTTTGCATTTTCTCCAAGAACAATGTGTGGTTTATAGATTTCTGATAAATCAAAGCTGAGGTTGAACAAAGTCTGTGTGCAGACCTAAGCATAATCGAGGCTGGCATCAGGAACAGTGGCTGCACTGTGGTGACCAGCTAATGAGACGGAGGAACAACTGCAGCCTGGTGGGGGGCCAATTGCACAAAAATGTTTGTTCTATGCAAGCGTCGCACAACACAGAATATGTCACTGTAAATCCAAAACGTGGCCCTTCAAGCTCAGACCTCAATCTTAACGGGGACGTATTTTACAAAACTTCTTCCATTTGGATCTCAACTGCTTCTCAAAAAAAATGTCCTAATTAAAAAAAAAAAAACTAAAGCAGCCACATTTATTTTTTAGTGTTTGGAAAATTAGCTGTTTTTTTTTTTTAACTTTCTGAATGTAACTTCATAAATCATCAGGCACTTCCCCGTTACCTAGCAAACCCAGCAAAGGTCCAGAATGTTTGGTCAGCTGGTTTTATATGCTTTCTAATGCGAATTCAAAAATACTTTATTGATCTCGAAGGGAAATTAACTCATACTAATTCAAAGAGTTATTGTAGGCAGGAAAGATCTCTTGTAGCAGTCTGTGTTACAACAATTAGAGGAAGCCTCTGACTGAAGACTCTTTGCTTTCCTAAGATATGCTCTGCCTGAAAAGACAACTGTTTTGTTGTTGACTTGCCATCCAGAAACCACATGCTGCTTTCTTGTTGGTTGTGCAGAAGGCTTCACTTCTGCTTTTCAAAGACGTACGGTTGCACAGTTGTGAAACTGTTTGCAGCCATTTTCATAGGCGAGTATTGACATTAAATTGGTGGGCATGGCCAGGAGCAGTTTATTTGGGTTTAAAGTGAAAAGAGGCCCTAAAATTGCTCACAGGCGGAACTAAAATCTTCTGATCTAAGAATTATTTTGTGCAAAAACTGTAAGAAACAAGTTTTGTATTGCTCCTAAACCCATCCTAAACTGTTCAAGGAAGAATAATAGGTCACCTTTAATCTTTTGGAGAAAACTGGGGGGTTTAGAGGTGACAAGGGAGCAAAACATGAGGATGTCTTTATCACCAGGCTGAGGAGTTATCAGTTCTTCTCAGCTGACCGCTGAGGTTTAGGATCGGCCTTATCTCCTCAGCCCAGAGTGCAGTGATTCCTGTATGTGGCGGTGCTCAGCCCTTCCTGTCGCTACTGCTGCTTCCTCCTCTCCTTTTTGCCTCATCAGGTTAATTGTTCACCATGAGCAGTGAAGGGTTTCAGGGATGAGGGGTAGGGAGGTTGGCTTAGATCAAATTCTCAGACCCAGACCAGACCTGGACGGTTCCCAGATAGTGACCTCACTCCGTTTAATAAGAAACTTCTTCTTTGCATTTTGGGTTGTAGCTCATGATGGGCATCTTCATGTTTGATGAACACTGAAAAAAATGTAAAAGCATGGAAAGGCGTTAAACTCAACCCACATATGGAGGTTTTAGTCCTCAACGCAGCTGTTGCAGGTTTGATTCCCAGCCTGGTGACGTTTGCCACATGTCTTCCCCCTTCTCTCATTACCCACTATCAATTCACTATCATCATTCACTAAATGAAGGCTGCTAGAGCCAATAAAACAAACAAACAAAAAGCCTGGAAGGAAAAACAATCAACACAAAACAAAAGATTGGTGAATTATCCATCACAGACAAAAGTGGTGAATTCAAAGTCCACAGCTCAAATTTAGTTCAGAGAATTAAGATTTATATGATGTTTTTCCTTTAAGAAGTTGGAGACTTAGCAAACCAGAACCTTATAGATGGATTTTAAAAGACTCTGTAAGGAGTCCAGTCTCTCTGTAATCCACCGCATTGAAAACAAATTAATTTCCGTCAGAACAAGTCTGTTCTATAGTAGTGATTGATGCGAGTCTCACTTTCCTCTTCATTAACAGTATTTTACTCCTGAGATTTAAACCTAGATAATATTATTCTGACATCTTTCATGCGATTTAAATTCTGCTCACTGTTAGTTTCCTCATAAAAACACTTTTTACCTAAATAATCATTTCTAAGCTTATGGATATTTTGCACTGAGTGCAAACACATAAACAGCAGAAAATGTTGTGTAATTTACACTTTATGCTCACAAACAACAGCTGTGGTCTTGCTGTTTAGTCATTGCTTAATTTACCTTTCCTAATTCATTGATGTAGATCATCTTTGTTGCAAAACTGCTTGTTAGACCCACATCTAAATCACCATTCAGTATCTAGAGATTTTAAATAAAAAAGTCAAGGGGTTTTTGAAAAACACAGTTATGATCTATAAATGTCTCAACTGTTCTTATTTCTCCAGAATATGATGATATTTACTGTTTATCATAAGTTTGGATTACTGAAAATGCAACATAAAGAGTTTTAAAACGTCTTGTCTTTGCAGATGCCTCTCCGTCAACGATCCAGTCCCGGTGACGCTTAACGAACAAAGTAATAATTTCCACAACTTGATCAGCAGTATAAACGCCAAGACAGAACTGGTTCAAGAAAAAAACAAGGTGTGTACTGAATTATTCATTTTGAAACAGCTGATGATTAATTGGTTAATTTTGTAATCCTATGTGACCACAAACAACTAAACGCCCTCAGCTCTCTTGATCGACACAAAAACTGTTTATCTTCATCTATGCAGTTAAAGAGACGTGATTTATTCCAGGGATACTTAGGCTGCTTTATTGCTATAGGCATAAGGAAGCCTCAGCCAACTTAAACACAAAATTTCAACACCCAGTGACAGTTTCAGAGGGAGAAAAATATCTTCGGACCATAAAAATGCAGCAGAGAAAATACTTGCACTGCTTCTAACATCTGACTAACATCTGAATGACTTTTCGCTGAGTTCAAACACAAATGCACAGAGCTGCTGCGCAAGTCCATCTGATTCAAATGAAGTCTGCACGCATTCAGCCCTACTTCTTGAGAGAAATCACACTCTCAAACACGTGTGCATTTCATTTATCTGAGACTTGGTTGTGTGTTAAACACAGAGGTGTACATCCGTGCATTTGATGTCTAAACGGCTAGCAGTCAGCTAACCTCATTGCAAAAACACACAACTAGTTTAGTTTATAGTGACATTGCCTTATTGCACTTGAAATAAGACTTCAGAAAGATACTGGTGCTGGAAAAGACAAGTGTTTTGTTTTTGACTTAACATCCAGAAACCTCTTGCTGCTTTTTTGTTGGTTGTGCAAAAGGCTTTACACTGTAAAACATTTAAAGGTGGATTAACTGGAACATAAAATTCCACCTGCTGGCTTGAAAATGCAATTTAATTCAACAAGACAATTGTGCTCAGAAATTAACGTCCATGAAGCTGATTTAACAAGACACAAGTTGTGTAAAATATTATTTTCAAGTTCTGGTAACATTAATTATTCATTAATAAATGATTAATCTTGAATTGTGAGTTTTCATGTGATTTTGCAATTTAAACCAAATAATTATGTGTACATTTTGGGAGAAAAAAAATGTCTTCACCGAGTTAAAGAGCCACATTTCTCTATTATTTTTACTCACAATATCAAGTTAAAATTATTTATTTTACTTCAGAATAATTAAAATTCTTGTTTCAAATTGCATAAATAAAATTCCTGACTTCCTAACGCACTTCCATCTCAGGATACAAAAACATGCCGCTAAGCATTCTGGGAAATAGTTCTCACTCCTGTCTTTCCCTTCTTTCCTAAAAACTGGTTTCTTCTTGGAGGTTTGACAAAAGTTAAAACAACTCATCACTGTAAGTTTATCTTTCACAAACTCACATATTTAGATCAAAAATCTTAAAATCACTAAATTTATTTGACGTAAACAGTAGGAGATAGACTAAATGTTTTACAGTGTAGTTCTGCTTTTCAGTGCTTTATGGTTGTATAATTAATTTAATTCTGAAATGAACTCAAAATAAGCAGAACTGGTCATCTAAGAATAATTTTGTTAAAAAAAATAAAACGTATAATGAACAGGTTTTGTGTGGCCCATAAATAAACCCTAACCTTTTAGAGGAAGAATAATAGGTCATCTTTAATTAACTGTAAATTTATCAAACGCACAGTGCATCACTTCTAATATTTCCTTGACATAAATGGGGCGGCATAACTAATTTACACATGCTTGTGGCCAGTCGCTGGTATTTTATGAGGGTTAGGACTGAGGGTCAATGATAACAAGCCGCGGTTTAAAGAGCGAGGGATTTGTTGGCAGCAAATTCCTCTCTGTCAGCCCACATAAATCGTGCCGACCTGTGAATAAGAACACAGTCGGGGCCGGGCCTCGGAGCGGCGCAGCGGAGAGGCGAAGCTCGCCCAACTCACAGTATGAGGGAAGGCATAGGCCTGGGGGGGGAGGCATGCAGGTCACAGTGCGTCTGGTCAGGTCACCTCTTGAGGAGTGTGAATGTTTTCAATCTCAGGTTGCATCATGGAGGGTAACATAATACGATAAGACCATGTTTTTACAGATGACATTTCAGCATGGATTGGTCGACACGACCCAACTTTAATCTTTCAGTGCTGCCTGGACGTTTTAAGGGGCTGAAATGGGTTAATGTAGTCTGAGAGCGAACACAATGGCAGTCCAGGAAGTTATGATCCGGCATACACCAGACAATCCTCCTCATTGTAGCTCAGTGCATGCCAAAGAAAACAGATGTTCCCAAAAATGTTAAACACAACCCACAGCCATCTGGCTCTCGTCCAAGCTGCAGTTATTATTTTGTCTATCTAAGCCATTAAAAAGTTGTATTTTTTGTAAATTTAGTATGTCATTAGTGCTGCTTTCCAGGAAATACACACAGTGCCCAGCTCTAGGCCTGTAGGTTTGAGGGTGACTCAGTGGGCTTTAAAAGTCCAGATGTATCCGTTCATTAACATCAGGACTCTGATGAATGCACACTGACATCGACTAACGCAGGCAAGTAGTGATTGGACAGCGATTAGGTGAACATAAAATGAAAATCTAGAAATCTTCTCTGGAAATGTTGGAACTTAAAAATGGAGAATCTGTGTTGACATTGAGATTAAATCACACAGAAACTGGTTGGAGTTTTGATGATCTCCCTGTGAATGGATGGATCCTCTCTGGGTACTCCAGTTTCCTCTCACCTTCCTAAAACATGTTAACTGGTTGATCTAAAGTCTACTGACTTACACTGGATTCCAGCTTGTGATAAAACCTTAATGGCTAAACACAAAACCATGCCGAATTTTTCACATTTTTATTTGTATCACGTATCATTTTTCTTATACAAAATCACACTATATTTTTCTCTTTTCTTTGGATAAAAAAACAATGTATAAAAAATAAGACTCATAAAAAAGGAGGCTGGGTTAAATACATTTATATTTTTATATTTAGATAACTGTCCAAATAATTATCTAATATATATTACACTATTTGAATTATGAATGTGAACATGTTTGGCATAAATAAGTGAACTAAACTAAACTAAATTGAACAAAAATAAAGTTAAATAAAGTAATTTAAATTAAACTGAACCAAAGGAAACTAAACTAGAGTAAATTGAACTGAACTAAACTAAACTGAAGTGAACTGAACTAAATTGAACTGAACTGAATTAGAGTAAATTGAACTAAAGTAAAGTGAACTGAGTAAAGTAAATAAAAGTGAACTAAATATTAAATTTGACGACTTGCAGCTTTCTTGGTGACAGAAGCGTAAAAGGGAATATTCTTTATAATTCCGATAATCTGTTTAATTATTGATTTTAATCTGAATCATCTCTCTAGACTGTGAGCACGCTGGTGATCAGAGAGGCTCGCGTGTCTGGACGTTACTTCTGCCAGGCCCAAAACAAAATCGGCACTTTCCGCATGACTCTCCCATTTTACGTTGACGGTAAGTGTTGCTCAAAAAAAAATCAATCAGAAATAGTTGCAGCACTAATTGCAAAGCGCTGGATTGTTTCAAATGAACTGCAGTGCTCGCTTTAATGAACTGCAAGAGCAGGAAAGGAATGCACAGATTGTGTTGTGCAATAAAGAGACCAGAGGGGGGCATTAATTGAAAACATCTTCCACTGGAGCTGAACGGCCTGAAAGGGGGGAAGAGAGGCGAACGTGTCCTGAGCCATATGGGGCGCTGTAACGGCACGCGTTTAAAAACAACTATGAATAACTGCATTCCTGCTCCGGTGCCAGCAGGTCATTCCTCTTTCTCTCTCAGCCTGTGTGCACGAGTGCGAGTTTACTTTATATGTGCATCGGAGCGTTTCCAAATGTTCCCCAAAACGTCGTCTGTTGAGACGATTACGTAATAACAGCAGGGCTGAGGTGTTGGAATAAAGCAAAACACTTTTTTATTTTTTTAATCAAACTTGAGCAAATCACTTGTCCTCATGAGCAGAAAAACATTTTAAAAATTGAGTAACCTGCAGGGTAATCCGATCCCCAGGAGGCACCCGGCTCTCCTCCAGAGAGGAGGAAGATGGAGAAAGAAAAAAAGAGAAGAGGACAATTGTAATAACATCTGCCTTCAGAGGACAGAGAATGCTTTCCAACAAAACTGAATAAACAAGCACAGTCTGGTTCCCATGGGTCACATAGTCAGTCTCGCTCCAGTTGGAGCGCAGAAGTGCCGTCAGCCACGCTTTTCGCCAACGTGCTTCCAATTAATGGTGATTAAACAGGAAACAACTTCAAAATTGACATTCCTTCACTTCTGACAAGCGGTTTATGGTTTAAAGAGCACGACTAGTGCATCATGCTGCTGACAGCTGAACACATTTGTAGCTGGGGAAGATTTATGAAGATGATGCAAAGTTTTCTTCTGTTTAGATGAACCGGAGGAAGTCGCCATCGAACCTCGAGCAGCCATAGAGGGAGACGACGTCACTCTGACCTGCAGGGCGACCCGTTACCTCTACACAGGCCTACGGTGGCTGGACTCCACGAATAAAACAATCACCACCGACGTGTCCAACCTCCGGGTGGACCAATACTCCATTTCCATGTCTCTCAATGTGAGCAATGTGTCCGAAAGCAGCACCGCAGGGTATCGGTGCCATGCATACAAGCTGCAGAGACCGAAAAAGTCCAAAGTCAAGATGGCCGACTTGGAGTTGAAAGGTAGGAAACAACATTTCCATCCTGTCTGAGAGAAAGAACCACAAGACAGGATCTTAATTTGAATAAAAATAGCTGATGTGTCAATAATTAAATATATAACTAAGTTAACATACATGAAATGTTCTCCTTAATGTTTAAATCATATTTATATTTATTTTATGGTTCCTGTGCCAAGAAATAATTTAAACTTTCACTGCAGGTTTTTAGGTAAACTTTAACATTTGATTGGTCGACCTGAACAGCCCCGCCCACAACTTCTGAGTATGTGTAAAATTAATTCAGCATGTGTCACAACAGGACAGTGTAATAATTAAACACTGGAATTGGTGCACATGATTTTTGTGAATGAAAAATTATTTATTTAAGCTATGCATTAAGCTCATACTGTATGTTGCTTTTAACTATTTATATTACGTTTTACAGGGCTCCAATAAAGACCACATAATTATTTTACTAGTTAGTTTCAAGCTAACAAAGAACAAATTGATTTATTCTGATAATTTTGGCACTTTTGGACTTCCATACTGTTGCTTACTCCAGCACAGGTTGTTTTCTCTAAACTAATTGCAGCTCTGATTCAGTTTTCTACTCATTTTGATGCAGAGCGGAAGCGGCCATTGCTCAACCAGAATCTGACCAATCTGGACGTGAACAGCAGCAGCACCCTGATGTTGGGTTGCTTTGCTTCGGGGGTTCCTCGTCCTCTGATCCGGTGGTACAAAAATGGTGTCGAAATGGAAGAGAGTCCAGGTATTTTTCAGAATAATGTCACACGAGATGATATGATGCAAATGTTGTGTTTTTAATTGTAAAGTATCAATGGATGCAAATTTTGTTGGTGGTATTTGTGAGATGCTGAGATCATTTCATCTGCACATCCTGAGTGTAACGAATCATGCTTTTCATATTAAAATACCACAATCAGCTCAAAGCTTTGTGCTGCAGGGGTTTCGCTGGGAGAAAACGGCACCCTCATCATCGAAAGGGTGAAGAAAGACGACGAGGGCCGGTATGAGTGTGTGGCCCAAAACGCAGAGGGATTCGCCAAAACGAGCGCCGTCATCACCGTGCTGGGTGAGTCCGACTCTCTGCAGGGAGAGAGGAGAAAAACATCAGATCAAACAAACCAATTAGTCCAAGCAGCAAGGCCGGAGCTTTTTTCTTTTCTTTGTTTTATCTCCACATCCCAGTATATCAAAGAGGCCGTTCTGGCCTCCTGTTTTCTTTTCATCACTGCAAATAGCTTTGGCCTGACTTTAGTGAGGAAAAATGGCCCCTGACGGAAAACTGGCAGCTGCCAGGAATGCCAAGTGAATTCCTTCATGGGTTTTATGATCAAGGTTTGGCTGTGAGCGTTTCTCCAGAGGACAAAACCTCTGTGGAGCGTCAAGAGTGTCACTAGTGACTCTTAAAGGCTGCACTGTGTTTTACAGTACGGCGTAAATTTTGATCAGCAAGAAATCCAAAAAGTGGATGAGTTTAAATATCTGGGTGTCATTCTAGATTCTCATCTTAACTTTGAGGAATTTGAGAGCAGCCTAAACTGTTTTTATGTTATAAGATCATTGACTTTTAAATGTCTTGTCATGGAGTCAGTAAGCAGAATGATATGAAGAAAGGAGTTGAAACTAGAGGTGAAATCAACAGAAATAAAACATTCAGTTCTGAAAAAAATTAAGACCTTTTAAAATGATCAGTTTCTCTGATTTTACTATTTATATATTTGAGTAAAATGAACATTGTTCTTTAATTCTCTGAACTACTGACAACATGTCTGAAAATCCTTGTAAAAATGTAGCATTTGTTTGCAGAAAATGAGAAATGGTCAAAATAATGAAAAAGATGCAGCTCTTTCAGGCCTCAAATAAGGCAAAGAAAATAAGTTCACATTCGTTTAGAAACAACAATACTAATGTTTTAACTCAGGAAGAGTTCAGGAATCAGTATTTGGTGGGAAAACTGGGAGGTTTTCAGTGGTTTAGTGCAGCGGCTCTTCATCTTTTCCAGAGATGTAATTTGGAGATTCCTTCTCAATCAGAGATCTCAGATCTGAAAAGCAATAAAAAGTGTCTTTAATTCCCAGGTGAAAAGATGGCTGAAACTAAAACTAAATTGGTTTCAGTCAACACTGACGTTCCAACCAGCTCTGCTGTGGATAAGAAGCTTTTTCATATTTTTCTGGGCCTGGATTTGCAAATTAGCCCAGAAAACATATCAACAAAACTGAACTGCAAATAGAACGAACATAGAGAAGAGACTCCAGTTAACAATTAGTTGACTGTTATTTCAATTACAGACTCATCACAGTAAATCTGATTAATTGTTTCAGCATAAGTGATCAGCAGGGACAAGGAATAAATTAGAGGAGCTAAGGACTGTCTTAGCACCGTCAATCAATGTTGTGAACGTGCTGCTAAATGTGCTGATGACGGAGAAACAACTCACCCATACAGGAAAATCATTTATTCACCATTATTGATGCTTATGCTAACCCTGCTGAAGCTCTATTGTAGCACAGAGCATGATTGACAGCGCTAAGACCCGCCTCCTGGCTCTGATTGGTTAATTGGCACATGAGCTTGATTTATTTATGTTCCTCAGTTTATTTGTCTGATATTATACTATCACTATAGTGACAGTTTCAGCAAATATGTAAAAATCATTTTTTATTATAACAGTTACTGCAGCTTTAAGATTTTAAAATGGATCCCATTCATCCAATTTTGTGAAGACCATCTTTAGACATTTCAGTCAGTAGAGGAGCATCTTATTTCACAATTATATGCTACTTTGTCCCAGATAAATACATCCCATTACGTAGTTGCATCGTGAACAAAATGTGGAAAAGAGTAATTTTGCACAACACTGCAACTGATTAAGCCTCTTTCTTTAATCAAGATTTATAGTTTCTGTGTGAATGTTAGTTGGAGACTGGAAAATAAACGGTTAGTGATTGCACGAATTACTTCAAAAACAATGTTTGAAGGAAAAATCCTTGGAAGAACTGCGGTGTGTTTGTTCCACGCAAAAATGTGATTCCACCTCCTTTTCTTCTGTACATCCACAGGAAAACATCCAGGAATTAAACAAACAATGTCTTGACATAAAAGCCTTGGTGACTTCAGGCAACAACTGTGACTTTTATTTGTAAATTTGCAACAGACGGTTTAGGTTTTGATTGCAAATTCTCCAAATACTTCCTTGTTAGCAATCGAATTGAAAAGCGTGCATCGATTGACGACGGCTCTTCTCTTTCCAGGAGATGAAAGCAAGTCAAACATCGAGGTCATAATCTTGGTTTGCACCGGAGCTGCTGCCACGTTCCTCTGGATTATGCTCATCCTGTTCATCCGAAAGCTGAGGAAGGTAAGAGCTTTAACTCTGTGGAAACCAGTTTGGATCACAGACATTACTAACCCATCCTGGCTGTGACACAATGTACCACTGAGTGATACATTTAGCTGGATTTCTAAATGTTTGGGTTCTGCTGAGTCATGTGGAAACAAAACATCTCAGCCTTTTTTTTTCTCCCTTATCGCTCAAAATGAAACCTAAGATGTAAGAAACTATTAACTAAGAACTTATTTAAGTGCTGACAGAGCACTAAACAGAAATAAAACTAAAGCAATTGGGCCTGAAGAGGAACAATTAATAGTCAACATGCATTATCAGCAGTTTTAGTTACACTGTAAAAGGTTGTGTCATTTCGTTGTTTCTGCTCTTTAAATCAAATACATTTTGGCAGTTTTTGATTTTGAACCTAAATGTGAAAGATAAACGTAGAGTAGCGAGTTGGGTTAACATTTTATTAACTTTTCCAAACCTCCCAGAGTTGAATAAACTTGAGTTTTTAGGTTGGCACTTAGGAAAACTGAAAGAAGAAAAAAGACAGGAGTGGGAACTATTTCCCAGAATGCTTAGCGGCTTGTTTCTGTATCCTGAGATGGAAGTGCGTTACATTGATCTGACTCTTGTGTTTTATTAAGAAAAATGTTTATTTTAAAGCTTGAGGATAATGTTCTGTTCACACTAAATGTTATTGAATTCGTTGTGATGTTTAATAAAATTAATTATCATATCAGAAATTTTGTTCCTGCAATTTGAAACAATAATTTAAATTATTCAAAGGTAAAATAAGTAGTGAATTTAAAGTGAAGTGTCTTCTTGCTCAAATGTTTTAATCAACTAAACTAGATAACAAAAACTATAGACACTAGTTATGATTCTTCTGTTGCCTTTTCAGCAGCCAGCACACTATAAGATGGGTCCGTCTATCATCATGATCCTGATGAGTATCCTCTCGATGAGCAGAACGATCTTCTTCAGTACGACAGCAGCAAATGGGAGTTTCCTCGTGACCGCCTGCGTCTCGGTGAGCTGCAGTAACAAAAAATAAATTCAATATATCAAATAAAAAAATACTTTAACACAGTCTCTGATTTGTTTTTGCATAGTAATTGTTATATAATGCATTTATAGTCATGAATTTATCATTTTTCCCAACCAAAAGAAAGCTTATTATGCGTCACTGATCCATTAAATATGCTAAAGTAAACTTCAAAAGGTCTTTCAGTTCTGAACATGATTGAAAGCAACAGGCTTATAAGTTTTAGAACATTTATACTATTAGGGCCATTAAAGTCACAAATGGGACATTTGGGACATGTGAGTCACTGCAATGTTTAACATAGGGTCAGTTTTTGCTTGACAATACGTCTGTAGCGGTGCAACGTGAGATCCCAAGGTGTGAGTAACCCAAACACTGAGCTGAGCAGAGGGTAGAGCTGTGACTCACTCGTCCTAATTGCCTTAACAGCCCAATTAGTGTCATGACTGCAACTCATAATCCCGTTTCTGGCAAACATGTTTAAAACTAAAGACGTTTTTTGAACGAAAGGTGAAAAATCCACAAGAAACATTAGAAGTAGTCCAGTCCTCCTCTGCTTTATTGCTTAAGAGTCTCAGTTTTCCACTGAAGGGTAAGAAGGCAAGTATAGGATTCAGTTTGGAGGCTTTTTGAAAACAGTGCCAACTTTTTTAAGAGGCAGAAATCTTGAAAATCACGTGTCATTTGCCAATTTTTAGTGTTTAACTGCATGTGCATGCCACGACTCTTAAATATTTCCACACCTTTGTTGGAAACTGAATGTTTTGTCCCGTTAATGTGACACCTGCCCTGCACAACTCACATAAAAAACAAACACATTTGTAGCAGAAAATTTAATGCACAAGTGCACGCTTAATTACACCTGCTTCTGAAGCACCTTTTGAATCACTTTCATCATTTAGCATTCTTTATTTTACACCAACCATCAATAGTTTGAACATTTGCATTGCCAAGATAAAGTCAGTTTGTAGAAAAGTGACAAATAATCAACAGGATCTGATTGTATGAAGCTTCAGTCAAGAGAAGAGGATAAATATTTATTTGTTTGAGATGATCTGTCAGGAAAAACATTTTGAAGGGGTAAGAGGTAATTGTAGAAGTCGTTCATCGTGAGCGCCATTAAGATGGATGGCAGAGGTGTCGCATCGCTCTGCAGCTGCACAGTTGAGTCATCACTTAACACTGACCTGCACTGTCAACTCGGCTTAAGTGCACCATAAATTAATCTCTGAACACAGAATATCAAAGCCCCCGTTTGTTTTCTGCAACCTTAGCTTTTGTTTTTCTTTGTATGCTTGGTTATTTATCCCCAGGGAGTCTGATTTAAATCCTCTTCTGACATATTTGATTTCTTTATCAGGTAAAACTCTCGGCCACGGAGCTTTTGGAAAGGTCGTCGAGGCTTCTGCTTTTGGGATTGACAAGCTCTCAACATGCAAGACTGTTGCAGTAAAAATGCTTAAAGGTAGGAATAAAACAGATTAGAGAGGGTTAAGTGAGCAACCAAATTAATTTCTCTTCTCAAAAAAACATGTGCAACTGGTGTTTGTGCGACTTAATAGTTCAAAGCAAAGAACGAGAGATATGTTTGTTGCAGAGGGAGGCAGAGCGAAAGGCTAAGACCTCTAACCTTGAAGTTAGAGGTCTTAGTTTGAGTAAGCGTTCTTCACATCTGCAGGTGAAGAAAAGTTCAAAAGTGCAAGAAATGAGAGCAAAACCATCAACAAATCTTCAAACTTTCTTATTCTATTCTTTGGAAACTTGTCACAAGTTTAGTTGTGGTTTAAAGTATTTTAAATGTCCTTCACTTTTTCAAATATTTCCAGTGAGTTACATCTGCATCAAAGTTAAAAGGCATAAAACAGGCAGCTAAATTAATCATTACACATTTTTCTTTCCAGTTTTAGTTAACCAATAGACCAGAAAGTGAATATCAAACAACAACATTACGGCTCTCAGCTGCGCTTATTGTCTTATCTTTGTGAATCGTGTCTGGGCATAAATCACAGGCTCAGAGGAAAAGTGGACGCAGGTCAGATTTAATGGAAAGCAGCAGCTTTGTGACTTCAGACTGCATGGCTGCTTTCGTCTCATAAATCTGATGTTGGTCAAAGCTGCAGACTAAAAGTCTTGATTTGTATATTTCAAGACATTGTTATTGTTTAAATTTACCGCAATCAGATACGTAATCTAAGCTCACATGCTTATCTTATTTTTGTCTGGATTTATTTGTTGGAGTTGTGATTAGATCTATTAAGAGCTGCTTTACAAATCCAGTAAGAATGTATCCTTTATTTATCTTAGTTTTTTATCCAGTTTTGTCTTCATACTTGCAAATTGCAAACGTATCTATTTCACACTGTAAAAAATCCATGAAACTAACAACAAATTTAATCTTTGAGCTCTCAAGCATTCAGAAACTTTTTTTTAATCTTCATAAAGATACAGATTAAAGTAAACAAGTTGCAAACAGAAAGTGAAAAGCAATAAATGAAGATTGAAAACTGTAACTTATAAACATAAATCTGTTTCTCTTCTAAAAGACAAACATTTTTAGGAAAGTTTCCATGAAGGTTAAAAAACCGGTGTAATGATATTTGCTGAAATTGTCTGTTTTTGCAGGTGGCGCCACATCGAACGAGCGTAAAGCTCTGATGTCGGAGTTAAAGATCCTGATCCACATCGGAAACCACCTGAATGTGGTCAACCTGCTGGGAGCTTGCACCAAGCCCGGAGGTGAGCTTTACACTGCAAAAACACAAAATGTCACCAAGTATTTCTGGTCCAGTTTCTAGTGTAAATATCTTGAAATAAGAAAAACTGGCTTAAAAGTTACTTTTCAGCAAGAAATAGAAGTTGGTGTTAAATAATTCCTTAAAATTAGGGAAATGTACTGGTTCTACTTGCAGATTATTTCACTCATAACAAGGGAAAGATGCTTTATTATAAGTCAAATAAGCTACCAGTGGGTTTGATGTTTTTTCATAAACATTAAGGAATTATTGACTCTAAATAAGCTCCTATTTCTTGTTGAAAAGTTACTGTTAAGTTAGTTTGTCTTATTTCAGTTAAGTAGCACATAGTATAGCACATAGAAGATGCTTAGAAGAAATAAAATAAGATCTACTTCTGACATACCAACAGTCTCTGGAGCAAAGGCAACTTCACACTGAATGTTAGAGAGATGAGAGGGACGGCTGGTCTTCTCACTGTGGGGAGCTATAAAAATAAAATAAACAAATATAAAAGTAAGGAGTATATCGAACATCTTACTTAAATCCACATTTGGAAGTCCAATTCCAATTTAATAAATGTATTACATTCCCATATCTTAAGATTCATATTTGTAGTAGAAACTAGTAACTAAAAATTACGAAAGTAATTCAGATCGTCAGACAAATGGAGGAACGACACGTTTGTTTGTAACCTTTTGTAACAAAGTACGTCTCTAAATACATCAACTGCTGGAAATGCATTCACTCTGTTTCAACTACATTGTACTGAATGTAAAAACAGAAAAACTCATCATTTGTGTTAAAAACCAGCCTGTTCTACGTTGTGTAGTAATTTCTATTCTGGATACTATTACTGTATAATTCAAAATAATTTTGTGCTGGGGAAAGTGATCAAAATGGTGATTTGTTTGAAAAAGCAGATAAATATCAACATTATAGATGCAAAAAACAGAATCAATTACTTGGTTAAAAAATATATTTTGCCAAAATATCAAATAATGAATGCATTAATTTACTGATATATGTGTCAAAAATAATCTATATGCATGTTTTAAAAGAAGTACTTACTCTTAGATAATTGATTTCTTTTTGATCTTGGCCTCTCATATATTACGTTTCCATCTTTGTCCCTTTTTCTCCACCTTACTGTGGGTTTAGGTCTCTGCTTAGGTGCTTGACGCTTAGGTACATTTTTCTTCAGATCAGCAATCAAGTCATCAAGTTGTTGAAGCTGGAAATTTAATTTTTGCTGACGTATCTCATGATCCAGGGCCATTATTGGATCAGGGATGTTTGAGACACTCATGGTGACAGATGGACAAACAGACAAACAAACAAACCAACAAAACAGTTGACAGATTAAATGAAGAACAACAGACTAAGGACACAAAGATGACAAACAGATTTGACAGACGTGGCTCTTACAAGTGCCTTTTGTGGGAGCTATGAAGGAGCAGAAATATATTTGTGAGTTGATGAGATCAAAGAAGAACCTGTTGACATAAAAAAAGAAATGTTCAGATTTCAGAAGTTATTTATTCCAACGTAGACATGTGGAGAAAACTTTGCCTGTAATGACCCAAGTTCGTTTTTAATTCAAGTACATGACCTAGCTGCAATCAGTGTATTCAGACACAGGCTCGTAGATAAAACTTTAAGGATCATTACAGCCTAGAGGCTCTGGTGTTTATAGCAATCCTCAAATTTTACAACAAGCATGACTATAGACAATTCTGTGACTCTATCATGGCTAGTTAAATGTATTAAGTGCAGGTTTAGGTGAACTCTCTGGGCTCCAAGAGGCTAATGTAGCTAGCTTCCCGCGTATTTCTCCCGGCAAAAAAATACTAAACATGTTACAAACGTGTCTAAATGTCTTCAACCATTCGTGGCACATTCCTACTGCTATTAAGTCCTAAAACTGCAATCAGCAACTTTATAACGTAACATTCTCTAGTATTTTTTTGTTTGTTTTATAGTATAAAACCATTTCTGACAGATTTAGGTTTGTACTCACCGGGGTGCAATGTCGCATGCGATGACGTCAGCCGCTTCTTCTTCTTCTTCTTCTTCTTCTTTTGTTCTTCTTTTTCATCATCATCTTCTTCTTCTCTTATTCTTAGATTTATAGACGGGTGAGATCCCTGACTCTTCTTAAGCATTTTTAATAAAATTCTTTTCACTAATAATGGACTGCAAACAACTTCGGAGGTGCATGCCACTATTATAAACTTCAAATAACATACGTATTCGTTTCTTTTTCATTGTTATGTACAATGACAATATTACGTTAATTACAATCATCAATTTACGATGACATCAGTGAAACTGGTGTCATTCTACCATATTACAATATTCGTGTCTGTTGTCAAAAAATAAGCAGAAATGAAGATAAAATCGCGGCTTAAGAGAACCGGAGGATCTATTAAATTGGAAGTAAAATTAACTAGATTGTTAAAAACCTACAAATAAATCAGCTATGCACGAATTGTGTGCCTTTTGCAAAAATAGAATAGACTCGTCATCTTATTTGTTCCTGGAGAGGTGCAGCGTTCAATGAGAGACGCAGGGTTACCCGATGCGTCAAAATGTGACGCTGAGGGAACCTGCCCCAGCGTCGATATATGACGAGTCGGGAGTGAGAATGTGTTGCACATGCAGAGGGTGTTTAGAGATAATCAATAATCACAAGAACTGTGTTTAACAGGACATTTAATGATGATTGTGGAGTTCTGCAAATACGGCAACTTGTCCATCTATCTGAGAAGCAAAAGAGACGATTTTCTTGTTTACAAGGTGAGCTTACTTCTTTCTCTTCATGCACTGCAAAAACACAAAATCTTACAGGACATTTTCCCCAAGTTTTAAATTAAAATGTTTTGTTCCACTGGCAGGTTATTTTATTTATAGTTAATACTTTTGTAGGCATTTTTGACTTAAAACAAGCTACTATTTCTTATTAAAGTTTGTTTTGTCTTATTTTATGTCGACTAAGAGATTTGCACTAACAAGGAAACCAAAATTATTCAGTATGGTTCTTGTAAGAGTAAAAGGGTATTTGGTAAAAAAGTCAACTCAAGTACAGAGTAACTGATCAAATTATCACAATTTTAAAATTACATAATCAGGTGATATAGAGTCAAATGGAAATTTTGGTATTTTAAGGACCAAAATTACAATAATTTATATGAATAACTTAAAACAACAAAAACAGGTAAATGACTTTTTTTCCAAATCAGTTTATTTCAATAAAAAATTGATTAAACTTTAGCAGAAATTGCAGCTGTGAGTCTGAGACTGGTGAAGTTTTTGGTTAAAACATGTTTGTTTTTCATTCAGTGGGGAGAAAATCCAAAAACTGTATTAAATCAGAGTAGAAATACTTCATAATAAAATTACTATAAAGTAAAAAAATACTCCTAAAAGTAATTTTTTTCAAAAACTAGTTACTTTCCCAAAAAGTTACTTATAAGTTAATTTTGTCTTATTTCAAGTAAGTAAGATTTTTGTGCACTAAAAGCCAAAACTAGTTTGTAAGATTTTGTGCTTTTGCAGTGTGATCCTTTGATCCAAACATGAATCAGCTGCAGTGTTTAACTCTGTGGTTCACCTTCATGCGGTCGGTCAGCGTCAGGACGGTAAGGTGCTGTCGGCGGGATCGGGCTGCGAGCTGAGCGAGCTGATGAAGCGTCGCCTGGAGAGCGTGGCCAGCACCGGAAGCTCAGCCAGCTCCGGCTTCAATGAAGATAAGAGCTACTGCGACTCGGAGGAAGAGGAAGAAGGTAAAAGGGCCTGTTTCTTTAACGAGAGCTCCCCGCAGATTGTTTTCAGGTCTGATGGGACGTTTCCTCCCCCTGTCCGGCAGTACAATCGCTGCAGCGGGAGCCGCTGTCACCCCACTGAGTCTGGGGAGGCGTCTGTTTGTTTCCTGTCGGGCTCAGTGTGCCGGCCTTTTTATTTCCGAAGTGTTATTTCAGATCCGATTAGCTGTTTACTCAGGTGGAGAGGTGGAAGGACTCCTGAGAAGACAAGGGTCATTACCACACGTTTCACCTGACATCTTGTTAAAAAACACAAAAGAAGCAGTTTTGATCTCTCATCTGTTTAAAAGAGGAGGAAACGGGACATCACTTTAAGTTGACTTGTTGTCTTTACATTTGTTCCTCCCACGGGAAGTTTTATCTTGTCTGATTTATCTGGCAGGTGGACGAGGCTGACTACACCGAATGCTTTGAAAAACAGTCCTAGATGAGGAGATGTAGCTGCTTTGGATGTTTGAAAACTCACCCTAGATGGAAAAACACTTTATGCTTTTCATTTTGCAGAACCGGAAGATTTATACAAGAGAGTTCTGACGCTGGAGGATCTGATCTGCTACAGTTTTCAGGTTGCAAAGGGCATGGAGTTCTTGGCGTCACGCAAGGTATTTCCTTCTGCAGTCGCTTGTTTAGCATAAACAATTTGAGACCCAATTCTCATTTTAAAACATGACATGGATTTATGTGATGATGTCAAGTTTAACTGAGAAAATGTTGAAAAGTGTGTTTTGCATATGTTTTCTGAAAGCAAACGTACATAATATTCTTGTCTAGTTTCTAGTATCTTAGTACATTTGAAATTGACAAAACTAACGTGGGAGAAACTTTTCAGCATTAAATAAGTCAATAATCCCTTAATATTGATGAAATGGTACTAGTTCCAGATTATTTCACTTTTAACAAGACAATTTTCCTAAATTGTAAGTCAAACAATATCCCAGTGAAACTAATTCTTCTTCAGTCAATAACAAAAAAAATTGATTGACTGAATACAAACTCCAATGGGATCATAAATGAGTTTTGCACATTTTCCTTGTTAAATACAAAACATTTAGTTTGCTCATTATTTTTGGTCTCGATTGGAAAGAGTGAAAAAACATTTTGTCTGTTCGCTGCAGCAGAAACAGGATCTGTGTCAGAAAACACTTCCTGTTTTTGGCTGAGTTTAGAAAGCAGATTTAGGTGCATAACTCAATAAGTCCTTGTTAACATAAAAATATTTTTAAACTTTGTGTTCCCTCCACCATTTTTGTGAGCAGATTTTAATTTAAAAGTTTAATCAAGTTAATCAATTTGTGGTTTCTTTGTGGCTGGAGGGGGCCGCATAAAGTCAGTCCAGAGGCCGCAAGTGGCCCACATGCCTCAGGTTGAACACCCTTGGCCTACAGTGACCGTGCCGTTGCTGCTTTGACCCACTTTCAGCTGTTTTCTGGTTAATGTCTCCCCTGAGGTTTGTGAAGGATGCCAGGCTTGATCCCATTCATAGTTTGGGGGAGACCGGATGAAACTGATTAGAGAAAAATGCTATTGTTGTAAAACACCTTCCACAGAAGCAAAAACAAAAAATCCTGCAGCACTATTACTGATCTCTTCACCATATGTCTATCCTGCCCTGTTGTTTGCATGCCAGTTTGGGGAGCCTGACATTCTTGTGTTCAAATTGTTTCAGTCTGAGCGAGTTTTCCTCTCTGTCATCAGTGCATTCATCGGGATTTGGCTGCTAGAAACATTTTACTGTCTGAGAACAATGTGGTGAAGATTTGTGACTTTGGGCTGGCCAGAGACATTTATAAGGACCCGGATTATGTGCGCAAAGGAGATGTAAGTTTATTTTTAATTCAGTAATTTACACAGATGTCTCCGTTTAACAGTTAGTTGCTGCAGAGTTGGCAGGAAAAAAATGACATTTTGAGCTCTGCTAAATGATTTCAGGGTGAAAACTTTAATTTTTATGTGTAGTACCTGCATGGATTAATAAGTTTGATATACAAATAGGAGAGAAACGTGAACTTGCATCAATCATTGTTTACAGGCCAGGCTGCCGCTGAAGTGGATGGCTCCTGAAGCCATATTTGACAAGATCTACACAACCCAGAGTGACGTTTGGTCCTTCGGAGTCCTGATGTGGGAGATCTTCTCTCTAGGTGAGTGTCACCAACCCATAATGCAGTGGATTTTATGTTAAATTATGATTAATCACACTTTTAGGAAAGCTAAGTTTAATTTTACCAGCCACATCCAGGCCTGATACCTCAGATTTAAAAGATTAATCACAATTAATCTCTCTAATAATCATCAACAAATTCTTTTGACTGCACTATATTGGCATTTTATATCAGTATCAACAATAATTGGTTGGTTTTTTACTTTAAATATGTGACATACTGCCAGACTAGTGACATAATCTTTCCAGTTTTATCCACAATGTTCTCTTCGCGCCGTTGTTTTTTTTTATTTCTAAGTAGTTATGAGACACAGTGGCAAAACTACTCTATCAGATATATTATCTCCTGATATTGATCACATGAATATTTATCGTTGATGATTTATTTTCCAGCCCTAATTAATGGAGTAAACGGCCTCAAAAACGGCCATTTTCTGAATGAACAACATATTCAGAGCAGTAATTAAGTTAAAATTGTACAAAGAAATATGAATTTAAATAAATAAATTAAACAAAATCCAACTGCTGTCAAAAATACATCAAAGAAACCACATTATTTGTTTAAATAGTCTTTTTTGCAGTGTGTTGTTTTATTTTTACTATGTTTCTCACCAACTTTGACCTAAATAAAATTCTGCTGGAGTTTTGATCGGCGTAACCAGTAAGTCCTGGAACAGAAATATGTTTTGCATCGCCTCAAAGATGACAAATTGAGGATTTGGACAAATAAAACTGAAATATAAAGTTTCACTTCATGTTTTCTTATGGGATGGAAGAAGTCCTCCAGCTCTTTATTTCCCACACTTTGGATGAAAAGTAAATAAGTTGAGCGGAGGTTCCCGTTTGAGCCGGTTCAGTGATAAATCAGACGGATTTATGGTGGAGTCTGAATGAGAATAACAGCAACAATTTTTCTTTACCATATGTTAAAAGCAAACCACAGTTACATCATGCAACTGTTTCTGATCACAAGTCTTTTGTCTTAAATTAACTTTCAGCCGTATCAGTTTATTTCTTTAAAACTCATGGTTACGTTTCTGTTTGATGTCGCTGCACCATGAAAACATATTTCCCATTTCTGTATCCCTATAAATCATCTTTTTAAAGGAAAACAAATGCTGTAAGCTAAATGTAATGCAGACGTCTGTTTTTTTTTTTTCTTTTTTTCGTCTCCCAAGGCGCCTCTCCTTATCCTGGGGTCCAGATTGACGAGGAATTCTGCTGCAGGCTGAAAGACGGGACTAGGATGAGAGCGCCAGATTACGCTCCTTCTGAAATGTGAGAATTTATGTCAACAATGCTTCACAAAAATGAGAAACTTTATGTTAAAAGAGCACTGTTAGTCTTTAGGGAGCTTTTAAATGAGTGAGTTTACTGAGTGTTATTAGGGCTAAGAAAATCAAAAAATAAAATCAGAATGTTACAAGATTAAAATCAATATTATGAGAATAAACTCAATACTTTCTCAACTTATACTATGACTTTTTTCTTGTAGTATAATGATTTTATTTTATTCTTTAATTTTCTTGTCACTTTATTCTGATATTGTTACTTTATTCTCGTACCGTTTCCACTTTATTCTGGTAAATCTGAGACTGTATTCTTGGATTATTTTGACTCTATTCCTTCAGCACGACAACAAAAGACAATTAGAGCCATTGAAAAAAAAAGTCTGACTTTGTTTCTAAAGTCAAAATTCTAAGAAAAAAAATCAGAAGTCTTTGTTTTCTGTGGCATCTTCTGTAGAAGAGGATCAAGACGCTGTTAAAAAATACTGTGGAGATCAAATGTGGAGGTTTCCTTTCATTCAGTTATTTTTTTTGCTCGTCAATCAATCGTGCTGAAATACATTAATAATTGTAACATGACAAAATTTGGGGAGGTTTCAGAAGTGTGAACACAAACAAAACATCACATGTCATCTATAACACAATATTAAGAATCTACTAGCTATTTAAAGCGTCCAGTTTTACTTCCTGTTGTCGCTAAAGTAGTTAGCTTCTTCCTTGTGTGATAAGAATCAGCTCTGAACATTGCAGGAGGAAACCTTAGCATCTGATTATCATTCAAACGTTGAGCTTTCTGACAGTGCCACACACGAGACTCAGCACCTAATTTTTTTCTGGGCCGAAGTTGGAGGATTCTGTTGGACATAAATATCTGTGGGAGAACACTCAGTCCTCTGCTTTGGTGTTGCTGCTGTCAGTCAGCGAGTGATTTTTCTTTTCCCCCTGCAGCCTCAGCGTGACGTCTGTGTCTGCTTTTAATTTAAACCTCCATCAGATTGCAATACACTTTAGACAAATGATGTTTAATCAAAAGGTTCAGCATTTCAAAGCATTTTCAGTAAAAACAAAAATAATGATAATGATAATAATAATTCATCAGACACACTATTAAAGTGGCTGAAGTGACTGAATTGAATTGATCTGCAAAATAAAACCCAGGTTGTAAGTTTCCGAACGGGTCAAGACTTCTGTAGTTTCCATCACCAGTTCAGAGTAAACAGATTAAATACTTTACATTCTTAAACCAAGAGGTCTGGTTTTAATTTTAAAGTGTTGATAAACCAACAGGTCAAGCAGGATTCACAAAATTCAGGTTTTGATCAACTCGAACCGATTTGGAAATAGAGGATTGATTAAAAACACACGAGGCAACAAGGGGATGCTGTTTAATTTGTGCCTCTGCTGGCGGCGATTCATCTGGAATGCGGCGATGTTGTGATGCATCGGAGAGGAATGCACCGGATGCTTTGCAAAGAGTGGGTGCACAATAAAAGGATGCTCATTTCCCATCAGATGAATTAAAAGCACAATCCTTCCTTTTCCAAAAAAACAACTCTGCATTCAGGGTGATGTGGGGCTGTGCTATGTATTCTCATTGAGAAGCAGACAGGAAGGGTCTTGAATTGTGCTCTGATGCATTGTGTGCACTTCCTGGTCAATAAAATGTTTCAGATCATGGAGGAAAGATGACAACTGAACGGGTGCGCTCTGCATTTAATAAGGTGAAAATGTAATAAAATGTAATAAGGTGAAAATGTGGTGCTTCCATAAGTGACAAAGTTAAACATTTAAGGAGAGTAGTAGGAAACTGATGCACGGTTTTGGTGGGGGCGGGGGGGTTGCAAAAAATGCTTTTGTATTTACACTGATCTATTTTAAAATCCCTAAAAAAACAATCCCGTGTCAAATTATCTTCATCACTCACATGACAGACATGTGAGTGATCCATGTGTGTTTTATCAAATCTCGGTGTAAACACAGCTCTCCTTTAAAGCATTCAGAGGTTTGTTAACGAACATCAGTGACGCTTATTGGTGAAAAACTGTATTGAGGTGAAACATGGTGGTGGCAGCGTCATGCTGAGAGCTGAAAAGAGGGAAATCCTTGAGGAAAACTTATTGAAGCTGCAGAAGAGGTCAGATTGAGGCTCTAGTGAGACAACAACTCATAACAACATCAGTGGCTTTACTGCAAAAACACAAAACATTTCCAGTTATTTATGTTTAGTTTTTAGTCCAAATATCAGAACTGTGACGGCATTATTAAAACAAGCTACTTGGTGAATAGTTGCTTTTAAGTTCGTTTTGTCTGATTTTAAGTGTACTACGATATTTGCAGTAAAAACTAGACCAAAAATACTTGGTAAGATTTTGTTATTTCGCAGTGTTACATCTAATACATTCATGTGGCGGAACGGACCAGTCAAAGTTCAGACCTAAATCTAATTGAGAAACTGTTCTCAGATGCTTTCAATCTGATCCACTTAAATTAAATCTCAATGAAATACACTGAGATTTGAGGCTGTAATTGAATAAGATATAAGAAAGGTTTAAGTTGAGGCACGCTCTGATGCAGATGTTTCTAATCCTCCACTAAATGGAGGAGATGCTGACAGCGTGTCAATAGGAGAACAGGGTCTACTTGTTTCTGCAGAAAAGACCAGAAGTTGTTCTCCATCTTCCTAAACGTGTTAATTCTTTCTGTATATCAGTGGAAACACACAGTCTGTGGGTTTGAGGCCTCTGGAGCAGCCGCTCAGCGTGCTGAAAGCTTCTCCTTTCCTTACAGATACCAAACCATGCTGGACTGCTGGCAGGGAGAGCCACAGCAGCGGCCGACCTTCACTGAGCTGGTGGAGAGGCTGGGCGATCTGCTGCAGGCCAGCGTGCAACAGGTACAAAACTAAAGAAAACTCTGCATAATACAGCCAGAGCTTCACTTCATGGACTCACATTTAGTGGATTCACAGTTACAGTCAGAAAAAAGTGTCACTGATTTGTAAAGTCTTGTTTTTCAGTAAATAACTTTAGTGATTTCAGAACAAATAGTTGATTTTATTATGCATTTTTATAATTGACACAAGTTTAAAAGTACCTTCAGGCACAAGTCTTTGGATAAATGTCCTCTACTAAGTCAAATAGAAATAATTTTTCATTTAACCAATAGCCTATTTATTACAATGTAAAAAAATACATTTAAAAACAATTTAATTCCTTTTTTAAATAATAAAATGGACATTGTATTGTCTGAAATGCAAACAGTATTTCTTTAGTGAACACTTGATTTTGTTTTTTTTGAGCAGTGAAAAAATAGTTTTATCATCTCCATGTAAAAAAACAGAAACAAAACTCAGTAGTTTCTGTTTTACTTTACATCATTACAGTGTAAGGTGACTAACTGATTGAAATTAAGATAGAAAAAGGTGCTGAATAGGAGATTTTATTACTGAATTTGCTACTTAAGTTCTGTGGAGAAAATATTTAGAGTATCCTTTATTTTAAATGCAAAATGTATGTAGTTTTTGCACAGTTTGTGTTCTTTCAGCAAATGCCCTTTTTTGAGTCCGTTAACGATTCATCGTTATCGGATGAGTCCGAGATTCAAACGTTAGTTGGGATGAATGTATATATTTGAGCCTCTGTGTTAATTTCTGACACTGACAAAGAGAAAATCTTTAAACAATTAAAGATTGGAAAGAGAAAACTTGTTATTGTTATTGCTCGATTACTCACTAGTTTACTAGGATTAGTCACAGTAATTTCACATAGTCAGGAAGAAGCGTTGAGCGTCGTAATTTCAGAGCAGAACAAAAAGGGGAAACAACACTCAGTGAGAAGACACAACTTTGAGATGGCGTCACACGTCCCATCAAAGGAACCACATTACTGGAGAGATGCAAGACGGTCTGGTGTGGGCGCTGCTTAACTGAAGAATTTGTGTGGCTGCAAAGATGTTAACCTGGAAGAAATTTAAAAACAACTAGAAAAGTCGCTGCTCCTTGCGAAACAGTCGTGCGAATAATAATTTGTTGAGTGAACTCACCAGATTGAAAATATTTTATATGGAGCCAAATGGAGGAAGGGGAAGAAAACCATAAAATCTACGGCAATGACACTTATATTCCCTAATAGCAGATGCGTGTGGCTACGTTTTGATGCATAAATTATTTCTCTGGAGGGAAAGATGTGCAAACAGCAGCATTTTGTTTGCGCAAAAACCAAAACTCATCAGTTACCAGAGTCCGCACTCTGTCCGCCATTACATTGTAAAACTGAAAAACTTACATAAAACTTAAATCGTGATTTTAGAAAAACCGTAAGTGATGTAAGAAAGCTGAATCTCTTGAAGATAGCCTCATGCCTTGTGATCTGTTTGAAAGTTGAATTGAGATCCTAGGTTGACGTAGGCAGACGTAGCATAAGTTAAAATATTAAAAAAATTATAAAAGCTAAAATTACCCAAATATAGAGCAAGTCTCCAGAACAAGCTGAACATTTTGATATATAAACTGCTGAAATCAGTTGAAGTATGCAGACAGTTAAGAACTGAAAAATGTACAAAAGACGAGATAATACAAAAAATAAAATTTCAAGAAGTGAGAATACTGAATGCATTTGCTTCGCTCATATATCAGCACTTTAAAGAAAACTGAGCCAAATTTATTTTTCTTAAAAAATTCTTCTTTTCTGCGACACACAAATTCAAAACTTGCTTATGTGAATTTGTGGCTACATTCATGCCAAGAATGTAGCCTTTGATATTCTTGACATTTTGCATGACTTGAACTCAATGCTTTTGGCCATTTTTGAGGGAAATTTGCAGGAATCTGTTGATTTTGCTTGAATTTTGTGGATTTGCGAAAAGCTGGAAGGACTTATTGATGGAATTTGGAGTTCAGAGGGCCACATAAAACGCTACGGCTGGAAAGATTTGGTCCCTGGGCTTTGAGATTCACATATTTATTTTAATCCAACTGAGAATCTGTGGCAAAAGTTGAAAAATGGAGCCATCACATCCATAATTCTTCTTCCACTTCAATTATTTACCACTCTGTGTTAGCCTGTCAAATAAAACCTTAATAACACGTATATTAATCAAGACACTGTGAAGATAAAGGGATTTAATTTCTCTCTCACAACATGGCCTCAAAATAGGATAAAGTGCGGTGATAAACTTCGCTGCTTAAACTTCATATTAAACGGTTTTGGATTTATTAAGCATGACCCTGGTTTCTTTGGCCTGTCGCCACCAACCCTGAGTGTTTTTGTTTGCACAGCGCACACAGCACCAGCCATAAATCTACCTCTTGTGCTGATTTAGGAGGGGAAGCACTACATACCCATCAACACAGCCCTGTTGGAGAAGGTGGGAGAGCAGATTGAGGAGACGGAGGAGACGTCCACACGACCCGTCTCCCACCGGGACTCCGGGGGCAACTGGTGAGAGTTTGGATCGCTCTTCATTGGATCGCTCACAGAAACAAACTCATTGCACTTTACACACCTTCCCTCACTGAATTAGTTGACATTCTACTTTAAAAAATTCACCAAACTTTTCCCTCAACTTGAAAAAAATTATTTTTATGCTCTGCAGACTCCTTCTGTATCTTAAAAGGTTGGTTGACATTTTCGGCTCCCTTGGGATAAAATAAGTCAACCTCCTGTAACTTATTGTATCTTTACATTTGTCTTGCATTTTGCTTACAATCAAATTCCAGCTCTGCATTTGTCAAGTTGCACAGAGCTGCAAGCCTGTCTGCACTGCAAAAACAAAATCTTACCAAGTATTTTTGATAGTTATAATCCAAAATATCTTAGCACACTTGAAATAAGATAAAACTAACTTTTCAGCCAGAAATGGGAGCTTGTTTTAAGTAATTACTTTATACTGATCTTAAACAAGCTCCTATATCTTTCTGAAAAATTACTTGTAAGTTAGTTTTATCTTATGCCAAGTGTGCTAAGATATTTGCACCAGAAAAAGAATAAAAGTTGGTAGAAATGGGCCAAAAGTCCTGCAAACTGTTGTGAGAAGCTTGTGGAAATAAATCTAAAACATTTGATCCAGGTCATAAAACTTTGAAGACAAATCTATGAAATGCAATCTTTCAGCAGAATATGGGAAATTGGTTTAACTCAATAAGTCCTTAAAATTGCTGAAAAAAGTATTTGTTCCACAATCAGATTATTTCACTAATGACATGGGAAAAGGGGAATAATCCGCCAGTAGAAATAGAATTTTAATCCAATGGATCATTCACTTAAAACAAGCGCCAATTTATTATTATTATAACTAGAACATTTTCCAACAATATGTAGGACTTACTGACTTAAACAAACCTCAATATCTTACTGAAAAGTAACTTGTGAGCTAATTTTGTCTAATTGCAAGTCAGAAACTAGTCCGTTTTCTTTGTTCCACAAATCACTCCTCCTTGAACTTGTCATTGTGAACAAACCCAGTTTTTTTGTTGTTTTTTTTTTTTTTTTTACTTTTCTGCACTGAAAAATATCTAAAAACACAAAATGTTCTTAGCTTGGGGGAGATGTTGTTCAGTCTTAAGCACAATGAGAACCCGATAAGAAATGTACACATTTGCAGCTCCTGAGATTTCACCCACCAGCCCCCAAAAAAGAAAACACAGCACTGGCGTCAAGATTTAAGTCCACTTATAAAAATATTTGTTGAGCTCTTGGGTTTTCACAGCTCCTCCAAGAGTGTTTATTGAGGAGGTGCTGAAAGGCAGTAATGACAGTCAGCCCTGGAGTAAAAACCCAGCTTCTGTTTGAGCTTCCAAGTGTTGAAATGCAAAGCAAACAGTGAGTGTTATCAGAGTACAGTGTCATGGATGCTGAACAACGTTGATATAAATGATTAGGTTCCTGCAGTTCTGTTTCTGAACTTGACTCAGTAGAATCAGAGCAGAGTCTCAAAGCTGGACTTTCTCTTTTTGTTCCCGCAGGAACATAAAGATCCGCCCTGCTAGCGTGAAAACGTTTGATGAGATCACCATGGAGAACGGGACAAATGAAAACCAAGAGGTCAGTCACACAAACTGCAACATGAACTCTCAGTTTGGTGCAGCTTCTGATACCTAAAGTTATTTCTTAAAGTTGTTTTTCGGACTTCAGCTGCTTTTACACACATTTTCTGATTATGGTTTTGATTTTTAGTTTGTCTGTGATCATTTAGAACTAAGTGAAAATAAAAACCCTCCTTTTTCACCCAAATCTCTGCTGGGGGCCACATTTGTTTCAAGGGCCACATGCAGTCAGTTCAGGGGCAGCAAATGGCCCCCAGGCCGCACTTTGGAGACCCCTGACTTAAACCAAGCTCCAATAAAGTTTTTTTTTCTTATTTCAATTGCACAAAGACATTTGCATAAGAAACAAGACCAATATGATTTGGAAAGGTTTTGTGTTTTTGCAGTGTAATTATGCAGTGTTATATTTAATTTAGAAGACTTTTTATGCTTGATTAATTCACATATTACATTGTGTTTCTGTGAAAAAGCTGCAGAAAAAGCAACCAAAGTCATAAGAAAACTTAAAGACTACTTTAAATAAATGTCTTGCTCTTTGGGAAGCAAATACAAAACTTCCTGCACACTTCCGTTCTCTCTTACCCTTTCAGTAATAATCATTTCCCGTTTTCCTATCCTCCAGGGTCAGTCGGACAGCGGGATGAGCCTTTCGTCCGACAACATGAAGACTCTGATGTCGTTGGCAGGCCGACCTCTGAGCATCATGGCCTTGGCGTACGTAAGCTGCGACCTTCCCAGCGCCCTTCAGAGGCGACGAACCGACACAAACCCAGACCCAGGCAATCACAGAAAACCAGCGTGGAAACCGGCTCAGCGTGCTGGAATGCAGACGCTGTAACTGTCATACAAATCCACACGTGTAAAAAGAAGTCAGGAGCCTGTTTTCTCTTTTGTCCAAAGGAACTTTGTATGAGTCAAAGTAATAGAGACGTTTGAGGGAAAAGAAAGAGCCAGAAACAAAGAAAAAAATATTTTTTTAGCTTGAGGATCCAGCAGTTTTCAATGACAAATTAAGCTGCTTGAAGCAGGAAAACAAATCTGAGGCAATATGTTCTCAATTTAGAAGTTTACTGAAGGAACACACAAAAATTACACATTTAGCTTCTTTATTTTACACTGAAGCTTGAATTCAAAATGCTTATCTTCATCAAGGCAGAGAGGAAAGAGGCAAAACTTAAATGAAAAACAGCAGATTTAACTTGTAGCTGGGGGGGAGTAACATGTGGGGCAGAGCTGTAACTCATTTACAGCTCACACCACGTCACCTAAAAGTGTCTTTTAGATCTGAAAACATTAAGGTCTGCGCCCGGCACAAAGAGTTAGCTCAAGCATCCAGACAATTATCTGTGTTTCAAGGGGAGTCGTCTCTCGCCGGGCAGCCACTCAATCACTGCCAGTTTCTAAACTTAAGAGGGTTTACAAGGACCTCCCTGCAGGAGAAGCTTTCCTTCTTTCACCCGGAAAGCAAGAAAAAAGCACCATAAATCTCACTTATTCCAACATTTTCAATAGAAAAAAACTGCACTCCACGACTGAAAAGATAACATGATGCACTTCAATAACTGGTTTACCAGATAGTTTATTAATCAAGACCGAATTCCAGTTTGGTGTCGTGTCTTCCTCCTGCTGGGAGCTGACCCTGTACTCTGAAGGGAGAGGTTCTGGTCCAAGACAAAAACACCCAGTCATAAAGCAGTAATAAAAGGAAGCAGAAAAACCTCAGGATGATTGATTATATCAAACATGAAAACAGGGTTTTTTTTCTGGTTGTAAGGATGGAAATATTTAAAGAAAATTGGATCAAACAGGCCTCTAGGGGGATGTTTTATTTCATGAAGGCATGTTTTTCTTTACAGTCATGCAAATAAGGTTCCTTTAGTGGCTTTAAAAACTCTTGATTGACAGTACTAAGACCCGCCTCCTGGATCTGATTGGTTGTTTTTAATTAGCACTGGGAGAAGCCAAAGGAGCTGGATTATTTAATAGATTATCTGTCTCAGTACCGGAGGTGGCAGAGTATCCAAAAGTTGTCTTCTAATAAGAGTAACACCACTTCATCATATTTTTACTCAAGTAAAAGTAACAAGTATCCGTCCAAGAAATTACCCTAGAAGAAGTCTGCTCAATTACTGAGTCACTGATCAAATTATCAGTCATTTAATAAGAAAAAATTATATAAGCCTGAATATAAAGCTGAGTGGAAATTTTTGGTATTTTAAGTACAAAAATGACAATAATTCATTTAAGTAACAAAAAATAAGAAAATTAGGCAAAATATTTTTTTCTGATTCAGTTTCTTTCCCTAAAGATCTTATGAAGTTTAAAAAAAACTGCAGGAGTGTGTCTGAGGGAGTTTTAAAACATCAATTTATAGAGATTTTACTCAAGTAAAAGTAAAACTAACAAAAACACTCCTAAAAGTACATTTTTACAAAAAAGTTACTCAAGTAACAGTAGGATCCAACTCTTCACTGTTTATAAAAGTTGCTTTAGATAAAACCTCATTCTGTGTTTTCCTTCCTCTCTGTTTTCAGGATGAAGGCAGTGAGTAAGAGTAAAGAGTCGGTGCTGAACGACCCGGAGAAGGACAAGTTCCTGCCCACCGTCCCGCCGCTGGACTTCAGTCTGGACGACTCGGCTCTGGACGTCAGCCTGGAGTGTCACAGCCCGCCGCCGGACTACAACTCCGTGGTGCGTTACTCCACGCCTCCCGTGTAGCCGCCGCCCGAACCCCACCGGAGCATCCGAGAGTGGAAGCGTCAAGGCCTCGGCTTTGTTCCCCCCGTGCGTCAGCGGCCGGGGAGGAAAAGGCGAGATTCCCTTTTCATGGACTCAGAAGTGACTCAGCTCCCCTGTGGATCTCTGGATTGTTGATTTTTTGTTTTCCATATGTTGGCTTCTCGTTAATGCTGCTGGTCTGTCCCAACCTTCACTGTCAAACAGCTGAAAACAGCCTCAGGTATTTCTCTGATCTACTGTGAAACAAACCGCATCCATCCCGACTTGACCCAGATAACAACGATCCACAAAGAAGAGTTAAAGGAATAAAATAATCCTGGAATAAATTGATCTAATGTAGCATAAACTGACGGAAAATTTTACATTCTCCTGTGCTCGTAGTAAATGAACGTATATGGAGGATTTAGGCTTAATTTACTTTCTCTTATTTATTACTGCGTCTTATGACTGGGCAATAAATCAATTTTATTGATTTTTTTTTTAAATTTTATTTCTGGAAAATCTGAATTTTACCAATGAATTCAGATCAAATCTACAAAGAATTATTAGAGGCAGGCTAAATATTTTTGTTACGAGAATAAAGTTGTAGCCATGGTGATAAAAGAGGAAAGTCATGAGAATAATGTCAATATTAGCAGAAAACAGTCGCAAAATAAGAGGACAAATTTACAATTTTCTGAAAACAAAAATTAAAATGAGAAATGTTGAGAAGATAATAGAAAATAAGGAAATACTTAACATCAGCATAAATTACCAAAAGGTTTAAGCAATCAAATTTAGAAGAAAAAACAGACAAACTGAGCCGCTCACATCAGATTTTTATAATTCTGGAAGCTTTTTACTAAAAATAACGTTTTATTATCATTTTCAACATTTTTCTGTTAAAACTGCATTTTTATTCTGCTCATATTATGCCTATTTTCTCATAATTAAAGAAAGATTCTTGTAAAATAAAATACAAATATTACAATTAGGTTGGATTTTTACACATTCTTTTGAATGTGAGTTTTAAATTCACATTAATCTACAATAGAAGATTAATTTATTCTAAGGGTTTTTATGCCAGGAGAGCATAAACTACTGTACAAAATACAAAAATAGAAGACATTCATGTTTGAAATCTACGTTTGAAGTGTGATTTTATGCAAATAAAATTAAAAAGTTGCTGATTGAACTCAGGTCTACCCATACAGGAAACAGTTTGTTTGCTCTGCTGTTCAGAGTTTTAAAACTCCCAGGTTAATGAAGGAAACAGGGTTCAGATGTTACCTTACAGCGAAACATTTACATGATTTCCTCCTCCTGTTTGGTGCGAATTAAACGCTGCACTGCTACTTTATTTCTCCCTCTTTGTTTTGGCCTAAAATACGATTTGTATATCAACACATGCAATGAGAACAAATCTTCATAGGAGCATTTGATCCAAAAAATACTAGAAAAACAAGTTGTATGTATATTTATGTAGAGATTGCAAACACTGTCGCCTGTTGTTTCACTTTTCACCAGGATTTAACGGTTAACTGAAGGATATTTTCCTGCTCAGACTTTCTGATGTTTTCCAGTGTTTCATTCTCCTTGTAAGCAGGTGAGCAGGTTGCTCTCTGAGCCTCGTTTTGCAACGTTTCCATCGCTGGCTGCACAAACTTTGAGCCAGCAGCAACAGCTTAGTCTGGTTTCGCAACATCTGCATGGAAACTGAAACCGTGGAGTGAAAGTTTAGAGCTATGTTGTGTTTCATTACCACTAAAAAAACAGTATTTGTGAGTAAAAATGAATCTATGCTTTTTCAGATGAAGTGGGAACAATTATGCACTGACACCAAGTGATATCAAGTAAATGTATTTTGTATTACCGTATTTTATTGACAGTGTTGTTTGTTGTAGGTAACATTTTTTTGCAAAGATTTTAGATGCATTGTTTTTATTTAACCCATATCTATATAGTAGGAAATTAACGTTTGCAGTATTTGGTGTGTTATGTCTTTTTTTATACATATCTGCTTTCTGCTTAAGGATAATCCTTTCTGTCAGAATAGATCACGCCTCACTTGTGTAGCTCATTTCTCCCTCTTGAACATTTCATCTTCACTGTATTAGGAAAAATTGACTTTATTGCATTTATTTGTGACAAATACACATTTATAACGATAAAGCTTCCTTCTGTAACTCAAACCCACATGGAGAGCTACAGCTAAGATTTATTAACGTGTGATGCTACCCAACACTGTTAACAGAGTGTATGAAGTAAATAAATGAATAAAGATTTATATATTTATTCAGTCGTTCTATTTCTGGTTCCATTCTTCGAAGAAAAAAAAACATTTTATGAATCACTTTTCTGTGATACAGATGTGGAAACTGGGTGCAGAGATCTGTGACTCAAAGAGGAGAGAGTCTATCCTACTGAGTTTAGATTTTCCATTTTGGTCTCAAAGGGTTTTTATATTTTTATATCTTGTTCACCAGAAAAGTTGCAAATGTTGATAGCATCAGGATCCTGACACTCTGGAAACATTTTAATTTAAGAATCACATTCTGCTTTATTGACCCAGTTTGTCCACACAAAAAGTTAACATATTCACATCAAGTCAATGTTATGTTTATTTTACATGATAAAACCAGAGAGCATGTTTACTTCTATTTATACAGCATAATTACAGTATTTCACAGAAGAAGAAGAAGACCAGGATGATTTAAGGCGTAAATGGTAGCTCAGTTTTTTAAAAGCAGTTTCTTACCGTCAATCTAAAGTTACAGAAAGTCCAGCATGTGTGGGATCTGCAGTCGTTTATGGCTAAAAAGTACTGAAAAATCTCCAGATTTGACTCTGGAAGAGCGCAGAGTTTTGACATGAACACACAGAAACCCTGTGCTGTCAGCAACTTTGTTACCTACATCTGTGAAATTACTTCTTAACATAAAAAACAACCAACTCAGCCAATTGCATGTCAGCAACTCATATTTAATATAATAGAACACACCTGCTGTCATTAGCCTCATTTGTAATTAGAATTAATTATACCAGAGCTATTATGACTATTATGATTTTAACCTTACAGGAGAAACAAAGTTAAAAAAAAATTCATTAGGATTTTGAAAGTAACATCAGCTGATAAACACAACATTTTATAACATATTTCCAGTAGCCATCAACAGGTAGAGACTAATCCTTATTATTTACATCATTATTTAGAAAAACAATACAATGAATCTATGCTTTTTGTTTTTCCATGTGTAACAGCATTTAGGTTGCAATATTCAATGTTCTCTCTATGCATATTTGTCCGTCATGCTGCCTTGGTGCTCTTGGGGGCCCCCTGGTGGCCTGGGGGCCCTGAACACACGTGCCCTGGTCCAGAGCATCTACATATTTTCTTTTTGTTGGACTCAAAGCCACAGGTTCGCTACGCATTGCACATATTTACCTACTGAAATGGCACGGGTCACTTCTGCTTCAGACTTGTGAAAACAAACATTTAGGGGCTTCCTTGATTTTCACTTTTTACTTATAAAATAAGAAATTGTATATTTGTATGGCAAAAATCCAACCTGAGAAAAAGAAATACTTTCAATATGAAAGATTTTCCTACTAACTGCCTCCCTGACCTTTCAAACTTATCAAGCAAACATCGTGGGACTGTGATGCAGACAGTGCGTTAGATGAGAAGACTGCAGCCCAGCCTGTTGACTCAGTAAACCAAAAGCTTCTGAGTTATTCCCGGCGAGGTTCGTCTTGGCTGAAGTGTGGGCCTGGCTCCTGGTCTTCGGGTTGTGGAAGACTCACTTCCTAGTTGTGTCAAGGTGTCGGCAGCCTGTCTGTTCCTCGGGACATTGTCTGCCTCCGAGCAGGAAAGGAAGGAAGTCTTAATCATCCTGGTCACGACCGGAGGGCGCCACACACTGGCCTTCCTCTGGGAGACACTTTTTACCGGCGATAGGTGTGTCCAAGTGAGGGGACCTCACACACACACACCCGCACACTCGGGGACATGGGTCATTGACTGTCCCCTGTTGTCCTTTGCTGTATTTACAGTAAGGTGTGTGCCAACCATTGGATCTGAACGCATGCCAACACCTTCCTCTGCAGACTATTTCAGGAATATAAGATGCAAACAAACAGAGGAAGGATGTAGGAGGGGAGCAGGGTTCGTGACTGTCATGTTTTTTCTGTCTATTGCATCTGACGCAGTGATTTTCCATTCCTGTGCAGGTTGCAGGATCATTTCCAGAGGGACCGCACTGCTTCTCGCTTAAAGATTTTAAAAAAACTTAGTCAAAGTTTGCAAATACGATTATCTTGTCTTGCTTGTGCCCCAAAAAGAGGAACATGTTTTGGAGTAAATTGTCCAAATCGACTCCAGAACAAAACCTAAACACTTTGCAAAGTTGCTGGACGAAGCCAGTAAGACAGAGTTATGAGTCCATACCAACATCGGCTGAAAAACGAAGAAGACGTCACTCTAAAAGCAAGACAAAAAGCTACTTTACAGTTTACAAATGCACTCAGACACAAAGACTTCAACCTGAAGGGAAGTTTATAATATTTGGATAAAGAAAGAGGAAATATTGCTTATTAACTATGAGGTATGGCAGATATGTGATGTTTTTTCCAAAAAAGGAGCTGGTGCACTTAATTTAAAATACTGCATCTTAAGGAAATAACAGAGTTTGGTAACTAATTACATTTATTCAAGTTGCATTTTGGAAATATTAGTACTGCTTTTATTACAATGTACTTTTCACTTTTACTTTATTCTAAAATATTTCAACTCTTGAGTAAAATTTGTGGATTTTCTACCCACTGAATGAAAAACAAACATGTTTTAACCATAAACTCACCAAACAGACACAGACCGGCAGTTTTCATAAAAGTTTCACAAGCTTTTTATTGAAAGAAACTAATTTGGAAAAATGTTTTTTTATTTGCCTGATTTTGTTGACATAATTATTTTTTTTAATTATGTCAGTTTTATTAATTATTGTCATTTTGGTCCATCTAATATTATGATCATTTGAGTCGCCTTTTTTGCCAAATACCTGAGTAATTTCTTGGTAGCTACTTTCTACTTTTACTCTAAACATGTCGATGTGGTGCTACTACAAGATTATTCAACCTGATAATAATAATTATACAAAATAATTGAATAATGAATAATTTAAAGAGATCTTTGTCAGCCCAAAAACAAGTATTGTAAAGATTTTAAGAGAAATGTAAAGCCATTACAAATAAAAACCACAAGCATAATCTTTATTTTTGTCTGCTTTTCTAAAAATATATAATTTCTCATCAGGAATCCTTGTCACTCAACAGCACAGCAGCATTTAAAAATAAATTAAAATTACACTGATTATTTTCCTCCAAGGCGTCTCCGGGATAGTGCTGCATTTTTCTAAAATGCACTGCCATCCTGTGGTCTGCAGGACAATTACGTTGATACGTGATCACCATCGGCTGTGAGGCGTCTGATTGTGTTTTCCTCATTTAACAATAACACTCATGATGCCCTTCACCCCACTCCCACTTCCCTCTGACCGCTTCCACAGCCTCTCCCCAAAGCAAACAGAGCTGCAAAAACACTCCATTAATCACACAAAAGGAACCATTAATGAATTCAGAGAACATTTGAAGTTGCAATTTAATAAGAAGTGAAAGAGAAACATCTGTGACGCAGCTTGTATTTCTGTCTGACAGAGGCTTTTTATGCAAAAAAAAAAATTGGGGGGGAAAAAAGAGGATGAAAGGAAGAAAATTAAATGTTCACTCCCTGGAGACAGAAACGCCCACACAATGACATTCCCAGACCTCACAGATGCAGATGAGCAGCGGGTTAACCACGTTCACACCTCTCACCTAAATTCAGAACAATGCGTTTGGTTCTTTCCCATGAAAACTCCTGACTTTAACCCAACCTCAGGCAGCCGAGACAACGACTCATTACGCTAAATAAAGAGTTTATCTGGAAAAAGGAAAAAACATCAGCAGTTTACAAAAACATCTGTGGAGATTGAAGCAAGAACAACATCTTGTACTTCGACCTATGACCTTTAAAGACTCTCTGCTCTCCTGCCAATTTCTGCAGGCCACCTGAATTACACAACATGGCCCCCAAATGAACTTAATTCAACCAAAATTTCTTGATTGCTGCTCATTACAGTCACACGAAGGACAGCTGCAGCTTCTTATTCCACAAAAATGAGACTATAAAGGTTAATAAATTTAAAAATAATCCATATTAACTCATTATGTTAGTTAATTAACACAACTCTGGTGACTGGCTGGTCTTGGACCATTTTATTTATCAACTGGCATTTTTATTCAGTTTTTAGTGCAAATATTTGAATGCACCTGAAAGAAGACAAAACAAACTTACAATTAACTTTTTGGCAAGATATAGAAGCTTAATTTAAGTAAATAATTCCTTAGTATTGAAGAAAAAGTCCTTGTTCCACTTAAAATAAGACATTTTTTTCCATCGCATAAGTGAAAAGTGTCTTGCTGAAAAATAACTTGAAAGTTATTTGTGTCTTATTTCAAGCTTACTAAATATTTAGATTAGATTATTTTTCATTTTTAGTGAATAGTTTGATTTCAACCATTTCTACCGTCACTAATTATGAATAGTAAGTTATTTCAATGCTCAAATAAACATGAACTTTTCGTGAATTTTAAATTAACCAACTCTGTTGCACATTATTTTGAGCAGGAGCACACTAATTCTAATAACTAGAAGATATTTATGCCTTTACCATACAGTATTTGTAAACTATTTTATGTGTTTTAAGAGTCTATTTGCTTTGATTGATTGAAATAGATGATATTATCAAGGTATTCAATCAGGAAACATAATGTAGCTCAAACATCTGCAGCTCCAGTAGAGTCCCGCTTTTCTTGTTTCAAATACTTTTAAACAAAAACCAAAAACTGAAACCGCGTAGTGAAAGAAATCATCCAACTCAGTGTGATTCAACCACACACATCAACAAAGATCTGCTCTGCAATCCATCAGTCAAGCTTGTACAAATTATAATCTATTAAAGCTTCTTGATTGCCTTCATGTGTCTGCAGCAATACTTTACCCCAAAGAACATATTTTGTCACCAAAATATTTCAAAAATTTCTAAAGCAAGCTGCATTTTTATGAAGCATTAGTTAACCCAAACAAATTACTTCATATTTCCTTTCTGACAGATTTATGGCAGTTTCTGCCACATAACTGCAAAGCAATTGGATGCAACAAGGATGAAAGGAGAAGGGATCGCCAGTCGCTGCGCAATAACAAACGGCTTGAACCATGAGGGTCTGCTGCTGCACATTTTGCTTAAATTCACCAAACATGCAGACAGAAGCAGCAGAGAGAAAGAGAGGCGTTAACACTGCAGACATGCATCTGAGCAGCAACGCCTCTCCATCATGTTTGCATTAATGATGTCGCTATGGCTGCAGCATCTGGTGCCCAGGTCCTGCTGGTGCAGCAACACTCAGGACGCCTCCTTTGCCCCCTACCAGGAAGGTAAACAACAGGGTGAACTGGTGTTCACTGCTCCATGTGTGTGAGAGCAAAAACAGCTCAACTTCAGAATCAAATGTTTCTACATCAGCAAAGTTTAAAGGGGCAGTCTTAAGTGTTTCCCAGACACATAATCCACAAATATTACTAAAAGAAATTCAAACTCTTGAAATTGGGCCTCTGTCTCTTAAAAAGTCAAAAGTCCTGCTCATTCTGAAACTCCGCCTGCAGGAAGTCATCACAACATGGCTCCTCTATTAACCCTTTAACAACGTTTTTACCAGCGTTTCTGAGCAGCAACGCCTTGCTGTGCTCCAATAATGAGCACAGCTTTTCCACCAGGTGTTTGCTAATTGCTGCTGGCTAGTCTGAAGGAGCTGATTGGGTGAGGGCTGCTCTGTGAAACTGCAACTCTGAGGAGGAGCTGTGTTTTAAAGGCAGAGCTTGGTCCACCCAGGTGTTTCGTACAGCTGAATGGTTGCCATGTAGATGAGAGGATTTCTCAAACAAAGAAACACTAAAGGGAAGGTTTTTGATGAGGAAATGATTTTATAACATAATGTAAAGCTCAGAAAGGTAATTTTGCACAAAACTGCCCCTTTAAAGAGTCATCACAATGACAAATTAAATAGTCAAAGTTCAGTTTTATTAGATTTGTAACAGATTCTGAATCCCATTTGGGTAGCAGAAACTGAAAGAATAACCAAATATTAATAGGTGTTTTAATCTGCTTACATCAAACCTATTAGTAAAGCAACGGGTGGATTCAGATGTTTCCTTCAACAATAAACAAGTTCCAACTGTACTATTTACAGAAAGTAATAAACTCCGAATTGCTGTAACAGAAATACTTCCCCTTCACACGACATGTAAACAGGAAAGTCTGCGGATGATTTGATTTTTACGGCCGATCACGTCGATGAACAACCAAAACCACCCAGACCCCTGCCTTGTAGCATCTCCTATCAGGGAGCCAGGCAGCTGCAGCTCCTTCATTTAATCAATAACATCCAGCACACAGACTGTTTGGGGTTGATTTAACCCCACATACCCACATCTAAAAATATTTCTCAGAAAATCATTTGTTTTCGTCAATATGAGTAAATTCCATCGCGACCAAATGGTCGTTGTTTTCTCTTTTTGCTGTTTTAAAAAAATGACGGTACAAGATGTTCTTGCAGGGCTTTTTTTTTTGTTTACTAATTAGTTTATTTGATTTGCTGATAACAAATTTTATGTGGCGTTTCCACATGTTTTGATTGATGACATATTGACGTATTTTCTCTGTCTGTAACACTTTTCTTTTGAACATTTCCTCATGTTTATCTCCAGCAATAATTTGCATACTGATGGGATATATTACACAACACAAACTGTAAGTAATTAAAGGAAGAAAGAATATTTGAGTATGTTGCTGTCAGTAAAACAGCCCATAAACAAAATACGTGGCTCTTGTTTCCACGTTTTTCTATGCAGATGTTTTAAATTAGAGATTAAAAATCATAACTGGTGCCTCTGCGTCAACTATTTGTCTAAAAATAGCCGCACATGTTACTAGTTTACCTCCTTTCCTGTGGTCACTTCTCAAACATCTGTAAGTTGTACTGGTATTCTAATTACATTATAACGCCAGTTTTTATGTAATCTTGTGATTTTTATTCACAAAATCTATTCAGTTTAGTTTAAAACAATAACTTATTCATTATTGAGTGATTATAACAATTAAATAACTTAAAAAATTATTTGATTTACTTAAAAAAACTTAAGTAATTAAGTAACTTAACCAAACATGGAGAAAACTCTGTATAATAGTATATGTGACTTAATAATATGAAGTTATATAATAACTTAAGTTATTATCAACTTACTATTAAGTTATTAATAACTCAAATTAAAAATGTCTTCACTGATTAACTTAATTTAATAACTTAAGTTAAAACTAACTTATCAACTTAATGAGTCAATAATAACTTATTTAGCTAATAAGTTAACTTCATAACTTAACATAATAACTTAAGTTACTTAAGTTATTAAGTATGTTGATGCATTATTGTTTTATCTTCTGCAATATATGCATAAAAAACTGTTTTAAAACAAACACCTGTCATAAAAAAGCTAAATTATTTGCAGGTGAAGGAAGAAAGTAAGGAAGGAGCTCAAAAGCATAATTTAGAGAAAAAAAGTAATTTTGTGAATTAAAATGAATACGTCACACAGCTTCACAATGACAATAAAAAACAGCTTTGGATTCTTCGAGAAATCAATTTCTAATTAAATTGATATTTCTTACTCAGTTGAATGAAGCCAAGGCATAGACAACTCTTCATCTCCTCTCTCCTCCAATCAACAATCCTCATCAATCCTCCAATCAACAATCCTCATAAAGCCCAGCGATTTCTACACAACCTCACATGACCTTACGATCTGCCGTAAGGTCATGATGCCACTTTGTAGAGATCCCAGGCCTTCCTTTTCTTTCCGCCCTCCTCTTCTTTTTTCATTTGGAAAGCTCCTGCTGCTCGGATCCACTTCTCCTCTTTCTTTGCTTTGATCAGGAGGATCTCAGTGATGGTGAGATGAAGCTTCTTGAAGTTTCGTCTCTCTACCAACACTACCATGGCTCCTGATGCCTTGGCAGGCATCCTTATCTATCCTACTGCAGTGTTTCTCAATTCCAGTCCTCAGGCCCCCTGCTCTGCATGTTTTAGATCTGCCTCTGATCCAGAACAGCTGATCCAAATGATTGCATGACCTCTTCTGAAGCCGTCAAGTACTGCAGAAGTCTGTTAATTCAACCCAGATTCAATCCAGGTGTGGCAGAAGGGAAACGCCTGCAACATGCAGAGCCGAGGGGCCTGAGGACTGGAATTGAGAAACACTGCCCTACTGACATCTCTCTACATGCACCTTCCATAAACCCTTGAAGGCATCATTGTCCCTTTGCTATGCTTGTCACCTCAGTTTTCTTGTACTATTATTCTGCAGGCACCCATCTACCTTTGCCTTTACTCACCTTTGGGCTGGAAGCCCAAGACATGGGCTTCCAGCTCATATCTTTCCTTTCAATTCTCAACCAGTCTATACATATTCCTCTCTGCAGGTCGTCTTTTCCTCTGGTCGTCTTCTCAAGCATTCTTTATCATTTCTACTCTTGATATTTTCAGTGGAACCAGCTCCTCTTGTTCTCTAGGTGTCTTATTTGGTAAAACTGCGCGTCAGTGTTTTAATGGCACATGAAACGAATCTTCTCAAAGAACTTTTTTTGCTTCTGCTGCTTCTTCAGTTCCTTTGCGAAACACGACAAACTACGTTGTCAACTAAGTTGTGCTCAATAAGGGCCAGCGTACTTCCAGAGGAGCAGCCTAAAGTTTTTGTGATGTTCTTAAATACTTTCTGGCACAGGCGATTGATGTCTTTCTCCTTAATCTCAAATTCCTGTGTCTCCACTCTGGCCCAGATTTCCCACAAGCCTTTCTTCCGTGGCTTCCAGGTGGTCGGGAAAGAAACAGGCCTTTGCCTTCTTTACACTTGTTGACATTAGTGATTTCACAAAAAGGCGGACCGTCTGTTCCCTGTCTGTCTCAGACATCCCAGAGGATGGGATGTCATTCTCTGTCTCAAACGGCTCGACTCAGACGGCAGCCATTTTGTAGATATATATATTTCTCTTGCACATTGGTGAAGAGTGTTAATAGTTTTTTCCCTCGTTGCTCTGGAAGTCATTGTTTACGTTTTTCCATCTAAGATGGCGCTGATCACATTCGGTTCAGGTTATGTCAAAACGGTTCATATTTAAATACACCAAATAAGGAGAATGGTGATCCGAGTTAAAAAGAAATGCAAATGAAACTATTCAAAAAATTATTCCACTCCACTGATTGATGTTTCACAATAAATTATTGCTCTGAAGTGGGAAATGAGACATTCTTCAGTACCTTAATTCTGTCACTTGATGGCAGTGTTGCACTATTTTACGGTTCTTCACAAACAGAAAATAACAGCTTATTTTAACTAAACCAAAGGATTGTAAAACAAAAAAAGAGAAAGATTTACAATTCATAAGAAGAAATATAAACTGTATCAACGGTATAACATGTAAATATATTCCTTCCCATGTATTTGTCTCTCTTACAAACAAGATCAATAAATATATCAATTAAGGGCAGTTCACAGACCATGGAAGGGTGGAGCTGGGAAAAGAATACCAGTTTTCCATTTGCTGTATCCAAGGGTACTAACTGAAAATTTTGTGGAAGGAAAAACTTCGGCAATAAAAAGGATCCAGGCAAAAGCGTTTAGAGGATTACGAGACAAAGCCCATTCAAGAGATCCATTATTTATTTGTTATTTATTTATTTGGTTGGAAGCTGTTGGACTGGACTGGCAGTGGACAGTGAAGGTTAACAAGGACCCCCCCAATTTACATTTGCTAATCTAAATTACATTTTGTAAATCTAAACTGAGGTTCTTCTCAGATAAATAAACATGTGGAAAACATGTTAAAATAACATGTTTTCCACCTTTCATCATCGTTCATGTGAGCCTGTTAGACTATGAAATGTGCTTAAATGATGAGTCAGCACAAGGGGGCATCGTTTGGTCCAAAAAGCTTCACTTAGTGTGAAAACTGCAAAATTACAAAATAACACAATCTATCAAAGTGAGAGTATGAATGGAAAACACACTGAAAATAAATGTATATTGTTAGAATTGGCTTATTCGAGTTGTTTTATTCTGCAGTTTAAGTCTAAAAAGCACACATTTATGCTTTTGCGTGCAGCTATTTTGTAACTAACAATGAAAGAAAATTGTGGGAAAATGTCAAAAAGAAACTAAAAATGATGCGTGGCTCTTTTACAGGATGTTTCTGCAGATCATTGTGCAGCGTCTCACTTTTACTGTCTCATAAACTTTTTTGTGACCAATAAACAAGTAGACCGTGATTTAAAGAAGGATAACATGAGTGATTAATGTGCACCTTTTCTCAAATGTGTTTGATTGTTTCAGTCGATAATTGAACTCTTTTTCTCTCTTTCTTTTAGTGAAGCTCCAGATTAAAAGCAGCCTGAGCGGACAGCAGTGACTGATGGTGCCACCGGCCTCTGTTTGTCTCTGTGAGGAGGAGAGGGGGCTGCAGGAGTTTCCTTGTAACCGGAATTAGCTGTGAAGTGCGACCTTGAGGTGTGAACGGAATACGAAACAAGAAAAAGTCTCTCATACTTTGCACCTCGTTTGCAAGTGAATATCCTGACAAATAAGTCCGGGTTTACGTGTGAAGCGTGGTCACGGTTCCCACAGTAAAATTTCAAACATGGTTTCGTTTTAATTCAGAGTGATAAAAGTTTAAATGGTCACCAATCCTAAGTGACGAAGGTAAATTATTTTAACAAGCTATTTATTGTAAAAGTTCATCTGTGCGTAATTACGCACAGGCCTCCTTGTTTGCGTGTGTGGACGTGCAGGCCGGTTTTATTGCCCGTGTGTGCAGCTGATAGGCCCTGGTGATAATTTATTCATGGAGTGGGTAACCCGTGCTCGGGATAGGCCCACTGTCACAGGATGACGCGCTGCAGGGCAGACGCAAGGGACACTCGGGCCTGCAGCACCGGTCACTTCCATTCAGATGTAAATCTGCGAGGATCGAAGAGTTGGCCGACGTCAGGCAGGCCGCAGTGTACCTTTAGCTTCTTGTCATTTGGTCGCATCATGTAAAGCTGGAGACAAACTGCATTTCACACTGGGAACCCATTTGGACTACAAAGAGCGCAGGGATCGACGCTAACAGTTGGCAGGGTCAAAATGTCGCTGCATTTTTCCCTCTGCTGCTGAAAAGAAAAACTTTCCAACTTTTTTTTTTTTTTTTTTTTTTTACAAAACATGTACGTTGGATACTTACTGGATAAAGAAAGCGGGATGTATCACCAAGGACCAGTAAGAAGATCAAGCATCAATCTTCCTCCACAGAACTTCGTTTCGTCTCCACAGTACCCCGAATTTACAGGATACCATCATGTGCCAAACATGGACACGCACGCACAATCCGGGGCCAGTTGGGGACCCTCATATGGCGCCCCGAGAGAGGACTGGGGTGCATATAGTCTTGGACCTCCTAACAATCTTCCTCCCCCCATGAACAACCCGTCCCCTGGACAAGTTCCTTACTGTTCGTCCGAGTACAGTCACATGCACCCCCCCGGAGCTGCGGCGCTGCAGCCGCCGCCGGACAACGTTACTGTTGCACAGCTTTCTCCTGAGAGAGAAAGGCGCAATTCATACCAGTGGATGAGCAAAACAGCACAAGCATCTTCTACAGGTGAGAGAGTCATCTTGGACAGATGTAGGCCTCCATTTTCCGCCATAAATCTGGATTTTACGCAGACGCAAGCCATCTCCCATAACCTCTAAAATGATCCCCGAGAATAACTCAATCTATAAGTGATAAATGTAATAAACCTTCAGCTTTGCCAACTATACTCTCTGCTCTTGTGGGTGGAAATAAAAAAAATGGTGTGAGGAATCGGCGTCGTGCCCAGTTGTGATGTAAATGTCATTATTCCTGGAGTTGTGAGCTCGACTTCCTTGTTACATTGTTTGCTGCTTCCATCGCTGCCAGTCATATCCACTTTGATATGCGCCACATTCCTTCCCTGCTTTACCCAGAAAGAGTCACTTTTTCTCGGCTTTTTCCAAACACACGCAGCTGGGAGCGTTTATCAGAAATAACATAAGCCCATTGTTTAACTGTCTCAATATTAAATATTTCTAAATCAACTGTTTTACATTTGAATTTACTTCATTTCTCTTTTATAGCTCAATTTAAAGACGAATAAACGAAATACATTTCACAGTTAATTTCCACATATTTGTTTCTAACGTCAGTTTATGCGTAATAACTAAGAGAAAAGCCAGACCTAGTTCTTTGAAATTCGCTTTGTCATCAGAACCAGGTCAAAAGCAGCTCAATTTGCGTATCTGAGGAGAAGATGTGGATTTCAGAGGAAGGATGCGGCGCTCAGACAGGCCTGGCCAAGCCTGGCCAACCGGCTGTCTGCAGAACCACGACCATCCAGATCAAAACAAACAAACAAACAAACAAAAAAAGCCGTCTTGTCCTCACCGCATGCATTTGTCTTGTTCTCAGGTAAAACAAGAACGAAGGAGAAGTACAGGGTTGTGTACACAGACCACCAGAGGCTGGAGCTGGAGAAGGAGTTTCACTTCAACAGATACATCACCATCAGGAGGAAATCCGAACTGGCTGTCAACCTGGGTCTGTCGGAAAGACAGGTATGCATAAAATACTCTCATGCGTAATGTTGATCCATTCAGAAGAGCTGTAAAAGTTTTGGTCATAAATTATTACCAAAGCTTGATGGAAAAGGTGGGAAAGCATGGACAATATTGGCTGTAGTGAAAATAATGTGGCATTTCTCCAATTCGTAGCACAAAAATGTGTTCTTACAATCTTATACTTTGTTTCTCTGATTTTATTTTGTTTATTTTCAGAGAAGCAGAAAACTTAACAATTTTACAGATTTTACATATAAATATGACACTAGAAGAGGCTTGGGAAATGATTAGCATCAGATGTGGCATAATTCAGCTATTTTATTTTTTAAAGACTTAATAAAATCTGGCAAAGTTTCCTCTAAAAATTCAGGGAATTATTATTCAACCGTCTGAGCAGTTTCAAAGCAAATACTTATAATATGAAGGTTGTTTTTAACATTGTTTTACATTATTTCATTGAAATAAAAAATAGATATAACTAAACGTCCTCTCAAAGAATCTCCATTTGTTCATCCACATCCTGTGCAAGTTTTATGACAAATGCATGCTTTCTAATATTCATCTGTTTTTATTTTATTCCAAATGGTTATATGGTAAAAGAAAGAGTATGGTGTTGTTTCTTTAAATATACTGGATATTAGGATTTATCTTGTTTATTGTTTTTTGACAAAAATGACTTAAAAGAGATTTTTTAAAAAATATATAGACATGGTATTGTTTTATTTTTTAATTTTTTGTGTTTGTTTTACTTTATCAAAAACCTTGGAAAATCTTACAAATATATTTTGCGTTTTACACCAAAACCCCAATTTATTTTTACTATATTGAAACAGAAGGAAATGCAACAAGATATGTATATTAACAAGCTACAATTTTATTAAATTACAAAAATATAAAGTTAAATATAGTTTTGGATGTTCAAAAGAAGAGTTGCCTATACTAATATAATATAATATAATATATATAATATAATATAATATAATATAATATAATATAATATAATATAATATAATCTTTTTAGTGCTGAATTTCACTGTTTGTGTCTTTTCTCAGGTGAAAATATGGTTTCAGAACCGCAGAGCCAAAGAGAGGAAGCTGATAAAGAAGAAATTGGGTCAGTCCGACGGCAGCAGCGGGTCTGTGCACAGTGACCCGGGGTTCGGTGAGCCCTCTGCCGGTGCCGGGCTCCCTCAGCCCCACGGAGATCCACGGCTCTCTGTACCCTCCTCAGGGAATGAACACCTTGCCGTCTATCAGGAATATCCCAGCAGGTGACTGTGACTCAGTAGAACCGTCCGAATGTGGACCGTCCGGTCCGCCATCTCTCCTAAATTGAGCACTCCAACACGCTGACATGCGGGACACTTGATGGGCAGCAGAAGGATCCGAACTCTCAACCCGTTTTGTTTGGTTTTGTTTTTTGTTTGTTTTGTTTTTTTATTACAACGACATGCTGGAGGCTCTTGAAATATTACTTTTGATAGAATAGTTCTAATGAAGTGGGAAATGTTTTTTCAACTCAAAAAAAAAAAAAGGCAAAAAAAAAAAAAAAAACAATAATAATAAAAAAAATCTTTAAATTGTTTGTGAGTTTATAAGATATAAATATGGTGCGTTGTTTGTGAGGAAGTGTATGTGCTTGGTAAAATTTAAGAAGAAAAGAGTCATTCCGGTAAAGTTTGAACCGATGCGTTTACTTGACAAATCATTTTTCACTTGTTTTTAGCACAAGGGCAGCTTTTAATGATGCGGATATATTGTCGTCTAATGGCAACTTTATAAATGTAAATAAAGTGTTTTTGTACAAGATTTATCACCTTTTATTTCCTTTTTTAAAATAATACACTCATTATAAATAACCTAAAATAAAATATGTTTGAACTCTTGTTTTCTATTGGCCGAAAAAAGTCTGCGGAACAAATCCGCTCTAATAAACTACAGCATCATAAAACGAGGCACCTTTTGCTGATCAGGGATTTTTCATTAAATATGGGGAAAACAAATGAGCATAGTTGAGGTTCTGTAGAGGTTTAAATTCAATTTCTAAAGATTATAAAGTCCAGAAATGTTTCTCTCTATGTTGAATGTGTTGGAAGTCAGGCTGGGTTTTATTCTAGGTCACTTTTCCCAATTTGACATGTTAACTGCGGCTTGTTATGTTAGAAATAAGTTGATCTACAGCCTTTGCCCTTGTGGGAATTTAATGGGTTAATTTATTACGTCTGAGTGGAGGACGTCCGTGTGTCAACTCTCTAAAAGATTGTTCCGCTGTTTTTCTGTCACGATGGACGGCGAGCACTTTCAGCTCTGGTGAATCGGAGCGCGATGAGGCCATAAAACTTTTCAGCTCTGGTTGCAAGAGGTTATGGTAGGCCGTTTTACCATATAATCATATCAAATCTAATCGCCTATTTTTTAAATATTTTTTTTAAAGTTCATGTCTGAAAGACCTCTGAAGCTAAAATATTGTTAAAATAACCCCCCCAAAACGAAAAAACGAAAACTCTAACTGAAGGAAAAGGTTAGGACACCGTTACCCTAAAATCTCTCTGGGGTCGAGATGTGCTTCAGCTTTAATCTCATCTCTAATACGTCACAGTAATGATGTATTAGATATAGCTCCTGCTACAGCAAAAGCATTCCCAAACCATGACTCTTCCACCTCTATGCTTCACAGTTGGTATGAGGCTCTTTGCCTTGGATGTTTGGTTTATGTTAATAATTTTAGACTAATCTGTGCAAAGACAAACATTCCAGACATCCTGGGTTTTGTTTCTGTTCTTTCTAGCAAACCTCAGTCTGGTTCTCATGTTTTACTTTGACAAGTTAACTCAAGCAACCTGCTTCTGATTGTAGATGTACTTACACAATCACATTTTAATAACATTTTAGGGTTTTTGGATACTTCTTTTAGCATCTTGTGGTCTGCTCTAAGGGTAAACTTGATTGGATAGCCAAATGTTGGCAGCTGTTTTGAATGTCCTTACCTTATAGACGTCTTTCTGTGAAGTGGTAAGGCTTATTTGAATTACATAGAGCTCTTTAAGTCATTCATAAGGTGCTGCAGATATCAGACAGCCTTTTGGATGTGGGATGAAGGAATGTTGTCACACCAGAGCTGAATGCATTCTAGTAGCAAGCTGAAAATCTTAATGTGCCAACTACGCATGTATTTATTTTTAATTTATGCACTAAAACAAGGCACAGTGTATGCTTTTGCTGTTTTAGTTAGATACAATCCTTCAGGTGTACAAGAAAATAGTTTGTCGCTGTAACTTTCCTTGTTTTAAATGCATGGCAGCCATATTGGATTCTGGTATTTCTGCTTGTGGTCTTCAGGAGTACAAATATGACATCAACACAACATAACAAACCAAAACAATTTATTTTAGCCATTCCTCAATGTGGGAAAGACAAGAGAGCATATTGAAAAGAGGATGATGTGTGTTGGTCTTCATAAATCAAGAGATGCTTTCAAGTAAACAGATAATTACGTCTGTATCCATTGAATTACAGCAAAAAGTATAACGTTTAAAACAACTTAAACCAGGACCAAAGTTTATATTTTCAACATTCACAGAGAGAGGGTAATAGTAATGGAGGAGAAACAAATCTAAACTCTCACCAGGAGAAATGACACTTTTTTTTCAGACAGATCTTTTACCAGAGTTCACATTTACATTTGAAGGCATTGCATCTTTAATGTAATTTTTCCAGTAGCAAGTAATTTCATTTTTAGAAATAACATACAATTAGTTTTCAGTCACAAATACATCCTCTTTTCCTGGAGCTGCACTGGTGATATTTGAAGTGCAGAATAAATTTTAGGTATCTAAAATGTAGCTTTTACAAGTAAGTATTTTCAGAAGACACAATGCACTACATACTTCAAGATTTCTTTCATAAATATGACCCCACAAATTCCAACTGCTTCTTCAAGTTTCACAGTGTTAAAAAATATCTAAGATGTTTGAACAGGCAGTTTGTATTTGGAAGATGAGAACATGGAAACACATCTAACATTTCAAATAAGGAAAATGTAAATAATTTTACTATATGGTCTTTATTTCTACATCACAACATTACTAAGAGCATTTATTGTTACATATGAAAAAAATAAAATGTAAATTCCCTCAAAGATCCTGAATGTAATCCTGATTTAATATTCAATGAAAACACTTATGGGTGGATGGCAGGACGAAGTCATCTTCTCCATACGGAGCAAATATTCTGGACTTTCATCAAGCATAGATGTAAAGAAATCCTTTGACATGCTTTTGGTTCTGTTTCTTGGTTAATGAGCTTCTGATTGTTAATAATATATAAATTATAAGATATATTGTATATTCCCTACTCATTTCTCACCCCACATATTGGTGTCTTTTATTTTTGCACCCACAACTGTCGAAAAATTTGATTGGGAGTGTGTAATGAGTGTTTTTGAATATTGGGAATTATTAGGGGGATATTCACTAAAAAGGTCGTAGCATTATCAGATGATATTATATTTAAGTTTTGTAAATTTGTTTGTGACTATCAGCTGGTCAATTTTATGAGCGATGGTTTGTCATGGTAAGCATGTAATCATAAAAAACTCAGTATTAGTGCATAGGTGTCCTTGAGTCCAGCTTGCATCATCATCATCATCATCATCAGAAAGGCTACCGCTACGCTAATATGCTGCCTTGGCATGTTGCAGTTGGTGGGAGACTGAAAGGCTAAAATAACATCACTGTTTGACAATGTGTCCCACTTTTCTTTTAAAGCTAATCTTGAACTGGTGAGTTTCTCCAGTGATTGACTAATGCATCCGAGGTGCACAAAGGAGCATTATCACAGATCCTTCCTCTCCTAGCAGCTGCAGGACTTTAACAAACTCAATAAGTCTGTCTGACTATGCTATTATTGTTTTTTTTTTTAATTTTATTATTATTTAAAATGATCTTCCTGATGTCAAATTCCCACACAATAGGACAATAAAGGATATTTCTAAAATCTTTTTCTTTGAAAAATCCAAGTCTGCCTATTACATGGCAAACCGTCTTGCCATAGCGAGTTCCAGCTCTTGTAAATCTGGACGCAGCGGGGCGATGATGAGCGTCTTACAGCCCAACATGGCGGACTTTGATACCATTTATGAGTTAGAAGACGAAGACGATGAGCACGTAGTGAGCGAGGAGCACTTACAGCGATACTGCCCGGAGCCCGTGGTCATGCGAGGGGCCGGGCACATCACCGTGTAAGCCGCGCTGTGCTTCTCTCCCCCTCTTGTTTCTCTTGTTCGTGTGAGGGGGGTCGCTTTGTTATTTCCACGGCGCCTGCCTAGCCGTGGCTAGCCTGCTGCTACTACTAGCTAACGTCAAAACACAGCAGAAACAGTTGGACATCTGTCAATGTGGAGGAGTCAGCGCGCAGTAAAGTAACGGCTATCCGTCGCCACGGCAACCGTTCCCTGGACTGGCAGCTGGTATTCCAGTTAGTTGGGTTTTTATTAAGCGTTAGCTAGACGTCTCATCGCCGAGCTGCAGCCATCTATCTAATGCTTTTGGACCGACATTATCAGCTGAGTGGCTTCTCTGTCGAGTTCTTCCGACGTTTTACCGAGTTTAAATGTAAAAGGCTGTGAGTAGACACCCCGCTGGACAACTGATGGAGACTGTTGCACTTTAAAAACTCCAATTAAGTGATAAAAAGGCGGAAAAGCATCTCAGTTCAGCATCTTGTCACCACTGCCGGCTGCCTCCACCTCATAGCCTCAGTTCCTGTTACTTTATTGAAACTGTCAGCGGGTGTTTGTCCTGTTTGGGGTGCAGAACATGTCAAAAACAAATCACAAGTCTGGTGAGATTTGGAGATATAGCTAGTCATTAGCATGCAGATATATTTAGCATGCAAATACTTGAGTAAGAATGTTAGTGTTTATGTAGAAAAGCCTTGCTGAGGTAACAGTGTTTGCCCCCTTTAATATCTGTTCTACTTAAATATGTCAGATCATACAACCAGTTTTTAATGTGACCATTAAAACTTTAAAATTATTTAAATTAAGGGTAAAGAGAGATTTAAACCTGCCTGGTCACAAACTAGCAAATCTGATTAAATGATATGAACCATATTCTTTCAAAATTTTAAATTTCATTAGCCGAACTCAGGCTTGATTACTGCCAAACCAAGAATTTACTCAAACATAACCCGTCTGATAACTTGACGTTGGCTGAAAAAAATCCCAAGAACAGATGAAGCATCAATTAATTGGCATCTGTCTGCCTGGAAAGGGCTACCAAACCATAATACACAAACAGAAATAACATTAAACCATAGTAAACCTGATTACATACCAAAAGATGGAGCAAAAATTGCATTCATGGGAAGTTCCAGGACAAAAAAAGTGCTGACAAACCAAATGCAAAAATACAGCTTACATTTGTCAAAAATATTGTCATAATCCTCAAGACTTTGGGGGAAAATGTTTTGCGGACTGATGATAGTAAAGAAGTTCTTATAAAGTGTGTGTCTGCAAGCCTGTCGCAATAAGCAATAAATCAATTAATGGCTCTATAATTTCCGTTTGCATGATTAATTTTTCTTTTTCTAACAAAATCTGGATAGTACAAGTCTTTGGTTTGGTGCACTGGTCTCAACTAGCCTGTTGTTGAAGGACAATTTTGTTATAATTAATTTGAATCATTGTTTTGTTGATCTGTTTTGAGTATTTAAAATATCTTCCTGTTCCAGTGTTAAATATTCATCAGAATTTAAAGTTTATTGATCTTTCAGAATATGGTCTTGCATTATTTTGCCATTATTATAACATTACTTGAAAATGGCTTCAAAATATTGTTTAGCGCATTAACTTCTGGGATAAGTTATCATCCTTGTTGGCAGAGCAGTATAACAGTATTGGTTCATCTTTTGCAACATGACTGAACATTTTCTGCAATTTGAGTGAATGAGTGAAAAGTACAATAACAAGCTTATTAATCTAATGTTTTTGTTGTTCCTGTTTTGTGATGTTAACATTATTAAGCTGCAGAAATGATTAAATTAACTATTATAATCATTGCTGCACCAACTTTTCAATATTTTAGCTCGCATGTCAAATGTTTTTTCTCTTCTTTTTTCCAGGTTTGGATTAAGCAACAGATTCGACACAGAATTTCCCTCTGTTCTCACAGGGAAGGTACGGCTTGTTATTATTATTATTTTTTAAAGTTTTTATACACTACGCTCTTTCATGTTGATTTCTGTTCAAACCCAACTGGGATGAATTAAGCAATTAAAGCTGCAGTGGATCTTTTGTTCTGCTGGGCCTTTAATGGCCCTGACTTCCCCAGAACGGCCCATTCAAAGTCTCCTGGGTTGGTTTCATCTGAGCAGATGCATTATAGGCAGCGCAGCAGAAAAGAGCCTGAATGTGCTGCTGTCTAGCTCTGTAAATAAGTAAGCCGTCCATTGGTGCTCGGCTGGCAGGGGGATCATCTGTTTCTTTTTTTTTTTTTTTTCCGGAGGGTCGAGCTCCAGGTGATAAAATAATGAAATGAGGATTCTGCCGCAGACAGGGGAGCTTCCTGGGTCGGACGCTGAAACACAAAAAGGCTGCGGGGGGAAGAGCAGGCCGAGGGAAATATAGGGCAATAAAAAGCACCTTCGGTATTGTGACCCAGGGTGACATGTGATGGATGAGGTCACAATTATGATGATTGAAGGGTGCAGATCAGACCCTGCTGGGCTTTATTCTGAGTTCTTTAGCTGTTTGCAAAGAGACCTTTGCATCCTGTCATAAAAGATTACGACCCCGGTTTTATGGCGTACAGACTCGGCGAGGAATGAGCATCCATTCAAGTTGTTTGGCCAGTGCTGCCACAGGCTCTCAGCTTATCTCTCCTTTGACTCCCTGTTTTGCCTTGAACAGTCTGGAGCTCAGTTAGCAAGTCTGGGTGTAGAATAAAGAGATCCCATCTCTGGACAACATCTGCAAACATCTACCCTTTTGGTTTTCTCCAGCTCTTTGATCCTTCCTCAGCACAATTAAGCACCTTTTAGGTCAACAACACTGAGAGACACTTGCTCTGTCCCTCTCCCTTTCAGCTGTTCTTTAGCTGCACATCTCCTCCAGTGCTGTAGCGGTTAAGCTTAATGAATTATTCAAATAATTGTAAACTAATTTATAGCGGTATGTTAATTTACATTATTTTAATTTATTTTGAATGCACAAGCCTCTGTACTTTTTTGACGTCATCTGTTTCAGATGTTTCTTTACGGGGTTAACATCTTGTAAAAGTAAGAAATAAATTAAATAAGTCTCAGTAATCTGAAATCAGCTCCCCTCGACTATAACGCTGTGGAGTTCAGAGCGCTGGAAGAACCCCAAAATTATTTTACTGCTTTTGACGAAACAATGTGGCAAAGCATCATTTTACATGCTGCTATTCACAGCTGAAGTAAAATAAACATGTGAGTTAAAAACATATATTTATTTATTGTTTATGAGGTGAACTATAAAAAATATCCACAACTGAAGGCAGTTTTTCTATTCTTTCCTTCCAAAAGATCTACATGAAGCATTAACTTTACTTAACATTGATTAAAACAGAATGCTTTTGTTAGTTTATTGCTCATTTGCAATAAACAAAAATGAAACAAAAACAAAAATGAATTTGTAATTCATCAAGCAAAGATGTACAAAAATAAATACATTTTGCATTTAAGATTTTAAAGAAACTTTTTTTCCAAGTGGCATAATTTAGTTTCACATTGTGCAAATTCTGCATATGAAACTATTTAACTTTTTGTTTCTCTGCGTTTTCTTATGTTTAAATAAAATCGGGCATGACAAATCTGGAGGACATGTCTTTTTTCTTCAATCGTCAGAATGACCAATAGATTCATCAATAATAATTATTTATTTTTTTACCAGGTAGCACCAGAGGAATTCAAAACCAGCATCGGCAGAGTGAACGCCTGCTTAAAGAAGAACCTGCCAGTGAATGTGAAGTGGCTTCTCTGCGGCTGTTTGTGCTGCTGCTGCACGGTGGGCTGCAGTCTGTGGCCCGTCATCTGCCTCAACAAGAGAGTAAGTCCGACTCCAACAGCCTGACGTCAGCTCTCACCTACCATCCGGCAGGAGTTTTATCCGGAGTTTTTTCTCATTCCGACAATCTCAGGTCAAACTTAAGATAATGTTAACCAATAATCTTGCATTTAAGATTCAAAAGTAATACTGAAGTAAGAGTAGCATGACTTCAACATGTTTTATTCAAGTAGAAAGAAGTAAAAAGTATTTGGTAAATAGTCTCTTCAAATACTGTGTAGCTGATCAAGTTATCAAACGTTTAACATTTATAAATTACATCATCAGACTGCCAAACTATAAAGTTAAGTGGAATATTTGGTATTTTAAGATCCAAAATACCAGTAATTCATAGAAGTTACAAAAAATAACAAAATCAAGCAAAAGAAAATTTAAAGAACATTTTTTCAAATCAGTTTCCTTCAGTGAAAAACTTCTACAAAAACTGCAGGTGTGTGTCTGCTGAATATTTTGTTAAAACATGTTTGTTTTTCATTCACTGGGCAGAAAATCTAGAAATGTTACTGAAGAAAGAATAAAATTACTCAAAAGTACAACGTAGTAAAAATAGTAATTTCTTTCCCAAAAAGTTACTGAAGTAAATGTAATGCCTACTTCCCAGCTCTGCTTAAGGCTGATTGGCTCCAGTCAGTAGAACGTCGGAAACTTCAGCATGTTGGATTATCTTGGCCCGATGTCACAGCGTGTGTGAGAACGTGGCCCGTTGAATCAGAAAGCACAGTGACAATCCCAAACCAAGAACAGCAAATGTTGGTTCAACCAAAACAACACGGAGAGAAGCTGGATCAAAATTATGTCATTCATTTGACATAAGTTTATTATAAGTTTACACTTTGGTCTAGTTTCTTTAAGAAACCTCTTATTCTTAATATTAGTTCTGTCACGTGAAGTTCTGTTACAATAAATTGTCCCAGAAGTTACTGTGATAAACAGTAATATTTTCTATTTGAGACCATTTTAAAGTAATATAATAGTAACAGCATGAAAACACTTTCTCAAAGATCAATGAACTTTAAATTCTGATGAACATTTAACACTGGAACTGGAAGACATTTTAAATATCCAAAATAACAAATCAAATCAATTAATAAGTCTATATAAACAAAACTGTCCTTCAAATTAAAAAACTAAAATAAAAAAAGACTAGTTAAGACCAAAACTTTAAACTGAATACTTTTATTATTCAGTTTTTGGAAGAAACAGAAAAACAATAAATTATACATATAGAAATGATTGAGTTTGTCCTAATTTATCATGCTATTAATTGATTTATTGCCTTTTGTGACAGGCCTAATCACTTGTGTTTTCTCTCAGGGTTTCATTTTTATATCCAGGCATAAGTGTGATGTAATAACGGCTCATGTTCATGTTTTAGCGATTCTCCCATTTAAAGGTTGTGTTACTGACAACAAAGTGGAAATTACTGGCTGGTAAATTGGGGAGTTCAGTCCATAAATCCTGAAAGTGGAAGCAGTTTCCTCCTACCTGTTGGAGTGTTTGATTGACCTGTGATTCATGTCATCTCTCGTGCATCTTTTCATTTTTGTTTCTTTTTATTCCAAAGACAAGACGGTCAATCCAGAAGCTGTTAGAGTGGGAAAATAACCGATTATACCACAAGGTGAGACACATGTCAACCTGTACATCTGCTTGTTGTGTGGAAGAGCGTGATTTGTCTGCGAGCGGAGCATCATCCTGATGGATAATGATCATCAATCTGTTCTGGAACTGCGGTCTGCCACGGAGGCCTGAGAGGGCCGCGAGGTCGGCAGTAAAAGGCCGTGTTAATTTTGTTTTGTCTCACAGCAACAAATTACAGCTAGTAGCCGTGCGGAGAAATAAAGAAAGCTCTTCGGGGTGTCTGGCCACAGCTTGACCTCCGCGAGACCAGACAGTCCTGCTCCTGAATTCCCCCAACGCTAAAGAGGAGATCTCAGACAGATTCTCCTTCCTTTCTGTGTGTGTGTGTGTGCGTGTGCGTGTGTGTGTGTGTGTGTGTGTGTGTGTGCGTGCGTGCGTGCGTGCGTGCGTGCGTGTGTGTGTGGGTGGGTGGGTGGGTGTGTGGGTGTGTGTGGGGTGTGTGTGTGTGTGTGTGTGTGCGTCTTTGTTTCTGCTGAAGAGCGACGGAGATGTTCACTCCTCTGTTCTCCCTCCAGCTTGGCCTGCACTGGAAGCTCAGCAAGAGAAAATGTGAAAGCAGCAACATGATGGAATATGTGAGTTCACCCACAAACATTAGCTGATCGTTTCAAACAATCCAGCATAGATGCAACTTTTATTTTGATGATTAATGAGTTTTTTGGTTTTTTTATACAAGATACAAACTAAGTCACCGTTTTGCCCTACAAGTAATAACAATGTTCCTTTAGTAAACACTGAGCTAAAAAATACTTCTAACATCACCTTGTGAAGAACTCAATACTTTTTGTGTGACTCATCAATGTAATTTTAATTAATTGACTAATAATTGGATAATAAAGGTGCTAAATAGATTTCTTATTACAGAATTTGAAACAAGTTTTTGAAAAGTTTTGTCAAACATTTTCACAAAGTGTGTTTAATTTATTCTTAATTACAAAATGTTTATATTTTTTGAACAGATTAGTTCAATGAAGACTTAATATTGATGATTTTAAGTGTTTAATGTATATTTAAGAAACCCCAAAGGAATGAATTATCTGTCGACTTGTCTTTTAAACATGGATAGGCTTTATTTTTATTTTTTTATTTAATTTGCAAAGACGAATGAATCTATTTTGACTTTCTAAATGTGCAAATATGTCTTAAGTTTTAGTTCAGTAAATTATTTACACATCTAAACCAGGTCTCATTCGCCTTCTACTCCACAATTATTCACTACTTTGTGTTAAGCTGTTGCAAAAAAAATCCAAAAACCCAATAAAGCACAATACAGTTTGAGAAATAATAATAATAACAAACAGTTCAGGATGTAGGAATATTTCTATATGCTTATTGCTGGGGGTTTTTTCCCAAAAGATGTTTTACAAAAAAAAAAAATCACTTTTGGTGAAAAATAACTTCAGCCATCATTATATGAAGGTGATGATATTCAAATTTATTGAACATGGCTGCATTCTTTACTCATTGCTTGAAAGCTATTTTCTTCTCTCTGCAGGTGATTCTTATAGAATTCCTTCCTAAATATCCTATATTCCGACCGGACTGAGGAGAATGTCATCAGACCGGATGGACGGCCCTTCAATCTTATCCTTAGTGCCTTGTATGTATATATATATATATGTATGTGTGTATATATGTATATATATACATATATACACACCGTATGTTGGAATAAGGGTCTGGCGTCCCGTACATCTCCCTGTACTTTGTACAAAACAATTTGCAACACTGTCACTTTGCTTTAGAGCAGATTTTGCACATTTTCTCCCCATTTGTTGATGTTGTTGCACTTTGATTTTATATGATTTCATGTGTTAAAACACGTGAAACTTTTGAAAAGTGCATTTACCCCAAAGAACCTTCAGCCTGGTGAACCAGTTGCCCCTTCCTCGCAGACGAATGTGATGCCTCCACCTTTCCGTGACGATCCTTGCCTTATGTACGGTTAGATATTAAAGTATAAATCGATGTAACTGGATCCAGTTCTTAGCAGGTAGACGAGACGGTAGCCTAGCGCCCGGCGTACGTCTCCACCTCCATGTTGTTTTCGTCTTTATATTAACTCTTTGTACCTGGGAATTAGCTAGTACAAGAACTTGACGTGTAAATACCATGGTAGGATAAGCTGTACAGTGGTATGCCATTGTTTACATAAAGTTTACTTAGTCTTTTAGATTTTCTTTGCCAGTATGTTGCTGTACCATAGGTTTGATTGATGAAAGATGTCTAGTTCATATGGACCTGTTTACCTTGTAAGCCATATCTAGTTACAGTGTATCTGATGCCAGATTATTGCACTTGAGCCCAGAGGAGAATTCAAACAAATTGTCTTTTGGTGGGTTTTTGCCAATGATCGATTCTATAGATATTTTTTAATCCTTCGATTTTGCATTATTTTTGTAGTTTTGTATCCGTCTGTGCCGTATTGGAAGCGCTTCACTTCATGTCAGTCATTATCCTGAGTGATTGTGTTATTTTTCATTTAAGTCGGAGGTGTCCAAAGTGTGGCCCGGGGGCCAATTGCAGCCCTTGGACTGATTCTGTGCGGCCGCTGACTTCAGTTCAGAAAAGATACAAATTTGATAAATGACAAAATGATCACAAACAAGAACAATCTTACAATAGAAAATATTTGCTAAAAATAACCATGCTTTTTCCATTCTCTTCAAGAACCACTCACTTTTACTCAAACGTTTCAGCCAAATCCCTGCTTCTCATTTATTTAATAAACTTAACTAAATACAGAAGCATTTTCAAAGAAAGATTGGCCTAAATTCAGATTTTATTCATTTTTTTCTTTCAGTTCATACCTAGAAAATTTACATAATTATTGTTAGTAAGGAAAATCTGCAGAACCGTTTTTAAGTTTTGGATCTAGAATCATTTACACAATTTTTCAGCAGCAAATCTGACGACTTGATCTGTTCAATTTAAATACTGCTTAGTTTATTGTTGATCGGCCCATGTGACAAAAGGTTTGGACACCCCTGATTTAAGTCAAAACATTTTCCGGGTTTCATTTTATTAGTGCCTCTGGAATAGTACCGTCTCCTTTATGTGCGACGGAGGCTCTGAAATCCTCCCGGTATTGTTACAGTTCACGTAAACGTTCGTCACCACGACCTAATTCCTCTGAAGAGAGAAAATAAACTGTTGATTTTCACCTTTTTTGTTTCTGCTCTTAATTCGTGGCGTTTTGCAACCAAAGCTGCAGCAGTTTGTCATGTTTAACAAGGCACTGTATCGTTAACTTTAACAAGATGGGCTGCAATTACTTGACACATTTGTAAAACGAAGGAACGCTGTTACCATAACCTGCTGCTGCTTCCTAATTTTACAGACCGGTGGTCAGAGAGGTGGAAACTCGCTCCACTCTGTTTTTACTGTATCTTAAATACAAAAAAAACTCCCCTTGCACTGAAGAGGTGATATTTTATGGCCCTTTTTTTCTGTTTCCCATTCAATCTTAGTCTTAATGCAGTAACTCGAGAAAAACCACGACCGAGTGTTAGGGCCATGCCAAGAAACAATAAAAACCAAATTACAAGAATAAATTATAAAAAGTCATTTTTTTGAGAATAAAGCCAGGATTACAAAAATATTGTTGTGTAAGAATAAAGTCACATTTTGAGGATGAAGTCGGGTTTATGAAAATAAAAACACAAAGTTGTAGTGTAGTGTTTGTCAAACCAAACGTCCAATAAAAGGTTCCATCAGCCAGTTTGAGGCACTGGGGTCAAGATTCTTCACGCAGGCAAAAGAAGTTTAATGTCCAAACTTGTTAACTGTCTTGGTTGCTTTTACTTTCCTTTTCAGCAAGTAATTACAACTTTCAAACTTTCCTTTGTTCCCATCTAATTCTCTTGCACTGGTAAAAACCATAAGTCCTAAACCCAAATGCCTGCTGGTCCTTTACCAGACCCCTACGTTTATGGAAAGTGGACGGACCCACCCTACTTCCTGTCTGACTTAGAAACCAAACAAAAAAAAAAAACAAAAAAAAAAAACAAAGCATAAATAAGATCAACAATTATTAACCTCCAAATAAACTGTAAATAATGCAAAAAATATAAATTTAAAAATAAACTAACAAAATTCTAGTATTTCAACTTCCAGTCTCATAATTTATTTTCTTAGTGCAGCCCTGTTAATCTGTCCATAAAAACTCATGCCCACTTCTGTACAGTAGAGGATCTGTGATGCTGTGGGCCAGCTTGTATTCCAATTAGTTCTGTTAGAAATCACAACATGACCAAAATCAAAATAAATTGCAAATGGATCATACATCAGACAGTGTACAAAAGCAAAGTTTTTCTTGTTTAAAATTTTTTTTTTGATGCTTTAAAAAAATAAATAAGAAAAAGCTATTTGAAAATCAGAATCCAAAAATGCAACTTAAACCTCTCTACATATGAAGACTCAAATATAAGAATCTTCTGAATTACCTGAATCTTTCCCAGTGCAGATTAGGTTGTGTGTGAAATTATGCAAACATTACATATTTAATACACACACTTTTTACCACTAGGGGGCAGGCTGAGCAGTTCAGACACAGCTCTCCAAAAGTATCAATACACCATGAAGTTTCATACATTTTCTCATGTTGCAACCTTTTTCACCTTTTTGCTTATCCAAATTTTGAAGAGCCAAGAGTCAATTTGAAATTCAAACCAGAAATTTCAACAAAATTGTAAATCAAAACTGGTAGAGATGTAATTGAATCAAGAATTGACCTAGAAGGGCTTCCATACATATTACACTTCCCATCTGGGGTAACAAACACACGCATACCTCCTCATTTTAAACATTTTTATTACTGTGAAACATTTCTTCAACATGTTAAATTCTACAAAATGAAACCAAAGAAAACATGATTTGATATGATTTTATTCAACAAAACTGACACAGTGGGAATTATTTACACGTTACTTGGTTTATATTTCAAAAAGCCACTTTGTTGTTCGACATCTGCCTCCGTCAGGATGCAGACAAGGCCACTTTAAATCTACAAACTGCATTTATTAACACATTTTGGTACAGAGACAGTTTAAGGCAGTTATTTGTCCTTCAATACCTCCAAGGCACCAACTTCCTTTAAGTCTGTCAAGATTAATTATGGAAATAAATACAACGCTAAAAATGAGGGCTCAAATAAAAGGAAATTAAAAAATAAATGTCGAATTAGCAACACTTTCATTAGGAAAAGTAACTCATGAAGAGAACTGCAAGCTTATTTGCTATTCCTGAATGGGATTAAATAAAAAAAAAAAGCCTAAACAATGAATACATTTGATTTCTAATCCAAATTTAGTATAATCTGTACATGTCACATTTTACTATTACACCATCAACACCTCTATGCTTATAACTTTACCTGCCTCTTTTAATAAAAATTTACATTTACACTGCAAAATACCCAACCCACCTTCTAAAACACTCTGATTTTATTCAGCTTGTAAAATAAAATAGAGCTTTAATTTTGGACTGAATCAAACTGTTCATTCTTTTGGCATCTGTCCACAATCAGGATCCTACATTAAAGTTTATACCAGCAACGGATGCTAGAATCAGTCATCAAAACTCAACCTTCTACTTAGTTTTGACTAAATTTTTATGATTTGTACATCTTAGTGTTACAGCCAGTTTCTACAGGACAGTTTTAACAGACGGGACTGGGATTATGTACAACGTTTTGCATAAAATTAACAAAAATAATCAGAGATTAAAGGAATGCAGCTGAACAGGGCTACTTGTGATGCACACATGAACACAAAAAAAGACAGAGTTTGTTTTTAATCATACTAAACTTCCAGGCCAGGACACAACAGTCAGAGTGACTTTGTTCTTCTGCAGCTTGAGCATCGGGATGAGCGAGGAGTTGTTCATCCCCACCGTCGTAGCGCCGTTCACCGCCACGATCTCATCGCCACACCTGAAGAGAAACAGCCGCCGTTAACGCAGAATCTGGAGGTACGGATGGGCAAAACCCAATTTTACCAAGTAACTTTGGTTTCTCGTGCAAAAGTCTCCAAACCAGAAGAGGGGAGAGATCCCAAAAATTAAAAATTTTCCATCAGTTTTAAGGATTTATTTACTTAAAATAATCTACATCTTGCTGAAAAGACACTTGTAAGTTAGTTTTGTACTAAACTAGACCAAAAACAACCAGGTATGATTTTTGTGCTTTTGCAGTGCATCATGAGAATCTAAACTCTCCCTAATATCAGGATAGTTTTAGTATTTTTAATGAAAACGTCAATACGTTTGAAAATACAATTAATACCTACAGCTTAGTGATACAATCTGCACTTCTTCACACGTCATAAATGGAATGTTTTTCCAGAGCATTATTTGTGTTTGTGGGGATATAATTGCTGTGACAAACAGTCATCCCTAAAATAATGTCATAAATAGTTCTTGTTATCAATAATATATAATAGTGCTGTAAAGTCTGCATCTGGAGGGACTCGGCTCAAAGTGTGGTGAGTTTTACTTACTTTAGACGGCCGTCGAAGTGAGCGGGCGTCCCAGGCACGATAGTTTTGATGAAAAATGGCTGCTGCCCGTGGCTCTCCTCGTAACCCCCTACGATGCTGAAGCCCCAGCTCTCGCTGTTGGTCTTCTGCAGGACGATGTCCCTGCACCAGTGCATGTGACTGAGGGACAAAGTCAGAGTTAGAGCGCATGCTTTCATACAAAAATATTTTAAATAAAAAAAATTGAACAAACAGGAGAGTTGTGAACAACTTCAACTCTGTAGCTCCTCCACTGTGACTTAAAACATGGATTTAAAAAATCTAATTTAAGACTTTTTCAGACCATTATGAATGAGATTTAAGACCTGTAACATTACAGAAATTTACAGGCTCAGCTAACTGGCAATAAAATTGTAAGTTATTAATGACAGATGCTTATTAGCAGCTAGTTAGCAATAACCTGAAGCGCTAACTACTGTTAGCGAATCAACATTCTGGCCCAAGTTATCGAACGCGATGAAGATTTAAAACTTTTGCCTGACAGAAAGAAATGGTAACTTTATTTGAAAGGGTCTGCATAAGGCTAACACCTGTAATGACACGTTTAATGCATCTTTTCACAAAATTAGGTAGTCGTCACCTACAAAACATTTAAAGTTTTTCTCCTGTTTTTGCCCTTTTGCTACAAATGGTCCATCTAGATTAAACCTCATCTCTCAAAAACAAACTTTACTGACATCACTAAATGTTAATTTAAGAAAATATGACACCATTTTCTTGTTTTTCCCCCCCTCATTATTTGCATCGTTTAAATAATAAACAATGAAATGTTTATGGTCAATTTATTTAATAGGACGACAGAGAAAACTGCAAAAAATACAAAGTTTACTGCAAATATCTTAGTACACTTGAAATAAGACAAAATTAAACTTGTATTATGAAAATAATTCATTATTATTGGTGAAAAAGTTCTAGTTCCACTGGCAGATGGTTTCACTTTTAACAAGACTTTTTACCAGGTTACAAGGGAAATAATCCAACAGTGGAACTAGAACTCTTCATCAATATTAAGGAAATTATTGACCTAAAACAAGCTCCTGTATCTTGCTGAAAGTTACTTCTAAGTTAATGTTCTCAAATTCCAGTCCAGTAATGTGTTTGTACTAGAAACTGGACCAAAAGAACTTGGTAATATTTTTGTGTTTTTGCAGATTTCCTGGGTTTAGTGGTTGGGATTTACCTCGGTAACCCCAGCCAGTGCGTCCACAGCGGCGTCCAGGTCTGGATCTCGTCTCGCTGGTCGTCCATGTGGTCAAGTCGTCTCTGCTGCCGGTCTCCACGTCCTCCTCGGCGCTGTCGGAGAGCGTCTGGATGACACGCAGCACCACCTGGGCCTGAGCCGTCTGGGCCTTCAGAACGGACACGGCCTCGTTGTAGGTCAGCTGCGTCAGATCGACGCCGTTGATGCTCAGCAGAACGTCGCCTGAGGAAGTTTAACATTTCAGAAATACAAAACGCAACACATTTCCTCTAAATTACAGAAAGTGATTGTTCGTCTGAATAATCCAACTCTGTAATCCGCTCCCAAATATCTCCAGGAAACTTTAAAGCGCCAGTGTGTAAGTTTAATTTAAAAAAAATTTTTAAATAATCTGTGAAATTACCAATCTCTGCGCCTCCTTCCTGACCTGCTGTTGCAGTTTGAAGAAATGCAACCAAAAACAACCAATCAGAGCCAGGATGAGGGGCTTAGCGCTGTCCACCACCACATGTACGCGCTGCTAAATGTGCAGATATTGATTAATTATTAACTGAAGGGCCATTAGCTGGAAAAACATTCAGAACAGTAATTAAGGCAAAACTATACAAAATGCATATAAATTTAAGATATAAAAACCTTTGTAAATATGATTTACCCAATTAAGTGGGATAGTTTTAATACATTTTTGGCAATAGAAAGTTTATTTTCTTAATAATGCAATAATTTGTTGATTTGCATCTTTTAATGTGTTTCTAATATCGTATGAAAATGAGATTAAATGAAAAATCTGCAAAATGTTTAATTTTTCTTATGGAATTAATCATTTTAATAATCAATTACAAAAGTAATTATTAGTTTCAGCCCAAATACAAACCATTACCTGGTGGAGTTAAAGTTCATCAGATTAAACTAAATGTTAATTTTCCCAAAGTTTGAGCCGATTGATTTGATGAATCGGCTCCTCTTCGCTCACATCCTCTCCGTTTACGGCTCTCGAGCCACACACTGTGTCTCCTCTGAATGGAGGCAGGATGAAAAGACGGAATAGCCCTTTTCCTATACAACCTATTGTCAGTTTTACACAATAGGTCTGGACTGGTCCTTGAAAGCAGTTCAAGGACCAGTCCAGAGCCAGCATCCAGTCTCTAAACTGCTGTTTTGATGGCCAAACAACTGGCCAGGAAAACTGCTAGCGAAACTCTGCTAACACTTCACTCATCAGAAGGAAAACCGGAGTGAGAAGCAGACGCCATTAAAGAATCAGAGGAAACTACAAAGACTTCTGACAGAAATCAGATGGAGCCTTTATATTTATGCATTTACTTTTGTCTCTCCAAACCCCCCATAGTTTTATTCATTTTAGATGTTTAAAATGTCTTCCAGATTTAGCTGTTGATTAGAAATTAAAAGTTACTGATCTTTTTAAGGGTATACTTGCATTACTAGATTACTTAAAAATGGTTTCCAAACAACAATATTGTTGTTTATCACAATAACTTCTGGGGAAATGTATCATGTTTGATGTAGTTAGAATCAAACCTCTGAGTTTCTGGTTGTTTTTCCTATGGTTCAGTCAGAAATGATGAGCTCAGAGTTAAAACAAAGCAACAGGTCAGAAAGAAATGTTGTGAGGTGACATTATGAGGGGATGAGTCATGATTCAGGTAATACTTTGTAAGGTGCAAACAATAATTACAAATAAAGTGAACCTTCTTTGGTTCTCAGGAACACGGCTGTTGAAATACTCAGAGAAAAAAAAAAAAAAAGATGAACGTTTGAATATTAGCCCAAAGATACCAACTGTGTCTCCTTGCACTTTATGGTCTATACAAAACACATTAACTACATATTTAGCATAAAATTATTCTTAGAAGATGAGATTCTGTATATTTTGAGCCTCTTGTGATCCAAACAAGCTGCTGATGGACACCTTACCCCCAACTCAATGTTTATTCTCACACGTGAAAACGGCTGCAAGCAGATGTGCAATTATGCAACCGTACATCTTTGAAAGCAGAAGTGGAACTTCCTGCACAACCAGCAAGAATGTAGCAAGTGGTTTCTGGATGGCAAGTCAAAAAAAAAAAAACTCATCCTTTCCAGAAGCAGTAAAACCAGTGGACCAAATGTGATGGAGCTCCTCTGGGGTTGCAAGGAGACAGCAACCCCAGAGGGGTTGTAGAATGTCACTCGACTATCGGGAGGATTTACAATCGGTTCATTTTCCAGGCACAAAAACGGCTGTGTGCACGTGTTTTTTTTACACTGTTGAGTTGTTTTTAGAAGTAGTTGAGACTCACATGAAGTACACAAAACATAAAAAGCCATTTTTGATGAATGGATCCCCTTTAACAGCAATTTTATGTCAGCTTGTTCCCATCTAAAAGCACCCACTCGATACCTCAAAGCACCCACTCGATACCTCAAAGCAAAATGTTCCTGTGCGTTTCCATATATGGAATGATAAGATTATTACAATATTATATCAGTTTTCCAGGTTTTTTTAAAGTATCATTAAGTGAAACTGCAAGAATCCCGGACCAAGATGGTGGTCTTGTACCTCTTTTGATGGTGCCATCTCTGTGCAGACAGCCAACTGGCTGAACACTGGTGATGTAAACAGGCAGCCTGCTGCGGCAGTCCCTCCCCCCGGCTATGGTGATGCCCAGAGACGTTCGAGGTTCCTTCTTCAGGCTCACCGTCTTCTCCTGACAAGTAAAACCGCCCGGTGGATCCTGTAAAACAAACCCAGAAAACACAAAAATATTCAGGATTCACAAATTCATAAACTGCTATAATTTAGCAGGATCGTTTGACGCAGCAGATCCCATTTAGAGGACCACTTGGAGAAACAAATGTGAAACATTTGAGACGGAGCTGAGAGGTAAAAGGGTACAAGTGTGAGGATCAACACTCGCCGCTCGTAGTGGAAAAGATGTGTGGAAAATGACAACTTCAAGCAGCCTTCTCGCTGCTCCACAGAGTCTGTAAACTGTCAGAAGGGAAGCTTGGGGGAGGCGGGGGTTCTTCCTTCCCACAGCAGGGAACCCATCCCCCCCACGCAAGACGAAAAAATTTGACTCCACAGGCGAAAGCTAACTGTTACCAGCTTTGATCCTCTCACCTCCAAGAGAAACAACCAAAAAAACAACAAGAAGAAGAAGACAGCGGCCCCACGGCGGCAGAGAGCAGCACCCCGACTCTTTTGATCAGGACAGAGGGAGGCCCAGAGCTTTCATCTCCAACGCAGGTGAAAACTTCTCACCCCTGACTGGAGGGGGATCGCTTTTCCCATTACCGTCCAACAGAGGAGCCAAAGTCCCCAAAACTGCACTCAAGTAAGAGCAGCAATATATTTATACTCAGGTAAAAGTCAAAGGAAGCCAAGACAATTACTGAAGAGTAAAAAAGTGTTTGGTAAAAGTCCTCAGTTTTTACTTATTTAAATTAATACTAAACAATTAATTTAAATACTAAATTAATCATTTAGTATTTAGAAATTACATACTCAAGTGGAAAATTTTATATTTTAATGACCAAAACTACAATAATTCAGATAAATAAGATATATATAACAAAATCAGACAAAAGAAAATGTTTCCAAACCAGTTTCTTTCAATAAAAAAAGTATAAAATTTAAAAACTGTGTGTCTGGTGTGTTTTTGCTAAAACATGTTTGACTTGGATTTTCTGCCCCATTCTGTGTGCAGAAAATCCAAAGTTGGGTAGTAACTAGTTACACTTAGTTGAGTAATAATATATATTTTACCACATCACTTTTATTTTGTAGCTGAAAGATAATTTGAAGGTGTTCAGATTTGCCCTCTGCTGGTTTCCTCAGTGTGTGAACCTCAGCGAACGTTTCGCTGCAAACAAAATCAGTTTCTGACCGTTTTATGAGCCGAAGCAAAGGAATCCCATCACACTTGACTGAGTTCATCTTCCTTCTTCCTGCTGTTTTTACGTCACAGTTATCCAACCAGTACTGTTTTTCTTGTTTACAATTTAAATGCTTAATGCATATAGAGAAACCAGTCCAGTAAAATGTAAGTACTTACTACCCAACCTGCAGATAAACATATTTTTTTATAAAAATGCTCTCGTCATTTGTGACACCAGAACCTGGTTGTGTTTTCAGAGTCAAACAGAAGGAGTAAAAACCAAAAAGCCTAAACGTTGTGGTGTCCAACCTTCAGGTAGGTGGTCTGCCGCCTGAAGTACTGCGGCTCCGGGGCCCTTCTCACTCCTCTGCTGTGTTGTCCCTCTCTGCTGCTTCCTGCTTCCTCTGGGCTCTCCGCCGGCCGCAGAACAGCAAAGTTCACACACTTTTCACTGTTCTAAAAAACACAGAACAAAAGAAAAACATTTGTTTTGATGCAAACCAGTAGTAATGAGCTGATAAACATATTGTTATAAATATTCCTAGTATTGATCAAACCTGGGCAGAAATCTCTGCATGGAGAAGTGGCAATATCAGTCACCAAACTACACAGTTTGTCTTTTTCCATCAATATCTCCTTTGCAGTTTTGTTGTCTGGTGTCGTTTTTTAGCTTTTACTTATAATTCTGGCCTGTAATTTTCTTGAAGCCTGTGCATCTATCATTATAACTAACGTTCATCTCCATTTTAATGTTACCAATTTCATTGTCATATTCATCTAAAATGAAAGTGTGTTCCAACTATACATATTTATATGACTCCAACATGTTTTTGTGGTAAATTTTCCTATTAATCCTGACTCAGAACTTTACATTATTCTTTTAAAATAATAATAATTATTCAACCTCTTGAGTTTATGGTAACTAAAATTCAGACTGGATGGAAGGATGCAAGGAAGAAAGAGGTAAAGGGTAAAGGGTAGGACAAAAGAAATGAGGGGAGGAAAGAAAGATGCAAAAGAAAAATGTAAATAAAGGAAGGAAGGATTCTAAAGAAAGAAAGAATTTAAAAAGGAAAAAAAAGGAAGGATGCCAAAAAAGGAGGGATGCAAACAAGGTAGAAAAGAATGAAGGACAGAAAAAAGGATAAAAATGAATGAAGGCAGGAAGAAAAGTAAGAAAGGAAGGAATGGATGGATAAAACAAAGGGAGGAAGGATTAAAAAATTAATAAAAGAAAGTATGAAGGAGGGAAAATGTAAAGAAAAAGGAAGGAAGGACACAAGGCAAAGAGGGGAAAGGAAGGAAGAACGAGCAACAAAGCAGCAAAGAGCTAAGAGAAGGAGGAAAGAAGGAAGGAATAAATGGATGAAGGAAGGTTTAGCTTATAAGTTTAAGGACAATTTTCAATAAATGTAAATAAAAGTAGCCTCAGACTTCAGCTGGTCTCCATCTGCAATTCCTGAGCAGCTCAGTGAGTCACAGTCCAAACCCAAAAAGCTGCAGGTCCAAACATGTCAGTCAGAAAAAAAGCAGCTGATTTCCAACCTGTATGATCATGGCGGCGCTCTCCGGCGTGCCGTGCATCAGGTCGTGTCCGTTGATGGCCAGAACTTTATCGTTGTTCCTCAGTTTTCCGTCTTTGGCCGCCAAGCCGCCGGGCAGAAGGTCGAGGATGAAAACGCCGCTTTCGTCGGACTTCCGGATGAGTTTGATGCCGAGCGGCTCGGTGCGGTGCGTCTTCGTTAGCATGACGTGCAGAACCTTCCCAGGGTTGTGCGGGTCGGATGGACCGTTGCCGTGGGAACCAAGAGGGGGCTGGGAGGCGGCGACGGCGGAGGGGTGATGATCCGAGCGTTGATCTCTTATTTTGAAGCCTTTCTCTTGCATGACGGTGAGCCGGAGGAGCGGGGAGCGCTGCAGAACCGTAATGGCCCGAGTGTGGGGAACCGAAGCCAAGTTGACGTCATTCACCTGGAAACGAGACACAGGATGAAACGACACAACCCAAAACTGTGATCCCACTGAATAAAGAGCTTAAAACTTCAGGTAGAGGCAGGCCGTCACAATAAGCAATGCATCAATTAATCACATGATTAATTATAACAAACTCAATCATTTCCCTTTGCACGATTTGTCATTTTTCTCTTTTTACCAAAAACTGAACAAAAACAGAGACTTCATAATTTGTTTTCTTTGTTGTTTGTTATTTATTTTTGGATATTTTAAATATGATAATATTTAATAAATTAATATTGAAGTTTGAGTTAATTGGAAATATATAATTTTAATGAATCACAAACTTCCAGAAAACTGCAAAGATGCCGAAACGCAGTTTAATTAAATGAAGGACAAAACTTGTTTAGACTTTGATTAATATATCTTATAATTTTTTCCGATGATTCTGACAAAATGTAGTTTGTTGATGGTTTCATATTTGATGACTGTGTCGTATAAATAACTGAACTGTGTTGTTGCTGAAATGTGATCGTCACAAACTTCACCTCAACTGTATGTAAATGAGGGTAGAAATCAGGAATACTTAACATTTCTGGTTAAAACTTCCAATTATTTTATATTTACATAAATCTGGAGCTACAACAAAGAAAAAAATAAAACAAAAACTTCACATGTCCTGTCATAAAAACAAACGTCCAGTAGAGAAAAATAAATATGTTCGTTTCTTTGGAAATCAAACCAGCAGCTTGCTCCAGGCAGGTGAGGCTTTTCTCTCTGAAATGACGCGTTTGTGTCTGGTGTAAACACGCCCCGTTACCACGGCGATGAAACTCGTTAATCTCGAATATCTACTGTCCCCCACTGCGTCACTTAAAAAGAAAACAGCGTTCGCATTATCCTGAGAGTACAGTTTGAAGTTGTTCTTTGAAAGCCAGGCTGGGGCGAGCGGTGTCACGCTATGCAGCGTTTCCCACACATTTCCAGCAGTCAGACATGTTGGAATATTTATTTAGGAATTAATCACTGCCCAAAATAAGGAATCTTTTATCTTGGAGATCATCTATTAACCCCCCTTTTCTCCTTAAATGCAGTCATGTTACATCAGTCTCTTCTCTGCTAAATACATGGATCATGTAAGCAAAGAGAGGATTACAGCGTTTCCGAACATGTAGCAACACCGTCCTTCCTGCTGCTGCAGAGAGATCTCAACCCGAGATCTCTGCAGTTCATGCTTTCCTCTGGAAACTATCTGCTTTCTTACTTTCACTTTTAGTGCACTTTTTCTGTTATCCACCGAACTGTGGAGCATTTTTATGTATTTTCTTTATTTTTAAGTTGCTGTTAAATAAATCAGAAGCTCCACCATCATGAGAAATTGATTCTTCTCATGATGGTCCTACTGTAAGGAGTGAATGGACCATGACTGGCCTGTAATCGGATAAAAGGAATTCAGACAGCCTGGAAAACTTACGATTTTAGAAAAGTTTTGTAAACTTTCATACTCAGAAATCCAGATCAGATTTTTTTCTGAAGTAAGCAGTAGGCCTGTCACAAAAACAAGTTTTGCTGGACGATAAAGAAATTATTACCATAAATGATAATATTGGGGTTTTTTTAAGGCCATTTTCAGGTGTTATAATGGTAATGGCTTGATAATGTAAGAACACATTCCCAAAGATGATTAAACTTTAAATACTTCTGAAAGTCTAACTGGAACTGTGTTTTAAGTATCCAAAATAAATAAAAAACACAAAGTGAATCTTTAAACAAAATGGTCATTTAAACAAAGAGCTAGTTGAGACTGAAGTCTTTAATCATCCATTTTTTTAGATAAAGAGAAAAAACAAACAATGAAAATAGACATTATTGCGCTTGAGTTTCAATTATTATAAAATGTATTAATTTATTGATTATTGTGACGGGCCTATGAACAGCAAGTGATTTGTCATGTTTGTCTCTGTCAGGTTTGCTCCAGCTGTGTTTTAGCTCCACCTTCGTTCTCATGCTTTGCCTGAAGCCAAACTAAAACCGCGGATGTAAATGCAACACTAATGATCCTCCTCCACCCCAGTTCGGATCCGTTTCAATTGAAGCGCTGAAAAACCACATAAGGCAGGAGCAAACCCGTCACCAAACGAGATGATAATCTACTTAATGTTGCTTCCTGCAAAAGATAAACTTCCCACCAAGTCTGGAACAATAACTCTTTAAATAAATGGCTTAAAAGTAATGAAATGTTCAGTTTGAGCCCTTAAAACATTTACAGTTGTTTTAGATTTCCTTTTATCTCATTATTTTCAGTAGATGTGTAGATATGTATAATGTGGCACATATTCGGATGAGAGAATTGGGGTTAGGATTTAATAAACTTTGTCCTTTTCAAACTGGAAATGAAAGTTTTGTTTCACTGTGATGTATATTTTGTTATTTTTTTCTGACATTTCACCTGTTTGAAATAAATAATTTAATTCATTTTATCTGGAGACATTTTTCTCAGTAAGAATTTATATTTCCTACAATATCGAGTCAAAATTACATGTCTGCTCAGTGTTCAAGCAAGAAATAAAAATTAATTTGTAAAACTGAAATGTTAGATAAACTTTACTTCTGGGCTGCTGCACCCTAGAAACAAAAAAAAGTGCAAAAAGATCCTTTAGAGCTCTGAACACTAAACACTTATAGCAAACCTTTTATCTAATAACAGGTTTGCTATTAGTGCAGCTGAGAAAAATTCCCAAAAGTCACCAAAACAATAAGTATTGAGATTGAATCAAAGTTGGGTGGTAACAAGTTACATTTACTTGAGCAACCTTTTGGAAAATACTGTACTTTCAGTAGTATTTTTACTGCACTGTACTTTTTACTTTTACTGGAGTAATTTCATTATGAAGTATTTCTACTCTTACTTGAGTAAAATTTCTGGATTTTTTTGCCCACTGAATGAAAAAACAAACATGTTTTAACCAAAAATTCACCAGACACAGACCTGCAGTTTTTATTAAAGCTTCATTAGTTTTATATTGAATGAAATTGATTTAGAAAAATGTTTGCTTACTTTTGTTTTGTTGTAATTATGTTATTCATAGGAACCACTTTGTTCACTAAAATTACCAAAATTTCCGCTTAATTATTTGTATTTTGGTCCGTCTGATGATGTAATTTTTAAATATTAAATTATTAATATTTTGAGTAGACTCTTCACCAAATACTTCTTTTACTTTAGTCATTTATTAGATGACTACGTTTTACTTTTACTTGATTGAGAATCTATTGAAGTATCGCTACTCTTACTTGAGTACAGTTTTTCTGTACTTCTGGATTTAAGTTTAATCAATTTCAAAAAATGCCTCGAACTGAATCCCAAGAATAAGCTAAAGGTGTTGGACCAAGAACCCAAGGTTCAGTACTCTGGACCCAGAGTACTGGACCCGTCTCAATGAACTATAAACGACATGAAATCATGTGAAGTGCTTGGCCCACCTCCAGGATGTGGTCGCCTGGAGCCAGTCTGCCATCGCGCGAGGCGACCGAGTCCCGGATAATCTCCTGGATCACGATGTTTCCCAGGGGAGTGTCTTTTCCTCCCACGATGCGCAGGCCCAGCTCCTCCTCGGGTTCGTCTCTGAACAGCTCCACCACGTTGGCCTCGGCCACCAGACTGGACCGCAGCGGCGTGTTGTCTGCAAAACCAAAGAGGAAGAAACAAAGCTGCGTTCATCAACATGTTCAGCAACAAATAGAAGCTTATTTTAGGTTAATTTTTTTACATTTATGAAAATCTACAAGAATTTTTTTCCTTTTAAAAGTCAAACAATCTACCAATGAGACTGGTAAATTTTTGTCAAGGAATTAACACAAAACTCGCTCCTATGTCTCGCTCAACATTTACTTGTAATTAGTTTTGTCTTATTTTAAGTGCCCCAAGATATTTGCACTAGAAGCTAAACCAAAAATACTTGGTAGGATTTTGTATTTTTACAGTGCATGGGTGGCTTTCAAAATAAAATGCCGTGCTTCCAGAAGCAGGAGAAGCCTGGGATCATTCTTTGGTCAGATAGGATCAGGATGGGTGTTTAGGTGCAGCTGGTATCCAGTGTGTTTGTGGAGCACCGGGGCAACGAAGGCAGGGGGAGTTCAGGCACCAGAAGAGCCAACATCATTTTAAAATGATGACGATGAGGAGATATCGTTCATATAAATGGTAAACTACAGCCTGACACACTTGGACTTGAGTCACCTGCTGATGAAGCTAATAATTAAGGTTGAATACGGCAGAGGAAATAATATTTTGGGTTCAATTATTAAGAAATTCTTGGTAGTTTTTACAACTGAGTTTTACATGAGAAAATAAATGAACCTTGACGATCAAAGGTCGACCTCAAAGTGATTTATTGTGATAGGACAGCAGGTGAGGTAGCAGCTGATAGTTATGTAATGTTTAACATGCGTGTGACGACCTTTGGTTCTGGCACAAAATTCATTAAAAGCCCAATTCACCTTCGTTTGACTTCAACCCAAAATGGTTGCATAATGCAGTAAAAAATTAACTTTTCCTTCCTAATCAATCACCTGACCTCATAACACAAAGCTGCATGTTTATGGCAAATGGCCTGAAATGTTTAGGAAACATTAGAAATATGGTCCAGTATGAGACTCCAATTTGATTAAAACTAACACGAAGTCACTTTATTTAAAGAAGTTTAAGTCAAAGATGTAGATTATATTTAAAACAGTTTGCCATAGATTCAAACTAAATTATTTTCTGTAACCATGAGAAAAACTCATTACAGCTTGGAAAAAAATTAGAGACCGCAATAAATTATCATTTTCTCTTATTTTACTTTTTGTAGGTTTATGTTTGAGTAAAATGAAAATGTTTCTTTTACTGACATGTCTGAAATTCAAAGCAAAAAGTTTGTGTTTATTTGCAGAAAATGAGAAATAGTCATAACAAAAAGGATTCAGTGCTTCCAGACATCAAACAATGTAAAGAAAAATAATTCATATTCATTTAGAAACAACGATACTCATGTTTTAACACTGGAAGAGTTAAGAAGCCAGTATTTGGTGGAATGACCAGGATGTTTTCTACGGGGTTCAGCGCAGTAGGCTCTTAGTTTTTTCCGGAGCTTTAGCTTTCTTTCAGCCTCCTGACCAGCAGTGCACAGGACAAGGTATAGCAGGGGCAGCGCTGACTTACTTTCTGCTTCATATAGCTGGAGAAAACACCAGTAACTCCAACATTTGCTCTGGCATTTTATTTAAATTATTTTAAATCACATTTTGTGATTTTAGCAGTTTTAAAACTCGACACCACATGAGAGAAAATATACAGAAAGTTCAGAAATTGAAGAGTTTTATTTTAAAAAGTGCTTGGAGGAGACAAAAATAATTTTGTATCATCCTAACTAACTTAAGACAGGAGGAAATAATTTTTTAAATATTTTTGATATTTTAAAAATGTATATTTGAAATAGATTTGTATTTATTTTTGCTTATTATAAAACAGTTTAAATATCTGGCCTCCACTGTATTTATTTTCTCAATTCAAAGCTGGCGATCTTTACCTGGAAGAACTGTGTTAACCTTTAGAAGCAAAGCAATAATTATCCAGTGATGTCGGCAGAGACATTTTCCACCTCAACGTTTTTCCACAAGTCCCGTATGACGCCGGATCTAATGAAGCGTTATCGCTTTGTGTGTGTAAACTCCAGAAGCTTCCTCAGCGCAGGAGTGAAAACCGGGTCAGTGAATTAAACACAAATTTAACCTTCAAAGCTGTTGTCAGCGAGCTGATATGGCATCTTCGTGTTGCTCTTCTTCTTTTTTTTCTTGGCTCTTCACGGCTGAGAGCGAACAGAAACCTGAGGGACATTAATCAGCTCAGGTGTGTTGGCAGATGTTGATTTGTGATGCAGGTCTGCTGTTGCTTTAAGGGTTTTTCCGATGAGGAAACTGTGTGGTTAAAGCATCTGTGAGATGGTACATGTTCCTGCAGCTAGGCTGATGATTCACCTGCGATCAAGAGAATCATTTAAACCTGAAAACCGCAGCGGCTCCGTCCTTCTCACAACGACTGCAGCAGTTAATCCACTTTTTAAGTGTTTTCAGCCACATTGTGCCATTTTACAGCACAACCTCCACAACATATTTAGTATGTTGTGGTATGTACATACTAACTAACTATGTACATACCTCTGTCTCTTTAAGAAGCTCCTGCTCTTTCCTGCCTTCAGGAAGTCATAAAAACATGGCTCCTCTATTAAAACAACATTTTTAACTATTGTTTTACCGAGAATGAAAACAATTGCACTTCAGTTAGAGAGATTCAGGCGCAAAATAATTGTTGTGAGGAGTTAAAACTCTGTTTTCCCCTTTTAAAATAAGAAAAATATGTATACAATAATTTGCTAAACAAATTTAACAGGGCTTGATTGTTTTCTTGTAAGAGCTTGTCTACTTACTTAGACATGAAAAATACACATTAAATATGTTGTTGCTTTGATTTTGACTTCTGTGTAACAAACTGATGGCCGCACTTTATTTCTTTTTTTTGGGTCCACTTTTTGTTTTTGCCATTGACAGCAACTTAAACATTGTTTATCTATTTCTACACTAGTTTGGTCTTGTGTTTTTTTCTTTATTATTTGACTTGTGTATGTAAAAGTAAAAAAAATGACCAAAAAATAAATAAACTTATCTCAAAGTAGCTTGTAAAATGGTCTTAGTTGATACACAGTTCCACCAGGTCTTTACTAATTGCTGCTGGCTAGTTTGAAGGAGCTGAGTGGGGTGGAGCTGCGGTTTGGGGGCGGAGCTAGGACCAACCAGGCATTACCATGGAGATTAAAGAATTTCTAAGATGTGTGAAAGAAAGATTCCGGGTCTGTTTTAATGAGTGAATAACATTATTACATGATGTAAAGCTCAAAAAAAGTTGATTTTACTTTTTTCCGAGAAGCCTCTAAAAGCACAATTAGCTGCCAGTTGCAAAGACTGTTGCAAAGACGCAGGTTATGTAAACAGTCAGAGGAGGATGTGGTCATATTAAACATGTTGTGACAGAAAACAGGAGCAGGTGATAAAATGACGCCCTACCGTCGTCAATTTCCTCGTAAGCAGGATTAATTAAGCCCGGCTCGGACTGATTCCGCGTGTGGTTTCGGGACACAGTTGCTGAATGTTTCGCGTCTCCAGACGACTCGCCGTCACACTTGCGTCCTTTTATTTCGTTCCAGGAGGGCCTCTTCCTCTTCTCTGCTTCCTCTCGTAGCCTCTTAAAAACAGGACATCTGGGAAAACACAGACATCACATAAGAGGTTTTATTCTTAGAAACAGGAGTATGAGGCTATAAATAAACAGAAAGAGACAGCGCTAATTGGGTCATAATACATGGAGCTGTAGAAATGGATGTTTACACAGGTTTGGATAACAAGGGGTGCCAAGAAAAGCAGAGCAGAGGTTTCCAATGTGGTTTTGCTTAATTTACTCAGAGATCTGCGCCTGCTGCTCCTGAACTTTGTATCCCTGTTATTTGCACAAAGGCAGCAGGAGGGCAGCCTGGCTCTCATAAGTAACTGAGTAATGTGTGACAAGGGCGATAAGCACCACGCTGTGCAAAACAGAACGACCTGCACCTTGTCTGGGACTCTGATTAAAAAGCAGAGTGTTCCGAGTTTTATCTGTAGCAATTGCACTGCAAACAAAATATTACCAAGTATTTTCAGCCTAGTTTTTAGGGCAAATATCTCATTACACTTGAAATGAGGCAAAACTAACTTCCAAGTATCTTTTCAACAAAACATAGGAGCTTGTTTTGCTTTGAAAAAGTGCTGGTTATAAGTGAAATAACATGGCAGTAAAACATTTCCCACTTATGCAAAATGTCAAGTGGAAAAATGCCTTGGTACAACAATTCAAAGAAAAATTAAGCATCTTTTGCAATCCAATTATTAATTTTGTAAATACAAAATTATCAATAGATCAGTCCTGCACTGATGTTAAGTCAAACAGAAAGGCAGCAGCTTTTCACATGGTTGAAGTTTTTAGTTTTTAGAATCCTTTGCTACAAATGATTGAGTTTTCATTAAAGGAACATTGTAATAAAATGATTTTTTAATTTATTGTTAAAAAGCAAGTGATTTATTTATTTATCATAAAAAGGTTTAAGAGATTAAATGAAAAACCTGCAGAATTGTGCCATTTTTAAAATCTGCTTGCTCCATTAATCATGAGAATAATCGATGGTCATTAGCTGAAGCCATAGTATAGATTAAACCACATTTTCCTTAAGCAACATCAACATCTCAGTTACTAAAGCTATGCATGAAGTGTAGAACATTTAGCAGCAAGAGAGACCACCCAGCTTGCAAATTAACTTGATGACATAAATACAGAGAGCAAATACATAATCTACAACAAATTGCATCCAGACAGCTTTCTGCAATATCAGCCTTCTGACTGCAATTTGAATTTGTAGCTTATTAAATAAAATGGAAAAAAGTGAATTCAAAAATCTAAAATTCACAACCGCAAGAAGATTATTATGTATATCAGTACATGGGGTCAAACTTAAGCAGGAAAATTAAGCTATATCCAAACATATACCAAGATAACATGAATTATAATTGATTAGTAATTACTGTAAGAGGAGTGGCTGTAAAAATAAGTTAATTCTTCTACCCACTCCTTTGAGCATGTAAATATACATTACAACTGTTCTTTTGTTTTTCTTTTCATACAACTCCGTTTAATCTTAAACATTATTTCTAAGTAGCGTATAGCAAACAAAGAGATTTCCCAAACTACAACATCATCTTAAATATTTCTTCAAATTGACTAAATATTACAATCTTTAAAAAGCCTGACCTGCTGTTTCTGACCGATATCATCTAAATATAGCAAGAAAGTCGCTGATTTGGCAAGAGTGGGCTGACTCTTGTTAACTGGAAACGTGCAAACATGACCAGGTGGGCCGGTACGTCCGCCAAACCTCACAGCAGATCAGAAGAAGATTTTTATTTCTTGCTGAGGTTGATCATATCTGCTTCATATTTAAGTATCAGCCGATCACCAATCTCCCAATATTAAGAAAACTGGCCGATAAATCGGTGCACCCCGCATAATATATGTTGTGATGAATCATGTGGATCTCAGCCAGAATCCTACCTGTTGTGCAGGTGAGGCTGCAGCTCGCAGCGCTGCATCTTCTGCTGGCACTCTGCATAGTGGGGACAGGTCACCACCAGTTTGTCCAGCAGGTTCCTCACCAGCAGGCTGGAGGGTCGGCACTGGTGCAGCTGCAGACGCTGCCGATCCACGGGGCAAAAGTCCTGTTCCTTCAGGAAGTTGCTGAGACAGTGGAAGCAGTAAGTGTGTCCACACGGAGTGTCCATGGGTCTGAGGAGTGGCTGCAGGCAAATGTGACAAACCAACTCATCGTCCACCTCGTTCTGATACTCGTACAGGTGAGTGTCCTGAGTCTCGTGCTGCTGGCCGCATTCTTTACAAACACGAGCCCAGGAGAGACCCGCAGACCCGCTGCTGGCAACAAGGACGGTGGCGGTTTTGGTTTCTGTTGCTGCCATTGTTTCAGGAAGTTCAGTCCGCTGTCGGCTCACGCTGATGGGTTTCAGATGTTTACATCTTCATTTTCGAAGCTGAATAGATCCACCGTCACAGTGTTATCTCCTGGTCTTCATCCTGACTTTCTGTGGAGAGAGCAAAACGGATTGAGGTCCATGGCGGCACTTCAACTCGCACTGGCCACCAGCACAGGAAATCACAAATCCAGAAAGCAGCAGCAATATGGCAGAGAGCTGCAGCTGCTTCCTCTCTGCGAGTTTCCTGAGGGACAGAGGGAATTTCACTAGAAGTCAGCTAAAAGTCACGCTGCTTCTCACAGAAATCGCTAAACTCTGTGAAATGAGGCAGAAAAGAAATGGACTGAAGTCAAACCTGCTTATGGGAGAACCACATGGTACCTCAGTAGTGTAAAAGGTTTAAATTAATTGGCCAGAAATGCAATTCGCCTTCACTAATGATCCATTCAGTACCAACACCAGCAGTCACTGTGACTTTATGCAACTCTTAATCTCCTTTTTGATTCCCGAAAAACTGGAAGAAACTTTAAAGAAATGAAATCATTAAGTAAAAATCTCACACTATCATGTTATTTCTACAATGTATTATTTTTAATCTAAAATAGAAAACATACTTGTTTTCTGTTTACTTTCCCTTTTGCAGCTATAATATCTATTAAAAACACTTGCTAATAAATAGAGATGCACCAATTAAAAACAAATCTGCTCCCTGAAACCAGACGATTTTCAGCACAATTACCCTGATCAGGAACAGAAAAATATGATATTTCCACTTCTGTTTAGCCAAGCACATATGTACTGCACTGACACAACCACTCTTCAGTGTGAATGTTGTTGCTGAGTGACGACTCGAATTTAGCCATCTGAATACAAGAGACATATTGAAAATAAAGTTAGACAGTAAGATTAAATAATCCTTGTAGTCCATTCAGGCCTGAGGACAGACTTGTATCAGGAAGGCTAAACACATTAAGGCAAACTTGAACTTTCAACTTTGGCTTCTTTTAGGAATGCTGCCAGGATTTTGACTATTTCAGACTGAAAGAAATGTATTCTCCAGCTACACACACACAGCAGATCTTTATGCTCAGTCCAGAAGTACCATTGGTCAGTTTTAAAGTTTAATCACATCATCATCATCAAAACACAAAGGAAGCCAATGAAAAGAAAGCACAACTAATAGCAACAGCCTTTTACATTGACTACAAGCTTTGAAGCAAAATCTGTTTGGATGCAAAGTTGAACCAGAAGTTTTGAGATTATTTACATCTGGATTTACTGCATTTGGTTTCTTCTGGTGCAGAATGATGATCCAAGTTTCACTTCAACAACATAAAAGTCTGATAAAATGTGAACGTTGAGGCTGCAAATACTTTGAAAATGATCAGCTACATTTCTGATTTAGTACTGCACAGGGAAGTGGAACGATTCACATTTTTGGGGGTGAAATGACTGAAACTGGGCTGTTCAGACATCCATGACAGAGTCAGATATAGGCAGTCAAATTGACTACTGTGTGAACCTCTTTTCAGTAATGCTAGCAGCGCTAACTGTGCTAATTGCTAATAAACGTCAAAATCCACTAACATTTTGTCTTTGCTCTCTATCCTTTAAAGCAACTGCTTTCTTGGATGCTGCGAGATTGGCATGAAGAAATTTTCCAATATTGTTATTGAAGTGAAGTCAGAATTTACCCAAATGTTAAATACTTGCAGCGATAGTGTTTACTCTGGCTATTTTTGGCAATAATCCTTTTTTGTAGCTTGTTTTAAATAATGTTAATAAAATCGATCTGCGCTGCTCCTTTAGATTCCAAACTATGGCTGAAGCATTTCCAAAACCACCTAAATTTCAGGATCCAGCTGACCAGGAGGACACAGCAACACGAGGGGGAGGGACACCAATGCCTTACTTTGTGCTACATTCTAAAAATATTTTTAAAAAAAACTTTGCCTGAGGAGATTCAAGAGACCAAACATTAAACCACAGGAATGGTATGATGGAACATTTTTGTGACTTTTTGACCCAGAAAACACATCGTGTTTAACACTTGTGTCCAGATGTGGAAAAAAAAACAAGAGAAGCCATCATTAAAGTGAATTTTCTAAAAGAGTTGAAGAACATCCATTTAATATGAGGAGATAATTTATAAAATGCAAGCTACAATTAGAAACCATCATGCTACTACAATCATCCACCTTAACAACAAAAGACTGAAATGAATAAAGAGGAGGAAAGTGTTGCTGTGTGAAAAGGGTTAAAAAAAATGTTGTCACTACCTTCATATTCCATGTCTTTGTGATCCTAGTCCAGATTTCAGACTCTAAACCAAAAAAAAATAAATAAAAAGAGGGTACGCTCTTTTCTGTGTTACTGGAGCGACTCGCAGGAGATTATATCTTCTGCTACTGCACGCAAACTCGAGACTCTAGCAGTCGCCCGAAGCCTGAATGAAACCAGAGCTCAGCCTCCCAGACCATCAGAATATGGCTGTGTGTGTGCAGCGCTCTGGATGTGCACGCTCTCCAACTGCACCGGTACCAGGAATGCAAAGGGTACGAAGGGAGGGGTGGGCTGGGGTAACTCAGAAGCATGATAGGAAAGGGAAAAATGTTCAGCCTCTGACGTCGGGGCCATTCTTCAGGTGTGTTCATGTATCAGGGTGAGCTCAGAGCGCCGACATCGTAGCCAAGTAAGAAATTTGTTTGTGCAAGTGTTTTTGTTCTTTTCCCATATGCAAACAAGTCCGCTCCCTTTCTTTGCCTTTCCTAGCCGCAGGGAACATTTACACCTGTAACGGGTCACATGGTATCAAAACTGGAAAAACTAAACCAATTTCACTTTGTGCAAGAAATAAAAATTACATGCAAAAAAAAAAAGAAAAAAATATTTTTATTCTGCTTAGAAGCTGGTTAAAAACAAAAAAGACAAAATGTCCTTCAGTTTTAAGGTAGAATTTCTCAATCCTGACCACCTGCTGACCCACCTGCTCATAAATACCTGAGAGTGATTCTTGTAAAACCTCCAGTTTCACTAGCAGCCCATTAATCACCAAACCGTTTTAATCTGGTGTAATGAAGCAGACAAATATCTAAAAAATGCAGTCAAGGATCTTAAGGACCAAAGAATTGTACCACAAAGCAGGATTAGTGGTTTTGTAATGTTGCCAACCGTCACAATCATCTGTGCAACCAAAAATGTTCGTTTGTGCCGCTGATGTTTTAAAAATATCAATAAAAATGTTTCCAGAAGTTATGAAAGTTCAAACAAACAAAATTCTGCCCATCAACTCTGGTGAATTTATTTTGAAGATATTAATGAAAGCTTAAACCAAACTGGTGCCACATGTTTGTGCTATGTTTGTGCTGCTATTGTTTTAAAGATATTGATAAAAACGTTTCCAGAGCTCAAAGGTCCATCCTGCATGGTAGCTGCACAAACAAGAATTCTTTATGCACATTTTTGGCACTAATTTTCTTTCATTTGAAGGAGATGAGGGGTCAACTTCACTAAAGTGTTTTGAGAGTTTCAGTTTAGATTCACATCTAAAATTTAGAGAAAATTTTCCCTCCAACTTTAAATATTCAAGTTAAAAACACAGTGAGGTCTTCTGATCAACCTGCACTTTGGATCTTATGTTAACTGGAAAATATATGCTTCTTCATTTCTGTGAATACATTGATCACAGATATTGTAAAACTTAAGCATACTACAGTTTTTCACCCTCAATTAGAAAACAAATTGACTTAAAAGGGAAAGAAAATGCCAAAGAACACTGCTACACAGACATTTCTTTTATGTTCTAGAGTTTTGCTTTTTTAAAATCTTTAACTGGAAACAGTAAAGCCATCATTTAGTCGTTATCAGTTGAGTTTGCAGCCGTTACAGGCAATTATCAGCTGCAGTCACCATAATAACATATAGAATTACCAGCCGTGTCACACATGGACACTGAGTGTCAGGAGAGTCAATCTGCAAATTAAAGCTCCAAAGCGGAGCCGCTATTTAAACAGCTGACAGATTCACCGTCTATCCTCGAACTGGTATCGACCCAAATTGAGATCAGCAGGTCGGTTTTTAAAGGATCGGCCAGAAAACTGGAATCAAATCGGTACACCTAAACCAAACCACATAAAAATGAAAGCTAAGCAATACTTAATCAATAAATACTAATAACTAAAGCGAATTGAATTATACAAAAGTCAAAATGAAATAAACTAAACTATAAAGAAAAACTTAAAACCTTGATAACGCCGGTTCTGATCGTGGCTTTTGTCAAAAAAAAAAAAAGTCTAGCTAATAAAATATTATTGATCTCTGCTGTTACAATAAAAAACTCTCAATTCACAACATACAATTGCTTTTAAAAACTTAAAATGTGTCCAAATTTAGCTCACACAAATAGTCCTGTCAAAATAACAAATACATATTTTGCTGCACAAAATATGTATTTTTGTAATACATCGTCTCAAATGATCGCGATAAACGACAATATTGTTGTTTTGAGATCATTTTCAAGTGGTATGGTAATGGTATGGTAGCGTTAGAATGCACTGTCAAAAATAAAATTTTATGAACATTTAACTGGAACTGCGTTTTAAATATCCAAATTAAAAAAAAAAATTTAAAAAAACAAATAAAGTGAATTATTAAGTCTCTGTAAACAAATCTGTCCTTCAAAAAAAGGGTTAGTTGAGACCAATGCACCAGATTTTTGTCCCCCATTTTTTGATGGAAAGAGAGAAAAGAGAAAAACTATAAATCAAGTAAATGTAAATTATTGAGCTTATTTTAATTTATCATACAATTAATTGATTTATTGCTTATTGTGACAGATTCACGCTTCCTGCTTGTAGTCGAGTCGCCTGTCGCATGTTGTTTGTAAAGCTCAACAAAGGCAACACTTCGTCCATCAGAACAGCCTTCTAATCATGTGAGAGCGTTAGCTTCCAGGGGAAACGTCTGCAGCCCTTCAGCGTCCTCCAGCTGCTTTCAGGATTACCGGCGGCGGCGTTTCTTCAAAGCAGGTCGAATGCCCCGCTCCAATGGCCAATGTGAGTCAATCACATGTGCTGCAGCCCCACCCTCTGCGAACGCAGGTGAGGCAGAGTTCGACTGCGGTTTTTCCAGATCTACATGTCACTGTATGTTGCGCCAACGTCTAGTATTCCCAGCAGCAACATGAAATTTAATTAAATACAAACACAGCTGTTGGTATCTGTGAATCATCAGCGTCTGGGAAAATCACCATAGGAAACTTCAGACATTTCAGATGCTTGACGTAATGAACAAAAACGCCATATTTCTCCTCAGGAAAGAGAGTTTTAAAGAGCAATTTTAAGCCGTACCTACATGCCCGAAGTTTGACCGATTACTCTGAGGTTTGCTGGTGAAACTTGTTTCTCTTAACATTTTCCCCACATAGCTTCTTCCTACTTTGTTTTTTCTTGTTGTACTCAGCAGTTTAAATCTCCCACTTGTTTATTTGACATCTGTTCTCATAATTCCTCAATTTAAAGTACATGTACAAGTCCCATTATGATCATAATGTGATTCCATTTTTTTTCCACCAGGCTGCAGGAACAATAGGCAAATTCTTCTGCTTTGCATTCAATCAGCTGTTTGTTTTGCACATGCAGGGAACAAGTAAAACCAACGAATAGGACAATCCTAAAGTCTATTTCTTCATATTTCATTTACTTATAAAACTAAATACACTTTGTTCAGACGTCTGCAACAGATTAAACATTGTATTCACAAATACAAAAGCAGTCTGTCCATTTTTGTCTATTAAAAACCAAAGTGGAAAAACAAGAGATTATGTCACTGTAAGGCAATTTTCTATAAAAGGCACCCAATAAACAACATTTACATGTTATTTCTTCAGAGTATACATTTAAATTAAGATCAATAATCAAACTCCTAAAGGTTCAAGGGGTCATCACTGATAAAAGTTGTACTATTCCAAAACACCCGCTTTCCATAGGAAACCCTTCTTTTATTTCGCCAAAATTAATAAGTGGATGTAAAACAGAAATAATAAATAAATCATCACTGGATTTCTCCGGCCTTACTTACTAAAAATCATGGTTAACGAAAGAAAAACCATTCACTGTAGTCCCCATCATTTCACATTTAAGACAGACAGAAGGATAGCCAGACAGATGGCTAAACAGGTTTCTACAATGAAAACAAATAAGAATACACATAACAAAATTAAAAGAATTAACGCACAAACACTTCAGCCATTGCTTGTAAACCTACAAAAAACATTCATCTGCTCCAGATGTTTTAGAACCACATTTATACCATTTTCAAACTTCAGTTGTGGACCACCCAAGAATAATCCAAAGGCCACAGATGGCCCGCGAGCCGCAGTTTGAACACCCTGCCCTGAAAGCTGTGAAATAGCACTTTCATTCGATAAGTAATTAGAAATTCATCTTCAGATTATAAATGAGAACCACTGCGAGTCAGTGGGAACGGTTTAAAAAAAACAAAAGAACCAATAATTGACATAATGTTGATGTTTATGATTGTGACTGAACTCGGCAACAATAACAAGCGCGTCCCATCCTGTCGGGATTGTCCCATAAATAACTCACTGTCACCCATGTGCTCCTAATCTCCTCTCCACTGACAGATCCCAGTGACGGAGGAGGCAATAAACCCGGGACCTTACTGGTCTCACTGGGCAGCTACAGCAACGGCTTCACCTTCAGCTCGGCTCGCGCTAACTGCTACACACCTTGAGCCCAGAAACTCACTTCTCTGCCACCGAAAGGTCGCGTTTTACAACACAAACACACGATAAACTCACCCACACCCCGGTTTCCAGCCACAAAATGCTCTATATCCGTCTGCTTAAAGCCACAAAAGCAGTTCATATGTCGGTTCGACGCCGAAACTCGTCTTACCTGTGTGTGAAGGTTGTTTTCCGGAAGTAGCTAACGTGTCGCTCGCTAGCTGGCACAAACCAGCTGCCGGTGAAGTGGAAGAATTAAAAAAGATAAAGTAGAAACCAGGTAAATGTTTCCTCAGCTCAGTAATCCTGAAGGTTTTTGTCCAGTCTCATTTTTATCTGCCGCCCGCCCGTCCCAGGCGGAGCTCAACCTGCAGGCGACGTCTGGGCGACTTTCCCAGTTTCGGGTAAATATACCTGGAGCTCAGCAGGAAGTCCGTCCAGGTGCGACGCGGCGCTGCGGCAGAGGGCTGAAAACATGCACTTATATCCAGAGGTGGGTGAAGGATCGACCAGAAATGGAAATAAGTAACAATAGATAAAGTTTTACTCGGGTAAAAGTGAAAAGTAGCTGCCCGAGAAATTACTCAAGTGAGATTTGGTGGAAGAAAAAAATAACTGATCAACAAAATATGTGGGAAATTTTAGGCATTTTAAAAACCGAAGGGAAAATATAAGGAATAGGATTGGGACCACCGGGAAAAAAATAATTCTGACTTTAATCTCAGAATTCTGAGACTAACGTAAAAATATTATTATCCAATACTTTTAGGAGTTACTCATGTAAATGTAGCTGAGTAAATGTAACTAAGTACTACCCAACTCTGGATCAGGTAGACAAATAATTTTAAGCTTGTAAGAGAAGTACCAATTCAATACTTAATTTTACCAAAGTAAAAGTAAAAAGTATCCATCTAAGAAATTACTCAAGTAGGAGTAAAAAGTATTTGGTAAGAAAAAAATCGACTGATCAAGACACAAACAAAAATTACATCATAGGATGAAATGTTGGATGAGTTTCCTGACAAAAAAAAAGGTATTCAAGTCAGTCCTCGGCATCTAAAATAGACCCAGATCTGGGCTTTGACTAGGCCAAAGACCTTGGAGGATGTACTGATATATTTTGGGTCATTTTCATCTTGCAGGTTCACTTCTGGCAGCAAAACGTCTCCAGACCATGATGCTTCCGGCTCTGCTTCACAGTATGAGGTTTTCTTCCTGGATTGTTGTAGCTGCTTTAAGTCAAATTCAGTTTTACAACAACTTCACTTAAAAAAAAAAAAAAAAAAAAACGTTATTATTACACAAATACTGGCAAGCTTCAGGGTGTGTATTTGTCTTAAAAAGTTCACGTTTTGCTATTTTCATACTAATATATGCAGTTGATATCAAATTCAAGATACTTTATTGATTCCAAAGAAAAACTAAATATTGTTATTAATACATCTAAAGCATTCTTTTAGGTCCAATAATGACATTTTATGGGTTTTGAGACTTCATTTAGCATCTTGCAGTCTGCTTTCAGAGTGAAAATTTGCATTTCAGTTTTTTTATATTTTCCACTTTTGGACTATTTCCTTAAAAACAGAGACGCTGATCATCATCTTTATATTTTCCTCCATTTTTTGAACATTACATTTCACAATTGATATCCATGTCTCTGAATATGTTACAAAAACACCGTTGTAGCTTGTACACATTCTTTCACAAGACTGCAGCAGCAACTCAGCAAATGATTTTATCTTTGGATCTTTGAGAACATTGTTATCACATTTTACAAAGAAAGAAACAAACTGTTTCTGTTTCTGTTTCTGTGAAATAACATATTTCAGGGCTAACAGAGTGATTCCCAAACAGCTATTATCTAAAACTTGCTTTAAAGCAAACAACTTGTGAATTATTATTAAGTTCCTGGACACTTATTTCAACCTCCACCTGTCCTATAATTTTTAAAAACTTAATCCGACCTCACAGTCAGGTACAGCACAAGTACTGGACAGAAAATGACTGAAATGTTGTAGCATCATAGGTTATCCTCAGACAAAATAGATAAAAGAAAGAATTTGATTTTAGCTACACATTTATTTTCCCTGAGAAACTTTCACATGAACACAAAGTTAGAAAGATAAGTGTACATTAAACAGAGAACATTGTTAAAACACAACTGAGAGAAAAACTCAGTCTGGTTGTTCATCACTGGAAAAAAAAAGAAACTCAGCTTTAACTCTATTTTTAGTCGCAAAGTGAACATTGTGTCAACCTTTTCCTCTGCAACAGCTTTCATCTCAGTTCATCTACAAACATAAAAAGAAGATTTTGCTTCTCCTGTAAAAAAAATAATAATAACAATTTACACTTAGTGGATTCTTTTTTTTTTTCTTTTTTATAGGCTGCACCAAAAGCAACTTCCAACAAAATAAACAATGTTGTTACATTTTTTGTAACAGAATTGTTGGCATTTTGATAATCTTTTATTGATTATCAACACTGTTCAGAAAGCTAATTCCTTTCATTTCAGGGTAACAGATGGTTGAAATTTGGATGCAGTAAATTCTCATCAGGCTGGTTGTGGAATAGAGGAAGCTGTGTAACATTCAGCTTCTGCCCTGAGTTTTAACATCCGAACCAACAGACTGGACAAATAACCAACCAGAATTATCAGAAAAGCAGCTTATTAAGAAACATATTTATAGAAGTTTTTTTTTGTTTGATTTGTTTTTGTTTAAAGATGTCGGTAACTGATTTTCTCTTGATCCTTATTTTACTCTTGTCCTTGAAAACTGGAGCTCAGCTGGAAGATATTTCTCACTTCAAGTTACAAAATGTCAACATGTTTGATTTTCCCAGAAGTTGCACTGCAAAAACACAAAATCTTGCCAAGTAGTTTGGTCTAATTTTTAGTGAAAATATCTTAGTGCACTTAAAATAAGGAAAACATCTAACTTCGAAGTCACTTTTCAGTGAGATACGAAGCTTGTTTAAAGCCAATAATGTCTTAATATTGATGAAAAGGTTATGCTTATAATGAATTAATAAATATTTAGGGATTACTTGTAAGTTTTTGTCTTACTTCAAGTGCTTCCAAGGTACTTGGTAATATTTTGTGGGTGTTTTAGGGTAAATTATCTGTGGTGATTAGTCAAACTTTAAACTCTTTGACTTTAGTTTCCAACAATGTGTGTTGAGAGTTATTGATACCGTGCCTGCAGTCAAACACGGTCATGGCAGCATCATTCTGTGTGGATTTTACCTTCAAAACTGATGTAAAATTACAGGCAGAGACTCAAATGCTTCTGCAGTTAAATATCTGAATTCTGGCTATGAAATCAGTAGTTAATTTCTAATTCCACCAGTAATCCAGGCTGGTTGTAAAACATAAAATTGCTTTAAAATTTCACTTTATTGGCTGATTTTATTACAAAATAACCTTAATTTATGGGGTTTCCTTCTCAAAACAAAACATACATCTGCTTTTCATTGCTGATTCAAATATTTATCTCTTTATTTTAATTTTGGATCATGCAACTAAATATTTGTAAAGGTAATCCTCACTTTTACTCAGGATTAAGACTTTTTTGTTTGCTAAATTTATATATAACCTTTTTAATTATGACATTTGAGGTATTTTCCAGCTAAAAAATTAACTCTAAATGGCAAAAATGTACTAATGAAGTGACATTAAGTGTTAGGGTGCAGATTGGGTAGAAATGGCTGCAGTTAAAAGGGCAGAGACACATGAATGGTGTCAAGCACCCTGCCCCCCCTGCAGAAAGGAAGGGAAGTCTGCACCATAAATACCCTGTGAAAGTCTGTTCCTCTCAGGATTTACAGCTCTGGAAGGAAACCTTCAATTCAGCCAACATTTGCTTAAACAAGCCGAGACGCTACGTGGAGACAGCTCGATGTCAGCTTGTCATAATTTAATACGAGAGCTGGGCAGAGATTTGTTTATTAAACTAGCATAACAAAAGTCATTCTGACTCTTCTTATTTAACCATTTCACACAAGTAAAATACAACATCTATAGGTCTTAGTTTTTAAATTTAGCTTGAAATATTGATAGATGCAAATGAGCGCAGATGTGAGTCCAGAACAACAGACTCCAATAGATTATAATCTGATATTTAGGTTGTAGGATGCTAAATTAGATCAGAATTTATAGTTGTTTTTTAGTTTTGTTTTGTTTTTTTGCATAAAAACATAGCCAACAAAGATAATTCAGATTTTTTAAAATCAAGAATAAAGCAACTACATTTCGTTGCTTTGTACATGTGACAGTGCAATGACAATAAAGTTGAATTCTATTCTATTCTAAATTTTCAGTCAAAAATTGTAAATATCAATAATTTCATGATGCAGGAAAGGATTTCAGCCATCTCATCAACTTAGAAACACCTGAATAAATGACCTGCCAAGCAGCTACAATATAAAAACAAAGTTTTACGAACTGTTTTTGGCCTAGTTTGTATGATGCATAAAATAAGACAAAACTAACTTAGAAGTAACCTTTCAGAAAGATATTGGAGCTTTTTTAAGTCAATAATTCCTTAATATTGAGGAAAAGGTTCTAGTCCCACTGGCAGATTATTTCACTTATAACATGGAAATATATCTTGTTATAACAGAAATAATCTGCAAATAGAACAAGAACTTTTTTTAATCAAAATTAAGGGATTGTTGAATTAAAACAAGCGTCTTCATCTTCCTGAAGTTACTTACGTTTTGTTTTATTTAAAGTATACCAAGATGTTTGCATTAGAAACTACACAAAAATGACTTCATAAGATTTGAAATTCTTAATTACATTCAATGAGCAATAATTCTGGTCAAACTGAGCTGGTAGCGCACTCAATTTAAAATTAAAGCTGATAAATGAGGAGTTTTTGTCGTATTGTAGCATGTTTCTGTTTTACAGATTGTATTATTGATCAAGTTGACATCATGAAATGAAGTAAAGGTGAAAAGTTGGGAGATCCTGCAGCAGCAGCTGATGGGTTTGGTGAAAAAGAGCGACATCTTGTGTTGAGTAAAGGTAAGACCAGTTAATGAAACAAGAAAACGAGTGACTGTGTGCATAAAAGTGCATTTCTGTTATGTTTGTTATAAAAGTACTAAATTCTGTCAGCAGAAACTGACCAAACAAAACAAAACAAAACAAAATCCTTGCTCCTTCCCTGCCGTGTTTGAGTTCCTCCCAACAGAAACGGGCCGTTTGCCTTCCCCGGGATCCGTAAACAGGGTCGACACAAACGGGGTCCTCTGCTGTGGGAAGAGGGAAACTCACACCGTCGGGGCGGCTGGACTCTCACTCGGCCACAGCCTTTGAAGTGCTTCAGAGAGCTGATAATGGAGGCTCCTTACAGCTCCGACTTTGGTGGAGTGTGGATGTAACAGGCTCCTGATACTCGGCAGCCGTTGTCTAACATGGCCTGCACAGAAACCTTTAAGGGAAATTAAAATTATTTATCTACAGGTGGCTCCAAAATCACATTTACAGTTTTATTATGTCCTACTCTATTTCTATAAGCGAGATACTTAAAATCAAATTGGGAAAAGTGGGAAAGAAAACATTTATTTGTAGCTACCCAAAATATTAAAAAGGAAAGTCAAGTTTTAAGTTGCTTTTTTTCTGCATACCTGAATAACTAGACAAATAATTTGTTTTACATGTTCTTCCATTTCAAAAGTTTCTGTATATTTCATACATTTGTCTGTGGAGCTTTATGATCTGCACCAAAATGTTTTGGATTTCTTTCCACAAGCTTCTCACAATAGTTTTGGCCCATTCCTACAAAGAACACAAACTGCAAAAACACAAACTCTTTCCAAGCATTTTGGATCTAATTTCTAGTACAAATATCTTTGTTTACGTGAAATAAGACAAACTAACTTATCAATAACTTTTCAGAAAGAAATAGGAGCTTGTTTTAAGTTAATAATTATTTACTACTGATGAAAAAGCTCTAGTTCCACTGGCTGATTATTTCACTTATAACAAGAGAAAGAATTGAGACATCCACTGATGCCTCTTCCAGTGAAACATACCCACAACATGATGCTGCCGCTACCGTACTTTGGTTGCTTCAGGATTTTGTTTTCCGTCTAAATGTAAGAATGTTTGTTACGGCCAAATAGGACATGTCTCCAAATATTACATGAATAAAAGTGGCACTACTTCATCATATTTTACTCTAGTAAAAGTAAAAAGTCACTTACGATGACTGCATTTAATCATATTTTCAAATTTATGGATATTTATACTGCAAAATGGTTTCTGGTGCAAATATATTCGTACACTTGAAATAAGACAAAATTAACTCACAAGTAACTTTTGAGTCAGATATAGGAGTCAATATGTCCTTAATATTGATGGTAGATTATTTTAGTTATAATAATTAACTTTCCCCATATTATAAGTAAAATATTCAGCCTCAGAAACTACAACTTTTTCATAAATATTTCATTAATATTAAGAAATGATTGACTTAAAATAAGCTCCTTCTAGTTACTTCTAAATTAGTTTTGTCTTATTTCAAGTTTACTAAAATATTTGCAGAAGAAACTAGTCAAAAACACTTGGTGAGATTTTGGTTTTTTGCAGTGTATTCATACTCTCACTGAACAAACAGCAAAAATAACAAACCTGACAATTAGAACAGCTTTAGATGTATTTAAACATAATTCATTTGAATTTATTGTGACAACAATACATCAAAATGCAATCATAAGAAATGTCACAATACGATGAAGGCCCAATCAAAAGCTTGCAATGCCATGATGTCATCAAGTCATTTACAGGCATTGAAATCTAAAGGCTTATTGCTCTCGATACTTTGGTATTCATATATAGAAATAATTATTCTGATTTAGTGTAAGACAGTATTTTTTGCTTTATTTCAGAGATTAAAGATCTGATTTTAACTCTACAGAACCATTCTGCAGCAGATAGATCATTAAGGACTCTATATTTGCAGGAGCTTGCTTCCTCCTCCCTCTGCTTCTTGCCCTGGGTGAAACAGCGAGGCATTTGGTTCAGGCCGCAGCCTGCACTGCAGCCCCCAGGTCCTGTCTGGCCCGAAAAGACAAAGCTTTTGATCAGTGACTTATGGCTCAAAAGCCACAGACTAAACTGTGACACTCAAGCTCCTCTTCTGTGGGAGCATGTCGAGTCACTTAAACTCAGCGTTTGGTTGCGTCGTAAACTGCCTCAAAGGGGAACCACTATGAAAAGTTCACATTTTGCGTGTTTTTGTTCTGTTTTTAAAAGGCACTTATTTGAGAATAAATTATTGTGGGTTTTTCAGCCACATGGAATCATTTTACAGCACAATCAAGTAAGACATGGCTTAAAATAAAACCAACTTTGTGATTTAACACCTTTAAATTTGGCCTCTGTCTCTTTAAAAGTGTCTTGCTTTTTCCAACACACCACCTTCAGGATGTCATCACAACATCGCTCCTATATTCACTCTTTACCAACGTTTTAACTAAAAGTAGCCGGTGCAATGAGCCGCGGCGCTACCTAGCAACCGCAGTGAAGCCCAACCTGTCGCTTAGCAACCGAACCTGAGCTCCAGCACATTTGATCAGCTGTTTTTTTCCTACAACGAACAAGTGTTTTGTTGTTGACTTGTGTTCTTCTTAGTTGTGCAGGAGGTTCAACTTCTGCTTTTCAAAGATGTACAGTTGTACAATTGCACATTTGTTTGGACACATTTCCTTGAGCGAGTGTAAACGTTGAGTTGGGGGACATAGCTTATTCGGATTTAAAGTTACAAGAGGCCCTAAAGCTCGAAGTAGGCAGAGCTGACCAGACTGAAATTTTATTTATCTAATAATTATTTTGTGCAAAAAATATAATGAACATGTTTTGTATGGAACAATAAACCAACACCTAACATGTTCAAGGAAGCATAAAAGGGGACTTTTATGCTTCACAGCTTGTGAACTTTTTTTGTAAGTTCACAACCTGTAAATGGTTGTGAACTTACAAAAAAATAAAAAACAACTACACAGATCATGGCTAAACATTATAAAGATGCAGTAAGAACTGAAAACGCTTGCTGTTTGTGAGTCAAACATCCTGCCTGTGTAAATACGCCCAGGACGATCTCCAAGGACTTGCTTGTTTGTACCTGCTGTGTGATTCTGCTCGTCCCCTTGGCAGGACACCCTGTAGCTCCTCTCACTTCAAAAGGTTGCTGCGCCTCTTATCAGATAATATTCTTGTCCGCCTTCCCTCCCCTTTGAGTCCAGTCTCCTCTCTGTTGACCTGGATCAGCCCGGCTGTTCCTTACGGCCCCTTTGGCCTTTCCTCCTCTTATCAGCGCAATGGCCGAGCCGTGATAAGGCGAGCCTGAGGACACAGGGAGGGAGCCGTCCGCTCTTCCACAGCTGCATAACTTTAAGGCAACCATGATCTAAGTTTTGGTTTTGTGTTGTGCCAAATTGACAGATCAACCACGTTTATAATAGCTTTTTTTGTTTTTTTTATTGTACTCTCGTTTTATTTTGTTTTTGTCTGTCTAATTCAGTTAGTTTGAATTAGTTTTTATTAGTTATTACACTGCAACAACACAAAGTCTTATCATTTTTGGTCTAGTGGAAATGTCTTAGTCATAAATAAGACAAATAAGACAAAACTAACTTACAAGAACAGGTGAGTAAAGTTGCACTCAAGTAAAAGTAGTGATTCTTCAACGTATGTTTGCTGCAGTAAAAATAACCAAGAAGTTGCTCAAGTACAAATAAAAAAGTATTTCATTAAAAAGTTTCCTCAAGTACTGAGCAGCTGATCAAAACGTCAATTATTTAAGATTTAAAAGTTACATCATCAAGACGAGAATATAAACCTCCATGGAAATTTTGGAATTTTATAGATGAAAATGATTCAGATAAATAACATCCTTACAAAATAAAAGAATCAAGCCAAATAAACATTTTTCCAAATCATTTTCGTTTCTTCTACAACTAATCTATTTTGTCAGGATTAACCTTATTAATTGTTTCAGTTACAACAAAGTCTTCTCTTTGGTTTTTATTAAGCTGTTTGTTCTCTAAAAAATTTATTGAGTTTTTCACATAACATCTGTCGCAAACTGAAACTAAAACACAGACATGCATTTCCTGATTACGTAAGATCAATTCATTTAATTGGTTTGTATTTGAGGGGATCAGAGTAAAGAGGGAGGCACTACTTTATGTTCACAATACCAATAAAACACAGACTCAGTGGAACATAACCACAGCAATCATAGACATGGTTGCTTCATTTTCAAGCTTTAATCAGGACAAACCCAAAGCTTTGGCCGTGTTGAAACCCCACGTGCCTCGGCTGCGTTCAGGCAGGCAGACGGGTGTCCAAAGCCACGACCCTGCCCTGACCTGAGCGAAGGAAATGCTCACGCTGCTCGAGACAAAGCAGGGCACAGGACAGTCTGAGGGGCTGGCTGGTTTGGCCTCGAACAATGGCTGTGTGCTCTCAGGCCAAACAAAGGCCAAAGAAACGCCCTCCTACCCGCTCCCACATGGCAATAGAGCTGGCATTTCACACCGCTCTGTGAACAGCCATTCACTCGCAGCACTGTTTAACCTGAGTCTGACGGCTGGGTTTAGATATCTGACCTGCCTGGCTTCTCTCTCACCAGTATAATCCAAAATAAGTCAGGAACGCTTCAGATTCCTGTGAATATTCCTTAAAAAGTGTGTAATCAAAAAGCCACACTGCAAAAACACAAAATGTTACCAAGTTCTGGTCTAGTTTCTATGTTAGCACTCTGGAATTTAAACAAGGCTGATTTTTCATCAAAGAATATGAGCTTTTTAAATAAATAAGTAGCATTGGCAGATTATTTCACTTTTAATAAGGAAAAGATGTTTTAACCAAAAATTCACCAGTCACAGACACACAGCTGCAGTTTTTGTTAAAGTTTCTCAAGTTTTTTTATTGAAAGGAAGTAATTTGGGAAAAATATATATATTTTGCTTAAATTTGTTATTTTATGTCATTTATATGAATTATTGTCACTTTGTTCTTTAAATACCCAAATTTCCACTGAGCATTATTGATAATTTGATCAGTTATTCTATACTTAAGAAGACTTTTTACCTGCAAGTGGAGCCAGAACTTTTTCATCAATATTAAGTGATTATTTTCTGAAAACAATCTCCTATATTTAGCTGCAAAGCTACTTCTGAGTTAGTTTTGTATTATAAGTGTACTAAGACATTCGCGTTATGTAAAGACCAAAAATACTTGGCAAGATTCTGTGTTTTTGAAGTGCAGCCTATTAATAATGTGACTGTAAGACGAACAGCTCCCTGGGGAACGGGACCGCGACCAGACCCTCCGTCTGGGTCAGATCCCCTCCAGCCAGGGCAGAGAGAGGGGCGGCCGCATGACCCTCGCTGCCCTCCGCGGGTTGCTCCTCCTCTCTACCTGTACGCGGCTCGGATCAAGGTGTGGGGGCCGCATATCAAACGGGGCCCGGCCTTTGATATGGATGGAAACACAAACACTGATTTGAGCGGAGTCGTAACAGCTTATTTGTTCCCTTTAGTCATTCATTGAGCCGCTTGTTGCATGTGTATGCCTTCAAAGGAGCGGTGCATGCAGCGGCGCTACAGTAGCCGAGGAGGGCCTGAGAGCGGCCTGGTCTGGAGAGGTTGCAGGGAGGCCATCTGGCTTCCTGTTCCTTAGATTTGGTATTGATTTATTGACTGTACAGAGGAAGATAAGAGGGGTGCAGCTGCCAGAGGTTTTCCTCTGCCTCCTCAAACACAATTGACCTGCTGCTCATCTGTACTGACTGAAGAGGTAATGCTTAATTGCTGAAATAATAGAAATAAAAAGGTTATTTGCTTGCATTTTATTTCAACAAGAAAAACAAAACACGATTGTTTCTGAAAGCAGAAGTCTCTTTATTTTTTATCTTATTTGGAAGTGTTTTAAGTGCTTTTAAATGTTCTTTTTCACCCAAAATCTTACCAAGTATTTTTATCCAAGTTTCTGACATGCCTGACTTCTCCCTTACCAGCAACTCTTTAAAAATAATCCAAATCATTATTGTTTTCAATTTAGGAATGCTCAAAATTCCTGCAAATATTCCTTAAAAGCATGTAACCAACAGGACATACTGCAAAAACTCTAAGTCTTACCAAGTACTTTAGATCTAGTTTCTACAACAAATATATCAGTAAACTTGAAATAAGACAAAAGTGATTTTCAAGTAACTTTTCAGCAAGAAATAGGAGCTTGTTTTAAGCCAAAAAATCCTAAAAATGATTGTTTATTTCATTTTTAACATGAAAAAAAGGTTTTGTTAAACATTAAATAATCTGCCAGTGGAACTATTACTTTTTTTAAATCTACATTGATTCATTGTTTATCTAAAATAAACCCCTATGTCTTGATGAAGAGTTACTTGAAACTTAGGTTTTTCTTATTTTAAGTGTACTAAAATATTTAACAAGAAATTAGACCAAAAATACTTGTGTTTTGCAGAGCATAAACTGAGTAGCGATAAGCAGTGTATACACACAAGGTAGAAAAGAGAGAATAAATGGTTTTTAGGCATGTTTGCGAATTAAAGTCTAAAAAGTGTGGCATGTTTTTGTATTTCCAGAATTTCCAGAACCAGAACTCCAGCTGTGATTCTTTCGACATACGTCCCACTACCATCTTGAGTTTAGATCCGCTTCTCTTTTGCCAAAGTCCAAAACACACAATTTCACAACTGCTGTGTTTCTGTTAAATAAGAAATGCAACTAAATTCACACTTCAGTAAGTTTGTTCTAGTAAAACGTCATGTAAATGTAAACACATGAGATTCACAGTTCAGCCGCATCATCAGCCATCAGAGGAGACGTTGACGTCTCATTCAGGCGTTGAAGCAATAAACTTTGGAGTTTACTACGAACACATGCAGAGTTTTGGGGAAATTATAGTCAATCATAGATAAGAGTTATGGATTCAACACTTTTGAATGACAAACTAAACTTTTCACGGACTGTGATGCTGTGAGACCAGCAGTGTGTTGTCCAGGGGGGGCAGTTTTACAAATGATTGAGCTGCTGGACTTTAACTAGGCCATCATAACACATGAATATGCTTTGATCTAATTCTGGCTGGTTGTGTTTTCAGTCTCAACTCAGATTTTCAAATCAACTCATAGGGTTTGTTTTTTCTTTCTGAAGACATTTTTGCTCTAAATTTCTTCACAACTCTCCCTTACTTGGTATTGATAATGCTTTCTTCACCTTCACGGATTAATTACAGATTAAATTACACAATGCATTCTTTCTTACTAGTTTTTTGAAAAAGGTTGGATCCAAAAGCAGATTTTTATTTGCTAAAAACAATTCAAACCATGTATAATTTCCCTTCTCCTTCACATTTATGCACTACTTTGTGTTGCTCTGTCACATAAAATCCCATTTAAATAAGTGGAAGTTTGTGTTTGCATAGCGACAAAATGCAAAAAAATACTTTAACAGTGCCCCCAGAAAGCATTCGTAAAGTATTTACAGGTCTGTCGTGATAAAGATGCTTCCCATTAATGAGGTGCTAAGTCCCATTTATTATTCCTAACAAATCCTGATGGCCTTTCACAGTTTGCATCATCGGATAAATCGCAAAATTTGAATTAGGCCTCTTCGCATAACAAGTCTCTCAGTCCTGTTAAGTGAGCCAGGACCAGTTTGGCCTGAGCCTCACATTTAGAGGTGTGAATGTGACACGACAGTGAATTGTACTCATCCCTGATTTTTTTCTTTTCTCACCAACACTCCCCCTCCTCCATTAAAACAAAAAAAGACCAACACACACAGGCAGACTCCCCATCCCCCGCCCTTTCTTCCCTTTCCCCTCCCCTGCCAACACAAGTCTGTGATGTGACAGTCTTAGATAAAAAAAAAGGCGAGAATTTTATTGCAGCAGTCTGTGAGGCTGGCACCAGACCTCCATTGTGACCCGCCGCCACAGGTTCCCTAGTGTTGGGCGCCCTCTGCTGACCGCGTTCTCTCGGGTTCCTGCACTTCAAAGTGGGAGATCAAGGGCCGACTTGCGCATGACATCCAGAGAATGACAATACCACAGCCAGCCTACGACTGCTGCAAGGTGCTTGCTGCAGAGACACAAAGGCATGCAGGCAGCTCCCGCACTGGTCCGCCTCATGGAGGAGCAGGAGGCGGGGGGGTTAAAATACAGGAAGGAGGCAGTGCAGCGACTGTGGTGGGCAGAGGCTACATGAGGTTAAGTGGAAGGACAGCAGAGGAGACAGGCTGGCAACAGATTGTCTGAGGTGTCCTGTTTGATTACTGAAGCATTAATTGATAAGATTCATCACTTATCTTTAAAGATGAGCTATTACGCTTCTTTGAACTGGCTAGGATTGATCTGTGGTCAAAACGAAACACGTCTGTAACATTTCTTTTGCACAAAATAATTTTTAGATAATGAGATTTTAGTCTGGTCAGTTCTGCTTATTTTGTTTTAGGGAGTCTTCTCAATCTAAATCCAAATAAGCAGCTGCTGGCCACGGCCAAACAAATAAACATTTACACTCGCATGTGAAAATGGCTGCAAATAAATGCACAGTTATGAAACTGTACATCTTTAAAAAGCAGAAGTGGAGCCTTCTGTACAACCAACAAAAATGCAGGAAGTGTTTTCTGGATGGCAAGTCAACATCAAAACACTTGTCTTGTCCAGTAGCCATTGTACACCAGATATAGGTGAAATAATCTTCCTGTGGAGCTTGTACTTTATTGAAATTAAGTTATTATTTACCTTAAAAAAAAAGCTCCAATATTTTGTTGAAAAGTTACTTGTAAGTTAGTTTTGTCTTATTTAAAGTGTGCTCATATATTTACACTAGAAATAAGATCAAAGGTAATATTTTGCGCTTTTGCAGTGTATGTGTTCTTGGCTGTATCTTTTAAAAAAGCCAGATTCATTCTGCTATTTCTAGTTTACATCAAAAATGCATGTTTTATTTTATTTTAAGAGTGTGGGATCTGTTTTTTAGGGTGCAGGGGAGGATCATCTTGTGCTTTCCAGAGTATAAGTCGCATCAGTCAAAAAATGCAACGTGACGAGAAACATGAAACTGGACTACAAGTCACATTGTAAGTTAGCTTTGTCTTATTTAAAGTGCATTAATGTATTTCCACTAGAAACTGGACCAGAAATAGTTGGTAGGCTTTGTGGTTTTTCAAGGCAGCCCGAGAAGCTAGAGTGAGGGGGCGTCTTGTGATCAGGCTGTCATTTCCTCCTCAACTCTGTTTAGAAAGAATGAGAAGGAGCCAAGTGGCCCTAACAGGGACAGTAGGTGGGCTCCTCATGAGGATCTGGTGAGGAGGTCGGGTTGTGCCCCCGGCAGGCTGAGACGCAGAGAAAAACAAACACGGGGATGAAACAAGACGGCGAAATCCTGTCCCTGGTGGCGAATACACTTCACAGCAAACCAGAGGTGATTTACGGTACAGTAAAGAAAACAATCTAAATGATGACAAATCTGTCTGGTGCAGACTTATGATGGCAGCGTGACTACAGATCTTGAAAGAAAGAGGAAATGAGAGTATTTAAAATTGAAACTCCTTTCGCCACACTACAACCAAAAACTTCTGTGTTTTATTGATGTTTTAAATGACAGACCAAAACACGCGACACATAGTTGTTAAGTGGAAAGAGAATGAAACATTGTTTTCTACAGAAAATAACCTGAAAAGTGTGCCGTGCATTTCTGCAGACGCCCATTTTTATTGATACTCCCATAAAAATCATCTTGAACTTTTGATCAAAATGTATCCAGATGTTATAAAGGCCTAGTCAAAGTCCAGACTTAACTAAATTTAATAGCTAGTAGAAGGAACTGAACATTTCCACGAGTTATGTTGTAAACATTTCAGTTAAGATGCTTCAGCAAAAGACAGATTAACCAAATGTTGACTCAGAGAGGCTACATATAAATGCACAACACACTTTGTAGATTTTTAATTTGTAAAATGTTTTGAAAAGTTGGCTTCTACTTCACAATTGTGGTGTTTTCAGTTAGTACATCACATAAAATCTCATAAAAAAATAGAAGTTAGAGAGAAATGTGACAAAGTTCAAGGTTTTTGGATGTTAGTCATATACGGTAGCTGCTGTAATAAAGATAAAAGTTATCTAATAAGTTACCTCTCTCAACCCAGAGGGCATAATAACCTGAAAATAAAACTATCAGCATAGAAACAATCAAAATTCAGAGATGAAATCAGCTCAACAAATTAAACTTCTGATAGAAATTCAAAAGGTTTCGTTTTAGATTATCATCTGTTTGCACTGATGTTCTCATATTGTATGAAAAAGAAAATACAAAGTTTCTGTGAATTAATTCCTCATAAAATTAATGTGTTTTTCCACGAAATACAAAAACATCAAAGGCAATTATTTGTAGTCCCATTGATCTTCCCATCTAACCTCCACTGACAGGTCAAACCCACAGAAACTCTGAAGGAGCTGCAAAGAACCACATATTTTAAAGAGTTTAAGTTTAAAATTGAGTTGTTTGAAACTGCAGAATCAAACTTTAAGGTTGTAGCGTGACTAAATGACTAAATGTTTCATGCAGTAGGAAACATTTTTTACAGCACTAACTTACACAGAAAGTCTTAGAACAAATATCAAGGCGTTGGTTATGAAAAAAAACAAATCTAAACAATTTTAAAGAAATAAAGCTAAAATGCATTCTTTCATGATGGCATGTGACATTTTATTGACCAAAATGTAGCATCTACATTTTGGTCAATACTGGACTTCAGCTACAAAACAATTTTCAAATTAGGACTAAAATTAAAATATGTTTCAGTCAGAACTATGACTAAAGAAAATTAAAATGTAGAGTTAAAATTAGTTTAAAAAAATTTGCTGAACATTTATTGATATAACTGAAGAATAAAATAAAGTAAATTATGTCATTTACTCTTTATACCCACGTATCCTACAAGATGTCTAGTTATCATAAAAATTTCATAATTAAATGTATTTATAATTATTTTCATGTGTGTTGTGCATGTATAAATGTTTACATTTCATATAAATTCCCTATGATAAAATTACAAACAATAGATTCAATGTTTATTTAAACTATTTCCAAGTCCCAGGGTTGAAGCGGACTATTTCAAGCTGTCACTGTGATTCTTCAAACCCCAACATTTGATCAGTTGACCGCTGCAAAAGGTTCACTTCAGATCAATTAAATTGATCAAAGCAGTTTAAGCCCCACCTTTAACTTCTATAGGTAAGGCTGCCAGCAACACAGAACAGTTTAATAATAAATAAATGCTACTAACACGTGTCCTATGGATGGTAAAATGTAAAACCTTTTGATGATCAAAGCCGACATAATTAAAATAAAAGCAGAAATATATGTATTTTGTGTTTCCTTTTCCATATCCATGTGTTTTCATGAAAAATGCATGTATTTTTTATTTTCCTTACAAATGTGTTTTCATCAACATATATAAACTTCTTATTTCCTTTTTCCTTTATACATGCGTTTTTATACATGAACTGTAGTTTGTGTATGTAATTATTAAATAGCCTAAATAATTTTTTCCTCCCAGTTTTGAACATTTGCGTTTTGAACCGCCATATTTATTTGCCTGCATTTATCCTTAAAACTGTCCATTCATTTAAAAGTAGGTCAAGGAGCGCCCTCTAGTGTTTAACTGAGCTCTCCCACATGATCAAATTAAAGTGACGTGAATATTTTTGTCACATAACACCACAGGCCCGCGCAGGACACACGCACACACACGCACACACACACACACACACACCTTCCCGGTGTTTAATATTAGATGTGCGTGACCCATCCACGCAGGTCGCTGGTTGAAGAACAGCGAAACCCGGCCGGAGGGTCGAGTTCAGAGTTCAGGCTCAGCAACCAGAGAAATGGTGGTCTCGGTGAAGAACGACACCCGGCTGACCAGTACCCAGAGCTTCCTCTGCTCTGGTTTCGCTGGTTTCTTCAGCAAAACCGTCACGTCTCCTCTGGAAGTTGTGAAGATTAAACGTCAGGTGGGAACTTTTCACGGCAAAGGCGGATTCCTGCAAACTTTTATCGTCATCTACCAGAATGAAGGACTTCGAGGGTTTTGGAAAGGGAATATGGTCTCCTGTCTCCGGCTGTTTCCATATACAGCAGTTCACCTCACCACATACAAGAAGTAAGTTTAGCAGGGAAATATGTAACCATGGGATTAAGTATCGTAAATTACACCTTATTTCATAACTGCTTGTGTAATTATTAATTTATTACTTCACTTTTAGCACACGCTGACTTTGCAAATTGGCGCTATTGTCAATATGGATGAAGCATTTTAACTCGTGTGATGTCTTAAAATTAAAAAAAGGCTGTTTTGTTATTGTTTTGTCGTTTATTTTACATATGCGGAAATACTTCCTGTTTTGACCGTGCGAGACGCAGCCTCTTGTTTCCAGCCAATCAGAAGGCTCCATTTGCTCAGTCGATTTTTAAACAGCAAGTTGTTTCGTTTGCCCGATGTTTTGTCTGGCAGGTTATGAGAGGTTTAATCGGTATTTTATATAAAATATATTCACCAGAAGCAGAAATACAGTACATATATATATATATATATATATATATATATATATATATATATATATATATATAAAATATTTTTGCCAGTGAACTTCACCAGCTTCTACGAATTGAATAAAGTTAATGCAGTGAGTTTAACAAATCGTTTACGTTAGGACTCAAACTTTCATCAGGAATACGTAGATTAATAAGCTAACTATTACACAACTTGTAAATTATCTGTTGAAAAAAGTAACATAAGTTAAAAATAATGGTTGAAACTGTTCAATGGTGAAGTAAAATCTATATTACTACCATAAAATATTTGAAATCGATTAGAAATTGTCATTCTATAGATACACAATTTAAAAAAGAATAGTTTAATATGTTTAAATTTTATTATTAATTTGTTACATTTTATGTTGAAAATGTTCTTTCTTACTTAAATTGCATAATTAAATACTGTGAAATTAGTGTTTTTCTGCAACATGAACAGGAGCTAATTATTATTACTGTGATTTTCTAAACATTTTACAAAATAAATATTAATCACAAAATTATTCAGCTGCAATAAAGAAACGATGTTTCATGTTTAAATAGTTTATGGTTTCTAAAACCTGCTAAAAGGGGAATTCCTGCCTGTGAGACTGAACTGAGGGCAAACAGATTGAAATCACATGTGCTGGGTTACCAGAGGGCAAAACAAACTGCTGATCTCTGACAGCATGGATACAGGGGGAAAAAAGCATTAAGCTGAGCAGTAATCCAGCAAGGAGCAATAAATCCGGCTGGTCATGCTTTATAACACGTGTTTTTGGAATTCCTGGTTTTATAAACATAAGTCATTCACTGCTCACCTTTTCCTGTCCAGAAGATACAACAGCAACTGTTCAGCACTCAAAAGAAACCCTTCCTCTTTTAGCTCGTTTTTTTTTTTTTTTTTTTTTTTTTTTTTTTTTTTTTTTAACTTAAATCATATTTCCTGCTGAAGGTTTCAGGTTATCAGCTTGAAAAGTAAAATACTGAGCATAAACGTCCACAGAATTCATTTTGTTTTACATTTAAGCAGTTGTAGTTTTTGCACCAATATAGAAAGTGTTTAATATATTAAACAAGAGCCACAACACGTCGTAGACAAATAAATAAGAGATTTTAAAACTGTTATTGATTTATTTTAATAATCAATCATGCCATCGGTTTTTCTGAGAATTAATTGATTCTTCAAACAAAAGAACTGGAACATTTTACAACATTTTAACTAAAACACTTAAGCCTTTTTCATATAGCATTGGAAATGTATTAAAAGATACAAATAAACAGATAACATTTTTTTTTGAATAAGACGTAAACATTACCAAAATACAATAAAATAAATGTGACGCAAAAACTGCCACTTGAGGAGTTTTGAGTAAAACATATTTACAGACAAAGGTGTTTTATAATTTTTTATTTATTCAGGAACAATCTGTTGAGACTTATTGTCTCTTTTACAAGAGATATATGTTACATACATCACAAAAAGACAAATGCAAATGAATAAAAAGTGCAAAATGTAATATTTTTTAACAGTTTTTGTTTAACTACTGCGCTGAATAAATTGCTTTTTCAGCAAATTACCATTTTTGAGTCTCCATACTCCAGTTAATCGAATTACTAGATTATTTCAAAGATGATTCATCACTGCTCATTACTGACTCTTGTTTGTGTGCAGGATCGTCCACCTTCACATGGATGAGCTGGGCTTTATCTCCCAGTGGAGAGCCATAGTAGCCGGCGGACTGGCTGGCGTCGCTGCCGCCCTGCTCACGTATCCTCTGGAGGTGGCGGAGACCCGACTGATCGTCCAGAACTGCAGACAGCGGACCTACATCGGTGTAGCTCACACCATCTCAAAGATCTACAGGAACGAAGGCCTGCCTGCTCTCTACAGAGGATTCTCCCTCACCGTTCTGGGTACGCACGCATTTATTCAACACATGCGTCTGATAGCGATTCTGAATCATTTCCTACTTCCTCCATCTTCTCCGCCTGCAGGTGCGGTTCCCTTTTCAGTCGGATGCTATGCGGTTTACATGAATTTGGACAAGCTGTGGCAGGAGCCATCGTTTCGTTTCACTCCTCTGCAGAACTTCATTAACGGCTGCATTGCGGCGGGAGTGGCTCAAACGCTCTCATACCCCTTTGAAACTGTTAAACGGAAAATGCAGGTGGGTAATGAGCAGCTAAACTAATTTAATTTTGTGTATTTTTCCTCCATTTTGTGTTATTTTTATACATTTGTTCATAAACAATATAAATGACAAATTCGCAAAATGAACCCTGCCAACAGGATTAATAGTTTCTAAGAAAACTGTGTCTTCAATGGGTTAAAGAAAAAAAGTTGCATAAATTCACACATAAAAGAGGAACAGAAATTCTTCATTTGAAGCAAAAGTTGTTGCCACAAAGTTTTATAAATTACCTTGTTTCTCTTCATGCTGTTTTTCTTTGTTTAATTACATACAATTTTCAACTAAATCAAAAAATATTCAAAAGAAAAGTGTGACTTTTGTTAAATCTGAAATAAGTAAGAGATTCACTTAAACATTTGTTAGTTTATCACGTTATTTCACTCTTTGTTGTTTTGTTTTGTTTACATTTATAGTAGAAGGATACCAACAAATTTATCCATTTCTTTTTTTATTCTTGCTCTAAAATCCTCTGAAAATGTCTGACTGCTCTAAAGCAAGAAGGCAATACACTTTTTTAAAAAAATGTTTATTTACTGGATATAATATATGCCATCCTACAAACCGGATAAATGGTGATCCGGTTTGAACAATGTAACTAACATTTTAGGCTTAATTTAAAAGTGCGTTCAGCTGCACAGAAAAATACATAGTTAGATTAGATCATCTATCCTGCTCCAACTTGTTGCACAAGATCCTGAGAAGAGGCTTTCCTGCCATAGTTTCACCAGAAGGGGGCAGTAATGACGTGTCCAACTTATTCACTGACCGTAACGCCTTAGAGAGGCCACAGAGGATCTTTACCAGACAGAAAAATAAATATCTGTTTAAAAACATGCCTATAACAGAAGTATTAGTAAAGGTATATTATGTGGAATTGGTTCTGCGTGTTTAATCATCTTTAATTTGCATTTCTGACCTTTCTGGGTTTATTAGGAAGGACACACAGGGAACAATGGTTCTGCAAAGGACTGGGCATTTCATCCGGGTTTCGTCTGCCTATTATTGGCTGCCACAAGGTTTAACAGCAGCTGGGAATGTGAATGTGCCCCAGGTCCATCAGGCTATAGATAAGTTCTCTAAAGATAGACTGTCGGATAGCAGCAGCTCTGAGGACTGTGCATTCCCAGATAATACAACCTATGGCACTTTATTATACCATTTTTATTGAAATGCTTCCATTTAATGAGAATTGTACGGTTAAAAGTTAACCCACTGAGAAAAGATTAAAAAGATGCTTCCAGATGGACAGGGTAATGATTTAAGATGAGCGCTGTACAGTTTAACTTTGTCTTCTTGACGAGTTTAAGTGTCAGCTGCTAATTTCAAGACGCCCACATGTGACCTCAGCAGCCGTAACGCATGATGGCCGCTGGCTGGATGTACGACAGAACCTACGTGAACTCAGAGACGCTGAGGGTGCTAATGGCGGCTCAGGAGGTTAAATATCTGGGAGTCCAGCAAAGTCAGAGGGGAGAAAGTCTGTTGAAGGTGAAATGACGTCTGCAGCATAGAAAAGGCGATAGTGGAGCTTTCTCTGGAGAGTTTTTAAACTTTTTCTCCTTACAAATTTGCTCTAGAGGTTTAAAACTTTAAAGGATACATTTGAGGTTCAGTCTGTGGTTAATCAAACAGAAAACAACTAAAGTTTTGTGGCAACAATTTTTCAGCTAAATAAAAGTAACTGTAGCCTTTTTAAAATTAAATTTTAATTTTGACTTTTTGTTTTCCTGGGGTATAAACACATGAGCCTGTTTCTCTTAGTTACTCCTTCAGAACAGGAACTGAAGGAAAACAGGCTTTGAACAAAGTGACCCAAACCCTGAGAGACAAAAATTCATTAAAGAAAAAAAATCTACTCAGCCACAATAATTAAAATGTTTAAGATACCTGAAAATGTATAAAAAATAAGACTAGATCTGGGGATAATTTTCTTAAATCATCATGCACAGTAAAGTGGAAAACAAAAAATGAATACAGCACCACAAGGCTCTGTACTTGGCCCACTTCTTTTTAGGTTATGTATGTGTGATTAACCTGATTCAGGTTTCCAGGTTTATGCTAATTACAATGGAAAAGGTAGAAAGAGCATCCTAAATAAATACTTAAGTATAAGTTGTTTCACTTCAACGTATTATTTATTTAAGTAAAAGCAAACAGGAAATAACTCAACTAAGAGTAAAAAAAATTGTAGAAAGCTACTTCATTACAGAGTAACTGAATAAAACATCTGATTAAATATTTTACAATAATGTTATTAGACAAACAAAAATAAAAAGCTGTAGAAACCTTTCTATGTAAAAAACTAAAATCAATACATACAATTATGAATACAAAAAAACAAAACTTTTCCAACCAATACACTTTGGGGAATGTCCTGTATGTTCAATCTAAAATGTTTTTGCAACATATCCTGTTCATAAAATTCCACTTTGAGGTGTAAAGACACATATAAACTGCAGAAATAAATATGTTTTCTACATATTCTTCCAAACATGTTTACATTTCACACTTGAAAATGACAACAGAGATGTTTAAAAAACAATCTTGACGTTTTAACTTTTTGGAATGTTACATTTTTCTGCTGACTCACTCATTTTTTTTAATTTCTTTTTCATTATTTTCCCAGGCACAGAGTTCTCGTCTTCCCCATTTTGGTGGCGTTGATGTCCACTTCAGTGGAACGATGGACTGCTTCATGCAGGTTATTAGAAACAAAGGCGTTCTGTCACTGTGGAACGGACTAACGGCCAACATGATAAAGGTGCCTCCATGCTTGATTGTGTCATAGATTCATTTGCTTAGAAAACTGATTTCTGTGTAACAAATAGCTCCCATGTGCCAAAGGAAAGATTTGTAACGCGTGATCTATGCAAAGGCAGGAGTGACGCAGAGTGTCCACTGCAGGAGAACAAGGTGGAACAGCATGCTCCAGTCTCCAATTTCAGCTGCAAATATCATCAGAGCTGAACATTGTTTCACACATGATGATCTAATTTAAAACAAGACCACTTTTAGTTCTAGAGAAACCATCATTAAGACTTAAAAGTGCACATTTGAGGTAATTTAGGTTAAATTTCCTGTCATTTTAACACTAATCAGATCAAAACTCTGTTGTTTCCTCACAGATTGTTCCTTATTTTGGTCTTCTGTTCACCTGCTGCGAGATGTGCAAGCAGATGTGCCTCTACCGTAACGGCTACATCGTCTCACCTCTGAGCTACCAGCCCACGCCGGGGGTCGACCAGAGCCTCGGGCCGTACGAGCTGGAGGAGGTCAGGCGCTACTTGAAAAACAGAAACTTTGGATCAAGGGAGTCGTCTTTTGGGAACCGCTGGTGAAGCTGGAAATGCATCCTGCTGACAGAAAAATGGAGGAAAAATCAAAAACATTCATGAGACCCTCCAAGAGACTGAAACTAGGACTATTTCAAGGTTATATAATTTTTATCTGACAGTATTAAGCATAAATTGTGAGGAATTTGTGACTCCATTATGTAAAAACCTGTGCCTTTGGTGTTGAATATTTATTTTGGCCCCTGTTGCAGTTTTGGCTGCATTAACTTCACATTGTGCCACAGTCTGTTCTGAGGATCACAGACTTTAACTGTGATGAGTGAATCTGAGCGTTATGATTGTAAAGAATCATCGAATGCAACTTTTTCATCCTTCAACAGAAGCAGGCGTTTAAGTGCTGAGACAAATTGTTATTGAAGGAATCAAACATTAAAAATGTTTTATTTTAACAAAATCTAAGTGTTTATTTTTTTATGCGCACTCCAAAAAGATAGAACTGCATCCAAAAGCTGACTTTTTTTAAAAGCAAAAAATGAGTTTAATGTCTTAACAGTTGCATTATGTTTAAGCAAACTCTTTAAATCCTCCTACAATTTCAATGTATGACACAAAGCAATGTTTTATTCCATTATTTTAGCAATGGTCGACCTTCCAAATCCACATTTTATTTCAACATTTTATTACTAAACATGATTCTTTACGAGAAACTGCTACATAAAGATAACTGTGTCCATCTACTCCAAATGTATTTTCGTAATAAAAACTTTGTACATTAAACTATTTATGGTAGAGTCCAGTATGTTCTGTTTGCAGTTTGTCCTCCACCTTGTAGTATTTTAGGGCAACATAACGTACTACATCCTATAATATGGCAAGCCGTCATAACATATATTCATTTTGCAAGCCTGCTAGTTAGTTGTTTGGATATCACTAGTATTTAACCTCATTAAGATCATATTTTATATGATTTTTTTTCAAGAAGGGCTCTAAGTCTGCTTTAAAGTGACTAGAATGCATAATAAATGTATATTTTTAAGTTTTATTTAGAGTTGTAACAAAAAATTAATTTATTCACAATCAAGCCAACATGATTGTCACACACACCTGAAATTTTTGTTCAAGTTTCAAAAATTTCATTTTGAAAGAAAATGATTTTGAAAAATGTCTCTTTTGCATAATTTTGTTGTGTTCCAATTATGCGGTTTATATTGATTATTTTCATTTTGGTATTTAACATACCAAAATTTCCACATATTTAAGTCCATCTGATGATGCATTTTTTAAATATTAAATTGTTGGTGTGTTGAGAAATTGAATAGCTTTTTCACCCAATACTTTTTTTACAACAGTAATTTCATGGATGGCTAGTTTTTACTTTTGAGTTAAAATATGTTGAAGTCGTGCTACTCTCACTCTACCTGACGAAAGAAGGAAATATGAATAGGAAATGTTAAAGTATTTGATAAAATGACCTGCCTTAACAGCTGTGACAGGTTTTACGTGGACTCAGTCAGCTGATTGACTCATGTCCTTCCCAGTGTGGGAAACAGGGTGACAGCCAAAGGACATCAACAGATGGGGTGACCTTTACCCACCATAGTTTTCAGGCCCTGGCTGCTTCAGACTGACAGGTGATGCGACCTTTAACTTCCATAAGAGAAAAGAAAACAAATAACAACAAGAAGAAAGTTAAAGAAACTATCCACAACTTTTTTGGGAAACTGATAAACTCCCTCTTCTTGTGGGACGAAAATATGTCCTTTTATTCCCTGCGTGACAATGGAAACCAGCCAATCCAACTGACAGAACGCCCTCTGGCCCCGCCCACCGCACTCACAACCGACCAATAGCAAGCGAGAATCGAAGTTCACGCTTTCCTATGCGTTCAGCCTCCTTAAAACCCCGTCAAGTCCGGGTTTGATTCTGCCATTTCAACTCCACCTGCAAACCCCACGGAGCGAGCAGCGGGACGGCGTCCGGAAACACCCGAAGATGAGTGACACGGCTATCTCCTTCGCTAAGGACTTCCTCGCCGGAGGCATCGCTGCTGCCATATCCAAAACAGCCGTGGCCCCCATCGAGAGAGTGAAACTTCTCCTCCAGGTCGGTGTTACTCATCTCCATGCAGAGACGCCTCAGCTGTTGATGCGGCATCGTTAAAACAGCTGACTCTTAGACCCTGACCCGACGCAGTGATCAGTGCTGGTAACGATTTGTGTTTAAAGCATGGATGCTGCAGCGTCAGCAGCAGAACGTAGGCTGTTGATAGTAAAGCTCAGCAGCTCTGTCTCAGTTTAAGAATGAGCATATTCGAGGCAAACCAGACCAGTTATGTAATAGTCAGGCCTGAAAGCTGCAGCACTCCACGGGAGGAAACACATTGTCCCTTAACAGGCTCATATGGTCACCTGCTGCTGCGTTTGAAAAAACATTTATTCTTCTGTGAAGTTTGATAGTTTGGCTTAAAAACTTACAAACGAGGTCATAGGAAAAATTGCACCATGGGTTTTCACTGCTGCATGGGGGCCTGGATGCGGCAGGAGGGGGCGGGGTTATGAATCCCTGAATGGATGCGTAAAGAGTTGATACAGCATGCATGCAATAACAGATTAGTGTAAAATAATAATGTCACTTCCTGTTTCCCTATAGGTGCAACATGCCAGCAAACAGATCACAGCCGACAAGCAGTACAAAGGCATCGTGGACTGCATTGTCCGCATCCCAAAGAGCAGGGCTTCCTTTCCTTCTGGAGAGGCAACTTGGCCAATGTCATCAGATACTTTCCCACACAAGCCCTCAACTTTGCTTTCAAGGACAAGTACAAGAAGATTTTCCTGGACGGCGTAGACAAGCGCACGCAGTTTCTGGAGATACTTTGCAGGGTAACCTGGCGTGGGCGGCGCAGCAGGGGCTACGTCGCTCTGTTTTGTCTACCCACTCGACTTCGCCAGGACGCGTCTCGCCGCTGATGTGGGCAAAGCGGGGCAGGAACGTGAGTTTAAGGGCCTGGGTGACTGCTTGGCGAAGATCTTCAAGTCTGATGGCCTCAAAGGTCTGTACCAGGGCTTCAACGTCTCAGTGCAGGGCATCATCATCTACAGAGCAGCGTACTTTGGCATCTACGACACAGCAAAGGGTGAGTCTACAAACTTCCTCCCCCCATTGAGCTCCTGAACTTTTAGGGAACTCGATTAACCTTTTGAACTGATGCATCTCTTTCAGGCATGCTCCCAGATCCTAAGAACACACACATTGTTGTGAGCTGGATGATCGCTCAGTCTGTAACCGCCGTTGCCGGTCTCACGTCCTACCCCTTCGATACCGTCCGTCGTCGTATGATGATGCAGTCTGGACGCAAAGGAGGTAATAACTCCAACTTGATGCCTTCGTAGCTTAAAATCTCTGTTTGTGATCATGATTGAGACATTTTTCTATCTTCTCTTCAGCTGATATTATGTACACCGGCACCCTGGACTGCTGGAGGAAGATAGCACGTGATGAAGGCAGCAAGGCCTTCTTCAAAGGAGCCTGGTCCAATGTGCTCAGAGGAATGGGCGGAGCCTTCGTGCTTGTCTTGTACGACGAGCTTAAGAAAGTCATCTAAGTTGATTGTGTCTCTCCACTGTTCATGTTGTTAAATGTATCTGTAACATATCTTGTACATTTGGAAGGACTTAAATACCTGAGCTATATATGTTTATAGGGGACCAACTAGTATTTTTTTACTAGTTGTACCGGGGAAAATCTGTTATGCACTTGTTTTTGTTTTTTTTTTTTTGTTTTGTTTTTTTTTTTCTTTGGCCCATTCTTTTCCTTTTTTTTTTTTTTTTTTTTTGCCCCTCACGAGAATTTCATTCCCTGACTGCAAGAACTTTGCCAGGATATGAGAAATAAAGGCAACCTACTGCGTGAACCGCTTACCTGGTTTTTACCTCAAATGTCATGCATGAATGGTTTCCAGGCTGGCAGCCCCTTGAGAGAGCTGTAAGCTTAGAGCTGCAGGTTGTGGTTGGAGGTGAGCCAAAATCAGCTGAGAAAGTTGAGCTGCTGACAATATTTCAAGTCACACTTGCAGAAAGGTGATAGGCAGGTAGTCTAGGAGTCAGACGTTTGAACTTGCTGCAGAGGAACTACTAGGATTACATGCAGGAGGGTTTGGATTATGACAACTTGCTAAATATACTTTGATCTCTTGACGTGCTCTTTCTGCCTTGGACTGTTGTGACAGAGGTCTTTGTGTCCTTGAGCTGATTGACAATTTACAAATATGACACACAAGTTATTTACTGTCGCTGCCAAGATATCTGGTGTCTTTAGATCTTAGCGCGACGCTAAACAAGCCTCTTTAAGTTTTGGATCTGGAGCTCATACACTGGATTCCTTCTGACACATGATCTGTCAGCATAAAGGGTTGCAGGCTTTGACCTGGTAGTGCCATGTGCAGGAGAGGACGCAATGTACCGCTTGGGCTCTAACCAGGGTGTGTGCTCGTCCTCCTGTTGGTAGTATTTGCCCTTGTATAGTTGGTGTAAATATGGGAGAGTTTAACAGGGTTTAAATCAACTCAGTGATTTGGTGTTGATTCATTGAGTCATTTTGAGATGAATAATTAAGTTCCAGTTATTAAAACTTGGATAAATTTCAGTTGCCCAGATTTCAGTCATGCTTCTGCATTTAAGGTCTTTTCCTCGAGTTATATTTAGATCTTGAATGATTGAGTTTAATTATGACTCTAAATGTGTCCTTTTCTCATCCTTTAACTTTGTGAATGGTTCTCTAACCACACCAGTTAAGGAAATTAAAACTGACAAGACATGAGGAGACAGACTCCTTAAGAAAATTGTCAAATTTTCTCAGCTGGATTCTAGACTAATCTACTCTGCAGTAGTATGAACTTGACCTCTAACCCAGTGAAGCAGATCCTTGTTCAACGGGGATTAATGCTTTTTATATCTTTGAGAAACACACCGACCTCATGCTGCTTGTGTTGACTGCAGGATATTTACTTACCATGTAAGAATTTAATGTATTTTTTGACCAAATTTAGAAAACAGTTTCATTTATCTTTTAAAACATTTACATAACATAATCTTGAGACAAATCTCAACATTTTTATTTATTTTTGCAGTTAAAATATCTGAAACAACATATTTACATACATTGTAGAAAGACTTTTTTCACTATCCTATGTTTTAACCAGAATAAGCTGCTCCTGCTTTAGCCCAGTTATTTCTATTCTCTAAATAGAAATAACTGAACAATGAAACAATGAAAATTTCCTGACTTTTTTTCAAATTCAGAAATTTCTTGGAAATCCCAGATGATTACGTCAATATCTTGTAAGCAGCTAATTTCGCCACATGCAAGTTAAATTAAAATGTTTCACACTTAAAAAAACCCCAAAAAAACACTTGGTGTGTGGTTTTGGTCTTAATTTTTATTTTAACAGATTCTAAAACAATGTAAAAAAAAAAATAATCCAAATGATCATGCAACTCCCAGGAGCTGAAGGAAACTAAGATGGCTAGAGGGAAACCGGAGGGAACGAGGGTGGATGGAGGAAACCAGGACTGATTCAGACGTAGTTCAGCTGTTCATCTGGTTCTGGAACCCAGATGCAAAACAAAACAGAAGCAACTGATGAAACTCTCCTTTTACTCCAACACAAATCAAAAGGAGAAAACATCAATAGCTGAGTAACTTAAAGGGTATTTAAACCCAGAGGTAAGCCTGTCACAATAAAAAAATAAAACAATTTATCACATGAAATTAAAACGACTTCAATAATTTCAATTTGCATGATTTATCGTTTCTCTTTCTACCAAAACTTGATAAGTCTGGTGCTTTGGTCTCAACAAGCCCCATACTTTGAAGGACAACTTTGTTTACAGAGACTCAATTCATTTTATTTTTTATTTCAGTTTTATTTTGTATTTTCAAAATGTCTTCCAGTTCCAGTATTAAAATATTCATTAGAATTTAAAGACTGTTATCTTTGAGAATATGTTCTTGCGTTACTATGCTATTGCCATTACGTCTGTTGAATATTAAAACAATCTTGTCGCAATAACTTCTGTGACAATTTATGTTGACTGTCACCACATTTGGCTGGATAATAAATTGTCCCAGAAGGTATTGAAATAAATAATAATGTTTTAATACCATTTTCAACTAATATAATGGCTAAAGCATAATGCATTAACATTCTCAAACTTTATATTCAAAGAACATTTAACACTGGAACTCAAAGACATTTAAAATATTCAAAATAAACAAAAATTAAATAAATAAATGGAATTATAAAGTCTGGTCTCAAGCCTTTTTTTGAAGAACAATTTTATTTACAAAGCAGCAGACTGAAGACTTTATTCATCCTCTCCTCAAATTTAAATTGAGGACAGGAAGGGAACAAAAGAAAGACGGGCAGGTTTCAGGTCAAACCCTGACCAATTCAGAATGAAACCACTTTTCAAAGAAACATAAATATCACTTAAATAGCAGTGAAATCCCTGCAGCTTTTCAAAGGAAGATTGCTAATAAAGCTTCAAGTAAAAATGGAAAACAATCAGAAAGTATCACTTGGAAACACTTTAAAACACTGGGGGAAATCTTGACTTCTCTCTATAGTTCTAGTTCTAAGTGGGAACACCATCTGTTTTTCTATCTCTAAGAAATACTCTTTACATATCTAAGCAGTCTGGGCTGCTCTTGGTCCGGTCCCTCACCTAAGACCCGGTTCCCCCAGCAGACCCGAACCAACTAGAGGCATGAAGTCGCTGGCAGCTCTGAGGATCACTGGGACACTCAAAGCCCTCCACCACGATAAGGTGGCAGCGCACGGAGGGGAAAAAACAAAGCCAGAACCAGTTCCATTCTCTGACCTGAACTGATCTGGGGAGAGGCCAGAAGGTGGCGCTCTAGTGTTTCTAACTAAACACAAAATTAAGTTAGAGACACAAACTTTTCTAACTAAAAACTTTAGTTAGAAACTAAAGATTTTGGTTTTTTTTAGTTATCTTTCTCTCCTAGAAGCTACACCTGGTCTGGTGTTCTGATTGGCTGTGGTTTCATCCTGCAGGAGGGCATTGGCTGACATGAGTTCATGAACGTGGAAAGTTCTCAGATCAGTCAACTTGTTGTTCCATCTCTCTGGTGTCGTCTCTCTGCTCCAGCCGGTCGTGGCAGATGGCTGCTGGTACTGAGCCCAGTTCTGGTTCTGCTGGAGGTTTCTTCCTGGTAGAGGGGAGTTCTTCTTCCCCACTGTCCCGCATACAGCTCTGTAAGAGTGACTGCTGTAAAGTCAACAACTCAACACAAGCGATTTGTTGTCGCCCCCTGTTGTTCAGGAGGAGTAAATGCTGTAACTGATAACTCCAAACAATCTACTGGGTTTCCTTTGGTGCAAAATTTTGAAACAAATTTAATAAACCAAACCTAATGCACTGACAACTTGGATCAATAGTAATCTATGACTGACTTGAAACTATTTTTTGTAAAATTCCTTGAGAACAACATTGTTGTGAACTAACAAGTTTTGAAAGTTTTTGCAATCTACTTTTACGGTTTTGAACGATTTTGCCGTCTACTTTTTGGTTTTGAACGATTTTGCTGTCTACGTTTTGGTTTTGACTGTTTTGATGTCTACTTTTGGGGTTTTGAACTTTTTGTATTAGTTGCTGGGATTTTTGTTTGGCGTTTTATTTTGTTGGTTGAGCTCATTTGTTAGTTTAAAAGGTAAATTTTTTACATCTCCAATTCACAACAAATGTCTCAATGCACTTTGAAATAATTTTAGTTCAATCACATGTTTTCCAATTGCTATTAGTTAACAGTACAATAAGCTCAGTTGATGAAATAGTTTAAAAAGTTTGTACCAAAGGAAACCCAGCAGAGTGCATGGAGTCACTGACTTACAGCATTTACTCCTCCTGGCCAGAAGGGACCGACAGCAAATGGCTTGTGTTGAGCCATCGACTTTACAGCAACCCCTCGTACAGAGCCTGCATGTAGTGACTGTGAAGAGGAAGAACTCCCCTCCAACAGGAAGAGACTTCCAGCAGATCCAGAACCGGGCTCAGTACCAGCAACCATCTGCCACTAACGACTGGAGCTGAGAGAAGACATAGCAGAGACACAACAGGTTAACTGATCAGGAACTTTCCATGTTCACGAACGCACGTCAGCCAATGCCCTCGTCCAGGAAGAAACCACAGCCAATCAGAACGCCATACCAGGTGCAAAATCTATGGACAGAAAAATAAAGAAAACAAAAATAGTTGAAACAACTAAGGTAGTAGAAACAGAAAATGACAAACAGTAGCATAAATACATACAGATCACAATAAAGCAGTCTAAGAAAAACAACATAAAATTATAAAGTCTCTAAAAAAAATTGTCCATAAAAAATGCAATGTCTAATTGGAGCCAAAGAATCAAACTGAAGACTTATCCAGTGAAAACTGAGGTTGTTTTGATAAATGTTTCAAGTTCCGTCGTTTTCCTCTGTCGGACGATGAAGGGCAAAACCAGAGACAAAAATGAGATGATCCAGGATTCCTGAAGGACAACAGGACAGGTGCAGGTTTAAGGTCAAACCCTTTAATAACGCAGAATGAAATTGTCATTTTACAGAAACTCTAAATACCATTAGCAGCAAAATACCTGCAGCATTTCTTGAAGACTTGTGAGCCCCGATAGCAGGGACACTGATGTCATCCATGGATGATGGAGTCCATGGAGGTCTTTTCTGTCAGTCGTTGTCAGGAGCAGTCGGGGAGTGGGAGGGTCATCTAAAGGACTTGTCGGATTCTGTCATCACTGTGTTGCCATTTTTATAGTTACCTTCTTAGTAACCTTTATATGGCTAACATACACATATTTCAACAGAAAAAACCTAAGACTGGTTGGTTAGCTTTACCCGCCAGTCAGGTTTATTTTCACTCAAACCCAACCAAAGGGTGACCCAAACCCTTTACCCGTTGGTCAGGGTTGTTTTCACTTAAACCCAACTGAAGGGTGACCCAAACCCTTTACCCGTCGATCAGGTTCGTTTTCACTTAAACCCAACCGAAGGGTGATCCAAACCCTTTACCTGTCAGACTTGTAAAGATTGAGATTGTTAAAACCTTTGTTTGTTAAAACCAACCAAAGGGTATCCCTAACCCTCTGGTTCCCATCAGTCGGGTTCATTTTCACACAAACTCGACCGAAGAGAAACCCAAGCCATTTACTCTCCAGTCTGGCTTGCTTTCACACCTTTACTCTTTTGTACCCAAGATCAGAACTCCTACCTTTCAAATAGCCTGCCATGCATTTCTTACGTGAAGCATTGCACATGGACTGAATTGACCCCTTCGATGTCCTCGTTTGTTACCAATTTCCTTGATCTCATTCGATGACTTCATAACCTTGAGGAGTGGCTGCCATCGGATTCACACTCCAGTGCATCTTGATTATCCACAGTCCCTGGCCGTCTGAGGCCATCTGGTGTCTTTAGATTCTCCATCTTGACAAAAACTGTTGTTTGGCTTTCATATCTTTCAATTCCATATTTCATGTGATGTCGACAAGGCCTTAACTTCTCAATCATGAACTCAAAACTATTATTCATCACCACAGACATACTAAGGATGCACATCGTAACAGTTTAGTAAAAAAAAGTTTTTTTGGAAAGAAAGACTTTCCAAAAAACTGAAAAAAAAAACCAGCAGCTTGATTGTAGTAAATCTATAATCGATCAACGGCTCGCTCCAGACGGCAAACAAACCACCGTGAGGCCATGGTCGTCTCTAGTTTGCTGCTCTGTTTAGACACAAAAATTGCTTCAATGATGTCATCGGGAAAAGAAACAAACAGCTTCCAATAAGGTTTCCCAAAACTAACTTACCGAAAAACGAACGCAGCGATTTCCAACATGGCGCCCCCGGGGCCTCCTCGCCATCTCTGCGCCCTCGTCCGACGTCAAGTACAAGGAGTCAAACTGGGCCGACACGATATCAGTTGGATCCGTTTTCAGTCGCTCGGCAGGGCGTCCACCCGGATCCCTCCTCCTGGCAGATCAGGAAATGTCATTTTAATTCCGGGTTCAATGTTCATGAAAATCAGACGCCAGTTTCTAGCGTCCGTACGGTCATATGCAAACCGCGTCTTTTTTGAAAAACATTTACGTCGAAGCTGCGTCATGTTTTTATCCACCATGGCGCATGCGCCGTACTCACTAATAGCAGAAATGGCGCCAAAATTTGGCACGGTTGCCAGATTTGACATTTTCCAGTAAAACCCGTCCAACTGTAATGAGTTTTATCAGCAACTTCTAATAAAACTCTGGTAAAAGCACGATATATTTCATCCTTAGTCTATGCCTAATATACTTTTTGACTAATTTAGATAAACATTTTTCTAAGAACAAACCAGTTTATCTCCAATACAAATTTAGAAAAAATCAGAGAAACAGCAACATTTTATATTTATTTTTTAGGACTTATTCTTTTGTTCACAAAATTTACATTTTTATAGGAATAATCCAATTAATCTCCTATACAGTTTCAGAATTTTTTTTTTTTTTTGAGAAACAGTGAACATGCATTTATTTATTTATTTATTTATTTATGGAACTATTTCACTGACATAGCTTCAGGGATAAACTTGCTTTTTCTTAGAAAAAGTTCTATTTTCAAAGCTTAATACTAATACTCCAGTATGTCCTGACTCTTATGGAGAGTGAAAAGTGACAAATGAATATTAGTAATTTATGTAAAAAATATTTAAAAGTGTCATTAATTTACTAAACGCTTCATCCTCCACATATTCTGGAGATTCTAGATCTTTAAATAATATAAGTATATTCATTAATTGCTTATTTAAAAAAGAACAATAAAGTTTTGTAAAATACATCTGTATTTAATTTAGATTAATTTATGCAAATATAAGTAAATAGATTTTAATGAAATGTTTGGCTTGGATTCATTTTAAATGTAAATCATGAACTTCTTGTCGTTTTTTTGTTTCTGAACAAACTGAACTTTACTTTTTGGTCAGAATCAAGACCTCTGCAGAGATTATTAGTGATCTCAACAGAGATAAAATCACCAGTCAGGTCCAGTTTTCTGTCAGAAAATCATATTTATTATCTTTCAAGCCCCTTACGAACATTTACTGAAAAGAAATTGTGAAATTACAAAATAAAAACAGTATCTTCTGCCACTTTTCAAATTTATTTGATGTGTATGGTCATTTATTTTGAAAATCAGCTTAAAATAACAGCAAAGCTGAACAAATGATGTGCAGTGATTGCATGCAACACTGCACATAAGCTTGTGTATTAACATGCAAGACATTAGTTCAGTGTGGCTACAGACTAAGAAGTGTCTGTCAGCTGGACTGTTACATAATGTCAGCTGTTAGCCTGAATTATGTCACAACCTCATGGCAACACAGTCCTTCCCTTACATGGAAGGGAACAAAATCACAGCAGTTTGTCAGTCCACTCAACAATGCAGAGCTGAGCAAGCAAAGAGCTTACTTTTTATACTTTGATGCAATTAAAAAGCACAATTGGTGTTATGATGTTGCCTAGTTTTTCATTTTGTAGATTATATTTCAAGCACATATTATTTTTCTTCCACCTAGACACGTATTTCACATCACAGAGTCCATGAACTGTCTGTATGTCACATATTTTCTACCTTATACTAAAATAATAACTATGGTTGGGTTTGATCCTCTTTTATGTTCTAAGAACAAGATTGTTCATGGCGCCCTCTTGAGGACATAAATAATCCCTGCACCCCTTTCAGTGCTTGTAACTGTCATGTAGCAGAAACATGTTTTCTGATTGATTGGTGGTGATATGTTCCATCAATTTTCTGCAGGTAAGTGTGTAAATTTAAATATCCAAAGCCAAATAACAAACTCATAAGTTATTTTAAAACTCAAATTCACATTTGACCCAGAAGAAGAGCTGTGAACGATAGTCATTCCCTTCGAGCTGTTCTTATTTATTTTGCACACAATATTGCTTTTTTTTAAATAAATTAAGGAACGCAAAAAAAAATCTCAATGAAGAGCCTCATTGGAGCCGAAAATGCCGAATCTTTTTATTGAGCCGAGCCAAAAGAGCCGGTTCTCTGGAAAGAGCTTGAATTCCCACGCTGCCGTGAGCTCCTCCCACTTCCCCAGTCCCACAATGACAAACCTCACCTGCACACGAGACGCCACCTGCAGGAATGAAAAGATCTTTTAAAATTCAAGACCAAATATTACTATCTTTCAATAAAGGTCCAACAAATTAATGAGTTTGCAAGTTAGCCTGTAGTTAGAAAACCTGTGCATTAAATAACGTTTTTCTGTTTTTCAACATATAGCGTTGTTTAATGCGCTGTTCTTGATTAAATCAATTTAAATTGAACTGAACTAAACCGCATTGTGTCACGCATGCGCAAAGCTGCTCCTGATCCTGAAAATATAAACTTTAAAATTTAGAAAATGTGGGACAGGAAACGTAGAAAGCATTTAAATTATTAAACAACGTTAATTTATTGTTCAGAGGATAATTAGAGCGTGTTTTTGTCGCTCTGTCATATAGAGTGGCTCAAAGCAACAGAAAAAAATATGCTAATTAGATGATGACGTCATGTCGGGGTTTCCAAGCGACTTTCAGTCAGCCAATAGGAATTTTCCTTCCCGAGGCGTTGGCAGAGGTGTTAGTTCACCTCCAACTGGAAACCTGAAGGAAACACATGAAGATGGTGAATGAATATTTGTCCTTTGCCAAGAACTTCGTGGCCGGCGGCATCGCCGCTGCCATCACGGAAACAGCTGTGGCCCCCATCGAGAGAGTGAAACTTCTCCTCCAGGTAGGCGTTGTGCGTTGTTATCACCTGACGCGGTGCAGGATTAAAAAAAAAAAGTGCTGCATTGACGCTTCTGCACTTGATGCTTCCTGATCAATGAATCTCCCGGTCTACTGTGCCATCAAGTGGGCAATAAATGTAAAACTGAAACAAATAAATGATTCTGATGCTAAAACATAAATTCTAAATATATTTTTCATAAAATGGCTTCAGAATGAAAATTGCAGAGTTTGTGATGTAAATATGTTTGTGCTACACTATAACTGTGCTTGTGTTATTAGGAACAACATGTTACTTTTATTTAAAATCAGTAACCTTTCTGTTCCTTTCTGCTGTGCTGGACTTCATTTCTTTTCTGAGGTATTGATTGTTTCAGGCAGATAAAGTGGAGTACAGTGAGAAAAGTCTATACTTCCTAATGGAAGAAACTGGTGTTCAGTTAAACATATAAATAATTACAAAAGAAATACAGTTAGTTACCAGGTAATAAGATAGGAACATGTATGTGTAAAACGTGATTTGTAAACTGTAAAAAATGTATTTTGTGCAAATGTTCAATGATGAACCAAAAAATTTACAGACGCACAATTAAAAATTATAAACAAAATGTGTTAATTACGTGTGCACAACTCACCAGGTACATTTGGATATTCATTTACACACAGATCAGTTTACAATTGCACGGTGTTCATTTCACGCTTCCGAGAAGATGGTGCGTTTAAATGCTGCTGGAAAGTTGAGTATTTTATTTCTTCTTTGGGGTCTAGCGTTATATTTTAACCTCTACTTTTACCAAAATTGTTAACATGTTTATTTTTGTGGAAAAATAGAGTAGCTCAACACCACATGGGCCGCCAGTACCGTCTTCTTGTCTCTCGGATATATGGTTATATGCAATTTTAAAGTATTTAAATGCAAATTTAGGTCTATGTGGTTTAAAACGGGGAGATTCTCTTTTTTTTTACATAGAAAAAAGTCTTAGCCACTTTGGCGCAAGTATAGAAGAAAATAACCTCTCCGGGGAAAGTTCAAATGACCTGCTTTCCAACAGCATTTAAACGCACCATGTCTCCCTGTTTAAAGCGTGAATTGAGTCCCTCTCACCATTTATGGAGCTGAAACTGATATGTGCGTAAATTCTGTCTTGTCTGTGTGTACCTGACTTTTTGTGTGAAATTTGTTACACGAAGTATTTTAATGTTCGTTGCAAATTGCAATTATGAGTAAAATGTATTTTGTAATAAAATCTTGAAATATTTGAGTGCATTTGAACACACAACAGTAGTTTACATGTTATCATGTTTGACAGATACGAATACCTAAAGCAGTTTACAAATCAAGTGTTGCGTATGCAGAACCAATTTAATCCCTTAATTTGGTTCTGCACATGCATTCAAATATGGGGGATAAAGCAGAATAATGTAAGACGTGAACGACATTTTCTGCTTTACAGATACAACATGCCAGCAAACAGATCACAGCCGACAAGCAGTACAAAGGCATCGTGGACTGCATTGTCCGCATCCCCAAAGAGCAGGGCTTCCTTTCCTTCTGGAGAGGCAACTTGGCCAATGTCATCAGATACTTTCCCACACAAGCCCTCAACTTTGCTTTCAAGGACAAGTACAAGAAGATTTTCCTGGACGGCGTAGACAAGCGCACGCAGTTCTGGAGATACTTTGCAGGTAACCTGGCGTCGGGCGGCGCAGCAGGGGCTACGTCGCTCTGTTTTGTCTACCCACTCGACTTCGCCAGGACGCGTCTCGCCGCTGATGTGGGCAAAGCGGGGCAGGAACGTGAGTTTAAGGGCCTGGGTGACTTGGCGAAGATCTTCAAGTCTGATGGCCTCAAAGGTCTGTACCAGGGCTTCAACGTCTCAGTGCAGGGCATCATCATCTACAGAGCAGCGTACTTTGGCATCTACGACACAGCAAAGGGTGAGTCTACAAACTTTCAACCAATCAACCAGTTATCCAACTAACTAACCACCCAATGGGCTCTTGAACTTAAGTGAAAGAGGTTAACCTTTTGAACTGATGCATCTCTTTCAGGCATGCTCCCAGATCCTGAGAACACACACGTTGTTGTGAACTTTATGATTGCTCAGACCACAGCCATCGCTTCTTTTGTGTCCTACCCCTTCGATACCGTCCGTCGTCGCATGATGATGCAGTCTGGACGCAAAGGAGGTAATAACTCCAACTTGATGCCTTTCTGGCTTAAAATCTCTGTTTATGATCATGATCGAGACATTTTTCATCTTCTCTTCAGCTGATATTATGTACACTGGCACCCTGGACTGCTGGAGGAAGATCGCACGTGATGAAGGCAGCAAGGCCTTCTTCAAAGGAGCCTGGTCCAATGTGCTCAGAGGCTTTGGCAGTGCGATGGTGCTTGTCTTGTATGATGAGATTAAGAAAGTCATCTGAGTTGATTTCCGTCTCTTCAATGTTCATGGGCAACACGGAAGGACTTAAATACCTGAGCTAGATATGTTTGTAGGAGACCATGTCGCCAACAATCCAACCAACCACCGAGGATCAACTTGAGCAAATTTCTCTGTATGTTTAATTTTGTAAAGTGTCTTGACTTATTATGTATTGTGAACTGGTGCTATATAAAATCAACTGAACTGTTATGCACTTGATTATTAGCCCATCTTCTTCTCATTGCCTGACTACAAGAACTTTGCCAGAAAAATATATCTGAAGTCAACCAACCCGGTTTTGAATTGTAATAAATGGTTTCCAGGCCAGCATGCTTTGATAGCCTGTAGCTGCAGGTTGTGGTTGGGGGTGAGCCAAAATCTGCTGAGAAAGTTGATCTGCTGGCGTTTTTTCAAGGTGCACTTGCACCGGTCAGTATAAATATGGGAGAGTAATAAAACTGGTTTTTTATTCCCTTTTTAAACTACTCACAATGACTTGTTATGTATTTGAAGATGAAAAATTAAGAAGTTCCAGTTATTAAAATAGGAAAAATCTCAGTGCAGTTAAGGTCTTTGTTTCCTCCAGGCTTTCACAATAATTAGATCATTTAATCATTATGAGCTTAATTAAAGGTTTAATTCGGACATCCTGTGCAGAGGTTTTTATTCTTCAACTCTGTAAATCACACTTTAGCCACATAAATTAAGGAAATTAAACTTGGCAAGGCTGTGATCTTGAAGGAGACAGACTCCTCTAACCAAACACTCCCAGATTACATGATTTTCTCAGCTGGACCCTGGCTAATCGCCGCTACAGTGACTCGAACTTGACCTTGGGAAACTAGTGAAACCAGTGATTCATTGCTGATTATTGAAAGTGTTTCAACTTTTAACATTCATTTGGGAGTAAAGGACAAAAACAGACTGTCCAGAATCGTCAGCAGGGCCAATAAGATAATCAATGAAGAGCAAAGAATGCTGGGAGATTTGTAGCAGCCAAGAATATTTGAAAGAAATTATTAATACCTAATGCAATAATGTTGATTAACTATTGAACATTACTCATGTTTTGTCCATTGTGTAATTTTTTTAACATTCTTTAGTTTTACCATGTGAATCTGAAAGCAGATTTCAACATATGTGGAAAATAAAGATTATTATGGAACCAGGTTGGGTTGAAATTGCATTTTACATTTGCTGTGAGCATTTGAAATGTAATTTGAAGAATAAAAATAAAAAACAAAGGTTATTGCTTAGTGTAGTAGCCTTTTGTTCCCTAAATAAATAAAAAATAACTTATAAAAAAATAATTGATAAAAATATCTACATTTGTATTAACTTCCATTTGGGATCAATAAAGTAGTTTAGAATTTGTAATTACATTTTGTATTTATTCTGGGCATTTAATATTTAATCTGAAACATTAAAAAAATAAAGACAGTTAAGGAAATTAAACTTTTTTGAGTTTAAAAGACCTTCTCCCCTAAATAAATAAATAATATTAAATACTACTACTACTACTACTACTACTACTACTACTAGTACTACTAATACTAATAATAATAATAATAATAATAATAATAATAATAATAATAATAATAATAATAAATAATAATAACAGTTTTATATTCTTTCCCTTTGGGAGTGATAAAGTAATTTTTTTGCATTGCATGTTTACTGGACATTTCATATACAATCTGAAACATAAAAAAAAGATAATTTTGAGATACATTTTGGTGCAATAAATTACTTATTTATCAGCAACTTGTCGCTGTAATGTAACAGTGCGTCCACTAGATGTCGCGCTTTCACCGTTGACGCTCGACACGCAGCCAATCACAGCTCGGCTTTAACCAGCTATAGAAAGTTTCTTTTTCCGCTGTCTGACTGCGATCGCGAAGCCAAACAGCCTGTTTTTGTTTCCTCCTCCTTCGTCTCTGCAGAGCTTTAAAAGATGATAGTAAACAAACTCGCTGCTCCTTCATCCAACTCTTATCGACTGAAAGTCAGCCTCGCCGGCGGAAGGAGCCTGCTGTGAGGGAACAAGAAGATGTATCTGTGGCGTCTTTCCATCGCCGTGAGCCTCGGCCTGGTTTGGTATTTTTCAGAATGCGGTCGCACAGTCATACAGTATGCTATATGTTTCCTCCTCTGCGTTTCAACGCCGCTGCTGTTTGGAAACAGTTGGCGAGAGAGCAGCACCCAAACTGATGCAGAACCCCGAGAACATCCGCCCGAGGTCGGCACGTTTTTTTTTTTTTTTTTTTTTTTTTTGTCATTGAAAAGCTTCTTCCATCCACATTACAGTGAACAACTTGTTGATATGAGGCTGAATTGAGCTTGTAAATCACAAAATAGTTGAAACAGAAAATCAGTCCCCACAGGTGAAACGCGCCAATGAGTCAATTAAAGGAAGTTTCTGAATTCACTTGAGGCTCGCCAACAGGTTCTACAATCTTAGAAATTCCGGTTTCTCAACTTCCTGATCTCTGTTGTGTTTCCAGGAATTTGTCGCGGAGGAGCCGCTTGAACAGACTGATGTGAAGAACCTTGAGCAGAACATCCCGCTGACTTCTCAGTGTCCGCATGTGAAGAAGTCCCTTCAGCAAGGTGAAGCAGAGAAAACTGTGCTCTCAGCAGTTTCAGTGAGGATTAAAGCAGATTTTTGAAGTTTGATTTCAGCCCTCTTTGCCATCAGCTCTGTTTTGACTTGACACAGCCAGGTAGATCGTGTTACATGCAGTGAGTGGGGGTTGGAAGCAGGAAGAGGATAAAAACTACTTCCTCAGCAGAAACCATGGCAGTGATGGATCATACAGGAAATAAACTGCATGTTCTCATGCATGAATATCAGCTGTGTTTGTGTTGCACCATTTTCTCTTCCACAATAATCAAATTGGCTCTTAAAGAGTAAAATATTGACTTTATAGCTGCAACCCGACTCTTAAAGTCAACAATCTGCAAAATAAACATTTATAACTTCATTATTTAAACTAGAACTTCAGTATTCACATTTTTTAAGTTCACAAACTGTTTACTACACCAAGAATTGGTGAATTTATTTGCATGGCGTCCATCAAAAACATGTAATTTAGGCTCTGAAGTTTTGACATCCTTTTACTTATTTCCAGCTCTTCAGAGTTGACAGACTCAGGGGTCAGAGGTGAAACTAGACTCTGCTGGACTACTACTACTACTTTGTGTACATTTCCTGTTCAGAAGTCTCTGTTGTTTGAATCTGGTATTAAAATTCACCCTGGTGATAAAGATCTAAGTCAGTCGCTGTTCATTCAAATTAACACGTGGAAACGTCACACGGCCAGCAAGCGACTGATAAATTCAGTCTGTTTTTAACATAGTTCAGATTCACTGCAGCTGCATTTTAAGCTGCTAAACATTTAATGAGTTATTTTACCTGTCAGGTTCAAACTGGGCGACTTTGAGGAGAAGAAAATGATTTACAGCTCAAATCAAACTGTAAGGAAGACAAACTGACAGTTTTATTCCTGAGTACTTTCCTTTTGCTTTTCTGTAGCTCAGCCATTAATTTCTAATGTCTTGTTGTTTATCAGATTTTATCATCAATGTGCATCATGAAAGCACTTATGATACGTAATTACTGCATTATCCGTCATTAACGGGAAAAGAAAACAAGATCAAATCGTCCTTTCATTGTAAAGATGAACTCCAATTGAAGTTTGCAAACAGCCCGACCTGATCATATGATTTCAGCCATTTTTGTTGTTCCATATATTTTTCAATGAGATCAGGGCCGGCCCCAGCTTTTTTGGGGCCCCAAACTCGTTTTAATTCTAACATATCAACACAACACACGTCATCATTCCTACATTATGCTTGTAAAATACCTAAAATTATTAGTGTAATTGGTAATCAGCTTACATCATAGCAGCGTTACAATGGATACCATTGATTTTTACCTTACAGTAGCAAACAAGCTTTAAATAATTAGCACTTTAAAATGCAGAGTAATATGTAATTCATTTATTAATTCATGTATTTAAAATCAACATGTGAAGACAGACAATCAATTTACAGTAAACAAATTAACACATTTAATCTTTACTTTGACAAATTTGGAGTAGATCTGTGGAATGTGCAAACTGTGCAACACATCACTACAGAATAAAATCAAATTATGCTCTTGGGGGCCCCCTGGTGGTTTCTAAACAGTTAATAAGATCGCATACGCTTTGGGCCGGCTGGGTATGGGACAATCACTAAACGTGCACTGCAAAAATTCAAAATTAGTACTATAAACGTTTTTTTTTTTAAATGTGATTTTAAAAATCACATTTTTTGTAAAAGTTGCATACTGTAGCTTTAGGAATGTGTACTAAATATCTTAGTACACTTGAAATAAGATAAAACTAACTGAAAATGAGCTTTTTATCAATATATAGCAGCTCGTTTTCAGTAAATAATTAATCAATATTGACAAAAAAGTTAATATTACGATCAAAATAATCTGCCAGTCAACTAATACATTCTCATCAATATTATGTACTTTTGACTTAAAACCTGCAAGTTAATTCTGTCTTGTTTCAAGATACTAAAATAGTTTAACTAGAAGGTGGACCAAAAATACTTGGTAAAGTTTGTTTTTGCAGTGTGGAGTTTACTTGGCAGCACAGCTAAATTTACGAATAAATAGTTTTAAAGTGAAATAGTTTCAACTTAGAAGAATGTTTATTTATACAGTGACATATTTACTGCTTATAACACAACTATTGAATTTTTAAATGCCTCTTGTCACTTTTAGTACCTCAGAATAGTTTATATAGAAAGTAAAACGTTGAATCCTGAACTCACAGTCAGTAATATTAAATCCTGTTATTGCATCCAGTTTTACGGTTAACAAGTAAAATCATAAATGCAGGCAGTTAGGATTGCACAAATTTATCTTTACAGTAACATTACCCTACACAACGAGCATTTTCTGAAGAACTGCTTTGGTTGCAATAAGTGTCTTTTTATTACACTGCAAAACATTCAGGCTCTTATCCTTACAGTTTATTTGATGAGACTTGCTGTTTATTGCAACATTAAAAGTTTTAGAAGGTAAAGAGGTTGTTAGGTTGCTTCAAAAGAGCAAACATCAGCCAAAGGACACTTAATTTTTTTTATAAAAGTAATATTATTTGCAGAAAATTCACAAATATCACATATTTTCTCAATAATCTGCCAAAATACAAAACATATCATTACTGTCACATCTATTTTGATTGGAAATAATAGTTTTTAGCTGAGGTTGGGCGATTTGAACTTAAAATCTAGCATGATATTTTGTTCTAGTATTGTAATAAAGATAAAAATTCAAATAAATTCTCTTTTCGGTTAACATGGCGGTGCATTAATAACGCCACAAACACAAATATTGTTCCAGAACAATATTTAAAATTCCTTTTTAAAATACACTTCTTCAAAGTTAGTGGATAAAATTTCTAAATTTACTGATATTTATTGATGTTTTTATGGAACAAACAGTGAAGAAAATAGTAAAAATAAGATTTCTGATAAAACAATTAGTATTTTGTTTCTTTTTAATTGAATGTTATTAATTGAAATTTATCAAGTCAACAATAAATCAAAATTCTTGTCATGACATGAAATTTTTCATGATAAGTGATGCGATAATTGCCCAGCATTATCACTAATTAGATCGATCATGTTAAATAATCTCCAGGTAAGAAAATAAATTTAGTGCCTATAAAATGTATTCAGCTGTTTAGATGTTTTTATTATCTGTACAAAGCAAACATTATCAACTAAATTTGGCTTTTTTATTTTATTTTTTTACAAGACACCTCTAAGTTGGCTGAAGCTCTATTTAATTAGTCTCTTTAAAGGGGGAAATATTCACTTATTTTGTCACTTTTACTACTTAAGTGCTACTTTATTAATTTATTTGATAATTTGTAATATTTGTGTTATGACTATGCGCAACCTTTTGTTCCTTTGGGTGTTTAAAGTGCTCTATAAATAAATTTGGGGGAAATACTTTTTATAGGTACAGTAAAAAACTAAAATAAAAAAATTAGAAACAGAGTTAACAGACATGACATGCATGGAGCTGATCTTGGTTAGATTTGAGCGTTGCAGCAATTAGCAGATGCGTTTGTGAAGTGGAGCTACCTGCAAGAAGCCCCCACAAAGTGACAACATACTTAGAGCCATAACTGTACAAAAAGTTCATACATCTTGCATTTAAAATAAAAAAAAAAATCCTTTTGTCTGTAAGGTTTTCACAGAAAACCAACTAAGATGTATAAAAACCTTTCTGTAAATGCATTCTACCCAAAACGGCTCAAGCGGCTTAGTTTCAGTGCAAAATCACCTATTTAGCACATTTTGGTATTTATTTATCAAAAATAATCAGCAGACCAGCCCCTCACTATATTGTTACTGAAACAATTAATGAGAATAATCATGATTAATTGCTTTTAAATGAATGGTCAACTAATTTAGTAATTGATTAATTATCAACTCTACAATGACAAGTCATGCAAAAAGGCCTGAGGGTTTTTTTAGAAGCACTTTTAAAGCACCTTTTGTAACAAATCATAAGGCATACACAAAAGGAGTGATTTTTGGACGATAAAATGTTTTATTTAAAAGTGACATTGAATTATTTATGTTATTTATTTGTGTTTTATCGATTTCTAATATTGTATGAAAAATCCTGAAACAAAACATCTGCAGAATTTGTTCTCTATTAATTATTCGAATAATCAATTAATCGTCAGCTGCAGCTCTAGTTTGAGATACAATTACCAACAGCAAGGGGACAGGCGGCCATCATGAGCGCTGCTGTGGTTTCTGTGGGAGGCCACCATTGTCTGCTGTTGCCATGGTGGAGCTGCAGCCACGTGGTCGCACATGTCAAAGTGACATTTAAAGAAAAAAAAGAGACTCCCAAAGCGATTACGTTCACCCCAGGAACCCTCTAATGTTCAGAAGAGAATCATGAATATTAGTGGTGAAATTTTACCTCAGTAGCTTTTAAATAAGAGTTTGAATGTCTGAGTACCTTCAGAGCAGCGCTGTGTTTTCCCCCCTTCTTTAGTTTGATTTCCAGGAGGAAGCGTGGGATTATTCTACTGTGACTCACTGACTTTGTGACAAATCTTCTCAGTGTTCGAGTGCGCCTACGCTCAGCTGGTTCTGCCTTGGTACGCCGTCCCCGAGCCCTGTGAGCAGCAGCCTCTGCACAAGGTGCTCAGCAGGGATTTCGACTTTGTAGTCGACCGCATCATTGAGAGGGCCAGGGACTTTGATGTCTCCCAGGCCATGGTGGACTGCATCAGGATTCTGACGCAGCACTTGCGTGATGCGAAGCAGTCCGACCGGTGAGACTTTTTCCTCTTTATTGTGATTTAAGTGGAACTTCCTGCTTCGGGTTACTCTTTGCACCCAGTGAAATGTCTAAACGCTATAAAATTCTTATTGCTTTAACAACCTTATGAATGATTAACAACGTTTCAGTGCATACCTGTGGGAGCTCTACGTAATATTTCTGAAAGCTTTTACCTTTTTACAGACTATTGGAGCTCCTAAGTGTCTGATCTGATGAATCACATTTTAATAAAAAATAAACTGACTTCAGTTTTCAAATATTGATTTCATCTATTTAGGGGAATAAAATTTGACCTTTCCAGAACAGCTTTGATTCCCCACTCAGTTCCTTCAGACTAGCCAGCAGCAGTTAGCAAACACCTGTAAGAAACTGCACATCAGCTGAGCTCATTGTAGGAGCTAGTCCTCAGTGAAAACATTGTTAAAGGGTTAATAGAGGAGCCATGATGGGAAAACGTCCTGAAGGCTGAGCCTCAAAACAAGCAGGAGCTTTTTAAAGAGACAGAGGCCTAATTTCAAGACGTGAGATCAGGACATATGTCATATTTGAGACATAACAACTGAAGTGAGCATCGTTACTTGATAATGCTATAAATTTCAGAGTAGTAACTAATCACATGTAGGAGTATTTTTACCAAGCTGTACTTTTTACTTTTACTTGGGTAATTTGATTATAAAGTATTTCTACTCTTACTTGAGTAAAATTTCTGGATTCTCTCCATAATAATTGATAAACATTTTCAACCCAAAAATTACCAGACACAGAAACACACCTGCAGGTTTTGTTACAGTTTCATAAGTTTTTTATTGAAAGAGACTAATTTGGAAACATTTTGTTATTTTTGTTATTTACATGAATTACTGTCGTTTCCATCCTTAAAATACCAAAATTTCCTCTTAACTTTATATTTTGGTTGATCTAATTATGTCATTTTTACATATTAAATGACTGTAGTCTTTTTACCAAATGTGCTTTTACTCTTTAGTCATTTCTTGATCAGCTTCTTTTTACTTTTACTTGAGTAAAAATATGCAGAAGTAGTGCCTCTCTTACTTGAGTACAATTGCTGGGTACTCTGCTCATCCCTAATAAAATTATACCAACTGCCTGGAAAACACACAATACCTCCCCTTTAACATTTGTTTTATATCAAGCATTCAGTACTTTAATCCGAATCTGCATGTTGTTGTAAATATTAGGTTCTCCTGATCGTTCAGACTCTGTTTTTGCCCTCAGAGACCCGTTGTTCAGCGCCGCCGCTCTGGAAGTGGCGCTCCTCCGAGAGCTTTCCGACGCCCTGGTGCGCAGCCTGTTCCCCCATCTGTCTGGGGCCAAGAAACCAACCGTTGTGCCTTAAATGAGATCATTGCCTTAAAGGGTAAGGAAGCGCTAAATCATCTCTCGTACAGTAACACGGTGCCACACGAGCACTAAGCCTCTTCACTTCTTTTCAGAGTGAATTCTGTGTAATCCCTTATTGTCGGCAGCATTATAGAGCTTAGAGAGGTATTTTAAGGTATGTAAAAGAATGGATTTTCCTGCTGTGATCCTCCAATTTCCTTTAGGGATTTGTCACTTTTTTATATAACAGCGGATACAATGTTTTTATCTCTGGAGTTTTTGCTGTAGGGGAAGGTTTAGGTTTTCATCTGAAGGCAACTCGGCAGGTCGGTGTCATACTGAGTTTCCTTCTGGTGCTTTCAACTTGAACATAACTGGGTCGAATCACTATAACTTTCAACACAGCGTGAATGGAAATGACTGCAGGTGTAGATCAGGCTCCAAATGCATGGATTAGGAGGCTGGTAGACCAAAGAAAAGAGTAATTTTATATAAAATGCAGAAAGAATCGTCAAACAGACGGTTTTACAGATTTAAAAACTCTACAAATAGGAGTTAAAATTGCTTTAGTTCGATCAAATTTTCAAATGCTATATTTTTTCTGCCTTTTTTTCCTCCTTCTACAAGAAAACGTAAAAAAATTATGAGAATAAAAGTAATAAAATTACAAAAACAGCCATGAATTTACAAAATAAAGTCAAAATTACCAAAATATAGTCATAAAGTTGTGAGAATACAAGTAACAAAATTACAGGAATAAAGTCTTAGAAGAGAATAAAGTTGTAATATTATACTTAATGTAATGTAAATTTATTTTTGTGTTATTTCAACTTTATTGTTGTGTGACTTTATTCTCGTATTATTTTGAATTTATTCAAATTTTATTTGTTTTTCCTATTTTCTCAATAATTCCTAATATTTTGCTATGCCTTCTCTTTTAATAAGCATTGGCTCTTTTCCAACACCTGGGCTGCTAATTGAGAAAATACTCTGACAAAAACCAGCAAAAGCTTTCCTCTCTAAATATTTAAATATTTCCTACTTCTCCAATCTCCTGCTGGTATTTTATAGGCAAAATGTTACTTTAGGAAGAAACAGCAACTGTTTTAAAGGCTCACAACCTCCAGTCCAACAGGGGTGATGCTTAAGGTCATGTGAATTGAAAAATATATATATATTTTACAAGTTAGCAGCCATGTTTCAGAAGTGAAAGTAATCCTTAACGAGGACATGGCTGACTTATTCTGCTCATGCTTTCATTTCCTTTAATGATGGCGGTTGGACGAAAAGAGGAACGTCTCGCTCCTTTTAATCTTAAACTGAAAACAAGACCATTTATTACCAAGATCAGAACTCTTTATCTTTCAGAGAGAATTGCAGATTGAGTGCAAGACAATTACCCATACCTGGGTGGAAATATCTGCCCCTAAATCTTCATGTAAGACCCATTTCACAGTAGATTAAAACCTCAACACTGGATTAAAAATGAGCCATAAACTGTGAAGTCTCCTGGTCTTCCTTCTGCTGCATATTAACAAGGCAGCGGTTTCCCTTTTATGCTTTTTTAAAATGCTGAAAATGTCTGTGGTGGGTTTTAGTGGTTTTGTGTCGGAGTTCTGGGATGGAAGTGATGCCAGTTACTGATTGAGTTAATCTAGAATTGATTGATTGCACTGATGATTAATTGACAAGCAGACATTTCCTTAAAAACCTGAGATTTTCTCTTTATACGAATGCTTAATTTTTCCTAACATGCTGAATTAAAAAGAAATTTAACATTTTTTTTCAGTTGTATTACATTCTGTTTGAATAAAGAGATAAATAAGATTTCCTCACATTATTAAACTTCGACATATTTATGTTTTATGCATACTGAGTAGCATCCAGCTGTTCTTATGCAGTCTTTTTTAAATAAATCAGCTGGGTCAGGGGAGAAATTAGCATTCAAGGCTACAACCTGCATCTCTCCTCTTATGGTCAGTGTATCCTGCATATTGTCTCTATTTTAAATAAAATAAATCATATTTATAAAATAAAACAAAACTGGAAACACTTAAGTTGCAGAATAGAAAACAAAAAGATGAAAATAATAAAATGTGGCACACTAATTTCCTAACGATTGTTAAAACTTTGCTCGATGGAGAGCATTAAAGCTGCAGCATGTAACTTTTACACGAAATACATTTTTAACATTTTTGTTAAAGCCAAGTGATGGCAGTATGATAAGAGACAGAACAATCTCCTCCACCTAATCCCTGAGGTGCTATTGTTGTCATTTGCAGAAATTTCCGACCAAAAATATCCAATTAGAGCCAGGAGGTGGGTCTTAGCGCTGTCAATCAGTTCTGTGAATGTGCTGCTAATGGCTCAGAAGCAACTCAGAATGTGTTTTCCACCTTTGTCTTTGTCCATGCTAACTAGCATTAGCATTCATGACATGCTGTGCTACCTGGGAGTTAAGTGAAGGCTGAGTAAAGATGCACTGCACACTTAAATTATGCATCACTTTTTCCTGCAACTTAAAATCCAAATAAAATACATTAAAGTTTACTGATAAGGGGAAGCCTGTATGGTTACTTCAGCAGGAACCTGAGATAGGATCAGTGTGCAGCAGGACATCCTTAACGGTACACAATGTCTGCATAGAAATCTCCTTCACCTGCTTCCTGATGCCGATAAGCAGCAAAACCACCGACAGAGTCTCTTTCACCACAAGAGAGCTGAAACTGATGGTGGAGCTGCAGAAACATTTCACCAAAAAATTTAAAACTGCAGGGAGAAACTGCACTCAGACCTTGATAAGAACCCACATTATACTTTTAGACATTTTGCCCTGTGCTATCAGAGTCAAAAGTTATGCAGATGAAGAACTGAATAAAAATGTGGTTTCTTATCAAGGTCTTTGCAAAGTTTACTCACAGTTATTTTAAGCTTTTAAAAAGCTTGAGTTTTCTCCTTTTTAAAATGTTGAGTACTAGTTAAGTGTTGCCTGTTCTCCCCAATCAGACTGAGTTTAGGACCTGTCGCTAACGAAACATTCTCCAGTTTTCTCAAACCTAAAGGTTTCATATGAATAAATGTTTTAATAAATTATTCAAAACATTGTGTATATTTTCTCAATCTCAATTTAAAACGCTTTAATTATGTAGTTTTTTATTTACTTTTTTTTCAAATTTGTTGTAAACTTGTAGTTTCTGTGCAAATGTCAAGAACTATAAACAAACTAAAAGGCAATAACACTAATTTTCTGACGTTAAATGTAATTTTTCAAGCATGGAGGCTTCAGTTGCCAGTTTTCAAAATATATTAATAGTTTAAATCGGAGCATTAAAGGTGACCTCTGATGCTTTACTGAACAGTTTAGGTAAAACATGTTTATTACTTTTGTTTATAGAAGCCGCTAAAAGTCAGATAGAAGTAGAAATTGTGCAAATAGTGAATTTTGCATAATCAATTCGCTTTAAAAAAGCCTGATTATCATAAAAATCTTGTGTTTCGAGAATTTCCATAGATTTGAGACTGTAAGTTAGAGGCTTCCTGGTGCTTGTCTGTGCAGCGCTGGGCCTTATAGTGAATTGGCTCTCTGACCCCGACAACCTGAACCAGCTGGTGGTGAATCAGCTCGACGGAGTCGCTCTGAAAAGCTCTGCAGAGGAGCTGCACGTATCTGACCCAGATCGCGCCTCCGTTTCTTCGCGGGAGGGCGAAGGCGACGAGGAAGGCAGTGAAGTGTGAGTCGCTGTCATCTCTGCATCCCGCTGATCTGACCTAGCGTTACTGAGGCTCAAAGAAGAAGCTGCTACTGCTGCTTCAGCCGCCATCTGTGTTTAAAATTGGATCAGATTTGATTTTGTTTCTGTGTTACATCCCAGGAATTTGCCTGGAGCAGAGAGTTCAACTGGGACTTCATTCACGTTTAAAAGGAAAGGTATGTTTGTTGAGTTTTGTGCTGTCTTTCTGACTTCCTGTTATTTGCATGTTTCAGTGTTTCAGAACATTAAACTTATTTAAATATTCATCAAAAACAACACATTAAAATGAAATAATCGTCAACTAATCTAGATAACTGGAGCATACAGACTCAAAAAAGGCAATTTGTTGAAAGAAAACATATTCAGAGCAGTAATTGAATCACAACTGTACAAAAAATATACATTTTGCATTTAAGATGAAAACATCTTTTTGTCTGAAAATATGTTCCACCAAAAAGTCAACAAGTGGCACAGTTCAGCTTCACCTGTTCAGATTTAGTTTTAGTTCAACTTTACTGAACATAATCTACTAAAAGAATAAAGACAAACAAAATGAATGGAAAAGAAAAGCAAATAAAAGGTGAACAGTAATGAGGCATATTTTCATGCTTAAATATTTACTAAAGGAAAGCTGCAGCATTACATTCCAGGCAATAAAATATTTATTCTCTTACTTATTTCCATCCTTCAGTGTATTTCTAATATTGCATGAAAATGGCTGAAGTTGTTACATAAAAATCTGTAAAATGTGCCATTTTTACAAATCTGAAATAATCATTAGTTGCAGCCCTAATAATCTTTGACTAATATTTAAATGTTCTGAAGCACAGAAATGTGAAAGAGATGTAGGAAATCAGAAAGAGTGCAAACACGTTTTTGCGCTACTGTAAGTGCGTTGCAGATTCTTCAACTGTTTGATGAAACACTTTTGAGATGTCAGCGGCGACATTTCAATTCTTTACTGGCCGGTTTTTCCATGCACAATTAGTCCTGTTTGTTCGTCCAGACAGCTCATTACGAAAGCTGCAAGCTGAATGCCAAATAAGTCATAGTTTTCTCTTTGAACTGAAAGGAACCCAACAGTTTTAATGTTATAATTAATGCAATTTGTTCGACTATTACATTGATAACATTGAAGGTCTGAATACTAATCATGCTTCTTTTTCCTCGCTTTCTTTTTCTCTTTCCATCTACTGTTGACTTTGTCACAAATCCTGGTTGATTTTAAACCAAAAATAAGAGTTAAGGAGAGATAATTTATTCACTTTATGCATAGATACGTTTGGGGGAAACGCAGAATTGTGCAAAGAATCATTCTTAAGATTTTATTTTTGTATCAAACCACCACAAACTTTTAATGTATTTACAGGTTTTATGCAGACGCTGGCAGAGTACAGTTTGACTTAAGAGAGAGGAGCGATACTTTTACTTGAGTAAAATTTCTGGATTTTTTTATCCACTGAATGAAAAGCAAATATGTTTTAACCAAAAATCCATCAGACACAGTCACCTGCAGTTCTTGTTAAAGTTTCATAAGTTTTTTTATTCAAATAAACAAATTTTGAAAAATTTTCATTGTGCTATTTTTGTTACTCATTTAAATTATTATCATTTATGTCCTTAAAATGCCACATTTTCCACTTTGGTCCATTCGATTATGCAATTTTTAAATATTAAATGATCAGTTACTCAGTACAGGAGAAGTTTTTTACTTTTTTACTTCTACTTGAGTAAAAATATGTTGAAGTAGTGCTACTCTTACTTGAGTATAATGTTTGAGTACTAAGGATGATGATGAGTAATTGGTACTGAATTGGTCAAAATTGGAATTGGCAGGTTTGGTTTTTGAAAATCGGTAATCTGTGATCGGCCAGAAAACTATCAATGCATCTCCACTGATCCATCGTTTCTAGCTGCAATAACTGACTAACTTTCAGTACAAAGATGACTTCGGTTTCACTTATTTATTTATTTATTTATTTATTTATTTATTTATTTATTTTAAGGTCAGAAGTTAAGGGAAGGATGGTCCAAATTTATGGACAAGATGAAGTCAAAGAAAGCCAGGAAGAAGGAGATGAAAAAGATGGAGCAACAGCTGATTCTGAGGATCATGGAGACCCAGGAAGACGGGTCCGACGATGAGGACGGCAGCAGCAAAGACGGCTCGGCCGCCAGCCAGGACGACTCAGACAGAGTGAGGCGGCCATGATGCTTGTGACGTAACACGCTGCTGGAGGGCTTGTGAAAGAAAAGTGTTTTTGCCCTCTAGCGGCGCGAGATTTCCAGACATAGACAACAACATGTCAGAATATCTGTCAAGTTACCGTCAGAGTAACTTGACAGATATTCTGTCAAGTTACTCGGGAGATGGCAGACGTCATTATATTGTAATGTGATTTTACAGAAATATACTAACACCGGGCGGGAAAGAGGGATAAAATATGGTAGTTTCCTGGATAAATATGGTAGTTTTCCAGGTGAAATATGGTAGTTTTCCAGCTAAAATATGGTAGTTTCCCGGGTAAAATATGGTAGTTTCCCGGCCAAAACGGGAGATTTGACAGGTAAATGAAGACAACATTGCAGCCTAAGTGATCCATGTCCTATTTTCTGTCAAATCGTATTTTGTTTGGTCTTTCATGCTTCCAAATATATGCGCCTTGTATGTGATCTCCAGTGTGAAAAGCAAACGACCTAAAAGTGTCCCGCATGCGCAGTAGAGCGCCTAATAACGTCACACAGAGCGAGCGCTCAGTGTTCTGCCAACAAGAAGAAGTAGTGCTCAGTGTTTGCGGAAGTAAAAGTGGATGCTAATGATGGCCGACCGTTCAGATTAGGTAAACATTTGAAAAAAATCGGATATGTATTGGATATCCACATGGCCTGGGTCACATTTGAAGAAAAATATGACCTGTGTTGTCATGAAAAGATCAACTAGTAAAGTAAAGAATCAGAATTGGGTCACTTGGGGTTCAGTGTGAATGCTGTTAAACCCGCCATGTTCATTATCTCATTTCCCCTCCCTTCGATCAGGACGACAGCGATCTGGACGAGTACCTGGCCAGCGTCCAGGAGGACATGTTGGAGTTCAAGCTTTCTTATGAGATGTGGTGCGTTGGCTGCTGGACTGTCAGCATCCCTCATGTGAGTGGCTGAAGACATCGTAAGGCTCTTATCTGCCTGCCGAGGCTCGCTAATGTCTGAGCCACGCTGTTGAGCAGTCGTTAACTCTTGTTTCAGGCCGACTGGGAGGATGACGAGCTAATCTTCACCATTCACTTGGAGGAAAAGGACAGCCCTGAGAATTTACACTGGGACATCAAGAAGACTTACATGGATGTTGTTTATTTCCGCAACAGATGGCAGGTAAAGCCCCGCAAGCAGAGCCGCAATACATTTTGTTCTTCCTAATTACAGCATTTTCCTGATTGTGGGGCACTGGCAGGTGTTTCAGGAGCTTCCTCATTGTGTATGTGCCACTGTGGCCAAGATGGATGACAAAAACAGCTTTGAGCCGCTGAAAGGCTCGTGTGTAAAGCCAGTTCAGACTATTTACCATATGGCTAAGAATCAAACGCAGCAGTTTGCTCTTTTGGCTGATGCAATGTAGCGCCAACCTGTTGGAAAACATTTTTTTGCCAGTAACTTGATGTCTGTGCAGTGAGCGATGAAAAGCCCACTGGAATTGTTGCACTCAATTAAATTTATTTCTTGCCTCTTCCATAGCTTGTTTTGCCATAAACCACAAAAATGCAGGCAGGAATGTGAGAACAACGCATCTGTTTCGTATAATAAGGGGGATGAAGTTACTGCCATGCCAGAAAGCTCTTTCAAAACTGCTGCTCTAGTTTTTTCTGCTGAATAAGGAGCTTTCAATGAACAACTCCTCTGATCAGAAGATATTGATCAGGAGCAACTAATTGATACCCTAGAGGGGAGATTCTGAAATTAGCCTCTTTTGAGATAAGATCAGGGCCTTATCCATCTGGCTCATTGATGATGTACTTTGTCTGATTGAGTGATTGTAGTGAAAACTCCTGAAGATGTTTTTTCTAGGTCTGACATAATGACGTCCTAATTAAAGCGCAAATTGAGTCTTTAATTAGAGACAATTTGCACAATGAACTGCAGCTACCAGTTCATTGTGCAGCTACAATGAACTGGTAGCTGCACACCAGTTCATTGACCACTATTCATTAATTTGGGGTATTTTTCTCTGGGTTTCCACCAGAAAACTTCTTCATCCTGGTGATAGGGGGCGCTAGGACTGTCAACCAGTTGTTTTTTGAGTTAACAATTTTTTCAAAGTTGACAGGAAATTTGAAAATATGATTATGTACTGTGAATAATGTCTTCCAGTAACGCAAAATTACCTAAACACCAACTACAAAGTCTTTAAAAAAAGCAAACATAAAGGTTTTATACTTTTATTTGGGTCTCCACTGCTTCTGAAATGCAACCCAGACTTTTTTTGGAAATAAGTAAATTCTTTTTTGTTGCTGGGAAAATGAGCCGTTTCAAAAACCTGCCAAATGTTGAGTCACAATCGACAGGCACTGCACCGTCACCTAGCAACAAAAGCTGAGGTCCAGCATGTTTGGTCAGCTGGTGCTACAATGGCTGCTGGAAAATAGAAGAGTTTAGTTGTTAACTTACTGTCAAGAATTTACTTAATGCATTCTTGTTGTGCAGGAGACTCCACTTCTGCTTTTCAAAGATTTATTGGTTTTATATTTGTGAGCAGCTATTTTCACATGTGAGTGTCGTGGCCAGCAGCGGCTGATCTTGATTTAAAGATCAGAATAGGCAGAGATGAGCAAAGTGAAATCTCATTATCTAAGTTTCATCTCTGTGCAAAAAATGTAATGAAATAGAATGTAAATGTAAAACTCCTGTCGTTGATTGCTGAATAAATTGAATCAAATTATTGTTTGTTACATTTTGCCCACCTTTAATATTTTATCTAAATGGTGATATTTATATTTCAGGACTCCACCAGCCTTCCCTCCATCTTCACCCTGGAAGGCTCTGAGGTCAGCGCTGAGGGGAAAGAAGAAGCCACAGCCTCAGCTGAGCACTTCCTGCAGGTCCGAAAGCTCAGATCACGCAGATCAACATTTAAAGAGCTTTGAGTGAACGTTTTGTCTCTTTCTCTTGCAGGAGTTGGTATCTGATGCCATGATCGGCCGCACTCAGGCTGTTTTTCAGTTCCTGTGTCCACTCGACAAGCTGCTGGACAAGGAGGAGCATTATGCAGGCGTGTGGGGGATTCTGAGCGGTCTGGCCTACTTCCTCACTCCAGGCCAAGAGGAAGAAAAGGTGATAGGTCACTGCAGCTTTCATGTCCCTTATCCTCAGAACAACTGTTAGCGTAAATGTTTAGACTGTCCACAGAACTTTGTGGAGAAGGAAAACTGCTCATCAATGATGAATCATTAATGATGATGATTCATCTGGTAAGTTGATGAACTTGAGATTTGTCTTCAATGTACTACTACAGAAATGTTTCCACTCAGTTTAAAATTATTTTGACAATTAATTGGATAAAAAAATATATATATATATTTTTTAGTTTACCAAATGCAAATCAACAAATGATCCAGCTCCTTATTTGAATAGGAAAATCAACATTTTAATAAAAATGCAAAAATGTAGTGTTCTTTTGTGAAGTAAAAATTGTGTTATTATTTCTTTTAAGAATTTTATTTTAATTCTTTAGTCATTTAACACTAGTATTGTTTAGTCTGTTAAACCGTGTAGGTCAAGGAGTCTTTGAAGAATCAGTTAGATAGGTTTCCTTTTGACCTCTCCTTGGAAAAGTTCCAGTAGGTTGTCAGTGACTAAAATCAGGCGCCAGTGTTTCTTAACAGATAACAATAAACAGGTTAGGTAATTATAGTGAGATGGAATAAACACTAAGGCTTAACAAATTCCTCCATTAAATGTCACAAGCTAAGGCTACGTGCTGAGTGAACGTACAAAGTCTGATAATGTTCTTGATATGCAAAATTGTTCCATTAGTAAACCAGATTTTTTGAAATGCACCTATTTTGGAATAAAGATGTTTATCATCTGAACAATTAACTTACCCTAAGGATGGATATTGCACTCTCTCTATACCCTGTTAAGAGTGACTGTGCATTAACCTGTTCGACTGGCTCTGGGCCAGTGAGTGACCACATTGTATAGAGAGTCCTATATATTGAGAGCTTGCAGCTCCAAGTCGGAACTCATTGTAGGTACAGCTGTTGTGTTGTGGTTACTGTGTGTTCTCCGTTTGCAAACGACAGAGAAATAAAAGAATTTTGCTCTTTGCCATTTCCCAGAGTCTCAAGCCAGATCTGTTACTATAGATTAGATATTGTTTTTTCTACACCTTTAGTGAATGTTTGATCATTAGTAGCTAAAAAGAAATACTTCTAACATTAACATGTGAATAGCTCAGCTTTTTCTACATCAAAACAGTGTAGAGCTGATCTGTTGATTGTTTTATTGGTCTTTTCAGTAGTTTTGTCATTAAAAATGATAAAACTGTTTATCTGTACCACCATTATTTACCACTCCAGAATACATCCCACTTCTGGTTCTTAACTTTGGAACAAAATCAAATTTTATTGAGTCTGCAGCCAAAAGCTTAGAGCACCGTCAACATGCGCGCGTGTGTGTGTTTAACAGAGCTGGTTGCTGCTGCTGATAGCCATGCGGCCTGCATGCCTCCGTGTGTTTGCTGGGCTGCAGCAGGTTGCTCATCCATGTAGGAACTAAAATAGAAGCACGTTCATCTCTGGAGAGGGAGCACATTTGTCAGATCCACAAAAGCGGCTCACTGACCTGCAAACCCGACCTGGTGCAGCAGAACATCACAAGGTTGATGTTTCTCCTCTGTAATGGTTCAGGGCTCTGCAGGACGAGTCACACCTCTTGAGGTTTTTCACATTTTATCATGCTACACATTCAAGCTTTGTGTTTTACTGGGATTTTAATCTGATAAACAGAAGTGGAAGGAAAGCAATTTTTTTTAAAAAATGTAAAAAAAAATACCTTTACAACAGCCATTATAAATAGAAAAGGAAAAAAAATCTCTGAAATTTTTTGGAAAAACAAGGAAATGTCTGAGTTTGAAAAGTTGAAAATTTGGTGGAAAAATTCAGAAATATTTTGATTAATCTTGAAAATTTTCTAGAAAAAAATGAGAAAATTTCCAAGTTTGAAAAGTCAGAAATTAGTTGGAAATGACTAAGAAATTTTGAGGTTAATTTTACATTTTCTAGAAAAGAATATGTGAAATTTTAGTTTGAAAAGCTGAATTTTTTTCTTGTACAATTTTCGGAAACTCAGGAAATTTCCTAAAGTCAAAAATATTCAACATTTGAAACTTTGAAATTTTAGTTTTTCTAGAAAATGTTTGAGATAAATCTAAAAATTTCTGAGTTTCTTAGCAGAAATCCTTGTACTTCACTTAAAAAGAGTCTTCAAACACAGTTATGGGCTTATATGTTAATTTATCAATTCAATGACATTTTTATCTGTATGTTTTGAAGTTATGTCAATGTAGAGACAACTAGATATAATTCTTTCATGGGTTTTATTCTGGCACAACCAATATTTTGTCATCATTTATGATCTATATATGTCTCAAAATGAAAACGAGTTTAACACCTCTGGTTTAATGTGTTTGTGTTAAAATGTGCAAAGCAAAAAAAACATATTAGAAGTCATTTTGGGTCTGGCTTTAAAACCTGATGAAGTTGGAAGCCTGCCTCTGATTTTGAAGTGTTTTTTTTTTTAGGTTTGTGTCTTTAATTAATTATGAAGGCTGTTTCCTCAGGGTCTGCTGTCTGTCACATCCAGATTGTTTTTGTTTTCTTTGCAGAACTCAAGCCTGCAGTCAGAAGTCCCCAAAGAAAACGCACTGCCATCTCCACATCCTGAGTCAACCTCCCTCTCTGCAGAAAATCATTGTAATTCCACTCCTCTTCAGAACGAATCCCCGCTCCCACAGATCGTTTTCTCCCACTACAACAATCCTCCAAAACAGCCTGAGGAAGCAGAACCGAACCCACATGAAAACTGCCTCCAGGACTCTGATAACACCTTAACCTCTCACTTCAAAATGATCAAGGGACACAGCACAACCGGGTCGCAGGAGTTCCTGTCCTCCTCGAAGGCCAACGCGGACGAGGAGCCGCCTGATGAGACGCAGCGGGCGGCCGCAGAGGGGCCATCGCACCTCAGCTGCAGCTCAAAGTTGAATAAAAAGGAGCAGACGTGTTTCAGGATGTCAGGTGCATCGGAGAAGACGAAAGGAAAGGAGACAATGCCGGGCGCTCTGCAGAGAGGAGACGACTCTCAGGGTCAGAGAGGTCAAGGCAGCTCGGAGCAGCTGGAGTCAACAAAAGCCATTTTTGAGCTGCTGAAAGAAATATCAGGTTTGTTTACTCTTTAATGTCAGATGATGTGCTCATGTGGACTTCACAGCAGGGCTTGAAATCTGCCGTTTCTGCTATTATCTTCTTTTTTTTCTATTGATTTCTTCTTTTTTCCTGCTGAAGTCTTGACAGCTGGTTCATTTCTGGGGCGGAACAAATAAAATCGCCACCCGAAAGCAGAGAAACTGTTCTCAAGTGCGAGTGGCACCACTTCAACATATTTTTACTCAGAAGTAAAAAGCAGAGATCCAAGAAATTACTAGAGAGTAATTGGTAAAAAATCTACTCTGAATAACTGATCAAATTATCAATCGTTTATTATTTTAAAATTACATAATCAGATGGACCGAAACATAAAGGGAAATTCCAAACCAGTCTCTTTCAATAAAAAAATGTATAAAACTTTAGCAAAAACTGCAGGTGTGTCTGTTTGGTAAATTTTTGGTTAAAATGTGTTTTTATTCATTCAGTGGGAAGAAAATCCAGAGATTTTACTCAAGTAAGAGTAGAAATGCTTCATGATGAAAGTACTGAAGTAAAAGTAAAAAATAAATTATGGTAAAAAAAATAAATAGTTTTTTTAAACCTTTTTTACTCGTGTAAGTGTAATTGAGGAAATGTAACTAGTTACTACTGGACTCTGCCTGTAAGGACCTGAAGCCTCAGGAAACGTTGCCTCAGGAATCCTGCAGAGAAAACAGACTCTTCATTAATCAACACGTGTTATTTTTAGTGCGGTTTGTTTTCATGAGGCCTGGGCAGCGCTTTCATTTTCAGAGGAAATTGAGAGCTGACAGCTGGTTGCCTGGAAAAATAATGTATTATAAAAACACTGTTAAAACTAAAAACTTCTCGCAGTACGAGGTGAGGACAGAAATCATGCAGTCGGTAAAATATAAAATGAAAGCAGCAGCTACAGAAACATGTTTTCATAATGTAGTCTCAGCAAATAAATAAGTTGTGTGATGAATTTTCAACCTCAGGAAAATTTCACTGTTAAATTAATTTTATAATTAACTCACACTGTGGCTGTTTGTCGTGGAAATAGATGTGGCTGCAGTGATCCGAAATACTTGCCTGTCAGAGGCCACTTACTCTCTCCAAAGGAAGCAGAGATGTTATTTCCCCATTTTACATGCATTTCTGGTCAGAGTACCAGTAAACTAAAATTTGTATAAAAATAATTGTTTGTACAAACAATTATTTTTGTGATGATTTAATTTGTCAAATAACTTATAGTGATTGACACGATCAAATGCCTTAAAGGGATCAATCAGTTCCCAGCTTGGCTTTGAAACCAAATTGATTATCTGTTGTTCTGCTCACATTTGGAAATGTATCGAACGGCATATTTAAACTTTGCACTGGTAAATTTTTCATAATCTAGGAGAGTCCCATCTCGGTCTACTTGCTCCTACCCACATCTTATATGCCTGTTTAGTTTCATTTTATGAAATGAGCGAGAAAGATCATTGATCTTTTAATTGGTTGCATCTGTTTAAGTTGTTGATGCTAAAGGTGTTTTTTCAATCCGTTAAATCAAAGGAGGTAACATCTTTTCCACTTTGGCTTCATATTTTCTGGATGTTTATCTAATTTGAGTTCAGTAAAAGCAATATTGATATTTCCTGATTGGAAAAGGTTTGATTTTTATTCTCATGACTGCAGTTTTATAATTTCATAAGCGTCACCTTTCTTCTTTCACAGGAAACTCCATCCTGATAAACATTTTTGACGCCATATTAAAACCTGTGATGCCCATTTTGAAGAAGTAAGTCAACAATTTATGTTCTTTCACTGGAAAGAAGACCAAAATTATTTGGTAAAATTTGTTTTTGCAGTATATTAAGTTAAAAAACAACATGCAAACAAATACAATCTCTCATCAAATTATGAAAGAAATTATTTTACCAAGTAATTTTTATGTAGTTTTTTTAACCACACTTGAAATGAGACAAAATTAACTTACAAGTCACAAGAGTTTCAGTAAGATATAGGAGCTTGTTTTAAGCTAATAAGTCCTTGATATTGATGAAAAGTACCAGTTCAATTGAAAGATTATTTAACTTTAATCAGGATATTTTTCCCATGATACAAATGAAATCATCTGCCAGCACTTTTTCATCAATATTAACAAAGTATTAATTTAAAACGAGCCCATAAATGTTGCTGAATAGTTACTTGTTAGTTTTGTGTAATTTCAAGTGTACTAATATATATATATATATATATATATATATATATATATATATATATATATATATGAGACCAAATTTACTTTGTGAAATTTTGTGTTTATTGCAGTGTTATTATTTTTTTCTGTTTCTTTGCAGGAAGATTAACTCTTTCCTGAACAAGTTGAACCCGACGGAGGAGCAGATGGCGGCCTACATCGACGCTCTGCGCAGCAAGCTGTGGTCGGAGACCCAGCGGGTCACCGCTCCTCTTCCTCGCACCGACGAGGAGAGGAAGGAAACCCGAGAGCGAGCGCACGACCTCATCAACGCTCGATGTAGCCCGTCTCTTCCCGCTCTCCATTCAGACGCCTTCGCGTTGCTTTGGGGGAAAACCTGACTCCTGTCTCCTCTCTGCAGATTCAAACTATCTTGTCCTGAAGAAGACGGACGTGGAGTCGGTTTTTAATATCTTCCAGAACAAAGAGGAAAACAAAACTCTGATCTGTGTGAGTATCTCATCCTGTCTGCTTCCCTCCGTCTCTTTTCACTGTAAAACATGTCTGCCTGTGTTTTTCAACAGATGCTACTCGCGTTCCTGTTGAGGGAGTTTCTGCCAAGCGATCCCTCGCTGCAGATCACTGCTGCGATTCTTTACAAAGTGACCAACCACACCAACTAAGCTGTGAAACCTGCCTTTATTTTAATGTGCAACCATTTTTAAAAAATAATAATTTTTGTAATAATTAATTGCCTTAATGTTTGGGGTCATGTGTGCATAAATGTGAAAGAAGTTTCCATTTTGTGTGTGATTATTTTGTACCGCAGACACAATGTGAATGTTAGTTTCTTCTTGTTAATGCCTGAAATCAGGAACTTTATCTGTGAGTCAGAATCTTCTGGTAACTGACGATCTCAGGGAGGAAAAAGTTTACCTCTGTTTCTGTTTTCCAGGTGTCGTCACACATATTTTGTTTTCTAAAATGGTTTGCCACTTTAAGCACTTTGTGCTAAAGGTGTTTGCTTGCTTACAAAAGGAATCTGATTCAGGTATTTTTGAAAATCTTGCTGCCTCTCACAAAACTTGAAGTAAATATGTAAAACTTGAAAATGTATTCAAAATAAAATACGTATTGATAAAATATTGGCTATTTATGTTTTTCCTCATTTATTTAACATTTATTTCATAAAACCCCATTGAGATTCACATCCTCTTTTCCAAGGGAGCAACAAATACAACACAAAAATATTTATTTTTTTAGTGATTTTAGTTTTTTTAACCATCAATTCATATTTGTTGGAAATGTTTTAGAATTTTGTTTTAGTTATGGTCATGACATTAACATGTTAATTCTTATTAATTACATAAATTTTAACACATTCAACATTTCATGTAATTATGATTTTTATTATTTATTTACTTACAAAGGTTTTGTTCCTCTACTCCAGTAACTCTGCAAACAAATAGTTGCTTCTTTCAACCTTAAAAATCCTTCAAAAACCACAGAAGAAGAAAACCATAACTCCTTTGTGACTCCTCCTGGGCTCCACAGCTGTGTGCACACAGACTTTACGCCACTCCAACTTCCTGATTGTCCCCTGGAAGCAACAGGAATCAAACAGGCCTCTCCAGTCGCTGCCGCCATCTTTGTCGGCTGTCATGGTTACTTAAGGGAGAAACAAAACCATCGTCTTCACTTTGCATCACAACAGCTTCACTCGTAAGAATGCTGCTGCGAGGGACATCACACCCGAATCAGTCACTTAGCAAGTAGTCCTGGAGAAAGCTTCTGCTGATGTGCAGAAGGCTTCAGGGCGTCCATGGATGTTGTTTCCATAATGACCAGGTGTCAAAAAGAGCAGCGAAGAAAACACTTAATAAAAAAACAAAAATGAGACTTACAGACTTATCTGGTTAAAAATATGGGTTCTACACCAGTGTTTGTTACTATATTTACCTAGTAACTAAAAAAAAGCTTTTAGGAGAGTTTTATTGTTGTATTTTAAACTTTTACCTGGGTGACTTAATTACTTCATATTTAATTAAATTAATTACTTAAATGTAATTAAATATGAGCAGATACCACCCCCCAGTTAAAATTGACTGTATAAAAGAAAAAGAAAATCTAAAAAAATAACTTTTTTTTGGCAATATTTCCGACAAGCCACTGCATTCATGTCTTTTCAGCTCTTTGAACTCTTCTAGTTGACTATCTTTAGACATTGCTGCAGCATTCTTTGTCTACATAATTCTGGGAATATAAAGGGAGTGTTTGCTGCAAGAACAAAAACAACTCAATGTTTTCTAGGAACTTTGCACCCAATCTGGCTGGTTCTGCCTGTGAGGGAGTGTCACTTAGAAATGTAGAAACTAGCAGTGTTGTGTGGGTGTGTCTTTTGAGTGAAGATGCATTATTAGATTTCAAGCAGCACTGCTCAAAACCACATAAAATATAAATGGATTGGAGGTATTTATGTTTCTAGCATTAATTTATTATGAGTGACATTGTGTCGCTCTAAGATCACGTTACATGTTTGTTTTCATTTTTTCAGAAAATGTTCTCTTCTGTTGTGAAAATCAGTTTCTGTAGATTATATAAAAGCTTTAGATTTTCTTGAAAAAAAATCTAATTTCAGTGTTTTATTTAAATCATTATGGTTTTATGCTACATCTGGTTCATATGCTTTTGGTTTGAATGAGAAACTTTGTGACCATTTTAAAAAGAAACAGTGCTTGTCAAAATGATTCAAGCTTTTTTTAATTACTTTTACAAATCAGTCATGATCAACAAAATGCTGCATTTTTTTAGCAAAATAAATCACAAAAACCCTTTAAATGTTAAGGTTAAATCCTGGAGGACAACTTGTGTCCATTTGCAAGTGAGACAACCAGCGTCCATCTAAAGTCACACAGAAACGGTGACTGCTTTAATTGCAACCAGAGGTACCTCCAATGATTACTGATTTGAAGGCGATGAATATTGATGCAATCACTTATGTCATATTTAAAATTTTTATTTAATTTTCTTCATCTTGTGGAAATCAGTAGTTTTGTTTAAAAAAAAAGGCAAATTTAGCAGTCTTAGCTTTGATTTGTAAACGCTATAAAATTAATAAAGCATAGAAGAGTGTGAATACTTTAATAAGCACTGTACATTGCTATGCCAAAGCATTCACAACCCTGGAATTGATGTACATTTGTATTCAAGCCCCTGATTTGCTTTGTCGGTTTGAGTATGTCTTTGTCCATCTGAACATTAAAAGTACTATATTTGCTCATGCTTCACTGTAAAAAGACATTTTTACGAATAAATACCATTCTAAGTCGTTCCCTTATAGCTGCAGGCCTCTTCAAACAGAACAAATCCAGTTTGCTGCAGTTGCTCCTCCGTGCCGGCAGGGAGCAGCGCTGTGACCACGGAGCAGCAGGCAGTCCGCTTTAATCCAAGATGGCTGCGCCCTGAAGGATGCTGCTGACAGCGTGAAGGGTCGGGACAAGTAACAGGTATGAAAACACGGAGGTTATTGTCGTTTTAGCGGCGTTATTAATCACTCTGGAGGAGAAGAAAGTGAGTATTATAGAGGTTTGACTTTCAGAGTCGGTGATTGTTGTCTGTTGGGCCGGTGGATGTAAAAATGTGGCTCATTTGTTTCACCATCAGTACAAAACGTGTCCAGGTGGTATTTTAGGAGAAGCTCTGTAGTTATTGGTCGTTTATGAGGGTTTAAAAAATCCTCCTGTTTTGATATAATTTGTGTTTGTTTACTGGAAGCTTAACAGAGTCAAGTTTTATACTGATTTATTTGAACAAATGTATCTCGGACTTAAAAGCTGTGAATATTGGCACCTTTTGAAAGCTGCAGAGCCTTCAAAGAATAATCATTGCAGGAATAAATAAACGCAGAACGAGGAACTGGGTAAAATTTTCTGCCACAGGACGAACGCCTTCATTCAGCGTGGAGAGATCAATTATCCTCAGAGTAGATATAAAGACAAACAGCTCATTCCTCCTCCAGTGCTTTTCTCTTTCCAGTATATTATAACCCAAACAGACAATTATTGAGACACCGCGTAAAGTTTTTCCAACTATAGCAACCAAGCAGGATTAGTGTCTTAGAGGAGGATTACTTCCGGTTGGGGAGGATAATGTCTCACCTAGATCCATTACCATGGTAACCAGGTACCGCTGCACGGCACATCGCAAATATATACCCGAATATATGCGTGTTTGCAATATTTATGTAGTAAAAGACAGTTTATAGACAAATACTTGTTGACCAATATATTCCAAGTGTTATGAACCGGCATTTTACATGCTAATGCTAATTTGACCAGCCTGGTTATCATCTGGCTTTCAGATTTTATAACTTAAATACTTTCTGAAAATATTACAAACTCATTTATTGGGACTCCGGGATATGACTGGTCTATGTATTTAAAGTTTTATCACAATATTTTGTGATAATGATAAAAGTGATAAGAACTATTTATTGCTACCTTTTTTTAGATAACTCTGTGCTTGTGTCAGGATGGCAAAGCAATCAGCCCCACAAACAAATATTTAATTAACAAATAGTTGTTTAAATTATCACATTTATTTAAATTATTGCATTTTTGTTTTAGGAAGGTCATGCTAAATAAAAAGTACATGATGTAATTGCATTGTGATAAATTCTTAATGTAAGTATTCATATTTTCACTGATTCACCAAGTTACCATTAGTTTCTGTTATTTACAACATTATTCAGCTCTTCTGAGAATATCTTCCATATCCAAGTAAAACTGTGACAGCGTAATATAATTAACTGAATCGAAACTCAGTCAAACTGAATTGTGAGTCGAATCAAATACATTTTGGAAATCTGAATTGATACCCAGACCAACGAGAGAGAGACCAAAAGGGAAGAACAGAAATATGCAAAATATGAATTCTGCCTTGTAGATTCCCTGCAATATTTCTGGCTTTAATTGAACAAAGTGTAAATAGTAAACCTAATAATCCAAACATTTTCTAAAAACATAAATCAATGGTAAATCAAAAGTCTTAATCTTTATCACCATAAATAATAAACAATATGATAAATGCCAGTTATTATTAAACAATAAGAGAGAGAGTCTGATTCAAACATGAGAGAGTCTCCAGGTCAAAACCACTGCTGACCCAAAACTACTCAAAGGTTTGTCTCACATGATTCAAAAACGTCTTAATGATTTACAAGACTTTCCAAAAAATGTTATGTGGACTGAAACAAAATTGGATATTTTATGAAAGTTTGTGTTGTTTATCTGATCAGCTTGAAAAGAACAGGATGTAAAATTCAATAAAGTACTTCAAAAAAAGAACATCATTCTGACAGCCAGATGCAGTGGTGGTAAACATTTAATTATACATATTTCAGAATGTAAAAAACACAGTTTTTTCAGAGGTTGTGCAATCATTTCAATCATTACTGGCATTTATGAGTTTTAACATTTAATTTCACTCTATATTTCTATTGAATGAGGTTCAATCCTAGACTTCAGTTATGTTTTAAAATGAGTTGCCAGCTGCTGTCAACAATCAGTCAGGTTTTTCGTCTTGCCGTTTGCATCAGCTAAGCTTCACAATCCGTGAGAATCAAAGGTTCCCTGCAGAAGAATCAGCTAATGGTTGATGTTGACAATGAAGCCTAAATAAACTAAGCCTTCTCCATATTTCATGAGGAGGAAACAAGTGTCCTTGCACTCAGACGAGAACATTGGCTCAAGAATTGGTGCTGTGACAGACAGCAATATGAAAATCTGTAAATGAATAGATGTTGCTTTTTTATTTTAAGAAATGCTTTGAGTGAATGAAAAGAGAACTGTATAAATGCAACCTGGCTCCATTTTTTGAATATGAATAATGCTGAGATTAACCTTGAGAATGCTAAAAGCTTTTTAACTTTTCCAACTTTCACCAGAGCTCTCTTTTTATTGCTAATCATCTTTTCAGTGAATTCACTCCGCAGTTTCTTTTCTTGACACACCAGTGGAGGCTCGTATTGAAATATCACCTTGGCTTCAGTTCAGCAATTACTACATTGCTTTGCTGCAAACAACGAATAGCTGATATTTATGACACACATGGGGGCAGAGTTTATTCATTTCCATTTCAGAATCTCTTTCTTTCTTTGCTGTGCATCAAGTTAAATTTGCGGTCCTTTTGGAGTCTTGCTTTACTATAGTTTTTTCTCTTTTCATCTTTTTCGCAGTGCATTAGTTCCTGTTGTTGGTTGGCTTAATTAAATCCACTGAACTCTTTGATGAGAGAACAAAGCAATGTGTGAAAATATATATATATTTGTAATCACATGCCCTTGTAGCCGCTTCCAGGTTTATTTTTCAGGTTGGACTGAAACAGTTAATCGTAATTAATCAATTAATTATCAATTAATAATCAATTACTAAAATAATCATTAGCTGCAGCCCTGATTTCATGTTTCCACCCATAAAATTTTCTAACCCCTGTGCAGGTGTAGGGCAGTGGCCCACCATTTTGTACTGCTATAAATGTTCAAAGTCGTTAAGAAATTTTAAAATATGATTATATAATTATGTTATTGGAAGACATTATTGACAATACTTCACCAAAGGACCTTAATAAAGGCCAACACGAAAAAATCAGTTTAACTTGATTAAAATTTTTATTGTGTTAAATTAATTAATTAAATAAATTGAGCAACATTTTAAAAAAACCTTCTTTGCTGCTAAATTATTGAATAAATAGACATAATGAGCTTGATGAAAACTATGCATCATTTGTATCTGTGGATGAGGTTATTGAACTGGTGCTTCAGAAACTTCTGATAATTCATGTAACATCTTTTAAAAGATAGTATTTTAGAAATATTGAGGATTGTGCAGCTGCAAAGTGTTTAGCATTGAGATGCTATTTTACGGTTTAATAGCTTTGCTGATAAGCTAACTCCTTTTAGCACAGCTTTAGCACAACAGTAGTCGTTTCCAGCGCCCGACCTCTGGCGCACAGCTAGCTTTAGCCTGGCTAGCATCGAGAAAAACATTTCTCAAAAATAAGTTAGTCTGGCAGATTATTGCTTTCTGAAACGCCGGATTGGGACTCCTTCTCTCCATCTTCTCATCCTTGTTTCTTCTAGACGACTCTGAAATATTCTTGTTTTAATGAGAAATAAATATTGTTGAGTTTTACATCTTTTCATAACAAGAAACTTTCATTTTATAATGATAGATACTACCCCTGAATTTATCTCCTAGCGATAGCTGCTAAACGCTCATTTCAAATTAAAAATTTTAAAATAAAAACATAAAATCTAATGTTTTAAAATGCGTCATTATATATAAAAAATCCTATATAATGATTGTCTCGATGTACAACTTTGATAGAAAATAATAAAAATAGTTTTTTTGTGGGCAGAATACATAGTGAGAATAAGTATTTTCTTATTCTTATAAAGTTTTACCAACTGAAACACCCTCCAGAAAATCAGCAGCAACTTCAAATTTAGACGGTGTATTTCTTCCCCTTCATTTTTCATTGTCCATGTATCTTAAAATTTTCCTTTAAGTGGTAAAAATGAATTTAGCTCCTTCTTGAAACATTCATGCCATGCAAATTATGAATCCTGGCCTGAAGCCTGAAACATGCTGGAAGACATTGGACGATAACAGAGCAGCAAAATGTCTAATTTATCTTCAGCTTGATTCCTGGAGCCAACAGTCAGAGGTTTGGATGTTTTTTCTAAGGTACCAGAAAATAAACTGGCAGCCAGTGTAGCCAGATAATCCAAATAAAGACTAGCAAAAAACAAAACAAAAACAAACACACAACAAGCTGCTCGTCTGCAGTGTAAATCAGAAAACCCTCTGCATTTGCAAGTATCTATTTCTGTGCTTGTAAACTTTTGTGCTGGCTGTTTGTTGCTTTGTACAGATTGGTTCCAGATCTGTTGTTGTGCAGGTGGGTCTCAGTGTTTCTGCTCTGCTATCCAAAAGAGGAGAGGAGAAAAGTAATTCAGAGGAGCCAGGAGGCTGGCTGAGGTTTGATGACAGGGAAGCAGAAGTCATACACGCAGGTTGTGTTTGGGTGTTTGTCTGCAGTGTAAATCAGCAGACAAGCTGATTAAATAGTCATCACTATTTAACTACAAAGTCCTGGACTGAACCTCGCTGCAGTGATACAGGTTTAATGCAGCAAATTCTACTTTTTCAGAGTTAGGTTTAGAGAATTTGGTAGGGTTAGTAGTACTAACCCTACAGTACTACTAACCCTACCGTACTAGTGCCAGGAAAAAAATAAATAAATAAAATTCAGAGAATAAAGTAACATTATTATGGGAATAAAGTCAATTTTAAGAGAATAACTCATGAGAACAAAGTCAAAAACACACCAGAATAAAGTAATACTTTAAAAATAAAAGTATAATATTATGAGGATAAACTTGAAATATTATTAGATTAAAGTCATACTGCATTTAGTATAAAGTCATAATATTACCAGAATAATGTTGCAGTAATAAGAGAATAGTTAATATCATAGAATAAAGCTGTAGGATTTTCAAAATAATGTCACAGTAAATATTATAATCAGATTCTGATTTGTCAACAGATAAAGTATTTATTTATTTGCACAATACCAAAGTTATTGTGACATTACTATTGTATTATTTAAAAAAATTATATGACTTTATTTTGTAATTTTGCTTTATTCTTATTTTTTTCTTAGTCTGGCCTGGATATTCTGCTGTAGGTTAGGAATAAGTTGTTCTTGGTTGTTTAATTTATTTTTTGTTGTGTTTGCACTGCAAGAAGCACAGAGCGTTCTTTTTTTATCTCCTGCTTTTGTTATCACAATTGGAAACTTAAATTCTTGTAAAGGATGCAATGGGTCCAAACTGCACAAATCAATCGGCTTGTAATGGAAATTGGACATATTGATCGACTAGGAGGGCAAATACAAAACATTTTATTATTTCAGGCACCAAGAAACAGCTATTACAACAAATTCTTTCCCAAACATCCTTCAAAAAGTGACAAAAAGTACAACATTTTTGCTTTGAAGTGATTTTTAAAGCTCCAAATAGCAGTTTTCTGTTAGTCTTAAAATCTTTTCTGGACGCCAGTTGTGTGTAAACAGTAAAAAAACAGCAGGAAGTGTTTACATTTAATGCTAAATGATGTGTGTTTTACACATTAATGAGTGTGAGATGTGTCTGCTTTGACAGATTCTTCTGTGGTGTGCAACAAGCATTAGCTGTGATTGTTCTTGCTTCGTGTGGCTCCTGCTCTTTGTTTCCGGCCAACATGTTAGAAACTCGCGTCGTCTCTCCAGCTCATCTGTAATCATTACTTGGTGCAGCGGGTTTGAGATTCTCAGTGTGTTAATGTTAAGTAAACAAACCACTTTATTGATGTTTTAAAACAGAAACATTTAATAACAGAATAACATGAATTTGGACTTGGTAATGCTGTTTAAAAAAAAAAATTAAATCTATGACCCATGCATGACATTTACTACAAAATATGGAAAGCTAAAAATGCCACAATTTAGTAAAAATAATTAGGTTGCTTAATTAACACTAATAATTAGTCATTGAAATAAAATTGGAATTAAAGCTGCAAGCAGCCTCGAGCGGCCCTCGCAGCCAAGCGCCGCTCCGGCCTATTGCCACCGCAGGGTACTAGCAACCGCCGCCTCACGCCAGCCACCACAGATACTCTCAGCAGTTTTCAGCACCTCCGCCCACACCGCGGAAACTGTTGCTTCGTTTCCATCAACGCTCCCCACGTTCTAACACAGAAGTCGTTGCGCGGTTTCCGCGCCCGTCCACCAGGCGGTACGCATCGATGCGTTCGGCGGCACTTCCTGACGACGCACAAAAAATGTGGTGCAGATTCGTTGATATAGCGAGGAGATATAGCTGGTGTATTAATGTAGTTGGCGCAGTGGAGTCAAAATACATTTCAATGTTGTTGGGGTGTTTAGAGGTCAACAAAGGTCATACATATCCAATTGGCGCCAGTCGGATGATCAACGTATCATTTAGAGCCTATCATATGCACATGGTGAAGAACTGCAGTTCGCCATTTCTACACCCCAATGCGGTTTGGTCAGCAGCCAGCATTCACAGAGTTCATCATCTTGTCGTTTTAAGTCAGTATTCACATGATGAAACCCATATATATGATAGAATAACAGTAAAACTCACAGGAGAAAAAACTGGTGATTGCCTTTGAAAAGTGGGCGGGGCTAGGGTGATTTCATCAAGTGACCATGGAAATGTGTTCAGGATTGTTCTATAGAGAAACACAGGAAGTGTGATGCAGCTCTGATCTTGCATTTGGAAGTTTTTTAATGTTTATGTTTCATGGCAAATAGTGAAAGTTTTACACTAAGCCACACCCACATGCTTTGATGTTAACTGCAACTGAAATGCAGTGCAACTTTAACATTTTCCTAAAATGAGTCAGGAAAATGGTAAAGGTTAAGATGTATCAGTTTAATAAACCCTTCTGATCAGTAATAAACCAAGGGCAATGCACATTCAGAGAGCACAGTTAACTTTCAGTACATTAGAACAAAAGCACAGGTTTAATCTCTCTCAATAATTAGGTATTAATCACAGCAAGTGGTCCAAGTAAATATTACAACCCCAATGTATCAGTCTTAAGAACTCAGAACGTTGTAAGATTGTCGCTCTCAACAATCGTAAACCGATCATCCTGTAGTGTGTGGTGTGTTACGACCGATCGGGTCCAGTCGGTGGAACATCGGGACCGCTTTGATCTAAAATCGGGGATATTGACTGTCTTTAATCATCTTTGCTCATTCATCCAATCTCTGTGGTGTTCCTCCGACTTTTTTTTTATCTTTTAATGAAAGATAATTATAAAATTATTGCACAGAGTACATCTGGTTGAGAAGCACATTCCAATCTTTGGTTGAAATGGCGCATTTGATTTTATTCTGCAGTCATAATACAATTTTAAACAATATAATAACTTTCAATGAAAGGAGCTGGAATAGGCTAGGTTAAGCTTTCGCGGTCAGTTGGGGAGAAAGGATAACTCCCATTTGATTTTCTAAAAACATTGAAAACAGTATTTTTTATGAAAAAAAAAAACTCACCTCCATGTTGCGATGCAAAAATATAATCCTTGCTTACGATATTTCCAGTTCTTAATCCAAGGCTTTGATTTTTGGTTACGTCTTTTTTGGGTTAAAATAAGTCCGCAAACTAAAGTTACCAATTCAACGTCGTTGTCCATGTTTGTTTGTTTACTCCAAATTCAGCTGTGGTAGTGCAGAATTTTAATTTGAAGGTATTTCGTAGCTGGTATTAGAATGTGTTCGAGTGAAACCTCACACTCTTAGAACGAACCCGTTACACCTACGATTTAAATAGGCTAGTGTGTGTTCTCTCACGTTTTCAGAATTGGCCGACTTTTCTAAAATCGTGTAGTGTGAACTGAGCTTCACTCACCGCATCTCCAGTTACCACTTTTAAGACGAACGGCAATAAAACTCCTCTCCAACAGACCGTTCCGGCTCATGAGCGTCATTCGGGTCTGCAGCTCCAAAACCGAAGCAAACGTTAGCGTGGTCCGGTTCTGTGGCTCCATAAACCAGGCATAATGTTCAGGAAAACTTAGCTGCTCCAACAGTTTAGCAAAAAAAATGTACAGTCCACAGCGTAATGCGCCGAACCTCAACCATGTACGATCTCCTGCCGACTGCCAGTACGTACAGTAAGTATTAGCACAGCTACAGTACGTGCAGTCCTTCTCAACCAATCAAATTGCTTAAATTTGTTTTTGCCCTTGACTGGCCATTAAGGCAGAGACGAGGGAAATGATGCATTTACTTGCGGTAGGAAATAACAGTCATTAACAAAACGCTACATTTACTCCGTGTTTTAAGCCAACAAAAATTATCTTAGGGCTTACATATAACATTTCAGGTTAAATGTAATCGCTGTCCTTTTGGAAATCTCACGGCAGACGCGCTGGAAACGTTTTCACGGCCGTCCGAAAAAAACCGAACTTGATTTGTTTTCTCATTGATGGAGTACCAGTGACTCCTGCTGGCGCAATAATGGTATTGCGCCAGCAGTACCAGTATTGCGCCACCAGGGGCCAGTCGTACTCCATCAACACTGACCAGAATGTGTTACTCAGCAGAGCTGAGTAACACAATAAAGGTTTTGCTGAATGACGATGTTTGTATTATTTCTAGCCAAAATTAATGAATGTTTGCACTCTAACCCACAAAACAAAATTATTAAAAAAAATAAAACTTTAAAAATAAAATTGAGAGCCAAACGTATGGCAATGGCGTTACAGGTCACTTCGCCACGCCGCCACGCCCACCTGCTCCATCGAAGCTGGTCGGGGTTGGAATCCTCAATACACCAACATGTCTTCTGTGACTGGGCACAGTTTCATGTTGATGAGGTCAAAGGGGTCAGATAGCGACCATTGAAAGTAAAACATGACACTTCCTGTTCTCAGGGGGCGTGGCCTAAGTGATGTCATCATTCGACCATAGGGTATTGTAGTAGACCCGATGATGATCAACAACAGTAATTTTGGTACCTGTGTGAGTTTCTGTGTAGGAGATATAACAGTTATTTTTTACGGCGAGTAGGTGAACTTTGACCCCTGCTAACCCCCCTTCAGCATACTCAAAAACTCACCGTTTAGATAACTTTAGATGAGACATGCCTTATGAACATACTGACCGAGTTTGAAGCCGATCAATCGAAATCCCTAGGAGGAGATAGATCAAATATGAAGGCTGTAAACGGCAAAAATGGGGTCAAAAACCGAACTTGAATCCAAAATGGCCGACTTCCTGTGGGGTTTAGACCATGGCTCCAAGAGACTTTTTTGTACGTCCTGACAAGGTACACATGTGTACAAAGTTTCGTATTTGTAGGTTAAAGCATGGCTTGGGGCTGATCATTTAAAGTTTTCTAGGGGGCGCTATAGAGAAATTAGGCCACGCCCACCAAATATTGTGATGGATTCCTGTTGGGGAGTGGATGAGGGTCCATCCTTATGAGTTTGCAGCAGCTGGGCCCGAAAATGTGGAATTGAGAGCCAAACGTATGGCGATGGCGTTACAGGTCACTTCGCCACGCCACCACGCCCACCTGCTCCATCGAAGCTGGTCGGGGTTGGAATCCTCAATACACCAACATGTTTTCTGTGTCTGGGCACAGTTTCATGTTGATGAGGTCAAAGGGGTCAGATAGCGACAGTTCACAGTAAAACATTACACTTCCTGTTCTCAGGGGGCGTGGCCTAAGTGATGTCATCATTCGACCATAGGGTATTGTAGAAGACCCGATGATGATCAATCACAGAAACTTTGATGCTTCTGTGAGTTTCTGTGTAAGAGATATAGCAGTTTATTTTTTATGACGAGTAGGTGAACTTTGACCCCTGCTAACCCCCCTTCAGCATACTCAAAAACTCACCGTTTAGATAACTTTAGATGGGACATGCCTTATGAACAGACTGACCGAGTTTGAAGTCGATCAATCAAAATCCCTAGGAGGAGATAGATCAAATACAAAGGCTGTAAACGGCAAAAATCGGCAAAAATGGGGTCAAAATGGGAACTTCAATCAAAAATGGCTGACTTCCTGTGATACTTGCACTATGACATTAATTGTAAATTTTGAGCGTCTTGGGGAGTTCTACAAGTGTACCAAATTTCATGTGTCTACGATAAAGTAAGTGAATAGCAGAGGGTAAAAAAGGGTGTTTTTCCAATTTCTAGGTGGCGCCGTAGAGACATTTCTGTTGCAATTTTTGCTACGACTTTAAAATACGTAAATTTTAAACAGGCTTAAGGCCTCCGCCAAGTTTGGTGAGTTTTTGAATATGATAAAGCCCCCAAAAAGCCAATTCATTTGGGTGGAAGAATAATAATAATAATAATTAAAGCTGCAAGCAGCCTCGAACGGCCCTCGCAGCCAAGCGCCGCTCCGGCCTATTGCCACCGCGGGCTACGAGCAACCGCCGCCTCACGCCAGCCACCACAGAAGCTCTCGCGCAGTTTTCAGCGCCTCCGCCCGCACCGCGGAAGCAGTTGCTCAGTTTCCATCAACGCTGCGCACGTGCTAAGACAGAAGTTGTTGCGCAGTTTCCGCGCCCGTCCTCCAGGCGGTACGCATCTATGCGTTCGGCGGCTATCCTTCAAGATGCAAAAAAATGTGGTATAGATTCATTGGTTTAGCGAGGAAATATAGCTGGCGGATTAATGTAGGGGCGCAGTGGAGTCAAAATACATTTCAATGCTGTTTTGCTCTTTAGAGGTCAACAAAGGTCATACGTTTTCAATTTGGCGCCAGTCCGATGATCCACGTGTCATTTAGAGCCGATCATATGCACATGGCGAAGTAATGCATTTCGTCATTTCTACACCCCAATGCGGTTCGGTCAGCAGCCAGCATTCATAGAGTTCATCATGTTATCGTTTTTAGTCAGTATTCACATGATGAAACCCATATAAATTATAGAATAATAGTAAAACATACAGCAGAAAAAACATGTGACTGCCTCTTAAAAGTGGGCAGGCCTTAAGCCTGTTTAAAATTTACGTATTTTAAGGTCATCAAGTGACCATGGAAATGTGTTCAGGGCTGTTCTCTAGAAAGACAGAGGAAGTGTGATGATGCAGCTGTGATCTTGCATTTGGAAGTCATTTAATGTTGATGTTTCATGGCAAATAGTGAAAGTTTTACACTAAGCCACACCCACATGCTTGATGTTAACTACAACTGAGATCTAAATGCAGTGCAACTTTAACGTTATCGTGAATTGAGTCAGGAAAATGGTGAAGGTTAAGATGTATCAGTTTAATAAACCGCACTGTTCAGTAATAAACCAAGGGCAATGCACAATAACAGAGCACAGTTAACTTTCAGCACTTTAGAACAATAGCACAGGCTCAATCCCACCCATTAATTAGGTATTAATCACAGGAAGTGCTGCAACTAAATATTACAACCCCAATGGATCTGTAAAAAGATACTTAGCATTTTCTCAGAGCTCTTTCAAACGACATTTTAAACATCTTCTATACATAATAACAAACAACTCTGAATTTATGAAACTGGATGTATCACACACACTATTCAGTTTATTGAATTAGTCAAGCGCTTCGTTAGCATTAAAAACGTTGCAGGCCTCAGGCATTGGGTTAGCATCCTCCTCAGAATAACTGTTCCAAACATGACGGCTTCCAGAACCAGCAGGAAGGAATGAATTACTCACTGCACCGCGAGTTACGACTGTTTAAACGAACAGCAATGGGCTCTTTGCACCTGCCGCGCTGACGTCACAACTGTATACCCGAATGCGGCTCTTTTTTCCGCTTTCAGTAACTATTACTGCTATAAAAGACAAAGTCGTACTTAAGACACAAATAAAACAATACTATGTACTTTGTTTAAGTTTTCATGGATTTCCAAGCCATCCTCAATTAAGACAGCTTGTAAATATTCGTTGCTACAAGTTAGAGCTACCACTTGGAGCTAACGCCGTACACACCGCTCTAAACACTGTCTTAATGAGCATTCACAACAAGCATGCAAAAGTAATAAAACGAAATAACAACCTTAAGCAACACGGCCATATTTTTCTAAAAGTAATAACTCTGAATCTGAACAGTCAGCTGAACTAGAACTCCGATACCAGAGTAAGCTCTGTGCTCGTTTTTCTTCGTCATACTTCAAGCAAAAAGTCTGAACTGTAATCTGCTCCTCCCTCCCCCTCCCCGTGCTTTATTGTCGTTAACAATAAACACACGTAATATGCTTGAAAATAAGGCACAAACAGTGTCCGTTAGAATGGCTGAGAAATCTTTAGATAATTAAATAGCAGATTTTTACTAGAAAGATAGCAGGCTTGTGCTAGCAGTTTAAAGAAAATAAACTCACCTTCATATCTGTGAATGTATAACGAGGCGAACATCTTAAAACCTTTCTTTGCCTTACTTGTTGGGGTTTCGGATCGATGTACATTATTAATTGTTACCTTGGAAAAACATTTCAGCCGTGTTTCCGTGTAAGCTGAGGTGCAAAGAGCCCATTAAACTTCTCCAACTCCGGTCCAACAGAGCCTTCTTGCTCCAAAGCGTGGTTCGTATTTGCAACTCCAAAATCCAAGCAAAATGTTGAGCGTAGTCCAGTTCTGTGGCTCCAAAAAGCAGGCAAAATGTTCAGGAAAACTTTGCAGCCCCAGCTGTCGCCGGCTGACTGTTATTACGTAGCGTCGATCTGTTTTCTCATTGATGGAGTACCACTGCCTCCTGCTGGGGCAATACTGGTATTGCACTAGCAGTACCAGTATTTCTCCACAAGGTGCCAGTGGTACTCCATCAACACTGACCCCAGTGTGTTCTTACTTCGCTGTGTCATAAGTTTTGCTGAATGACTTTGTTTGTATTATTTCTAGCAAAAATGAATGAATGCTTGTACTTTAACCCACAAAATAAACTTATATATATATAAAAAGTTATAATAATGTATATTTAAATAATTAATAACAACATAACCTATGGGCTTTTTCTAGGGGCGCTATAGAGAAATTAGGCCACGCCCTACAAATATTGTGATGGATTCCAGTCGGGGAGTGGATAAATATTCATCCTTGTGAGTTTGCAGCAGCTGAGCCCGAAAATGTGGTATTGAGAGCCAAAAGTATGGCGATGGCGTTACAGGTAACTTCGCCACGCCGCCATGCCCACCTGCTCTATCGTAGCTGGTCGGGGTTGGAATCCTCAATACACCAACATGTCTTTGTGTTCTGGGGCACAGTTTCATGTTGATGAGGTCAAAGGGGGTCGGACGTAAAAATTACACTTCCTGTTCTCAGGGGGTGGCCTAAGTGATGTCATCATTCGACCATAGGGTAATGTAGGAGACCCGATGATGATCAATCACAGAAACTTTGGTGCCTCTGTGAGTTTCTGTGTAGGAGATATAGCAGTTTATGTTTTTATGGCGAGTAGGTGAACTTTGACCCCTGCTAACCCCCCTTCAGCATACTCAAAAACTCACCGTTTAGATAACTTTAGATGAGACATGCCTTATGAACAGACTGACCGAGTTTGAAGCCGATCAATCGAAATCCCTAGGAGGAGATAGATCAAATATGAATGTAAACGGCAAAAATGGGGTCAAAAACCGAACTTGAATCCAAAATGGCTGACTTCCTGTGGGGTTTAGACCATGGCTCCAAGAGACTTTTTTGTACGTCCTGACAAGGTACACATGTGTACAAAGTTTCATATTTGTAGGTTAAAGCATGGCTTGGGGCTGATCATTTAAAGTTTTCTAGGGGGCGCTATAGAGAAATTGGGCTACGCCCACCAAATATTGTGATGGATTCCTGTTGGGGAGTGGATGAGGGTCCATCCTTATGAGTTTGCAGCAGCTGGGCCCAAAAATGTGGAATTGAGAGCCAAACGTATGGCGATGGCGTTACAGGTCACTTCGCCACGCCACCACGCCCACCTGCTCCATCAAAGCTGGTCGGGGTTGGAATCCACAATACACCAACATGTTTTCTGTGTCTGGGCACAGTTTCATGTTGATGAGGTCAAAGGAGTCAGATAGCGACAGTTCACAGTAAAACATTACACTTCCTGTTCTCAGGGGGCGTGGCCTAAGTGATGTCATCATTCGACCATAGGGTATTGTAGGACACCCGATGATGATCAATCACAGAAACTTTGGTGCCTCTGTGAGTTTCTGTGTAGGAGATATAGCAGTTTATTTATTTATGGCGAGTAGGTGAACTTTGACCCCTGCTAACCCCCCTTCAGCATACTCAAAAACTCACCGTTTAGATAACTTTAGATGGGACATGCCTTATGAACAGACTGACCGAGTTTGAAGTCGATCAATCAAAATCCCTAGGAGGAGATAGATCAAATACAAAGGCTGTAAATGGCAAAAATCGGCAAAAATGGGGTCAAAATGGGAACTTCAATCAAAAATGGCTGACTTCCTGTGATACTTGCACTATGACATTAATTGTAAATTTTGAGCGTCTTGGGGAGTTCTACAAGTGTACCAAATTTTATGTCTCTACGGTGAAGTAAGTGAATAGCAGAGGGTAAAAAAGGGTGTTTTTCCAATTTCTAGGTGGTGCCGTAGAGCCATTTCTGTTGCAATTTTTGCGACAACTTTAAAATACGTAAATTTTAAACAGGCTTAAGGCCTCCGACAAGTTTGGTGAGTTTTTGAATATGATAAAGCCCCCAAAAAGCCAATTCATTTGGGTGGAAGAATAATAATAATAATAATAATAATAAACAATAGGAAAACAATAGGCCTTCGCAGCGCTTAGCTGCTCGGGCCTAATTAAAGCTGCAAGCAGCCTCGAGCGGCCCTCGCAGCCAAGCGCCGCTCCGGCCCATTGCCACCGCAGGGTACTAGCAACCGCCGCCCGACGCCAGCCACCACAGATACTCTCAGCAGTTTTCAGCACCTCCGCCCGCACCGCGGAAACTGTTGCTCCGTTTCCATCAACGCTCCCCACGTTCTAACACAGAAGTCGTTGCGCGGTTTCCGCGCCGTCCACCAGGCGGTACGCATTGATGCGTTCGGCGGCACTTCCTGACGACGCACAAAAAATGTGGTGCAGATTCGTTGATATAGCGAGGATATAGCTGGCGTATTAATGTAGTTGGCGCAGTGGAGTCAAAATACATTTCAATGTTGTTGGGGTGTTTAGAGGTCAACAAAGGTCATACATATCCAATTTGGTGCCAGTCGGATGATCAACGTATCATTTAGAGCCTATCATATGCACATGGTGAAGAACTGCAGTTCGCCATTTCTACACCCCAATGCGGTTTGGTCAGCAGCCAGCATTCACAGAGTTCATCATCTTGTCGTTTTAAGTCAGTATTCACATGATGAAACCCATATCACAGTTAACTTTCAGTACATTAGAACAAAAGCACAGGTTTAATCTCTCTCAATAATTAGGTATTAATCACAGCAAGTGGTCCAAGTAAATATTACAACCCCAATGTATCAGTCTTAAGAACTCAGAACGTTGTAAGATTGTCGCTCCCAACAATCGTACCGATCATCCTGTAGTGTGTGGTGTGTTACGACCGATCGGGTCCAGTCGGTGGAACATCGGGACCGCTTTGATCTAAAATCGGGGATATTGACTGTCTTTAATCATCTTTGCTCATTCATCCAATCTCTGTGGTGTTCCTCCGACTTTTTTTTTTTATCTTTTAATGAAAGATAATTATAAAATTATTGCACAGAGTACATCTGGTTGAGAAGCACATTCCAATCTTTGATTGAAATGGCGCATTTGATTTTATTCTGCAGTCATAATACAATTTTAAACAATATAATAAGTTTCAATGAAAGGAGCTGGAATAGGCTACGTTAAGCTTTCGCGGTCAGTTGGGGAGAAAGGATAACTCCCATTTGATTTTCTAAAAACATTGAAAACAGTATTTTTTATGAAAAAAAACTCACCTCCATGTTGCGATGCAACAAATATAATCCTTGCTTACGATATCTCCAGTTCTTAATCCAAGGCTTTGATTTTGGTTACGTCTTTTTTGGGTTAAAATAAGTCCGCAAACTAAAGTTACCAATTCAACGTCGTTGTCCATGTTTGTTTGTTTACTCCAAATTCAGCTGTGGTGGTGCAGAATTTTAATTTGAAGGTATTTCGTAGCTGGTATTAGAATGTGTTCGAGTGAAACCTCACACTCTTAGAACGAACCCGTTACACCTACGATTTTAAATAGGCTAGTGTGTGTTCTCTCACGTTTTCAGAATTGGCCGACTTTTTCTAAAATCGTGTAGTGTGAACTGAGCTTCACTCACCGCATCTTCAGTTACCACTTTTAAGACGAACGGCAATAAAACTCGTCTCCAACAGACAGTTCCGGCTCATGAGCGTCATTCGGGTCTGCAGCTCCAAAACCGAAGCAAACATTCTGTGGCTCCATAAACCAGGCATAATGTTCAGGAAAACTTAGCTGCCAACAGTTTAGCAAAAAAAATGTACAGTCCACAGCGTAATGCGCCGAACCTCAACCATGTACGGTCTCCTGCCGACTGCCAGTACTTACAGTAAGTATTAGCACAGCTACAGTACGTGCAGTCCTTCTCAACCAATCAAATTGCTTAAATTTGTTTTGCCCTTGACTGGCCATTAAGGCAGAGACGAGGGAAATGATGCATTTACTTGCGGTAGGAAATAACAGTCATTAACAAAACGCTACATTTACTCCGTGTTTAAGCCAACAAAAATTATCTTAGGGCTTACATATAACATTTCAGGTTAAATGTAATCGCTGTCCTTTTGGAAATCTCACGGCAGACGCGCTGGAAACGTTTTCACGGCCGTCCGAAAAAAAACGAACTTGATCTGTTTTCTCATTGATGGAGTACCAGTGACTCCTGCTGGCGCAATAATGGTATTGCGCCAGCAGTACCAGTATTGCGCCACCAGGGGCCAGTCGTACTCCATCAACACTGACCAGAATGTGTTACTCAGCGGAGCTGAGTAACACAATAAAGGTTTTGCTGAATGACGATGTTTGTATTATTTCTAGCCAAAATTAATGAATGTTTGTACTCTAACCCACAAAACAAAATTATTAAAAAAAATAAAACTTTAAAAATAAAATTGAGAGCCAAACGTATGGCAATGGCGTTACAGGTCACTTCGCCACGCCGCCACGCCCACCTGCTCCATCGAAGCTGGTCGGGGTTGGAATCCTCAATACACCAACATGTCTTCTGTGACTGGGCACAGTTTCATGTTGATGAGGTCAAAGGGGTCAGATAGCGACCATTGACAGTAAAACATGACACTTCCTGTTCTCAGGGGGCGTGGCCTGAGTGATGTCATCATTTGACCATAGGGTATTGTAGTAGACCCGATGATCAACAACAGTAATTTTGGTACCTGTGTGAGTTTCTGTGTAGGAGATATAACAGTTATTTTTTACGGCAAGTAGGTGAACTTTGACCCCTGATAACCCCCCTTCAGCATACTCAAAAACTCACCGTTTAGATAACTTTAGATGAGACATGCCTTATGAACAGACTGACCGAGTTTGAAGCCGATCAATCAAAATCCCTAGGAGGAGATAGATCAAATATGAAGGCTGTAAACGGCAAAAATGGGGTCAAAAACCGAACTTGAATCCAAAATGGCCGACTTCCTGTGGGGTTTAGACCATGGCTCCAAGAGACTTTTTTGTACGTCCTGACAAGGTACACATGTGTACAAAGTTTCGTATTTGTAGGTTAAAGCATGGCTTGGGGCTGATCATTTAAAGTTTTCTAGGGGCGCTATAGAGAAATTAGGCTACGCCCACCAAATATTGTGATGGATCCTGTTGGGGAGTGGATGAGGGTCCATCCTTATGAGTTTGCAGCAGCTGGGCCCGAAAATGTGGAATTGAGAGCCAAACGTATGGCGATGGCGTTACAGGTCACTTCGCCACGCCACCATGCCCACCTGCTCTATCGTAGCTGGTCGGGGTTGGAATCCTCAATACACCAACATGTTTTCTGTGTGGGCACAGTTTCATGTTGATGAGGTCAAAGGGGTCAGATAGCGACAGTTCACAGTAAAACATTACACTTCCTGTTCTCAGGGGGCGTGGCCTAAGTGATGTCATCATTCGACCATAGGGTATTGTAGGACACCCAATGATGATCAATCACAGAAACTTTGATGCTTCTGTGAGTTTCTGTGTAGGAGATATAGCAGTTTATTTATTTATGGCGAGTAGGTGAACTTTGACCCTGCTAACCCCCCTTCAGCATACTCAAAAACTCACCGTTTAGATAACTTTAGATGGGACATGCCTTATGAACAGACTGACCAAGTTTGACGTCGATCAATCAAAATCCATAGGAGGAGATAGATCAAATACAAAGGCTGTAAAAGGCAAAATCGGCAAAAATGGGGTCAAAATGGGAACTTCAATCAAAAATGGCTGACTTCCTGTGATACTTGCACTATGACATTAATTATAAATTTTGAGCGTCTTGGGGAGTTCTACAAGTGTACCAAATTTCATGTCTCTACGATAAAGTAAGTGAATAGCAGAGGGTAAAAAAGGTGTTTTTTCCAATTTCTAGGTGGCGCCGTAGAGACATTTCTGTTGCAATTTTTGCGACGACTTTAAAATACGTAAATTTTAAACAGGCTTAAGGCCTCCGCCAAGTTTGGTGAGTTTTTGAATATGATAAAGCCCCCAAAAAGCCAATTCATTTGGGTGGAAGAATAATAATAATAATAATAATAAACAATAGGAAAACAATAGGCCTTCGCAGCGCTTAGCTGCTCGGGCCTAATTACATTTAACAGTTAAGTAAATAGTTATTAGTACAATGTGGATATAATTTGTAAAATTAAACATGGAAATCTGTGTTAAATATTAAAAGCATATCTATTCATCCCTATAATTATTTAATTGTTCTGTGTTGGAGGAGATCTTGATTTTATCTGTTAGTCTGGCCCTTTAAGATAAGTGGGCAGGACTAACTGCTATAAACAAAGTGATTGGTCTACAGTTAAACTTTTGTGCGAGTTGACCAATCAAATTATTTGATTAACTAAGACTTTTAGTTACTCTTTGAAATATTAGCCTGTCTGTAAGTCTACATTTCTTCAGACATTTTTAGTCTTACTGTTACATTTATAAGCATTTACAGTATGTTTTATGAATAACATTTAACTATAGTAATGTAAAACTTTATAAAGAAACAGGCTTTATTATTCTCTTGGAGCAGGTTTCCAGCAGGAATATGTAAGTTGCTGCTGTGCTTGGCAGAGATTCGCTGTCTGAACCAGCAGCTCCAGTAAGCGCTGCGCCTGAAGCGGCACCGCTCAGCCGGAGCATCTGACTGGACACCTGTCAGTTCAAGCGCTCCAATTATTTCTTTAAATCCGAAGGTCCAACACTTCCATCTCCTCTTGTCCTCCTCCAGTTGTCATCGAAAGGCTGGAAATGTTTTTCCAGTGCTCAGGTTTTGATTTTTTGTCATTTTTTTGTCCCCTCTAACACCAGTGAGTCACTGTTTTGTTGGAGCTAACAGGACAGTCGGTTTCAGTTCTGCTGAAACTGGACTCAGTGGAGTCTGCAAGTGCTTATAAAAAAGTGCAGCGAGCTTCTGCATGACACGCTGCGCTGAGTTTCTTTGGGGGTGTAACTTGTGTCAGACATAATCAGTCATGCACCTGCTGTGTATAATCAAACAGAATCCATCGCTATTTCTACCAGAATCCTATATATCTGCTCTTTAAATAAAATAGAAAAGTTGCTGCTTAAAAATTAAAAGAAAAAGCCTGAAGCTGTCGGTATAAAAACTCAGGATTAAAGAATGAGTTTAAAACTTGTGTTGACAAATATGTTCTCTAATGATCTCCGGTTAGCTGAGCTGAAGCAAATGTCTTATCAGCAAAAGAGCTGAAAGTTGTTTCTATATTTATTTTTTAACCTCATATTATGTAAGCAAATGTTTTGCAGTTGTCCCTGCATCTTTGTGCTGCTGCTACAGAAAAACAAAGAGATTAAAAGCATCAAGCAACTGATTACACTTTATTGCAGTGATGGTTAAGGTATTGGTTAAATTTGTAAAATCTGTAGATTATTGTCTAATTATAGGAAAAGATTTATTCAACTAGTGTGAATTAAAACAATCTAAAAGGGAAGAGAAGCATTTTAAAATGCAATTGCAAACTTGATTTTTTTATAAGGGTCTCAGCAATAAAACGTTTGTTTACTTAGTGGTCTGCAACAACCACTAAATAAAGTCATTAGTGTTTGCACATTGATGTCAAATAGTAATGATGTCTTCATTTTCTCTTTGCTATTGACTTTTATAAAAGTAATTAGTCCCTATGCATCTCAACTACAGCTAAAATATATGAATATTATTAAAAGTTATTTATTGATTTGTTATACACATAGTGAAAGATTTCAAGGCTGCTCTTTGTAATTTTGATGATTATGGCTTACATAGTATCAAAACCGAAATTTCAAGCTTTTAAATAAAAGTTTTTCTACGCACTCAGTACCTGATTTTGCTCGTCAGTCCTCATGGCTGCAGTTATTCCTGCTGCTGGTGCACCGTTTCCTGCCACACTTCTTCCTTCCACTCAACTTTCCATGAATGTTTTACTTTTATCTAACAAGGTTACAGTTTTCCATGTCGCTTGTGCAGTTTCTTCCTTCCACTCAGTTTTCTTTTCATATATGTACATATGGCACTCTCTGTTCCAACTTTCTAGTGTCAGTAATTTTCAAAACTTCCTTCCCCATTATTATGTAGGCCATAACATTTCTGCGTAAAAATGCATTTTGTTTTAAATTTTTGGAGGCTGTATAAAATTTTTCTGAGACTTCACATTGGGTTTTCATTAGCTGTAATCATCAAAATAAACAAATACATTCTAAAAAATATATTGGTTTGTTTATTTATTGACTTGTCACTTTTTAAATTCAATTACTAAAATAAATGAAATTGTCGGTAACATTCTAATTTATCGAATTGTTCTTGGACTCCCTAGTGTGCACATCAGCATTTTTTGTAAGAAAATCAAGAAATACTAATTTCCTCAGAATGTGTTATTATTCTGCTTGGGTGTAATGCTTTAAATGTCTTGACCAATAATACTCCAGACTTCCTCCTGAAGTTTTTCTTCTCTATATCAGTCATTTCAGTCAGACCCGTTTAGCAGACCCTGACTTCGTGATCGCAGTTTTTCTGAAGGAGCAAAGCGAACAGGTTGAGGGTAAAATGAGTGTCAGCCTTCAAAATCCAAGTACAGCAGCTGAAAAGCACCAGACTTCCTGACATTTGAACACTGGATTTGAAAGATGCATGATTCATAGGTCGAAGTTGAACGGCTTAACAGACAACAGAAAACACAGATTTTCTCTGTAAATGTTCCAGATACTGGGGTGAAAAAGCATCAGAGCTCCAAAGAAACCTTCAAAATGCCTCAAGAATTATCGATCAACACCATCTGACTCCTTTTAAAGAGAATCTTTAAAAGAAAAGAGGAAGGACTCAAGACCTCATCCTCCTTTTGCATGAATGTTTTTCAGATTTTATTGAAACGTTTGGTGAGGCAGTGTCTGAATGGCTCTGAGCCAGACATCCTGATCTGATCTGTGAGACTGAAAATCAAGTGGCTTAGCGCTTTGCTGAAGGGCACTTCATGTTTAAGATCGGGCAGAAACGTTTTCTCAGAGCAAAAAGCACAGAGAACGACTAGAGCTGGACAATATGGCCGAAAACGCGTCACGACATGAACTTTTCATTTCAGTCGATATCAGTAATGTTTTTTTTTTTTAATATGTGAACTAATGCCAAACTAGATGATCACTTATGAATGAAACGTTTCCTTTTTTATCCAGTTTTCACTCCGCAGCATTGTTTATTTTTAAGCAGTTATGAGTCACAATGGCAAAACATGAAACTGCTGCTGCGCGTGTTACTCAACAGGTTGTTGCTAGGTAACCAAAGAGCGAGTGAGTTGGTTGATTCCACCAACTTTGCAATGAGAGGCTGGGAGATGTCTAGATCTCCCAGAATGCTGTGCTGTTCTGGATCAGAGTCCAGTGAGTATATAAAGAACATTGATTATTCGATCACATTTATTTTTTATTGATATTGATCATGTGTCTGACGGGATATGTGTTGGGGATTCATTGTTCATTGTTCAGCCTGTTACCTAGCAACTCAAACCGAGCTCCTGCACTTTTGGTCAGCTGGTTTTACCGCCATATGTGCTGCACAATGGCTGCTGGAAAAGACGACCGTTTTGTTGTTGACTTACCATCCAGAAAACACTTGCTGCATTCCTGTTGGTTGTGCAGGAGGCTCTACTTATGTTTTTCAAAGATGCATGGTTGCATAATTGTGCATATGTTTGCAGCCATTTTCATATGTGAGTGTAAACGTCGGCCAGCAGCAGTTGATTTGGTGCTCAAAAAGGCACAACTGACCTGACAAAAATCTCATTATTTAAACATAATTTTGCGAAAAAAAATGTAATGGACATGTTTAGGCCCGTCCCAACTGGTTCAAGGCATTATAATATGTAACTTTTTAACCATATCGCCCAGCCAAATGTGTGTAAAACCAGTTGTAGTTCAGATGATGTTGACTTTGTTTCTCCAAAAGCTCTGCATGTAAACTCAAGCAGACACTCCCAACAGTCACCCTGCTGTGTCAGGGCAGTGATTAAATGTTTGTCTGCGGTAAGCTCATCATATCAATGTAAGACATGAATTTAAATTAGTAATCTAAATATATGTTTTAGAAGCACATTAAATATTTAATAAGAAGCAGTTGGTGCTGCCTTCTCCTTGTTCTCTCTGTTTAAAACTAATGAGAGATGATAGACCGTCTAACTGTTTGGTGAAACATGAATTTAAACTGAGGAAGTAGTGAGACGTTTAGTCCGTAGCTCAGCCAAGAGCCTGGGAGAGATGTGACCTGCAGGTTCACATGTCGATTTAACCGAGTTGAGCAAGTCCCTTTTTCAGGTCTTGAGGGATCATTCAGATTCTTCTTGACTTCTTCGTATTATTTGACTGGCCTTTAGCACTTGGCTTTCAGTAATCAATAAAAACTCCGGGGCAGAAGTTTGGTGGGATGAATACTGATGTGTTGGAACAGAGAATCAGCTTTGACTGGATATTTATAAGTTTATATCTTGAACTTATATTGAGCATCTTTTGTGGCTCGCCCAACGATTGGAGTCCAGAATATTTGCTTCTTTCTATCAATGAACCACCCTAACACAGCTGGTTCATTGATTACTAATAATATCCCAGAATCAGCTTTATTGATCCAAGATTGTGTTGGACAAGCAAAACTTTGGTACAAACATTAAGTTTATATAAACTTTATGGCGAATAAAGCAAAAGATTAGGGGTGTAACTATGTTTTGATTTAGTCATAAGTTAATCTAATGATTTTTTTTCTAATGTTAATTAATTAACTTGATAGAAAATTTATTCTTTCATTGTTTTATGTTTGAAATACAAAAAAGTAAAACCTTGAACTCAGCATTTGTAGTATTTCTGTATGTTATGCCCTGAAAGTTTTTTGTTGCCTGGAAAATGACCCATTTCAAAAACCTCCTGAATGTAACGCCACAAATCAGCCCCGCCCGTTACCTAGCAACCCCAGCCCGTTACCTAGCAACCCCAGCCTGTTACCTAGCAACCCCCGCCCGTTACCTAGCAACCCCAGCCCGTTACCTAGCAACCCCAGCCCGTTACCTAGCAACCCTAGCCCATTACCTAGCATTTTGGGACAAATTGTTCCATTTTAAATAACAAACAAATAGTCCTGTCAGGTTTTGCATATTTAAATTGTTTTTGATTTTTATCATTTGAGCTGGATAAAAATCTTTTAAACGTTTTTCATGTTTTTTTGTTTAAAATGAGAAAAAAATCGGGACCTTGCACTTAGAGTTTATGGTATTTCTTTATGTTGTTACGTCATACCCTTACCATAACATTCATCTTTTTTTCTCAGGTTTATTATTTCCATTTTTGTATAATTAATAAGTAAAGCCTGTGAATTAACCTCGAAAGGCAGGAAAACAACCACTAGATGGATTTCCAAACTAAAAGTCAAACAACATTACAGATCGCCAAGAGTCGAAATAGAGGAAGGGATTTGTTTTTCCATTTAGCAAATAATTGTGTTTTCCTAAAAAGGACTGTGGCAAGTTTTTATCTGTGTAGTGAGATGGAAACAGAACATTTCTTCTTCCTTTGAGGCCAAGTTACGAGACCAGAATAAGAATTTTTCAGCCGCTATCAGTGGATGACAAAAATTGCACCCTCAGGACAGCAGATATCAAGTAATGAATCATGCTTCTCAGAGCCGACCGAGGTAGAGACACACTAGAATAAACCTAATCTTTCAAATTTAATCATTCTAATTAGGCCAGGGAATTATCATCGTAGGTGCAGATATCATGTTATCAGAATTGTAGGAGAGGAAATCAAAAACGAGAAAACAGAAAGGAGGCCAACCCGAAAATATGAGCCTTTGGTTTATGAACAACATGCACTGATCAGCTTTCTGCCATGTTAGGGAGGTTTCCTGTGTCATCAGGCCTGAAGGCATCATTTAAAACCCTAAGTTGTGATTTTGTTCCCAGTATTCTGTGAAGAAACATGCGAGGTGTGTCACATTTGCAGTGTCCTCATGATCTTTTTCACTTGACTGCATCAATAAAACTTACGCCGAACACAACCTGCCCCGGAGCGACGCATGTTCACAGCTTCGAATTAAATCATCCGTAAAACACCTCGTCCTTTCGCTGATTCGTTTCCTGATGGCATCCCTGAAAATGATGTTAACACTGAAACCGCATATTAACATCAACAGGCAGAAGTACTGAAAGCTGCTCTGTCGATGCTGGAATGTGCAGCTCGGCTCAAAAAGACTTAAATATAACAGAAAACTCAATGCTTGATCAAATATTACTTCTCTGGCCAGATTTCAGTGTCACTTAATCTATTAAACATTTGATTCAGCATTTTCTCTATAAAATAAACTCTAAATGAATTAATCTTGACGCAGCTCTTTGGCTGACGAGGCCTATTTTTGTCTGAACCTGTTGATCTCTGGGTTGTGCATCAAAGGCAGCTTTATAGTTTCAAGAAACCATGCCGTAGGCTTTGCATTGTGTAACCATGGCAGCCAGGTGTTGAATTATTTACGCAGAGTGGGTTTTATGTATGTTCTCCAGGACATTATTTCGCCTGATCAGATAGAGATCTGGGTATTTAAGGGCTAGACGGGGAACGATTCAGGCATTTTATGGGATTTGAGCTGTCTGGTGTGGAAACACGTCGCCTGAGAATACCAGCTAACCCTTGAAACTGAGATATTTCTGTACTTTACTGTTTTTTTTTGGGGAAACATGAGGGAAATTGTTTCACTGCACATCAAATAACACGTAGCTTGAGCAGCGCCTAGAACAGTAAATAAATTACTGCGGTTCTGGTTCCTTTGCTTGATCACACCTGACTTCCTGAAACGGGTCATTAGCTTCCTCCAGCAGAACTTGGTGACAAGCAGAGGAGATAATTAAAGTATCTGAGGCAGGTGTGCTGGAGCCGGGACACGTCTATAAGATACAGGATCCCTGAGAGCTCAAGTTGCTCACCTCCGTAAACAGAGGATGGTTTGTACTGGGAGTAGAGCTTTGATTGAAATGGGAATTTGCTTATTTATATCTCACAGAAGGGATTATATCCATCTCATTTCATCAAAAGGCTTTCTTCATCTTAAAACCTAAAAATAAAAAATAAATTGGTGTTCTTTAAAAATGAGAACCTTTTTTCTTAGGTACAAAAAATGTAACTTTTCTTTTTTTTCTAAAAATTATATAACGAGTTTTATACAATATCATAAAAAGCTGTGATATTGTAACAGTTTGTTAATGGGTAGTTTAAAACATAATCGTCCATTTGAGCACATTTGTGATGTTGATGTGGCTCAAAATGAAAATGAGTTTAACATTCCTGCTCTCAGATGTCCAATCTGCCTGAATGTTCTCTGACATCTGCAATTTTTCTTATTTCTGCAAAAATGTCTCTGCACAAGATAAATGGTGATGAGCCAATCTGCTAGCATTAATGTTGCAGCAGTTTGTGTTATGAATCACTCTGCTTTGGTCGTCCGTTTAGGCATTGCAGATTGGATAGGAGTCGCCGGGTGTGTTGCATTATTTCATAATTACGAACTGAATATTCTGCATGTCACATAAACGGCAGCAGGATTCCTCATCTGACTCATCTAATGTATGCAATCTGCAGTTAACCTCAAAACACAGAATCTCTTAAAATAGACGTTTTTTTAAAAGGTTTACTGGAAATACACTTTGTTGCATATTTTTAGGAGTTAATGCAAGTCACTGTATTGTGGATGATGCAAGAAAGCTGCAATTCAGAGAGACTTTTTCACCCTCAGTCTCAACAGACTGGTCACAAGTCGACTGACCTGTGACCAATCAGAGGCTTCGTTCTTCAGCTTGAAATTGCCAAAAGATAAAGCAAAACAATGCAGAGCTGGAATATGTAAAGGAAATGTGTACAAGACTGACAGTGGGAGCTGTGTTGACTCACAGAGGAACTCTTTACATCAAATAACAAACAGTAAAAAGCAAACAAATCCTTAGAAAGGCAAGAAGAGACGGGGAGCATGAGGAAGGTTTACTGCCAGCAAGACATCTGAGACAGTGATGCTGCATGTTGAGCAAACTATTGTTGTTGTTGTTTTATATAAAATGGATCCCTAAGTCTTAAAGTGTTGATATAGCTGAAAGTCCCAAGTTTATCTGTCCAGCCTTAAAACCGTTCAGGTAGCCGACGGGTTCTGGGCCTGAAGGATGAAGATGTTTTGATACAAAATGTGCATCAAAACCACAGAAAACTGAAGGGCATTATCGTACTTTTTTATCATTTATTGGGATTATTTTCTTGGTATGATAAAAATTCAGATTTGTCTGAAATCCTTCAAGACCTTCTGTATTGTCCGAATTGTTAGCTTTACTATTTATATCTTGTTCAATAAAAGTAGCTAACGATACTATTATGTAAAATTCACATTTTCCAATTAAAATAAAAATAAATTCCTTAATTAATCCCAAAAGGAAATTGAATTAGTTAATGATTTTGCATGTTTTTACTTCCATTTTGGTTTCAGTTGCTTTTAAAAACAGAAAGTTTGGTCAGCTGGTTTTACTGCTGCAAAATGGCTGCTGCGAAATCATTTTCAGTTCTTGACTCGCTGCCCAGAAATGTAACGTTACATTGTTTTCATATCATTCTGTCAGGTCTCTATGCTGCCAGTAGCTTTTGTGGAAACACTGGTATGCAAGTCTTTTACGTGTTTTTATGTGTTGTTGTTATGTATCCTGTCTGATCGATCAATCAATCAATCAATAAATCAATCAATCAATATATTTCTGCTTTTCAGAGATGTATGGTTGTATGATTTGCAGCTATTTTCACGTGGGAGCGTAAAAGTTGACTTAAGGGGCGTGGCCAGCAGCAGGTTATTTGGATTTAAAGTGACAGGAGACCCGAAATCGGCTCAAAATAGGTGGAACTGAGCAGCCTGAAATGTCATTATCCAAGAAGGATTTTGTGCAAAATACATAATGTTTTGTGTAGCCCACAAACCAATCCTAATTCGTTAAAAGAAGTGTAATATATCACCTTTGTTTTTGTGACTGGTGTCCTACTGAAGATCAAATAAATTGAAATGTTTCTCAAGCGCTGTATCTGTGTATGCAATGTTTGAATACATTAGAAAAGAGGCTTACCTTTAACACTAATTGGTTCTCTAAATGGACAACCAGACTAATCACACAGGGGAAGCATTTCATTGTTTTCATGCAGCTGTCATAAAGTACTGATCCTATTATTAAAGAAACTTTGTGGGTAAATGTGAAAGTTTTGTGCAAGGAGCCTAAAAACCTGACTCTGTTCAGCAGTTCTGTCAGGAGGAATGAATCAAGATAGATTATTTTTATGAGCACAATAGGATGGAATTGGTTATTAGAGAGTTTGCAACCCTGAATCTGACTTGCATCATATCAATGATTTTAAAAACATTTTCAGTAAATGTTGACATGTGCCAGGATCTGTGCTTGTCACTATGCTCTGAGAAATGCTTCATATGATAGATTTCTAATGCATGACATGCAGAAATATTCAGTAAATTAGAATATTATTGAAAAGTTTCTTTATTGCAGTTCCATAATTTATTAAGTGAGACACATTAAAAGGATAATTTACACACAGAAAGATGTTTTCAAGCCTTTCTTTTGGCTATATGATGATTTTTTTCTCTTACATCTAATAAAAACACAATTTAAAAATAGAATATTACAATGAAAAATATTCATTTTTGAATTTAGAAATGTGAGTTTAACAAAAAGTATGTTTGCAAAGTCAGTTTTCTTAATTTATCCTCCATTTATTTGTCAATGTCTCATTTCTTTTGCAGCTCGCCCAAAAGCAGGCAAAAACCTTTAAACATCCCCAGAAGAAGACAAAATAAATAAATACTACTAACCGATATGATTTAAGTTTAATTATTCTGCAAAGAAAACACCTGTGGATCCACACATGAAGTGCTTAAAGTCAAATGAACAAAAGTTTTTCAACTTTAAAGGGCATTTCAAATGTTTACTTTTCATATCAGTCATGAATATTTATTTTAGAAATATACAAATACTTTCAAGTTTTGATTTTACCAAATTTATCAAAACCTGCTGAAAGGTTATTTTCAAAAGATATTTTTAATCTGAGAAACTCAATAATACCTGTTAAAGAAAAGTCCCAGTTTTGTTCTTTATGGGAGTTAATCTGATTATTTAATAACACTTTATTGGAAGATCTGTGCATGACACTGTCATAAAATGACATAACACCTGCTATAAATATGAAGGGGTCTTTATAAATGTTCACAATTGTCATAAAGTGTCATTTGGTAAATAATATCTTTTTAAATAATAACTTTTAATACAAATTTGCACTAAAACTTTCATTAAAAGTCAATTAAAAATGTCACTATTGATAAATAATTACACTTTTTACCTTTGGGTCAGTTTTCCAAACATTTTATGAAATAATGACCATTTTAATACAAAGTTCCATTAAAACTAGCATTAAAAGTGCATTAAATGTGTCAACTTTGCAGTCAAAATGTCATTATTTACCAAATTTTACCTCATCACAACAGTCATAAGCATTCATAAAGAATCCTTCATGTTCAGGTGTTACTCTTACACAACCATTCAAATAAAGTGTTATTCGATTATCTTCCTTTTGAATTGTACATATTTACAACAAACATTGGAAATCTGAATAGGATTCCTCGTTCTCTCACTGCCTTATTCATCTCCTCGACTGAAAATGTAACACTTAAAATATGATACAGGGGAATTTACTTTTTTATGGGTATGTAGTGGGAAAGCAAGGAGCTGAAATTATTAATAGACCTGCAGAGTTAACACGTTTATTCTGGTGTGAGATTGAACTTTTTTTCTAAATTGCATATTTCATGGAGAATTATAAAAATTTTTGCTTGGCAGGAAAAGAAAATAAAGCCTTTCGGATCCATTCTGTGGACGGTTTGAATTCGACTCACCAGAGAAATTAGGATATATAAAACAGTCAAATGAGGGCTGTAAGTGTGCTGACTTCTTCTGGCCCCTTCTCTGACACAACATAAAATAAATGCTAATGTTAGCACTAAAACCTGGCAAGTACAGGCGGTATTTTGGTGGGGAAGACTGGTTTAGGTCGGAAATGACAGAGATTTTTATTTCAGACTCACACAGCATCCCACTACATGATGAAATTTTTTTACTCCACTCGCATAATTAAAAACAGAAAAAGACAACCTGTAATTTATATTAAGACGCCAAAAAAATTTATGTTCTACAATATATACAATAATACAAATTTAATCTTGTTTGGCAAAGATAACACTTAATGTGCGAGATATTGTTGAATAATTTTAATAACGGTACAACAGGGCTGCATGACATTTAAAAGAAAATAAATAAATTTACCTTTAAGTTGCTGCTGCTGCAACTGAATTTCAAAACCTTTAATCAAAGTAAGCAGGTGTAAAATAACTAAAAATGCTTGCCTTATTTATTGTAAAGGTTACCAATAGTTGTGACACAGTTATGTGTATTATAAATGAAAAAAACACATCATCTTTTTGTTCTTTACTCAATAAATGTACTGAAAATTCAAGGTTTTTAACAGCTTTACCAGTTCGGAGTGCTCTGTTAGCATATAGAGCTAAGTTTATCAACATATACAAATAAAATAAACTTACCAACACTTTAATGTTATATTATTGGTCGTAGTCTGAAATTTACTGGCTGAACATGATCTGGACGTCGTATTTTCCCCCTGTTTTGCATTTAAATTTAGCAGCAACACAGAGGCGTAACAAAGGTCACTGAACCGGTTTCTCGTTGTTGCACATACAAAGGCTGATCCCACTGAGAAACTTAATTACTATTCTGCTTTTATTTCATCAGACTGCAGCAAAAAGATATGAAAGATAGAGAGGAGAAGACTTAATTTCCCCAAGGCTGATATAATACCAGTGTCATTTATATTGAGCGTAGTCTGGGACTTTCAACCCGGAGAGAAGTCTCAAAGACCAATTTGTTCATTTTTCAAAAATGACATTTTATTGAGGTTCAATATCTGCAACCTTGACTTTTAAATAAAAGATTTAGAGGCGTCATTGATGGTGGCTGCAGTTCGACTTTCCTCACTAATTAGGAACAAAGTGAAGCTAATAGCTTGAGCAGCAAGCAGCAGTGGGCTTCCCCAGTGCAATAAAGCATGCCGTCTTTATTGCAAACAGATTAATTTCTTCGGTCAATGTCTGCTTTATCCTTGAGATGCGCTCGGTTTTAATTATGCTGCAACACGATGGCGTCGGCTGCCTGTTCTGTGACAACCTACAGACGTTTCTGAGGTTCAGGTGATAAAATATGACGTGTTTATGCCTGTGAAGTATAGATGGTTTCTGCAAACCTGCACGTTCTCCATGACAGCTGGGATTTCTTTGGTTTCTTACCCCAGTGCTGACATGTTTACTGACATGTTTACCTCTTGTCAAAAACCTTTTTTTCACACCTGTGATGGTTTTCAGACAGGCTTTGATGGAGTCTGGAACGTCACAGATTCTCTCTGAAATGTTGGATTTTGTAGTTCAGATTTAATATTTTCAAATTAAATTGAAAATGTTGATGGTCAAAGTCCAGATTTTTTTGGACTAACATTTTCAAAGATCCAAATTTAGCTTTTTATAGAAATAAAGATTTGAATTAATGGAAACTGTAAAACAGTACAGGATGGAAGGATAGATGGTCGAAAGGACGGACTGTTGGATGGTTGGGCAGACGGTTGAATGGTTGGATGGATGGTTGAATGGTTGGATGGACGGTTGAATGGTTGGATGGACGGTTGAATGGTTGGATGGACGGTTGAATGGTTGGATGGACGGTTGAATGGTTGGATGGACGGTTGAATGGTTGGATGGACGGTTGAATGGTTGGACAGACGGTTGAATGGTTGGACAGACGGTTGGATGGTTGGATGGACGGTTGGACAGAAGGTTGGATGGTTGGTTGGATGGACGGTTGGACAGACAGTTGGATGGACGGTTGGACGGTCGGTTGGATGGTTGGATGGATGGTTGGACGGTAGGTTGGATGGTTGGATGGACGGTTGGACGGTCGGTTGGATGGTTGGATGGACGGTTGGGCAGACGGTTGGATGGACGGTTGGATGGCTCCAACATTTAACCGTCTGGATAATTAATTAAATCTGGAAATAATAACATTTTCTCTTTCATTGTTCTTTTTCCAGACTTTTCCAGGTAGACCTTGAATCCCAGGCTCTCTCTGCGGTGCGGTTTATTATCAGACGTTGTGCTTTAACAAATTGCTTTCCAGTAGTGCTCTCCTCATCTCAAACTAATTACTCTTCCTGTGTTTTCCGTGTTAATGCTGTTAGCATGAAATGCTTAAAGAGGGGCCCAGAAATGTGTCTGTTCCTCCACATTAGCGCAGCTTTGATTTGATTACTCGCTGCAGAGCATTAACTCAGCTCTGACCGAGCCTCCATCGTGCAGCATTCAGCCACACTCACTGCTCCTGTTGCCTGCTCTGCCTCTAATATAAATTTAGCTGGGCGAAACGCTCAGCGAGTGCCGTTTTGACGCCTTATGTAGGTCAATTCTTCTTCGGCGGCGTGTGATGAGTGATTTGGTTTTGTGGAAAAGGGAACTGCGGTTTTATTATTCATACTCCAACAGAGATTGGAGATTCGGTGCATTAAAGCATGACTCTGTCGCTTCCCCTCCTCGCAGAAGTGGTATTCTTTCTCTAAATTGAAATTAAAATGGGCATTTGATGTCAGTCCGTACTGTTTTTCAGCCTCAAAAATCTTGTTAAGATTCATCCCTGGACGGCCCATTTTCAGTTTAAAAGCCTTTAATTTTACCTTCAAGCTGCGGTTTCTGTAAGATTTATTGAGTTTTCTTCGTATTTGATTGCAAAAGTGGCTTTTCTAACTTCAGATTTAATGCAATTGGGCTCTGCAAAATGGACCCAACTCTCACGTAATTTCTCCACAGTGCAACAGCTGAACACATGAGGTGAGTAGCGTGAAATTGACCTTGGGGAAGCAGCAGTGTGTGCGCGTCACGTTGAGATTGTTATTCAGAGAATCCAGACTAAATGGGTTTTATTTGGGACTCTCTCTGCAGAACCAGCTCCAACCTTAATGCCCTTACAAATATTTTCTCATGGTGGCTGCACCTTAACGGCCGCCCGATAATCATCAGTTCAGATAAAATCACGTCTTTTCTTTGGAGTTGCTTCAGAGCCGAATGAGGCGCCGTACAGCTTTATGGTCATGTCTCTTCTGTTGATCTAATTGGATACCCTCTGTTGCCGACGATGAATCATTGCCGGACCTCCTCTCCGCTCTCAGGCACTTATTTTATTGAATGCATGGTTCCCCTGAAACTCAAAGCTGTGTTTTAAAACTTGTCTCTTTCCCTTGGCTCCAGGCATTGATCTTTCTTTCCTCTTCTTCTTCCTGTCCGTTTTTTACGGCTGTGTAGTGGTATCACTTTATTCCTGTGGCATATTATATGCCTGCTTTTATGTCCTCTGCCTCCCCAGAGAAAGGCTCTAAGTTCAGGCCTTTCCCTCCTCTCTGCTAATTGGCTCCTAATTTCACAAATGCGTTTAAGGTGGAGAGGAAAAGCGACTTGTCTTTCTGTCCATGTGGAGGCCTGACATGAGCGTCTCTCCATTTATCTGGTTCTCGACGCTCTGCAGTTCAGCCGTCAAACTAAAAATGGAAAACTTTTGCTTCCCAGTGACGGGATGAGTTTGGTTGTAACTAATAACATTTACTAGGAATTTTTAAGAGTGTTTTAATTTTTAGAAAACGTTGCTGTTACTTGAGTAACATTTTCACCAAATATTGCTATTCTTGAGTAAAATGTGAGTAACTTTGTTGAATGAAGAGCAATTTAACCAGACACATGCCTGCAATTTTGTTTAAAAATTATCTGGAAATTTTTTTCATTTATTTCATAAATGTGGTATTTATATGAATTATTTTCAATTTGATCTTTGAAATGCAAAATGTAAACTTTACATTTTGATCGGTGTGATTGTTTTTTTTTTTTGGAAGAATAATAAATGGCGTTTTAATAATTTACTCGGTATTTGAGTAGGCTTTATACCAAATAAATTTTTTCACTCTTACTCGAGTAATTTCTTGGATGATTACTTTGACTTTTACTTGAGAAAAAATATGTTATAGTACTACTACTCTTACTTGAGTATGAGTTTTGTATACTCACTATTATCCATCAGTAGCCGAATCACAGCCACTCTACTGTTCATTTCTAAACCAAATAGGGCTTGTTGAAGACCAGTTTAACCATCAACCAGTTGTTTGGTTCCTAGCTATTCTTTATAGCTATTCGTAACTCGTTTTTCAGATTTTTGAGCTTCTCTTGTCATTACTTTGCTCTTCTTTGGGACAGCGGTTTGAATGTCTTCTCATTTCTCGTCTGCCTCGACGTTGGGCCCTGATGTTGATTTCAGTTTCTCCATTTCCCCTAAAGCTCTGAATATGTTCAGTCACTGTTGCGAGTTTTTACAAATGGTGGGATCGTCTCCAGTGATGCGACCAGTGATGGCATTCCTTAGCCAGTTGTTGACCAAAACAAATTTTTAATTTTTAGTATGTAAAGCTAACAAACCTTTTTTTTTACCCTCTTTTGAAGATCATTGCTGATGCCTTTCCATCTTGGCATGGTGTTAAAACTCTTACCTGTTCTACTTTCAATTTTACGCAAATGCCTTTTCTATACTTAATTTAATTTTCATTTGATAACTAATGAGAGCGTGGAATCTGTTTTGTGTATTTAAAGGTAAATTTAGAATAAAGTCTTAATATATTCACAGAAAGGTGTACTTTCTTTCTACCTTGTCTGTAGTTAAAGGCAGCGAGTTTTTCCCTCGGCAGCTGATCTGCGCTGCCAACAGCTCCAGGAAAGCTGCTTTTTCTTTGACAATCGAAGGCAAAGATTTTTCTAATTACTCGCCTGACGCAGAGTAGAAAAGCTCTGGCTCTGCCTGTGGGTATTCATATTGACTTGAGTGTATGATGTTTTAATGAGGCAGCCTTGTGAATGATTTGTTGCAATCGTGTTCGCTTAGAAGACTAATTTGTTTTTTTTTTCCTTTGTTTTTCTGTGTTTCCAGTGGATGGATTCTTTGTTGACTCTGAAGCAGATTTGAGGTTTTCCAAACAGACCAGGATGTCAAAGATCTCCAAGGCGGCGAAGGTGGTGAAGAAAGTGGACACAGGCAATGTAATCCGGGCCATCGTGAGGTCAGGACAGGCGGCTCCCGGCCCCCCGCTGGGCCCCATCCTGGGACAGGTAGATTAACTACCATTTCACTTCTTGTTCTCTCAATTTGCTCTGAGTGATCTTTAATATCAACCTAATTGCGGGAGCCTTGCTTCGTTTTATTAGCCCACCTTTCTCACACAGCTTCCATTAGCCGTCAGACAACCTGATCCTTTCCTATTTTCACTTTGCCAATCACTTTGCCGCTCCCTCTTCCCCCGCCGCTGACCTCGCGCTACACCTCCACCTCCTCCCACAGCTCTGTTTAGACTTCTTATTCTAGTCGCACATCTCCATTGTGCAGGTGTGAGCCACACACTTCCCTCAGCGTGCAACGTTTTTATCAGTTTCCAGGCTAAAGACACTAACGCCTCCATCAGCAGCAGCTGTCCATAAACATTAGCTTCACTCTTTACAGGCCTGTAGATGAAATGGGACTGAATGTTTGAAGGCTTCAGCTTAAAATCTTCTGTTCTCCTTTCCGCTTCAGTTGCTCCGCTGAGGCAGCCGAGGTTGTATGGGTTTCTTTTTTTTTATTTGTTTCTCAGGAATGCACCACTGCAACTTTTTCTCCACTGATACCTATTGTAACCAGAAAAATGTATCTGCTGCCTGCAACAGTGAAAAGAAAAGTCAGCACTCCTCAAACAATGAGTGCTACCCGAGTTGTTTTTTTTTCCTGAATAAAACAACAATGCTGTGCCTCAGATGCTCAGTGCAAACAGAGCTCCGCCATGTTTGGTCAGCTGGTTTTACCGATGTATGCGTTGTACAGTGACTGCTGGAAAAGACAAATGTGTTTTTATCATTGTTAACTTACCATTCGGAAACTATTTGCAAGAGGTTCCACTTCTGCTTTTCAAAGATGTTTGATCTTATATTTGCGCATCTGTTTGCAGCCGAAGTCAGTCGTCGAGGCCTGGAATGCGTTCATGTTTTAGCTCCTTCCGTGGTTCATTTATCTGCTCTCTGCAGAACTTCGACATGCTGAGATGGTAGTTGGACCTTTTGAATCAGCTGTGTTGGAGCAGAGACACTGATGCATTCATACCACCTAATCTGTCTGATCTGCCTTAATCCAACTCTGGTCTGTTTGTCTAGAAGGTTTGGTTCGTTTGCGCAGTATGAATACACAGTAAAACGCTGATCTGGACCTAAAAAAACAAACTCTGGTCCAGTTAGATCTTGGTTTAGTTGAAGTGAACTCTGGCCCACACATATGTGAATGCCAAGTGGACCTGAAACCGCTCTGAAAGCAGGGCATTCTGGGTAAATACAACCAAAACAAACACAAGTCGATAGACAGTTGGAGAAATGAGTTTTTCTACCAAAGATAAAAGAAGAATCCTGCAACTGCTATAATCTGACACTACTTAGAGTTTTTTGTTTACATTTTGTGAAGAAGGAGGTTGTTCACGTGTTCTTCTGTGATCTTTGTGTCGCTTCCTTCAGTGGTTCTTGATGCAGCGCCACCACAGGCGAGGAGGGAAACAGCTTTCTCAAAGTTGGTGAAAGTGAAAGAAACCAGGAAAAACCAGAGTAATCGAACAGCTGGAGTTTGTTTAGTGTTAATCAGTGCTCTAAAATTTGGCAGGTGTGTCCTGACTGGCTCCTTCTCGCTGTGAGTTTGCATGTGGTAAAAATCTTCGAGTCTGGTTAATTGGGTAAAAAACTTCTATTTTTGCATCCCAAACAATTGTGTGAAGACCTTTTTCATCCAGTGATCTTGCTTCAAAGTCCTTCTTGTAAAGCTTTTATTTTATTTCTCAACATAAAGGAGCAATCTGCCCCTGCTTTTACGGCCATTGAGCTATTAAAGGTTGATCGTCCCTTTCCAGATTGAATGAAAGCAGCTGCTCGGCTCGTTTCTGTACATACAAACGATCCAGTTAACCTCTTTTAATGGACAGTACTCATCAGCCCTGAACGCTGTTGCACACTCTGAAACCAGATCAATTCTCACACTTAATCCATCTGAGTGACTTAATAGCAGCGCTCAAGACAGCAGGACGGGAAAATGAACAAAGCTGGCAGAACAGAGAAGATGTGAGGAAGGAGATAAGAGTTAAAATTATCACACACTTCCTTCAAAGCCGGCTTCTCGTTTCTTACAAGATACTAAAATTCAGCTAAAGCAGCCAAAGAAAAAATGCTGTTTTTTACTTCGCCTAATCAGAAAAACGTCTTAAACTGCACAGCCAGACACAACTGATTAAACCACTTGCCAAGAACAGACAATTAAGGCCTCAAATTATAAGACAATGAGCATCTGTTCTGAGACGCTGGTGTTATTTCTGTCTGAAGGACGTCTGAGTTCGTTTGAACCAAACACAGAAGCTTGAAAGGGAAAAATTAAAAAAATGTTCTGCTTCCACCCATGGATTACATTACAAGCATTGCTAAATTGTGCGTCTATTCTTACATGACGGGACGTTGCAGCAGAAATGAAGGCAATGCAAGCGGGTCATCAGTTTATCCCAGCTGGTTCCAGTGAAATTTTTAAGCAACCTACTGAATAGTTGTTTCAGAAATGGTGGCAAATTGGGAGTTTTTTTTGTAGTTATTATCACAAACAAAGGATTGCATTGTCAAGCAGGTTTTACTTAGAAAGATGCTGCTACTGGTGCTTCACAGGCATTGATATTCAGGGTATTTCAATTATGGGGAAAATGAAATACCCCATTCTGTAAATTCTAGTTTTGTTTCTGTGTGTATTTCTTGTCCTCAGAGCCTTACAACAGGAGTACTGGGGGACATTTTCCATCTCACTTTAATGGCTTTTATTAATTTAAAGGTACAATAGACTTCGGGTTCAGGCAGCATCGAGGGCAGACTACTACATTTATAAAGACATAAGCATGAGCCAGGGAACCGGAGGAAGGACCAAAGAGCCGACAGCAACCTCAAAGATCATTTATTAGCTGCTGAATATTAAAATAACTTGACCTTTACCTCCTAAACGTATTTAAAACTAACCTCAGGTGTACAAAAAAATCACTTTTTCCATTCTGTGATTGTTTATCTACGAGAAATGAGGTCAAAATTAAAAATGGAGAACTGGGAATTTATCGTATTGTCTTAAGTTTTGATTTATTGTTGCCACAATAAATTCCAGTCAATTGGAGGTTAAAATCATCCAATACTCTCCAAACTGTCAGGATTGTTAGTTTTACTGTTTCACTGTCAATTGATGTAAATATATGATTAAATGCAGTTACTGTGTGAAGTTTAGTAATAAAATTCCTATTTATTTATGTGACGGATGTCCTGAAGAAGCATTTGTGCGATGAATGCGACAAACACCTTCATAGAATTACCTAAAAATAAGTATTAATCATTAATGTCACATTTATTGGTGTCACAGTCCTTCTACAGAATATTGTGATAAAATGAGTTCAGAGTGAACAACTAACTCTTCCTTCCTGCAGCTTTAAGAGGAAAATTGGCAGTCTAATGCAGCGTTTAAAATTAATTAAATCTTTTATCGTGAGAAAGTAAACATGCATGAATTGTTTTGCCAGTTCTTGCCTCAAGTTTCCTTCCGACAACAACCATTAAAGAAAACACAACTCAGAGTCTGAGGAACAGCGAGCGTCATCTCACTCTATTAAGGCGTTGCAGTTTGGGATTTTTCCGTCAGTTATTCATTATAAAGTCACCAAATCATCAAAAAAACACCTTTTTTATTGAAACATGCATGTTCGCTGAAGGAGAGCATGTTTGTTCTTACTTTTGTATTCGTTGTTTTATTCAGATAAATAGGAAAACAAAGCCAGTCTGTTGGTTTTTCTTCCCCTCCATTGTGGTTATTACATAAAAACATTTATTTTCTGAACATCACAGACTTTCATTTTATAGTTATGTCATAAGTTTGAGTAAATAAATCGCCACTGCACTTGGAGGCACTCTGGGGGAAAAATAAAAACTTTGCTTGCAGATGGAGGAAGTTTGTGTGTAGCATTAAAAGCAACATTATTATTTTTTTGTATATCCTGCTTCTTTTGGGTTCAACTAAGCATTGTTACTAATTAACAAACATTTTTAGATAGAAGAATATTTAAAAAAAAGAAGGAATGTTGTTGATAATCATCAGGTCCTGTAACAGGAGTTTTTGCGTCTGTTCAGATGACTCTGGTGGAAATTTAGTCCTCAGATGAGATCCTGCAACTTTTACATGCAACATTGCTGCAACGCACCTGAATCAAACCACTGAATTCCCTCATCGGCAGAAAAACACTATGAAGATCATGTATTTATGCTTCCTTGAACAGGCTAGCATAGGTATGCAAAATGTGTTCATTAAATTTTTTGCCCAAAAATAATTCCTAGAAAATTAGAGTATAGTCTGCTCAATTCTACCTAATTTTAGCTGTTTTAGAGCATCTTGTCACCTCATATCCAAATAAGCAGCTGCTGCCATGCCCCCCTAACTCAATGTTTGCACTCCCATATGACAATGGCTGAAAACAGACGAATTATATAACTGTATATCTTAGAAAAGCAGAAGTGGAACCTCCTGCACAACTAACAAAAATGTAGGAAATGGTTTCTGGATGGTAAGTCAACAGCAAAACACTTGTCAATGTGATTTAACAGCTGAGAGATTTTTTGAAACGTCTCATTCTCCGGACACTAGAAAACATTAACTTATACCTCTGGAAAAAATGAAAAGGCCACTTAAATTATCAGTTTCTCTGATTTTACCTTTTTGCAGGTATGTATGTTTGAGTTAAATGAACATTGTTCTCTTATTCCATGAACTACTGACAACATGTCTCTGAAATTCCAAGCAACAACTTAGTATTGATTTGCAGGAAATGAGAAATGGTCAAAATTATTCTTTCATATTCATTTAGAAACAACAGCACTATTGTTTTAACTCAGGAAGAGTTCAGAAATCAATATTTGGTGGAATAACCAGGAGGTTTTTAGTGGGGCTCCGTGCAGAGGGCTCTTATTTTTATCCAAACTGTATTTCCAACAAACGGCTGGGTGTGTTTTTTTTTAAAGCTCTTGGGTTGTTTTTAGAAGCAGTTGATACCCAAATGAAAACACAAAAATGTGCAAAATATGAATTTTCCAAGGTTTGGGTGTGCCAAGAAAATGAGCCCAACTTCAAATCATGTGCATAAAAATAAATATTTTTGGCACTTTGCTTGTCTGCATTTGAAAAAGTCTGGCAGCAGGACTTAGGTTTCTAAAGTTGCAGCTAAATGAATCTCATTACCTCAGCAACGCTTGACAAAAACCAAATATATGAGAAGAAAATGAAGTTCAGCAATGTACAAATTAAAAACAGGTCAACATTTCGTCATAACAATGTGACAAATTGTCAGTCGTGCAAAGAAGAAAAATCTTGCTTGAGTGCCAAGTTTATTTGCATTTTTCCTCTTTATCTTCACTTTCTGTGGATTAAATGACAAGAGTCTGAAATGTGATGTTTTTGGAAAACATTGGAACATAAATAATTGTTTTTCCCTTGACGCTGTGAGAGTGCAGTGATATTTTTAGGGCACCAAATTGCAGTATTTGATTATATTGTTATATTTTTATGAGTGCTGGGATTTTAATGCATTAATTTCTATTAATTTAACTTGTAGATTTGAACAAGTTTAATACAATTTATTACTCTTTTCCCTTATTTACATATAGAAGTAAAAAAAACTATTTGTACATTTTGCATTTGAGATGAATCTGTAAATATATTTTACCCAAAACTCCTTAAGTGGCCGAGTTTTAGTTGGTTCATATTCACTAAAAATGGAATTTTCCTGCATTTTAGTAAATAAAATGCTTAGTTTCAATTAAAAATGGAATTAAATTGTTTATTGGTATAGTTCACTATATTTCTAATATTGTAGAAAACAGGAAAGAAATGAGAAATTGGTAGAATGTGTTGATCTTGTTACCTGATTAATTGAATTGATAGAGTAATTGATTATTAAAGTAGTTGTTAGTTACAAGAAGGGGTCAATTATATGATTTTTGATTAAATGTAGTGAATTTGAATGAACTGAAATTAACTCGTTTAAAAATGATAATTTCCAACAACTAATTTATATATTTCATATATTAGAAATGTAACTCTTCTCATTAAAATCTAATTTAACATGAAAAACACAGAGGATTCTTACCGACGTCAGTTGAGCATAGTTTCTTTTGGTCATGTATCTTTTGTAGGATGAGACCAGATATTCTGTTCAGGTCGGTGCTGACTTCATCTTTCCTGTCACCTGGAAACTCATCATTCGTTTTCTTACCTGGGCCCCAAGCGGGCGCTCACTTCAGCTGTCAGGCGTCCTGCAGCGAGCGATTGGAGGACAGAGCCCCCCTGCAGAAGGCGAGAGCGCAATTCATCCTGATTTCCTGCTCGAATCCAGACATCGAAGGCAGCGACTCGCACGCCTGCTGGCTTTTAGGGGTTTTTAAGCAGCAGGTCTCAGAAGGGTTACCAGAAGGGTTACGGCGATAGATGGCGTGTCACAATCTGAGCGGTTCCTATTGTAATGGAATAATTAGTGTAGAAGTGCTGGGTGACTAATGATGAAGCAGGAAGTGAGTATTACCACCTTTCACTCAGATGTGGGGGGAAGTGCGACAGCGTTCCTGCTGAAAACTGAGGCTAAATTCGCCTCCAGACGGCTGGAGGGCCTCAAAAATTAAACTATTTCATAATGAAATTTTGGGATAAATCTCCGTATTAAGCTACTTAGTCAGATTCATGGCAATAGGGCATCAGCAGGAAAAAACCCCAACTATTTTTAATGTTTTAAAATCAGCTTGATGTTAGATCCTAATTTTATGTACTTACTTAACCCTTTCATGCGTAGCGGCCTCTGCAGTGGACAGCTGTCTAAAAGACATTTTCTTTTGTTTCTCGTGGATTTTGATATTGTAAATAGACACAGACCACTGAAGAAGACACTAGTGCATCAGTTAATACACTGCCAACTACTGGCCATCCACTGGAAGTGCAGCAACATTTTGTCAAATCCAACATGGCTGATTGGTGTGTTTGGGTTCCTTGTCCTTCACTTGCATCTCATTAAGTTGTGAGATTTAAAAGTAGGTACTGGCCCGTGTGTTTCAGTTTTTGTGAAGTTCATTGTTAAGACTTTTTTCTCTCTGAGTTTCTACCAAACGGTCCCAAAAAATACCTGCGTATTCACATTTCAGCTTTCATTAATTTTTCTGCGTAACGTAAAAATTTGCCAATTTTTTTTAAAGCAAATTTAAAATATTGAAATGGAAATGAATCTGAGGGGAAAAAATATCTTGGCATTTAGTGGAACGAGTTTCTATTAACTTCTTGTTTGTTGTTTGGTGATTTAGATATTTTTTCCCAACTTTGATCTACATCTGTTGACCATTTTTATAAAACTTTTCTGTGACCGTCCCTCACTGTTGTGGTAATTTTACATTTACTCCATTATACTTAAAGGTCTACTTGCTCTTTTTTGGCCCATTTTGCTTGGGAATTAGAGACTTCCTATAATATTTCACCTCATATGTTTAAATCAATCAAAATACTCGCCTAGTAATCGTGCAAACAGTGAATATTCCCTGCTGTTTCAGTGTAATAACAAACAAAAGCCCAGGGCTGAGGTTGGTTTTGTCAGAGCCGGTTGTAAAAGTTTTCCAGCCTCGTTCGTTTAGATCCCTGAATGGATTTCTGTCTGCTTGGTGATTGATGTTTGGGAAGCCGGGCTCACAGCAGGACCTTCAACTTGTTACTCCTGGAGAATCACATTCAGACTTTTTGTTCTTCTGATAATCTTTCTCTAGAGACCTTCTGTCTTTTTTAACCTCTTTTTTTTGTGTGTGCTCAGTTGCACAACACCTAAATAGCAGGTTTACTCTGATAAGAAACACTCGACTTATTAGCTAAGATATTGCAAATAAATTTTTGTAAGCAGGATTACAGATGCATAATTTAAGATTTGCATCAAGGAGCTGTGAGTAATTCATCCCCAAACATCCCTGCAGCTTGATTTTATACCTGCTCTTTCTTCTCTTTCTTTCTTCCTGAATTTTGCATAATTCATAAAGAGCGTTGGTACATCATGGCTTTGCAGATGACAGTCTCTCCTCAGCTTTCACTAAGTTATTCAGTGTTAGAAATACAATCTTTTCACATTGCGGCACAGCAAATTTTATACTTACTTTACAGTTTCTGCCTTAAAGCTGCTGGGATACATTTTTTAAATGAGTCGCATGATTATGTGCAATAAAAGTAACTCATCCAACTCTCCTCTGCCTTGATTTTCTGGCTTCTTTCTCTGTTTGTTTGTTTGGTCTTTTCTGCTTTTGGGAATCATGATTATGAACTTTTCGCGGCTAAATAACTGAATTAAATATCAGCTGAATCTTTGAATGAGCATCTCTCTAAATACGCCGTTCTTTCCTGAAATGTGGGTTGTATGCAGTTAAATATTTATGACACGTCAGTGTTGTTTGCGTGTTGTGTCTGGTACATTGCGTCCTCCACAAACACATTTAAACGTTTATAAATTTCATAAATCGTCTTTCTGACAGACAACTTCTCCTCAGTGTCAATACTGAAAAATCTTTGATTAATTATAGCTAACAGCTACAGATAGAACAGTTTTCATTGGTTTAAGCTGAGATTAAAACAAAAAAAATAACATTTGAAGATACAATCAATGCAAAGTTTAAAGCACAGAGTACAATTCAGATCATGTATTCTTTTACATGTTGTAGCTATTTTTAAAAGAATATATAATTTACATAGTTTTCTTTAAAATTGACTAATTCATTTTTTCATCTATCAATATTAAGTTGCACTTTTAATACAGAACAGAATCTTTTCCTTCTTAAATATATTATTGAAGAAAATATATTTTTTGTGTGAGAAAAAATATATTTTATTCACGACAAAAATGTACAAATATCTAAAGAAAATTTTTTTATTTTCTTATTTTGAAAAAAACATGTCCGATTTATTTCCCTTTTCTTTCTGTTGTCTTGCATTTATTCTGCAATATTGAATGAAATGTCACATTTTAACTTCACTAAACCTTTTAAGTCTGAATATTGTAAATAAAAAAACTACAATACGTAAAAATTGTTTTGGATTTTCAGTAATGTTTCTTAAATCTAAAATACACCTAAGTGCTTTTTCTGAGATCAGTTAAATGTTTATATGTTTGCTTTTCTTTCATTTTAAGTTTTATTTAAATGCACTTCGGCTGAAAAGACTCAATGAAACGTTCTTTATATTATTATTATTATTTCTTCTCTCTTTGTTGCTTCTCTGTTTAATTGATTTGGACATTTTCTCAGATTTAAGGCTCAGCTTTAGACACGCAGCAGATCCTCCTGATTTTATTGTGATTGTCACATAAATAATAACTTTTCTTCCATTTGAGATGCTGTGATTTCAGTTGCTGTGGGAACTTTAAAAACTGATTGAAGATAAGCCATCAAAGCTGCTGCTGCTGCTGCTGCTGCTTAATTTTGCATCATGTGAGTCATTTAGCAGCATTTATCGCTGAATATTTTCTTTTCTTTTAAAGTGAAAGCCTTTATTTTGGCGGAGAGCCGACATGTTTCTCTTGCTGCTCGGCATTAGGCTCTCATGGAGATTCAAACAATTGTGATCATATATTTTATCATAATCCCCCTCCGTTCTGGTTTAAAACCTTTCGCAGGGAGGCTTCGGCAGAAGTGGGAAGTATTTTCGGATGCAGCTTCCTTTCCAAATGTTTGGAATTTGATCAATTTTATCGCTGTTATTTTTGCGATGTCTTTGAGGAGCAGTGGTTTCTTCCTGAAGCTTTGAGTTTGCAGCACTTACTGCCTATCTGTGTGTTTATGGCTCTTTTCACCTCTGAATGCTTGTTCCTCGCTGTGTCCTCTCAGAATATTCTGTTTGAGTGAAAGACATGTTAAATAATGCATGCAAGACTCCTGTGAAATTATTTTGCATGCGAGTTTTCTCACTTTCCTTGTTATATCTCAGTCTTCAATTTTGGATTGTTAGCGTTTCGATCCAACATCCATCCATCCATCATCTATCACAAGGCGGAGTCACTCAGGACAGACAGAAACTCACACTCATCCCTAACATAACAGGTTCATTTGAACGTCCGCGCTGCATCCAGAAACCCCTCCTGGCTGGTTTTCACACCTTCTTGCTGCAAGGCAACGAAGCTACTGGCTGTGCAGCCCTGCTGCTACAATTATTCAACAAATTGAGTTTTCAGTCAACAACATTTATTATCTTAGGTTTTAATTCAAACAGACATTTTCAATTAGTAACTAGTGAGTTTGGTAGTTTCAAGTAGGAATAAATTGAAATGTTGCTCCTTAAGGTTGTAGCAGGAAGCTAATTTAGCTGGTTAGTTAGTCAGGCTATCTGCTCTGCAGGGCCAGCGAAAGCCTTTTCGGGGCCTGATCAGATTTTAATAAAACCAGATACTTCATCATTCAGAGGCTACGCTATGCATGTAACACACCTACTATTATTAGTATTGGCATTTCAGGACAATTAGTTCTGCTAGACGATAAATTGTCCTAGAAATTATTGCTTTAGACAAAAATGTTGTTTAAAGGCCATTTTCAAGTAATACAGCAGAATTTAAGATTACTTAAAATGCACAGCTCTTCTGATTTACTCTTTATAAGTATATGTTTGAGTAAATTAACATTGCTCTTTCATTCTATAAAAAACTGACATGTAAAATTTCAAGCAAAAATGTAGTTTTAATTTGCAGAAAATGAGAAATGGTCAAAATAAGAACAAATATGCAGAGCTTTCAGACCTTATAATGCAAAGAAAACAAGTTCACATTTATTCAGAAATAATAATAATGTTTTAACTGAGGAAGAGTTCAGGAATCAATATTTGGTGGAATAACCAGGAGGTTTTCAGACGGGTTCACTGCTGTGGTCTATTAATAGTTTTCCAGAGCTGTACAACAGTATTAGTGGCATAATAATACAAGAACACATTCTTGAAGATCAATATACTTAAAATTTTAACAAACATCTGACATTTAACACATTTTAAATATCCAGAACAAATTAACAAACAAAAACAACAGAAAAAAAAATACAACAAAATGAATCATGAAGTTTCTATTGACTTGGTTGATTTTTCCAAACCCTTTGAAAAACCAGTTCCCCTTCTCACCTGTGGTGGCGCTGCACCAAGAACCACGGATGGAAATGACATAAAAACTTCAGAAGAAGACTCTGAGCGGAACATCTTTCCTCGTGAAATGTAAACAAAAATGGAGTGGCGCCAGATTTCAGCGGTTGTAGGAATTTCCTTTCAAACGTTTGTTTTGGTTGTATTTACCCAGAATGCCCTGGACTGTAGTCCTCTTTCTGTAGTCCCAGGTTCGGACCTCCTCAGATGAACTGGACTTTCTCTAGACAAACAGACCAGAGCCTGATTAAAGTGAACCAAACAGGGCTAATATGAATGTAGCCTTAAAATGGAATGGAGAAAATGAGGCTCATTGCCAAAACTGCAAATACAATTAGAAGAGTAAATAAAGGCATCATACAGTTAGGGCCAGAAATATTTGGACAGTGACACAGGTTTTGTTATTTTAGCTGTTGACAAAAATATGTTCAGAAATACAATTTATATATAATATGGGCTGAAAGTGCACACTCCCAGCTGCAATATGAGAGTTTCCACATCCAATCGGAGAAAGGGTTTAGGAATCATAGCTCTGTAATGCAGAGCCTCCTCTTTTTCAAGGGACCAAAAGTAATTGGACAATGGACTCCAAAGGCTGCAAGTAACTCAAAAGGCCTTTCCCTCGTTAACCTGTAATCAAGTAAGTAGTTAAAAGGTCTGGGGTTGTTTCCAGGTGTGTGGTTTTGCATTTGGAAGCTGTTGCTGTGACCAGACAACATGCGGTCAAAGGAGCTCTCAATTGAGGTGAAGCAGAACATCCTGAGGCTGAAAAAAAGGAAAAAATCCATCAGAGAGATGGCCATGCAGTAGAGAGAGACAGTACAAAAGTAAAAAAAAGTCTGGTACATCTGAGGAAAAAGGAATTGACTGGTGAGCTGGGAACTCAAAAAGGCCTGGGCGTCCACTGAAGACAACAGTGGTGGATGATCGCCGCATACTTTCTTTGGTGAAGAAGAACCATTCACAACATCAACTGAGGTCCAGAACACTCTCAGAGAAGTAGGTGTATCTGTCTCTAAGTCAACAATAAAGAGAAGACTCCATGAAAGCAAATACAAAGGGTTCACATGTAGATGCAAACCATTCATCAATTCCAAAAATAGACAGGCCAGAGTTAAATTGCCCAAAAACACCTCAAGAAGCCAGCCCAGTTGGAAAAGTATTCTATGGACAGATGAGACAAAGATCAACCTGTACCAGAATGATGGGAAGAAAAAAGTTGGAGAAGAAAGGGAACGGCACATGATCCAAGGCACACCACATCCTCTGTAAAACATGGTGGAGGCAACGTGATGGCAGGGCATGCATGGCTTTCAATGGCACTGGGTCACTTGTGTTTATTGATGACATAACAGCAGACAAGAGTAGCCGGATGAATTCTGAAGTGTACCGGGATATACTGTCAGCCAGATTCAGCCAAATGCTGCAAAGTTGATCGGACGGCGCTTCACAGTACAGATGGATAATGACCCCAAGCATACAGCCGAAGCTACCCAGGAGTTCATGAGAGCAAAAAGGTGGAATATTCTGCAATGGCCAAGTCAATCACCAGATCTTAACCAATTGAGCATGCATTTCACTTGCTCAAATCCAGACTTCAGACGGAAAGACCCACTAACAAGCAAGACCTGAAGGCTGCGGCTGTAAAGGCCTGGCAAAGCATTAAGAAGGAGGAAACCCAGCGTTTGGTGATGTCCATGGGTTCCAGACTTAAGGCAGTGATTGCCTCAAAGGATTCGCAACAAATATTGAGAAAAAAACTTTTTGTTTGGGTTATGTTTATATGTCCAATTACTTTTGAGCTCCTAAAATGTGGAGTGTTTGTAAACAAATGTGTACAATTCCTACATTTTCTATCAGATATTTTTGTTCAACCCTTTAAATTAAACGTTACAATCTGCACTTGAATTCTGTTGTAGCGGTTTCATTTCAAATCCAATGCGATGGCATGCAGAGCCCAACTCACGAAAATTGTGTTACTGTCCAAATATTTCTGGCCCTAACTGTATGAGCAGAAGGACGTTTTAAAATTAAAACTAAGAAAAAAGGGTGAAACACAATAGGAATAAACTGTTTAAATTTAAAGGCTGCGTGAACCAAGTCGTTTTTGCTCATCTCTGGTTTTCAGGGAGTTTTTGTAACAGTTTAAACTCTTAAAAAATTAGCCTATGGAAAATAAAACAATACACATGATATTTTTTATCAATAGACTTTAAGTGTTAAAGTTCAGTCTCCAGTCCGTTATGGCGCCTTTGCTCCTTGAAGTCTCTGCTTTTTAGCAAAGTGGTGACTTTTACCTCTCATTCCTGAGGAAAACAACACATTTCTGCCTTTTCCTCATTAAACCAGAAGGATTTCTGACCCGTTCATTCATGGATATTTTAGATTCACTCAGTGGACTTTTGTGAAGTTGTTGAATTACTCATAATCTGTGGAAGGGGAATATTTAAAAGCCTTTTCTACCATTTCGTGAATATTTCTGATGTTTAGTTTTTGTTTTTATTTCCCCGTGTTTATATTTAAAGGTGGAACTGGGTTTATTTCTCACCCGATACCTTTAAATTACTTGTGATTCATCCTTAAGCTGCTTCTTTTCAAGCTTTTTGACCCACTGTCTGCGCAGTCGGAAAGTGTTTCCTATTTTGCTCTCAGTTGTGTTTTCAATAAGTTTAATCTGATCATAAACATTTGACTTACTTATTTGATGAGAGAAGTTGCACCCAGACACAGAAATCTGAGCAGACAGAAACTCTGTAAACACTTCAAAATTCATCTGGTTGTTTCTGTTTTCTGTCGTCAATCAGTGTGACTGATGCGACGCCGTGTTTGTCCGCCGTGTTTTGTCACAGACATTTTATCATGTCTCATGTAATCCAGGCGATCTCCTTACTTTTTTCTTCTTGTTAGTTTAGCGATAATCTGATAATAATTTCCTCCTGATGAGTTTTAGATCCTTAGCATTCGGAGGCGTCATTTCATCAATCAAAGCTTTGCAGCGTTTTGATGAATCTGAGTCGACAGAAATCCTGTAGCAGCTTCAGGATTCATCTGGTCGTTTCTGCTTTCCATCATTAATAAACATGAGGAACAGGAAGCCGTGCAGGACGGCTGCTCCGCTTCACATTGTTCTACAGATTAGAGGTTATGCATCCGATCATGAGTCAGACATTTCCCTTTATATTTACAATGTTTAGAGTGCAATTATTGTTTTAGGTTTAGAGTTTTGCCCTTTCTCTCCTCTTGTGAATTTCTCTCTTTATGTCTGTGTCCTGCTCTTCGTTTGCAGCTACAGTTTTTATTTTCCATTAGCAGGCCTCCTCTGTTATCTCTGCTTTTTATATTTTCAAGTTCACTTTTCTGCTCCTTTAAATTCCCTCAAGAAATACCAATCTCTGAATTAACAACAGCCTATTTTATTGTCTGATTACGAGATAAATAAACATTCAAGCCTGACAAGAGATTTTAAACTAAGCAAAGATTAAATAGTTTGTATTAGAAAGTCTGCAAAAATATATTCTAAAAGAAGGATTTCAGAGTGTGATTTTTAGTAATCAAAACAAATATTTAAAAACATATATATTAAATAAAAATTACATAATCAAGCTTTAGGGATTTAAAGTTTCTAAAATGAGTTTCACAAGTTTTACTTATGACTTTTCAGAGATTTTATCTGGTGATGCGTCGGAATAATCTAGTTACACTTAAAATACAATCTGTATTAGTGTTTACATCGATGTTAACTCTTGTGGAAGTTGGGAACGTAATCCTTCATCTTTCATTTGACTTTCTGTAAAAAAAAAAATCTTCTTTGTGAATTAAATTCTCAGAGATCAAAACCTTTAAACAACTTCAGGTTGGTGAAACAACTATAGAAATTTATTGCACGTTTTTTTTTTTCATTGGTCCCTACGGTAAATGTCACCGCTCCGTCTGAGACCTGCATTAGTATTCGTTCGCCCGCAGTATTGCGTTGCATATCAGATTCTTTTGCATCATCTCTTCTCTTAGAGTTTTTCTTTGAAGTTTTCTTCCCAAAGCAGTGGTGCTGACGGCGAGATGAATGATTTAGACATCTGTCCGTTAAATGTGGCCTCTCTGTGCAGATAGGTGCGTTTGAGCTCATATGCATCGGAGTAATGAGGTGATGCGCTTCGTCAGGAAGGACTCAGCGAAGCAGAACGAAGCCGTATGTTTGTTTAAAGGCTCCTCTCGTTGGAAACGTCATTGTTATCAGGATGCTGTGTCGTGGCTCTGTGCTCCAGCTCTAAATACACGAAGGAAGCAGCAGATAAATGGCAGTGGAGAGCCATTCTGCTTCGGGCAGCTGCCCCAGCCCTTTAATCTTAGCCATCCTCTTCTTCTCATTTTTTCTCCCTGGCTCTGACTAACCACCCCTGACAGGGAAGTGCAGAGAGGTAGACTCCCTGTCGGCTGCAGGGCAAATTTAAACAAACGAGAGAAATAAAAAGAGCGAACCGGAGACAAAAGGAGGAACTGACAGCTTTTGGAATAATTAGCACAATGGATAATAAGGAGGAGGGAGAGAAGAAAGCAAACAGAAGTGGCTTTTCTTGAAGAGCAACTCATGAGAGTGAGAGGAAAATGCTGAGCATCGTATCTGCAGCTTAACAGGTGTAACAAATTCTAGGAGGCAGTCATTTTCCGCGGCTGCTGCCCTTGCAGCCGGTGCTTTTAGTGTAATAGAAATATGAGAAGTTGCCCAACAGGGACTGCATGCGGAGTGCATGTGTTTGAAATGTAGAGCGAACAAAGGAGGGGGAGAGATGAAAGACAGAGGCTGCATGCTGTCTGCCAGGTTGGTTGTCCCTCTGAGGCTTCTCCCTGATCCGGAGTCAACGTCCCCGCAGTGACTCTAAATGAACAGAGCCTGCATTAGTCTTAATGCGTCCTCTGAAATCAAGCTTTAAAATGAGCACTTCCTGTTCAACAAAAAAAGGCCTCGCTTTCAATTAAAAGCTGTGAAAGCTGAGAAAAGAGAGCAGCAGGTGCATTCATAAAAAGAAAAGATGGCCCGCTTTTACTGCTGCCCTTAAAACACGGCCCTCATCACCTTCTGAGGCGTTAAAGACAGACGGATCCTCTGAGCCAGAAGATCTGGGCCGCCGGCGTGATAAACGACGGCTTTTCGCCTGATTTCACTCAGTCACATCTGAAAACTTCCTGCCGCTCCTGCTGGACTTTTATGGTGCAACAAATTATACAGATTTCTTCTTAACTGAGATCAAAATGCAGTTTTTAGATTCTGGTTTAATTTATTAACTGCCGCGAGAAGCTGGTGAAAGTTTGACCTGAATCATACATGTATGTAACCTTCTGGCATATTTTCTGTCATTATTGTGGAGTTTATCAATAAATCAATACATTTCCGCAACAAGGCAGTTCGAAGTGCTTTACATCATAAAAAAATAGTGAATAAAAGCAACAATTGAGAAAATCAGTTGCCAAACATTACATTTTGTCGAGTGCCATCATTAAAATCATCAATAAACATCAAATATGTTGATCAATGTTTCATTAATTATGGTTCAAAAGCAACACTAAACAGGTGGTTTTAGCCTTTCTTTAATGGAACTCAGCGTTTCCGCTGTTTTTCAGTTTTCTGGAAGTTTGTTCCAGATTTGTGGTGCATAGAAGTTGAATGAATTCTCTTCGTGTTTAGTTTTGGCTCGCAGTTAGAAATCATTTTGAAATAAAAGTGATCTAAAGCAAATAAAATAGGATGGATCAGTTTTGTTCTGTTGGATGTTGATATTTGTTTCCAAGCTACAGACTAAAAGATATTCCAGATATTAAGACTAGAAAACTACTAACAATGCATGGAGGGTTCCACCCCAAAACCAGCACCCTGAGGCTGAACACGAGCCGCAAGGAAGGAGGCAGAGGGCTAGTGAGTGTGAGAACCACTGTCCAGGACGAAACAACTAAGATCCATAGATACATCAGGGACAAAGCCTCTACAGACAATGTGCTCAGTGAATGTCTCCAGCCCTACCAAAGCTGTTTGAAAAATGTGATTAATCAGATAATTGATGATTTGCCAATGTTTTTAATGATTCGTTAACAAAATCAGAACAAATCTGTAACGCAGCTTTAGCTTTAAACCCAGTATTTATTCATCACAAACCCAAATGAAGTGTCAGCATCCGGTGGATATGAGACACTTTGTTTACTAGTTTTCACTCTGAATGTGCATCAGAACCCGGCTCACAGTTTTTGACCCAGTTCCACATGGTGCACCGAACGGGTGTGCCTCTCGTCGCTCCATGAGGAAACAAGGCACTTAACCGTACAGCAGCAGATGTCAACCCTGTGACGCCCAACGTCTCGATACATTTACAGATGAAAGGCTCCATCACTCCTGAAATAAAAAATGAAACCAAAACTTTCATCTTCAGAGATCAGAAGCTCCAACAAGCAAGTTTTTTTTTTTACTTCTTGTTTTTAAAAATGACTGACAGCCTCTGCGTTAAGTACAAATCACATCAAACGTGGTTTTAAAAAAACAGTAAAGGGATTACTCAATTCCTGTAAACAGCGTAGTAAAATACCGGCGTTTTGTGTGTTTCGGGTTCTGCTTGACGTGCAAACAGACTGAGAGACGCATCTTTCATTCTGACATCTTAGTTTTTCTATTTAAAGTCAGAGTTAAATGAGTTAGGATAATATTTCCACTACTTATTTCTTGTTTTGAAGGAGCCGGACTTCCTTGTCATGTTTTAAGGTGGTTCTGAAGTCTTACATGTTTTCATTAGACTTTGGCTGCTTTCTGACCCACTTTGTGTTTTTAAGGACGTTGAAATGGACAAACCAAAGCAGATGGATGGTTTCTGAATGTCCCTTGAAACATCTGAAAAAATAATCATTCAGTCATTAAGATTTTTAAAGAAATTCAACACATTTTAGGTCTTTAACTCAAGTCTTTGTGAGAGTAAACTTTTGAGCTAAAATCACTTCAGGGTCTCTGACTTATTATGCAAATCACAGCAAAGATGCAGCTTCAGATTTTGCCTGAACTAAATAACTCCTGGTTCCTCCAAAGTTTTATCCAGAGAGGAGGAACTGGAAGTGATTTCATTTAATCTTCCCTTTTTCTGGAGCAACGAACCCAATGGTGGGTTAAATGGACACCATGATCTGATGTCACACTCACTGACTGATAGACGAGGCCAGGAAGCCTTTCAGATAACTTGACAAACTTCCTGTTGTTGTACCATTATGTTTATATTTTATTTGTTGTTTTGTATTAATCAAAAAGTGACCAAATCCTTTAAAAAGAAGTGATTTTGATGCTGAAAACCAGTCACATACATCTTCAGGAAAAGGTTGAACGTGTTTAATTTCACCTCTTTATTCTGGCCGTGTGACAAGCCTGGTAGAAACGTGACAAAACTGGAGGTTTTATCGATTTCTTGTTTTTCTTTCCTTTTTTTAGCCCAATCACCTGCCAGTTCATGTGTGTAAGTTACTTGACTTTTTCCCTTAATGCTGAAATAAAGGTCAGCATTCAGAAGAGTTTGAAAGTTTCTCGACATGACCAAAATAAATCAGTGGCATTGAGATTAAAGGCTAAAGACTTGTTCTCTATTTAAGTATAAAAAATTTTACATTTTCTTGTTCTGATATTTAGCAGCTTGTTTTAAGTCAGTAGTAGTTTATCGTTGATGACAAGTACAAGTTCCACTTTAGATGTGCACGGAAAAATCGGCCCCGTTTTAGTTAATTTTGATCGGGCAATATTTGCATTTGAAGCCGATCTTATTCACCGATTTTGAAAGGTCTAGAAATCAATCACTGTCCTCTTTTAGTCCCACCAGGTCATGCCTCAACGTTTACGGTTAACAATCGTCACCCCACTGTTACCAACTCCGCAACTTTCTTGCTACATTTAACAGCATTTCAGGCAAAACAAAATCAGTATCAGACAAAATCAGTAGATCGGGCTTTTTAAATATCGGTAATCAATAACTGTCCACAAAACTGCTGTCACTCTCCCCCTAAATTATACTTTGATATAGATTAAAAAGTACTAGCACTTCAAGCCAGACAAGGTAAAACTAGTGCTTTTTCACCAATATGAAGGAATTATTGCTCTAAATCAAGCTTCTATACTTTCTGAAAAGTTACTTCTGGGTTGGTTTTGTCAGTAATACTTTATTTGAAAGGTTGTTCAAAAAAGCTGACATGTAATGAACCTGAAGGAATCTTCATGAATGTTTGTGATTGTCGTGAAGCGTCATTCGGTAAATAATGACACTTTTAATGTAATGTCACACTAAAGGTTTCATTAAAAGTGGCTTAATTTACTGAATGACAGGTGATGACTGCAGTCCTAAACATTCATGAAGACTCCTTCATGTTCATAACACGTCAGTCTATTCCAAACCCCTTCAAATGAAGAGTTACCCGTTTGTCTCATTTCAAACGTAATAAAATATTTGCACAGGAAGCTGGATCAAAAATACTTGGTTAAACTTTTTGGTTTTGCGGTTTGCATTCTAGAAGTTCTAAGATTCGCTAAAATAAGACACGATTGCTAAAAGTAAAAGTTTGTACTTCCATCCAGCATTCCTTCCCACTTCTTGTGGTGGTAATAAGCCCATAGGGGGTTCTGGAGCATTTCTGGGCCAGAAGGGAGATGGGTTCTGGGTCGGCCTGGGGGTTTTCGTCCAGTAAGACGTATCCAGAAACTTCAAAGTGATGAAGAGTTTCTGGATCAGCTGACTCGCTCAGATCTCATCAATGACTGGGGAAAATAAGTATTGAACACAGGCTGTTCCCAGTAAATATGTTCCTAATGGGCCCATTCACAAAATTTAATTACCTAACCAGGTAAACATCTCCTGGGTTAAACTTTACACTAAAACAATGAACCACAGTGCAGAAGGGTACAGTGGGAGTTTCTTCTTTTAGATGTTCAATCTCGCCTCTTTGGTACCGAAGGAAAAGAAAAATGAAGCATCACCTCGTCTCTGTATTCAATCTTTCTAATGTGGAATGACAGAAGATGCGTTTTGAAAGGTCACAGCACAGATTTTGGCAACTAATGATCCAGTTACTCCAAAAAACCGTAAAAATTCAACTTTGTTACTAACGGATATTTAACAAGAAGTAGAAATAAGTTTAAAAATATATTTGTCGAGAGGAAAGAGGACAACAAACAGAGAGGTAAGGCAGTTAAGCCTCCATTATACAACAGAGAGTACTCACTAGGCTTCAACATCTCTACAATACGCTTTACAGTCTGGCAGTGCTGTTCACAGTGTTGACTCTAAAAATGCACTCCCACAAATCACAACAATGCATTTCAAGTTGCTCCCAGCGCGATGTAATGCACGAACAGACGAGCGTGCCAAATGCATTTCCACAGCTTCACGTTTTGCCCGCCGCTGTTATCTGCTGGGAGGCGACGCCGGCTCTGGTCTGCTGGAGGGTTTGTAACGTCTCTGTGTGCGCACATACAGTATTTGCATGCATGCATGTTGGGTGTGATTCTCTACAGTTCATGGGAGATAAAAGACGGGCCCAGAGGGGTCGCCGTCGGCTCCAGGCTGACGTGGGACAGAGTGTGGCTTTGTGAGCGTGTTAGTGTGTGGAAATGAGCAGGAGGAGCTTTCCCCTGAGCCTGGCCCTCGTCCTGCTCTGAGTTCTGGCTCGGCGGCGCGGTGGAAGCTTCTGGTTCCGATCCAGGCGCGGTTCCGGCTCCTGAAGCGCCGCGCTCCTGCTTGTGTCTCTCCCATGCTGAGCTGAGCTTCACGGCCAGCGCCAATAAGTTTTTCCCTAGAAACACAGTCGACACGCGGGAGTCTCTGTACCACAGCATGCCGGTTCCCCGAAGAGCCAGGGTGAAAATGTTGATGGTGACCAAGCTGAGCCAGGGGTACAGAGCCTCCCGGCGGGGGCCCCTCTGCCCGGGCAGCCCGGTGGCGCCCAGCTCCGTTAGCGCCACGCACGGCAGCAGCAGCAAAAGCGCGTAGCAGTAGAAGAAGACCAGGCCTTCCGCCCAGATCGGCAGCCTCTGCTCAACCACGCCTCCAGACCCGCCCTGGGCTTCCCAAAGCCCCGCCTGCAGGTCCAGAACGTCCAGGAGGTCGACGACGACCCACAGGAGCCGGCTCCGGACTTCCTGCTTCCTGCGCTGAGGAGTCATATGATCAGCGCCGGTGAGGATGAGGAACAGGGAGGGCAGGCAGATGGACAGCAGCAGCGTCAGCGTCTTCCTGGCCAGCGGGTCGGGCGGCCGCCGCTCCTGCCTGTAGTTGTGGCAGACGAAGAAGAGCTTCAGCTGCAGCAGCGACAGGAAGAGGAACCACAAGGCGTTGGCGAAACCGCGGCGCGACGACTGCGCCTCGGAAACCACGCCGGCCGAGACGAAGCGCAGGGCGAGCAGGAAGCAGGCGTCTCCCAACAGCACCGTCACGTACTGCCACACGCTGGGTCCAGACATGCCGCGAGCTCCCAGCATGCTCTGCTCCAGCAGATAGAGGTCCACCACCGCCATCGTGCTCACCGTGACCAGGGTTGATACGCACACCTGGGGCGTGGGCACCATGCCTGGAACAGAGGCAGGACAGATGGCACGTTTACTGGTGTAGCTCATTTCTTTACATCATAAAAACACAAAGTCATACAAGCCATAGTTCCCACTGGTCTGAACAGGAAGCGATTCTGCGCCATCTTAGTAGGCATCTCAATATGGACAACCTGACCGTCCTCCTCAGGAGCCAGCTCTCTTCAGTATCTTCAGTCAGAGGCTTCTTCAGATTCATAGTAATCCAGACTGCTACAAGAGATCTTTCCTGCCAACAACCATCACCATATGCAGTCACTCTGAAGATTTTGAATTAAGGAGTTACAACAACGTTTAGTTTCCCTTTGGGATCAATGAAGTATTTTTGAATTGAATTGATTTGAAGTGCATGCATAATGAATAGCAGACCAACAAAAAGAAACTAATCTGTGGACACTATTGACCAATGTGTGAGAGAAAATGAGCAAGATGGCTGCTGTGGGGATCGACCCGTATGAGACGTACAAAAAAAATATGTCAATGGGACGAGCAGCTTCCTGCATCAAACTATGCCATAGTTTACTTCTTAGTAAGCACAAATGGAGGAGCTACAGGGATACAATCAATATTTAAACGGCTTTGTACAAACTCTTCATGTGAAAAACAATGTTCTGGTGACTGGCAGAGGAAGTATATGTCGTAAACATGTGGGCTACATGTCTGTGTTAGCTAGCAGATAAAAGCTACAGTAGCTTAGCTAGTTGGGCACTAAGTACTACTGTAAATATAGCCTGCTGAGGTGGCTGTCAGTTACAAAGTTCAGTGGAAGTCAGTCGTCACATGAGAACTATTGAGAAACTAACAAACATTACATTTTGATGATGAGTGGCATCATCAAAATCATCGCTACACGTCAGAAATGTTGGTGAACTTTTCATTGATTATTTAAAAGCAACTCTAACCAGGCGAGAGTCGGTCCTGATTTGAAGGAACTCTCTGTTTTTGATAGTTCTGCAGTTTTCAGGACGTTTGTTCCAGATTTGTGGTGCATATAAGCTGAATGCTGCTTTTCCAGAAGACCTGAGAGGTCTGGAAGGTTGCTTTAACAACGGCAGATCGTTAATGCGTTATGGCGCTAAACGGTTCAGTGATTTATAAACTAACAACAGTGTCTTAAAGTCTATTCTCTGAGCTACAGGGAGCCAGTGAAGGACGTTAGAACTGGTGTCATGTGCTCTATCTTCCTGGTTTTAGTCAGAACGCCAGCAGCAGCGTTCTGGATCTGCTGCAGCTGGAGGACTTTTTTTTGTTTTTTTTTTGTGAAGAAACTGTTGTGGTAATCAATGTGACTAAAGATAAACGCATGGATGAGTTTCTGTAGATCTTGTTGAGACATTAGTCCTCTAATTCTGGAAGTAATGTTTAATCGGTAGAAGACTGACTTTATAACCGTCGTTAGGTGTTTCTGAAGGTCCAGGTCAGAGTCCATCACTATGCTCAGATTTCGGAGCTGATCAATTCAGAATTTCTCATTTTTTCAGACGCCCATTTGTTCAAATTGGCTTTTCGTTTCAGTTTTATTGTGTTTTATTTCTGCGGTTTTATATTTTCTGTGGTTTTGCATCTTATTGCTTTATGTAAAGCATTGTGTGGTTTTCTGTTAAAGGTGCGATTAAAGTTTTACTTACTTCCATCTCTGCTGAGCTATCTGTTTTCCAGTAAAAGTGACAAATGTGCAGCACACGACGTGATTATTTTCCGGCATTATTTCTCAACCAACTGTAAACTACTTTGATGCCTGTTGCTATGGTTAAAGACGTTAGCTGCAGAGGAGAAGCAGTGAGCGCCCTTCATCTTTGGCCAGAGCAACACACTCTGGTGACTCAAGCTGGGAGGCCTATTAAACTGTTTATTTTATGTCTTTCCTCCACTGTTCTTTGAATTAAATACCCTTCATTTCCCATAAAGGACCCAAGATTGCTTCTTTTTGATTTGCAGATTTCTCCACAAGTTTCTACTTGTTTCTTTTTCAATGCTCAGCTCATTCATTATTAATTAATCACATTCAGGGGGAGCTAGGTGCCCTGTCAAAGCTTTTTCTTTGCCTCAATAGTCTGCCGTGTTTATTCTCATACCGCGCTGCAGACTTTAATCATTCCAAATCCCCCATCTCGCTTCAGATGAATATTGATAACTTGCTATTTGTTTGGAGACGCGCTCGTCTTGTGGCTTTGTGTACACTGCCGGGGTGACTGCACGGAGACAATGCCAATGCGGCTGAACAGGGAGGGTTCATCCTGCAATTTTGCAACAGCTCATAATGTGCATCAACCACCGACGGAATAAAAAACAGCATCGATCTGTGGGAGTGAGAAATGATCATTGACTTTACAGGACCGGTGTCTCTCTCTCTGTTGTGTTTGGTGTAAAAAAAAAAAAAGAGAGAAAAGCGCAGCAGCGCGGTTCGCTTTCTCTGTTCAGTGTCAACCCCTCAGCGGATCGATCGCATTGTCATATGAAATCATTACCGGTTTCAGTCGTGCCCTAACAGTTGATCGAGCTGCAGATTGTCAGTCTGCCAGTGAAAAACGTGTATTGATATCTTGCTGATGGAAGACACATCGCATCCCTAACTCCAAAGCGCTCCGCCGCCTTCCTGTCCTTCCTGAGTCATTGAAGACGACAGAAGATCCCCCGCTGGGAGGAAAAACCGAGAGTTTTACACATTGGTGCATGTGTGGATTAGGAAAGCTGTAAGTGAAAGATTAATAGGCCTTCTGGGCTGTCTGCATGGCTAATAAAGTGTTACTGCATGATGGTGATAGTTCATAAATAAGCTCAAGGGAAGAGGAGGTGATGAAGAAGTGAAAGTGACTTCCATCCACTTGAACGAGCCTGGCCTGAATTAATCCAAATTCATCTTTGAGATTCTCGTGGCATCACAGTATTTATGCAAAAACGTGATGGAACAGTTGTAATCTAAAACAGAGAAATTATTATTCAAACAGCTGCTATAATAACATCACTGATTAATACATCTATAGCAATGTTATATTTATTCATGTGGATGCTTCAGTGATGAATTACTACCTTTATTGTTACTGAGGACTGAAACGAGAAGAGATGCTTCTGCATTTCACTGGAAAAAAGTAAAAATGTTCTGCAGATTAGGGAAAATATCCTGAACCCTGTTGATTCGGTTTGCAAAGAAAAAATATGGTGTTTTTTTCTTTTTGAACACATTCAGAAGGTTTATGAAACTTTAATGCAACTTTAAAAAGTGACACTGAAACAGAAGGGGAAAAAAACTCTTCTGTATTAAATATTAAGTTTTAAGGTGATGGAAACCAAAACTTTACACGTCTTCCTGCTGGAAGATGATCCAAAACTGTATTTAAAGCAGGGTTATTTAATCACACAATCAAATAACTATGTTACCTCCAATTGTTATAAAAGTGAGTTGCTTTTCATAACATTTGGTGGAAAAATAGTCGCCACAAAACCTTTACATTTTCATAAAAAGCAGTCTGTTTGCACTTATTTCATTTAATTTGTTTTTAAATTAGTATAAACTGTCAAAAATGACATCATCAGTGATTAAGAGTCATTTGTTAATTAAATGCCACTATGTAGTAGTAAAACAGAAATCTGCAACTTTATGACTCAAAATGACACAAAAAAAAGAAAAACTAGTCTGCTGCTCCCAGAGTGACGTCCTTAGCAGTGCCAATCGGATCTGGTTCTGGTCAGAGTACAATGAAGGACAACCAGGACATTTTGAATTGAGGATTGAAACATCTGTAAATCCGGTCAGTGACATACAGGACATATAAGATTTAATGCAAAGTTTCTTTATGTGTATATATATACATATATATATATATATATATATATATATATATATATATAATATATATATATATATATATATATATATATATTATATATATATATATATAGTTTTTTTTTTTTGTTGTTTGTTTTGTTTTTTTGTTGTTGTTGTTTTATGTTTTGTTTGGGCTGAAAACTGTCCGTCGGATCTGGGACTGCTTGCCTCAGCTCAGCTGTTTAAGATGTGTAACTCTAAGCTTTCAAATTGTGGTTTGAAAACATTCACTTCCCAGCTGCGTTTTCATTGCAAATGTCTGCAAAACTTTCAGTTTGATGTAGAAAAAAAAAACGAAAACAATTTTTTTGCGGTTTCCATTAAATACAAAACAATTAAGTCAAACATGAACAAACATCCTGCAGCTACTTCCTGTCTTCTTCTTCATGGTTTCTGCCAGTGGTAACGTCCAGTTATTGATTGTGACTCGCTTGATGTGAAAAAAGTGTTTCCATTGCAGTTTTGCACAATAAATACCGCATCATAGCAACAAAACTTTATTAAAAAACAGTTTTTCTAAATTGCAGTGTGTCAATTAATTCAAAATGTCAAAAATCGTAACAAAATGGAGATGCAGCTGTTTTTAGTTTTAGAAATTTCTTCAAACTTTTGACACGTTCTGTCTTTTCAGCGAGGGAAACGTCTGGAGGCTTCATGTTGTTCTATCAACCTTCCAGACCTCTCAGGTCCATAATAACTGGAACATTGACCAAAATATTTGACGTGTATTGATGATTTTAATGGTGGCAGTTTGCAGAATGTAATGTTTTCTTTACTGATTTCTCAATTGTTGACTAAGAAACGTTTGTTTTTATGAGGTAAAGCACTTTGAGCCGCCTCATTGCTGAAATGTGGCTTACAAACTTGAGTGATTATTTTGGCTCATGTTGAGGAAAACACTCTAGTTGACCTGGACGTCATTCAGAGAACATTTGAAAGGAGGTATTGATAAAAATTTCAGCAAGTTTGGAAGCATAATCTTTTAAAATGTTGATATTGAAGAAGTTGGGATTATTACAGAAGGAAATCAAAGGCTGGGCTTTTCTAATGATCTAGAGTGACGGTAAAGGAGGACGGATCGGAAACCTCTCATTGGATATGACACCTTTTGTCTCTCAGCGGGTTGATTATCATCCCCTGAAACCTGAATGAATTTCCTGGCGGCCAATTGAGTGGATATTGGAATTTTAAATGTGTCTTGTGTTTTCTCGGGGAACAAGCCCAGCCTGGAGGGAGGTGTGGGTGCGGAGAAGTTCACAGCTTCTATTTGCTGCTAAGTTATTCCACCTGCAAATCCTCACCCTGGAAATCTGGAGATCTGTTTGTGTTTTTGCTCCCCTCCCATGTCTGCGCGGTGTAATTTATTCTGCTCTGACTGAGAGGCAGGTTTGACAACCCTCCTGTCCAGCCGGGCTCATCGGTAATGACCAAATTCATCATTCTTGCTGTCTGGGAAGTGACACGGCTGTTGACAAGGTGAGGCAGCCCATTTCACAGTAAGCATGAGTTACTGTGCGCTCGCAGGTAGCACTAAGAACCAGTTTCATCAACCTTGTGTTGTCTCTCTGTGTTGCATTGTTCAAGTAATCATCCAGAAAGCAACTAAAATCTCTGACAGAGATGAAGCGATGCTCCGGTTTCCCCACTTTCAGTCATTTTCTATTAATATCTGGTGACTCCCGAGTGGACAGAAAGAGCCATGTTGGAGCCAAGATTCATTTGTCTGCACCTGCAGTTTATCTCCATAAACAGCCACCGCTCGGCGTCCCCAAATTGCACAATTCAGCAACCACAGGTGGCTGAGGAGCATCAAGGGCATCGAGACAGCTAATAATTTAATAGAGCTCAATAAATCCTCCCTCCAGACCCAAATCCACATCAACAGATGTTTTAGAGTCACATTTCCCCCTCATTAGCCGCCTTGCAGCTTTGAGTTTTACAACATGTTATAAAAACGAACATAATAACTGTAAATAAATTAGAGAAAAGTGAGGTTGTAGTTACCCAAACCATTCGTATTGCACTTGGGCTCAATCGTCCTGGCGTGATTTAGAAGCGCAGTCGGGTGGCCAATAAGTGGATCCCCCCTCCCTCCTTCAGTGTCGATGATGAGCCGATAAAAGTGTCACTGTCCGGGTGAAGCTCCACCGAGAAGCCCCGCGATGAAGCTGCTGAGGAATTAAGAACAAAAACTCGTATCATAGTTCTAACATTTCCCCTCGTTTTCAGCGCAGATGTCTTCCTTCCCGGTTCGGCTCGGTTCTATACGCTCCGGGTTTGGGGTTTTTTTCCCTGCAGAGGCTCGATCTGGATCCGGATCTGCGAATGCTGTCGCCTCCCTGCAGTGTGGGGGTCTGTTAATCTTTTGACTTAGCAGCGGGGGAGGAGAAAAGGGAGGAGGAGGAGGGAGGAAGGCTCCTGCTGCTCCCGCTGCTCCGGCTGTGCGGAGCGGACTGGAAGTCGCTCAGAAGTGGAGCTTCATCAGCAGCAGCAGCATCATCCTCATCTGCGTTGGAGCGACGGAAATCTGCAAGGTGCGAGGCGAACTCCCGCACGCTGAGTTTTGGTCGTGGTGATTTGTAAGCAGGCTACGTGCTCAAAGCTCAGACCTCCCACCCTCCTTCAGTTCCTCCTCCTCCTTCTCCTCCTCCTCTTCCTCAGCTGTGGAAAGTTCAGCAGGAATGGAGGAATATTTCAGAGCAGCGTCTTGCAGTGAAATAATGAAAGCAGAGCGGCTCCTGCGTGAATGGGGAGCAAGCCGTGCATGTTGATGGTAACTGAGTTTCTCATTGAAATTAAAAAAATTAGATTTTTGTTTTAAAATTAATTCCAGTTGCAAAGAAAAAACTGGGACAGAAAATGTTTTTCTTATTATTATTTATTTATATTTTGTTGCATTTTTAATATCTTTGTATGAACATTTAAATTTGCGGTATGAAATTTTGATTATTATTATATTTTTTTACGTATTTGTTAAAAGTGTCACAATGTTGTGATATGAGACACATAATCTGTTCAAAGATCAAGCTCCTTTTGCTCTCAGAAGAAATTCACCACTCCGAACTAAAACCAACCAATCAGAGCCAGGAGTATCAGGTTGATTAACGCTGTCAATCAACCTCATCTACATGCTGCTAAATAAGTTACTGGTGGAAAAACAACTTGCTGTTACAGGAAAACTGTTTATCTGCCTTCATCGGTGGTTAAGCCAAATAGCCTTAATATTCAGACTATGCAAGCAGCAGTGTAGCAGAGAGCAAAAGGGGAATGTACAGGAGCACCACACGGAGAGTGATTGACAGCGCTAAAACCTGCCTCCTGGCTCTGATTAGTTGTTTCCAATTAGGACTGGAAGAATCCAGAGGAGATTGATTTCTTCACATATTTTGTTTTAGAAGCGAGTAAATAAAATATTTTAAATATCTGGGTATAGTTTTGATTGGCACATTGCACCCAATGCTACAGGTGGCTAACAAATGCTACTGGTTGGCATTTGGGCTAAAAAATAAAAAACAGCCATTTTTTGGCAATAAGTTTATGCTCTTGGTGTCTCGAAAACGAGCCATTTCAAAAAGCTCCTGATTGTTAAGTCACTCTGCGCCGCTACCTAATAACCCTTGTTTGGTTTTACCACTGAATGTGCCGTACAATGGCTGCTGGAAAAGACAAATGTTTTGTTGTTGACTTACCATCCAAAAACTACTTGCAGAATTGTTGTTGGTTGTACAGGAGGCTCTACTAATGCTTTTCAAAGATGTACAGTTGCATGGTTGTTTATCTGTTGGCAGCCATTTTTACGTATGAGTTGGGGGCGTGGCCAGGACCTCCCACCCTCCTTTATTTGGACTTAAAGTGGTAAGACACCTGAAAAAAGCTCATTCTGAAAGGTCTTAAAATAGACTAAAACCTCATTATCTATGATTTTGTGCACAAAAATGTAATAAACATGTGTTGCGTCGCCCATAAAGCCATCCTAACCTGTTCAAGGATGCATAATAGGTCACCTTTAAATGCCAGTTTCAGATTACATTTGCTTTTCTGGCATTTAATGAACTAGGCTTGTAAATAAGAGTTTCAACAAACATTATGGATTCCTATTCTTCCGGCGACCTGGTTTCTCCTGCTGACAGACGGGAGGTTTGGACATGACCCATGTCAAAAACCGTCACTGCTCTCAGAACCGTTTTTTGTTTTTCTGCAGAAAGCTTATTTTACCCATCATCGCTTAAAGGAGACGCAGCGGAAGTGGAGCGAAAGATGTTTCTGCCCTGCAGACAGAGTTAGAGCTCCAAAAGCAGATGTTACAACTTTAATTAGCCTTCCTTCTGTCTGCTCACTGCCTTCGTCACACGAGGAAATTATCCTTCTGTTATAGATTAACTTCTGTTTGGCGGCTTTGTGCGTGTTCAAAGAGGAGGATTGGGAATTTTCACAGACAGATTTTGTTGGGAAAAATGAATCTTTGGAAACGTCTGGCTCATTACGTCTTCAAGAATTCAATTTCGGTTCCTTTGTCAGACACATTTTGAACGTCATAGCATCGCCGTAGCCTCAAGGTTTTAACATTTTTAGCCGAGGCTCAGGTCCTCAGCTCTGCTCATTTCTGAGGCTTGCAGACTGTTGGGTTTATTGTGGAGTGAGAGGTTTAATCAGACTGGAGAGAAGAGCGATGGAGAGTCATCTTTCTTGTCAGATTCAGCTCCCCGCTCCGATGGCTTCCAAGAGAGGAGAGATTTTCCATTTTCCTCACTCCAGTGTTTTTTTTTTTATAATAGCGTATGTGCTTTTCAAGTCGTCTTCTCTTTTTTTCTATCCATGCTGCTTCATCTCCTTTCCCTTCTTGTCTTTTCTTCTTCCCACTGGGTGTGGTTGAAGGTCACTTGCTCACTGGCTCACTTTCACAGAGGAAAAAAAATAAAAGCTGGAGAATAGACGAGTGGGCAGCCAGGCGGCCCGGCTGTCCACAGTACTGTGCACTCATCACTTTCTGCCTCGGACATGATAGGGGGAAGTTTGGAAGGACGCATGAGGTTACAGTCTGCTGTCACTGCCGTGCAACACGCAGTGACCTCCACAAACACGCAGGAGTCATTTTCCTGCTCTTACTCCAACTTATCACGACGAGAGGCCTCAACCAGAGATGTCGCCTGATTTTAACTCCAAACATTAATCTTCCTTGTCAAAATCTGGCTCTTGTGTTGCCCATAATTCAAGCTGATTGCCAACAGTTCTGCAGGTAGCTGATAATGAAGCCTAGAGCAGCTCGCCTCCAGCAGAGAGAAGGAGTTTGAGAGGCTTGTTCTGTGTAATCAATAAACAGAGCCACACGAGAATCTGCAGAAAGGGGACAAACAGCGAGAGACAGAAATCCTCTTTGGTTTGTAGCAGAAGTGCATTTGAGCAACCTTTAGTTTTATGTGATGTGTGATTGACAGCAGAGCCTGAAATGTAACTGTTATAGCTGTTTCCTTTGCAGCAGAGAAGCATGGAAACATTTTGTTCCCAGAATCTTCAAGTTTTGGTGCATTTCTTGTTTGTCTTTAGCTACAACAAAAAGCCTTAAATGAGGGGAAGAGTTATATTAAAACACCTGTTTATTAAACCTTCATATGTACAGACACAACCAGAACTGGAAAAGAATTCACACAAATTGAACATTTTCACATATTTGTATGTATTTTGTATTTTTTCTCCAACATGGTATCCTTTATAAAACCACCTTTTGCCAGAATTGCAGCTAAAAGTCTCTACCAGCTGAATCGAAGATGCATTGATTCATTTATTCACTTTCGATACCGATACTGATATCTGAGGTTTAATATCGTTTGATACCGATTCGGGTTAGTTACACCTTAAATAAAATAAAAAAACACTGAAGTTTGTGGTCATAATGTGTTGGAAATGTGGAAAAGATCAAATGTTTCTGCAGCTTGTGCAAAAAAATTTACACATGCAATGATTGTTTTATGATGCGATAAACGATGAAAACCCGGGCATTGTCATGAATCAGTGAAATCCCCCTGGGCCCAACTTGAAAATTGGACGTTTTGCTGTTAGCACTTGGCTTTTGTCAACAAACTCAGGCTGAAGAGAGAGCGATGCTCAATGCTAACAAAAAAAATGACACAATGTGGATTAAAAACATAATACGCCCATTTAAGATGTTCACACCAGCTAGACTAAATTTTGTACCTGTTGTGTTTTTGCAGTGGATCCATCCAACATTCTTAGAAAATAAGAAATCTGCAGGCAGACGTCAAACAAAATGTTTGAGGTTTTTGCTCTTGAAGATAAAAATCTCCCTGCTGCTCCATAAATACTCTGAGCGGTTTCCATGACAGACTCAAACCAGATGTCAGCAGGTCTCTTTGACTCCCCCTCACCTGTGTGTGTGTGTGTGTGTGTGTGTGTGTGTGTGTGTGTGTGTGTGTGTGTGTGTGTGTGTGTGTGTGTGTGTGTGTGTGTGTGTGTGTGTGTGTGTGTGTGTGTGTGTGTGTGTGTGTGTGTCGATGTGTTATTTCTTCCTACATTCATCTACGCTGCCTGCAGTTCAGCCGCTGCACGTGATTAATCATGTGAAGTGGCAAAAAGCACAACAGTGTGGCGTCTGTGAGGGAGGGCTAATGGAGTTGAAAATGGGATGTTTTGTAGTTGTGCGATCCATTTTGTTCGCCGCTCGCTCTGCTTTCACCCGGCCCTCAAAAGGCTGATTCTTCTTCTTCTTCTGGTGCCAGGTGCAAGCAGAGCGGGCAGGTTGTGTCTATTTAGAGCAACAATAGAAACCCCCGATGAATGAGAGGCTTACCTGGTTTTTGTTCTAAATACAAATCCCAGATTTGTTTTTGCTCCGCTGACTTTCCACTGATTTGACCGGCTCTTTTCAAAATCGCTTTTGTTTTCCACCGTCGTCTTTCCTGTCATCCTTCCATTTGTTCCTTTCTTCTTTTGTCCTTTCTTTCTTCCTTTTGACATTTGGTCCATTTTCTTTATTCCATCCTTGCATTTGTCCATTTTTCGTTTGTTCCTTGTTTTTTTCTTGCTTTCTTCCAAATATTTGTTCTTTTTTCTTTCTTTCTCCCCTTTGTCCTTTCTTTCTTCCAAAAGAATGGATGAAAGCATCCATTATTTTATTCATCTTTTTATTTGTTCTCTTTCTTGGATCCATCCTTTCTTCCTTTTGTTCTTTCCCTCCTTTCTTTCTCCCTGTTGCCTCCATCCTTTATTCCTCCCTTCCTTTTTCTTTTCTTTCCTTTTTTTTGTCTAAATTAAACATCTGCAGCTTCACACTGAAATTCCTCAAAGTGTTTGTTTAGTAAAAATGTTTCCCTTTTTTACAAATATCTGTTTTTTCATACTTTAAGAATTCAGATTATTAAATATTTAATATCAAGGCTAAATTTTAAAAAGCGGTTTAGCTGTTTTAGTTTCTATTTGCTCTTTTATTTCACTCTGAAAATCGTCTCTATTTCCTGTTTTTAAATCCACCCTGTAAAGCTCAGAGTTCAGCTGCGTGTGTCTCTTTAAACGATGTTTTGTAGTTTTTGGTATCCTAGTTAACTCGGCCCCCTGAAGCCGAAGGGTTTTGGCGTGAGACCGGATCCGCCGCGGCGGGAAGCGCGTGACAAAACGGCGCCGCAGATTAAATGAACGAGTTAATGAAGGTAATGAATGAGAGCGGTTCACACTAAAGGGTTTAATTAACCTCGCCTCCCTCCACCTCTTCTTCACTCCAACACCTCCGTCGCCATCGCAGACCTCCATGCCGACTGCCTGGGGCAATTAATCCTGCTGCCCTCCAAGGCCAGGGGCAATTCATCCTGCTGCCTGCCTCGGCTTTTACCCCCACACTTTATCTTCATATTTGATCGGCCTGTTGCTGCAACTTTCTGTCCTTTTTTTTCTTTTGCCCTTTTCTTTCTCCTCCTTTTCATCCTTCCTTTCTTTTCTCTTTGTTCTGTGATCTTTCCTTTGTCCTTTATTTCTTTAATCCAGCCTTTTTTCCATTCCTTTTTTCTTTCTCTTTTTATTTCTGCCATCCATCCATCATTTCATTCTTTCTTTCATCTCTTCTTTTATCCATTCTTTCTTTTTAGCATTTTGCCTGCTTTGTTCATCCTTTCTTTCATCCATTTTACTTTCCTTTGTTCTTTCTTTCATTCTTCCTTCTTTTTGTCGTTCCTTTTTTCGGCTTTTCATCCTGTCTCTTGTCCTTTCTTTCTTTAATCCTTTCATGCTTCCTTTCCTCCTTTCTTTCTGTCATCCATCATCCTTTTTTCAACTCCTTTCTTTGTCCTTTCTTTCTTTTTCACCTGATTATATTTTCTCATGTCCTTTATTTCTTACATCCAGCCGTTCTTGTTTTCATCCACCCATTCTTTTCTTCTTTCTTCTGTCCTTCCTTCCTTCTTTGATTTGGCCATGTTTCATAAAATTAATCACTGCAGCAAAATCAAATACCTGCAGAGAAACACGGCGGTGGCAGTGTGATGCTCGGGGCCTGAAGTCCTGAAGGAGATTCAGCCATTTGTTAAAGTTGGTTTGGAACCGTTTGACCCTCAGTGAATCATTTTGTTTGGCATCATGATTCATGAACGTCTCGATGTGACACCAAATGAGGAAGAGAAGAAGACGGTGAGTTTCCCCGCCGTCAGCAGCTCACATCTCCTCTAAAGCGTCTCATCAGAAGAAAACAAGGACGAAGCGTTCATGCATAAACATCGCAGCGCTCTGGCCCGTATTCATGAGGACTCTGCGTCCCACTGTTCAAATACTGACCACAGTCGCTCTTGACAGCCTCCATACACCTCCGCTGTCTCTTTCCCCACTTCCACGCCAGCGCCACATCTCGTTAAAAAGAGTTAGTGAAGCTGAAAGGCCAATCACATTAACAGGGACGGAGTGTCAGGAAAGACAGCAGCAGCAAAAGGGTCGAATCAAACGGAAACTCCTCACATTTTAATTGCGGATGTCTAATTGCTCCCATAATTACGAGTAATAAAACTCATTCCGCCGCGCTGGTTTCGAATCGCAATTACTCAACTCCGCATTTGACAGCGAGGAAATATCGTCTTAGATTAGTGTCTAATCCCGCCGCCCAGGATCTCAAAGGGCTTTGAAGACGTCCTTGTCCACGGGCAGCGGCGTGGAAGGCCTGCGCCGCGGTTCAAGGGCTGCAGCCATTTTATTCTGGAGAGCTCCTAATCAGACACGGTTGAGAAACGAGGTTTTATCCGGCAGCTTGAGCCTGTGGATGATTAGATGCTCAGATGCGGTGAGCGGGGTTCGCAATTTGGCCGGCGCATGGATGTTGCCGTTCCAGATCTCTTCTCGCTGATAAATGTCATGTGGAGCCGGAGGAGCCAACCATCAACCAGGCTTTCATGACATGCCAAATCCGTGCTGCGTTCAAAGCCTGCAGGACAGACCGGCTTCAGTACCACAGATTACTGCAGGTAACTTATTGAACCGTGTGACTAAGATGTCTACCAGCTTTCAGAGGCGCTCTGTAAAACATTTAACTTGAAAATGAAGGTTCATCTGCTGCCTTGAAAATGCAATTTAAGTCAACAAGATGATTGTTTCGGTTTTAACTCAGAAATTAAAGTTTACGAAGTCGATTTAACAAGAAACAAGATGTCTAATTTAGCTTTTTAAGTTCTGATAGCTCATTAATCTCAAATTGGGAGTTCTAACTTATCTTTGCAATTTACAGATAATAAAACTGCCCTTTCATTTCTCTAATATTTTAACAATATCAAGTTAAAATAAATACTATTTTGCTTTCGAATAATTTAAATTCTTGTTTCAAATTCCATTTTTGAAATTTCTGACCTAATAATAAATTTTACTAAACATCACAATGAATTCTGATCAGAAAGATTTAGCGCTGACAATCAACCTCATGTCCGCCCTGTGAAATGTGCTAATGCCAGAACCAACTTAATGTTTCTATGAAACCGTGTCATGCTAACTAGCCTTAGCATTAACAGTATCATATGCTAGCAGCAGAGGAGCAAAGAGCAAGAAAGAAGTGAAAGGAGGAGGAGCAGCTTCACACGAGATTGTGATTGACAGCGCTAAGACCCGCCTTCTGGCTCTGATTGGTTGCTTCTCGTTAGCACTGGGAGAAAAAGTGACTCCTCTAATCCTGAAAGTCATTTTTAGGTGATAGAAGACCGACTTTATAATTGTGTTTATGTGTCTCAGAATATTCAGTAGTATTTGTATTTGCAGACTGAAGCTGTGTGTTGATTCTAGATTGTTCCTCTGTGCATCCAAAGACAATAACTCCTGTTTTGTTTCTGTTCAGCTGGAGAAAGTCACGGCGTCACAGTGTTCAAATCTTCCTTCAGATTAACTCAAGAAGCTAACAAGTTGGTTTGGCCATTTTGTTCTAGCAAAAAAAACTTATGTCTTTGTTGAATGAGAACATTTTCAACAATTCAATCCTCCCAACTTTTTGTGAACAGTTCAGAGAGAAATTAACTTTTTCCATTGGCAGATTATTTCACTTAAAACATGTGGAAATGTCTTGTCATAAGTGAAATAATCTGAGAATGGAACTAGTTATTTTTCATCAATATTAAGGAATTAATGACGTAAAATAAGCTCCCATATTTTGCTGAAAATGTACTTGTAATTAGTTTTGTCTTATTGAAAATGTTTTTGCAGAGGAAACTAGATCAAAAACATACTTAAGGTTTTGGGTTTTTACAGTGTTGAATCTGAGCTCAGACTCCGCCAGATAAGATCCTTGATAGCAAAGAGAAACCTCGAGTCAAGTCATCTAAATCGGGTCAAGATCTGCTTCCAGTTGCTTTATTGTAGAACTAGGAGATACAGATGTTAAATGCAGGAACAGATGGACGCAGACAGATGCATCTGTACTTTTCTTAATGAGCTTATTGCATTCTAATCATCTCTCTGGTGGGTCATGTCCGTGACTCTTTGCTTCTTTTCATGTATTTTTGCTTTGACAGACCGTGCCTCTCTATCTTTAGCGTTCTCCCCACTACTGCCTGCGCTGAAGCACGTTTTAGAGGTGTCAGGCTTTATCTCCTGGCCTTTTTTCATGGCTTTGTGTGGCGAGTGAAAGCCTGTCTGAGTCTGTTGGAGAGTCATTATTCGACAGGGGGTGAACAGAGGGGAAGGAGTGGGTGCTGAACGTGCAAGGCAGAGCCCGAGGGTTTGCTTTGACTCATGCCCAACATCACAGCCTTTATATTAATCCATATTTAATTAGACTTTCCTGTACCGCTCCATCCCTCCTTGTTTACCTTTCCTGTGTTGTTTTATGAGAGGGGGAGAAGCTTGTCACATGGGATTACGATTAATTAGTAGGAAGGGGGGGAAGGTAAAGCCTGAGGACTCCAGGGACGAGGGTGTGTTTCATTCTTCCTTTATGATCTTCTAATCTACCCCCAAACCTCTAAAAAAGCCAACCTGCTTGTTATTTTAACATCACTTTGTTGTGTTTGCAAAGAGAAGTGAGTGGGAAACGCGGCACATTTTAGGCGCTAATAAAGTGACAGAGATGCAGCGACTGATTTGCATTCATCAGGTGCTTCCGGGAACCTTTAGTGGAGAGATGATGTTCGGAAAAGTTGCCGCTCCGTTAGCTTCGTATAAATGTCTTTACCCAGCCTGTCATTGACGGATGTCTCAGGGTGACTGACTTTTCATCAGAGTCATTATTAAAGTGGGTTCTGCTCTGTTGTGGAGCAGCAGAGGCTCACAACTCCATTAAACTCTGAATAAAAAACATCTTTCCCCTTTTTCCCCCTCATTTCTAAAATGAACACTTCAATCAGCGTGTTGCCTTTGGGGAAAGATGGCAGGTGAAGGTCAGCTTAAAATTCAGTTGCATTAATTTGATTTTTTATTAGTCTTTCCCCCGATTTCAGCTGCGAAGAGAAACGCAGCGTTGGCCGGGTGTTGACTTAATGTCACCCATCCATTTTGCTTTCGCTCCAGTTGGCCTTGCAGGAGCCAGGAAAATGGAAGCTCGTTCATCACCGGGTCGCTCTGGCTCCGGGCCGCTCCACAGCACGGCCTGGACTCACTTCCTGGACCGCGCACATGAATGGTTCAGGCTTGCCACTAATGATTACTTCAGGGTGTTCCCACACCTGATAGTCCAGTAGACTTGGTTGATTGGGGATCAAAATTGCAAAATTTGTGAAGTTTTCAACTGTTGGGTTTCTGTTGTTTCAAAGGATCCAAACTAATTGGAAAACCTGTTCCCCTCCTCACCTGTGATGGCGCTGCACCTGGAAAGAAAGAAACGACACAAAAGCCTCAGAAGAAGCCTCTGAACACAACTTTCTCTTCACAAAACGTAAATAAAAATGGAGTAGCATCAAATTTTAGCGGTTGTAGGATTTTGTCTTTGGTAAAAAACAAAACAAAAAGCATGAACCATTTCTTCTGCGAGTTCTTGACTGGCACATTCCTTTTAGCGCTATTGACCCAGAATGCCAAGCGATTTCATCCACTTCCTGCTTTTGGAGCAGTCTCTGGTATGCATGATGTTAGGATATGCATTTGAACCGCATATCGGTTGAGTTCACTTCAACCGGGCCAAGGTTTGTAGGTGAACCAGAGTCCGTTCACATTAGTCTGATTGCACATTCACACCTCGCCAAATGAACTGGATTTTCTAGGTATAAGAACAAGAAGTTGATTAAAGCAAACTAAATAGGGTTGCTGTGAATGCACTCTTACTCTGCTTTAATTTGATTCCAGTTTGTTTGTCTAGAAAGTCCAGTTCATTTGGTGACGTGTGAACGCACAATCAAACTCTGATGTCGACTAAAAAAAAAAAAAACGAACCCTGGTCTGCCTACGAACCTTGGTTTATGTTTGATTGAAGTGAACTCTGGTGCGGTTCAAATGCGCAATGCGAATGACAAGCCCACCGGAGGCTGCTCTGGAAACAGGAAGTGGACTACAGCGCAAGGCATTCTGGATACATACAACCAAAACAAACAGAAGAGTCTAGCGCTAGCGAGAAAAACCACTTGTGGTCTTTCACCAAACACAGAAGAAAAATCCTACAACTGCAAAAATCTGATGCTTGTTTATAGGTTTTCATGTTTTTCCTTCAGTAGTTTTTGTTGCAGTGCCCCCACAGGTCAGGAGGTGAACAGGTTTTTCAAAAGGTTTGGTTCATTTGACACAGTGCAGTGAGAAAGAGAGCCGCAGCAGCTGAAAATGTAGCAAATATCAAGTAAACACCCAAAAGTAATCAATTATTCCATTGATTATTCTGACGATTAATCAATAATTGGATAAAAAAAATTGGCACATGCAACTGATTTTTCATTTAGCGTCTTTGTTTTTTCTATGCAATATTTTAAATTAATTAAAGGATGCAAATAAAAATAAGTTATTCAATTCTATTTTTAGACAAGAAAAGAAAAATTTTTTTCCCTAAATGCCATCATATAGCATTCGTTTTAGTGAAGCCACAGGCAAAGCTAACGCGGTTTCACTGGAGTTTTGGATAAAACATATTTATTGGGGAAAGTGTTTTTATCCTAAGTAGAAAATCGAAATATATTTGTACAGTTTTGACTGAATAACTGCGGTGAATGTTTTTTTTCAGTCTATATACTCCAGATTATGATTAATCGATTACTAAATTGACAATTAATCGCTTTGAATCCGATTAATCGTTTCATCCCATGTGGATATAGTCGAGCGTTTGACAGATTGACTGACAGCAGTTGTGCCATCTGTATTCTGATGGATATTCAGCTGGATGATCTGTGAGCTCATGCATTTTAAATGCAGCCGTTCATCGTTTTTTCACGTTTATCTCTCTTTTTTTTCTATAAAATGCAGAAAGGGATCCCCATCGGGCAGTTCTGCAAGGACTTCAATGAGAAAACCAAAGAGCTGAAAGAAGGCATCCCACTTCCCATCAAGATCCACGTCAAGGTGCGTTTCTTCAACCCATCTCTGACCCTTCTCTCTTAACACCCATCCCTCCCTCAAATGGGGTTAATCCCACTGCAAGCTGCATAGCATCACTGGAGTGCCTCCATTATTCATACTCCACCACTGAAGTAAGCCTTTCTATTTGCATTCATTAATGAAGCAACAATGCCCAGAGGAGCTTGGAGTCAAGAGGCATTAAACACACGGAGGAGAGGGGACTTACTCAGAAAATGGGTGTTAGTTTGCATTTTACTCCAGCAGATATTGTTTTGACTCGTCATACCTCCTCCTCACTTTGTGTGTTGTTTCAAATCAGGAGTTGTGTCCTGCCAGTCGGCTGAATGTGAGTTATAATGAGATTTGTGCTGAAAAGGGGGGGGGGTGAGCCTAATCCTTTAAAAGGCATGAATTTAGTCTCCGACGCAATATCCAGCAACAGCTCAGCCAGCACAGCAGGGGCTTACACATTAGTGCCATCTGCTGGTGGGAGTTGCTGCTCTGCATGCTGTGTTTATTATAGATGTGTTCGTTTTACTGCTGCATTTCAGCTGCGGCGCGTCAGCGGCTTCCAGCAGATCGCTTTAAAGGACAAATGAGCAGTTTGGGCAGATGGAGCCGAACATTTCTGTGTGTTAAATAAGAAATCTGAAGCCACAGGCAACAGATGGAGATGGCTATGCAAAACTTTATGCCACTCCTCACATTTTCAGCGTGTTTTGTTGAGTTTTATCGAAGAGATAAACTGAAAATGATCTTCATTTATGAATTGTAATGGAAAGGACTCATGATTTTTATTTTTTCACTAATGAGAACCTGTAAAATGTGGCTTTAGGCTGAAGAAAATTATAAAATGACCTAATTTGTAAATGATTGTGCATTTATTGCAATATATTTGAGGGTTGGTTGGTATGGCTGAAAACGCATCACAATAATTTTATACGTAAAAACTACTGATTCATTTATTTATTTCAAATATCCAAAATGCTGCCAAACTGGTGATGTGGACTTAATTTTTTATCCATAGTTTCCACTTGAGCTGTTCTACTTTTCTCCTCTTCAGTCTCTTTCTGTTTAAGCGACAGCAGCATGGCGCTGCATTATGGGCATCGTAGATACAAGAGGTATAGCTCAATTAGTGTCAAAAAGCAAAGATCTGTAGAGATTTGTAGATGTACACCATGGTTCACAATCCATACATGTGTTCCTCAACATTCACATATATGTAAGCAGTTTCTCCAATTTACACTTTTCAAACAAGTAGAAATACAGTGGAGATGCAACTCAGCAAATTTGCAAGTTCACAGATCATCTCGCATAATGATGTAATTTAAAGAAATTACAAGATATTTTGTGGTTTTATTGTGACAAACAGTATAAAGTCCCGGGGGTGTGAATACTTTTTTTGATACACTCCACACTTTCTGGTGATTTTTACCCTTCAGACTGAATTTGAGCTGCTCATCTGTATGCTGTGCTCCAACGTTTCAGCTGGCAATAAAAGATCACTGTGACACATCACAATGCATAAATAAATATTGAATCAACTGCGGCTGTGCCAACAGAGGGAGCTGCATTGTCCTTCTCTCAGTCTGCAGACGGTTTGTTCAGCAGTTGCTCTTCTTCGGTTTAATAAAGACTGAGAAGTTCGAGGTACATTCCTGTTTAAAGACCCTTGTTGCTGTGAGACTGATGAAGATGTAACAGTAGTCATCAGTTAACAGGCGGCTGAGTTCATCACAAATATGAACAAGGTTAACAGATAAATATCACCAGGAGCGGTGACGGTAAATGGATGCCTCTGCATGAGAAACTAGCGTTTTCTTTTTAAGTTGTGAGCAAAAATAATGCTAATACGTTTTTCTTTCAACGAGCCACACTTTCTGGTTATCACTCTTTAATCAATACTTTTCCTGACTTATTTAAAGCTGCTTTGCAGGTTTTCCCACGTACAGAAGCAGAGCAGAAAATATTTAAGCTCCATCAAGGTCATTTCAAATCATCTGAAAGCTGGTGTATAAGGAAGTATCCACTGAAGGATGATGAATAAAGCTGCAGTATGTAACTTTTGTGAAAAAATTTATTTTACAAACTGTTACCATGTCATAACAGTTTGGTATGAGACAGAAAATCTGTGAAAAATGTATCTCCTCTGTCTTCTCCCAGTGCAAACTGCAAACAACCAATCAGAACTGGGAGGCGGGTCTTAGTGTTGTCAATCACCCTCCGTGTGGCGCTGGTGACTCTGCTAAAGCCACCAATCCCAGCGGATAAACGGTTTTCCTGTAATGATAAAATGTTACCAACATTGTCACATTTAGCAATGGGTACATAAGGTTGATTGGCAGCGCTAAGACCCTCCTCTTGGCTCTGATTGATTGGTTTTGGCTGCATTTCTTCAGACGGCAATAATAGCTCAGGGAACAGGTGGAAGAGATCAGTCCTTTCACTGTATCTGTCTCATACTGTAATAAATCTGTAAAAACACATCTTTTAAAACAAAAGGACCTTTAAATTCTGTATCAGAAGTATTTCTTAGAGACATGCCGTTCAGATACTGTTCATCTGCTCTTAAGCCATTTGAGGACTGAGAAAAACAAAAACCACACAATTTTTGCTAAAGCAAAGAGAATTACAATTCCAGCCATATCTTCAGTATCCGTACAGTATTCATTGCAATACAAACCAGTCAGATATGATGTTCATATTTATGTAATATTAAAGAGAATAAATCCACATTCTGTATTTTTTTACTTCCATTTGGGTTTCTGCTGCTCCTGAAAAATACTTAAAAAATAAAGCATAAAATAAATATACGTTTTCTAATGCCTTAAAGATAAGTTGTTTCAAAAACCTCCGGGATGTAACCAATCAGCAGGCACGGTTACCGAGCAACCCCAGCAGAGCTCCACCTGTCTCCTAGCAACCCACTGGAGGGCGTGGCCAAACAGACTAAAATCTCATTATTTGTTCACACAAAACCTAATGTCATGTACCCCTGAGCTTTCCTTATCTGCTCAAGGAAGCATAATAAGTAACATTTGTTAGTGTTGTAATATTAAACAGCGTCTTTACATTAATACAGTGGTTATTAAAACATTTCAGCCAACAACCGAAGCAAACTGATATTAGTCTGGCAAACAACCAGTTTTATTTTAGTAATTGCTGAAACTCGTGACGTAATATAATGTTTGGACAAAACGAGGCAGATACCTTCATCTCCTTTGCTGCGCTATTTTAGTTGCTAAGATATTCAGGAGTATTTCTCACAATTGTTTTTTAAAGATGTTTTAAAAACTCCCGCGCAGAAGCTGTTGCTATTCTTTTATTTATTTTGCCCCTCGTCATTAGACCCCCGGTGAACATGCTTGTTTCATTTTATAAAAATTATTGAAAAACTCCTGGACAAGAAATAACAAGCAACAGCTTCTACCTAGATGGAGAAAAATTCAGTTTCCTCTGCTGAAAGGTCACTGCTGGTAGATAACTCGATGCTGATGACAAATCACCAGCTCCGTCGGGTCGCCTCAGTCCAGCCCACGGTCGGCTGTTTGCTGTTTTATATGAGACAGATAAAAATTGATCCAAAGCAAAGTTTTCACCAGATGATTCATTGATTGGATCAGTGTGTCGGTTTTTGTTTTTACAGCAAGGTGGCAGAGAAAAAAGGGACAGAATAACTCAGTGAGGCTGATGAGATTATTTTTAGTTTGCTCCTGAGGACAACATGGAAAGCAAAAGAGGAAAATAGAAATACAGCCAGTGAGTTTATTACCATTTTATGAGGATGTGGGGTTTTCTGTCGCCTTCAGAGTTAGCTGGGGTGTCTTATCAAATTACCGGGGGATTAAATGAGTGTAAAAGACGCTTTTAGTGGAGATTATTCACACATAACAAGGTCCAAACTCAGTGGTTTGTTTCTGTCTTAAAAGCTTTTCCTGCTGTAAAGAGAACCAGCAAAGATGTGAATAAAAATAAACTGTTCTTCTGAGGATTCATATGAGACCAAAATAATCTAAAGAGGAGCAAACTTAGCATTTTAAATCTTTTAAAACTTGGCAAATTATCCAAGGTTTGGATGGAAACCAGCATCTCTGCAGATCCTTTAATACAGACGCAGTCATGTCAAAAACTTAGTTCTAACTTTGGTGTTTACATTGAAAGTACGGGGAAATCAGTGACCAGGTTTTGGTGATCTGGAGCAGACGCTGCAAATGGGGTTAAAAAATAAATAAAGAAGCAATAACCTTAGATAAGCAACCCAATTAAGAAATGCCATTGCACCAGAAAATACAAAAAAGTCATTAAAAGCTAGGATTTATAAATGGACTGAGGCTTAATATATATACATATATATATATGTTTCACAGAAAATGTAACAACTTTTAAAAATAAAAAATGCAAAGACTCTTAAAAAAAATCTCCAAAGATTATTTGTTTTTTTTGTTTGTTTACTGAAAAATATTTGTGAGAGTTATGAAATATTAGTTTAGCAAGAAACACAAAATATATAATTTTATTTTCTCAAAACAGAATAGAAAAACAGGAAAATGTTAAATAATTATTTTACAAAAAACATTCATCTTTATTTTATTGTTTATTTATAAATATATTTCTATAAAACACAGAGAAAGGAAATATAAAATATTTTCTTTAAATGCAAAAATATGAAGTAAATACAATTTAATAACCTGATGAAAAAGTTCTGGTTTTGGCCTCAGAATTGTGTCAATTTTCAACAATTGTTTAAAACAGATTCAGTTTGAAACAGAAAAACTGTCAACAGACGGGCCGATTTTCAGACTCACAAATGTTAAAGTTATCGTAAATCAATGAAGAGGATTTCTCTCCTTCTTCACCACATCCTGTAAAAACAGAGCGGAGGACACTTCGCCCCCGCAGACAGAATCGCCTGTAGGTTCTGGGCTCCAGATCGCTCCAGCTGGTCTCTCGTTTGGCTCTGCTCCTCGGCTGTTTGGTATTCTTGCCTTGACTCCGGCGATCTTAACCAGTTACTGAGCAGAGGTTGTCATTACACAAGAAATAAAACTGTGCACAAATTAGTCTCCACATATTCACTTGAATTCACTAAGCCATTACAAAACATTATTATCATTTATCGCTAGACAATTTCAGCGAGTACCGGTTCGATTCCAATTTCTGGGGTCACAATTCAGAAACAATTTTTCTATTCAAATGGTGTAAAAATTCTGTTTAAATGATGTGACTGACCAGAGGAAAAGACAGTAAACAAACTGAGAATTTATATAAATCAGTTCAGTAGCAACACTTAGAAGTAGCTCTCGCCTCGTTCCTATCTAACTTATTTTTGAGTTCTCTCTCCACCTCTGTGTAAAACTAAGATAAATATCAGTGGTATACACTGTAGTGCTTACTGCTGAACTAGCAAAATTAGCTTAGCTTCTGTAGCTTTTAACTGCTAGCTAACCCTTACGTGTTTGTCACATATACTTCCTCCACCAGTCACCAGAACCTCGTTATTCAAATGAAGTTTGTACATCCTAAAAAATTCATTTAAATATTGATTGTATGGGTCCATTGAATTCAGGTCATGTTGTACGCACTCTTCGTGTTCAATAGGTAGCTTGTTAACGTTTTCTCACATATTTCCATTATCTGTCTCATTTGGGTTGGTCTCAACAGCAATAATTTTATGTTTTCTTTATGTTTGTCTTGAAGCCACAGTTTATCTATGCTTTGCATAACATTTACCTACCAAGATGGCGGTTCAGTGGCACGGCTACTTCTGGCTCAGACTTGTGGGAACTATCTATTGCTTAAAAATAAATCAATTCTAGTATTTGTAAACTTTCTGCAAAATTCCATTGACATAGAATTAAATTTGTGGTTCTGATGTGTGAAATGTAAATGATTGTGATGAAATGATGAGTTTTTTTATGATGAATTGTTGCTCTGTCTCTGCAGCCTGACAGAACGTATGATCTGAAGATCGGCCAGCCCACCGTCTCTTACTTCCTCAAACAGGCGGCAGGAATCGCTAAAGGTGCCAGCAAGACAGGTGAGAGCGATGTGTCCTCTAACCTGACTGTGGCAGGAATCGCTCCATGTCGTCAGTGTTGAGATGTTTTATTCATGAGAAGAGGGAGCACTGCATCTCACACAGGAAGAAGATTTTTCCTGGATTTCAACCTTTTTGCTCCAAGCTATCTTCAACCTTGTTGCCAAACTCCACAGCTGGGTCTGGTCTCACATCCGCCTCCTACTCACTGTGTTTACTCCTTCAAACATTGTAGGAACGAAACGATTAATTGTGATTAATTGTTTATTGAAACAATCATCAACTAAATCATAACCTTGAGAATACAGACTGAAAAAAGGCAATTTGCTGAAAGAGCAACTCACTCAGAGCAACGATTGAGCCAAAACTATACAAAATATGTACACTTTTTTTCATTTAAGATAAAATAAAAAGAAAAGAAAAGACACCAAGTAGCGTCATCTGATTCAAATTCTGTAAAAATGTCTCTTATTAAGGAAGTTTTGTTATTTAATTATTAATCAGTAAATCCAAAAACTATAATAAACAGTTCTGGAAAGTCAAGCAGAAAGGTTGAGTTTTCTACATGTTGAAATTTGAAGAATTTTTTTAGCTGTAGATACATTATTTGCTACAAATGATCAAGAATAGCTAAAGAAATGCTATGTTCCTGATTTCAGGCAATAAAATGGGCATTCTCCAAATTAGGTGATTTGATTTTTGCATCTTTTAATGGATATATAATATTGTAGAAAAATATGTTGCTGAAGTGTTTCAATTAATTCCATTTTCTTTATCAGATTAACTGATTAATCGTCAGCGTAATCAATGAACTGATTCCTCAAATAAACATTAGTTGTTGCCATAAAACTTTCTCTGACTTGCACAAGCTGACAATTGCTTTCTCTTTTTCTTGTTCTAACTGTGAAGGCCATGAGACGGCGGGTATGGTGTCGGTGAAAGCCGTGTATGAGATCGCGAAGGTCAAAGGTGAAGACGAATGCTTCAAGATAAGGGACACCTCCCTGGAGACAATTGTCAAAACCATCATAGGCTCAGCCCGCTCGCTGGGAATCCAAGTTGTCAACGAGTAAGCTCAGAATCTGTAATCTGAGGACCAGTTCTGTCAGATTATGTTGCTATGACCTCAAATGTCCATTGGAGGTCAGCAGAGAAACTGTAAAATTATTAATACCGGATTTTTGTTTGGTATTTGCTCTTATTGAGCCTAATGCAAATGAAAAACATGTGCAGCAAAGCAGGTTTTTGCAACATTGTAAGTTTCTCAATGTGAAAAGGAAGGATTTTTAATTTGAAATTGGGAAGTCCTTGAGTTTTAAATCACAACTCTGACTTCATTATTAGTTCATTCAGCCATTAACGATCTGAAATTTCTTTAATTGGTCCACAAATTATTAATCTATAAAATAGCTAATTTTCACACAGCAATTTTGTACTTTTAAAATACAATTTATAATAAAAAAGGTAGAATTTTTTTTATTTATCATGTTTGGATTTTGATTTTGTAGAAAATCATGTTTTATTTTTCTGTGGAAATTCACTTCATTATCTGACTAAGTGTTCAAATCTAGGTTCATGTTGTTTTGTTTGAGGTTAAAGGTCATTTTAAATTCAATATACAATGATGAGTTAATTGATCAGACTATTTCTTTCAGTCAAATATTATAAAAATAAATTATTGAACCAACCAGTAATCACCTTAGTAAATAACATAAATATAATTATTAGTTAGTTTTGTTTTATTTTAAGTGTACTAAGCAATTTGCCCTTGAAACTAGACCAAAGATAATTATTTTTGCAGAGAATTGGTTGTAAACAAACTTCCTCTGCACCATTTTCACATAGACAGATATTTATCATTCATGAAGCTCCTCTGTTTATTTTTCTCTTCCTCATTATTCAGAGACATTCTTTTGCCTCCTTAATGAAATGCTTTTCAAGGAATCTGTTGAAACCCGTCAAACCTAACGTCTCGTGCAGCTGCAGCACATTATGATTTATTGCTTGTAACCTCAGAGGATAAATTGGTATTGTTACCTTGTTAATGGTGTATTCATCTGAAGATGATTGGTTCAGTGCTGCTGCAGCAAAGCATTTGTTCTCTGTCTGATCATCCAGTTTTATTAAGATTAAACCACAGCGCGACAGCTTTTTATTGCTCACACTTTTGTGGGTGAGTTGTGGTAAATCTGTGTTTCCTTGATATAATTTAGCTTTATTTTCTGTCCAGTCTTTCAGCAGATGAGTACAAAGTCTTCCTGGAGCAGAGAGAGGAGAAGCTGAAGGCGGACGCTGCTGCTGCAGCTGCAGCGGCCGCAGCCGAGGCCGCAGCAGTGAAAAAGAAATAAGAACCTCCAATAGTTTCCCATATTTGTTTATTTTGACTTTATACATGTACTATATTCGGTTAAAACCTGTTTAATAAAAGTTTTATGTGAACAAGGAGTTACCTGGTTTGTTTTGTCTGGAACAAATACATCAGCTGTGTTTCTGAAAGTATTTATGACTGTAGTTTATTGGTGCTGAAGAGTGGAGAAGATAATTGTTCTGCCTCTGTAGGGTTTGTATCTTTAGTCTCTTTGATGCTATTATCCATTATTAACACTTCTGGAAGCGGTTTGGCTCTAAGACACTTTGTGCAGATGGTTTCCTCCCTATTTCACACATTTTTTCAATCTTTCTGGGATCTGAAAGTTTCAGCACATTAATTATTGGTTAAAGTCTCAAGGATTCCTGATGCAAAGATATTTTTGATATTGTTGAATTTCAGAGGAACTGCTATCGTTCAGCAAATATCTTGTTTCAGCTTCTACCAAAAAAACTAAAGTTTTGTTTAATATGGGGGTGATTTTTGAGGGTACACAAAAGCAATTATTTATAATTATCAGTTCTGGTGTCAATAAACATTTAGCTACAAAAACGCAATGTTTTCTATTGAAAAACATGTTAATTTTAAATTTATTGAGGCTGAATAGCTTACAATCCAAAGAAAGTAGACAAGTCTTGGTCTCTGAAAGCACTGTTAACGATTTTAATATTTGAAGACATGTTACAAGTTCAGCATTTCATGCCAAATTATAATTTGTTCATTACAGTGTCACTTTGGAATTCAAACTTCTGCTTAGGATAAAAATGTAAAATAAAGAATTTATATAAGTATATATAGATATAAATGGCACAACAACCTCAACAGACCAAAGAAAAGTTCTTCACAGATTGAAATTGGTGTTAAATAACATAAGAAATAAAGCAAGAGTTGGCAAAAATAAATACATAAATAATAATAATAGAGTAACAAATAAAGATGATTGATTCCAGTTTCAGTGCAATTACTATTTCCCAATACTGAGGTCAATAAAGTACAACAACTTTGAGGGTTTTTATGAAATTTCCTGGGATGGCAACAAAAGAACTCTTGTTGACCTCCAGCGTTGTACGCATGCGCGCAATATCCCGGATGTATTCAGTATAATGTACTTGGTGCCGTGGAAGGCTGCTGCTAGCACGAACGGCCGTTAAAAGGTATGGACAGATATCACATTTGAAGCTTCCGTTTGTAACTTAAAAAAATACATATAGGCCGACATGTTTTTTTGTTGTTGTTGAAAATGTCACAGTGTTGCGTCGAAATCGAGCCGTATGAGACAGAGAATGAAAACAAATTAGCAGATGTGTTCAAGCTGCCTCGATCTCTCATTGTGACGTAGTTCACTACTGAATGACCTGAAAGAGTGCCAGTGTTTAATCGGCCTGGTAAAAGACTTCATGTAACATACACGTATGCTACCGTGTTAGCTTACAGATATAAGCTAATCTTATCGTAAATTTGACTATTTATAGTATTTATGTTAGTATTATACAGAGGTGGGTGAAGTACTCAAGAATAATAATAGTTGTAATGTACTTTTGTTTATAAATTAGGTAGGAAAAGGGAAGAGCTCCGCTTATGGCTTATTCATTGTTGTCATAGCAACTGGTTAGCAGCTGCGCAGTTACAAAGTTCACAGAAGTGTGACGTCACATGGTAGCCGCAGCCGTGTCTCCATCCTTCGACAGCCGAATTTGTTAAAATAAAAAAATAAATAAAATTAAAAAAATACATCACAGCTGCATGATTTCTGTGCTGACGCGTCATGGTTCGTGACGTCTCGTCTTGCCCTGTTACGTAACAGGTGGACGGGCTTATAAGAATCCTTTAGCTAAAATTCTGTCACATTCGTAATCGGTTGTAGTGGTAGCAGTTAGAAGATTCGAATGCAGAAAGATGAGTTTCTCGATTGTTCTTAGAAATGCGCTCCAGGTTACTGTGGACAACTTAGTGATTCCTGCAATCACTGAGTTTATCCACAATATTCCAGAAGGAAAGTGGGAAGATCTGGCGTCTGGATGTCCAGATGAAAACATCAAGAATAGGATTGGAGATCTGTTAGACTTCATGACAATGGTGTGTTCAGACGTGACTCTGGATATCATGAAGAACTGCCAGTGCCAGTACAAAGACTTTAAACCCAACATGAGCAACATCATTTCTCAGGCATTTGCTGCAGTCATGGGTATTGAAGAGGAGTTTCAGACGGAGAGCACAAAGATGTTTGACATGATTTTTTCAAAACATGTATTTTTGGCGGCCAAATCTCCTCTGGACCAGGAAGACCTCACACAGTGGCTCCAGGTGGGTCTAAGATTCAGCTGTTTGATGGAACACGTCACCATCATGATCCTTGAACTTCTGGAAAAGAGGAAGCAAATCGAACAGCTGAGAAGATCAACTCTTAATGCAGAGAAGTTCTCAGACATCCCATCCTCTGGGATGTCTGAGACAGACAGGAAACAGACGGTCCGCCTTTTTGTGAAATCACTAATGTCAACAAGTGTAAAGAAGGCAAAGGCCTGTTTCTTTCCCGACCACCTGGAAGCCACAGAAGAAAGGCTTGTGGGGAAAATCTGGGCCAGAGTGGAGACACAGGAATTTGAGATTAAGGAGAAAGACATCAATCGCCTGTGCCAGAAAGTATTTAAGAACATCACAAAAACTTTAGGCTGCTCCTCTGGAAGTACGCTGGCCCTTATTGAGCACAACTTAGTTGACAACGTAGTTGTGTCCTGTTTCGTAAAGGAACTGAAGAAGCAGCAGAAGCCAAAAGAAAGTTCTTTGAGAAGATTCGTTTCACGTGCCATTAAAACACTGACACGCAGTTTTACCAAATAAGACACCTGGAGAACAAGAGGAGCTGGTTCCACTGAAAATATCAAGAGTAGAAATGATAAAGAATGCTTGAGAAGACAACCAGAGGAAAAGACGACCTGCAGAGAGGAATATGTATAGACTGGTTGAGAATTGAAAGGAAAGATATGAGATGGAAGCCCATGTCTTGGGCTTCCAGCCCAAAGGTGAGTAAAGGCAAAGGTAGATGGGTGCCTGCAGAATAATAGTACAAGAAAAACTGAGGTGACAAGCATAGCAAAGGGACAATGATGCCTTCAAGGGTTTATGGAAGGTGCATGTAGAGAGATGTCAGTAGGGCAGTGTTTCTCAATTCCAGTCCTCAGGCCCCTCGGCTCTGCATGTTGCAGGCGTTTCCCTTCTGCCACACCTGGATTGAATCTGGGTTGAATTAACAGACTTCTGCAGTACTTGAACGGCTTCAGAAGAGGTCATGCAATCATTTGGATCAGCTGTTCTGGATCAGAGGCAGATCTAAAACATGCAGAGCAGGGGGCCTGAGGACTGGAATTGAGAAACACTGCAGTAGGATAGATAAGGATGCCTGCCAAGCCATTGAGAGGGACTGCAAGGCATCAGGAGCCATGGTAGTGTTGGTAGAGACGAAACTTCAAGAAGCTTCATCTCACCATCACTGAGATCCTCCTGATCAAAGCAGAGAAAGAGGAGAAGTGGATCCGAGCAGCAGGAGCTTTCTAAATGAAAAAAGAAGAGGAGGGCGGAAAGAAAAGGAAGGCCTGGGATCTCTACAAAGTGGCATCATGACCTTACGGCAGATCGTAAGGTCATGTGAGGTTGTGTAGAAATCGCTGGGCTTTATGAGGATTGTTGATTGGTGGGCTTTATGAGGATTGTTGATTGGAGGAGACGAGGAAGATGAAGACTCTTGCATTTTGAATCTGCCTCTGTAAAAATGTCAATTTAGTTAAAAATCCAAAGCTGTTTTTTATTGTCATTGTGAAGCTGTGTCAAGTATTCATTTTAAGATGCAAATTTACTTTTTTTTCTCTAAATGGTGCTTATGAGTTTCTTAGTACAGAGCCCTCTCGGGAACATGGGGAAAAATATTTTTCTGAAAATATACTAGGGCTCTGTAACGTATGACTGTATGAGACAGATAATCTGTGGGGAAAAAATTATCTCCTCTGGCTTCTCCCAGTGCTAACCAGAAACAACCAATCAGAGCCAGGTGGCGGGTTTTCACAATTTCTGGTGGCGCTGAGATTGTGCGGAGAGAGCCTTTGTAACAAGTCATTATATTGCTTAGTGGGTGTCACCACAAGGGGGCGCCTATTCCTTTTTTGCATTGTCGTGCTGTTGTACAGAGTAAGAACTCATCTCTCTTTCCCATGTTCTTGTAGAGATGATCAGTGATGGCGAGGTGCGGGGCGGTTGCCTGTCGTTATTGTTCTCATGTATGACATCATAATGTTAGCACGTGGAGAAATAAATCGAAAAGTGTGGAATACTTCAACAGTGTTTCCTGCTGTTTCTGGTTAGTGTGGCTAACCACCACTGCTAACTCCTCCAACCTCGCACTGCACCGGCACAATTGGCGCCCAAACATATTTTGGACCTTCCCTCCTGGATACCGATTCTTGGTCTAAGAAGATTTCATATTTGGGCATTCACTCACTTACAAGCCCTATTGCCAGTGCTGATATAAAAATAAAAGCAACACAAACTGAACATTGAAGAAAACAACAGTTTTTGTTCACAGTCCTCAGTTTTTGTTGCGCATATTGCATTGGACATTACCATAAAGATTAATAAGCTAAGTTGCCCAAAAAAAAAAAACACTTACAGCATATGAAAAGATGAACTATTATTTTTAAAAGTAAATATTTCTCAAAAAACTATGAATGCAGGGTGTTGCTGTTTTTCTATAATATCACATATAAACTGCAGTTATCAGAAGTATAAAAATTTTACTCAAGATGTAGAAATAGGAGCCATGATTCTGAAAGATACGCAGAAGTTGAGGCAGTTTATTCAAAGTAACTGGATTATTTGAATTAAACCAGAATTAAAGATGAATAAATATTCCATAAATGCATCTGGTTATCGTTTAGTGATTAATGTTGGAGTCGTGATTGCTTCCCGAACAATGTGGCTCAATAAACATGGCTGCAGTCCTTCATCAGATCCATTTTCCTCTTCTTCATCACTCCATCTGGCTGCTTCTAAAACTGCAGAGAAATCTCACACAGCTTCTGTGTGCTCTGCGTTTGCAGCTTATGGTTTGATTTACCCTGATTAGGTCACAAGATGGCGCTGGCGTTTCACCCAGCTACTAAAACAGCCACAATCTGCATCGATAATGAGAAATATATATATATCATTAAAAGCTTTTGTGTTCACAAAATGTAAGGAGAGCAGTTTGTCTTTTCAAATCATGTAAGTGTTTTTATTGTCTCAGTGACACTGTAAGTAATTCAGTTGCTTTATCTTGACTGAAAGGAGAGATGGATAGAGCACACAGAAACTGGGCACTGCTTCCACATATTTATACTCAAGTAAAATGAAAAAGTAGTGATCCAAGAAATTATAAGTAAAAAAGTATTTGGTTAAAAGTCTACTGGTCAAATTGTCAATCAATATTTAAAATGTACATCATCTGATGGATCAAAATATAAAGTTAAGTGGAAATTTTGGTATTTTAAGGACAAAAATTACAATAATTCACATAGGTAACAGAAAATAACAAAATCAGTTTCAATAATAATGATAAAAAGACTTACTAACTTTAACAAAAAACACATGTCTTTGGTGAATTATTGGATAAAACAATAATTTTTTTTCATTCAGTGGGTAGAAAATCCAGAAATTTTACTCAAATAATAGTAGAGATAGAAGTAAAAGTTCAGCTTGATAAAAATACTCCTAGAAGTACATGTTTTCAGTAAATGTTACTAATTACTACCAAACGAGTTGAAACTGTAAACCTCCATGTCTGTTTTAATTACTGAGTCTTCCTTGTTCCTTCCTAGTCGGGGTAGGATTGGATTTGCTGAAGCTACATTGAGGTTTGAACCCTTCCTGTCCCTTTGGCCTTCTCCTAACCTTTTTTTTTAATATTGTTATACACCACAGTAACTCGGTGGACTCCTTGAAGGTGCAGTGCTTGAATTTTCCAGAAGATAGCAGCAGTCAGCTGTGTGCAGTGATCTCACCTCCATCAAGCACCACTGCGGCAGGTAGTGCTGGAACAAAATGTTCACTTGCAGAAAAAAAAATGCAACGCCTAAGGCTTTGCATCATTAGATATGTCGAGTTTTGGGTTAAAAATTGCCTCTAATTCAATTTGTGGAGCAAATCTTATAGGGGGATGCATATTTGGTTTATTTTATGTTATGTCTCTTCATCTTTCGTGGCATTGTGGGATCAGGTTGTTCCGTTTCCATTTTTACTCCTTTTTTTTCCTACTGTACCTCTAATTTTAGCCTTTTTCTTTGCCAGCCCTCCCCTCCCTGATGCCTCTGAATAGAGGCTGAGAATAGACGCAAGGCTGTTTCCAGTCAGAGCAGGAATGCCTATATATGGAGCGCCACGCCACGCTCAGCGAGCCGCAGGTACATCAGCAAATATGGGCGACTCTGATTTGTAAAGAGGGGTGATGGTAGGAGGAAGGAGGGGGGAAGTCGTCTTCCTACTGTTATGAGTGTGTGTGTGGCCCCCCTGAAAAGAAGCCTCAATGCCAAGCGTGTGCGTCAGTCTGAGTCAGATAGTGTCTCATTCTGTCTCGTCATACGTGTGCGTCAGAGCTGTTGCTGAGCGAAACTCGCTCCGGGGGAAGAAACGCAGGAGAGTGAAGGGGAGGGAGGAAAAGATGATGATGGTGATGATGATGGTGATGATGAGGGAGGAACAGAGAGCTCGACTCTGACGACACAAATGCATCAGCAGCATTAAGTGCACTTTAATATAAATGCATTTGTATGACAACCAAATACACTTATAAGCATCACAATAGAACACTGGTTCACAATGTCCATTCTGCAGTAAATAATAGGAATAATAATAAGATGTTCAGAATATATTCCATTTTATGCGATAAAAATCTCTCTCTTCTGTATGTACAGACCAGGAGCTGTTTCATACAAATGTACAAATGTGTACAACCTTTCAGAAAAGAACATATGCCTACATCCTGAGACGTAACGCATATGAAATAGCTTTTTTTTCTTCAAATATCACACATACAGATGTATAATTTTTACACATGTATATTAACTTAGCCTTGAATAGCTAGAACGTAGGAATCAATCCTTTACTTGACCGTAGACAACTCTACGTGAGCATGTCGACACCATGGGAATTGTACCATTCTCAACCCGTGTCGTTTGGTAACTGAATAGAAATAGCACCCGTCCCCCCAGTTTTCATTTTTTTAAAACAAAACCTTTTTGTATTCTAAACCCCTCTCAAAAAAGAAGAATCGCTCGTTCAACATAGTCAATTCGTATGGAGTGCCGTTTGTTAAGTCACACTGTAAAACATTAACAGCGATGATTTTGTTTATTTGCCCGGTAAAAAAGAAAAAATGAGAATATTACATTTTCAAAGTCGTATTTACAACATATTATTCCTACATTTATAAATCTCAGAGTTCCAAACTAAATATTTAAGTCACAAGTTTAAAAACTAAATATTTAGTTAAGACTAAATGTTTTAGTCTGAGTCATATGTTTAGTTTTCAAAATGAAATATTTAGCTCCAAACTCTGACATTTATAAATATGTGGAATAATGTGAAAAAATAACTTTGAAAAATTAACATCCACTTTTTTTTTTCTCCATCTGGCTAAACAAACCAAATGTTCGCTGTTAGTTTTTCACCTCGTAAAGTTACAAACGGTATCCATAAATTTGTGCCTCGCTGCACCGCGCTCCAGTGGAGCCACAATGCCGACCGTCCACTCGCTCGGAGTGGATGAAGAGTTCAAAGTTCAAGGGCCGTTTCAGGCACACAGGAGCCGCTATAAGCTGCCAGCATTGCAAATATTGATGCTGCAAGAATATCCAGCCGACTGCCCCACAGCCAAAAGCAGGGAAGAAGAAGAAGAGGAGGAGGAGGACCCGATGAGTCCACATTCAGAGTCTTAATGTACAGTACAGAGTCGCAGAGGGTTTGTGGCATGATCAGAGTCCAGTTCTTCATGTTTTCTTTTTGTTTGCAAATCACATCGATACACAAGATTTCAGATGGAGCGATAACCATGAGATGTTAAAAATTTAAAAGTCGCAAACTCAAAGCTCAAAGTATCTCGGTTTCAGTTCCATTTCTGTGTTTTTGGAAGGAGTTTAAACCAGAATTCGTCTGGTTTTGTGAACTAAATCAGAAGATTTAAGATAAAAAATCTTTTTTCTCTCTCTCTCTCTCTACTGATTGTTTTCGCACTTAGGTTGTAAACAATTGTAAACATTTGACTTCCTGTAACGTTTGAGGTTTGGGTTTGCGTTGCTGCATGTCAGGCAAAAAAGTGCTATGATTCATCCCACTACTGAAATAGCAAGAAATGCATCATTTGTTTTTGTTCACAACAGATATTTCACTACGAGTGAATACACATACGTATCTGGAGTTTGATCGTCTCTGAAGCTCTGGAGTGTAGAGGTGCACCGAAAATTGATCTGCCAATCAGTCCGACCTGATTTTCTTAAATTTGGGATCTAATTTAAGAAAATCCGCTATGTTCTTAAATGCTGCAAGAATATGCTGATTGGGGTGGGGGACACTGTCCCCCAAGACATGTCCTGCTTGGGGGACCAAGCAGGACATGTCTGCAGACTTTATTTAGTAACATTTCAGGCAGTAAAAATCGTTACCGGCCAAAATCGGGATGGCAGGTCAGGCTTTTTTAAAGATCGGTAACCTGAAAACTGCAGTCGGTGCACCTCTAACTGAGAGGTCACCAAATGGAGCCAGAACCCAGGCAGTTCTGGCTCCATTTGGTCGTCGTGTGAATCTGGTACCAGTTTTTTTTTCTCTCTTTTTTTTTTTTTTTTTTTGCAATATTACACAGAAGAAATGACTGAACAAAAATATATAGCCAATCTTTGTTCTTAGCAGACATGTAGGAGATGAAGTCCTTAAGTTGTATATACATTATGTATATTTATACACTTAATTGTTTTTTACTTTTCAGTAAAAGGGTCTCCACAAAATATGACAATATGCCATACTTAATGAAGTAAGTCACAGACTTATTTTAGAACGGAGGAACACTTCCACTCCCATCTGAAAGACAAAAACAGACAGTAGAAGAAGAAAATTAGTGACTGGAATTTTTTACTTATTAAAAACAAGAAAGGTGAAATAAAACACAGGAATCGCTCACCTTTGTGGAAGCACTGTGGCGATGGATGACATTGGAGTTGATACAACTCAGGTTGTTGCCCTAAGCCAGGGGCGATCGAGGCACCTGCCCCAAACATGGGTTCCAGGACGGCCAGTTCCTCCAGGAGGGACTGAGTGCAAGACATGGCGGGTGTGGGCGAGGCGACGGGCATGGCGGCGGCAGGGCTCGGGGAGGCAATGAGGCTGAGGGGAGGGGAAGCCGGGATGGAGGAGCAAGACGACACGGGAGACGACGCCACCTCCACCTCCATCTCCATCGCTTCCTCCGCCAGCCCCTCCCCGTCCGTCGTCGCCACGCTCGCCCCGCGTCCGGCCACGGAGTTACATTGCGCCGATTGGACGCTACAGATGTGGCCCGCTCCCTCAAACTGGGAGGGTTGGTGCCAACACACTGGGGTGTGCGGAGAGGTGGGGCTGGAGGGGGCAGAGAGGTTGGGAACGAAGTCGTCTTGCAGGAGCGTTTCTAGGATGTTCTCTTCAAACAGAGAGTCATCGTCGTCGAGGAAGATGGGGATGTCCAGACCTCTCCACGTTTTTACGGGATAAAACTCCCTTAGCATGTGGACTGGATCTGCCGCTTCAATAGCCGGGGACAGAAAGGGCGACGGAGGCGAGGAGGAGGGGGATAGTTTGGACAAAAGAGGATCCAGGTAGAAACCCTCAGCCAGGGAGCTGATGTGTTGAGCCAGGAGGGAAATTTCCGCCCGTTCCTTTTCCCGCTCCAAGGAGAAGAAGGTGAGGCAAGGCTGTTTGCCGGGTGACGCCTCAGGGGTCAGCAGGCCTTCGGGGGGACAGTGGAGGGGCCCGAGCGGCACGTCAACGTAAAGCGGCCCGCGGACCTCTGGTAGAGTCATCACCGTGCAATCTCCGTCTCCTGGACTGTCGGGCGTGGGGGGCAGCTTCTCGTACAGGGCGCCGCTGCATGTCTCAACGGAGAACAGCAGGTCGGTGGAGAGGGCGGGCAAAGCCAGGGGCAGTTTGGTGGAGAGAGTGGTGGGTGGAGCAGGGTTGGGGTTTGTAGTGGGCGGTGCTGTGGAGGAGGTGGAGGACGCCAGCGAGGTGGAGGAGGTGGCAGTCGTAGCAGAGGGAGGAGGCGTTGTGGTGCCAGAGGGGTCGAAGCTGAATAGCGGCTCGTTGAACTGGAAACTGGTTCCTCCGACCTGCGGCGTGTACGGCGGGGTGCACACAAACTCTTTGGTCTGCTGAGCCTGAGAGGTGGGCAGCGGCAGCGGAGGGTCGAGTTGGAAGGACGGAGGCAGGAGAATGTTCTGGGTCAAAAAGTCCAAATCTGCTACTGTCTCCACCGTGACGGGAGTCGGCGAAGACGCGGCGGAGAGGGTTTCTGTGGGCGGTGGCTGGAAGAAGCTGTCCTCCTCCATAGAGGAGATGCTGGAGCGAGGGTCTCCCTCCAGCTGCATGGGCTCGGCGATGGAACTGCCCGGCTCGTCCGAGGAGCCGACGCTGCAGCCGGCCGTGCTGAAGTCGAAGGACTGGGCGGACAGACCGCTGCTACCGGGCGTGAAAACCTGGTCTGGACTGGACAGGGTCTCCGGTGACTGCAGGCTCAGGCCCTCTGGCTGAGACAGGCCAGCGCTCAGAACCAGGGTCAGCTGGGTCTGCTCGGAGCTGAGCTGCTGGCGCACCGACCAGGCTTCAGAGTCACTGAAAAACAGACAGCAACAGAGAAACCTGGAGTCAGTGTCAGAGTTCATTCATGTTGCCTTTAGATTTACTGTTTTCTTTCTCATTTTTTCCAACTGGATTCCTCCCCAAAAAATTTTATTCAAATTTAGGAATTTTTTATAGTATACCCATGAATATGGGTATTTAAAACGAAAACATGTGAAAATAAGTTTCTGCAATTTTGATGCCAAAGGCAAAACGCCTTGGTATTTTTTTTACTAAAACTTCTGTAAGATTTTTTTAGTTTATTTCAACTGCATTGGTCTCTGCGCAAATAATGTGGAGCCCTATTCATGACTTTTCTAAACGGTTTACATTCTGCATATTGCAAAAAACTATTCTGACAAGGAACCAAAAAAATCCAAATTATTTTATGTTCCATCCCCATTTTCTCTGAAACTATAGCAGTTTTATAGTGGCGAAAGTAAAACTGAAGTAGTTTTGCTGATTTTGCTGTTTTAAACCTTCAAAAAGTGGAGCGTTCTCACCTGATGATGTAGTTGTTGCTGCTGATGGGAATGTCTCCGTGCTGCAGCTGAAGCACCATGTAGAGCCAAACCCAGGACAGATCGTGAGCCTGAACACGAACCACCATCTCAGCTCTGCCCTCTCCACCTTCCCTCACTGTCAACAACAGTTGCGAACATGTTATGGTCGGTGTGTAATCACATTAATCATCATTGTGTGAATGTGCCAGTGGGCACAGTGTGGGCATGGACGGCTTAATTTGAGCAAACGGAGCGCTTACACAGGCTGCGGTGCTGAGCAGAGGCGTGTGACAGATCCTGTGGGTGGAGGAGGCCGTACCAGGAGCGGGAGCGTAAAGCTGTCACATCGTAGCCCAGATATACAGTCATGCTGCAGGGCAGAGTGGGAGGTAATGGGATTTTTCATGTCTTTATCCAATAAGCAGAATAAACTCGCGATTTCTAGAGGAATGAAGGGCAAACTCACCTGTCCTGTGCCGCCTGGAGCCTCATGTCTCTGCCGTGCTGGGAGTGGAAACACGCCAGAAACAGGTTGGTCTCGGCCAGCGGGGGGGCAGAGGTCACGTCCCTGTCTGGCCCCGACCCGGAGCGAGTGGGCTGGGGCTCCAGCGGGGTGCAGAAACACACCCACACCGGGTTGGAGGTCCAGTAGGAGCTGGCGGCGGGGGCGGCAGAGGGTGGAGCGACGCAGTGAGCACGGATCAGAACCAGCTTATTTCCGGCACTCTGCCTCCGCACCGACTTGGAGGTGTTGAAACGGCAGCGAAAGAGACGGTCTGTGGGGCAAAAGAGGGGAGGAAACTCATTAGAAATGAACATTTTAAATGTAGCAGTTAGTTATGGAGTACCACAGGGGTGTACGCTCGGGTCACTGCTTTTTATAACATATACAGGAAGCAGCATCTTTGTTTCACCACCTTGCTGAGCGACTCACTTGGTAGAGAAGTCAACTTGTAATCAGAAGGTTGTAAGTTCAAATCCAGTGAGGCACTTCAAGCCAAGTTGTCTAACATTGTTGTAGAAATGTTTGAATGTGGCTGTAATGTAAATTACTATAAGTGATCAAAATGGTTGGAAAAGAAATTTGTAACTCCAGTCCATTTACTGTTTCTTAAAATTAAAAGTGATTTTGGCAAAAATAAAAATTATCTATAAAGAACTGATTATAGGGCCAAATGCATTTAAGTGATTTTTTTATGCTTGCTTGCTAATTCAGCTGTAAAATTTGAAGTACCTTGTGCTTTTCTTTGAAATCTGGACTCTTATTTTGGTAGTCCTACCTTTAGAGGAGTCAAAATGTTAAAATTAAGGAAATGCCAAACATTAAATCTGCTGGTCTAAAATCTAATTTTAAGCTCCTGCATGACATCAGGCACAACATATGTTAATTTGTCACATCTAAAATGTTAGCGATGTAAAATAAAAATTTTACGATTGTTTTATTGTGAGGAGAGTGCCTCTGGTTGCCATGCCAACAGATGGTTGCCATGCCAACAGATGGTTGCCATATGTGCTGAGCTTTAAAAAGAGAGACAGTTTCTACATCAAGAAGCTGGTTTTTAGATGTGGTTGAATATGTTTATGATCTAAAGTCAGTCTTAAGTGAACCTTTTGTGTCAAAAAATTCACTGCCTCCTTCTTTCCAAAAGATGTTAGAGGCAAAAAAAAATAATAATACTTTTAGGAAGTTGATGGTGTCACTTTTGGGGTTTTTGCTAGAGTTTAGTGGGTGATTTTCAGTTTTCATTGTGTAATAAATGAATAATGTAGGAAAAGAACACGGTGTCTTACCCATCTCAAGTGATGGAGAAGCAGACAGGTTGGTCCTCATGATGAAGTGATCTGCAGTGTCGATTATATCATAAACGCTGTCACCTTGTGCCACAAGATCCACCTGAAACAATAACAAGACACCTGGTGTTAAACCCATGTGAAACAACCTTCCAGTGTGGAGGAATGCAGCAGCGGCGTGTCTCACCATGGAGTGTCCGAGATGCTCGGAGACGCTGTCAGACAGGTAGAGCAGCTTCCCTTCTCCGGTAAGCAGCATCAGGAAGCCCGGCATCGCCTGCATCAGCTCCGAAAGCTCGTGGAAAGACAGAAACGCAGCGCTCTCCTCGTCACCGCCAGCAGATCCCGCTTCTGGGAAGAAAGGAGCCAAACAGCTGTTAAGAAAGAAGCGAGGCTCGGAGGTTCCGCAGTGGAATCATGCAGTTCAGCACCGCTGACAGCGACAGCAGCGAGGAAACAGTTCAGCACCACGGACAGCGACAGCAGCGAGGAAACAGTTCAGCACCACGGACAGCGACAGCCTCAGTTTCACACTTTTATCAGCGACAGAAACTGTCTAATAACATCTACATGGGCTATAGATGCACATTTCACCCTAAAATCAGATTTAAATCACACTTCAGCTCGAACACTTGTTGATCCCCGCACTCTGCGGGAGACTGATCAACAGGTTGCCGTCTCAGTTCCTACCTTGAGTGAAGAAGACGGACTTCCTGGTGTACATGCAGGCCAGGGACATGATGTGCAGATACGAGAGACGCGCTTTGTCTGCATCAGAGATGGGCAACAAGTCCTTCAGGTTTCGGATCTCCGCGTTGATCTGGTCCCGTCGCGCCTTGGACGCCCCTTTGGTTGAGCGGTACATCGTGGTCTGTCGCTGCTGCGGCGAGCCGTCAGCGTCCCTCCGGGTGAAAAGTTGTAAAGCGGAGCGCTGTGAGAAGATCTGCTGAAGTTTCCCGTCGGAGACAGGTTTGAAGAAGTGAGGGGAAGAAAAAGATGTGCTATTGGACTTTCATCTCAGCTGTTTCTTTTTCTCCAGAGCAAGGTTTTTTGGTAAAAACCTTCTCCCTTCGTCCCTCCTTTCGGAGTGCAGGTGAATCGGCGGCTGCAGGTCGCCGTCTCTTCTGGCTCAGATGTCCGGAACCCGTAAATCTGGTTGAGGGACTCTGCTCGCCGGTCTCTTATATAGCCTGGGACTCCACCGGAGCAGGGGGGCTCCCGACGCGCCAACACCGACGTAAAACGGAGGCAGGAGGAGGGAGGAAGAGGGGGGATAGATATGCCTGATATGAATGCGATCCGCGCTGAGAGTCTCCCCCTCCCTCCTGCCCTCTCCTCTCTGTGACTCTTCTTCGACGTCAGCTCTTCCCTTTACTCGGTGGTGACGTCGGCTTGGAATCGGGAGCTCCGGCGACGCAAAAAGCCCGATTTGGACAAAACCGAGTAGAGGGCGGAGCCATCGTAAAAACGTAACCGGAGTCACCGGGCTCCGGTGAATTGTGAAAGGAGGAAGAGGAAGAGGAGGAGGAGGAGAGGATCTGTGCTGAATACGAACGAGGTCTCTGTGTTTATATGTCTGGCACCTGCCTGTTTGCCCCGGACCCGCCAGTAAACATGGCAGGTTCTTGTTAGACCGCATTTACTGAGACTAAAGGAGATTATCTGCCACCACAAGAGGCTTTATAAATATAAATCACTTCTGAAAATCTTCCTATATCTAATTATAATGACTTTATTTTATGTGCAGATCAACTTAAGCCCGTTTTTGATACATTCCAAGCAACAAAACAACCATTATTACAGCTAAATGTCGATTTCATAGCAATTCATGATAAAAACAATGCATGTTAGAATAAATAGTGCACACAAATAAACGACCAGAGTAATTAAAGATCAATTATTTCAACAATGACGTTCATTTCTGACTCAGGATTCTTATTATTGGTATCTCTTTTTTTTCCTGTTCAAAGTTACAGACAAGATTTAGAAAGTCTGAATGAAAAGCCTGCCCGTTTTTTAATGAATGGCGCTCATGAATTATTCCGCGTTTCTAAAAATAGATTTCACCGGTGACCGACATGAAGGAGCGCGCCGCGCGTCCCCGCGTCCTCTCCCGACTCCCATCCGTCCGATTCATAAAGAGCTGCAGAGGAAACACGAGCCGCAGGGTTTGTACTGCTCTGCTTTCATTTTACAGGACTGAAGGTTCAGGCTGGTTCAGTCTCCACGATTCAAGCAAAATTCAAAATCTGAGCAATTATATTTAGTTTAATTACTCAGATCTTTTGATAAATTAGGAATAATTGGATGAATAGTGTTGATGAATTTGTTCTTTTGTTATCTGAGATGATGAATAATCTCATTTCAGAGCTGCAGTGTTGTTAATCCGATGACTCAGCCTCTGTTTCCTCTTCCGCCTTCACCGATCCAGACTGGTAATCGCCTCAAGGTGCAAAAACAAAACAATCAAACACGAGTTTCAGGTTTGCACCTTCAGGTTTAGTGTTAAAATCTTTTGTTTAAATATATGTAATCTCCATCTAAAAATGCCTCCTGTTTGCTGGTTTTCGACGCCCTGCAGCGGAAAAACAGAAAAAGAAGAAAGAGGATGAGAAGAAAACAAAGAGTTTGTTTCAGGAAAACATTCAGTCCCATCTACTGAACCGAGTCAGAGAGGAATCAGTTCATTAACTCAGTTTACTGAATCAGTTCATTGAGACAAAATTACCATCATCCATCCATCCATCCTGTTATATATTATGTATAATTTTATTGACTTGTGTCTATATTTTTGTTTTAATTCGTCTTCATTGAATAAACTGTTTCACTTTTTGCGTTTCATACAGGTAGTTTCTCCTTTTTTTTCTCTGGCTGTAATTGAAACCATCTCCCTTCTGGAATCTGGTTGTTAATTGTATTGAATTTAAACTACTTTTCACTTCCCTGACACTTTCTTCAATAAAACACTTTCTTTCCGTTTAATTACTCCCGTAAAGAAAAAACAACAATCAACCTCTCCCAAGTCCAGACTCTAAATCACCTCAGCTCAGTTTAATTGCGATTTGCTTACTTGTGTGGTGAAAACTAGAAAACCTCTACAGTTTCTTATAACTTTTGAAGAAAATGTAAACAGATTATGACATGATTTGCAGAATGGTGACTTCTGAAATCTAATTTATTTTATTGTTTTGTTACAGTAAAAAGTTCCTTCTTTCTATGTAACTCAGAGGTTTGTTTCTGTTGTTTATGTTGATGCTGTTATTTATGGTCTGTGTTGAGCAGCCGGGTTGTGGAACATTTCTGTCAGGATTTATGTGGGCTGAAGAGGTTTGTGTTGTTATTATGCAGGAGCTCCCAGAACAGAAACACTCCAGGTTGTTTGTTTTTCTGCCGGCTCTTCAGATGTCCCTGCAGCGTCTCCGTTTTCTGCGTTTCCATTCTCACGGTTGTCATAAGAGCCAGAGAAACATGAGAAAATGCTTGTGGTGGCAGCAGAAGAGCGACAGGTTGTAGCGACAAGTGTGCTGTCTCCCTGACAGCAAATGGACCCAAATGGATCCAATTAGACGGCCGTCTTTGTGCCAGAACCTCCTGTTTGTCTCAGTTTTTATTTGGACTTATAATCCACTTTGGTATTAACTCAAGCACTCACTGCTTCATTTTCAGGCTTTCTGCTCCGTTTTTTCAGTTCAGTTTTTCGTAAATTTATTTCTTCTCTACGGGAGTAAATTTGTGCCAAAGTTTTTGTTCTTGCATTGAAGAAAATGATTCGTATTCATGACTTTATTAGGTGCAGTTTAACATCTGACTGGCCCTAATAATAATAAATTGTCCTAGAAGAAGTTTTTGCGGTAAATGATAATATTGTCATTTTGAGACCATTTTCAAGAAATATAATAACAGTGTAATAACACAAAAACACATTCTCAAAGAATAATAAACTTAAAATTCTAATTAACATTTAACACCAGAACTGTAAGACATTTAATCCAAAATAAATAAACAAAATAACGAATAAAATTAATTTTAAACTCTCTGTATACAAAATTATCTTTCGGGCTAGTTGAGACCAAACTTTTGTCTTTCAGTTTTTGGTGGACAGAGAGAAAAATGATAAATAACGGCAATGGAAATTACAGAGCTTGTTTTAATTTGTCATACGATTAATTGATTTAAACTTTTGTGGCTTGTGCCAGAATGTATTGATAAATCCTGTTGAACTTAAAATATTAATAAGTATTTATTTATTCTTAAAAGTTAAACAATAGTGGACATCTTGTCACGTTGACTTAATTTGACTGTTTGAGAGATTAAACTGTTTTTATTTGACTGATAAAATATTATTTTGTGTCCCTTTTGAGGTGTTTGGAAACTTACTACCACAAACACTTATGAAAGAAATAAACTAACTTAAACAACACACAATGAATGGCTAATAAAATAAAACAAACAAATCCAGAATCATTTTTAAAGAATCCGACAGCAGATGCTTCCCAGACTTTATTTATAAATTATGCAACCTCTGAAAATATGCAGGTTCTCTGGGGCGACTTGTGAAATATAAGAATGAACCCAGTGAGTCGCTGGCTGCCATGGCGACCTCCCTCTTTATTTGTGGAGCAAACGTGAAGGGGAGCTCAGAGTAAGACGCTCAGAGTAAGACGCTCAGAGTAAGACGCTCAGAGTAAGACGCTCAGAGTAAGACGCTCAGAGTAAGACGCTCAGAGTAAGACGCTCAGAGTAAGACGCTCAGAGTAAGACGCTCAGAGTAAGACGCTCAGAGTAAGACGCTCAGAGTAAGACGCTCAGAGTAAGACGCTCAGAGTAAGACGCTCAGAGTAAGACGCTCAGAGTAAGACGCTCAGAGTAAGACGCTCAGAGTAAGACGCTCAGAGTAAGACGCTCAGAGTAAGACGCTCAGAGTAAGACACTCAGAGTAAGACGCTCAGAGTAAGACGCTCAGAGTAAGACGCTCAGAGTAAGACGCTCAGAGTAAGACGCTCAGAGTAAGACACTGCAGAGTAAGACGCTCAGAGTAAGACGCTCAGAGTAAGACGCTCAGAGTAAGACACTCAGAGTAAGACACTCAGAGTAAGACACTCAGAGTAAGACGCTCAGAGTAAGACACTGCAGAGTAAGACACTGCAGAGTAAGACACTCAGAGTAAGACACTGCAGAGTAAGACACTGCAGAGTAACGCTCAGAGTAAGACACTGCAGAGTAAGACACTGCAGAGTAAGACGCTCAGAGTAAGACACTGCAGAGTAAGACACTGCAGAGTAAGACGCTCAGAGTAAGACACTCAGAGTAAGACACTCAGAGTAAGACACTCAGAGTAAGACACTGCAGAGTAAAACACTCAGAGTAAGACGCTCAGAGTAAGACGCTCAGAGTAAGACACTGCAGAGTAAGACACTGCAGAGTAAGACACTCAGAGTAAGACGCTCAGAGTAAGACGCTCAGAGTAAGACGCTCAGAGTAAGACACTCAGAGTAAGACACTGCAGAGTAAGACACTGCAGAGTAAGACACTGCAGAGTAAGACGCTCAGAGTAAGACACTCAGAGTAAGACGCTCAGAGTAAGACACTCAGAGTAAGACACTGCAGAGTAAGACGCTCAGAGTAAGACACTCAGAGTAAGACGCTCAGAGTAAGACGCTCAGAGTAAGACGCTCAGAGTAAGACGCTCAGAGTAAGACGCTCAGAGTAAGACGCTCAGAGTAAGACGCTCAGAGTAAGACGCTCAGAGTAAGACACTCAGAGTAAGACGCTCAGAGTAAGACACTGCAGAGTAAGACACTGCAGAGTAAGACACTCAGAGTAAGACACTGCAGAGTAAGACGCTCAGAGTAAGACACTCAGAGTAAGACGCTCAGAGTAAGACACTCAGAGTAAGACACTGCAGAGTAAGACACTCAGAGTAAGACGCTCAGAGTAAGACGCTCAGAAACTGAGCCGAACACAGTCAGCCACTGGGCAAAAACTACATTTTGCTTCTAAAACAAGCAGCTTTCAGATGGATGTTAGAAATCTGGTTTTGGTTTTGAGAAAAATTGACCCAAATATCCAAAAACATGTTCTGATCAGCAAGTCTGCTGCAGGTAAACACCAGAAAATACAAACAAGTGCTTTTTGTGGTCCGTTGGCTGCAACAGGATTTAATAATTTAACTTTTATGACTAATGTTGCTTGGAGAGTAATATTACTAAAACGGAAAACTGACTTCCAATTTGTAAATAACCAAATAAAGTTCAGGGGTGGGGCTGGTTTAATTTAATACAATACAATAAAATTAAATGATAAATTGTCATTACCTCCAGTGGTTTTGTGAAATATAGACATTTAACAAGCTGCAAGTGGTGGGAAGATTACAAAAATAAATTAAACTAGTTTTTCCCCAACATTTGCAAGGAAAAATACTGCAAGGGAGAAATACATTTGTATTTTTATTGTGTAATGATTTGTAAATTGTGCATATTTTAATTTATAGTTTTCATTATGTGAATTTGGGGTTTAAGCTTGTTTATTTTGATTTATAGGTTGGATGTACTTTAATAAATAGAAATGACCAATCAGGGACTGGGATTGTAAATTAGCTGTAGCCGCTGCATTTACATTAAAACATTCACAAAACTTTTTCTACGTCTCACTAATGAAGAAAAAACACAATTTTGCAACTGTGTTGTTCCAGTAAGAAACATAATAGTTTGTTCACAAAAACATGCTGCGCCGTCATCCTCCTCCTGCCGCTTTCTGTTTTCTTCTTTGTGGTTTCTGCCAGAGGAAACATCCAGCTGTTGATCATGTGACTCCCTTGAGGCAAAAAAATAATTTCTATTGCAGTTTTGCGCAATAACCCATTTTCAATACAGTGGCAAAACATTTTAGCCAAAAATCGTTGTTTTTATTTCAATATTTGCATTTTTCCATTAAGTTAGTTTGAGTTTTATTGATAATAGAAACTTACAGACTTCTTCTGTTTGTCTGCGTTGTCCCTGTCGAGTAAACTAATAAATTAAATAAGAATTTCACAATGTTTTGGCAGCAAAATCAAAAATATAATTGATAATTGTCATGTTTTCCTAAAGTTTTTAAAGCTCCTCTGGAGACCATTGTGTCTTAGAACATGTGTTCCAACATTTAGGGTAAAAATAAATGAATCCAGTCACTTGCCCAGCAGAAGAAAACCCACTCATTTGCTCAGATTTCTCACCCCTGACACATCGCTTCTCCACACTCACACCGAGCAGATGCACAAAGGGCAGCCACTATTCCGGCTCTTTCTCTTCACACACTCCCTCTGAAGCCATCCTCAACAGCAAGTGCAACTTTCGCAGCTTCGGCCGCGGACAGCGACTGCAGATGAGGGACGAGCGGCCTGTTCCTTCGCTAACTTAGTCATCTTATTGCAGGGAACAGAGCGCTCATCATCATCTGGTGTGAAAGTTGACAAGAAAAGAAATTGCACCGACAATGAGACATGAATTGTGTTTGTCTCACATGTGAATAAGCAGCTTATTTTTGGACCAATTCAGGGTTATTTATTGAAAGGGAGGAGAAAGTGGTTCGTTTTATAGGAGAAATTTTCTCAAGGTAAGCATAACTGAATGATTTGGGTTTATTTTTACACTTGGAGTCAAGGTCTGCACTCAGCTTCTTGTGAGGAAGGAGCTAATCTGTCGCGTAGCAACACCTCCCACTCCTGCATTGAAGCAAGAGAAAGAGGAAGGGAATAACAGAAGAGAGTTTAGGAGGGGAAATTGGGGAAATTTATCAGTGCAAAGCCCGGGGAGTGGACCAAGAGTCTTAAAACATTAAAACGCTTTTACAAAAAACTGCATGGAGGCTATTTATCACACTGCCAGCTCGGTTTTTATCCCACTTTTTTTTTAGGAATGTGCAAAGAAAGCTAAATTTTAAAAATCTATCATGTTGAATAGCTGCTTCTCCTTAAAGCAAGACCTATTAAACAAAGATAATCTGTAGAAAATTGGGCTTTTGACACAGGACAACATCATTCTAGGGGCACAAAAACCTCATTAAGAACAAGTTCATTCATAATCTATTATTCTTGAACTCTTAATTTATTATTCAACAAATGGCTGTTTAAGGATTCAGTTCAAAATCAACATTTAGAGTAGCACAGATACTGAAAAGAGGCCTGATTTATACATTTTATAAAGGGGAAGCAGTTCTACACTGCAAAAACACAAAATCTTACCAACAAATTCTGTCCAGATTCTAGTGCAAATATCAAAGTGCACCTTAAATGAGACAAAACAAACTTACATTTATCTTTTTAGCAAAATACAAGAACTTGATTGGAAACAGTTGAATTGCCAATCAACTGCTGTTTTAGATTCAGATTGAGGTTTCTTACAAGAATTTATATTGTTTTCCATTGGCGGATTGTGAAACTTATTTCCCCATGTTATGAGTGGAACAAGTTCTTTTACATCAGTATTTACTTAAAACAAGCTACTATTTATCACTAAAAATTTGCTTGTAAATTATTTTTTGTCTTATTTCAAGTTTACTAAAATATTTGCAGCACAGAAAATATGAGAAATACTTGGTAAGATTTTGTGTTTTTGCAGTAATCTGTTTTATATTGAAGGTGATAGCTTTGTGTTAACATACAAAGACTACACACAACAAAATCAAAACAAGAAATGTTCTTTGACATCATGACTACTCCATCTCCTCTCACTGTCTGGGGTGTTAGTTTTTAGTTTGGATCTAAACACGATGCAGTCTTGGAGAAAATATAAAAAAACAAACCGAAATGTGAACAAAACATTGAGATTAACAGTTTTCTCTCTGTGTGATTTTTTATTCTTAGCGTTTTGTCTTGTTTTCAAAGTGTGAATCTGACACATCACACCAAGTAAAATTTGTCATGGCTGCTGTGTGAATCATCAGCTCATCCAGTTTCCATGTGGCTTTATTTTCCTTCTTCTTTCATGTCATTTTCTCTAGAATCATCCAAAAAGTGTTTTTGCTTAATAAAGAACGATTGTTCATTAAGTCAAGAAAGTTATGGATAACTGAACACAAGTGTCTTCAGTCGGTGACAGAAGACACTTCTCAAGTTTTTGAAAAAACCTTGGATGATGTCTTCCAACAATATTACAAAAACATACAAGAACAAGTATTTTTGAATTTATTTGAATTAAATTTTTAGGTTTGAGGTGGAAATTTATTCTATTTTAGATCAAGTAAAAAGGTTTAATGATTCCAAAGTGCCTTACCAATGTTTCCCCCCCAAAATTTTGTCATTTTACAACCATAAACTTTAAGGACTTGATCGATATTTAATGACTTTATGAGCCTTCTGCAGGCAATAAATTGCTATTTTCATTTCAGGGTATCAGGTTAGTTGCACTGGCAGGTTATTCCACTTTTAAAAATATATTTTATAGGTGAAATAATCTGCTGGGTGAACTAGTTTTTTAATCTATTAATATTATTATTATTCTTCCATCACTTTATTTTGGTAAATTGTCCACATCAAACACAAGAAACAACAAAGAAAAAAACAATAATAACCCATACCAAAAAAGGAATAGGCGGAAGCAAAGCTTATTCTTTGCCAATCCAGTTTTTTTATACCCTACAACCTACCAGAATATTTTCACAATACATATATAAATCTACATAATAGCGTAAGAGTTTATCATTTTACATTTTAAAGCTCATTAAAGTTCACCAAGAAAGGACGTAACTTAGATTCATAATTCAAAGAATTATTGTTGAAAAGTTACTTCTAATGTAGTTTTGTTTAATTTCAAGAGTACAAAGATTTATGCACTTGAACAGAGACAAAATTTGTTGGTAATAAGGTAAAATTTGTTTTTTCTATGGATTTGTCTGCATGAAAAAAATATAGTCTTTGTGTTTTTGCAGTGAAAGAGAAAACAACAATACTACATAACATAGTTGACTTTTCAGCCTTTTTGTCATTAAACTGCAAAAATAATTGTTTTTCTTTGTTTTCCATTAAACAAAGTCTCTAAGATGAAATCAGTTTTGGATTTATTTTTGTATTAATGGGTGTGCACCCCCTAAAATATTTTGGGGGTATTTTAGGAGCATATTGTTGAATCAGATGGATAAACAGACTAAGCTTCATTCTCTCTGCAGCTCTTCACCTCCCTCCTTTTTATCCGTCCATCCTCCCGCCCCTCCGTGAAGGCGAGCAGCCTTGTGCCTTTTCTCTTCTCTTTTCAATATTGGGTTTATTTTTAGCTTGAGCTGAACAGAAGTTTTTCACCCTGCGCTCTTTGAGTTGTGTTGAAGTTCTCTGTCTCCACAAGGTCCCTGGATTATACTCGGAGTCTCAGGAGAACATGGTGACAAAGGCTCGGTAAATAGCCTTGGTGGGCTTTATTAAGGCTGCTTTTGTGAACGTCCAAACTCAAACATAAGACGGAGACGTCCAAGATCTGCTGAAGTTTTCACGGTAAAACGCTCACGTTCACACAGCAGCTCTAAATGCTCCATTTTGGCTCAATTCCGATTTGTTTGTTTGTTTTGCTAATCGTACGAAATGAAACGAGACTTCGGTGTTAACGGTTAACGCCGAAATTAATTCCGCATGCGCAGAAGAAGAATGTTGACGTCACGTGACAGTAACAACGGCTACAGCTGGTGTTAAAGATTAACGGTGGCTAAATTGACTGGTTGAAACCTAGACGTTTCTGAATTGTAGGTAGCTGTGCAAATGCTACTTGTGTGACAAAACCGATTGCAAAACTTTACGATAAACCTCGTTAGATGCAAATATGTTTAATGTTGCAAGTCCCAAACTTGACAGATATGACTATGTTTTTATAGATTTTAAAAGTTTTTTTCAGGAACAAGAGCCGTCGGTATTGTCACATTAGCATAGCAAAGCTAATAAATAGAAAGTACAACTATTAGCAGTAGCTTTTCGTGGAACGTTGACCTCAGTTTCTGTTTGGATCTAGTCGGAACCAGACGTGGTCTTTCACAATCATACATTTAAGTTATTCTTTACCTCCTGATTTAACGTGCCTGTCTTTTTTCTGATGATATCTCACGTCAGTGACGCAAAGTGGGATGAAACATGAACGTTCACTGCAGATGCTTTGAAAACAATCAGATATGTTTCTGAATTAGTATCACACATGGAAGTGGCACAGATCCACAAATTTTCAACTTCTCTTCTTTCTACAAAGACCCTAACACACCATCATATGTAACTCAGCTTGGAAATGATCCATATAAGCTTTATAATTACCTAATAACTCCTGCATATATTGAAACATTGACTGATTTATTTGATTTAAATGGGAGGGTGCTTATTAATGAGCTCACAATCTTCTCGTAAACATAACATATTTAGCAGAAATGCTCATTAACATTAAGAGTCGCATGAAATAAACAGCGCGATATACAAACATCCATACAATTTCATTCATAAAAATTTGAAAAAAAACCTACTCCAGCCCTATTTTAAGAGGCTTATGTCAAAAATACAATTTTTTTTAGGTGTTAACAAAACTGTCACAAAAATAACAACTAAAACAGAAAAATCCTCTAACACAGTTAAATGATCTTGGCGACTAACCAACCATTCAATTATTTCGACGTTTAAACTGGTTCTGAGCCTCGTACTGTAACATAGCAGCACAGACAGTGGCTCTTCTCTCTATGACACTCAGTTGGTGCTGATGCGGGGTTGCCATGGTGACGTGATGTAAATGTGTTACATCATGAGAGACCTCCCAGCAGATCTTTCGCTTCCTTTTTCTCCCCTCCATCGATAAGCTCTCAGCCTCCTTTTTCAGTCCAAAAGGTCAAGTGCAGATAAATTCGGGGGGAAACACAGAAAGACGGAGGGACACGTTCTCTCAAGTGTTCATTTCTGTAAAATGAGTCGACACCTGCAGCAGATTGATTGATGCGTTTTGCATAAGCGAAGCGGTGAGTGGGCTGACACGAGGAGTGGTTTTAAAAGCCTCGTCCAAACTTACACGTCTATTGACCCTGTAATTTTAAAACCAATCACATGACTTCTTTAGTTCCCCTCTCATGTTCCCTGCTCTTCCGCTACCACTTACTTTTCAAGCTGATTCACGGCCGGATGAAGCTTGTTACTTGTTATCAACTGGGGCTCATTCAATTCTTCCCAAAACGACTCGTATTCCGTCCATCTGTCTGTCTGCCGCATTGGAAAAGACGGAAAAACAGCGTCAGGCTGCAGATGAGCTCAACAAAGCAACCTTTTAGGATGAAATATTGTTTGTACCATCATAATTAACTGTATGAGTGTTATTAAAAAGCACATTCGGCTATAAATACCATAAACGGTGCAGTCCCCTTGCTGTCTGATTGTTGTGGAGGCTTGCTGAGCTCTCATTGGCAGTGCAGATTGTATCTATTTTTGGAGGCGTTTATGAGCAGATGTAAACATTCCTGTGGGCAATGGCGCAAAGTAACAAAATGCATTTGCTCCGTTTTAGTGCCAGACAGCAATAGATTAGTGGAAAGATGGGGAATGCCACTATTAGCCAAATAAAAGTGTTTCCTGTTATAAATATATCTCAGTTTTAAGTGTTGCTTAAATTACTCCCTCATGGATTGGTGTCTCTCTTGTCAAAATTCGATTTAGCACAGTAGCCTCTTATCGTAATGAAGATACTGTATTTGTTTTTGTTTTATTGATTTTATATCTGTTTGTTTTTTTTGTTTGTTTTAGTCATGTTATACTTAAATTTAACGTGGTTTTGTCAAGATTTCTGTTTGGTAATAAGGCTAACTTACCTCTATAAACAAATCTACCTAGTGGTTTAAATAAAGTTGATTGATTGATTAAATATTTCACATTATGTAATTAACCTTGGTGAATACAGAAAGCAGTTCTCTTAAATTCACTGATCAGGAAAGTGCTATACTTCGTGCAAAAAGTAACTGCATTTGTTAATGTATGGAGTGACAGTAAAGAATCGGTTGCATTAAGTCACTGACTTAACAGAAATCCCTCATACCGAACATGCATGTAGCGACAGTAGAGAGGAAAAACTCCCCTTTAACAGGAAGAAACCTCGAACTGAACCAGGCTCCTTACCCCAAAATCCTCAGGGAGAAAAGTTATGCCTCCAAAAGAGAGGGGCCTAGTCAAAGTCTGGACTGAAATGATTTCTACATGTCAAGAGAAAATCTAGGAGAGGTTGTTTAACCAGCTATTGTTTGGAGAAACCACGAACATGCTCACAATCTGAAACTAGACCTTTCACACAAACACAATCTTCTCCCTTTTCTTGAGCTAAAACTAAAAAAACTCAATCCAAGAGACATAAAATAGTATCAGTGATTGGCAGAAACACATAATCATAAAACTGTAATCAATCATTACTGTCCTGTATTTATTTTCTTATGATCTACTAAAATCATGACTTCAGCAAACACTTTTTCTTTTGTCTTCTACTTATCCTCTTCTAATTTTTAAGAAAACTCAAAAACACTCAAACAGCTTAAATAAAATACTTTAATTTCTTTGTGTTAGAAACAGCATATAAATAAATTAAATTTAAAACTTTACCATGTAACTTTAGAAAACTCTGAGCAGTAAAGTAGATAAGTCAAACTCCATTAATGTAGTTTTCAAAATGCTTTTCGATCACCTTTAAATCCACTCTGTTCTTTCCTTGAACCCTCCTCCTAAAAACTCCCCAGCAGCCGTTCGAAAATATCTGTTTTACCATCACTTTATGTCTTTCACATTCATAAATTCCTCTCTTCTCCAGCCTTCTGCTCCCTGCCATTCTCATACTTTTCACTTTTTTTTCTTTCTCTTATTTTTCTCAGGGCTGAATGTCTTTTCAGCATCAGCCTCTTTTGGCGCGCTACACCCACACACCCATAGCAACACGCCGTCGTCTCTTGGTAACAACATTTACGCAACGAGTGAAGAAACTGAAAATAAAATGGGCCTGGGTTTGGCTTAGAGTCCTTTATGGAGCAATATAAATAACTCTCCGCTTGTCCGACAGTTGATGTTTCATCAGAATTTTTTTTTTCTCTTTCATTTGATTTTCACCCTTTAATCTTTCAAAGTTCTCAGAAACCTGTGTATTGTTCTTAATCATTTCACTGCCTCAAAAATCCCAGAACGTTCATGGCAAGTTCACACTAATCCAAAGCAATAGACACACCCAGCAACTAAACCTCCACCTGAAGAGGAGATTATTTACAGTTTTAACAAGAAGCTGCCTGTTGATGGATAAGGACTCTGACATGTGAGCTGCTTTCTAATAGATAGAGCACAGCTCCTGTCTGCTGATTTCATCATGATGTTATTTTTCAAATTATTCTGAGTTTTGTTTTGTGTGTACATAAACTAGTGTTTTTACTTAGTTTAGGCCAAATATAAGCCGTGTGTAAAGCAACCATCTGTTATTCAATTTATAGCTAGTTCTTTACTTAAACAAGGCTAGCACCTTTAAGCTACCCGAGTAGCCATTTTGTTTCTCTGTATAAAAACACACAATTATCTTGTGATATATCAAAAGCAGTGTGCAGAGATTGTATACTACATTTGTCTGAACAAATTATAATACACAGCAGAATAATCTAACTGAGGATGCTATTCTGGGAACTTAGCATGCTAACACGGTTTAGCGCTAACTTCACATCATTCTGCAGTGTTCAGTTGTTCTCAGAAGTTCAACCTCACATGAATCCCACTTTAAAATTAATTAAGTTTCAGTTGCTTGTTATAAAGCAAGTCAAAGTTGCTAACAGTTGTGGTTAGCCTCCAGCTACAGGCTATTAGCAATCCAAGCTAACGTTTCTTACCTTCTATTTGCACATTAAAAAAAGCACTGCACAAAAGTAAAAATATATTCTTACCAAGTATTTTGATCTAGTTTCTGGTGGAACATGTCAATTAAGACAAAACTAACTTACTGGTATATTAGGAGCTTGTTTTAAGTCAATAATTCCTCAATATTGATGAAAATGTAGTTGCTTATATTAGATTATTTTATTTATAACATGGGAAAATGTCTAAGTGAAATAGTCTGCCAGTCGAACTAATACTTTTTCATCAATGTTAAGGAATTATTTACTTAAATCAAGCTGCTGTTGCTGAAAACATACTGTAAGTTAGTTTTGTCTTAACGTATGCTATTTCCACTAGAAACGTTTTTTTCTCGCTCCTTATTTGTCATGTTTTGCTTTTTTTTAATGATAACACCACATTTGTCACCCTCTTATATTTTTTTATGTAAATATCAAGAGGAGAGATTAATTTCCTGCTCCAGGCCCCTGATTAATTCACTAATTCATCCCTCCTCATTTCATGTGTCGCCGCGCTCAGGTCCGGCAGACCCTGCTGACCCCATCAGTGAACTAATCGGGGTCCTGTTGGTTGTGGGTGGAGTTAAATGACACTCCACCGCACTTCTCCATTCAGAAATATAAAACCTGAAGAGGAAAGCATGGAAAGCTTTTTGCAGTGCAGTCCTGACAACTTGCATTGAATAATAACTAACAAAGCATGACTGTAAAACATGGAAAACTGTTTTTTTTTTTTTTGCCTTCATTTTTTCGAGTTTCGCATCAGAGATTAGCTCTTACTCCAGACAAGGTGCCAAAACTCAGAGTCCCGGGGGTTTTACTCCGCGCTCTGCTGTCCCAAACTCTCCTCCCACTCACCGTGTGGGCGCTGCCACTCAGAGCCTCTCGGTGTGAGCGCCCAAGCCCCGCTCTCAAATAAACATAAAAACAAGAATGCAGACAGGGGATTCGGGTGCAGACTGACTAATGCGTGCATTTAAATGCTTTACTTGTTTGCCACTATTGCACACACTCACACAAACACAAGTATGAGCTGAGACAAGTAGAAGCCTTTGACTACACCATTCAGAAGGGGTCACAGGTGCTTAATGTATTCTGTGGACAGTTTTCGCCTTTGTTGGTTATTTGTTTGTTATTCACCAGCAGCAAGTGACTTTGAGCCACATTGTTGGCTCAAAGTCAAACTTTTATTTAATTTTTCTCTGGGATTAAAACTGCAGGATGTAACTTGATAAAGAAAATGTTCTTCACATATTGGTCAAAACTATCATCAAATTGTGACAGTTTATGAGAAAACATCAATCTCCTCCACCTTGTCTCGGAGCTAATCTCAGCCAAAAACAACCAAAGAGAGCAAGGGCCCAGATATTAATGTTGTCAATCATCCTTCTGTATGTGCTGCTAAATGTGCTAATGCTGGAGAAACAACTTACCGCTACAGGAACACCGTCTATCTGCCGTCATTGGTGGCTATGCTAACTAGCTTAAGATCTGCTGACAGGGAGAAGTTATAGCATTAAGAGTAAGGGATGAGCAGCGCAACAAGAGACTGTGATTGGCAACGCAAAGACTCGCCTCATGGTTCCGATTGGCTGTTTCTTGCCAACACAGAGAAGTCAAACAAACTTGATTTTTAAAGATTATTTTTGTCAGTCGCAGTTTTAACAAATATTTAAAATTATATATTTATAAAAGTTAGATGGTAAAGTATTTTTGCATGAAATTAAATTGAAACGTTATCCTCAGGGTCATATCGTTTCTGTTGGGCTCCTCTGTATCTAAGGCAAGGGTGATCAAAGTGAGGTCTGGGGCCCATTTATAGACCCTGGACTGATTTTTGTGAGGCCCCCGCCAACCACAATTAAAGATTAAATGAACAAATTAGGACAAAACTACAATGTTGAAGTTTAAATCTAAGTGTTCTGGTTTCCTTTTGTCATGGTAAATCGACCTCATCTTGTACTCTAAAACACACCTTGGTGCGAACAAATCTGATTTTAATTTCTGCGCTGCAGCTTGGCGATATACAGTGTTGTCACATGAAATTGTTTTTATTGCTGAGAACAAATTGAGCTAGAAATGATAATGCCTTTCATCTAACAGGGAAAACTTCCAAAAAGAAAAAAAGTAATTATGTGTTTAATTAAAATAGTTCCTGCTTAGTTTATTGATGAGTAAAGAAAATGTAGTCTTTGCGTGGAGTTAGATATCAGACGCTTTTGCTCAATATGCTCTTTTTTAATCTGTATATTTCCACTTTATTTCTTATGTCCTTACGGTGATAACCTCAAACCTGAACACAAACCTCCTCTTGCCCTCTGACCCCAGCCTCTGTCGCCCCTGCTCTCCGTCACAAGATAGAAAACTCCTCACAGCTTCTTCGTCACTTTCTAAAGTCACCTCAGTGTTTCTTCCTCTAGGTGTGTGTGTTTTCTGTGGGAAAGGGTGGGCTCAACTGGGTTATGAAACCAGCGCTGCTATCCGGGCTGCTACTATTTCTGGATGCTGCAGAGGATATATGCGGGATCTGCTGCCCCCTGCTGGCTGAAGTGACTCTGGTCCAATTACATAAAACAGGCTGTGAGTCATCATCCCCCCGCTGAGGACAGATGGAGGTGTGTGTGGTGTTTGTGTGTGGGACTGGGTGGAGGAAAACAGCGGTGGACTCTTAAATACGGGCTTCCCCCATTCTGTCTCTCTCACTTTAACTTTCTGTTTTTGTTTTTTCTCTCGTTTTTCTGGGCCAGGAGCTTCAGTTGCTGCTGTCAAACAGTGAGTGAGCAAAATGTAGCTATTTTTAGTTTCAGTCTGCCTCTTACACACCAGAAGTACATTTAAACCATTAATGGCACAAAGGGATGCAAATATCAAGCTGCAGATGCAGATTATAAATCTGATGATGAGCCGTAACAATGAGGCAGCACTTTTACTCCACGTTAATATTATTTAAGTAAGCAAAATAATAATAATAATTTTAGATTACATTTTTCTTCTCACTGTCTGAAGTTAAATTTATCTTGCTTTAGGTCAGTCAGAACTACCAGGAGTATTTCTGTTTGCTAAACGCCACAATATTTCGAACTTCAAACTGAATGATTTCTGTCTCTTTAAATAAGCGGAAGCCCAGATGATGATGTCATGGGTTTGGAAGCTTCCGATTGGCTGACTGACACAATCGAGTTAATTGCTCCGGGTTCTTGTTTGACATGATGAGAAAGTCAAAATAAATCAGCCAAAATATCAAAACGAAACAATTTACTGAATTTTGAGGTCGCTGTGTTCATCAGATCAGACAGTTTTGAATCGATGAACGCGGCGGTTCAAAATATTAGTTATATTATACAAGCTTTCAAATGTCTGATGTTTTTCATCTGAAATCTGCAGATTGATCCCATGGTTTCAAAACTACAAAAAGAAAAAAAAAATCTGAAATTTTTAGATTAAACTCAGAAATTTTCTAGAAAAAGTCTTGGAAAATTTTCTATTCTTTTACTAGAAAATTTCTGAGATGAATCTCAAAATTTCTGTTTTTTTTTTTCTTAACAATTTTTGACTTTAAGATTCTGAAATCTTTTCTAGAAGATTTCTAAAGTTTTCGGTGAAATTTTTAATCTTTTTAAACCTCAATGTCTTTTTTTCTTTCAGAGCATTTTTGAGATTTATCTTAAAATTTCAGTTTTTTTGGAGCAATTTTCCATGGTTTTTTATTTCTGAAATTCATATCCTTATTTCCGTATTTTTTGGTGGAAATTTACTCTTTTTAATTTATCTACAGGAGCCCTGAGTCAGTGTTGTAGACTTTGGATTTAAAGTCAGAATTTTCCAGCTTTGACTAAAACTCGAACTCATTATCAGACATCAGGTTTTTTCCTATTAGCTGTGCTGGATCTGCAATAAACTTCCAGTTTTCCATTACGTTATGTTTGCATATTCAAGAAATCTCAATAAAATACTAAAAAATGTTTGTTGGTGAGATTATGTTATTGATCAAATGATCATATAACTTTAATATATTTAGTTCCACCAAAAAAATAACAGAAGTGTTTTAATGAAAGCATTCTCATTATGACGCACAGATATAAGGAGTATTGTTTTATTTGAGTTCAAATCTTTAAAAATATAAAGTACAACATGACAAACCCCGAAACAACAGAGAAGTAGCACAAACACAGATAATGAACGGCGGAGGAAGTGTGGTGCTGAGGTCCGTTACTGAAAACATTAACATGTTGTTAAAACTGATGAGAAATCCAGTCATTTGGACCCGGTCAGAATAGAAGGTAAAATCAGTACAACGGTGAGTTTGCTGCGTTTTGACAGGAACGTGATGTTTTTCTGTGGACCACTGAGTACAAGAAGGCAGATAAGGTGAACATCACAGTGACTGGCTGAACTGGATCGATCACTTCTGTTCTGCAGCTCCGTTTGGGTCTGCGTCCGCCCGCCCGGCTCCGGCTTCAGAAGGCGTACGGCCCAACAAAGATGGCAAGTCTGAGGACGGAGCTGCTGCGCTGGCCGCCCAGCGGGTAACCCGACAGCATCTCCAGGTCCAACGTGTACTCTCTGGGGCCCGACACGGCCCGGGCCAGAACCAGCATGGCGCTGTAGTTATTGGTTTGCTGAGGCGACACAAAAACAAACCAGAAGAGTTTCACAGTCACTGGAAGCTTCTCTGAAACATTCAGCATAAAATCTAATTAAGGAAAACCTTCAATCTTTTATTGCACAGAAACAAAATGTTAAAAATAATTACATTTAAACTAACATTTAACAGCTCTTTAAAAACATCTCTTTTAGTTTCTACTACACTTTATAATAACTAATTTATGATTATAGTCATGTGTTTTTAGTTTTAAGTGTCTTTGAGCTCCAGATTACACAAACATGGCTTCAGTTAGAGTAAAAAGAAAAGTGAAACCACTTTTCTTTACACCACCGAATATCCTAAGACCTGGTGGTAAAATTGTACCACAGCGTTCTAGGGTCACTGCAGGCAGTAAAAACAGTAAATTTACACCAAAAACTCACATTTTTAGATTAATCTCACAAATTTTCTTGAAAAAATGTGTACCTGGGCTCTAAAAGATTTACAAAAGAAACATTTTGAGATAAAAATTTCTTGGGGAAAAAAAGAGTCAATTTCTGAGCTCCAAATGTCAAAAAAATTGTTTAAAAAATAGGAATAAATTTCTGCCAAGTATCTCTGAAATTTTGAGATTGCTTTCTGAAATATTCTAGAAAAACTTGCTACATTCCAAGATTAAAAAGCTGAAAATGTCCTACTTTTGAAACTAAGACATTTCCAGTTTTGCTTTCTTTATTTTTCCTTAAAGTAAAGAATAATGTGTAAAGTAAGACATAAAAGAAAGTTGGCAGTCTGTCTCCCTCCTTCACAATGCTTTCCAAATATAACATTTTTGAACTGTGAACATGTTTGAAATAAATAAGCTAAGCTAATTAGATATATTAAAAAATAAAAGGTATTTTTCTTTATTTCCCATTTTACAACCTGACCCAGATTTTAAATGTTACTTTTGGAATCCGATGCTCATTTTTAAGCAGTATTTTTTTGTTCTGCGGCCTAACAGAGCTGGTTCTTCTCACAGAGTCCTCACCCTGATGTAAAAGTCCCTGTTGTCGTCTCCGGACCGGATGCGGAAGGTGTTGAAGGAGCCGGTCAGGAAGTTGGTGGTCTGGATCAGGAATATGTCTGAGGGGGCGGAGCGCTCCGAGGTGATGGCCATGTACCGGTGGACCACGCTGTAAGGCAAGTCTCTGCAGGCAGGCTTGCTGTGCGGGCAAACGCAGAGGCTGGAGACAAACACCATTTATTATTGTTCCTGCAGTTCATCCATCAGCCAGCAGAGGGAGTAAAGTTCTCCCAAAAGATGAGGGAACTGTTCAGTGTCAACATTTTTAAAACTGCTATTATTGAGCAGTTTTTTTTATTTTAACTGCTCAATAATTATCTATAAACATTACAATTTTATTGAAATCAAAAAAATAGTCAGATTTGTGTAAAAAATAATCAGTAAATTGTTGTAGATACCAAACAAAGGTCCTGAAAGATGGCATTTGAATGATGGAATATTAGGGCGATTCTAAGAACATAAAAACAATAAAATTATGAGAATAAAATCACAATATTATCAATTACAATCACAATATTTTCTATTAGGGCTTTTATTCTCATATTACTACTTTTATTATTATAATTACAAATATTTTGTTCTCTTGTGTTATTAGAATCTTACTCTTGTAATGTTACGATGTCCTTTTAATTTTATGTCTTTTTTCTTAATTAACAGTAGTATAAAACATTATATACAATCAACCCTAACTTATTAGGGTTGATTTTTTTTATTGAGGCTGAGTAAAATTTGGTCAATAATTGCAGTTCTAGTTACTTAAAAATGAAGATGAATGCAAAAAGATTTAAATAATAAAATTCTGAGAATAAAGTCATAATATTGCAACTTTATTGTCATAATTCCCAACTTTGATTTACTCCATTTTAGAACAGATTGTTGGGGACTGCCAGAAATCCTGCAAAGTGCCACAAATGGCCCCCAAGCCGCCCTTTGGGCAGCCCTGTTTACACCCTCCTGTGTGGCACGTTGACAGGAGGTGATTTCCACCAGCTTGTTCTCAGCTGTAAAAGTCCTCTTATTGCTTTGGAGAACGTTCAAAAGAAAAGCTCGTAAAGCTGGACTCAAACGTGGAAAAAGTAATTGGTGTAATTTAGCAGTCTGCGCCGCGCTCGGCACAGGCGCTGATTATGTTCAGAGCCGATGGCCAGCGCATACTTCTCTAATTAGGACAAGGTGTGTGAGTGTGTTTGCCGTCACTCACTTGTCCGAGTTGTGGACATACGGCTCTTGGCAGCGGTTGGCGTCCACACACTGGTAGCGGCCGTGGATGTTGACGCACGTCTGCGTGTCGCTGCACTGATGTGCGCCTGTTTCGCATTCGTTTATATCTGCAGCATAAAAAGCAGCTTGTGAGGTTTGTATGTTTTTTACTTCTTCTTTTTTTTTTTTTTTTTTTTAGTTTCAGAAACTCACCTTGGCACATCCTGGTGCCCACCAGCTGGTATCCCTCAGGGCACACACACGAGAACTTCCCGGGTTCGTTGACGCAGCGGAACTGGCAGTGGTAACTGGAGGACCTGCACTCATCGATGTCTGACGAGGCGGATTGGGGGATTAAAGACGCAGTACGCAATTTATAAAACATATTATTTTACATAGGCTACTTGTTGAAACTGTCACTGCATGCTCAGAGTAGAATATAACCAGACGTGGGTAGAGTTCACTAAAATAGTGCTCAAGTCAGAGTAACACCACTTCAACATATTTTTACTGGAGTAAAATTTAAAAGTAGGCATCCAAGAAAATACTCAAGTAAAAATGTATTTGGTAAAAAGTGCTGAGTAACTGATCAAATCATCAATCATTTAATATTTAAAAATAAACACCCACAATTTCCACATCACTTTATATTTTGGTCCATCTTGGTATGTCATTATTAAGTACTCCAGTAGATTTTTTGTCCAAATACTTCTTTACTCTTGCTTGAGCAAAAATATATTGAGATAGTGCTACTCTTAGTGCAGTTTTTGGGTACTATACACTTGTAAAACAAATGTGTTATTTTAACACCATGCTGACGTAGAGCAATCCTCCCTCAATCATTCCAGGGCACTTATCAGCAACTGACCAATCAGCAAGTACAGTACTCTGACAATATTGACAGTATCTATCATAGAAAACATACAGCAGTCAGAGAGATTTTGAGGAAAATAATATCCAATGCCAACAGCTGTCACCCAGAACATACGGAACATACGGAATACAATTTATTACATTTCCAAAACCAAAAAAAAAGAGTCTGGAATAATGCAAAAAATGAAGCCGACCTCACATCCAGTTGAATGGTAGTGAACATCCCAGTTTTTGTCATAATGATGTATGCTAAGACTCAGGGCTCTATGCTAACGACTCACAACTCAGTTAAATTAAAATATCAATGCTAAAGATCTAATCATGTAATCTAATGAAAACAGACTGCGCTATCTGCTATATTGGCATTTCAACACCGTTTCATACTACTGTTTATTTCTAAGCATTTCCTGAAAGCAGATTTTCACAAGCCAGTATTATTTAAGTAATTACGCAGCGTTCACACTTGCATCCAATCAGACTTTTTTGTCCCTTATTTGTCCTCTTTGGCTTTATCGTTGATTTCTCTGTTATTTCCCGCCAATAATCTTGCAGACCTGACGCAGGACTAGTTACAGAATTTTATTGCCCGCCGTCTTTTTGCCTCAGTGTAGGGTTATAAGGAAAAAAAGACTCAAAAATTAGGATAATCATTGAGTCTATCTTTAGTTTGTCGTAATAACAGTGTGGTTGTCGGAGGACTGCTCGACTTCCGCATAGGGGCGGAGCCCGAGTCATTAAACAGCGGGACACACAGTACACGTGTTAAACCATCGACCAATCATGTTGCTTCGTGGACTTCCGGAATTCAGGAACTTTCCACAGGAAAGAAAGTCAACTGATGCAACCGCCATTAGAGGACTTCCGTGCAACGGGAAGTAAGAAGGTAAAATAATGGTTTATTCGATAAACTGTTAATAAAGTACAAGCATAACTTCTTAATGAAGACATTTATTTGTTCTTTTTAGTATCAAAGTCAGTCTGTCATGTTCCGTACTGCTTTGACATCGGTGATTGACTGTTAGCTTAGCACACAACGGTAGTTTTTAGCTATTAAAAGACTTGCCTGTCATGTCTCAGGATTTCATGTGTAAAATCCTAATTTAATCCTGATTTTTTTACACTACAGTGGGAGCTAATGCACCTTGCTGCTCTTTTAGACCCGCGATTGCTAAAGAGGCTTTAGGCTGAGTAACAGCTATGATGCCTTTCCACAGATAAATCAGGGAGAATGGAGGATAAATCTTACCGTTGCAGGTAAACCCGTCAGGCCCGAGTTCGTATCCCTGATCGCAGCGACACATGAAGGTGCCGTAGGTGTTGAAACACCGCTGAGAGCAGGGGGCGCCCATCTCACACTCATTTACATCTGAAAACACAAAACGAGCAGCACATTTACTGCACTGAAGCGTCTAAAACCCAGGATTTCTAACTGAGCTGTTGCCTGGGAAAATGCACTTTGCTGCCAAAGAAGCAAAACTCAAGAGAGCAGATTTTTAAAATAAGACTGATTGTTGATACAGAGAGGATTTGCAACATGCAGAGACATATTTTATCAATTATTCTTCAACGGTCCAGTTGAAAACTAGTGATCTCAGTGGCTTTCAGTTTTTCTCATTATAGATGGTTTTTCATCTGACTGCAGTTACTATGACAGTGGTAATACAGTTTTTATGTTTGTTTTTTGAAACATTTTACAAAAGAGATGTTTAATGAAGATTATTGACTGAAGGATACCAAAGGGTTCTCTTTATAAAGTTTCGCAGTAAAAAATTAACAGCAACAATTTGGATTATTTAGCCTCTAATTAGTGAGAAAAGTCACATTTTCACCTTGTTGTTCATTCTTCTATAAATGTCACCATTTCAAATAAGCAAGATGAATATTTAACAAAGAAAGAAACTATACTTTTTAATCAAAATTAAGGAATTGTTGACTTAAACTGTCTTGCTGAAAAGTTCTTTGTAAGTTAATTTTGTCTTATATGTAATGTACTAAGATATTTTCACTAGAAACTGAAAAAATACTTGTCTTTTCTTTTTTGCAAAGTAGAAAAAGCAACAAAAATTAATCAGCTTATATTAAACAAATCTCATGTCTTCCATTTTCCCTCCACTTCACATTTATTTTTTGGTAAATCACAAATGTTTCTAGCTTCAATGTACCATTTAATGCTTTAATGTTGCTGTAAAACAGATGAAACACTGAGTTCCTTTAAATCAAAACTAAAAACTATCTGTTTAGAGTTGCATTTGAAAGATTATAATTGAAACATTAATAAGAATTTTCGTGTACTTGACAAAATGTAATGCTTCAATTGTTTACTGTTTTCTAAGATTTTTTATTTTGGTGTTTTTGTGATGTAAAGCACTTTGAACTGCCTTGTTGCTAAAATAAACTCAATAGATTGATTGGAGAACTGTGGCGTTTGAAAGGCATTGCATATGCAAAGACCCAATGATTTACTTTTATTCTTTTGCCTTTTGTTAGAAGAACATTTTTAATGGTATTTTTACTTAGGCTGCGTTCACATTGCAGCCCACCTGGAAGTGGTGCAATTCCAATTTTTATTTATTTATTTATTTTTATTTTTTTGCCTTAGTGTGATATATCTAATCTTTTCATGACAGTCTGAACAACACAGGTTACGTATCTGATTTTTAAAATTTTAAATCTGACCTGAATCTGAATGGCCAGGTTGCATTCAACCGACCTGAACATAAATGATATTCGACAAACGCCACTATTTTGCGTAATGATATGCAGAATAGTACGTATCAGGACGAAACACAAAAACACAAAGTCTACACTATGGTACTATGATAAAGAGTGACATAGTGTGTATGGCACTATGATAAAGAGAATCAAGTTAAAGTTCTGGTCTGATAACTTCAAAATCGTAAGATAAGCTCCGCCATTATCATCCACATTTACTTCCACAAACACTGGGCTGTTTTTTTTGGCGATTGGCAAAACACTGATTATGCTCTCTATGCGTGTCGGTATTGCGCCCTCTACTGCGCATGCGGGACACTTTCAGGTCGTCCACAGTGGAGATAATATACAAGTTGGGTATATTTGGAAGTGTGACCAACCATGTAAAAAATATCTGATTTGATTTAAAAAAAAAAAAAGAAAAAAAAAAAAAAGTCCCTTCAGGCTGCATTGTGAATGTGGCCTTAGAGGTGATTTAATAGGAATTAATATTGACTCTCACCGACGCAGGATCGGTTGTTCCCTCCCACCTGGAAGCCCGGCTCGCACTGACAGGAGAAGGACCCGGGGACGTTGACGCAGCGATGCTGGCAGTACCTGAACCTGCACTCGTCTATGTCTGGAGGTGAGAAACACGGGGGGTCAGAGGGTTAACGGGTTTACTCGGCACAGCAGGAAGTGATGTGGAGATGGACTCACCGATGCACTCCGTGCCGACCTTGCTGTAGCCGCGGGGGCACTGGCAGTTGAAGGCGCCCAGCGTGTTGATGCACTGCTGGCTGGGCTGGCAGTCGTGCTCGTCTCGCTCACACTCATCGATATCTGTGTGGGAGAAGCAGAACGGAGATGGACTTTAAAGGCAGTTAGGCAGCAACTCTTTACATTTACTCAAATAACTTCATTGAAAAAATTTACTTTTAGGGGTATTTTTATTAACCTGTATGTTTTACTTTTACTTTAGTAATTTTATTATGAAGTATTTCTACTCTTTCTTGAGTAAAAATTCTAGATTTTCTGCCACTGAATGAAAAGCAAACAAGTTTTAACCAAAAATCCACCACACAGATACACACTTGAGGTTTTTGTTAAAGTTTCAGAAGGTTTATTTTGAAAGAAACCGACTTGAATTTTTATCTTTCTTTTGCCTTAAAATTCCTTGTAATGTAAAAATTTACACTCAACTTTATTATGGTATATTTGAGTATGTAATTCTTAAGTAATAAATGGTTCAGAATTTCATTGCTTACTCTACTTGAGCAGACTTTTTACCAAATAATTTTTTCCTCTTGTGTAATTTCTTGGACAGCTACTTTTACTTGAATAAAACTAAGTTGAAGTTCTCTTAAGTACAATCTTTGAATACCCTCCCCAACTGTGTCAGTGTGTTGTAGTCCAAATGTCTTAGCAGTTGTGGCTGAAGTACCCAAAAATTGTACTCAAGTAAAAATGACACTACTTCAAGTAAAAGTAAAAAGTAGTAATTCAAGAAATTATTCAAGAGTAAAAAAGTATTATTAGTATTAGTACTGATAAACAAATAGTAGGTTTACAGTTTTTTCAGGAAATAATTGCACACACCTGCAGTATTTTAATTGATATAAATAAACATGTTGTTGATGTAGATGTTTAGAATGATTCAGAAGTATTTCTTTTTTGGGCATGTTCAAACGAGCAAATGGTATGGATTGTGCAGTGACAAGGGGCTGGGCTCTGCTTCTGTTGCTCGGTAACAGTGCAGTTGAGATTTAACAAATGGGAGGTGTTTGAAAGGGCACATTTTCTAGACACCAAAAAACATTAAAGGGGCAGTATTAAATGTTTTCCACCCACACAGTACCATTCATAGCACAATCAAGTAATTATATTACCTTCAGGTGACTTCAGTAAAATTTGACTTTGTAATTTAAAGCCTCAAATTTGGGCTCTTTGAAATCACCTTCTCTTTCTGAAATTCCAGCTTCATGTAGTCATCACAATAAGGCTCCTATCATGAGCTCAGTAACTGCTCAGTTTCTACAGGTTTTTGCTAATTGCTGCTGGCTAGTGTAAAGGAGCTGAGTGGAGGAGTCTTGAAGCTTAGAAGCTGGGAAACTTCATCTCTGTGAAGGCAGCGGGGAATGGTCTGCTCAGGTGTTTGGCACATCCAATTAGTTGCCATGGAGATTAAAGGATTTCTCAAACATGCATTAAAGAATCAAAGCAGCATTTCAGGAAGTAGCATTATAACTTGATGTGAAACCCAAAAAAGTTGACTGTACACTTTAGCTGAATGAAAAAACTTCTGGATAGTTTTTTTTAAGCGTCTGAGCGTTTTAGAAGTAGATGAGAAACAAATGTAAGCTCAAAAATGTGCAAAATATGATTTTATATATATATAAAATTTTTTGCAGAATATTTTCCACTTTAAAACTCATTGTGAACGAACGCGGCAGCTGTGCTCCGGCGGCCGAAGCCGAGGCTGCGGCGTTTGGCCTCGCTTGCTCCCAGCAGCTGAGAATACCACGTTGAGTCATGCTTGCTGTCTCATGCAAGTCATGCCGAACACCTCCGGTGCTAGCAGGTTTCTAGCTGCAAGTCAGTTTCTAAAAAATCGCAGCAGCTGTCCTCGTGTGAAATCTCCCAAATTCCTGTCCTGCGGGCTCCCACTCACTCACACCCACAGAAATCGCACCAGCTTGCTGCCTCCTGTCCTCACGCCTGCCGCTGCCACCTGTCCCTCAGCAATCTGCGGCCACCAACACACACTCGCTTAGCGATCGCTCATCCTGCGGCCGCCACCTACCCACGCAGCTGTCTCCATGCGGCTCGTAGCCCAGAGGGCAGGGGTTAAAGGCCGGGGTGGGGGTGATGGAGGGCTCCGGAGCGGGGATGACCGATGCAGAGCGGGGGAGGCACAGGTAGCCGCCATAGTGGTTGAAGCACTTCATCTCTCCTTTGCAGGCATCTGGAATGGTCTCGCACTCGTTTATGTCTGCCAGGAAGACATTCAGTCAGAAATCTGATTAAAAATGGATCCGGAGAGCTCAAGGAGGTGCAGAGTTTCACCTTTGCAGTGCTCAGTAAGGGCGTCCCAGTGATACCCATCTGTGCATTCCTACAAAGAGCAGCAGAGAGAGAAGAGTCTGTGAGAAAAAAAGTGGAAAAAATACGTGAGCAGACTCCCTGAGCCAAGGAGTTGCATAATATATTCATTATACACAATAAATCTCCAGTAGTGGAACAAGAGAAACGAAGCAGGGGGTATTCATGTTAAAGCTCTGAGCCGAGGAGACGTAAATCCATTTTAGCATTTTTAAAATCCCTCCCAAAGCCAAACTGTGCTTCAGAAACAAAGTGTTTAAAGGCTCAGTTTGGAAAAACGGTCATTATCACTGAGAGGGAAAAGCACACCACTGTGACCTGCAGTGGAAAGAAAAGCGGAGAAGTGAGGAGACGTGGTATTAAAACCAAATTTATTCCTAGCAATGACCGCTTTAAGGTCCCGAGAAGCGACGTTTCCGTGGAACATTACACACAGAGCAGGAGAGGTGACTTAAGGCTAACATTTCAACCCAAAACCCAGTGGGATCACCTGACAGGTGTGCTGCTGCGGCATGCTGAGGGTTTTTTTTTTTAGGCCCTTAAGGGGAAAATCGTTCTGTCTCGACAGGCAGCTAAACTAGAAAAACGTCACAGATTTCCAGAAGGCATGAATGTAAAACTAAAACTGTTCCTACTTATTTTAGGCACGCTGAAGTTGGAGAGTGAGTTGCAGGTGGAAAACTAAGAAGGTTAAGGCAAGTTAACATTTATACCTGCCATTTTATCTTATTCAGATTTTCTGGTAGAGTTCAGTTGAAAATCTGAATTTGTATATTAAACCCCCATATCCTTAAGAGGTGAAACTGTGTGTGTCAGTTACAGTTTACATAAATCCCTTCTGTGAAGGTGGTGGCAGCATCATGTTGTGAAGCAAACATGGAGTGAAACTTGTTAGAGCGGGACGTCCAAACTATTTGTCACTTGGGCCAAAATTGTCAAGTCAAAAGGACTTGCAAAATAAATAAAAAAAATTATATAGCTAATAATGATCCAATCAGCTTCAATCCTTTAATTAAATAGTGTCTTTTTTTGTTGTTGTACATGGATGTAAATTATTGTAGATCTATTGACCAGTCAATAGTAAAACGTTGTTTTTTCAATTCTGAGCAATAAAAACAAGAACTAAGTCATTTTTGTTGAAAGGTACATAACCAAGTTTAATTTATTTCCTAAAATTGATCATATTGAATTGAATTCAGTATCTGTTTTAGTAGAGCCAACCTTCGGGTTTCATAGTATGAAAGTATTGTACAAATTCAAAGAGGAAATACATTATTTCAAAATTTGACAATAAAATCTGAAAAGTGTGGCACATGTTTGTATATTCTTCATTTACTGTGACACCCGTAAAGAACATTTTAGGATAGTTATATGTGTGATGCAAAACATGTTTGTTGCTTTTTCCTGCACAAAATCATTCTTGAATAATGTGATTTTTGTCTGATTAGTTCAGCCTTTTAATCTGCTTTCAGAATGAACTGTTTTAGGCCTCTTGTCACTTTAAATCCAATTAAGCTGAAGCTGGCATCACCCACAACTTATCGTTTACACTTGCACGTGAAAATGACTGCCAAAAAATGTGCAATTATACAACTGCTTGTACAGCAGCCATTGTACAGCACATATACCGGTAAAAACAGCTGACCAAACCTGCTGGAGCTCTGCTTGGGTTGCAACTTTAGTGGCTGAATGCCACTAATGTTGCAATGTAGCTATCTGGGCAGTTCCTACTGATTAGTGTTGGACTTTAAAACAAGTCGTATTAAAGGCGCCATGAAACATAAACGTAAATTCAAAAACTGGTTTTTAGAAGCAATTGAGATGCAAATGGAAGCATTTTAAGTAAAATCTAATGCAACCAATTACACTGGCTATGTGTGTTTTAATATTTAATAGCTATTCTGTGAAGGCCTCAGAGGTTTGTTTGAGAACAAACATCACCATGAAGACCAAGAAACACACCAAACAGGTCTGAGATAAAGCTCTGGAGAAGTTTGGTTCATAAAACTGACAAGACAGGAAAAGAGCTCATTAGTCATTAAGACAGCTAAGAGGCCCCCGGCGACTCTAAACCAGCTGCAGAGATCCAGCGCCGAGGTCAGGTTGACAGGACAAATATTAGTCATCAAATTTGGCTGTTATGGAGGAAAGTACAGTAAGGTTTTCCACAAGTCATGTAGAGGATGCAGAAAACATATGGAGGAATGCGCTCTGATCAAACATTGAACAAAACGCCATGTGTGAAGCAAAACTGAGACTAAAGGTCATCCTGAATATGCTCTTCCTGCAGTGAAACATGGTGGTGGCACTATTATGTATGGGGCTGTAGTCTGCAACCTGTGGCTCTTTGAACCTACCAAAGCTCTAAAAACTGGATAAAAAATAACCACATTCTGATATGTTTTAAATATAAATATAATAAAAAGGGTTTTCATGGAATAAATTGAGTTCCACAACAGAGTGATGCTAAAAGCACCTGCAACGTTTTTAGAATAAGTTTTTCTAGTCATTACGTTAGAACCTATACATCTTTCCCCTTAATTTCAACAACTATTAAAGTACCATAGAAGAGAATTAATCCGTCTTCTTGCAAAAGATTTTTGTTATTTTATAGGATAAAAATCATGGAGAGTATCCAAAACTTGTACTCGGAGTAGAGATACTTCAATATATTTTTACTCAAGTAAAAGTAGAAAGCAACCATCCAAGAAATTACTTGACTGAATTGCTGAGTAACTAATCAAAACATCAATCATTTAATATTTTAAAATTATGCAATAAGATGGATTGAGACAGAAATTCATGTGGAAATTTTAGAATAAATTACAAAATAACAGAATTAGGAAAAAAAAAATTCCATATTAATTTCTTTCAATATAAAACTTAGGAATCTTTAAGAAAAACTGCTGCCGTGTGTCTGGTGTCTTAGTTAAAACATGTTTGTTTTTCCATTCTTGAAGTTCCTCAGAATCGGTAAAGTATCCAGAAATTTCACTCAAGTAACAGTAGTGACATTTTATGAAAAGTTACTAAAGTAAGAGTGCAAAATATTAAAAATACTCTCAAGTGTACATTTTGTTTTTTCTATTTTTTCTTTTACTCAAGTAAATGTAACTAGTTACTACCCAATTTCGCTAACAATAGAAAACTAAATAGCGGTTCTTTAAAAATTACAAGTTTTTAAATCGTGTTTTTTCAAATTGTCACGTAACTTTTGTGGCTGTAATGAAGTTTTATTCTGCTTGAACGAGGTCAAAAATGGCTGTTTGGATTTTAATAATTTCAGACCTTTGGCCTAGCCAAAGTCCAGTCATCAACCTACCTGGGAATCAGTGGAAAGAATTTCATAAAAACTGATGGAGCCATTTTGCAACGAAGAAAAATGTCAATTCACTGACACAACAATGCATGCCACACATCTCAGATTTTTTGCAAGGCACTAGACAAAGCGTTAAAACTAATTCTTCCTCTAACGGTGACTTAAAAAATGATTTTACAATCTTATAGGAGCATTTTGATTCTCAATTCTGCTTCATACATTTCTTTAATTGTCAAAAATGTAAGCAACACAAAAACATTTTTTGTCACTATAAACAAAAAGAAAAGAGTCAATAGAGATTCATCCATTCTTACCGTGTTGGTGTAAGTTTTTATATGCGACTGTGAAATCGCACTGCGGAGGAGCGCAGACACACATATGCACACACACAAGACTGACACACAAACTCCCTGCATACTAATACACTAACTGATGGGCAATCTAACAGAAAACATGCACACACACACACACACACACACACGACGTCGACGACGACTGCAAGGCAGCTGGACTCTGAAGTTCAGACTCAGAGTGGATGAGATCTGCAAAACATGGAGACAGAGAGGACATAAAAGACATTTAAAACTTTGGACATCACAGAATCAGGGTTTATTTGTATCACACATTTCAGCAATGAGGCACAAAAATAAAAATATCGTACAGGAACAAACATTTTGTCAAGAGGCATCATCAATAAACATCCAATAGGTTGGTCAATTTTTCATTTATTATGGTTCAAAAGAAAATCTAAACAGGTGGATTCAGCCTAGATGTAAAAGAACGGTAAAACTGTTTCAGCAGTTTTGCTATGACAACAGGAGATCTTTAAGATTTTTGGTGCTAAGCCATTCAGTGACTTATAAGCTTTCAAAAGTATTTCATAGTCTAATCTCAGATCGATATTTTCAGATCTGTGAAGATAAACACATGGATGGTTTTCTCTCGATCTGGCTGAGATTAGTGCTTTAATCCTGGAAATGTTTTTCAGATGACAGAAGATTGACTTAGTAATTGTCTTTATGTGGCTCTGAAGAGTCCGTCACGACGCCCAGACCAGACTTTGGGCCTGTTTTGTTGTTTCTAGGAGTACCAAGTCAAGCTGTGTGCTGACTCTGGATTGTTCCAAAGATAATTACTTCAGAATGGTTCAGTTTAGTCTGTAAGAGCTAAACATGATGGAGCCGATTCATAATTAGCTTCTCAGAAGACAGTCAGCCAGTTGTCCTTTAATCGGTGCAAAAATAAATGGAAATAGTCACACTGCCAGCTCAAAACATAAACACTGTGACGTACTCCGAAGCTTCGGCTAAAAATAACCAAGTCAATACTTTCGCTTACAGAAAGCTCTCTGTGTCTGCAAGCTGGCAAAGACCGGCCTGACTCTTAAAACCTGACCCCCCCTCACATGTTTCTGCAGTAACGTTTTGTGTCCGCCTTCTGCTGAAACAGAAAATGAGCTGCTGCATAATAACTCATGGAGACATTTATCAGACAACCTAACTTGCTGACCCTGCATACCCCCACAGGTTTGCTAAGAGTTCAGAAATGTAGACGATTAGACTGGAAAAAGCGATAAAAGCACTTGAAGCAGATGTAACTTATTCGAAAACAAAGAACAACTGAGTCACTTTCATTCTATTTGAGACTTTTTAAACCACATCTAGAAATGTGCTGCAAAACGTTGGATTCTGTCATGCCATAAATATTAATATATTTCTCTGAGGAAACAAATGTCATGCATTTGTATTTTATACCTTGTGGAAAAGAATTAAAACCACTAGAAAAAAAATCAGACTTTAATCTCAGATTCTTTTCTGATTAAAGTCAATATTTTGACCTATTTTTTTCTCAGAATTTTCATTTTTCCTTGAGATTAAAGTCTGCATTTTCATCTTTTTCTCAGAATTCAGTTTTTTTCCTCACTTATGATTTTTATTCTCAGAATTCAGATTTTTTTTCTTTATAATAAAGTCATAATTTAGGCTTGTTTCTAAATGAACATAAATATTTTTTAGATATGTAAAAAATTAGAAAAGTGTCTTGCATTTGTTTTCAATCGAGATCTGCCTAAAATAAAATCCAGTCCTTCCAGTTGCTTTCAGATGTAATTGGTAAACTAAAATTTTATCTCAATATAAAAACAAAAGTTTTGTAAAGGTAGTGAAGCTGAACATGTAGAGGCAGAATGAAACTAAAACAGAGTTAGAGCTACAAGGTAATGTTTGAATCAAAGCATATTGAAATCTTTACTCATAAAATGGCTTAGTCCAAACCCAGACCTAAATCCGACTGAGAAAACACAATTGCTGATGACTGGACACTTTCCATATAGTTTGAATGAATCTTAAGATTAAGTTAGAATTCTGAGAAAAAGTCAAAATATGTTAGGAAAAGTAAAAATTCAGAGGGAAAAAAAGTCAATCTTAATCTTTGGGAAAAAAAATCTATATTTTATTACAAAGAAACTATCCGAATTCTGTGGAAAAAAGTCAAAATAATGGAGAAAAAAGTTAGAAGCCAAATTTCTCAGAAAAAAAATATTTTCACTTCAACATCAAAACAACTCAGAATTGAGAATAAGAAAAAAATATGAAAAGTGAAAAATTCTGTGGGAAAAAAAGTCAAACTTTTGACTGATATTAAACTCAGACTGTTTTTGTTGTCCAGTCGTTGTAATATTCTTCTGTAGATGATAAATATGAATGCTCACCATATTTTCACTTCCACTTCACAATAATGCATCGGTTATACATTAATGTGCAATATGTCTATTGCGTATTCTACCATGTAGTTTGTGGTTGTTACTCACCAAAATAGAACATCTGAGTGCTGTGAATACATTTCTGAAAATAACTGCTCAGCAAACCATAAATGTTGCTTAAACTTAGATGTAAGACTCATCTGTAAAAGATTATTCTGTTTCTTCCACTGCTACTCTGCTGGGTCCAGTGTCTTTTAAATTGCAGGTGAGTTTGTATTGTATCATGTTAGTTTAATATCCTGATGGCCCGAGTTTCGCCGAGTTCAGTTAAATGTTCCTGAACAGAAGCTTTGAGTTTAAGCAGAATCTAAAAATAAACAAATCAACCCTTCCAACCTTGGCAGACGAAGGAGGTATATTAAAAACCCTCTAGTGCTGTTTACAAAGAGTGAGCTCCAACTAAAGTGCATGACAGAAAGTTATAATCAGTGCCTTTCTCCGTGCGTGGAGTCACGCTCGGGATGTGGATTCCAGTGGCCACGTTAGCAAGAAGCAGCTTATTGTTGGATTGAAGGTTCAGACAAACAGAGTGACGCAAACCGCCTCACATACTCTCTCGATGACGCCAGAGGCCACTCCAAAGCAGAATCACGATAACACCATTAGAGAGCAGACGGTAAACCAGTGCACAAACTGCACAATAAGACTTTTTTATTTTGTGTTTCTACGACACAGAACCACCAAGAATGTAAAAGCCAAACCAGCTGAAAACAAACTGACCATCATGGGGTCCACTCACTCCGGGCACCGTTTCTGAGCTGGGATGCCCCACAGCCTCTGCTGCGGGTTCCCAGAGTATCAGGTTCCGGGAAACCCCCCCATGGTCCAAAACACAAGAGGACAGCTGGAGCCAAAACCTCCAGCCACCGACCCGCTAACGCGTCTCCTCCCGGCAGGATGTGGAGGAGGAGGAGGTTAGAGGATGTGGCTGTGACCCGGGAGTTCATCATTTGGCGGTGGAAAAAGGGGGTTTACGAGCTGAAACCATCACCCGATTATTGATTAGTCACACTGCAGATCATTTAAAGTACTGACTCAAAGGCTACATTCACTTTAGCCTGAAGTGACTCGTATCACATTTTGTTCTTCACAGTCTGAACAGCACAGATCTGATGGGTTTTTTCCTAATGTGACCCAGGCCACTTGGATATCCGATCTTTTCAGGCCGCATTCATCAAAACGATATGTTCAGGTGTTGATGACCTGAACGTCATCGATACTCAACAAACGTCACTATTTTGCATTCTGATACGCTCAAGTGGGAAGAAAAACTGCAACCATGGCGGACGATAATGAGGATTAAGTTGTTAAAGTGCTGGCCTTTGAAATTGCAAGATGTACTCCAACATTAGCATTCACCTTTACTTCCGCAAACACTGGGCACTTCTTCTTCTTCTTCTTTTTAATAGCAGTTGGCACTAAGCACTCTCTCTAAGTGTGATGTTATTGCGCCCTCTGCTGCGTATGCGGGACACCAACCGGTCGTTTTCAGTTCATACTGGAGATCATATACAAGTGTGAACGACCACGCCGAAACAATCAGATTTCACAAAAACAAATTGGAATTGAGCATTTAGGTCGGCAGTGTGAACGTAGCCAAGAAGAGTGAAAGTTAGGTGGCTGCTTAGGGACCCCACACCACCAGGGGGCCCTCAAGAGCACTAAAATAGCAAGATGATATAAGAATATTAGCAGTGAGAATGTTTCAATGTCTAGTAATTCAATACTGATTTTTAGGGCAATGATTAAATTCAGAAACGAGTTTTAATTCATGGACATTTTTCCCTTTTCAAACGGTCTAGCATATTCCATTTAAATTATGTGACAACAGTTCAAAATTTGATCCAAAAAATATAGATTTAGCTCAGAAATTTTCTCTAAAAATGTAGGAAATTTCAGAGTTTCAAAAGTTGAAAACATTTCCATTTGGTTCAAATGGAAATGTTTTTTTAAGAACATTATTTGTGTTTATGCCATGAATGCTGTGTCACACAGTTGTAGCCATACAGTAAAGTAAAAAAAAAATAAATCTTTTTTATTGTCGACATGTTCATATTGCTCATTTTTATCAAATTAAAACTGAAAAGAGTTATTTATTAAGACGTTTGTTTTATCTCTTCGATAATATATTAAATAGATAATATATTGCTGAAAGCGAGTATTCTAATTTTGATAGAAAAGGAACAATGATTTTTGATCAAATGTTGATCCAAAATAAAAACCATCACAGGGTAAATATTTTCCAAAGCTATTTTCCAAAGCTATTTCTGGGTTTATTCTCCTTGTTTTTACAACAAAAGCTGGACAGTGCTTGCTAGCTTTAGCAAAGTGTAAACACCAACATTGTTAATGAAAGAAAGAAAAATACTTTTGTCTTGTACCTAAATAAGTAAGTGATTAAAATTTTATGTGTCTATAAAATATTCATTAGCTTTTTAATTGTTGACCAACAGGAAAAATAAATCCACCATCATGCATTTTGACTAAAAATGTCCATATTGTCAGCCCTGGTTGAAGATTTTATAACTGAAGCAATTTCTTTCAAATATTTCAACAATTATGACATCATCAATAAACATCCTATGCAGCTTTTATATAAACTTTTATAGAACTGAACTGTTTAGAAATTCCTTATTTAAAACTGAAAACTACTTTAACACCATGTTCAGAATGGAAGGGTGTCCCACAAGGATGTTGTATAAGCCCTTATTTCTTTGTTTAATAAATCAGTTTTGATAGAAACTACTGCAGCCAAATACATTCACTTGCTGATATTACAGTTGTTTGTGCTGCAGCTCCCTCCTTACAGTGAACTGATGAAAAACATTGAGCTTTTACAGGAAGCGTTCAATCACAACTGAAACTGGTTTTCAACTCAAAGAAAACTAATTTGTTTTTTGCGATACATGAGATTTTTCCATTGTCAGAAGGAATTAGCCTCTTTCGCCATTTTGCCTCTAAATATCATTTATCAAGAGCAACAAAACCTTAACAAAAAAGACTCAAAAAGATTAGTTCTACATCTATAAACAGAAAAATTGGCGAAAATGCTATCGTTAAAATAAAAATTCTAAAAATTACTTTTTTTTTATTGGCCTTATATTGAATAATGCTAATTTTAGTGGCTAATTTCCATAAAGTTTTACTAAAAAAAGCTTCCTTCATATAAATGTTTGGGAATCTGGTAAAAGGAAAAAATAGCCTTTGATGCTCATTGATCTTTTTGAAATAATCTTAAACATAATTACATTTCAGAAAGCATTTTTTTCTTCGCAGCCAGAAAAAATTATTTTCTCTTTGTGTTGTGATTTATATGCAAGATTCTATGTTTTTGTTGAAAAGACTCGATGCATTTCTCCTTGTTGAGTTCATCTCCAAATAAAACAGAGTAGAAAGACATTTTACTATTTATTAGAAGCTTTCTTAGATAATTTATCTATTTATTATTTTTACGCTTTCAGCATTTTATAATGCTATTTATGAAACCAGGTCATAAGTAGGGTGAAAACAGAATAAACTTAATGTGCAGCATACATTCTATTCATTTTTAAATTTATATGTATGCCGCCATCTTTACACAACATTTTCAGCTAAATAAAGACTTTATTCCGGTCAACAACACAGCAAAACTACAGGGGACTGCAAAGTAATTGTAGTCATGCAAAAACCAAAAAAAAAGATGTAATGTGTTATTTCTGGATGATAAGCTCAGTCAGGTCACTTTTACAACCAAAGACTTCATGGTGGCTTTAAGAGTGACCAACGAGGAAAACAAAACGCATCCAGACCACACACATGGTGGGGAGAGTAAACGGCAAGCTGGGCATTTGTTACAGCTGAACCCGGGTCAACCCGAGGTCACATTCAGTTCTGCAAAAGTCTCTATCGTGCAAAAGTCTTAAATCACTCCAGTCTTGCTTCAAAGTTTGCACCAAGATTTCATTAGTATTTCTCAATACCTCTTAAGTGTTTTTTTAACTAAGCAATCAAATGTATAGCAGAAGTTATCTATATAGAAGATTAAAGAAGAGTCAACCACAAAAAACTATCCAGAAGATAAATAGTATGTCCTTACAAAAAGGGGGAAATGATCCACCAAAGGACAGGTTTCAGCTGATTGGTCTGTTCTTATTTTAATAAATTGAATTGATCCCTTCAGACCTGGTTTTTATCGACAGAACGTTTCTTATATTGTTAGTCCACTTCAGCATTGAATTATCGGAGGTAAAAAAAATTTTTTTAAATCATTTCAAGAAAGTCTGGAAGTTAATGCTCATAAAAAGAATAATTATGAAGCCACAAAAAGAAAATCTATAAAATACTTAAATACACTATTTAATTTGCATGGTAACACTAATTAGTTAAGCGTTAGCTAATATTTCCCAGCTCCTCCAGTTTATTGGATGGACATTCAACTTTGGAAAAAAATTCCCACAATAATGAAAATATTTTTCAAATAAACTTCAAAATATTTACAATTATAAGAGTAATTTTACTAGGTTACCATGAACTTAAATCTATATTTTTGATGGAAGATAGACACTTACTCCTCCTCTCTAGTTTCAGAGCAACGATTGTCTTGTCCGATACCTGAAGCTCATGTCAAGATTTATAACTTCAATGTTTTCACTAAACTATTCAATAACAAGAATCATTGAAATGACAAAATCAATGTTTTTATTGGTTTAAACCCAGAAATGTATCCTGTCCATTCCAGTGGATATGGGGTTTTTGAGATAAATGGTTCTTTACTGTTTGCTATATTTTTATCTTGAGTTTGGGAGATTATTACGTAAACAAAATAAATTATCCATCACCTGCAGTTGCTCACTGTCTCAGACAAGTTTGTTTTTTTATATACAATATATATATCTGTAATCAAATGTCAGATATTCTCCCACCTTTAATGTAACCTAAAATATGCACAAAGTTAAAAACGATCTGAAATATTTCAGAATATAAAATAGATCTAGACCTGGGGACGTTATTCTGAATGAACCGCCACATTCAAACTTGTGTTAAATAAGAGACAGAAAATGCCTCCCATCATTTAAAGTCCCCAGAAATAAGTGGGTCAAGTTGCATTTCCTAGTAAAAGTTAAGATCTACTGAGAGCTTCCAAAGCATTAGAGGGATCAGGCATTTCATTACTTATGAGACACAGTTGTGATGAAGAAAATATGGTGCAATTTCCAAGACCTGAACATGATTTCAAAAGACCAAAGCCTGGATAAAGTTTCCCAAAAGACATCTGGAGATTCCTGAAAACGTGGGAAATAAAACCAAAGTGCAACATACACGCATCATTGCATGTCATCATCATGCAATGAAGCATGGTGATGACAGCATCATGCCTGGGAGTTGTTCTTCATCTGTAACCGAGGCTTCAGTTAAGCTAGAGGGAATAATAAACACAAAACTGCTGAAGATGGAGACTAAATTATTGCGCAGGAAACAAAAACTCAAAGCATCCGAATCAAGAAAATAACAGTTTCTCATAAGGAAGATTAAGGTGGCCAGACTTTAATCCAACTCAAAATCTAAGAAAATCTGGAGAAAAAAAACCCTGATCTGGAGCGTTTCTGGAAGGAAGTCAAGATTTGCTAAACTGAAAAAAGCTGTTAGAAAATAAGATATTTTTGTAAACACCTACAAAATTCCACTTTGTTTTCATTAATGGTGAAAAGATAAAAGCCACATTTAAATTGAAAATATCAACCTCTGAGTGAACACAAAATCTTAGCAAGTATCTTTTAAATTATAGCCCTGTCACCTAGCAAGCCAAGCAGAACTCCAGCACTTTGCTGTTGTGCAAAAGCACAAAATCTTAGGATGTTTGGTCCAGTTTTTAATGCAAGTATCTTGGCACATTGGAAATAAGACAATGCTAACTAACAAATAACATTTCAGCAAGACATAAGAGCTTAATTTTAGAGTCATTAATGTCTATATATTTACAAAAAAAGCACTACTTTCACTGGCAGATTAATTTATTTACAAAACATTATGTCCTATTAGTAAAATAATCTGCCAGTGAAAATAATTATTTTAAAATTAAATCTTCAAGAATAATTTACATAAAACAAACTCTTATAACTGGCTGAATAGTTACTTGACCTCTTTCAAGAATACTAAGATATATGTTCTAGAAACTAGACAAGATACTTCGTAAGATTTTATATTTTTGCAGCCCAAACATTCTTTGAAAGAAAGTGGCTGGTCTCTCAACATGTAAACAAGGATAAAAGCAGCCAAGGTCTACAGAAAAACCTTCAGAAGACCTAAAGAAATATTGACCAGGACAGCCTGGTAAGGAAGCTTCCTTGAAGGAAAATTACTAAGTTCGCTTTTAAATAACTGAGTACTTAGAAGCAAAAATCCAATCCAATCTTCTGTAGTAATGAGATGCTGGTCACTGCTGATATTTGATGTTTGCAGGAATAATCCGCCTCTATAATCCCACCTAATTCATAGGAATATGCTTCGTCAGAGTTTAGAGCTGCATTGGCACCTGTTTATCTCCCGGAAGTTCATTTTCTCCTCAAACATCCCCAGTGTTCATGGTGCGATTATGGCAGACTAGGAGGATTTTGCAATAAACAGCAGTGTAAAACATGCCCCATGATGTGACTCACTGTCTGTCTTCCTGTCTAACCCACTTGCTAGGATCTGAGCCAAGAAGTAAACTACACAGTGAAAAGCCAAGTGGAGCAGAGGGAGCGGAGCAGACAGCAGGCTAGTCGGGCAGCTGTGACGTTTTATGGCCTGTACCACACAGCTGGGATAGAGGTACATCTCACCTCTGTTGTTACTTCCTGAAAAGCATTCAGACTTCATAAATACTCAAAGAGAAGTCAAAGTACATAATACTTAAACTTCACCTTTTATACCTCATTGAACAGGTTGCCATTGGTCTTTGGGTGATACAAAACATATTCCTTTCATCTTTTGTACAAAGTCATTCTAAGATGATGACATTTTAGTCACTATTGGCACCCTAACTCTACCCTAAAAATGGCTGCAAACAGATGCGCAATTATACAACTTTACATCTTTGAAAAGCAGAAGTAGAGTCTCCAGCACAACCAACAAGATTGCAGCAATTGGTTTCTGGATAGTAAGTCAACAACAAAACACTTGTCTTTTTCAGCAGCTTTGTACAGCGAATCCAGAGGTAAAACCAGCTGACCAAATGTACTGGAGCTCCATTTGGATTGATTGGTTACTTTTCAGACACCAGAAAACATTAATTGCCATAAAACAGCTTGGTGGGGGTTTTAAGCAGTTGAGAGCCAAATGAAAGTATTAAAACAGACAAAATGTGAATTTTCATATTAGGGCCCCTTTAATGCTAATGCTTGTACTTTGGTGTAGGCTATTTATTGGTTCTTTCTGCCACAAAGTACTTAAGGTACCCTCTTATGAAAGTACTCTGTACATTGATTTGTGAACTAAAACACAAAATGGTTTTGGTGTACTTGAAGTATACTAAAATATGAACTATACGTATATGGCTGTATATTACAATGGGCGTAAAGAGAAGAGTATACTTCATTAAACTGAAACAGAGGCCAGAGCTTTTAAATCTGACCATATCAGGTACCTGAATGAACTAAAAGATCTAATAGTGGTAAAATATACTTGTATTAAACTGATCAAATATAAATTGCTTAGAACTTCTTAAATGTAAATAACATTGAACATTTTTCGCATTAATGTCATTTGACTGAATACAGATGAAAACGTTTTTTATTGGACTGATAAAATAATATTTAGGCACACAACCTTTTTCTTACTGTCTCCATTTATGCGTCTCTTTAGAGTAGAGGGCCACATTAAACATTTTGGCGTGCCAAATCTGGCCCCCGGACCTTGAGTTTGATACATGTTAACTAAAATGTATATAGTTGAGTGTACTTCCTGTACACTTCAATGTATATTTTAGTAAAGTGTACTTGAAGTATACCTGTAAACCAACACAAGTACATTGGCTCAACTTGAAATGAACTGTGCTACGTCTTGCTAAAGGATGACGACCATCAACCTTTTCAGTGAGGAAGGAAATGGAGGAAAACTCACGGGTGAATCTTCCCCAGTGGGTCCCGTTTCGCCTCCCGCTGACCGGTGTGCGCGTCCGCTGGCTGCGATCGTCCTGGATGAGCTGGCATTCACTGGTGATCCCTTCCACCGCTGCCTGTGTGACCCTGAGGAGTGAGCAGGGAGCCCGACAGCTGGAGCAGATGAACACATGCCGAGGGAGGGAGAGAAGGAGGGAGAGACGGGGTAGGACGGCCCATTCTTACCCCCCCGCTGGCCCCCTGCGCTGCCACCCTCCACCGCTCCCTGACCCCCCCGCCCCCAGGCGGGGTTGCCAGATCCGACTGACAGTTTCCAGCCCAAACACAACGTAAAACCCGCCCAACTCCAAAATAGAAGAAAAATCCCTCCCAAATTTCAACGGGAAGAATTGGGGAGTTACTTTACTTTAGTAACTTTTTGAAAAGAAAATACCTTGAGTATTTTTACTGCTCTACTTTTGAAAGTATTTGTACTCTTAATTCTACTCAAATAGCTTTTAAAAAAATATATATATAAATGTAAGTGGAAATTTTGGTATTTTAAGAAGCAAAATTAAAATATTTATTAAAAAAAAGCTTAGTTTTATTTTTATCACAATATTTTAATAAAACAAAGAAATCTGATTTCCATAGAAAAGGTAGCTGTAAATTATTGTAGATCTGAAACTTAAAATCTAGCATCATTACCGTGTATAAATAAAAACACAAATACAAACCATTGGTGTGATTTTTGTATTATCTTTGGATTTTGTGTTTTTATTTTAAAGAACAGTATGTGGGTCATTTATTCGACTTTTTGAACCTGAGACTTGCGTTGTCCTTTGACCTTATGACGTTGCGGCTCTTTATTAACAGATGGCTGATAATCGTTGATGATGTCACTTTCCACAGATCCTTGAAATAAATATTTGAAAGAATTTTCAGTAAAAATCTGCTAAATGTTGCAAAAATTAATTGATTTACTTCAACGGGAAATATTGATGAGCGTATAATGTGCTTTATTAATGATGTATAGTTGGTCTGAATTGGTTTTTATATCCTTCGAATTAATTTTATTGAGTCTAAAGGTTATTTCTCGTGACGTTGATGTACAAGCGGTGCAACCAGTAACTGACAGCTCCTCCATCTTTCTTGTTAGAGGCTGACCTTTGACCACCAGCTTTACTTTCTCTGGTTCGAATAAATACAGAACCTGAGTGTGTTGTGAAGTCAACCCGCTGGAGAGAAGGGTTACAAATATGTATCGGATTTAGCTAAGTGCTAATTTCCATCCGTAGTCTCATGAAATTTTAACAACAGCAAAGCCATTTTTAATTATTTTTTTCCAGCTCAACGTGTTAAAAAGAAGCCCAATTGGGCGGAAACCAGCCCCAATCTGGCAACACTGCCCCAGGGTGAAATTCCTGGTCTGCGGCCCAAATACCGAAATTCCAAATCTGTCCAAATCACACAGATTCACACACGCGCCCCCTCCTCTCCGCTTTCCTGGTCCCACAACACACCTGGTTTCATTTAAACCAAACCCCCGCAAAAGCCCCAGGCTCCCCACCCTCCTCCCACTTACCCCCCATCTATCTGTGCTCACCAGCTTCTCCTTTCCTCCAACTGTAAGCCCTCGCTGTCGTCCAATCTGACATGAGGGGATATTTATAGCAGTGGGAGAAAGAAGTTAATGGAATGTGGGCCAAGAAAAAAATCAAGCGACTTTCCAAAGAACTAGCAGGGAAAACCTGTCGGTTTCTTCCTGAAACAAAATGCTGAAAACTGGAGTCACGTTCCTTTCTTGTTAGTACTTGACTCAAGGATTTCTGTTTCCTTGCGTTATGATGCAAACTAATCGGGATGTTGCCTAACCAAAGGTAGTCCTTCTGAGTCAACTTGGGGTCAAACAATAAAACAGCGGAAGAAAAATAAGTTTTAAATGGAGAAATTAGTGGGTTATTTTAAAAATGAATTAATTTAATTTAACTCCAGTTCCATATTAAAGTAGTTATATCTTTTAAACTTTCAAATATTTCTGCCACCACTTGACAAATTTGTGTTTTATTCAAGTGACTGAAGTCTACTTGAAAAACTGCTCAGATATAATAATTAGCTGTATGAGTGTTTGTCTGTGTGGTGAGATATTTTCTCTATTTCTATTTTATTGTATATGCATTTTTAAAAACTTTTTTAACTAGCAGATGCAAATTACCTTATGCTATAAACTGGTGCAATGCATCAGATGGTGACGTTTATGTTTGATAAAGTTTTATTATTATTATTTTATTCTATTGTATGCTCTCTGAAGTTAAATTAAACTAAAAAAATTGCTGTTCCTATTGAAACAGCAGTGAGAATCCGAATGTGCAGAACGATTGCTGCAGAAAATGCAAGAAAGAGCAGAACAAAGCATAAGAAGTAGAGAAAAAACAGAAGAAACAAGTCATACATGAAATCTTTTGCTAAATAGTGAAATTTAGCAAAAGATGTAGCATAATTCAGCAGGAGCAGAATTTTGTATGAAACCTGAAATATTTGAAAAAGTTCAATTGTAAAATTTAGCAGAAGATGCACATGGGCATTCACCGTCCAGCTTTGCTTTGTTCTTTCTCATGAAAACATTTGGACTGAAACTGACTGACTGAGCTGCCAGATATGAAAACTGTAAGACGGACAGAGAGTCTGGAGAACCGTGGATCAGACGTCGGCCCAGCCAGCCTGGCAGAGATCAGAGTCCGCCCTGCGATTGGTGGCTTCCTGCCCAGCAGGAAGTAGTGAACGGCGTTTTAAAGCTGCTGCTGACGTCACATGGAAGCTGGACCAGAAATGGCTCTGCTGAAGGATTGGCTGCTGCTGCTGGGGCTGGGTGAGTCAGACACACTTCCACTGGCTCTGAATGCTTTGAGTTCTGTGTGTTATTTATTTATTTTATTAAAAAGTTGTCATTTTGGTTCCTCATTTCTATTATGTGGCTTTATTTAGCAACAGAAACAGAAAGTTCCTTCTCCAGGTTTTGCAGTAAGCTCAGCGTCTCTGCAGAAGAGAATCATTGGAGATCAGAACTGTAGAGACGATGATCTATGATCTATCATGTGATGATCTATAGATCTGATCTATAGATATACTCAAACAGAAGAAAAGTTCTGTGGCGAATCTCTGATCAGTGATCGGTGGGTTCTGACCGCAGCGAGAAAAAGTTTCACTGAAAAATCACCAATAACTGATTGTTTCTTTAATAATTGTCTATTTTTGCCGAGGGTTAATGAGGTACTTGTAGGAGTTCATCCTAGAAGTGCTCCAAAGCGGATGTATACAATCTCAACATGAGGTTTATAGAGACAGCAACGGTCATCAACATGACATCATGTCAGGAAAAACAACAATCCGACCAATCAAACTGCCTGACTGTCCAGATACTGCAAGTTTTATCTTCTCAAATTTCAGAACTTGGTTCTTGGTCTGTCGGATGAGGCACAGTTCTGCTCTGGTCTCCCAGAGTTAGTTATTTTCTTCATATGACTCATGTTTAGTTTTGTTTTTCTTGCGTTGATACAAAAGTAAAAAATACATTTCATACATAACATCCTGCAGTTTAATAACCACAGACAACAAGGTGATGTCCTGAGCAAAATGTGTCAACACTTAAACAGACATTACATGTTTATGCTTTTTCTCTACAGTCCCACAAAGTCCAGCTGATCTTCAGTGTGCAGAGTTTAAGATTGATGAACATGAGAAGTTGGAAAAGTCGGGGACTTTGTGCTCAGCTACCAGAAGTGGTTCAGTGTGGAAAGCTCTAAGAAGCCTTTAAGCAATTTCCTGCACAAAATTCATACATTGTTTCTGTTTTATCAAATAAATCACAGCAGCAAATCGACTAAAAGCTTTGTGTTTGTGACAGGGCGACTGGTGCAGGATATGTGTTCAAGAACAGGCTGTATGGCGTTGGTTCCTTCGTTGGAGATCCACTGTATGTGTTGACAAAACCAACTGGTTTCCTGGATGTCTGTGACTACAAGCAGTGGATAGATGACACAATTAATTAACCAAAAACCCGAGGTTGCTAAATGTTGCTAAATGTTCCCAGCACCATAAAATGACAAAGTTTAAGCTTTAATTTTCAGTTGATTCATTTTCTGATTTCCAGCTGAATTATTTGGGGATTTAAGTTAATCTGCGATGATATCTTATTTCTCAATAAGTGAAGCTGCTGTTTGTAATAATCAGTAATAATATCCACAGTCACAGGACTGCTGGAGATAAATGGCTGTTCTCTGATCAGATTGTCGCTCTTGTGCTTATTTCTGGTTGTTAGTGAAGAAAACAACAGATTTTAAAATATTGAACACATATTAAACCTGAAAGGCTGTTAAACGAACTTAGAATCCAGAAAAACTACTTCCAGAATAGGAACATTAAAAATGTGAACATACTTGAAAAACCCAGGGGATTCTCACTTCCTTATACTTATCTAGCAACAAGTTCAGGATCAGAACAAACTTAGAATCCAGAAAAAAATACTTTTTAGACTCCTATTCTTCCAACCCAGAACAGGAATTAGACCAGAGGATACTTCTTGTTCTTCTGCGCTTCACAGCAAAGGCCCAATAAACCAATGATTATATATTGTTTAATAATAAACAACTAAAATTGTTGTTTTATAGAGTTATGAAAAACAACTTTTTTTTATAAGTTGTAAAACAATTTCTTTTTACAACTTTTCCAAATAGTTGTAAAATAAATATGGAAACCTTATTTGTAAAATATAGCAAAAAAGTTTGCTATATTTTTGCTACATAGCAAAAGATATATAACATTATTCAGCAGAATTTTGTATAAAACCTGAAATATTTGGAAAAGTACATTAGTAAAATTTAGCAGAAGACGTAGCATAATTCAGAAGAAGCAGAACATTTGAAGTTTGCAGACAGTAAAAGCAAAAGGTATTTGCAGAAACGTAGACGAGAATAAAACAGAAACACGTCGAGTAAATAGGTTTTCTGTCTGCACTCCAGAAGAGTTTGACAGAAAACATTCGTTTTCAGTCTTTAGTAGAAGAAATACATGCATAAATTATGTCTGTAAATATCTATGAACAGCATCATTTTGTTTGCCAACAAGCATAAGTTAAAAACTCATTAGTTACTAAAAACACTCAATAGAGAATTTCACCAGAGGATTGTAACCCTTAAAACAATCAAATATCTGCATAAAACTTAAATCGCAATTGTGGATAAACTGTAAGAGATAATCAAAAGCCTAAAAATATGAAGCTAGTTTACAGTCTTGTGACTTGTTTCAAAGATGAATGAAGTTTCTATGTTGAAGTTGACAGAAGTACTAAGTTGTGAAAAATCAGAAGATTTTCGTAGAATTTCAATGTATTTCAATGGGGCTGAAATTTGCACAAAAGTGCAAATATTTCAAAAAGTACAAAAGTAAAATTGAGAAAGGAATATAGCAGAAATCTCCAGAAGAACATTTCGATACATGAATTAGTAAAATTGGTTAGTTTGCAGAAGTAGTTAACCGGATCTTAATCGGCGAGAATGCAGGAATCTCACTGCTGATTAAATCAAATGTATATAGTTGCTGATAAAGATGCAAAGATTGATTCCTCCTAAAGTGAGTCCTTCATGAGGCTCTTAAGTAACAGTTCTTCAGTCATAGGCTTTTTCAGAACCACTGTGACACAGACTGCTACAGTAAATTCTGCCCATAGCCATCATCATTTCATTTCCTTTTGGGATTAATAATGCACTTTTGTAATCAGGTTTTCTGATTTATTCCACGTTTTTTGATGTGCACCTCCAGTTTTTTGGTGTTTTCAAAGCCTCAGCCCTTTTGTGTGCTTTGTTTGTTTATATGGTGGCAGAAAAAGCAGCTGTCATTACGGCCACCCCCTCTCCAAACGGCCCCTCCTGGCTGCTCCCCCACGGCCACACACAGACACCCCACACACATAATGTTCACATCCAGATTAAAAACACTCAAATAGTTCAAACTCAGTGCAGCGTTTTTAAAAAAAAACATAAAGGATTTGATTCACTTTTTCCCCTTCTGCTCTCTTATCTCCACCCAGCGGATAATAAATCCTGTCCTCTGCTGGGTTAATGGGAACATCTCTGCCATTTAACGCTGCACATAAAACACAAAGACGTGTTAAATGGGAAAAATAAAACAGAACGACGCTCCGGTGGTAAAACCTTTATTTTATTTATAAACCAAATTTACAGAAACACAACAATGAATGCGGCAATAATGGAACCCGGAACGTAAGAAATGGATCTCTGCCAAAACGGAGAGAGAGAGAAACGGCTTCAGCGAGGAGGGAAACGCCTCAGTCGTGATACATTTTGAAGATGCAGCTTTTGATCACGCCCATATATCTGTCCCACACAGCCTGGTGTCTGAGGGCAGAGAACAAGCAGTCAGTGGGTGAGTGATGCAAAGTCAGAGCTGGCAAGCAGGAATTGTGAAATCTGTGCAAAGAGAGTAAATGAGGCAACCGGGGTCCCTGAGTTTAACCAGGGGGTCTTTGCTGCCATTTATGAATATCTCTTTGTTAGGCCTGAAGCAGAGCGGGGCTGTGTAAACCTTTAATTACATTCCTGAGAGTTTACATGAGAAACAAGGCGACTACAGTTACAGAAACCACATGGAAGACATGCCAGAACAGAGATGACAGCTTCAATGATAACGAGAGGATTCTGCTGATGATCGTCGCCTTTTTTGGGCCTTTTCACCGTTCTGCTGTTTTTCAAAATAGAAGTTGTACAAGGAGTTCACAGTAGCTGCGATTCCTTTACAAACGTACGCAAATTTTGCAATTCTGGCGTTTCCATGAGATAACTGCTAATTGTCTTTGTTATGGAGACTTTATATTACAGTTTCTTCTATTAAAATCTTGTTGTGCATTGTAATATAAAGAAAATTTTTCAACCTGATTGGTAGATTTGGTAAATTGCAACGTTTGTTGCATTTTCAGCTGGTGCGGTTCACTTTCACACTGCACTGCGGTGGCGCTGCACCATGAGCCAAACTCCAAAAGAAGAATTTTAGCGTTTAGTGGTTGTAGGATTTCTTATTTGTCTTTGGTAAAAGACTACGAGACATTTCTCACTGTAGCGTTAAACTCACAAGTTTGTTTTAGTTGTATTTACCCAGAATGCCGTGCGCTGTAGTCCACTTCCTGCTTTTGGAGCCATCTCTGGTCTGCTTGGTGTTCACATATGCATTCGAACTGCAGAAGAGTTCACTTCCAACGAACCGAGACAGAGGTTTTTAGGCAGACCAGAATTCTCATCAAAATTTTGCTGCACATTTGCTTCACATTTACCCAAACAAACTGGACTTTCCAGACAAGTTTGATTAGAACAAGATTAGTCAAACCCCGGTCTCAGTTCGGGGAAAGTGAACCCTGGTGCAGTTTAAAGGCATATGTGAACACCAAGCAGACCGGAGACTGCTCCAAAAGCAGGAAGTGGACTACAGCGCAGGGCATTCTGGGTAACCAAAGCAAATGTTAGCCTAGTGCTCCTGTGAGAAATGCTCGTGGTCTTTAGCCCAAGAAAAAGGAGAAATCCAACAACCCAGCGAAAATCTGCACCACTCAATTTTTGTCTGCATTTTGCAAAGAAGGAAGTTGCACCGATGTCTTCTTCAGAGGTTTTTGTGTAATTTCCTTCAGTAGTTCTTGGTGCAGTGCCCCCGCAGACGAGGAGGGGAACAGGCTGTTCTAATTGTTTGGAGCAAGTGAACCACAGCAGCTGAAAATACAACAAATGTTGCAATTTTGGTTCCAGTCTACTGGATTAACAGGTGTGAAAACACCCTTAGGTTGTTCTTCAGTTTCCTGACTTGCACTCCGACCAATAAAGGCGCGTTTACTCACTTGAATGAGTCCAGAATGTGTGCCGAGTTGGTGTAGTGGGTGAGGTAGAGTTTTATGTCTGCAGATGTCCATCGGTCTGAACGGCACGGCTCAATAAACTGGAAAAGAAAAGAAAAGCAGGAGGTCATGCAGCCTTGCAGACTGACAGATCTGAGATCAGATACTAACCTTCTCTACCAGATCAATGAAGAAATCTCTGACATCTTTGGTGTTTGTTAATTTTGTGGCAATGTTGACGAGGCCTCTGGAGAGATTCTGGCAGAAAGAGAGGAATAACGCTTTCACCGGGACAGTTAACAACCGATTACATTTTACATTAAACCAGGAAGTGTTCCTCACTTTAAAATTAGCTTCCATCTCTGCGAAAGCTTTCGTTTTTCCTCTGAGAGCCGTGCAGACCAAACTGAGAGCAGAGCAGAGAAAGAAACAGGAAATTAGATAAAAGTGTGCTGATAAAGCTTTGTGAGAAAGCCAGGCCATTTTTCGGCCATCTGCACATTGGATTAGGAGCGTGTTTTCATTACCTTTTGTGTTGATCCAGCAGATCTTTGTCGGTGATTAAAATCTTCAGCTCTTTCAGCTCCTGTAAAAACTCCTTGTCCAGGTCGACGTCCATGTCTTCCACCATGTTGTCTACGAAGAGCATTCAAGTTGAGACTTCCACGAATCATTTCAGAAGAAATCAATTCCTCAGAATTGTCTCTGTGTCAAACACACTCATTATCAAACTGTTTTGTTCCTAATGGAAACCATTCAGACTCAGAATGAACTCAAACCGGGATGAGTGAAACTTGAAGGACCTCTGGTGGTCACTGAAGGAACAACAGTGAACCGCTTGTTTTAAAAACACTTGGATACGCAGGTTTATTATCCCAGAGCTGCATAAACATTGAATCTCGAAAAATTACGATGTGACATTTGATTAATGAGTTATGCAGCTGCTGAAAGTGACATAAGTGGTGTTTATGTTTTATGTCAGTAAAAAGCGCCAAAGCAAACAAGTAAAATTCCTCACCAACAGCCCCAACTGTCCAGTTGTTGATAAGCTGCCCGGCGCAGAACGCAAAGTCCTGGAAGGTGAGATACTGCAGCTTTTTCTTCCCCGTCTCAAAGCGGTTGTTGGCAAAGAAAACAATGGCAGCGTAATCCCTGCAAAAAAAGAAAAAGGACAAAAAAGCTGCAGTTTTGATGTGTTTGAGAAGTGTTAGAATATTGAGGCGAAGAACATTTTTATACATTTTATTACAAGACTGAAGTTTTAATAATACAAAAATAAAAAGATGTAATATTCCAACCTTGTTATAGAAATATATAGAAATATTATGACCTCATTCTCATACAGTTGTATACTCATAATATAACTTTATTCCAAAATATTATGACTTGATGGTAAGTACATAAAATACATTCCAAGCATTTTAAACCCAGCAGTGTTCACTCAATACCTTGCGAGTTTGTCAGAGAGAAGGAAGTGCTGACGTATGTTCTCCACCAGGGGTCCCTTCAGCTCTTCCACAACTTTGAAAACACGTTTGAAGTTGTCAAACTGAAATACAGCAGATGACGCAGGAGGCTCGCAAAATTACAACATCGTGACTCGAACAACAAGCCAATCCCAGCCGATAAATTCTGCTCTGTCGAAAATGTTGAAATGACTTCACACAAAGCAAAAAGGAATAGCTTGGAGGAATTTCTTTTTCCCATTTAGAGAGTTTTACAGCCTGAGAGTAAATGTCTCTTCTTTTACCTGTCGTCTGCAGCTTTTCAGAGTCACACCTGTCTTGGCGCCGATATCGTCCAAGTCTTTCTTTGTTCCTTTGGAGAGTTTTTTTCCTAAGACCTCACGCACAAACACATCATCAAAGGCATAATACCTAAACAAAAACACACAAATACTTTACATGCATTCTCATCTAAATTAAAACATTTACATGACTGAAAAAAGAACTAAAAATGCTGAGATGGCAGCGTCACCTCTCTATCAGCATGGTTTGCCGGTAAGGGGGGATCTGGAAGAGCAGCTGGTTTGCGAGTTTGGCCGGACTCTGCAGCAGACGCTCACACATCTGGAAAGTCCTGTACTGGTCCATGGTGTCACTCAGGAGAACATCCTGGTTTGCTTCACACTCGTCCAGCACGCCCCCCGCCATGCGCACCTTCACTGCGTCATTGACTGTCAGATAAAATCCAAGCCCCATTGATATGCATATCATGTTCCTGTTTGCTTGTTGTGGGATCAGTTGAGAAATTAATCACACCAGACTGACGACTGGAGGAACAAAAAGTACTTTTTACGACATAAACATGGTCACAAGATGCTGTTAAAATTTTTAAAAAGCTTTTCAGCTATGCTTATTCAATAATCCGCTTTTGGCTTAATTAGATATTTTATCATGTAACAAAGTTGTGTAAATAATCAGCAGCAACTGCAACTTTATAGTGGATCCATGTTGCTCCTAATATTCAGGGTGTGGAGGAAAACAACATTCCTGGCACGTTTTTCCCACGTGTGTCACATAATTTATCTTTGAGATTTCTAGTTCCTGGCAATTGCTAAAGCCACTGAAGCGCTTTCAGTGGCTTAGTTCTGCCTAAGTGTTGCACTGAGATCATTTCCTGGCCACTTTCCTGTAATCTTGATGACACAGGAAACAAAATGTCATTAGATGGATGGTAACATTATTTTTAATGATGCATAAAGAGAGCAGAGGCTTTGCAGTGAAGCTGTGAGCGAAGAAGCAACAATAAATCTGTTTCATTCTCTGTTTACTTCTGCTCTTTCATCCCAATTTTAATACTTTAATTTAGAAAAATTAATTTCCCTTACAGATAAATCAAGTATTTTTAAATTTAACTGAAATTCATGTTCAGGGGTAAGAGTTTTCCTACAGCATTTACAATCCAAAGAGCCGTTTTTGCTGCCAGTTCAGTTGAATAAAGCGAGTTTAGAGCCACAAATATTATCTGACCATTTGACAAATCACATCTAATAATGTTTCATAAATATCTACTACAGAAAATCTGTTGTAATTTTAAAAATGTAACCAATTTATTCCTATTTTTAGGATTTAATAAAAAGCAAAAAAAAAGCATAATATTTGTTCATAGAGGTGATTGTTACTTTTCTTATACTGAATGTTTTGAAAATTAATAACTGTAGAACTAAAATTTTATCTTCACAGGAAAGTTGAAGCAAACACTTTTTTCGTTCCTATTTTGAAGGAACCAACATTTTATGCACTTCTGTTTCTGCTGGAAGTTGCATCCAGCTAAACGAAGGTGGTTCCTCTCCACTGTGCCCTCATGCTTAATGTGCTGCTGCTGCAAAGTCAACAGCTTCATACAATTGGTAGTTTCTGAAATGAATAACTTATAATAAATTGGCATTGTATTATCATACGAAGCTATCTGTAATATAATAAACGAGCCTGAATCTCTGAACTAATTTGGTTGCACATTTCTACACAAACTAGATTTCTGTGCATTGAGTTGACATTAATGAACCTAATTAAATAAATTCCTTTGTAATCTTTCCTCGTTGGGATGAAAATAAATTCTGCTCCTGATTTTATTCCCTCCCTTATTCAAACATGTCCTTTAGTATTGCTCTATTGACCAGCCTATTAAAGTAAAGACATCCAGTGAAGGAGTCATGATCATACCTGTGTATCCGTCCAGCCAGAGCTGGTAAACCTCCTCATCCATGATGGTGGTGTTACCAACAAACACATCGAGCTCTACGGCCATCTGCGAGGAATAAATGAAAAGCTATAAACATTAACACGTAGCGACCTGCACTGAGCTGCCTCAAAAGACATCATGTCGTCATCTTAGATTTTATACCTTGATTTTAGGGGTGTAAAAAAACCTGATTTAACAGTCTGTCTTTGATAAAAGCGTATCTTCAAGGCGAAACGTTCATCCTGTCCGCTGGATTTAAGCAGTTTTACTCATTAGCTAAATTAGTTCAAGGTTAGCTTTTCTGTTAGCAGCCTCGAAAGACGAGCAGCAGTTAGCGGCATCAAACTGATCATCAGGAGGCAAAACTGTAAATTAGGACGGAATAAAAATTGTAATATGGCTACAGACTATTAGCTGCAGCTCAAACCTTTGCGATTAGACTAAGAATAACGATGAAACGGCTCCATCCTAACAGGTACGCAGTGTCAACAATAGCAGACGTACGGCAGCTCACGCTTCCGCGTTGGTGACGTCACGCCGTACGTAAATCAAACCGTACCGTATTTTTATATTTTAAATATAAAAATAAAAACCATACAAGATGTATATACACGACCTTATCGTGTATGTGCTCTTTAGAAAAGTTTTTATTAGTTTTTATTTTACAGTAACTTTATTATGGTCGGTGAAACAACGACCGTGTGATTCAACCGGTAGCTGTGGTTGCCATGGTGAAGTTGATATCGCGCTGATCTGACTGTAAAGGACAGGAGTTTTTACACCTAAACAGACATGAGAGAAGTTTTCCAGGGACCTTAATACAGTCAGGTAGAAAAAAAATAGAACTCTGTTAACTATTAAAAATGTTCACCAGCGTCTAATTTCTCTCTAATTTACATCAAAACAAAAAATGTTTCTACCTAATTCATCTCTATCAATAAAATTATATTTTCTATTTCAGGAAAAAAATAGGATTTATTTATAGCTGGTGTATAATTCCCCTTTAACTGGAAAACATTTGTGTCTAAAATTGCTCTGAGGAAAGTTTACCCCACTCTTCACTTTCTACTTTGAGATATTTGTGGCGACCTACATCCCACAAATCCTCACAGCATCTCATCATTCTGAGTTTTGACTTGGAGTTTCCATTTCTTAATGCTGATCATGTTGAATGGTCCTCAAATCTTAAGATTCTCCTCAATTTGTTTAATTTGTCTTTGAGATTAACAAATATACATTTGAATGATTTTCAGGAATGAAATGACCAAAGGGAATAAGACGACAGACATCCATTTGGTGGCTAAACAAACGACAACAAAATAAAAGTAAACAAACAAAAAAAAGTCAAGTATTGGAATTCAAATTATCTTAAAAGCAGCCAAAGTCCTAAGAAAAGCAGTAAAAGATCTTCAGAAAGCCTGACAAATACCTAAGATCATTTTAAAATAACATTGGCTTTCAAACAATTTTTTAAATCAAGTGTTAAAAGCCAAACAGGAAAGTCAGTCGGCCAATTCTCTCATTATAGCATGTCCAACTATTCCAAAAGTTTAACTCCCCAAATTGGATTAGATAATGCAAGTGAACCTTTTATTTGATCTATTTTAATAGATGTCATGAATAGTACAGACAATTTTCTTTTTAATTAATTTCTCTTGTGCATAGAAGTGAATGTTTAATGCATTTGATGACAAAATGGCAAGAATAATTAGTGTTGGAGCTGCTGAAATCCAAAGGAAGTAAAAATATGCATTGAGATTGAAAGGTTGTTCTCTCATAGCAGGCTGCACTAATTTAAATGAGTTCACCAAAGCCTGTTTATTTGTCACTCTCCAAAAAGAAAAAAAAACTGAACTGTAGCGAAAGCTGCATGAGTTCATTCATAGAAAGTATGAGACTTGGAAGTTTCCTGCATAGTGTGAAATTTCTTGACTCAGCATAAACTGTTCATTGTACTGAGAAAGTCTTTAGTTGTCAGACTGAAACTTATAATTAAAATGTGACGACTGAAACTTCATGAAACACCTGGCAGCGAGATGTAGCCTTTTGTGGACTTTTGCCCTTTAATTTGCACTTTCCGTTACTGGGGAAATGTCAGATCCAGAATAGGCCCCGTTCAACAGGACACAATCTGCTCTCTTTTCCTGCACGGATTAATCCATATAAATCCTTGTAAATCCTTCTCCTCACCCTCCCGTTTCTGTGTTTCTGGATGTGTCCTTCAGAATGACAACATGTGGGAGAAAAAAAATAAAAACCAACCCTCTTCTTCCACCCACGCCCCCGGTCAACTAGTTTTTAGTCAGATCTCTCGCTGCACATCAACACTCTCGTTTCTAAACTCCCATGACACCCTGATTCCATCCCCAGATTCCTCTGAGCGCGGTTAACACCCTATATTGTTATGGCCTCCGTGAAACAATGGAGGTGGGACAGAGGGCGGAAGGATGTGGCCGAATACCTCAGCATAAACCGATGGGAAAAACACACACACAAATGCCTGCAGTCAAACTTTCCAACTGTGTTCTTTGAAAAGAAACAAGTCGTGTCTCCTGATACAGACAGAATGTGCTGTGCTTTTCGGGTGAACTCCAAAAGCCTTTAGGACACAATAGAGATAGTTTGAGTTTAGAGAATGAGATCACAGTTGTAAACGGATAAATCCAAAGGAAGTACAGTCCCATACAAACCTTTTCCTATTTGTTTTCATAGTAAACTGAACTTTTCCATGTCTGTGTGGTCTAACATAGAAAAAGGGTTATAAAACAAAAACACTTTAAATTTTAAAGTACAAATGTTTCTGAAGTTGTAAAATAAATCTGTTAACACTGTTGCTTAAAGTAACTCAAACTATTTAAATATGAAAGATAAGATGTCCAAAAATGTCAGATACAGTATTGATGCATATCTATTGTGTGTCCAGCAACCACTAGAAATATTAACGCTTCAGATTACTGGAGTCTGTCAAGTTAACAACTCAACATTAATCTTCCTGTAAAGAAAGATAATTCAAAATAAAACCAAACCAAGTCACTTGGAATATTTTAAAATATTTTACTTATTAAAAAATCAGGCTTTCTTTGTAGGATTAAACATTTTTTTCAACAGTCTGAATTTTCAGGAAAAAGTCTGAGTTATAAATTAAAGTCAAAATTGAATCTCAGAATCTATGATTTTTATTTTCCTAAAATAAAAAACTTCAGTTTTCTTAGTTAGAATTCTGACTTTTTAATTTCAGAATTCAGATTTTTTTTTAAAGCTGATGTTAAAAAATCTAAATTCAAAGAAAAAAGTCAGAATTCTATATTTTAAAAATCTGCCATTTAAAATATCCTGAATTATATAAGATCAGAATTTTTTTTCAAACATGTAAACATTTTGAGAAAAAAATGTCAGTTTTGTTTAATTAAAGCTAAGATTAATTCTCACTTTTGTCTAAAACTTTGAGCTTCTTAAAAATATTTTTTTTGTTATTAAAAAAAAATACAGAACTTATTTATTTATCATTTCAGAACATTTATGTATATAACCTCTCCCACCCCCTCATAAAACAAAAAACACAAACAAAGCAAAACAACCAGCACAAATCAAATCAATAATTGTTTCACAGACAATTGGCATGTACAAATATCCTCGATGTTAGCAGAAACAAGTCGTCACACGTCAGTATTTTCCAAAACAGAAGTTCATCTAAGGAGTTTACTTGTCCCAGTGTTGTCATTATTTAGCTTGGCCAGCATTTGTTCATATGGCACTATTTCCAACATCAATTTCAAGCAGCTTTTAACATTCAGAACAGTTGAAGATTTCCATAGCCTGAGGATTATTCTGGCAGCCACGATCGTCCCCACCTGCACCACGGTGTTTTGACATCACTCTTTGATCCCCCAATACGCAGAGTCTTGGTGACATGGGTATCCCCACACCTATCCACTTTCCAATGTGGTGTAATCCTGCTTTCCAGAATGGGGAATGCGTTTACATTTCCATATTGCATGTATAAAAGTTTCTGATTCCATTTTGCATTTCCAGCATAGGTTATTGTGAGCAGGCCCATTCTATGGAGCCTGGATGGGGTGAAATAAAATCTATGTACTGTCTTATAGTGTGTAAATTTCCCTCTCGATTCTTTAATGTATTTCCATTATTTTAAAGTACTTTCAACCATTCTTCAACACTAAGACTGCAGCCAAGGTCCCTCTGCCAGACAATCCCCAGCCTTTTGCACACATCCTTAAAAGTAAAATTTATAACAGTAAAGTAATTTTTATGTGACCTTCAACCTTTTAAACAAAGCTTTGAAAATGAATAGGTCTACCTGCAGATGGAGCTCCTGAACATTTATCACATCTTTTAAGTTGTTATTTTGCATCATCTGTTCAGCTAATCCAGTTGTTCTCTCTGAATCGTTCATTCGGGCTTTTACTTTGAAGGGCTCCTATGTGTGTTTCCGGTAGCGCTGCAGCTTCACGCGCAGCTCAGCAGGCTCGTTAACTGGCGGAGGCGGACATTGTTGTGGTAGCAGCTCAGCTCAGGAGGATGAGGCGCCTGTAATGAGCAGGTAACGGGTCGGGTCGGACCTTTTGTCTCCTTTCTTTTTCTTTTTTCTCTGTTTTACCGGGGTTTTTTTTGTTTGTTTGTTTTTGTTTTGTTTAATAAACCGTCCCGCCCCCGGCAGAAGACGCCGCCGCTCCGTCAACGGAAATCTGCCTCCATTCAACCGAAGCGGAGCGGAGCCTGACGACGCGATGCCGCCGACCTGAAAACCCACGACATCTGCGAGGTTCTGCATCCGTGGGTAGCGGGGAAAAATCTCGGCGGACCCGACCGGAGATAAGCTCCTCCGCAGGGCGGATGTTTCCTCGAGAAAACGGACCGCATCTCCGAGAGGCCTTTGGAAAACACAGCCTGCTGCTGAGGAGATGATGATGATGATGGTGATGGTGATGATGGACTGACATTAATCGGAGCTTGCGTGAATCCTCACACCCGACCTCATTAAGGCCTTGAAGAAAGCAGCCTAAATAAAGAAACCACATGACACAAGAAGAGGATGATGTGAAAACTCTCAGCTGAGCATCAAATACAGCAACATTTGAGGGGGTTTGAATAATTTCTCAGGGACTCTGCAGGTTTTCTCGCTCACAATGGGCAGTGAAGGTGAGATCATAACCAGAGAGCTGTCAAAGATCTCTGATGAGGATTTGCTGGCGTGCTCCAAAGAGGAGCTGGTGAGCCGGTTGCGTAAGGAGGAGTCAGAGAAGATCTCCGCTCTGATCCAGCGCGGCAGGCTCATCAAAGAGGTCAACAAGCAGCTGCAGGGCCACCTCCTGGAAATCAGGGAACTAAAAGTCATCAACCAGCGCCTGCAGGAGGAGAACACCGAGCTGCGGGACCTCTGCTGCTTCCTGGACGACGACAGGCTCAAGGTGAAGAAGCTGGCCAGGGAGTGGCAGCTGTTTGGCCACCACGCCGCCAAAGTGATGCGGGAGGACCTGGGCGGATACCTGAAGAAACTCGCCGACCTGGAGCGCATGCAGGACGGGCTGGTGAAGGAGAACCTGGACCTGAAGGAGCTGTGTTTGGTGCTGGAGGAGGAGTGTGTGAGTAGGAGCGACTCCAGCCCCGGCGGCTCCACGGAGCTCAACCTACCCTGTATGGTGGCCCGGGACTTGGGCGACGGAAGCTCCAGCACAGGCAGCGTGGGTAGTCCAGACCAGCTCCACCTGGTGTGCTCACCCGACGACTGACGGCCGCCGGAAGGGCGTTGGACTCCACAAACTAAATTGGAGGCATTAAAGGATACTTCAGGATTTGAAAGAAAGAGGCTAAAAGGTTATTAGATGCTAATATCTTCACTAGCTGCAAATGTGCGCAAACATTTCGAAAAAAAATCAAATTTGGTAATTGCGGTGTTTCCGTTTAATAAATCGCACCTGAATAAGTTTCTACTTCCAGTTACCTTTATCTTCGTGGTTTCCGCCAGTAGTAACGTCGTTGTTGATCATGTGACTAGTGTGATGCTAAAAAAACCAAATCATTCTAGCCAAAACTTTTTATTTTGTTTCTTTCAAAATGGTCTGTTTCCATTTAGGAAATTTGTGAAGTTAAATTTTATGGTCAATGGAAAGGAAAATACTTGCATTTAATTTTGAAAGACTGCAATGAAAACACTTTTTCACGTCACTTCTGCTGATGGACAAGAAAAGTTGCATGTTAGCTAAATATTTGAGTTGAATATTTAGCTTGTAGCAACATAAATAGTACTTCCTATGTATTATGGTGGCCTGTTTTTTAATTATTTATCTGGTGAACAAACTTATTCACGTGATTCACGTAATGGAAACACTGCAGTAGCAAAATTGTATTTTTTTTTTTACATTAGCAGAATATTGACAAAGTTTTGCTCACATTTGAGAGGAAAGCTCAGCTACTCATTCTAACATATTTCTAACCCTTGAATCTCAATACTTTCTGCATTTCTCTAACATTTTGCACATTTTAGTCCAACACATTTTAATGATTTTTAGAAATTATTAAGAATTTCAAAAAAAAATTTAGAAATTTTTTTGAAATACTGAAGTTGGCTTCTCATTCACACTGTGGTAAAGGGCTATTTCACAGCTTTTATTGGCAACTTAGATCAGCCATTTTTTAACACCTCTCAGACTTGTGAAATCCTACATTATCCTACATTAAACACAGATCCTTTAATTTACATTTATTTTATTTGTAAAACAGAACAGTTTTCAAATTTGTATCCTTCAAATCACTAACGACAAACTTTAACCAAATCAGACTTCTTCAGCCTAAAACAACAAAAATCTAAAAAAAAAAAAAAAAGATTGTATTTATTTATGTAAACTCTACGCACAAGCTTTTAAAACATTGTTTGAATTTGCATTGGTCGTTATTACAAAGACAATGGTTATTTCCATGAGAAACATTGGTTGGAGGTGGTGCAACAGCAATGATCTTCCTGTATGAAACATTTATTGAGAATGGAATATGTAAATGTAGAATATATAAGTTATAATTATGCTAAGATCATGATTTGAGATTAACTATGAAATATTTTAGTCTTCATCAAAGGATTCTACTGTACACAAAGAAGTAAAAGAATATGATCAAAACAGAAAATAGTATAAGTTTTTTGCATGTTCATGAAAGGAATCACTTAATCACATTTTTGTAGTTCTATTTCTATTTGTAGTCTAATTATTTTGTATTACCTATCCTATCGGTGTCAAATATGTTCAACAATGTACAGACCAATTCAATAAATTAGAATATTACTGAACAGCCCTTTTTTTTAGGAACTTTATCGCTAAGTGAAATATTATAGATTAATTACACACAGATGGGTATTTGAAAGCCTTTATTTATGTTAATTATGATCATTTTCAGATTACTGTTAATAAAATCATGACATTTAAGAGTAAAATACTACATCAAACCGATTAAAATTATTTTTAATAGCAGAAATGTGGGTTTTGTGAAAACTAGGTACTTGAAAACTGAATACTTGCTTGGAGGATATTTTCAAAAGGTGCTTTTGATCTGAAAATGAGACTCATATATCAAAATGTATTTAATATGACTGTGGTGTGCAACTCTAATATTTAAATTCAAATTCAAAAACACTTTATTGATCCCAAAGGAAAATTAAATGTTGCTGTAACAATTTATAGCACTTTCACTTTATCTGGTTAGAGCTAGAAAAGCATTTTATTTTAGCTATCAAAGTACAAAAAAGTACATTAAGATACTATTAGATTGATTAAAGAAAGTTTTTATCTTGAGATGGATAAAACAAGGTTAGCATCTGTTGCTAATCTAATCCTAGCATCGAGATCAAAACTCTTATTCGGAGGCTCAATGATAGTAACACAGTTAGTGTAAAATATGTCAAATCAGAATAACGATCTGTTTTTAAAAGGTAAAAGTATATAACCAATTAAGTGAGAACTTTTTTCTTGTTTTTCACTCTTAGTTTTTCTAATTGAGAATACTTCAGGTTATTTCCTTAGAACAAGAAGGTCTGCCATGATAACAAAATTTTCAGTAATTATTGGGATAAACAATAAAATTGTTATTTTGAGACCATTTCCAAGTAATAAATTGAGTATATAATGCATGTAAATTTTGTAAAGTGCACTTCACATTAGAACTGGAAGAGATTTTAAATATTCGACAATCAATACAACAATAAAAAAAACCAAAAACCCACACAAAACCATAAATAAAATGGACTATGATGTCTCTGCAAACCAAACTTTAATCATCAAAATTACCCATTTTAATTCATCATCTGATAAATTGTTGTTGCATCAGGGGTAGAGGCAGGAAGATATTTGGTGACGCACCGACTCCAGCCTTCATCTGGTTGGTAAATAATCCTTGGATTCTAAATAAAAATGATGTTATAAAGGTTTGTAAGTAGCGTTGTATAAACTGCTGTGACATTTTACATAAACTGGCGTTGTTGGTAGAAGTCCAGTTTGGTTTATTTATTACAGACAAGACATTAAATGTTTATAACCTTTTAACTGAACTTTAAAAATCCTGACGTTTCCCTTTAAGGCGCTCTGAATGCTGCAACGTTTCTGTGCCACAATAGGATTTGAGAAACTTTTATCACCTGACCAATTTCAGGACCTGATGACAAAGTATCTAAGTTTTACAGTGTTTTTTCTATTGAATCTTCTGAGATTTCTCCTTTTTCAGTGATCTGTTGAAAAAAAAAATGGGACCAATAACTGGGTCACAAATATAAATTTATCTCATGCACTGGACTAGCCTACACTGGTAGAAGCCTTCTTTTCTAATGCACTGGAGAGCCTCATCTTAGATCATTAAATCACAGATCTAATGATAGATTTTAATCCAGTTTTGAGCCATATTTAGTCCACTGGTGATTTGATATCAGCCTTTGCTACATAGATGCCCAGTTGTGTAATATTTTATGCACTCTGTTCCTCAGGGCAGGATTGGAGTGCCATATGTGCATGATGGTTGTTACCGTTTTTACTCCAGGTTGTAGTGCAGTCGGAAAAATTTGCCAATTTCTGGCATAGTTTAAGTTTTGGTTCATGGTAGAGATTAAGGTAAAGTTCAGTCAGAGCAGAAATAATAGTTACTTTATCCTGTTTTAAAAACCCAGCTGGAATCTCTTTGTATCAAACTGGAAGGTCTACAAACTTTAATGATTTTTATTCCAATTTTTCTTTTCTTTCTTTGCATTTAACCTTCACCCTTTGGGGTGACTAACTTTGGCTCTTCTTTATCTCGGTTTATCTGTGTTAATGATAGAATTACTAACTGTTTTTGGGTTTAAACCGTAGATAGATGCACATGGATTAGAGAAGATTTATTTTGTCGTCAGTTGTTTATTGGTGGGCTATGCTTGTTTCACTGAAGAGCTTTAAATACAGTCGATATTGACTCCCTCTGCTGTTCTGACCTTTTTTTCTAAGTTTGAACTAGTATTTACATGTTCATGACACAGAATAGGTGATTGATTTCTGCTCCTCACTTGATTGATGTGCCCTGTTTGTCATGCAGGAACAGTTCATGAATGTTCATCGGTCTTATTTTTGGATCTCGGTTTGGCTCAAGAGGGCCGTTAATGCTTGTGCCCTCTTAGTGATCCACACGCGTCATTCTGCAGTGGCACAAACACTAATTTTTATATTTATTTTCTCCTTCCACTCTGGAGCTTTCAGTCGGACTCTGCCTCCCTAATCTCATTTTGCAGCTCTAATCAGAGATGTTGATGAATTAGCAAGACTCTGGCTTCAGTTTTTGATAAATGAGAGTTAGGGGTCAGGAAGCGGCCATCAGCAAAAGTCTAAATGCATTTACCTAATCAGTGCCAGAATTGGTCATTCTCATGAGCTAAATTGTCTGCCACTATTCTGGAAAGTATTTCCACTATCAGTGCATTTTGTCTTCTTAAGATAATTAATATAATTCCACATTTTGAAAATAAATTCACTTAAGATTTGGACAAAATTAATTTTTTATAAAAAAAAAAATTGGCTCTCGAATGATGTGTTTTTTTAGCTGTATAGAAATCGCTTTATTTTGCAAAACTGCAACGGAAACACTTTTTCACATCATTGCAAGTGGAAGTTAAATGTTGTAACACATCGTATCTTTAAAGAGTCGTTTGTAGATGGTGATGCTCAGGGTTGGAAGGATCTCCTATAGCACTTAGTACTGCAACTAATCTGATGAGGCCTCTGACTGAAGAATGTAGCTGTGTTGAATTTTCATAATTAAAAAAAGATCATAGTAAATATCACAAACAATTTTGATGAAACTTTGCATCCATATCACTCTATAAGTCATTAATATCTACATTACAATCAAGCTAAACAAATTAACACAATTTTTCATGCAGACTTTTCTTTTTTATTCTCTGTGACTTCGTACAAATCTGAAAATAAAAATAACAATAAGGCACTGCCCACCAAAACAGAAAATCTAAACATTACCAAAAATATATTACACTCTAAGAACTCTAATAAATAGATGATTATATAATCTATATCAACTCCTACGGTCCAGCCTTAGTTGTTAATAAACTATAAATATTTGTAGTCTAAAAGGATCCACACACACAGTAACGCTGGTAGTTCTGACCACACCATCGGCCGTTAACGACTTCCACAAAATAAAAAAACATAAAAATATAGTTATTATTCTTGCATTAACTCAGTTTCATGTTATACTTTTAGAGAGCCTGAGTTTTTCTGTTAGAGTATATATTTATATATATATATATATATATATATATATATATAATATATATATATATATATATATATATATATATATATATATATATATATATACATCGTGCATGCAATTTTTCCCCGATAAAAAAACATTCATTTCATCTCATAGCTTAAAAAAGTACAAAATTTGTATCAACTTTATGTTAAAAAAACAAAATAAAGAGTGTAACATTCAAATTCTGATAATGCCACAGATTTTCATGCCATCCAAGGTCCACTACACATGTAGCCAGATATCTGGGAAAACCAAAACATTTTTAGACATTTTGGCTGTTCATCCAACCAGAGTGGAGATTTGAGGAAATAATGCAGCAATAAATCCACAAACCTGCTTTGACATGATTCCTAATCAAAATTGGCCTGTATTGTATTATTTATATTTATATAAAATAAACATTTCAAAGTAGTTAAACTTATATCCACATAAAGGAACCTCTTGGCGCCCCTGTTAGGTTTAAATCCTAACTGGAAGTCGTGGTTGTTTTGAAACAACCTGATTAGCTGACATGGACTTTAGCTTTGCGCCACACTGCCCCCTGTGGGTTTGGCATGTTTAAAACAAGTTGAAGAGTGTATTTGTACGACGGAGTAGTAGAACCAGGCTAAGAAACAAGCCTGGTTACGAGAATAAAGTCATACAATTACAAGAATAGAATCTTATTACAGAGAGTAAAATTGGAGTAACAAACTTAGCCACTTGCACAATCGTTTCAGAGTCCTGCTATTGATGCTGGTGAGTTAATAACTTAAGCATTTCCTCATCTGTGAAACAAATTGCAAAGTATAACTTTACAAGATGCCCAACTCTTCATTTTACCTTATTTTTATATTTTTGTAACACTACTTTATTCTTGTATGACTTTGTTCTTGTAATATTCTGACCTTATTTTCATAATTTTATATCTTTCATGAAATTTTACTACATTTTTCTTAGCCTTGCTCTAATATTCTGTCGTACAATGGAGTATGTGGCCATACTAAGAAAAAATAAATAAAATTACAAAAATAAAATCATAATATTATGACTTTATTCTCATAATATGTGATTATTCTCATGATTTTATTATTTTTATTTATCATTGCTATTATTATTTTCTCTGTTATATAGTTGAGTTAGGGGCATATTTAAAAAAGTAAAAAAAACTAAGAGAATAAGGTCGTAATATTCTGACTTCATTCTTGTGTTTTTTGGTTTTCTTGGCGTGGCCCTGATACTCCGTCGTACCGTTGTATGTTTGCTTGGGTTCATCTGATTGAAGTTTTTCTGAAACTGATTTCTCGTGTGCGATATTTGTGTTTTAGAATCGATGCAGGGGAGATATTAGTTTTTATAAAAACCCGGCTACATGTGCACAAGGCCTTGAGAGTCAGCTGAGATCAGAGATTAAGTAACGAAGCAGCTGATCGTCTTGAAATGCCTAAAACAGTCATCGTCCTCGTTTCCGTCAGCGTTTTGCAGAGATCCTGCGTTTGGGCTGGAACCGGAACCAGCTGTAGTGTTTCGCTGGGCGATCACAGGGTGAGAATGGTCGGCGAGTGCAGGGAGTGATCCGACTGGTCGCCACTGCTGCTGCTGCGCCGATGGGCGACTCCGCAGGGCTGCTGGGCCTGAGGGTGCAAGGCCTGATGGGACGCGGCAGGCGCTGCTGCTTCCGACGTGGAGGACGGATACGTGAAAACCATGCCAGCAGAGAAGGACAGGAGTGACGGCGTCGATATGAGAACCGGCGTGTGGAGCGACTCGGACTCAGAGGCGACGACCGAGGCGGTGGACGCCACCGGTTTGGCTGGGATCATTATCTTCGGTTTGGGCTTCTCTGGCTTTTTTGTGGAGGGTCCCGGAATGATGGATTCCTCTGGTTCCAGTTTGATGCCTCCCAAAGAAGAAAGCGAAGGCGTGGCATCAGAATCGGAATCAGAGTCGTCTATCTTGCAGATGGGACGGTGGGCTTCCAGGACCAACTCCAGCTTCTCCTTCTCCTTCTGCAGTAGTGCTATTTCTTTCTGCAGACGCGACTTCTCATCCTCCAGCTGATCGGTTTCCTGCTCCGGAAGGGAGGACAATCAAGTTCATTCATGCCTGACTCAGGTATTTGCACTTTTTAGGAATTAAGTGTTATGACGCGTGTAAAATCTTTACTCACATTTTGTAATGAGTCAGTCAGCTCACGGCGGCGATTGCGACATTTTGCTGCTGCCATTTTATTCCTTTCCCTTCTGATCCTGCGTCTTTCCAGTTCTTCAAGTGACAACTATGATTAAAAAGAGAAGTACAAACTATTACATATCAGAAAATAGGTTACAGAGCTGTTAAAAAGTATTTACGCCCTTTCAGGTTTCTTCAGTGTTTGCTTTTTTGTGTCACCTAAATGTTTCAGACCTAAACCTGGTTGACATTTTTAAACTTTTAAAAAATGCCAACCTGGTTTTAGGGGTAAATTATTTACCCTAAAAGTGTTTTTTAATAGGGTTAAAACTGGACAATAACATATCACAATATAAGAGTTTCAAGTTGATATTAATATTTATTGATTAGTTAGTATTTGAGATATTTCAAACAAAAACAACCATTTCTTGTTTTGTACATAAATTACTCTAAAGTTGTTGAACATATTTTCTATTTTCACTCTGCTCTGATAGCTGCTGAAAGTTACACAGCAAGTTGTTGCTCGGTAAGCAATGAGTGAGTGAGTTGGTTGATTCCACCAGCCTTCCTTGGCCATTCAGAAGCAGATTTGTTACGTTTAAAATCCCAAACTGATTTCCCTACAACTCAAGATGAGAAGAGCTTTGTCTTTTTGCTGTGGAACTTTACTAAATTGCCTTTTTTGACTTTTGCTTTTTCATCTCGTCGCAATTTGGTTTTTCTAGATTTTTTGTCCTACCATCTGTTTTCTTATAGGTTCCATTTAGGTGATGATACTTTTGATCACAAAGTAATCAGGTGTGAGTTGGTAAAGAGAAATTAAACTCGGTTTTGTGAAAGTGTGGCAAAAAAGCAAGAGGAGCAATTGCTTTCTGTGTCAAAATCGTCTAGTCAAAAAATTATTTTACCTACTCAACAATAAAGTCATAAGACTTGTTCTAAATTATTCTAAATCCAAAATTTAAAATGGGCTTTGCAGGTTTGCCTTGTTCAAATAAAATTTGCAAAGTGTCAATTGGAACAAAAATTGGCTCAATCCAGTCAATTCCAATCAATAGAATCTGGATTTTTCTGTGAGAAATGTTTGCTGTATTTAGCCAAATTTTTCAAATGAATCAAAATCAGATTTGGGTTCAGTAAAGTTGCTGGATAGACATGGAGAAGGCAAAAAGCCTGCTTATTTAAAGACAAATAATTATTGTTGTTTCCAACATTTTAATCTGAAACATTAAAATGTGACAAAGAGCAAAAACATAAGACCTAAAAGATGAGTTGCATTTTCTTGCTTCTGTATCATATAACTGGAGAATTACCACCACCATGTGTGGACTCTGAGTCATAACAATCATGGCGGCTGAATAACTCAGTATCGTCTTCTTCTTTTTGTGCTTGTAACATGACAAGTCTGGCTTTATCCGACACCCTAATGAATAATTACAGTTGCGCCCTATATTTCCTGCCCTTTTGGGTCCATGACTCACGCTCAGACCCCTGGGGTGAGTCAAGTGATGAGTCACAGAAAATGACTTGCCCATGTGAGTCACATGACTGTGTACTTCCTGTACCATAAAATCGCAGCTCTGTGTCGTGGATGTGTGCCAATCAGCAAGTGCCCGCTGAAAATGAGAAGTTGCTATATGAATGAAGTTACAACGGTTAAAAGTTGCAACAAGAGGGATCCACATCTGAGATTTCCTCTGACATCTGGAAGCTTTTTGTTTCACGTGTAAACAATAACCATAAAGTAAACAGAGGATGTTTACATCAGGGAATAAAAACTATTCAAGAGCTCAGTTTCTCAGGAAAACCTATTTCTAAATGACTGAAATTCAGAAAACAGTAACTGTGTGACACAATGCTACGGGATGTTACAGAAATGACTGAGTCACTGCTCACACCTCTGACCTCCTTAACTCCCAGATATCTTATTTTTATTCTAATTATATAGCTGCTTTTCCATTACAAATATGCACAAAACTTTGTCGAAAAACACAATTTCGCAATTGCAGTGTTTCCACTAAGAAACACCATTAAAAATGAATAAGTAAAGTCTTTAAAAACATTACGAGCTATAATCCTCCTACCACTTCCTGTTTTCTTCTTCTTCGTGGTTTGTGCCAGTAGCATCAGCCAGTTGATCGTGTGATGCGAAAAAAGTGTTTTCATTGCAGTTTTATATAATAAATCAATTTTGACACCTTTTTCAAAAAAAAAAAAAAAGGTGTGTGGAAAGCTAATTTATTGTCAGATGTTAGTTTTTGACCATCTCAAACCTACCTGCTCATCATTCCTGCGCCTTGTGGGCGGTGGGGTATTAGCAGCTGCCCTTATGACCCCGGGTCTGATGAAATGGGACTGGGAAGGCGGCGGACCCATCGGCCGGGCCCCCACGATGGATGGGTAAGGCGGTACCGGTGAGTGTGAAGGTCCTGGAGGATGCATGAGTGAGGGCTGGAGCAGCCACTGGAGGTCCTGGTTTGTTGTGATGGCATTCAGACTTGGGACAAAGGGGTTGCTGCCTGCCATTGTGAATTTCTGGAATGATGATAATAATAATGATGAATAAACATTGTTATGTAGCAGAAAACTAAAGACAAAGTGACGAAACAAACTTTGTCACTTTGTCATTAAACATAAAAATTGATATAGTCATCAGAGATGGGAAGAATAACTACTTCAGCATATTTTTACATAAGTGAAGTTAAAAGGAGCCGTCCAAGAAATTGCTAAAGTAAAAAAGTATTTGGTAAAAAGTTTACAGACGTATTAATAAACTAATCAAGTTATTAATAATTTAATATTTAAAAATGACAATCAGATGGACAAAAATGAAATCTAAGAGGAAATTTTGGTATCGTAAGAATGAAAATGTCAACAATTCATAGAAGTAACAAAAAATAAAATCAGGTGAAAAAACATTTTTCCAAATCAGTTTCTTTCAATAGGAAACTTATGAAACTTTAATAAAAACTGCAAATGTCAGAGAGTCTAGACATTTTACTCAAGTAAATGTAATTGAGTAACTATAACTAGTTACTACCCAGGTCTGGCAGACACTACAATTACAAAATATCTGATATATTATTTTTATGTAACACATTAAATAAATTTTACATTAAAAGTACTTAAACCCCTGAGTGTAATTCTGTTCAACCTCTGACCTTGTAGCCTAGTTGGGTGCGCGCACACCTACCTGCTCCTGCTGGGTGCTGGAGGTGCTGCTGCTGCTGCTGCCGCCCAGTGATGCGGAGCTGGACCCGGACAGGTTGCCTCCGTACGCCGGGTTGCCTCTCCCTTGACTCCCGAAGTTTCGATACATCCTCTCCGGCTTTCTGAGAAACGCAACCGAACCCAGCCTCCGCTGTGTGTGTCTATAGAGCCTTTAGATCGTAGCTTTCGGGATGAGTCTTGTGGGTTAATTCAAACTCTGGGGGCAAGCCCACTGTATTGCCGTAAATCGGTAGAGTCCAAACGAGTTCGTTCCGAAGGGGAGCAAAGAGGGGGAAAAGAGTTTGACTATTGTTTAAATCGAGCTAAAACGTCCGAAAGTTGTCCAAGCCGCACCTCCGGCTTTCTAGTCATCCATTTAGAATCGGAAGTCTGGGAGTAATTGTCAGGTTGTAAACCCTTAAAGCCGGAGAATTGGTTTGCCACGCCCCGTAACTTTACGGGAAATAGTGTTGTCTGGAATCTCTCACGAACTCAAACCACGTGGGGCTGACGTCACTGCCCATATATGGTGAGTTTCCTCCCCGCCACTACAAACAGGGATTCCTCAGGCGGCGTCACCTCATGGTCAAAACTAGCTGTTTTGTTTCGTGTGTTATCAAACGTACAAGTGGAAATGTTATGATATTTTCCAGTTTCAGACAAGAGGCCGCCTCCTGCTGTAACCGGCACACACAGGAAACAGCCAGTTTCCAAAGGCGAAACCAACTGTTAGCGAGTGAAAGTGAGACGATATGTTAATTTGATTACTTTATAAGTAGCCAGAATGCTGTAATTTAAAATACATTTGTAAATAAAATGATGGCTTTGAGTATTTCTTGAGGTTGTTACTTGTAAATGGGTTTGTAAAGTGGTTATTGTGCTGACAATTATAGAACATTAAGGTAATGATAATGTTTAGACACAAGTGTAAACTTGTAAATGTAATGTATTAGTATAAATATAGCCTACTAATACAGGTAAATAAAAACAGGTAAGCTCAGAAATTATTCTTATTTGTTAGTTTTGTGTGGGAGATTACACAAGTATAATCCAAATTTTAATACAGTGTATAAGTTAGCAACAAGAGTAACATAATAACAATAACAAATATTAGAATTAGTGTTATTATTGTGATTGGACAGACAGACAGATATTTTTGTTTTTTAATTGTTATTAAATTGATTTTACTATTTTATTGCAAATGCATATTTTATTTAATTTTAATGGCTATCTTGATTTTCTTGGTTTTTATTTGTAATCTATATTCTTTTAATATAATTTTTTATATTTGTTTATTTAAATGGATAAATATTAAGTTTATTAATCTTTGTCTTTAATAAATTAACAAAAATTCTTGGTCCACAATAGAGGTAAAAAATTAGGAATAAAAGAGGTTAAATCTATTATTATTAAATATTAACTTTTAAATTGTTATAAAGCATTTAAAGTTAGTATGAATTTCTATGGATTCATGTGAGGTACAGTGCAATTTTAAACATGTAAATAATCATCATATGAACAACTTATATATGTGATAAAAGATTCCCATAATGTCATAAATAATCCTGTATGTGTATTTTGATGAATCCACGTTAATTTGTGACTGAGACTGAACAGTCAGGCAGAGAGCTGAGCACGTGCCTGTAAAACCTGAGTTTTTTGGCCACCACTTTCACTGTAAACCACATCAATAAGCACACATTCTTGTGGAAATGAGTCACCTAAATGGCGCAAAGCAGCTCTGTTACTTCACCACTGGTTTTACCACATTTCCCTTTTTTTAATACATGCAAGCATGTTATAGTACCTAGTAAAGATTAAAATTTTGCAAACTGCATTTTTGGTAAGCTTAGTCTGTCACAACAGCTGCTGACCTTGCAGTCCCTCTGGGACAGAGTTCCCGGCATCGGTTGATCTGACCCGTGGCTGACTGCTGCTCTCATGTCTCGTGTTACTATTAACTCCGGTCCTGCAACGTTTGAACAGCAGTTGTTAATATTTAATGCTGGAGTCACAATTTTTTTATGCTTTACATGGGAAACAACAAGTGAGACCTGTAGCTTTTTGTCTCTGGGTTAAAAGTTTCAGGTTTAAACATTGTTAAACCAGAACATACAGGGTGATTTGTTTGTAATATGCTGAAAGGTGTCATAAAAAATAAAATAGGGTAAAGGTGAGTGTAAGGTGAGTCAGCTGTGAGAAATTCACTGATGAGACATGTGAAGTGGTGACATGCCACAACATGTCTTCTTCCTATTACACCTTCAGTTTCCCTCTGGTTTTATCCTCTACCCTTACTTTTACAAGTAAACCCAACTCTAACTTCCTTAATTAAATGTTTAGGTTTTTTAAGTGGTGAAACTCTGACTAACTTCCTCATTCTTTGTTTCTGTTTTGAGTTTCCTCCAAAAATTTAACATGATCCAAGGCGGAATAAAGGAAGCTTGAATTCCTTTGCAGTTTACTCATCTAGAAATCTCTGCATGTTGTCACATAACTCATCCCACACCCACCCACGCCTTCTACCCACTCACACAACGATGCTGCCATGCCACAGATTAATTTATTAAGCAGGATAGGTGTCTAGAGTCACGCCATGCCACCTTTATGCTTACACATTACAAAGAAATAAAGATTATCTGTAATCATAAGGTGAAGTCCGAACATGAATATACTGACTGTGCCTTAAATCTACATTATTCACAATGTCATGTTACACTATCTAAAATATGACACACTTTTAGTTTATGGAAATATTTATGCCAATGACAGGAATAAATTGAATAAAATTTACAATCAACTGCCCCAAGTAGCAAATTAAGACTTCCGAGAAGCTGTAAGTTGAAACCTCAATCTAAAGTAGCAAAAATTAAACTATCTTACTCTTTAGAGAAAACCTCTGCATCTTTCCAGAATTTGCCGCTGCGCCAAAGTTGAAGCTTGACAAAAATTTCCAGCTGCCTGGATGGACAAGAGGAGAAACATCTGGATAAGAGATTTATTTGAGATGATATAAAGATTGAGCAATTTGACCACAACTACTAGAAGTCCTGCATCTTTCCAGATGCAGGAGTTTAAAGTTGAAGCAAAGTGATGGCAGTGTCATGCTGTGGTGATGTGTTACCAACATGGCTGCTGGTGCAAAGAAGAAAGTGGACCAAATAAAGAAAACGATTCATTTGAACTTTTTCAACTTCACCTCAAGTATTCACTACAAATATTACCAAGTATCTTGGTACAGTTTAAATAACAATAATAGTAATTTATTTAAAGTTAGCTTACAAGCAACTTTTCAGTAAGAAAGAGGAGCTTGTTTTAAGTCAATAACTCTCTTAATTTTGGTGAAAAAGTTGCAGTTTCATTAGCAGATTTTTTCACTTTTAACTGGGAAAATGTTTGATTATCAGTGACCTAATCTGCAATTCGAACTAACAGTTTTTTTATTTTTTATTGGCTTAAAACAAGCTGCTATATCATTCTGAAAAGTTACTTCTAAGTTAATTTTGTTATATTTCACTTGTGCTAATATATTTGCACTAGAAAATAGTCCAGAAATACTTGGTAAAATTTGATCTCTTTTGCTGTGTAGCTGAAATTTGGGTCCTGATGGGAGTAAAACTGGTTTTAAAGTGGAGAAAAAAGTATATCTTTGAGCTTTTTGAATGGCTGTGTAAAAACTTTTATTTGTCTTTAAAAACTTTGAACTGGAAGCAAAAAAAAAAGACCTAGAATATTAAAATTTTGCCAAGACTAAACTTCGAGTGAATTAATCCAGAACTTTGTTGAAAAACGTGCAAAGAAAGTTTTATGAACTATTTATCAGTATAAACAGTACCCTACTGTTTAGAAAATTAATAGAATATTTTCAATATTTGAATTTTATGATATTACAACCACAAACTTTAAGAAATTTAGCTTTAGTTTCTCATAATAGCTCAGTATAAAGAACTGTATAATAATATTTAAATGTTTTAATTACGTTCCAGTTTGATTCCAGTTATCAATTAATTTTATGATCCAAACTGATTAAAAGGTTTTCTATCAAATAAAACCCAGGCGATTGCAGCAAGTATGAGGTATCAAAAATTTTGTAAATTACAATTTGAGGCTGGATTTGTGGAAAAATTAAAAATATGGAAAAAACAACTTGTTCAAATAAATCACTTAAGTTTTTATTTGTCAGTGAAAGTGGGTGCAAATATTTACCTTTCTACCAATTAGTTTGATGGAAAAGTCCTGTCCTACATACTGGGAAGTGTTCTAATTACATCCAAGTGAAAAGTGGGTGATCCATTCTCAATTTCCCCATTTCATATTTGTTCCTCTCACTTTGAAGCTTCTCTATTAACCATTTATTGCATTGGTGTTAGTGAAATAGTCTGATTCTTTCTCCCAGTAGTTGTTTTCCTTCAGGCTTTAAAAGCTCCAGTTCTCAAACCGCTGCTGGAAGAGAACAGTCTGGGCAAGTCGCTATTGGAAAATTACCACTTTTTCCAAGTGATTGTTGGAAAAACAACCACGTTTTTCCAACGAAGTGATTGGAAAAACTCTGTTTAAACGTTTGAGTGCTGTCAATTAGTACATTAAATAGAAGAGGTTCAAGGATTAAATCTTGGGGTACTCCTGCCTGTTCTAATGAGTAGTTCTCTATTCACACAAAGGGAATAAGCACAAGTCACATATGGAGTACCCCAAGGTTCAAACATGGGACCCTTTCTATTCAATATCTACATACTCCCACTAGTTCAGGTTCTAAAAAAATAATAAGATTAGTTAATATAACTATGAAGATGACACACGGTTCCACATTACAATGTCACCAGGAGACTATGAACCCATTCATGCTTTGAGATACGCAGAACAAATCAATACATGGACATGCCACAACTTGTTCCAGCTGAACGGAAACCAAACTGAAGTCATTATTTTTGGACGTAAAGAGGAACAACCAAGAGTCAGGACACAGCTTCAATTATTACAGTCAGAAACTACAAACAGGAATGACTTCTGGGTGTAGTGATGGACTCAGACCTGAACCTTCAGCATCACATAAAGATTGTTACAAAATCAGCTTTCCATCACCTGAAGAACTTTTCTAAACTTTCATAAACTCATGCATGTGTTTATCTATAGTCACATTGATTACTCCCAACAGTGTCATGGAGAAGCAACACTCAGTTTTCATGCTTCTTTTATGTGGAACAAACGTCCATAAAACAACAAAACAGCTGGAACACAAAGCTAAAAATCTATTTTTAAGAGTTTCCTTTTTGAAGAGGGTAACACTGATTACATATTTAATGTATATTCATTTGATTATTTTTAATGACGGCATTTGACAAAATGTAATATTTATCACTTGTTTTATAATCGGTGACGATTATGTTTTCATGAACTACCTTTATGCTGAACTACAAATAAATTTGATTTCCATAAAACTGGAAAACTGCTGGAACACTGAGTCCCTTTTAATCAAGACTGAAGTCCTATTTGATTAATAACAACTGGAATATTGAATAATTTAAGTCTGGACTAGCACATTTAAGTATTTATCTCTATTTTGGCACTGTAATATCATGTTCTTTAAACGTGCCAGATACAAAATGTGCGGAAGCTCCACAGGAAGCTACTTTATGTCCAGTAACACTGAACATGAGTCTGTACTGTTTGTATTATTCAGTGAGGAGTTGGATAGTTTCTGCCACGCAGGCAGACAGATGTCAGCCAATGGCAGTGAATGGGAGGGATTTGCTCCGTTAGCCACGTAGCTTGTAGCCTCTACCGTTAGCTTTGCAGGTAAGTGCTCCTCCCTATCGTGCAGTGTTTTTTAATACTAAACAATTTATTGAAACATAAACTACGTTTTTATAATATGCTGTTGAGGAGGCGTACTCACCCGTCTTCTCGGAGGCCAAATAAAAAAAGCCATGCAATATGACGTTAATATTAGCTTGTCTGTTAGCATCAACTTTCAGCCAGAACAAGTTCGGAGCAACACAGAAAATTAATCATATGTACATAAAAAGTAAGGTTGTATCGATTTAAAAGTTGGAATAAAACTTAACCTAACAGTTAGATAACCTAGAATTCACCTGGAGTTAATGAGAAAGGTAGCCTAGCTACTAGCTAACGTGTTGCTGTTTTTAATTTGAAGCTAACGTCTCCTGGAATCATGGATCATCAAGGCTACAGAGCAAGTAAGTGGATGTCTGAATCACCGACTGTTTTACTTCTTTGCAAGATTTTACAGAAAAATACAGTCATAGTATCTGCTTCCTTTTTTAATGTGTGTTCATTTGAGTAATGTATTGCTAAAGGTCAGTTTTACGTCATTATTACCGCAAGTGACGCTGTGTGTCGTAAAGGTAAAATGTATAGACATACGTTTGCAGTTTGCACATTGTGGTCATTAGGGTGAAGTTTCCTGCCTTCATGGAAATTATATGAGACAGATCACATGTTAAAATCTAAGCAAGTAATTTTTACATCTTTTAATTTCAACAGATGATTGGATTTCAGTCAAAAACTAAACAGAAATAAATAAATAAATAATATAGTTTGTTGGATATATGAGCGAAATGAAGCTATTTGAAACCTTCCTTCTGTTAAAATCAAACAACTATAGCCAGTATTTAATAACCAATCTAAACTGATTTTGTTTCTTTTTATAAATTTTGCGAGAATTCTCGCCACCATGAATCATCATCTCCAGCCCTCACTCCAGCTAACTTCATGCCCTTTTCCACCACATCTATAAATCTCTGAGTTAGTCACAAAAAGATCCATTTCCTATCAAGGTGATGCAAGCCAGTCAGATCATAAATGACTAACAAAAATTATACCCTCATTTTACGATATAAAAGCCTTTATTTCTTGTAATTTTATAATTATGGTTTACAGATAATGTTGGACGGCACAGATTTAAAGTTTTATTTCAATATTTTGCAATGGGAATAAGAACTACTCTCTGTTTATACACCTTATCTTGTACACCTGTTTCTAAATATTTATATCCTGTATAGCACTTCTGGATAGATGCAAACTACATTTCGTTTCTTTGTACTTGTGACAGTGCAATGACAATAAAGTTGAATTCTATTCTATTCTATTTATTTCTTTTTTTCATCACTGTAACCTTGTGTCACAGCAATTACAGTCCCACAAACCAAATACTGCTCTTGTGAAACATTTTCTTTTATTGGTAATGCACTTCTTTAAGACACCAGTCACATAAAAAAGTGTGATTTGAATCACTCAGCTGCACACAGTATCTTCAAATGTATTGGTCTTTATTGGTGTTTTTATTGAACAAACAGTGGAGAAAATAGAATCTATGAATCCTGACAAAAAATAAAATTTTTGGAGGTTATAAACATTAATTGTGAGTTATTGTTCCCGTGATAAATCAAGATTTGGTCATTTTGGAATAAAACTCTGACATAACACCTGTTATGAACATGAAGGAGTCTTCATCATGTCTACGACTGTCGTTATTAAGTGTTATTTTGGTAAATAAAGAAACTTAATGGAAAGTTGACATTTGTAATGGACTTTTAATGCAAGTTTTAATGAAAATTTGCATTAAAAGTGTCATTTTTTACTGAATAATGCAAAGTTGACACATTTAATGGTCGTTTAATGCAACTTTTTGTGCGACTTCGCATTAAAAATATAATCATTTACCAAATGATGCTTCATAGTAACAGTCTTATGCACACCCCTTCAAATAAAATGTTACCAAAAATTTCTATCATAACAACAAATTCATCACAATAACTGATACACTTCAAAAAGTCAGTCTTGAGTATTTTTATTCTAGTTTCTTGAGTAAACAAAACTAACTTACAAGTAACTTTTCATCAAGAAACATGAGCTTATTTTAGGTCAATTATTCCTTAATATTGATGAAAAAGTACCAGATTATTTCACTTATAAGACATTTTCCCATATGATAAATGAAATAATCTGCGAACGACACAAGCGTTTTTGTTAATATTAAGTAATTATTTACTTTAACTCATTTATCTTGCTGAAAAGTTACATACAAGTTAGTTTTGTCTTATTTTCAGTGTAATAAAATATTTTCACTAAAAGCTACACAAAAAGTAATTTTTTGCAGTGTACAAATAATAAAAACTGTAAATTCTGTATCATAAATAAGCATATGCTGGAGAAGTTATTCCAAAGCTTTTATTGCACCGCGGGCTGATCGATCGGCGTTTTAAAAGAAGGAAAACTGAACTGCGTTGTGTCTGTTTGTCGACAGCGAAGCCGAGAGCGCGTGCAGCGCCCTCTGCAGGAGACTCGGTGTTGTTTGACGACACCAGCTCAGCGCCGCCTGGAATGAACAGCCAGGGCTTCTACACTCCCGCTTACAACATGGCAGGACCCTCGAACGACATGCAGGGAGGGCCGGGAGTCAACAACCTGTTCGCCGACCCGATGGCCAGCGCCGCCATGATGTACGGCTCGTCTTTAGCCAATCAGGGGAAAGACATGGTCAACAAGGAGGTGAGGGACGTCAGCATGACTGATTTAGTCATTTATAGCTTCAGAGATTTTACTGTTTTTCAAACTTCTATGTTCTTCATTAATCTGCTTATTGTTTACATTGACAATATGAGGTTAAAGTTTTAGTTTCCCAATTTTGTTTTTACAAAAATATATAGTGATTCCAAGTGATTTTTGAGAATTTGTACAACTTTCATAAATTAGGTAGAGTACTTTTCTGCAAAACTGTCAGAACGATGTATTTATTAAACTATAGAGCATATCCATTTCTTTGGAGGTGACTGGATTATTATTTTTTAAATTAAGTGTCTTGGAGATTATGTAGTGTTCCTAGATTTCATGCTCTGTTTCCATTGGGACTGAAACAATTAATCAGATCAATTGTGAAATAACCATAAACTAGTTTAGTAATAGATTACTTGTTAACTGGAGTCAAAGAAAATTATTTTTTCTGAAAGATCAGAATATTCAGAACAGCTATTTGCCCACAATTGTACAAAAATATATAAATCTTTTAAGATAAAAGAAAAAATAATCTGTAATTATTTTCTACCTAATCTCTTCAAGTGACTTAGACTTAGCTTCACCTTGTTCTTATTCTGAAAAAAAAATCTTCTATAAAACATTTTTGCTGTCCAGTTATTAATCAATTAATTCAATTAATAAGCGCCAGATCATTCCTCCACCGTATTGATGTTGAGTCAAACAGAAATGACTTTAAGTATTATTTTTAGCTAAAGATTCTTCCTTTGCTACAAATTATCAAGCTATTTTATTGTATTTTGGGGAATAAAATGTTTATTTTCCTATTTTAAAAAAGGAACAATTTTGTTTTTTATCTGATTAATTGTTGGAATAATTGATAGATAAATCAATGACTAAAATAATGGCCACTTGTTTCTCTACTCTACCTAGAACTTTGAATAATCATAATTAAGTTCCTGAAATAAATTTGCTTTTTAGTCGTATTATAATATTTATTGGATGTATATTACATATTTCAGTACAACCAAAAGTAGTTTTATTTCTCTCAGTTATTCAAAGAAAAGCCGATTAAAAAAAAAAAGTTTGTTAATATTTATCTTAGGTTGAAGATAACGCTTCATGATGACGTTCAACCTGCGCCGTTTGGTTTGAAGTTTTAAAGCAAAGGAGTTTACTATTTTTTCTTTTTTAAATAAATGACTAATTTCTTTCCATTCATCTCTGCAGACTTCCAGTTTGTGTTTGTTAATATTTACGCTCTGCATTTCAGATTAACAGATTCATGTCTGTGAACAAGCTGAAGTATTTCTTCGCAGTGGACACCAGATACGTCCTGAAGAAACTCATGATCCTCATGTTCCCCTACACACATCAGGTAATCTGATTACACCTGACCGCCCTCCACGTCACGCCCTGCGATGAAACAAAACGCTCCGTACTTTCTGATGCAGGGTTGTTTTATTTTTTATGTTTATTACATTGAAACGAGACAAGACAATCTGCCTCCTTATCAGTAACTCACTGCTGTTTATGAACATTTATGGGATGCGATTATCTGAGTTTTTAAAAGCACTCAGAGTTCATTTACCCTTATTATGAGACGTAACATTTTGTAAAGTATCAATGATGCAAACTCCTCTGAAAAAGACAAAAATGTTTTCTGTCTTTCAAAACATTGCAACAGAAGTTTAATCAAATCTGTGTTAAAGATTTTATGAACTTATGCTGATATTTCTGATTTTCCTAACTGCTTTTATCTTAGAAATCTTATAAAAAGTAAAGTTTTACTCTTGGAGCAACTTTTACAGGCACGCAGTTGAAACCAGATATTTAGATGCACTGAATAAAAAGACTTTTCTTTCCTCCCAGTCTGAAGTTAAGTCAGATCAAACTTTTCCTGTTTTCGCTTTGTTCGACCCAAACAGATTAAAAGACCGAAAAATGTAAATGTTTGTAAACTTTAGAATTAGAAGAAAATTACAAACAATTTATTCAAAAATATTCCCGCCAAGTTTTCTGGCATTTAGCAAAATAGAAATAATTTTGGTAATTCTAGCTAAGATGAAACAAGAAAAGTTTGGCCTAATTTAACTTCAGACAATGAGAAACAATGTGTGTATTTTTATTTATTGTATGTATTTATCTGGTTTCCATTCAGATAGTTATTGTATAGCTGCAGTTTGAGTATTATTCCTGAGTTCAGTTTGTAAATAACTGATGCTTGAAAGGAGCATTATGGTTAAATGTTGTCAGCAAACAGATTATATTTTACATTTTTATGTTGATTTTGGACGAGATAATCTCCTCAGTTCTCATAAATTGGTGTAAAACACTATAATTGCAGTTTTGAATAGGAATGCCCCAATCTGTAAAGGCTGGACTGATTTTTAATATGGCTGTTATATCAGATAACCGATATTTAGTTTAAATTAATAAATAAAATATTACAGAAAAATAAATAATTACAAAAATAATGTGCTTCAAAATGTTTTCCTTTTTCAGCAGAAATCTTCAAATTGGTTTCAAATATGTTTTCTTGTCAAGTAAAATCATCTTTCATTCTTCACATTGTCTCGCTAAATTAAGTTTTCTTCTTCTGTGGTGTTTGTTCCTGTAGGACTGGGAGGTCCGGTACCATCGCGACACTCCTCTCACTCCAAGGCAAGACGTAAATGCGCCTGACCTTTACATACCCAGTAAGTTGTGTGCAAACACAATCAGGACCAGAAAATTCTGCAATATTTTTTTATTTAACTTTTATTCCTCTTTCTCGCAGCCATGGCTTTCATCACTTACATTTTACTGGCTGGAATGGCTCTTGGTATTCAAAAACGGTGAACATTTCTCTCTTTATTCTCTGTTTTTATGCTGGTTTTGTGTCAGATAAGCTTAATCAGGACTGTGGACTGTGTGCAGGTTCAGTCCAGAGGTTCTGGGACTGTGTGCCAGCACCGCTCTGGTTTGGATCATCATCGAGGTTCTAGTCATGTTGCTGAGTTTGTATCTGCTGACCGTACACAGCGACCTTTCAACCTTTGACCTCATCGCCTACAGTGGATACAAATATGTTGGGTAAATACACATTTTAATGCTCATATTTTAAATTTATTAAATCAGGTGTCCATCAAAACGCTATTATAACCTCCTTTATAGTCACATCTGAAACCATTAATCACGATTATTGAAATAATCGTCAACTAATTCAGCAATCAATTAATGGATTGTTCACTGCGATTTGATGAAAGAACAACCCACTCAAAAACATGTTTTTGGATTTTGAGAAAGACAAAAAGTTTTTGTAAATATTTTCTCAAGTGGCAAAATTTTAGCCTCTGTAATACAAAAAAAAAACAGCAAAAACTTTTTGATATCCAAAATCAGTTAACTAAAAAAAATGATGTTAAGTGAAACATAAAAGCCTGAGTTAAAGGAAAGCCACTATACTGAATAAAATATTTATTTTCTTATTTTAAAAAGAAGTTGAATACATCGTTTGCATTTTAGTTTGTTTCTAATATTGCATAAAAGAGACTTAATGAAAATTTCCAGAGCATACCATTTTAAAAAATCGGATTAATTGATTAATTATCAGAATAATTGCTAACTAAAATAATCGTTAGTTTCAGCCCTGGTTCTATTATTATTATTTCCTTTGCTAAATGAATGAAACGTGTCCTAAAATATCTAGTTAATTAATTTGTCTTTGTGTGTTTGTATTTCACCCAGAATGATCTTCACAGTGCTGTGCGGCTTAATGTTCGGCAGCGATGGGTATTATGTTGCTCTTGCCTGGTCGTCTTGTGCCCTGATGTTCTTCATTGTAAGTATGAATACCTGCATTTTCACCTAACACACTGAATATGGCCTTAATAGAAACTTTATTCTATCATTTTAAGTGTATAGAAAATTAAAACAAGTTATAGTTAGTGCTTTAGTCTCTATGGTTGTTTGCTGCAGTGTTATTACATAATAACACAGAACAACCAGGCAATAACAGAAAAATGGCACCAAAGTGGGCGGAGCCAAGAGACGCAGAGGGGCGTGGCCAAGTGAGACTTGACAAGTTGAAATGTTGTAATTAATTGGAAAATTTAACTGTAGGAGCCGACCCTCAGCCTAACCAGGGCAAAATCAAGACAGTTTTCATAAAGACAGATTCCTTTAACGGCCAATATGGACAGTTTATCTGAAATAAAAAGTTGATTTGTGGTTTAGTTACTCTTCAATCATTGGTGTCGACCAATTCCTCAACATGATTTTGCTAAACTCTTATCTTGCATTTTAATATATACTATAATTAGGGTTAGGGTTAGTAAGGTTAGTAATAATATATTACTATAAAGCTGCTTTCCTTCACTTTCTTGCATTGATGTCAGAAAGCAACTAAAATAATAGGAAAAAGTAATAAAAATTCATCATTTTTGGTTGGAAAAGTGATTGTGATTTTCTAGAATTACTCTGAGCGGCTTTAGATTTATTTTTTTTTTAACAGACTCAGGTTACATTTTGTGATTTATAAATGGTGACGTATGGAGTACCGCAAAGCTCTATTCTTTAATTCTTCATGATTTCAATCTAAAATGCAGTGTACAAATACAGTCACTGTTCCTGTAAAATGATGCTTTCAACCCCGGTCATGCTCTGTCACTTTCAACTGATCGCATAATTTTAAAGGAATCTGCACTGCTTATTTTTTGTTAGATTATCACAAAATTACTGTAAATGGCAGCAAGAAATACAGGAATATATAGACTTTTGTAACAGAACGACAACATGAAGAGCAAAGCTCCAGTTTGTCCTTAAGAGTAAATAATTTGCTTTAGGTTCAAGTTTTTTTGTTTTTGTTTACAAAAGCACATACATGGCATTTTAATGTGCTTAATTGCACTTTGGATAAATCCACTGACCTCTGGACAAATTCGGTGCATCTCTTCCCTAAAGGTTGTCAGCAGTTCTCTACTTTCCCCCAGCTCCACTTTTAATGTTTTATATTTTACATGAATAGGAAATTTGTGTCCTACTTCTGGCAGCTTCAGGTACTGCATTTGTATATTGATTAAACCTGCTTTGAAGGGATAATGTCAAAACTGAACACTTGTTGAGATCAAGCCAAGCTGTTTAATGCACTGTAAAATATCAAAGAGCTTCAGTTTCTAATCTAATCTCTGCTTTAATTTGTAAGAATCTGGGCAAAAGTCTTAAGGAATCTTATGTCCAAATACAACTCTGGGTTATTATTGAGTAAATCCAGAAATTTTACTCAAGTAAGAGTAGCAATACTTCATAATAAAACTACTCAAGTGAAATTAAAAAGTACATTGTAGTAAAAATACTCCTAAAAGTAATTTTTTCCCCCAAAGAAAAGTTCTTCAGGTATAGCTACTGAACTCTGGATATGATAAAACTTTGCACCAATCTGACGGTTAAATAACAGATCAAATACAATAGATGTATTTGTTGTTTAGTTTATATGTCTATTTACTTATTCAATAATGAAGCAGAAAAAAGTGTTTTTGGATTAAAAGTGCTACTTACTAAAAGTTTTTGATTAAAATGTGATTAATTAATTAAAAACCCCGCAGGTTCGATCTCTGAAAATGAAGATCCTGCCCTCCATGTCCTCGGATTCGATGGGAATGGGATCAAACTCCAAGCCTCAGCTCCGCCTCTACATCACAGTGGCAACCGCCGTCTTCCAGCCAATCATTATCTACTGGTTAACGTCTCACTTAGTGAGGTGACCGGGAGGTTAGAAGGTTATTGACTGTTTGCGCTCTCGCCCTCTTACTGTTTTTGTTGTTAAACGGAGAACATTTGTTTGGTGTTGAGCTGCAGCGTGTTTACGAAGCTTTTCCGCTTCATGGAAACAAGCAGAACGTGTGAAACGAAGCACCTCTGTCTGCTGCGTGGTTGTAAAGTAACCCTGGTAAATTATTGTTTTCTTTTAAACACCTAACTAAATGGGCTCCAAGGTTTTAACATCAGATCTGATTCTGTGCAGATTAGCTTTCATATAATGTCTCTGGACATGTTTCTCAGTGTTTAAACCAAACGGTATGCCCAGCTCCTGTTTTTTCATTTATCTACATTTGACAAAGCATCATAAAGTTTGGATTTTGTGTGATGAAAAAATAAACAAATATATGGCTTTGTGTATCAAGTTGTTTTGTCTTTGTGGTAAGATTTCTCCTGTTAAGATGTAATAAAATCAAGTTTGATTTTATAGTGCTCACAGGAAGTGACAATCCAAATTAAGGGAAGGTAAATGGACTACCTGGAATTTGTTCTCTACTCATCTGAAAACTAAAAACACTAAAAAGGGAAATTAATAAATTGAAAATAAACTGAGTCCAGCTTTCCTTCTGCTTTGAGCTGTAACACTGACTGCTACAGGAAATCCTTTCTGCTGCTGCCTGCATTGACATCGCCTTCTTTTATCTTTTTTCTTTCCTTCCAGAAAATTAAATGTAATAATGTAAGTTACAAAATTTAATTTATCTCCGGGGTTAATAAGGTATTTTTAAATTAAAAGATTACTTTTACTTTTAGATTTAATGAAAACAAATCCATTTAAATCCGGCATTTTACAGAAAAAAATGTATTTTCTTGTTGGTGTTTTATGATGATTCTTCGAAGCCACATTTAAAGTTATTTACACGCATATTTATAACTGCGGCTGCAGCAGCGTGATAATTCTCGGGGCTGCGCACGGGAGCGCGCAGCACGCAGCGCGTCCTCTGCGGTTTCCAGGGTGACGGCAGATATCAACAGGGCAGGAGGAAGAGGTGTCCGGCTGCGACTCTTCACGTTTTGACCCGTCCGGGTTTCGCCCTAAATATCCCTCCCGAACCCTGCTGGACTTCGGATGAGAGTCGAGCTCCGGTTGACTGATCTTTGTTGGTATCTGGTGAGTTAAAAAAATATAATTTTTTGGGTTTTTAACGAGCGAAAAGCGCCGACAGGGGGTAGGGGGTTACCTGTGAGGAGAAAGGCGGCTTTCTTTCTTGTATAGCTAAATGAAACTTTATATTGTTCCGCCATTTGCCTCCTGCACCACAATAGAGCCATGTGGCTTCATACAAAGTTTTAGAGCGTCATAAATGCAGCTTATGATGGTCCTGGTGAAGCTGAAGGACATGAGTTTATTTTCGCATCATCTTTAAAGCTCAAGGTTTAAGATGATGGGAACGCGAGTCTGGACTTTGGACAAAGAAATGATGCTCATCAGAGGGGAACGGCTGGCCATCATGTTACTGATCTAACCTGGGATCAGATTCTTAAAGATGTAAACTACTGAGGATTTCAGGTGCTAAATAACACAAAGTACTGCATAAGTATATATTTAATACATTTTACAATTAGAAATCTAAAAACCCCCATGCTTTACACACCTAGATAATAGAAAATGACCTGACCAGCCTACTTGTGTTTTCAGAACAAATGCATCGTCAAAGCATGATGCTGCCACTACCATGTTTCACAGTGAAAAAGGTGAAATATGCTCTGGCACATCTTACAAATCCCTTGGAAAACTGCATATGGTTTCCGCTAAGTCATCAATTACAGATGTCAGAGAGGGAGCTAAAAACAAACACACACAACACACTTTTCAACATTTTTTTGTAAAATTAAATGAATCTCACAGTCATGTTTTGCGTTCATCATATACAATTCTAATAAAATACACAGAGGTTTTTTTATTATTTGGTATTGTTTGTTGTTTTTACTGTTTCAGGCCAGTAATAAAATTAGGGAAACACAGCAAAAAAAATTATATTTATGTATTGTTTTTACATTTAGTTCTTCATTGAAGAAAATGACTCTTTATTCATTTCTATGACATGAAGATGATTCTCAGCATTTTTAAGAGGGCACTATGGCACCCCATTCCCCCCCTTTGGGTCACCACTGCTCTATTTATAGATGTAATACAGTTTAATAAAAACATAGAAGTCGACACATAAATCTAATTTCTTTTGTACATAAGACTTACAGCGTTTGGGACTTTTAAAATAAATCACATGCTGTTTACTGCAGGAGAGCTTGGTAAAGCTGCACAATGAACATACAAAAAACATATTCTGTATTTATAAATCTCCCATATTTTCACGTTTCTATTTAATTTTATTTTAGTAGTACACAGTTGTTTATATTGTTTTTATATGTTTTAATGGGCAATATTTTGTTACTTTGCTGCAGTAACAAGTGAATTTCTGCACAGTGGGATTAATAAATGGCTTTTCTTTTCACTTCTATTCCATTGTTAGTTGATTTTTCTTTTACCATATTTGCTTAAGCCAAATATGGTAAAAGAGTAATTTTATGATATTGCTTTAGAAAAACAGAGCATCTTTAGTCAGAGGCTTCTTCAAATTTGCTGCAATACAGACTGCTCAGGAGATCTTTCCTGCCCATTACCATCACCATCTCCAACATTTATTTGTAATAATTTTGAATTAAAACTAGCTTCAGCAACATGTTGGATCAGTAAAGTATTTCTGAATTTCTGTCTTTTGCAGCAAAGCAGCTGAATGAGTCTGGATCTGACAGAAATGAAGAATGGCTCTCACACGCTGCCACCTTTCTCTTCGTCTCCCGCTGCTCTCGGAGGCTCTCTGACCTTGACCTCCTCACCCCCGTCTCTCCCTCTGTCACCCGTCTCGTTCCCTCCCTCCCCCACCTCTCTGTCTCCGTCTGCAGCAGAGTCCGTTCGTTCGTCCTCTCCTGTTTCAGACCTTATCGCCTCTCAATGCCTCGAAGGACACGACCTGGGACAGGGGGACACGTCCGACCAGGATGACCTGACCTGTCTGAGCTGGCTGCACCAGAGGGGCGACCTGCTGCCTCTGCAGCCTCTGACCAAAGTGACCCCATTACCTCAGCGACAGCCCGGGCAGCTTTCTCCTCCTGCGGCGGCCTCCTCCAAGCCACCGTACTCCTTCAGCAGTCTCATCTTCATGGCGATAGAAGATTCTCCTCAGAAGAGGCTCCCGGTGAAGGAAATCTACGGGTGGATCGTGAGCAACTTTCCGTACTACAGGACGGCCAGCGGCGGCTGGAGGAATTCGGTGAGACACAACCTGTCGCTGAGCAAGAGCTTCCGTCGCATTCAGAGGGACAAGAGCCAGGTGCGTGCACAATTTTCACAAGTCAGCTAAAATTATTTGACTGAATCCAAAAATTTATATTATATAAAAGTAAGCCTGTTGCAAAAAGCTGTAAATCAATGAAGTATGAAACTATTTTAATTAGTCTTTCTCTCTTTCTACTAAAAACTGTATGACAAAAGTCTTCAGTCTGATGGATTTGTCTCAACTAGACCATTTTTATGAAGGAAAAGTTTGTACAGAGACTACATGATTAATTTTATTTGTTGTTTTGTTTGCTTATTTGGAATATTTAAAATGTCTTCCAGTTCCAATGTTAACATTTTCATTGAAATTAAAGCTTATTGATCTTTGAGAGATTGAACTTGCATTATTATGTAATAATCATTTGTTACTTTAAAATGGTCTCAAGACAACAATATTATCGGATTTCATCGGACAATTTACCATCCAGCAAAATGTGTTATCGTGACATGCCTAAGAGCAATTTAGTTTACAGAGACATCATAATCATTGTATTTATAGTTTCAGTTGTATTTTCTGACTCTTTTCATTTTAAATATCCTCCAGTTCCAGTGTTTAGTGTTCTCTACTAAATTAAAGTTTATTGCTTTTTGAGAGGGTAACAACATTTTTATGCCATAAAACACGGGATAGACATATGATCAATATCAATAGTTACACCTGATAGAATATCCAGTATTCAACACATTCACTGAACCGCACAGCATTCTGGGGGATGCAGACAGAGGAAAGGCTTTAGCTGCTCAACCTCCAACATCTAGCTAAGTAAGGTTGGCGGAATCAACTAAATCACTCGCTCTTTGGTTACCTAGCAACTCACTCGCTCTTTGGTTACCTAGCAACAACCAGTAACTTGCGCAGCAGCAGTTCCAGGTTCTGCCATTGTGGCTCATAACTGCTTAAAAATAAATAAACAATGACGTGAAGTGAAAACTGGGGGTAAACAGGAAAGGTCATATGTATTTCAGATATTTGAAATAAAAAACTAATCAATAACTAACAGTTAACAGTTATCAATACCGACTGATGTGACACGGTTTTGTCATGTGTTTTTCTGCCATATTGCCCAGCCATAAGTAATACTTGAAAATAGTCTCAAACCATCAATATTATTGTTTATCGCAATAATCACTGGAAAAATGTATCATCCAGCAAAATATGTAATGAAAGTCTATGTGTGTGTTTTGCTGCAGTCGGTGGGAAAGGGGTCGCTGTGGTGTGTGTGTCCAGAGTATCGGCCGGCGCTGCTGGAGGGTCTGAGGAAGACCCACAGCTATCACGGCACCAGCAGCTGTCTGATCAACAAGCCGACACTGTGAGTTCAATCAAAACATGAGTAATTTAGGGCTGAAACAATTTAGATTTATCAGATTAATGATAAATCTATTACTGAAATAATCAACTAATTTCATCTTATTGATCATTGACTGGAGTACAAAGGCTCAAAAGAGAGGTGATTTGCTGAAAGAACAACTGATTAGAAATATATATATATGTAAATTTTGCATTTAATATGAAAAAAAACTTTGTAAATATGTTCTATCCAGAATGTTCAGCTCGTTCAAATTCTGTAAAACTAAAAAATATCTCATAATATGAAGGACCTTTTCTTTCCAATTATTAACCGTTTAACCAAATAAAAAAAATGACAGATTATTCTTAAACTGCAGTGACGTTAAGACAAGCAGAACGGACTGAACTTTTCACCTACGGATGTTAGGAGAATTTCTTTAGCTGCAAATGCATCCAAACAATAAATTACAAATGATCAACAGTAATGCTGTTATTACATTTTAGACAATAATATTTAAGGAATTATTAGTTTATTTGCATTTATTAATGTATTTCGAACATTGTATAAAAATATTTTAGTGGCTAAATTAAAAATGTGCAGACTGCGCCAAAGTTTTTATCTGATTAATCGTCAGAAGAATTGAGAGAAAAATTGATTACTAAAATAATTGTTAGTTGCAGCCCTACTGTAAATGTCGAATGATTATTTATTCATTATATTACTACATTATATTATTCTTCTAATTTGTTTAACCTCAGAAAGGGACTCTCAGTCTAACTTCAGTCAGAAGTTTCTTCAAATTGGATGTAATACAGACTGCTACAGGAGGTTTTCCCTGCCAACAGCCATCACTATCGACAATAACTCTGAATAATCTGAATTAATTTGGAGTCACAACATTTTATTTTCCTTTGGGATCATTTAATTATTTTTGAATTTGAATAAAAAGAAATACATGCATGAGTTGCTCTTGGTCTTGTTTGGTCAGTAATTCTTTGATCCTGGAAATATGCTTCAGGTGACAGAAGACCGACTTTGTAGCTTTACGTGTCTGAAGGTTTATTGTCTGAGTCCATCAGATTTCAGGTGATAAGAAGAGTAACAACAAAGAAAACCACAAGAGGGCAGTTTGTTACTCTATTTTATGTAGTGGTTTCAGAGTAAAGTGGTAAACTTGTCAGATTTTTATCAGTGGAAAACATTAACTTGTTCAATAATTGTTGAACAAGTTTTCAAAAGTATTTTTAGAAACATGAGCTGTTTGGTTCCCTATCATGACTCCCTCCAGGTACAATCTGAGGACTTTCTGAGTAATTTCACTCCAACCAGCTGTCTGTTTTCACAGTTTTTTGTCTTCGTTTGCAGGTTAGATGGAACCAGCTACGAGGTGCCTGCTGTGTGCGACACGGTGGAGATCTCAGGTCGGTACCGACACCAGCGTCACGTTTCTAAGAAAAGACACGGACCGACCCGTTTGTGTGCCTTTCCGTCAGGGAAGAAGCAGCTTTCTGTGACATTTTTGTCCAGCGGGCGCCATTGTTCCCGTGTTTGTTTTCTGTCTCTGTGACAACCGCCTTTCTTCGCCTTAGCAACGGGCTTCGTCATTAGGCCGCTTTGTTTTACGCCTAAATTTGCTTTAAGTGTTTAATTACTGCTTTGTTAAACATCCTGACTCTTAAATAGATTATTGTTGTTACGCTTTTAGTGATTAATCTCTTATGTTCTTCTTCACCTCCCGCAGACTCTCTTTCTCAGGCCCTGCTCCTTTCGAGTTCCTCTCCCCAAATGCACACGCCTTTCTCCGAAGACCTCCCGTGCCCTTTGACCCCGGATCACGAGGAGCTGGTCACCATGGAGCCGCACGTATACCAGCCACATGAAGTCAGCGAAGACACCGAAAAGGACCCGCTGGCCGACAGCGGCTACATCGAGCTGCATTACTACGAGTCCGACCAGTGCCAGTACCTGGTGCTGCCCAGCGAGTCTGAACTGGACCTGGAGACTGTGGAGATCCTGCAGCTGGATGTGGAGGCCCAGGAAGCAGCCGGGTCCCTGTTGGACCTGGCAGGTGGCGTATATTAGCTCGATTAACCCAGATGTTTCAGTCATTAACACGTGTTTCCCCTTAGACTTTATTATATTATGAGATATTAAAATGGAAAGGAATAAAGTAAAAATCCTCCTGTATTCAGGCACTTTGGACGCCCAACTTGATAGAAACAGATCAGAACTAATATTTTTAAAACTACAAGTGTTAAAAGTTCAGTTTTACAGTGTTTGCTGTAATGTTTCTAACAGTTCGAACTAGGGGTGCACCGATTGCATTTTTCTTGCCGATCACGATGTTTAAAAAGGCTGTCCTGCTCATACCAAGTTTTGTTTGTCTGAATATTGTTGGTAGCAAGTATTGGGCGAAATGAAAGAAATCTAGTTCTTTGGTGCGCCCCTATTTCGAGCTCATCAACCTCAGGGGTGGAAAGAGCGCTTCCAAACCAAGACGATGTATTGTTACTATTACGTCTTGGTTAAAGTTTCTTATAGTCAACCATGACATTTAACAAATAAAACCACATCAAGACTCGAACACTTAGTTGAAAAATGTAATTTTTTAATACACAGTTGTAATAAATTTATAGTTTTCTGTTCCTTTTTCTGAAAAAAGGTTTCTAAAAGTATTTTGGCAATAAGGTATATTTAATTTATTATGTACTTATTAATCATAAATGTACCGAGGAAGTATGGAGAAGCATTAGAGGAATAACAGTAAAGTTGGTAGTAATATTTATACAAATAATCTCTTTTTCTTTATCTGATCCTGTTTGTTTGAGATAGTTTAATGTTTTTGATGTCATGTATGTTTTTAAATCCCAGACTTCCTTTCTTCTTAATAATTTTAAGACTTTTAAGCTAAACTGTCTTAAAATAGCAATAGTTTCTTTGTAAGTTAATACAACTACTGCCATTTAGTTTAAAAATAATAAGTTGGCCTAGAAAAAATTTTTGTTTGTAAATTCAGTGTTTCTCATTTTCTGTTCTGTGAAATAAAATCTTAATTTTGTTTGGTCAAGATAATATTTTTGTCTTCTCTTTTTTTATAATTTCAATATTTTCCTAGAAATTAATTACAGCTTAATTAGCTTGTACAAAACCACCAAATTGACAAAATAAAAAAAAGAGTTGAATTCATGTGTGATTTCACCTTCTACAACTCTCTGTTTTAAAAGTACTGTACCTTTTTCAAAAACTATTCCTGAAAGTATTTTAGTAAAAATAAAGGCAATCAACATTTTAGTTGTATTCCATTTCAAATATTCTCTTTATTTTCTATTCAATTTGGCATCTATTCAAACTATTTTAATTCACTTAAGTTTTAATTTTTTATTTCTGTTTTAAGTTATATGTTCTCTAATGGAAAATTTTAGCTTTTGCGTTTTGTTAAACAATGAACAAAGAGATTTTATTCATAATTTAATATATATTTAGAAGAAAAATATTTTTTGGATTAGTTAAAACAAGCGAGGAAAAAATGAAGATTTATGATGTGTTGTGGTGAATGACGTCACTCCTACCTTGGTTAAATGAACAGCAGGGACGCTGCAGCTACGTCACAACTGCGTGACTGTTTTCTCTTCAGCCGAATTCCGGTTGCTAGGATACCGGGTCTGTCACCGTTGTGGAAACCTTTCGGGATGTGATTTGGATAAACGCAAAATATCCGCTCCTACTTTACATTACCTGCACGAAGGTTGCGTAAACATCGCCCTCACTGAATAAAAACTACATTTCCCATTTCCTGTCGGTGAGTTTCACTAGAAGGGGCTTGTAGTTTTCACCAGAACTCGAACGGGGAAAGGAGGTCATTCAAAAAACTACATTTCCCATGTGACGTTTCGCGGACTGAAGCCGGAAGTGGGCAGACTAGTTGTGGAAAAAAGTTCTCATGACTGTTTTCGTGTCAGTGTGAAAAGTTGTTCGTTTCTCGTCTCTCCTGAGTGTCTGGAGACGCTTCTGGAAGAATCCATAGACAACACGACACCGTGAAACTTCAGCTAAAACAAACACGTAGGTTACTTTTTCACTTATGTTCCTTTGAACACAACATTGTTCGTGGATTTTTTTCTAACTCTGCGCTCATTTAACAGCTCGTTCTTTGTTTTTGGCTGAACTCTCGCTGTGTTAGCTTCGCGAACTCGAAGATGTTCGCGTTAAAAGTGGATTTCAGCTCCACTTTACTGCGCCAAACTCTCTCTGCTAGCTGTTGATGTTGCGCAAACGCGGTAATAATTTCTGATTGTGGAAATTTCTTGCATCCAGTCTGTTCTGGACGTTCACTGCAAGGAAATGGCTGGCAGGCTGCTCATCAACGCCACACCCTCAAGGTGCTTAAAAGTAGGGAGTGAGCTCCTCATGTAGATGACACATCGTCTCACCTTCTTGCCTTAATGGACGCCATGGAGACTGTTTTCACATGAAGTCTCATAACAAAGCGCTCCTTTGATGCAGGAAGAAACATGACAAGATTATTGGAGGGCATGCTAAATCCATAAGCTGCAGGCAGAACAGCATGACACCAATATGAACAGCCTGCAGCCACATCCACACAGAGATAAACTTTGTATTGGTTGACTTGCATGAATAGTATTTTAATGCACGCAGGGTGATTGGAGGAGAGCTCTGAGCAGAAAATGTTGAAACATGTTTCGATCTGGACAGAAAAATGCGCTTTGTTGGGTTTCATTTGCAATAAATTATCTCATCTGCCAGATGTGCTGACTGGAAATGATTCAGTTTGATTCAAAATCAACTATCATCAAAGTTTATTTCTGAAATAAATGCTTACAATTAAAAATGATATGAGGGATTGCAGATTATTTATCCAGACATCAAATTTAGATCAATTTTTCACTGATTCACCAAATTTTAATAAAAAAACATATGATTTGATGCACCATGGAGGATAATGTTATAACCATGTAACCTGCTTGTTAAAAGCATTACAATTACATCCATACTGAACATTTTCTCACAAAGAGATCTAATGAAAATTCCAGGAAGTTTGTAAAAAAAACTATGAAAGCCAAGAAAATGAGGCAGAAATAAATTATGTACATTTTTTGTACAGTATTCTGGTGCTTTTTGGGACCAGTTTTATATACATACATCACTTTTATTTTGTTCAATTATCAAGTTGTTGTCTTTCTGAAAAAGAAATTACAAATGACAAAACATATTTTAAAAAGTGGCTTTTGTCAGATCTTCTGTGAGTTTTATGATTGTGTATTAAGGCCTGGCTGCAAATTTCCTTTGTAATTATTCAGCTATGAGAGGATAGTTGAGGTTTAGCAGAATATAAATGCAAAAAATTACAAGAAAAAAAAGTTTTAATGATATGAAAAGCTTGTATAGAGTTATCAGGATCTGTGTAGTTTTTTTCTTTAAAATAGATTCAGTCATTTGCTCAATCATTTCAAAGTCCTGCTACTGATAATTTTTTTGCGTGTGTGCAGAAGTTACCATAAAATTACTACTTCACTCTCCTAATATTGCAATTTTTTTCTGGCAATATTAAACTGTATGCTTGTATTCTTGAAATATTCTGACTTTATTCTCATTTAAAAAGGTAAATTTTGTCCTTTAAATTGGGTAATAGTGTTGACCAGCATTCAAAGAGTAAATATTTATTTTAAATACACTTGTCAAACAAGATGGCGGCGCTGAGCATGCTCAGATCACTTTAAATTAGGGCTGAAAAGATTAATCGGATTAATCACAATTAATTGATTAATTGATTAATTGAAATAACCATCGATTAATTTAGTAATCCATTAATTGTTGACTAAAGTGGTGAAACAAACAGATCACATTCAGAACAGTAATTGCATAAAAACTGTACAACAATATATAAGTTTGCATTTAAGATGAAAACACTTTTGTCTGTAAATATGTTTTTACCTAAAACTCAACAAGTTGCATAATTTTAGCTTCATCTGGCACATATTTACTAAGAGAATGCTGTGGTGCTGCATGTTGGGCTGTAAAATGAATCTTTTATTATATAATAATAAAAAAAAATCTGTACAATGTGCCCATTTTCTAACCCGTTGTCAAATAATCAATAGACTAATCAATAATTGCAATCAACTAAAATAATTGTTTGCTGCAGCCCCAGTCTGAACAATGAAAACCCAAGGAGTGCATCGGAAAAGAAAAATGCAGATTTTCAAAAACATTACGTCTTCAATAACTTTATTAATCAATAAGTCAGCCAGCCCTAATGTTTATTGGCAAGAATTTTATTAAATGAAACCTTAAATATTAGGAAAATATTTAAAGGAAGTTGATGCCAAATGTGAGTAAAATTTTAAGCTTATTTAATGTTTGCATGTAGAGCTTCGTAAAGCTTTAATTTGACGATAATGTTGTTGTGTTTGTTTGTTTGCAGAATGGGGAGTGATGGGCGACCGATTCAGATTGTGGACGTAAATAAGGACGATCACTCCTTCACGTTGAACACCGAGGCATTAGCTCAGGTTCTGCTGGATCCAGAGGTCCGAGACAAACATGTGGTGGTTCTGTCGGTGGCCGGCGCCTTCAGGAAGGGGAAAAGCTTCTTACTGGACTTCATGCTTCGCTACATGCACAGAAAGGTGAGCCTGTTCCATGACGACTCCTGTCGCAGTAAATCAGTTAATCTCATAATAAATTAAAACAAACTCGATAATATCCATTTTTTATAATTGGTTGGCAACCGGATGGCAAAAGTCTTGAATCTGGTGCTTTGCTCTGAACTTGCCTGTTTTTTTTTAAGGACAATTTAGTTTACAGACATTTAATGTATCGTTTTTTTAAATTAAATTATCATAGGAATTATGACTTATTGTCACAATAAATTTTAGTTAGGGTTTTAAAAAACTGTTAGTTTTACTATTTTCTGCACTGTTCATTCAATGAGTGTTTCAGTAAATATAAATAAATCTCAATATCTGATGAAGCACTCCTTTATTTGACTGCTCTCCTAAAGAAGTAAGTGGGAACGTTTTTCAAGAGCAGAATTTGTTTTTGTGGGGCTGTAATAGCTGTGACACGGCCGCTGCCACACAGTTACCTAAAAAAGTAAAAAATAATTCTTATATCGTTCTATACATTGTGATAAAACTTTACGTCCACATCACTGACCTCTCTTCATTTCATTAGTTGTTTCGGTTGTTTTGTTTATTTTCGATATTTAAAATGTCTTCCACTTCCAGAATAAAGTGCTTGTCAAAAATTAAAGTTTGACTTCCATTATTACTACGTCACCATTATATTACCTGAAAATTGACCTAAAACAATAATTTTGCTATTTTTCATGATGACTTCCGGGACAGTTTAATGTGACAGGTCAGGCCATGAATGACAAAACTTTTCAGTTTTGTCTCCGACTGGTTTCTCCAGAATCTGCGTTAGCGCCGCATGAAAACATGTATGTTATGTGAAACGCCCAGTTTGTGACCAAACCTGTTTGCTGATGAATAATAATTTAGATTTTTGTTGCAAAGTTTCACAGGAAGTGTAATCAGCATGTATTAGTTCCCGTTTGTTCATATGCATCCAATAAGCATAACTCTTTGAGATTGCGATTGATAAGTGCTATTGATTTTTTTAACTTTTTTTTCTCTCTTCCATTAAAATGTTTCCTGTTGCACCATTTTAAATTTTAAACTGTAGCTTCAAGTGGACAGTAAAACAAGCTGTTAAGTGCGGAGCTAATCAGAACCTGAGAGCTCTGCTCTCCACTTTGTTTGTTATAAAACACTGGAGATGTCTATTTATAGCGCAGGCTGTATTGATAGTGGGAGCTGCTGGCAAATGGTAGGAAAAAAACCCAAAATACAAACCCTGAGGGAAGCTGTTTCTGCTCTAAAGTTTTATCTGAAGGTCTGTTGTATGTTTGGTATTTACGGTTTAACTTGTCTGTCTGCAGAGTGACGATAACTGGCTGGGTCGGGACGACGAGGAGCTGACTGGGTTTTCTTGGAGAGGCGGGTCGGAACCAGAGACGACAGGCATCCAGCTGTGGAGCAAAGTTTTTACAGTTCAGAAGAGCGACGGGACGGAGGTACTGAAGTCATCTAGAGATATCAATGCATTTCTCATCTCTGTAACAGTCACTTAAAGTTAGATTTTTAGATTATAGCACACATTAAAATGAGCAAATAGAGAGAATTAAAAAAAACAACATTGCAACATTTTTCTTTTTAGAAAAAATAATAGTTAAAATGGATAGAAACTTTATCTCAGGATTGTTCTCTGTTGTACTTTAGTACAGGTACATTTTATTAAATAAGAATATCTATGAAAGTGAATTTATTTCAGTAACAAGTAAGGAAAGTTTATATAGCAACTTTACAGGAATGTTTCTAAAGTTTGTGCTTCTTTTATATATTTCATCCAGTTAATTATTAACTTGTATTAATTATTTACAGATTTCAAATCCACTTAATTAGAAATGAACACATGTTCTGTTGGAAACATGCTGAGGAAAATATTTCCTTTTAGTAGCAGAAAAGTTGAGAAACCAGGTCATTCCTGGATGAGTCTGTACATCTGTGTGCCTTTATCTGGTTTCTGCAGGCTGTATTTTGTTTGCTTTTTACATCTTTGTGTTTATTTTTTGCAGTAAACAAACTAAATTATATTAATCTAAATTGACATTAAATTTGAATTCAATTCAAAAATACTTTTCAAAGGGAAACTAAGTGTTGCTGTGACGCATATTAATTCAACGTTCTTCAAATGAGGCAAGTGTTGTCCACGCAGACGTTTTTATAGTTGGTCACACACTCAGTCATGATGTCATTCTCCATGTGGCTGGCAAAGAGCAATCCAATCAGCAGCCTCAAAACAACAGCGCATGGCTTCTTGTCTCCACTTTTTCACAGTAAATAAATATTATTAAATAAGTGAAGTTTATTTCTTAACTCTAAAAGTAAATAAAACATCAACAAAAAGTCAGTTATTACAGAAAATAACGCCTGCTGCTGTTCCGTCTCTCTCCTGTAGGTGGCCGTGGTGTTGATGGACACTCAGGGAGCGTTTGATGACCAGTCCACAGTGAAGGACTGTGCCACCATCTTTGCTCTCAGCACCATGACCAGCTCAGTCCAGGTAAACATCTGACTCTGATCATTACTGATTAGTTTGTCACTGTTGAGTTTTCTGACATGAATTTTGGTTTGGTAGATCTACAATCTCTCACAGAACATCCAGGAGGACGACCTGCAGCAGCTACAGGTCAGTCTGGGTTTGTGTTATTTTTCTTAACTTAAGAGATGAGTCAGTTTCATAAAAGCTTTTCAGAAAGAACAGCTTGTCTTACAGTCCCAACCTAATTTTACTATTTTTCCAGGTGTTTATTCCCACCTGGATCTTATTGTTGTAGGACTGCTGTAATAAAATAATAGCAGTGTGATGATTTTCCTGATTAAGTCACAATCCATGGGGACTGCACCGTTACCTGGCAACTCCAGCCGAGCTCAGCCCGTTACCTTGCAACCCAAACAAAGTTCCAGCATATTTTGTCTGCTGATTTTACCTCTGTCTGCACTGTACAATGGCTGCTGGAAAAGTCAAGAGCTTTGTTGTTGACTTACCATCCATAAACCAGTTGGTGCATTTTTGTTGCGCAGGAGGTGCCACTGCGCAGGAGGTGCCACTTCTGCCTTTCAAAGACGTGTAGTTGAATAATTGCGCTACTGTTTGCTGCCACTTTCACATGTGAGTTTAAGCGTTGAGTTGGGGGGCGTGGCCAGCAGCAGCTTATTTGGACTTAAAGTGACAGAGGCTCCAAAAACCAGAGAGTTCAGTTTGGTTTCAGCTGCTGGAACCAAAGTTCAGTCAGCTTTTCTCGCCAGTAATTTAGAATATCGTCAATAGAGTTAATTTATTTCAATGATTCAATTTAAAAAATGAAGCCCATTATAAACAGTAAACATTGATCCATGTCAGTGTTTCTGAAGATTGTGGCTTTTAGCTAAAGAAACCCCAGAATTTTCACATAATACCGTTTTTGGGTTTTCTTATAGCTTACAAACAGATTTTTATATTGGAGTGCTATTTATTGGCCGTATCGGAGCACATTACCGAAGCTAATTGTGACATTTTGTGTAATTTTGGTGTTTTCTCCTCTCAGCTGTTCACAGAATATGGCCGTCTGGCCATGGATGAAATCTTCCAGAAGCCGTTTCAGGTGACATGAATCACATTATCCAACATACGAACTAATGCTAGTGTGGTTATTGTTGTTAAATATAGACATGTTTTTTATTGCAACACTGTTCTTTTCATCCCGCAGTCGTTGATGTTTCTGGTCAGAGACTGGAGTTTCCCCTACGAATACAAGTACGGCTTCAAAGGTGGCAACGAGTTTCTGGAAAAACGGCTGCAGGTACCAGTTTAAAAGTTTTTAAAATGATTTTAAAAGTGCTGCAACATTTCTAGAATGCCATGTTTATATGTTCAGGTTAAGGAGGCTCAACATGAGGAGCTGCAGACTGTGAGGGAACACATTCACTCATGTTTCACCAAGATCTCCTGCTTCTTGTTGCCCCACCCCGGCCTCAAAGTTGCCACCCACCCAGCTTTCCGAGGGCAACTGAGCGGTGAGACTGGTTTAGCTTTGACTTTAATAGAAAAAATCCAAACTTTGCTGATTGTGCTGATGAGTTTTGATAAAAACTGGAAGTAAAGTCTCTAAAACTGTTGCCTTACTAAACAAAGATGAGTCGGCTGTAATGTTTACGAATCGTATCTATTTAAGTTTTTGTGAGGAAATCTACACTACAGACATTAACTATTATGCAAATCAATTAATAGCAAAATAAAATAACATGAGTGTAGTAATTTCCATTTGTTAAATAGATACTAACTTTTAATATTGTTGAAAAGCCGCCATTTTGAGAAATTCTGCAAACATTTAACACCCAGTAGGAAGTAGTTAGTTTGCACTACCTGCCCATTTTTTCTGTTTTCGCATCTTAACTGAATGATTATTAGTATTTTTTTAAATGCAATTTTGGTTACAGAGACTTTCTAATTATTTTTTTAAATATTGTTTTGTTTATTTTGGATGCTTAAAATGTCTAAAATGTTTTCCAGTTCTAGTGTTAATAATTCTTCATCCGCTGTAATAAAAACTGAATATATACTATATCGATTAGTTGTTTTAAATATGCATTATACATGTAATAAATGTATGATTACTTGGGTGGATAATGAGTTTTTGCATTATCTTTCATGTTGTAAGTATTTTTTGCACACAATAACCAAATAACAAAACATTTAATTTGTTTCCAGATGTTGCCGTTGAATTCAAAACGCAGCTGCAGGCTCTGATTCCCAAACTGCTGCATCCAGACAACCTGGCTGAGAAGGAAATAAACGGAAACAAAGTGACCTGCAGAGGCCTGCTGGAGTTCTTCAAGGTGAAATCCCCCGGTTCTCTGCAGTTCTGCTGAAGCCCGCTGTGTTTTTCTTACTCCGACCTGCTTTGCTTTCCAGGCTTACATTAAAATCTACCAAGGAGAAGATTTGCCTCAGCCAAAGACGATGCTCATGGTACGTGTCGACATGTTGGCAGGGTTGGTTTTCTGCTGGAAATCCTTGAAAATGTCTGAATTTCAATTAGGTTTTCAAGTTCTTGATTTCTCTGGCGAGTCCTTTGAAGTCAAACTGCACAGTTTGGCAATAAATCTAATGTTTGATTAAAAACCTAAATTTGCAAAATGTTTACACTTGAAACCAGATATTTTCATACACCTAATACTTGTTCTCACTGTCTGAAGTTAAATCAAACTAAACTTTTCTTATTTTTGTTAGAATTACAAAAAATATTTCTACTTGCTAAATGCCAGGAAACCTTTCGAGAATATTTTTTATAGATTGTTTTTTTTGTGACTTTTATTATGTTTTAGTGTTTAAAAATCATTTAAAAGCTCAAGATTTGGTTAGATTGTTTCAATTTATGTAACATTTATTATTCCTAGTGGATCTGCTCAATCTGATATTTGATTGTCTGGATGCAGCAGTTTGGGAATCAGAGCCTGCAGCTGCGTTTTGAATTCAACGGCAACATCTGGAAACAAATTTTTAATATTTGATTAAAAGTCTAATTTTGCTAAACATTAGTTGAAACCAACTATACAGTTTGGTAATAAATATAATGTTTGATTAAAAACCAAAATTTGAAAAATGTTATTTATTGAAATCAGACATTTTCAAACACCTTATAAACATTTTTTATAACTTTCTCAAACCTGTCAGAAGTTCAGGATGTGTGTAAGAAAAACATTTCAACACATAAAATTTAATTACTGTTTCAGTTTTCTGTGTCCCTGCTGTAGGAATGTAGAAAACTATCTTTCTTACTTAACTTATATTGTTTTTATCTTCAAAGTTTGGTGCAAAAAAGTTTGATTTCTTACCTTAAAATGCTTGAATTTTGCTGTTGGAAAAGTGTACAATGTTATGGAGCAGAACAGGCCTCTCAGTTTGAAGTATTTTGTTATTTTCTTCACTATGAGCAACACATATGTTTATGATTTTACCAGGCCACAGCAGAAGCCAACAACCTGGCAGCCGTAGCAGCAGCTAAAGATCAATACCAGAAGAACATGGAGAGGGTGAGTTTTCTGCCATGCATGAACCACATCATGCATCTCTACGGTTCCGGTTATTTAGCATGTGTTTGTGTTTTTATCCCGCCTCAGATCTGTGGAGGAGATCTGCCGTATGTGTCTCCGGAGACGCTGGAGGAGAAGCATAACTTCTTCCACGGAGAAGCCATCCACCTGTTTGCAAACACAAAGAAGATGGGGGGACAGGAGTTTTGCAATCGCTACCAGGCTCAGCTGCATAAGGAGCTGGACGAGATGTGGCAGTCGCTTAGCAAGCAGAACGAGGTGAGACTTTATTCTGCATGAATCTGAAACCACTAAATGGAAAGTTTTATTTTTGAAGTACTTATCTAGTTTTATATTTTGTTTCCAAAGTGACTTTTACAGAGTGAAATTGACTTTTAATGTTTTTATTTTGGACTTTCCCTGTTTTCAACCTAAACATTTTTTTGAATTTTACTTTATCTAAGGGTGTTTTCACACCTGATTTAGTTTGATTTGGGATCAAAATTGCAGCATTTGTTGCATTTTCAGCTGCTGCGGTTCGCTTTCACACTGTACTGTGTCAAACTATCCAAACAACTTGTTCCCCTCCTCGCCTGTAGGGGTGCTGCACCAAGAACCACTGAAGGAAACAACTCAAAAACGTCAGAAGACACTGAGCACAACTTTCTTCTTTACAAAATGTAAACAAAGTGGAGTACCGTCAGATTTTACCCTCTGTTGGATTTCGTTTCTGTCTTTGGTAAAAAAAGAAACCATGAGCCATTTTTCCTGCCAGCGCTTGACGTGCGTTTGTTTTGTCATATTTACCCAGAATGCCCTGCGCCATAGTTCACTTTCTGGTTTTGAAAGTGAACTATATTTTTGAAAGTTATGAATTCAAACCACACCAGAGTTCACTCTTTTGGTCCACATTACTGTTTGATTACTTTCAGATCTCTGCAAACGAACCAGTTTGTTTCTACTCAAACAAACTGGAGTTTGATTAAATTGGACTGAATCCAACAACAGAGGCAGAAACAGCTGGAAACAGAAACTATCCCTCAAAATGACAGAAAACTTTAAAGACAATTTTCAATCTCATTTATACTCATTAGATGTAATTAGTAGAGAAGCATCCCCTTAACTTCAGTAATAAAAAACGCAGAAAACAAAAACTGGAATGAAAAAGCTGCCAAAGTCAAAATATCTCTAGAATCCATGAATAATTTTGATTTTGATTTGGTTTTGTTTCACAATGTGATGATTCCATATTTTCTTTGTTAAAAAGGCTAAGAACCTCTTCAGCGCCTTCCGGACTCCGGCGGTTCTCTTCGTGCTGATGTGCCTCCTCTACATCGTGTCGGGCGTGTTGCTCTTCGTCGGCCTGACGACCTTCGCCTTGGTGTGCGACTGCGGCCTGGGGCTGCTGATGGTCGCCATGTTGGTTTGGGCCTTCATACGCTACTCCGGCCAGTACCGGCCTGTGGGCGGAGCCATCGACCAGGCTGCCGGCGTCGTCCTAGAACAGGTTTTTATTTTATTATTTTTTGATTGATTTTTATTTAGAAAACATATTTATTTACAAATAAAAGACAAAGGAACATGATGTGACATATAAGTGTGGGGGTAGGTTGGTATCAAAACAAAAAGAAAAAAGTTGATATTACAGACATGACAAATTTATTATTTATTTATGATGACTTGGAAAAACGCTCAACATTAAACCAATTCAAAATAAAAAAAATGATTAAGTTTCATACACTTGAGTTAATAATGAGATTATTTAATGTATGACAAATTTATTTTGCAATTATCGAGAAAGAGGCAGATTGTTCTTCTTTTCCTGCTCTCTTTTAACTCATGTAGAGTCAGTGTTATAAGAGAATGTTTGTACATTAATGACAAAATTTGTTAAATCGAGTGAATAAACTGATTATTGATGAAGTCAAATTGATGTTGGAAGTATTTTAGCTGCAAATGCATCCTATGATCAAGCACACACACTAAAATAATGGTGTGTTGTTAACTTAAGGAATCAATAATGTGATTTCTTTCTGTTTATTTCTAGTTTTTTATATATTTCTATTATTGTATAAAATAAGTTTAAGTATTTAAATAAAAAATCTGCAGAATGTGCCAGGCTTTCATCAGAATAATTGATAGAATTGTTAGTTGGAGCCCTAATCTCCATCTTTGTTTCACTGTGTCTTTATAGATAAATAGATAGAAGGTAACATTTCATCAAATCCAATAAATGATCTTCTTTGTGTAATTTTTTTAAGGCTACGGAGATATTGAACAAATCGAGAGGCGCACCAGTGAGCGTCAAGAAGAAATCCAGCTAGAGTCCCAGGGTCTCTAATCCAGACAGACGGCACACAAACCCAAGCACACTTCTAGCACTAAAGCCTTATCATCATCATCATCCTCACTGGCCCTGGGTGACGACTGCCCCATCCTGACTCACCAGCATCAGACACAGCCTGTTAAAGTCCAGGAACATCCCAAAACAAAACCCTCTCTACAAGTTTACAGTTTGTCTTAACGTAAAGGTCAATGTTTACCTTCTCACCTCATGGAAACATGCAGTTTTTTAAGCCTTACTGAGCTGAGACGTGGGTCCACTTTGTAGTCCGTCTTAAAGATACTTCAAAATGCAGCTTTAAAGCTTTTACATAAACGCCTGCTTCTGTAGCTTCTTTTTTATTTTCTTCCATTCCTCATAGCCTCAAAAATATTCAGTTCTCCTTGTAGATCTGCCTTATAGATGTTACAAGCTAGCATTCCTTGGAAAGATAAACTAGCAGAAAACACCCTTTCTTGGGAGCTTCGTGTCACTGACACTAAGTTTTATTTTTATTTATTCTTTTGTCTGTTATACCCTGATGGAAACATGCTGGACACTACAGAGTAAACCAGACGCAGCTTTTTCAGTACAAGCTGAAAAAGAAAGACAGTTCTGGAATAATGAGGTCAAATCACCAGCATGCGAAAGCCAACGATCAGTCAGCCAAAGAGTTAGCTTTAAACGTCCTAATATAATGAAGTATACTTTTTTCTCTTCTACTTGTTGGTATAATTAATTACCTGAACAGAAAGCAACCACTGTCTTTAAATACAAAAACACAAAATAAAAATTCTGATTGTTGCAAATGTTATCATCTTTGCATCAAATGTCGTCAGTAATATTTATATTCACACAATGTAATCTGAGTTTTCAAGGAATACTGAGAAACGGCACTAGCATGTCTCTGTGATGGTATTTAAGCTTTTTCCTGAAGGTTTCTCACTCATAAAAACCGATGTATTTACAGCTCAACTGTCTGTGTGAAATGTTCTACATGTGGAGCAGAAGAATGAAACTGCATCTGCTGTTTGACTGATCAGTTTTGACTTTCAGTTCTCACGACTGGATTTACTTGGTTGTTTTTTGCAGTAAATCAAGGAATTTGGTGGCGGATTAAAGGGCTGCTATTATTTGCAACAATGTTCTCCATTCCTGAATAGATTAAGTCTTTTTTTTTAAGTATGATGTGATTAGAGAAGTGAAATGGAAAGCATTAGGTATTTTAAAAATATTCAGTGTAATGGGGGCCATAATGTGCACTTTAACACCTGAACATATTCCTTGTACACAAAGATTGAAACTAAGGCTTTATTCTTAGTAAATGCATGAAATTATATATGCAAGTCTGAAGTGTTCAGGGCCAAAAGTGACTATTGAGACGATTTTTCACCCTTGTGTGGTTCTTTGTGTTTCTTTTTTTGTTTTTGTCCACTAGAGGGAGCTTGTGGACGCCTTACAAGCAGTTATTTTTGCACTTTGCCTCCTCTTTGGTGCTTGTTGCACACAGCACATTCCAAATGTGGGAAACAAATGCATGCAATATTGTAGTAACGGCAAATGTAACAATCTCCTGCATTGATCTGATGACCATGACTTTGACATAATGCTGTTTTATAAAGAATAAACAGAGATTCACACAGTTCCTGCTGTTTTGTTAGGTTATATCTGACTTTATTTATGCTTCGTTTGGACAGAAGTCAAATACAAAAGTGTGAGTAACATAATTTAATCATATTTTGAGATTTATTTACATGTACTGATACTCTCACTGAACAAACAGTGGAGAAAATAGTAAAATTGACATCTTTGGGGGATTTTAAACATAATTAATTAGAATTTATTGTGGCAACAAGTCAGAAGTCTTCTAATAAACCCATAGAGAATTTCTTTTTTTTTTCTCTTTCTGACTTTCATGCTTTCTTTTTAATGTTGGAATTACAAAATATAATTGTTTGCTAAATTCAAATATGAGTGAGAGAATTTCACTATTCCCTTCAATTTCAGGGGTTTTCTTACACTAACTTTAAAATGAAAATAAAAAGCTAAAATGATAGGATAGGTCTAATAAACCTTTTATTATGTGCACCAAAATCAAGAAGCCAAAATGATTCACAGATCAAAAAGACAAAAAATGAAAAATAAATTTTTTTACCTACTTAACAATAAAATAAGATTTTTATTTCAATGATAAAAGCTGTCAATTTTTTTGTGTAAAATGGAGTTGTTAGTTATTGGACACCCAAAACGTAAAAGTACTCGTACGTCATAAAAAGAGTTTTCAAAACTAAAATCACAAAAAATTTGGATTTCTTTAAGTGCAAGCCAATTTTAATTTGACAAATAAAGCAGTCATTTTTGAGGGAAAGTGATGTGTAAAACTTAAACATTGTTTTGTTTGCCTAAGACAAAGGCATTCAGTTGGTAATTTATTCTGGAAAAAATAGTCCATTCTTTTGGCAACTCTTTCTCCTGAAACACCTGCTATTCTTTCCCAAGTTTTAATTCATCAAAATTTGCTTTTGAGAAACTCATTTGATAGATGCTATTTAAATTAAACAAACAAAAAAAAAATACACATTGTTATTAATGGACAAATACTTTTGTGTTGTCCCTGACATTTTCTGTTGAAATATTTGAATTTGTTGGCATAAATAAAAAGTAACCAACTGTCAGTTAGGGGCCGCAGAAAATCAGTCTGCGGACCACCAAAGGCCCCCGGGCCGTCTTTTGCACACCCCTGATTTATATGACTTAACCTTGTGTTGGCTTCAGTCGACTATTTTGTTACCAGATGTTCTCTTGGCCCACCGATTTTACTATTTTCAAGCTTAGTTGGCTAAAGGGATTCTATCGTGTTTTTATACGTTTCCACGCAGACAATGTATTCTGCTCAGGTCCCCTGGACGTTCAGGTGTTTGTATCCGCTCTACAAATATCTGAATTTCGTGAGTCATCCATGTTTCTCCCGGCTTCCTCCTCCTCCTCCTGCTCGGTATCCACTCTGCCTCTCCCTCCCTCCGCCATTCGATGCTCCACAAAAATCTCGTGCGGCAAATTTCGTGTCCCTTGTTTCCTTATATGGTGTTAGGCGCCGTTGCTCGGCCCTCCCCCTCCGCGCCGAGAGAGAGGCGCGTGCACCCGACCGCCGCTCCTCGTTCGATTTCCATATTTGGAAGTGAGTTAAACGAAAACCGCGCAAAGGGGAGGAGGAACGAATGGCGGCGGAGAATTTCCTCCCACTGCTAACATGCTATCCGCTTTCTAGCCTCGACTGGGTACAATGACAGGCTCATTATCTCGCCATTAATGAGATAATTAACTGCGCGTATTCATTTACAAGAGCAGTTATAATGCTGATTAAACCAACAGTTACTCACATAATTTATAGCGAGTAAAGCAAATAAATAAATGAAAAAATGGGGAGTACATGCTCACTACTACCACCAATCATAATAATGAGAATACATAAATTGACATTTTTACATTTACTAAAATAATTTACTACTTACCTGTCTAAGCAGTATGGGTTATATTTGCTTTATCACAAAGCCCGGGGAAATCATCAATTGATCAATCAATTAAGTTTAGCTGTAGAGCGCATTTTAGCAACAAGACAGTTCAAAGTATTTACATCATAAGAACACAAAAAGTGAAGAAAAAAAGAATATATAAAAACATGCAGCCACCAACTGAGAAACCAGAACAATCATTATATTTTATCGAGTGTTATTATTGAAATGTATTGAATTTAATTCATTTCAATTCAGTTTATTTATATAGCGCCAATTCACAGCAAATGTCATTTCGAGGCACTTTATATAAATATAATTATACAAATTAAATCGTACCATACATACATTTTGATTCATACTTAAACAGTACAGTAAGCTAAATTAAGTATTCAAAGTAGTTTAATTTTAGTAGGAAGTAATTTGTTGGCAAGACAGATGCACAAATAAAGATATTACAGGAATATACAAAAAAGCTGCAATAAACGAGCCACCACGGTACATGCGCTCACTCCACCTACGTGAAGCTGACACCCCACCTACGTCATAAAATCCAGCAGATAGTCTGATTGGTTAGTGCTCCGTTAGTGCAGGTTTGTGCCGTTAAAATTTTCGTTTGTGCAGCTTTGGTTTCCGAGATATTAAAAATTATTTTTTTAGGTCATCAGAGTTCACCATCCCCCCATATAGCTCCAAAACAAACCAAAGTGGGCTGGTTCGTTAGTGCTTCGTTAGTGCAGGTTTGTGCCGTTAAAATTGTCGTTTGTGCAGCTTTCGTTGTTGAGATATTAAAAGTTATAATTTTGGCCGATTACGTCACCATCCCCCCATACAGCTCCAAAACAAACCAAAGTGGGCTACTTTTTTAGTGCTCGGTTAGTGCAGGTTTGTGCCGTTAAAATTGTCGTTTGTGCAGCTTTCATTGTTGAGATATTAAAAGTTATTTTTTAGGTCATCAGAGTTCACCATCCCCCCATATAGCTCCAAAACAAACCAAAGTGGGCTACTTTTTTAGTGCTCGGTTAGTGCAGGTTTGTGCCGTAAAAATTTTCGTTTGTGCGGCTTTTATTGTTGAGATATTAAAAGTTATAATTTTGGCCGATTACGTAACCATCCCCCCATTACGCACCAAAACAAACCAAAGTGCGCTACTTCGTTAGTGCTCGGTTAGTGCAGGTTTGTGCTGTTAAAATTTTCGTTTGTGCAGCTTTCATTGTTGAGATATTAAAAGTTATAATTTTGGCCGATTACGTAACCATCCCCCCATATAGCTCCGGTACAAAAACCTACCAAAGTGGGCTACTTCCTTAGTGCTCCGTTTGTACAGGTTTGTAACTGGAATGTTGTGTGGACCACAATGTCACCCAAAGATTATATTATGCAAATGAGAATTTGAGATGACACTATTATTGTTATTCTTACTTTTTCTAAATAAACCAACGAAATCTTATTTTACTTTATTTGGTGGTTTCAGAGTGTAATATTCACTGAGTACATTCACCTAATTAGGGGACAATTAATTTCACCTGCTGCATGCTGTACTCCCTGTTTCATTTCCTCGCCAGTTGTCTTCCAGCAAATTCCTGTCTGTGGGTAAGTTTTGTTTTCGGTGTCGTTTTTATGCAATTGAGGTTATTAATTATTATAGAAAAGGTACTGTTTGCAAGAAATCATGGCATAATCAATACAGTTGCAGAAGAAAAATATCTCTGGTAATTTATTATATTTTTGTTATGCATGAACTTGCATACATGTGTGTTATGGTTTGCTTTTTACCCACCCAAATATCTGCATTGTGAGGCAATTGAGAAGTAGTGAACCATGGAAGTGGCTGGTTTTAAAATGCAATATAAGTTGACAGTCAAATAAGAAACTGTGTTGATTTGAACAATGAACTTTAACAATTGAAACAACAACAAACAGTGTATTGACAATTGGAAATTAATTTATCCTGTCTTGAATAGAAAACTTGCAAAAAAAAAAAAACTGATCAGAATGACAGGATGTTCCAGGAGCGACCCGGAGTGGAGTCCATGTAGCATGACACTATTTTCCTTTAGCCTAGTCTTCAAACTTTCTCCCCAAAATTTTTCTCTCACAAATTTGCTGTGTAACCCATGCCAGAAATCTTCGGAACAGAAATGTCTGGTAAAACAAATGGTACTTCCCTGTTCATTCCTTTGTTTAGGTGGCAGTATTGTGAAGAGCAGTGTTTTGACAGTGAACTATTGCACTGTGCATCGATTTGGTGGGCGCCAGACCTCAACTGTGTTTTTGTAAACATTGAACTAAGTAGATCTACCCTATGCAAGTATTTCTTCGGGGTCACACCATCTATAGCTATGGATTTCACCAGCTGCAACAGTGGGTTGTCACTGTCATTCATGACAACATTTTGAAATGCAGAGCTGTCACAGAAAGTACAGCATAAGCACTTACAAAAGGCATCAAAGGAGCAGGTGTTTAACACAGAGAGTGACAATATCCCAACTTTAACAGGCTGATGCATGTTTCCATTTTTCAATAGTCCTATTTTCACTCTTTTGGCCCCAGATGATGAATCTGCATGGAACCATTCAGTGCAGGAACTCGGGTATGAAGTCCTATTCCTCTTTTTGGGTGGAAGAAGTTGTCCTCTCCAGTTTTCAACCGCATTTTCATCTGCGGTGGAAAGGTTTCTGGTGGCTTCCGATTCCATTACATCACTAGAATCCATGTTTCTGCTACCTTCAGCATTGCGGGTAATTATGAATGCAGGGCTAGCTTCTGTAACTTCTGCTGATGCAACTTGTCCCTCCTCCTGTTTTGCTTTTTCAGAGTAAATCCGCATATTTCCTTCGATGAAGGAAAAATGCCGAGAAATGAAGTGATCAACTCGAATGGGTAAGTTCTCATGTTTGAAGAGGCCATGTTTTACATTTTTGAATTATGCTTCAACATTGGCTGAGCTTGCTGTGAGGCAGGTACTTTTGAAGAGGGGAACCATGATTACTGTTCACAGTGGTAAGTAACTTGCAAGTCTTATAATGTGTGGCATAATCTCAGGGAGGAAATTGATGTTATCCCTATCCCCATTAGATGCAGAGTGTGTCCTGCTCTCCTCACAAATGTTTGACACCCAGTCTCGTAGGTCAGTCTGGAAATCCATCAACTCTGATGCCTTTGCTGACCTCCATACAGCTGGCTCCATCCTATCCTCACACAACTCCTTTGAAATTTGTGCACAAAGGGTTCCTGACATGCATCTTTTGGGCTGGCCAGTGTGCAGGGAGATGTCAGCACCTTCGATGGAACACTGGAGCATTCTGTTGTCTGTTGGCTCTCTGTCGCATGTCATTGTAACATGGCCTTGACACTCTTTACAGAAGTCTTTGATATCAATGTACTTATTAGTGACAGTTGGATAAACTTTGCTCTTTGGAATACAAAAGTACATGTGTGTTTGAATTTTTTCCACACCAGATCATTGATATGAGTCCAAGTGCCAGGTTTTAAAATTGTGTAGTTCCTTTTGCCAGATGTTGAAAACTTGTTGTATTCAACTGTTTCAGGTATAAATTTAACCCATTCTTCAAATGGGTTAAATCTGAAAGTTGTCCAGAAGAAGTGGTGCCAGTCAAACTCTGTGTCCACAGGGCTTTCAGTATCACTTTCTTGAGGATTTATTTCCAATCTTGCCCAGATGTTGTGTCTGTTCATTTTTACAATAGTGTGTAGGCCTTTTGCAGACATTTTATTTTCCAACTGCTGACTTAGCTCTGTCCAGACAGCGGCAGCTGAAGTGGCTATATTACTGTTTTTGAGGATAGCCTCTTTTGACTTGCAGAGAACTGCAAAAACAGACTCTGTCTATGGCATGGCTGCCCATGCATACATTTTATGTCAGAAATTGTATTAAATGAAACTTGTGGGATTTAAAATATATTTACTAAATATTAAGTACATTACTTGGATGAACTTTGTTGAACCAATGAAGCTGCCATGCACTTCCAGTTTTACGAGGCATAAAAATTCATTTGCTCAAGCAACTAGCATGTTAGCTATAGATTTTTAAAAAATCTTTTTTAAATGCATAATCAGCAGACATCAACAATGTCAATATAATTGTTCAGATCACGTCTGAAACCAAAGCACAGCTGAACAGTCATACAACTTATACACATTACATAATGGTCATGGCTGCATGTCCTCTATTGACAGGATTCAATTATTGTGTAGAGAGCTATAGCTACTGGTGAAAAAAATTACTATCTAAAAAAATTTCTTAAAATGAGACATTTGTTCTTTTCTAAATTTTTATTGACGTTCAAAACAAAGGAAGGTACATTGTACAACAGTTGAAAATCTGCAGAACTTAACTTACATAATGACAAAATTTATCACTGCTTGCTTTGTGGTTATGTCCAGCGAAGGCCACAGTCATCAATTGAGGTGTAGTCAGTTGTCTAAAACAAAATTATGTAATATCTCACAAGGGACAGCGGCAAAACCTAGCACTTTGTTTTGGAGCAATATGGGGGGCTGGTGACGTCATCAGCCAAAATTATAACTGGTAATATCTCAACAACGAAAGCTGCACAAACAAAAATTTTAACGGCACAAACCTGCACTAACCGAGCACTAACAAACCAGCCCACTTTGGTCTGTTTTGGTGCGTAATGGGGGGATGGTTACGTAATCGGCCAAAATTATAACTTTTAATATCTCAACAATAAAAGCCGCACAAACGAAAATTTTTACGGCACAAACCTGCACTAACCGAGCACTAAAAAAGTAGCCCACTTTGGTTTGTTTTGGAGCTGTATGGGGGGATGGTGAACTCTGATGACCTAAAAAATAACTTTTAATATCTCAACAATGAAAGCTGCACAAACGACAATTTTAACGGCACAAACCTGCACTAACCGAGCACTAAAAAAGTAGCCCACTTTGGTTTGTTTTGGAGCTGTATGGGGGGATGGTGACGTCATCGGCCAAAATTATAACTTTTAATATCTCAACAATGAAAGCTGCACAAACGACAATTTTAACGGCACAAACCTGCACTAACCGAGCACTAAAAAAGTAGCCCACTTTGGTTTGTTTTGGAGCTATATGGGGGGATGGTTACGTAATCGGCCAAAATTATAACTTTTAATATCTCAACAACGAAAGCTGCACAAACGACAATTTTAACGGCACAAACCTGCACTAACGGAGCACCAACGAACCAGCCCACTTTGGTTTGTTTTGGAGCTATATGGGGGGATGGTGAACTCTGATGACCTAAAAAAATAATTTTTAATATCTCGGAAACCAAAGCTGCACAAACGAAAATTTTAACGGCACAAACCTGCACTAACGGAGCACTAACCAATCTGACTATCTGCTGGATTTTATGACGTAGGTGGGGTGTCAGCTTCACGTAGGTGCTCACTCCGGTTACGCCGCTACAGCCGGGAACGCGCTCCTAAGCGCGCTCCCGCAGTGTGTATATAGTCGTTTCGTCATCGGTCCATTCAATTTCTCCCAGACGCTGAACTGTTCACTGCTCTGACAATGGTAGGTGTTTTTTTTTTTTTTTTTTTTTTTTTTTTTTTTACTGCTCTATGTTGATTTTGTTCTCGTTTTAAACAACGTCGCGGCTCCCGTTCCCCATAATAGATATGTTTTGAAAGTACACGGTGTTTTCTTCTTTTAATAGGTCAGATTTGTGTTTACTTTTCTGGTGTTTTTGTTGGTTTAGCATCGGCTAACCGGCTGGCTGCCGCAGCAGCCACAGTTAGCAACCCAGAGGGTAAGCTAATGCTGCCCTGCTGGTTTAGCCGGTTATGCTTTCCCGATCAGTCACATGCGTTGTGATTTTTTTCCCCTTCAGTGAATAACCCCAGCAGGATACTTTCCTTCTGTCGTAACGGGGAAGATAAAGTACCAATTGCCCTGAAACTGGCGCCATTTCGGCTTTCTTGGTGCGTTTCGCAGGGAAAGGTGTGAGGTAACGGTCGCGGCGTTGCCATGACACTGCGCCGATGTTTTCACTGCATCGTGTTTCTGTTGTTTCACCTCCAGACTCGCCTCGCTGGCAGGTGCAGCGGCGCCTCATCTAGTTATAATCGTGGCGTTAGCATTCCTAGCTACTGGTATGACTGGCGCTAGCTGAGATTTATCCTTCTTTGTCTCTTCGCCGCCTCTGCACGCTCAGTTTCTGTCACCTCAGCGCTGCAGACGAAGCCAAACTGAGCCAATTTGTTTCTAAATAAAACATACGGAGTATTCCTTAACAATGCTGAATAAATAAGTGATATTTGACAGTGTGTATGTGGGTAGTTTTGCCTTATATAGCAAGCTAGCGCTCACATGTGCTGCGTTCATGGCCCCACCCTGAATTTGGTGCAAAGACCATTTTGTCTCCCACTGCTTTATAACGCCACTCTCATTTTTCCATGCTCTTTTGCTCGCTGTGGGCATATTTGTTTGCTCTTTTCTTCTGAAATGACGTCCAAAATAATCTAGGTTATGTAACATTAGAGTTAGCAGAGGCTAACGCAGACTGCCGCATCTTGTTTTGTTGCTGCGCATCCTGCCAGTAACATGAAGGCCCGCTACATCATTTTACCTAAATAGAGACGGCGATGTGTAATTCCTGCTGTATTAACGCGATCTAAAGTATGGAATTGAGATTTTACCTTATGGAGGTGGGAAGAGTATACAGAAATTTTACTCAAGTTAGGGTAGAAATACTTTGTAATAAATACTCCCAAACGTACTCCCCCTGCCCAAAATGTAACTAAATGTATCAAGTAACAAAAGTGTAAAAAACATGACTTATTTTTTTATTTTCTAGAAGATTTAGATCAGTTCTTATAATGATCAATTCACCACTCTAAATGTAAACAAAAGATTGACTCATTTCTGTCACCCACCAGTTAATTTACCACATCAGGCTTTGGGTGTAAATGTTTCATCATCTTTGGTTTCCAGTTTCCATCTGAGAACCCACAGCATTACACAAGTCTGTATATTACAGGGCCAATTACTGAATCTGTACAAAAAACAAGGAAAGATTGGTTTCTTGTGGAATAAAAACAAGTTAGAAAGATTGGTTTGGTCTTAGCTGCAACTAGGCTGGTTTTAACGACTATTGCGTCCCGCCAATTGGTCTGTAAATTCCTCAACCACACCTGATCCTATATTTTTGTTTCATTGTCCTTACAAAAGTAAATTGAAACCAATTAAAAATGAAATTGGCAGGTCAGACCTCTAAGCAAACTCAACCTGTAGGAAATTATGTTCAGTTTTTACCATTTCTCAGATTTAAAGGTTTTGTTTTTATTATATGAAGGGAAAACGTTCTAAATGTCAAAATTGTCACAATGTCTTTTGGCAGATCAGATGCCAGTCTGTCCTCTGATTGTAATAATATTGCAATTAACTTTGAAAATATAAACTACAACACACTTCTTCTTTTCAGTCAAAATGGGAAAAATAAAAAAAAAACAGGAAATCTGTATCCGTCTGGAAGAGCTTGACCTGCGAATCTAAGCAATGTGTGTTATTTTAGTTTCAATTCAGTTTTAATGCTTGAAAATCACTTTATACTTCTGAGTTTTTGTTGCAGATGCTTATAAACGCTGACTCATTTGAACTTGTTTCTCCCCTCTGAGTCTGGTATGAGCAGAAATGATGAAAATGCTCTGTGTTAAAGGTGTGAAGGCCTTGCTTTAACTCCAGCAGGTAATGAAGGCTTTGCACACTGGGAATGTGGATCCTGAACTTTGAATTGTGTAATAAATGGTTAAGATTAGATAAGCAGAGAGCAAAGTGAAGCTCTTTTGAACAAAGAAAAACTTCATGTTCACTTTTAAAAAAGGTTTTTTTTTTTTTAAACCTAGCAAAGCAGATAAATAAAAAGAGATTTAAACTAAATAAAATGCAAATTTTTGCATGTGGAAAATGTCAGTTTTATATTTAAGCTGTCTGATAGGAAGGTGGGATTCTTATGGATTCTTAACCCTTTAATGAAAAGTTCAGGAAATGGGGGAACATCTGCACCTGGATGATGTAATAAATATTAAGGAAGTGTTTACCTCTTAAGGTGTCTGCTGGTTAATGATTCCCACTACGAGCTTTTAACCCCCTGAGCACACAGATGCATGCTGCAGTCAGCTCCGCTCCGCTCCTGTCTTTCCTGGCCTACTTCCTCCTCTTTGTGTTTTTTCCACTGTTATGTTTGTCGTATCGGTTTGAGACGGCGGTTTCTCCACATGAAGTGGCTAAGGAGAGTCAGGAGACTTGACTGAGTGTCTTTATGGGCCGTTTGGGACTGATTTGGATTCGGTTTTTATAAACAGAGGCTTTATTGTTTGGGTGTTTAATTCCCGACTGCAGCCTCTCACACATGGCCATCTTTGCCGCAGGAATGCATGACACAAAGACACTTATGTAATGTTTTATACCTACCGGCTGACTGGGAGTCACAAACTTATTCAGATTTAGACATTAAATATTTTTATTTATTATTAATTATATTGATTAAGTTGCTTGTTTTTGTTTGTTTTAGGTTGCTTCTACCACACTATGTTTGTTTATGTCAGAGTTTGGTAGCAACTAGTTACATTTACTCTATTACATTTATTAGTTACTCTTTAAAAAGTTACTTTTATGAGTAATTTTATTATGAAGTATTTTTACTTTTACTTGAATAAGATTTCTGAATTTTCTACCCACTGAATGAAAAATAAACATGTTTTCATCAGACACAGACCTGCAGTTTTTGTGAAACTTTCATAAGTTTTTCTTTTTTATTATTATTGAAAGATTTGGGAAAATTAATTTTGCCTGATTTTATTATTTTTATGTTACTTATGAATTATGTCATTTGATTGTCATTTTCATCCTTAAAATACAAACATTTTGCTTCATCCGATGACGTAAATTTTAAATATTAAATGATTGATAATTCGATCAGTTATTCTGTCCTTTTTTTACTTGGGTGATTCTTTGGTACTTTTGCTTGAGTACATGTTGCGTCTCTCCTCTGGAGTATTGTTTGGGTTTGGGTCTATCTTGGCGCTAGCTCTACTAACTGCTGTCGGCCGTTCGTGGCCACACCTTTTTCTGCTCCCGTCTGTCTTATCAGTCGCCGCCGTTGGGAGGATTCGTGTCGCGCGTGACGGTCACATGTCGCCCTCTCAGGTTCCTCGGCTCCGTCGCCTCTGCTCAGTCACAGCTGGCAAACGTAAACCTGCAGCAAACGCTTTAATCAGCACAACTTGGTTTCTATTTTCAAAAAGTTATAGAGCGTCTGTGTATAAATTAAGAGGATGTTTCTTCAAACTCACCAGGTTTCAGGTTTTCTTCAACAAAATATAAAATTTAGCATTTTTAAGGAGTTAAACATAATATTTCCTGTTTAAAACAAAATAAATGCTTCAGGTTCCTTGATTGCAATAGTTTTATCTCCAACAGTAACATCATTTAATCATATTTTTGAATTTACTGATATTATTTCATGCTTTTGCAAAACATTGTTGTAGAAAATGTTTTTACAATTTTTTGTATTTATTATACTTTACATTTAAAATTTATTGAGACAAAGATACATCAAAATTCTTGTGACGTTCTTCACTGTAAATAATAAGCAATAGAGTAAATGGGTAATTTAAAAAACACATTTTCCATATTTTATAATCAGAAGACAATAACAAATTTGTTGGACAACAAATTGTCCCGGAAGTTATTACAATAAGTGATAATATTGTTTTTTCCAAGTATTCGTGTAATTAAAATAATAATAATAATGCAGGAATACATTCTCAAATATGAATAAACTTTAAATTAAAATGACTATTTATTTATTTTAAATGTCCAAAATAAATAAAAAAACAGAAATGACAAATAAAATGAATTATGAATTCTCTGTAAACAAAATTATCCTTCAAAAAAAGCCCCAGACTGAAGACGTTTGTCATTATTTTTGGTATAAAGAGAGGAATCCTTCTGATCTATCATTTGATCAGTTAATTGATTGGGTCGGGCCCGGCTCCGGTTAAGGTGTTTTCTGTTGACGCAGGCCTCCGGTGTGAAAGTCACGGATGAAGTGATCGCCATCTTCAACGACATGAAGGTCCGCAAGGCTCAGGCGAATGAGGACGAGAAGAGGAAGAGGAAGAAGGCCATCCTCTTCTGCCTCAGCAAGGACCTGAAGAACATCGTTCTGGACGAGGGCAAAGAAATCCTGCTGGGTGACATCGGCAACACCGTCAAGGACCCGTACCAGGACTTTGTGAAGATGCTGCCGCCTGACGACTGCCGCTACGCCCTGTACGACGCCACCTACGAGACCAAAGAGACGAAGAAGGAGGACTTGGTCTTCATCTTCTGGTGAGGATCGTTGTTGCTGAACTATTCTCAGAGAATCGTGGCGATGGATTTAAACTTTTCCTCCTCTTCCTCAGGGCACCGGACAGCGCTCCGCTGAAGAGTAAGATGATCTACGCCAGCTCTAAAGACGCCATCAAGAGGAAATTTGAAGGTGAGCAGCGCGCGACGGGAACTTTATTCGGACGGTTTCCAGGATTTTCTGGATTTTCTTCCTTTAAACATGTTTGGTTGGTTTGGGATTTTGAATTCATGATGATCCAAGTCGATTCCTGTGTTTATCCAACATTTGCTCTACTTCAGTCCATCTGGGTAACGGCATCAAGCCAGCTGAAGGTTTAAAAACCGTCAAAATGTTTCTGTCTGAAGTTTAAAGTTCTTGTTTTTAGATGCCAGAGACAGAGCGGGGTTTTCTAGAGATGTGGGGCAAAATCATTTGTAGCTGTGATGATGAGGATGATGAGGATGATTCAATCTAGAGGTGCAGGGAAAAAAAGTCGACACTATCAAGAATTGCAATTCTTAGTTCTGGGAATTATGAATAGATTCATTTACTCCTTTTACTAATTTAAAATGGCTGAAATTTGTCCTGTAGGATTGACTGGTCATTTTGTTTTTAAATATCTTGAGAATCAATAACTGTATTTTTTAATCACAGAGATATTAGTCAGAATAATCAGGTGAAAACCTGGCCTCTCATTAAATATTCCCAGTTTTTGACGGGTCAGTCTATTTTTTATTTTTCTCCAGGCATCAAGCATGAGTGGCAGGTGAACGGTTTGGAGGACCTGAAGGAGCGACGCACGCTGGCGGAGAAGCTGGGCGGCTCGTCGGTAGTCACCCTGGAAGGATCTCCTATATAAACAAGCCTCTCCTCCTCCTCCTCCCGCGGCTTCGGTCGAAGCCTCTCAGACACATCTGTTGGGTTTAGCTGTTCATTCCAGTCGGGTTGGAGAAAACGGGGCAAAAGGAGAACCAGCGTCATTTGTGGGACTCCTGGGGAGGGCGACCTGGGGTGGGTTTGGGGTCAAGTGACAAAGAAAAACACAAAAAAACACAAACAGGCAGACTGTTCCAGTTCATGCAACATAAGGATTATGAACAAAACACACCTAAAGATACTAATGATGAAGGATGGTGATGAAGACGATGACATTTAAATGCACTTATTCACGTTTCTGGACAGGGTTTTGTTCTTTCCACTTGAAATATTTCAGCGAAAGGGACAGTTCTTAAAATCATGAAAACTATTCCAACTACATTTTATTTTATTTTTTTGCCAAACTTCTAGTTAGGTTTTGTGTGTAGTTGACACTAGGCGTAGTATGAACTAATTCACTCTTGTTTGCACAAGACGGATGAAAACCTCTGGGGGAAACACGGTTAAATATGTTTTTGTCATTCTGTTTGGTTTTTGGGTTGTTTTTGGTTTTGTTGTTTTTATGCAATCCCTAAAACTTGAGTGATTCCGTTTTATTTCCTGTTGTGTCGGAGAACTCGGCATTCGATGTAGTGAACATAACATTCCTTGTACTTGTTAAAAAAGGTTTCCTCGTTTTAAAAAGCTTTGTGGTGTTGTTGAAGGTTTGACGCGGAGCGACGTGTAAATGAAGGACAAGCAAACTGAAGCGAAGGGTGGATGTTTTGTATCGTCTCCTTATCTCTAATAAAAGCACTAAACTACTGACTTCTTCTGCTTTTTGGTTCTTTTAAACTGGATATCAGTTACTTAATTTTTTAAAATATATTTTCTATTTGTGCTGCATAAACTGACAAAAGATATTTTAAGTGTTTTGGAAAAATCCATCCATTATTTATTAATCTAGCAATCAGTTTGGTTATCGGCCAGTCATTTTATAATTTGTTTTCAATACCATCTGTATTGTTTCTCTGTCCATCCAGTTCATAAATTGGTTTGTCCTCCCATTTATCCGTCGTCTTAAACTACACGCGCATTTTTAATACAGAAGGGAAAACGACATTTTTCAGTTTGAAAAATGTAAAATTTAGTTTGAGATTAATCCCAGAAATTATAGAAAAAGAAAATATCTGAGTTTCAAAAGTTTTGAAACTGAGGTATTCTTGTTTCTTCTAGAAAATAATATTTTTCTATATCTGTAACTGCAACTAATTATTTTAGTATTTGAAATATTGATTTATTCTGATTAGTTGGATTGAATTCTCTATAATTTTTTTACTGAACTAAAGTCATAATAGAAAAACATTTAAAAAATACAAATTACATTTTTTAAATAAAGTAGAATACATTAACAGATGCAAATAAACATTTTTTATTGCCTAAAACTCAGTAATGTTGCATTCTTTTAGAGAACACCTGATCATAAAAGATGCATTTGAATGTCAAAAATATTCTAACATCAACATGGAAAAATACAATTCAAGGCTAATCTGTGTATATGTTTGGATTAATCAATGAAATTATAGAAAAGGTAGTTCTTAAATCATTCTATTGTATAATTTCATCTGGGTAAAGCTAAAGTTATGCCACTTGAGGAGTTTTGGGTAGAACATATTTACAAAAGTTATTTTTTGAATCTTTAATGTAAATGTTTTATTGTTTTTTTTTTTTTGCCATTTTGCCTTAATTACTGTTCTGACTACATTCTTGGTCTTTCTTTTCTTTTTGTACTCCAGTTAATGATTGATTACAATAATTAGCTGACAATTATTTTAATAATCAATTCACTATTAATCGTTTCAGTCCTATTTATTCACTTTACCTACTGAGGTCAATATATTTTCTGCTGTTTTCACATTCGTCCTTCCATCTCTGAATATTAATATTTCTGTTTGTACATACATACAAGAAGAGTATCGGTGGTAAAAAGTGTGTTAATTCTTTAAAGAGCAGCAATTTTAATCGATTAATCTGCAACATCAATTAGGCTCATTCACAGTTGAGAGTTGCAGTACTTATTGTGGCCACATGGGGGCAGTCGAACTCCTCTTTACACCAAAAGGACTTCACACAAACAATTAAAACTCTGTTTATTAAAATATCTCAAGCATTCGTGAAAAAATAAAATTAACATTCTGTCCTAACATTCAGTCAACTATGAGAAGTCTAAAGTGTCCGCCAAAATGATAGGAAGCAGTTTTATTGTTTATTTGCTCTTCAGATGCGTGCAGGAGGAGCTGTGTTATAAATGGAGAAATGCCAAAACCACCAAAGCGGGATGCAGATGAAAGTCGAAGGGAGATTATAATTTATCCTCGGTAGATTACAGTGATCGACAGCGGGACGGCTGCTGCGCCAGGAGAAAGTGTTTTTTTCTTCTTGGGGAGGTTCAGCTATTATTGTGGAAACATTGACATAAATCTGACCGCAGGCAAAAATCAGAGCTGTGATCTCACTGGCAGATTTATTTAACGGGCGCAGAGGTTACCAATTAAACACAGGAGAGGGAACATGGAGCCAAATGTAGATTTTTTTTCCCTGATGCAAAGAAAGACCTACATGGAAATATTTCTGTTGCACTCAGATTTTTATAAGGTGCGTTTGTAAAGTTACATTGTCAAACCTTAACAGCAATAATCTGGGTTATTTGATCTAAGAGGGGAAAAAAAGGGTTAATGTTTTCACCATGATAATCATTCATTAATAAATGTCAGTTTCAAACTAAATATTAGCACACTGAATATTTAGCTTACTGCTAGCTAAATACAAACTAAGTATTTAGCCAGCACATTTACAAACGTATTTGCCAATTTCCCTCTGAGATTTGTAAAGTATCTTCGTTCATTCATTCAAATACTTGGTTTGAAACTTGGTATTTAGTTACAGCACAAAATAGTTTGCAGTAAATTAAGCATTTAGTTAGCAAGCTATTTAGTTTGAAGTCAAATCTTTAGTTGGCAAGCTACATATTTAGTTAACTAAATATTTATCTCCAAGCTATATGCTTAGCTTGAAGCTGAGTGTTTAGCTTAACTACATATTTAGTTAGCAAGCCAAGTATTTAGTTTTAAGTCAATTATAAATATTTTTAGCTAGAAAGTTAAATATTTAGCTTCAAAGTATTTAGTTAGCAAGACAAATAATTAATTTTAAGTCTTACATGAGGAAGCTAAGTGTTTTAAAGTATTTAGCTCACAAATTAAATATGTGAAGCTAAATATGTAGCTTGCTAGCTACTGATATTCGAAGTATATAACTTCGAATAATCGAATAGTTTTATAACAGGGTAAATAAAACAAATGTATTGCTGTCAAGTTTTTCTGTAACTTTGCTGACTTCGCCCCAGGGATGGTTTGTGCAGCAGCTAAACTAAAAGTGACCCTGTATTGTCTCAGTCCTGCCTGCAGTCCAGTCGGTTCCCATGAACCCAGTAGCAGATCTGGGCGAACTTCAGCGGCGTAATGCGGACAGCCACGTTGTAATCCCGGTTCTCTCCGTCGATCTCCAGCCACTGGTGTCCAGAGAAAATCCCGATCACCTTCCTCTCCCAGCGCTCCAGCGCGTCGTCCCACACCCGGCCGTAGACCCCGGAGCCGCTGGCCCCGGGCCGCGCGTCGCAGTGCTGGTAGATCAGGTCGCTGGACTCCTCCTCCACCGGACAGAACCGGTACACCAGCTCCCCCGGACGGTCGCTGTCGAACCCGGAGAAGTGAATGCGGTTCCCTGCCAGGTCGTCCGAAGAGGGCGCAACAGAGAGCCGCATGAAGGGGCGCCGGTGGGGCCACCGCAGCTCCAAAAGGGCGTAGTCAAAGTCCATGCTGACCTCATGCGGGCCCTGGATCCAGCCCTTCGGCACCCGGGTGCGCTTCACCCGAACCCAGCGGACCAGCGGCTTCTTGTTGGGAATCAACCCGGCTTTGGTGCCATTTACGGACGGAGGAATCAGGAAGCCCACCCTCAACTTCCGGGCTCCATGAACGTAATCCTTCCCGTCATGCACGCAGTGGGCCGCGGTGAGCACGTGCTGCTGGGACACCAGGACGCCCGTGCATCCGGTGGAGATGCGCACCGCCGTGGAGAAGGGATAATCCATCAGGAAGTCGTCACCCTGGATGTTAAAACGCCCGTCCGCCCCGTAGATCTGCCGCTTCATCCTGCGCTTCAATCGTCTCCTCCACGCGGGCGCGTGAGTCGGATGAAGAGCAGCATCATCATCCTCCACCTCCACCGTGGTCAGGGTGCGGAAGCCGTCCGCGTACAGCGTCTCGAAGGCCAGTTTGTCCGTCATTTGCTCCTCCTGCTCGGCTCGGTGGAAGCAGCTGGAGTTGCAGCGGGTGGTGAAGTCCAGCTGGGCCTCGGCGCTGAAGCGCGAGCGGGTCAGAGGTGTCGGTGCGTGGGGGACCAGGGTGGGCACGAGCACGGGTTGGTGGTGGGGAGGCTGGAGGAGAGAGAGGGTGAAGGGGAGGAGGTGATGGAGGAGCAGGTGAGTTGAGATGGTGATCTGAGGCGTCATGGTGGAAAACACTGGAAAGATTCACAAAATGATCATTTAAAGGGGCAGTGTTGTATTTTCTGAACACATATTGACATTTTATAGCATAGTCAAGTTAATGTTGCCTTCAGTTGTATATACATATAATTTAACACCTTCAAACTGGACTCTTTAAGAAACTCCTTCTCTTTCCGACACTCAACCTTTAGTACATGTCATCACAACGTTTCTCCATAAACCCTTCAAGAACAAGTCAGGGTTTCCCCCGGTAAACTTACTAAGCCTGGAGGTTGAGGCGTGAGGGCAGTCACTTATTCTGGGCTTTTGGATTAAGAAATGTTTAAAGTTGACAGGAAATTTGAAAATATCACTTGATAATTATTTTATTAGAAGATTAATACATGAATACTGACTATAAAGTCTTTAAAATGAAAACATAAAAAAAAAAAAGTTAAATAAATATGCAATGCTAAGCCTGGTGGGGGCCCAAGTAAAGCCTGGTAACCCGCCAGACTTATAATACACTGGGGGAAACCCTGCAAGTAACTTATATAATAAGCTCAGCAGATGCACAGTTCCACCAGGTGTTTGCTAATTGCTGCTGCCACTAGTCTGCAGGAGCTGAGTTGGGCAACTTTGGGAAGGGGAGCCCTTTGAGAGCCCTACTTGGTAAAAGCAAGCGTTTAGGCACTCCCAAATGGTCTCTATTATCAAAAGATTTCTCAAACATGTACAAAAGAATAAAGGCAACAATCCAGGTATTTTTGATGAGGGAATAACATAAACCTCAACAAAGTTTATTTGACATAATACTGCTCCTTTTAGCCTTATTAACAGAGAGTTGAGTGGAAAGAAAAAAATATAAAAAAACCAATTTAGAAGTTTGAGGGAAATTTACAAGGTGTGCATCTGTCCTGGTAAAAGTGATCACCTTGATCTTTTCCATGTTTTATGAGTTAAAACCACAAATTTGTAAATAATTTTATGTGATTGTGATGCTTTTTGTTTTCTGACCACTTTACTTTGGTTATAATTAAAATAATACTGTAATTATTCTAAGAATTGCACAATCAGGCTCTGATGCATCTTAAAAACTGATGTTTTTTATTGTAACATGACAAAATCTGAATCATTTAAAGCGATTTTTTTCTACACAATTAAGGGCTGGATAATAAATCAATAACAATACATTCTGTGATAGATGATCAATATCCAGAGATAATACATCTCATAGTTTAGTCAATATTCAATACATAGTTTCCACAAGTCTGAACCAGAAGTTATATGGAGCACTGAGCCGCCATCTTTGTAGCCAAGTGCAGCTTCAACACCAGCAAAAATAAAGAACATTTAAAAGAAGTTGTAATATATTTTTATTGGTTAGAAGTTGGATACGAATGAGGCAAGAGCTAGTGGCTTGTTTGTTGTTGTCAGAGCAACTCCTATGACAACAATAAGCAAGCCAGATTCTCTGCATCGTGCGGGTCGGTCCCAACAGCAGAGAAAATGTGTTTCTGTCACACATTGGTCAAGAGTGTCAATATACTTTCTTTTTGTTGATCTCGAAGCCATGCTTCATCTCGGCTCTGTGCTGCATTTGCCTACCAAGATGGCGGTTGAGACTTTTGAGATATGTACTGACTGAACTTCAACCCAGAACTGCACAGAATTCTGGGAGATGTAGGGAGAGAAATGACTTTAGCCACCTTTTCACAGGCAGCTTAGCAAAATTGGTGGCATCAACTCACTCTTTGGTTACCTAGCAACCCACTCACTCTTTGGTTACCTAGCAACCCACTCACTCTTTGGTTACCTAGCAACAACCTGCTGAGTAGCAGCAGTTTCAGGTTTCACCACTGTGCCTCATATTGGCTTGAAAGTAAAAGAAGATCATGTTTTTTAATATTTCAGATATTTGAAACAGAAAAACAATAATCAATAATTATTGATTTTGACTCAGCCATGTTGTCCAGCCCTAATTGCTAAACTTCTGCAAGTAGTTGCAGCTCAGTGTTGCAATCCGGGCCTGAAGTTGGAGTGCGGAGACAACAATAACCCTTTTGTTCCCTCACTATAGATTACCAGGATAATAATAGGATTTCACCCGATGGAAGCAAACAAGCGTTTTAATGTCTGTTTGGCTCAACAAGCAATGAACAAATTCCAGAGAAAGGCCTGTAATAAAAAGCCGGCCAGGTAAAAAGGTTGCCATTCATTAACAGCGAGGCTTTCAGAGCAGATTAACAGAGAAAGGAGACACTGGATCCCCGCTGTGGATCCCTGGGCTCGCATGGCAGGACTATAGCAGGTGTGCAGAAAAGTGAAAAGCAGCAAGTCGAGGCAGGGCGGCAACACAGATCATTACTCCTGAAACAAGACAGGGTGGGGCACGTCCACACACCTACGAGCTGCCACACACAAGCAGACAAGAAGAAAAAAGAAATGCAGATTTTCTTTTTTCTTTCAGGTATGAAGCTGATTTCTTTCGCTTTTGAACTGGCAGAAAAGTTGTCTTCCTTAGATTTTTACATTTACATGCTGATTCTATTCAAATGTTTTGATAAAACATGGAGCAAAAAAAATAGAGAAAAACATTGGTTGGGGTTAAATTTGTGTCATAAAGATGAAAATGTGAAATTCATCTGAAGCTCAGTTTGGCTATGAATGCAAAATAAACAACAGCAATTAGTTGTATTCTTCACGTATGAGTTTTTTTAATTTTGAAAGAAGCAACCAGGTTCTGACTTGCAGCAGAAAACTTGAAGCTGATTCTGTTTGTAAGAAAATTGTTTTATTTTGATGCCTACCTGCTGATCAGAGGCTGTGGATCGGTTCACATCCCGGTCAGGTTTTCCTCTCCATCAGGTTCATTTCTCCAGGGTTCCCTCATTATATCCGCAGGTAAGTTTGTCCTCTTCCTCTCTTGTATTCCTACTCTCTCCTTTTCTTTATTCTGAGCGCAAATGCAGCGCCAGGTGCGCAGTGAATGTGCGGAGCTGCTCTGCAGTCTGTGCGGTTCAGTGACTAATGCGCGTCTGCAGGATCCGCTCTGAACACAGGCGGGTTTACCCTGACCCAGACCCTCCTCATGGTCCTAGCGCCCCTCTTTCACGTTCGACCCGTCAGTGTCCACCTGGAAAAGAAAATATTCAAATATTTAATCCAAGCTCATATTTATTGCGATAACTTGACAGAACTGATATTAATTAAATAAATGGGACCCCAGGATTTGACCTTGGGGTTCTCCAAATGTGACTTTTGATTTTTCTATTGTTGAAACAAATGTCATACATTTGCTCCTGATATCCAAGTATTTTTATATTTATTTTCTGTTACAACCAACTCAAGTGAATTTTATTGGGATTTATGGCGTAAAATAAAATAAGTGGTTTATTTTGTTGTTGTTTTTTAGCAAATATTCTCACATAAGTTCAGTTTAGTCTGAATCATTTATTTTCCTTAATAAATCATTTTAAAAATAGGTTACGTCAAGGACTTTTAACCTCAATGTTTATTAAAAATCCCCAAAATATTCCAGGCAGATTAAGATTTTACATAATTTATATTCAACCAAGAAACTCACAAAATACCAAAAACTAACTTAAAGTCAATTTAAAAGAATTACAAAAAATGTTTTGTACTTTTTAAAAGAAAAACTTAATGTGAAGACCAGTTCACTTTTATCAATAATCTTTGGCTAAATATTTGTTGGCATCTCACCAATCAAACCAGATTCTTCTTGTGTTTTAATGGTTTTACTTCCTAATCTTTTTCTTCTCCCACAGATTTATTGTCTGGACTCTGACTCCATCCAGGCAGATTAAACTTGCTGTAAAACAAAAATATTAATTAAAATCTAAATAGAGAACATTATTACAGTTTTTGAAATCACTATTTGTGTTTCCTCTAAAGCTTCAAGCACTGATTTGACATGTTTACTTGTGGAAATGTGCCTTTACTTGTACATAGGAAGCGTTGATGCAGAGAGAGTTTCACATTCGCATGACTCAGTAACAGATTATATATATTTGTGATAACAGGTCTTTGGCATTTGCTTTGATAGCCAACAGCTACACCCAAGCAAGAAAAATCTTGTTTCTGGCACGACGGCGCTTCAATTATGGCTTCTGCCTGCAGCTTTGATAGATTCACGTTAAAGACCGACTGCAGCAGCTCAGAGTGATCTGAACTGCAGCCTGCAGGCAGAGGAGTGCTGCGGCACGTCTGTTGCAGCTCTCACCCCGTCCTTTGACCTTTAGTCACCTGAGGTTTGGTTGGTCCGTTCCTCTGCAGAGTCACAAGTAAGAGAAGAATTACTCTAAAAAAAGATTCAGCTTTGATTTGGTTTTCTATTGTTTTGTTTCTTATATTGCAGAGTTTTGTAAACATATTCTGTCCTAATTTAAAGAAAAAAAAAACCCACAGAAACATGTAAAGATCAGCAGTTCAATGAAACTTCACCAGTCGCAGCAACACGAGCCCTGGACTTGGTGTTGCAGAAAATATTGAACATTTATTAAAGAAAGAAAGTATTTATACTCAAGTACAGAGTGAATGTATAATTATAATATTTGATTTAATTTGTGAAAAAGGTGTGATCAGATAGAAATGTAAACATTTGGCCCATTCTGGTATTTTTACAAATGAAAGAAAAAGCTAATTAAGGCAGAGAGGAAGCAAAAAAAAAAATCAAACACGTTTTTTTTAACTATAAAGAAATGTTAAAAAGTTGAACTTTCAAGTCAAAATTTTTCACAACACAAAGCTACAAAAAAATTACACAAAGAAAATTATGTATGTTAGTGTAAACGTATAAAGATGGATGGACAGATGGACGGTTGGATGGACCCAGGGATGGATGGATGGACGGACATCCATCCATCTGTCCATCCAGTTGAACCACTGAATGGATGCAAAGATTGACGAGATGTTTGCAGTTCGTCATCGTGTAGAAAGCTCATATATCCCATCTGTCTCCTGTCGAGCAGTTCCTTGTCAAACTCATGTTTCAAGGTTCATTCTTGGTTCACTTTTCATAAGAGCCACCTGTGGAACATAAAAAAAAGGGTCTTACACCCATTAAATAAACATCTGTTGGTAATATTTCTTTCATTTCCGAAGCGATTTGTTCTGCTTGTCAGTCTTAATTTGAATGTTCAGGCTTTACCTGCTCAGTTTTGTCAGGGGTCACTGGCGAGAGAGCAGAAGCGAGCTCCCAGTGTGCATTGGTGGTGTGGAAGTGTAAACAAAAGATTTGAGAGGAAGCTGATCTCAAATCACATGGTGGTGGAATGTGATACGGTGTAATTATAACACCATTAAGGCAATGAATAGAGAAGAAAACAAGCTTTTCTTACCAGTTTAGCTCCTAAAAGTCTAAAGGAGGATGTTACTTTAATATACTTATTCTCAAAGTAATATTGAAATCTGTAGTGAGATGTCATTTTAGTTCACGGTCACGATGAAGGCAAGGATGTTATGTATCCAAAGCTAATGGTTAAGCTAACGGTTTAGCTGTTAGCTTAACCATTAGGTTACATTGTTCTCAGAGCCGGGTTGATTCAAGAATAAATTTCCACCATTTAAACAGTTAAAAAATAAAAATGTACCCACCTTCACTTTCCTTTGTTTAAACCAGTGTCCATTGCGCTAACTGTTAGCTTACATCTTGAATATCTTGAATTCATAGCCAATTTAGCATTGGCTATGAATTCAATCTAAATGTTGAATTCATAGCCAATGCTAAATTTACAGTTTGATACTAAATTTACAGTAAACCAGTTCACAAGTTTGAGATCTTCTACTTCTCCAACAATTCTTTTTCTCACACGGGCCAGTTGCTCTTTGGGGCCCCCTGGTGGTGAGGACAGCCTGAGCAGAGCCGCTTAACTTGCACATGCCTTGGCCAGGCTTGGGTTTTGATGGAGTCCATGCTTTCAAGTCACTTAGACGAAATTATATTGCATTTTCTTTTCTTCACAATTGCAGATTTATTTTTATTTTAATTGTGAGTCACAGAAAACTCACCAAAGCCATTCAGCATTTTGGACCTTAGATGAACAATGAAGAGTTACACTTATGAAGATGAAGAAAACAGACTCATTTGGGCGCTTATGTCAGAGCAGATTCCCACTTGATCCCAAAATGCACTTATTTTGCACATCTGAGGCTGTAAATCTGCCTCGCTGTCGTGCCTCTGGTACCAAAAATGATAGAAAATCAACCCAACTGAGAACATATTGGCTCCAGATGAAAGGAAATTCCTGGACCAAGAGATGATCTTATGACACGGATACACTTCTCCTCCGGTTCGATGGCATATTTTCCCCCAGTGCTCTGCAGATCAAAAATGCCACGTTATAAACTATTTGATGTGACTCCTGGTAGAACCGGGGTTCTGTTCGCCATCTTTCACTCCATCAGGTTGACAAATGTTAGAAAGTTTATGACAGAACCAAAACACATTCAGAAATAGCCGAGGACAGACTGAACTTCCACAGGAATGTGAGTAAATGCTACTGCAAAGGTGTTTTGTTTGCTGAATTCTCTGATTGTTCGAGACATGTGGAAAATAATTTGCCGGGAGAGGAAAATGTTAGCGCTACCATGACTCCTGTGTCTTTCCCACAGCAATGCATCCTGATGCGATCCATGTGTCGGGTTTGCTGCTCATCCAGGGGAGTGAGAGCACTGCCATTAATAAAGAGAGGGATCAAAACACCATTCAAGAGCAGATCGATTCAGCAGTTTAGTCACAGTTTGGTCACAATCGCTTATTTTCCACCATAATGGAGCCTCATGTTACAAAATGGCTGAAAGATCAGCCACATTTTAACCTGCAGAGGTTTTTCAAAAGAGGTCACCAATTTGACATATTGGTGGATAAAAAAAAGTGTTTGTGATTCTGTACAATGTCTATACTCTGTATTTTTATTTCAATTAGTAATTGCACAAAAATGTATCAGAAGACTAAGAAACTAAAGAGAAACAATAATATGATTGTTCAGGGCCAGAGAGCAGAAAACAAGAGTTATGAATTCGAAGGCTTTCGCAGAATGGAGACAAACCATTTACTTTAAAAAAATGACAATAGTAATAATGTTCAAAGACACTGGTAATAAACTTAACACTATTTCCTACCAACAACCACACTATTTGAAAGATAAACCCTAAGCTGGTTAAGCCTTTTTCCAAAAGTTAAATATAAAAAATGCTGGTTCTATGATTAAACCAAGACACAGCAGTTCGATTTCTATTTTTAGATGTTAGAAGAAAGAAAATTTCCTTGAATTCTCTAGTGAAAAAAAATATGAAAAGCATAATTAAATAGCTACTATGCAGAAATCGCCCCAAACACAGAAACACTGAAAAAACAAGTCACTTTCAAGTAAAGTTAACTTTATTAGTATGACACATTTCAGCAACAAGGCAGTTCAAAGTGCTTTACAACAGAAAAACATGACTCACCATTTGTGAAACAAGCATGAAACATGTTTCAGCAGCTTTGCAGTTTTCTGGAAGTTTTTTCCAGATGAGAAGAGCATAAAATCTGAATCTTGTTTCTCCATTTTTGGTTCTGGTTGTGTGGTGTCGAGCAGACCAGATCCAGATCCACATTTATTACCTAACACAGGCATTTGGAGTCTGCAAACACATGAGTGATGCAAACTCCACAACATTAATGCAACATTAAAACGCTACAAACAAAAAAAGGTTGCAATCACAGAACATGGGAGCAAATGCCTACAATTAACAAGACAAATGCAAACCAAAAATACTGCAACCATAGAAAAGAAGCAAAACGGGAAAATCAGCTGCTAATATGAAAAGATGCAAACTTGCTCCACAACATGGAGGTGCGGCATTTTTCTGTTTTTATGTGTTTTGTGTGTTTTCAGTTTGCATCCTTCACATGTTTTATCACCTATGGATTTGAGCAAAAATCAAATCTTATTTTTGTTTTAAGGACTTTGAAGGACTGATCCATGCCTTCATTACCACTCGTCTGGATTATTGGAATTCTTTATATAGTGGCATGGTTAAATCACAGATTCATCGACTTCAAATGATCCAGAATGCAGCGGCACGGCTTCTTACAGGAACCAGGAAGCACGACCATATCAGCTTTTACTTACAGTCCCTCGGACCCGACTAAGGGAAGGAGATCGGGCTTTTTCTGTTGTTGCTCCTAATTTATGGAACAATTTGCCTTTTCAGATTAGATCTGCTAACAGCCTGGATCATTTTAAATCGCTTCTCAAAACTCATTTTTATTCGTTGGCTTTTAACTGAAGCAATTTTTTGATATTCTGTTTTATCTACTTGTGTTACTGTTGTTCCTGTGCAGCACTTTGGTGCAGTTTTATACCTGTTTTAAAGTGCTATATAAATAAATTTGACATTGACATTTGACATTGACATGTTTGCTCTGAGTTTTGCTGTTTACTGTCCATCATCAAGGACAAAGGATTTCCAAAATGGCTGCCAACACTTGGGGTCAGTCTGGTCTTCAGTCAATAACAAATCTGATGATCAATATGTTGCATTTGAGGTCAGACTCTGGACATGATCTTGGTGTTTCAACCCAGAAGAAACGAAACACAGACCTAAAAAGCATCTATTTTGTTTTCTTCACGCTAACTCCATCTTGTTTGTGGAGAAGTGGCCCAGGGGAAACAATGGGCTACACTTTGAGACAAATCATCATCAAAATCCGTTTAGTCTTTTAACGAGAGTACTAAATTGTGAAGCATTTTTCTCCTCCTATCAAGATTTATAGCTTAAAATCCAACCGAGCTGCGTCTGGGTAGAGTTTGTCTATTTGAGCCTTGTTGAGTTTTCGGCTGTAAATCTTAATTTGAGGCAGAAAATGCAGATGGCTTTGCCTCTGTTTTATCCTCCAGGATTAGACCACACTTTGTTTTCACAATTAGAAGCCAAAAGGTTAGCAGACTGGCATATTTCTTTCCTGAGAGACGCTTTAATAATTCTCATCTGTCTTCTGTTTGCAGCTATCTCACTGATCATAAGTGATTTCATGGTGCCAGTTTGTGGATGGCATTCCTTTTAAATGAGACTCAGTGGCTTTCCACAAAAGCAGATGAAAAAATACCAAATTAAGCTTGTGGTGAACAGCCAACCACAGCAGAGAATAGTAATTCAATGATGGTTACATTGAACTGCATCCCTGAAGGTTCCTCCTGCTCCAACCCAACCCCCCTCAATGGCACCACTTTCACTGGCCCATATCCTTTCTTTTTTCAAGATTATCCCTTTAATAAAGCCCTCTGAAGAAACAGCTGCCATGTTCATTAACATCTGACCACTTCTCAGAGAGCTGTCTAATTACTCTGTCAGTGGAAGGACGAATGGAGGAAAACAAATTATGGAAACTGGAAATGTTTGACTTTCCACATATGAGTATCTGGATTCCAGATGAACAAGTTCAACAAGAGACTGTACATAGCATAAAACTTACACAGGGTGGGTTCAGTGGCAATATATATGTTTATTATATTACCAAAAGTATTTGCTTACCCATCCAAATTATCGGCATCAGGTGTTCCAGTCACTTCCATGGCTACAGGTGTATAAAATGAAGCACCGAGGCATGCAGACTTTTCACAAAGAACGGCTCAGTGAATTTCAGCGTGGAACTGTGATGGGATGCAACCTGTGCAACAAATCCAGTCATTAAAACTTCCTCTCTCCTAAATATTCCACAGTCAACTGTCAGATGTATTATCAGAAAATGGAAGTGTTTGGGAACGACAGCGGAGCGCGGTTAGCAGATCCAGAAACGCACAGTGCCAGGAGGTCGGCAACTTTCTGCGAAGTCAATCACTAGGGACCTCCAAACTTCATTTCAGATCAGTTCAAGAACAGAGAGCTTCATGGGTGTCCATGGTGGAGCAGCTGCATCCAAGCCAAACATCACCAAGTGCAATGCAAAGCGTTGGGTGCAGTGGTGTAAAGTCAGCCGCCACTGGACTGTAGAGCAGTGGAGGCCCGTTCTCTGGAGTGTTGAATCTGATGGAGGAGTCTGAGTTCGATGGTCGTCTGACCACATTGTGCCAAGTGTAAAGCTTGGGGGCGTTATGGTGTGGGCTTGTTTTTCCAGAGCTGGGCTTCGCCCCTTAGTTTCAGTGAAAGGAACTATGGATGCTTCAGCATCTTAAGACAATTTGGACAATTCCATTCTCCAAACTTTGTGGGAACAGTTTGTAGCTGGCCACTTTCCTCTTCCAAAGAGGAAAGTGTGCTCTGGTGCACAGCCTTTATGGAGTCATGCACCAGAGCATGACTACTTGACTGGCCTGCACAGAGTCCTGACCTCAACCCGATAAAACTCCTTTGGGAAGAATTACTGAGAGAACAATCCTTCTCGTCCAACATCAGTATGTGACCTCACAAATGTGAATCTGATGGAATGGACAAAAATCCCCATAATCCCTAAACCTGGTGGACAGCCTTCCTAGAAGAGTTGAAGCTGGTAAATCTGCAAACGGTAAAACGTCATATTGAACCCCATGGATTAAAAAAGGGATGTAACTCACCCTCATATGTGAGCCAAGGCAGGAGAGCGAATACTTTATATATATGTATGTATGTCATGTTAGCTCTGTGCTCTTGGGGCCCCCTGGTGGTGTGGGGGTCCTTCAGTCTTATATACCTTGGGCTGTTAATTCAGCAGGACATGATCAGAGGCACTCCTTAATAGCTTAGAAAGAAGCAGCCTAGTCAAAGTCTGGACTCAAAGCTGATTGAGGCTGAGCAGGTTGTCTGAAAATAATCCCAAGTGACTAAATGAAGACAGCTGGGCTAAACTGCGGTTCACCATTAGACATCCAAAAATGTTTTAGGGCAGCTTTTAGAAGCTTTTTTCTGTTCGTAACTTACAGCTTTTTGTATTTACTCAGCATATCTGAGTTTGAGTAAAACTTTGTTTGATGTGAAACTCTTTCTCGGATCTCAACTGGTGTCATTTTCATGGCAGCAGTCGGACCAGTGATGAAGACCTTTTACACCTGCTGTGGAGGCCCTGTGGCTGTTTCTCAAAGCAATTTAGCAATTCATTAACAGGATCACAGCGTTTTTCTCTGCTCTCTTTAATCGGATAATTGGCTTGAGATTCAAACGAGCCATTTTTGGTTTTGAAGAGCTGGAACGAATCTCTCAGAACCACCCGGTAGGTCTTGACCTTCTCTGCTGGAGCCTTTCTGTCACTTCAGGCTGAACTTTTCACAGAGCAGCTCAAAGAATGTCCCTTTCTCCTCTCCAGCTTCAGCTGCAGTGTTTTATGTCCCCCTTTTCTATCCAGATACATTTATTGCTTCTTTCCTTTTATTTTTTTCCATCCAAGACATCTGATCCAATCTGTCTGTCCTCAGTTTTTCCTCATCTTTGGGTCAAAGCAGCATTTTTTCAGTTTTTGCTCGACAAAGTGCTTCACATGTGTCAGGAATTATCTGTGATGAATACTTCCTTCTTCTGGTGGGTAGTTTCCCCTTTCCGCCGCTGCTCCCTGGTCCTCCTGCAGGTCCTCCTGGGTATGTTTTCAGCATAACTTCCCTTCAGCATGATGTCATATTAGTTTGGCTTCATGAGCTGTGAGAGGACAAGGGGGGGAAAAAGGAGGGAAAGCACGGTTTGCAAAAACATGAACTCAGGAATGCAAACTGAGTACGATGAAGTCCATCAGGAAAGAGGAGGGGAGTCTTTCCGTATCTTTAACCAGTCAGGGCAGGAAATCAGAGGGAGTCTTCTGCAGGAGTTGGGAGGCATCCCAAACTGTTTGCTGTTCTTGGAGCTTCTTCCACAATGCTGAAATGATGAGAGTTTCTTTAGAAGAAAATTATCCCACTTCACTTCTAATGAAATCATTCTCACAACTGTCAGTTTGCACCAGCCAGATGTTGATCACACATCTACGTTTGCAATTTCTCTGCTCAGTTTAGCTGAAGAAAACAGGGTGTATTCTAGTATTAATTTCATTATATTACTGCATCTTTTACCCAAACTCGGCAGATTTTGATTCTGACGTCAGACCTTGACTCTTAAACACTTTGGTCCAAAAGAGAAATTACAGCAAAAGCAGTTAAACGCCCTCTGAGTTTCCCACATTTGATCAAGTTACAGCCATAAATTTAAATGCACTCCTCTGGGACTTTATGTGAAAGGTACAAATAACTTCGAAGTGAAAGAAAATGTAAAAGGCTCCTAAATAAAATTCAGTGTGAACAATTACTTCCAGAGTGAACCGTGAATTTTAGGGCGTTCCCAGACCTGATAGTGCAGGAGACCCTGTTCAATTGGGGTTTGACCAAAATTGCGACATTTGTTGCACTTTCAGCTGAAGCCGTTCAGTTTCTCACGAGTCAAACAAACCAAACCCTTTGAAAAACTTGTTCCCCTCCTCACCTGTGGTGGCGCGGCATCAAGAACCATTGAAGGAAACGACATTAAAATCTCAGAAGAAGACAATGAACGGAACTTCCTTCTTCACTAAATCTCAAAAATGGAATGGCTTCGTATGTTAGAAGTTGTAGGATTTCACTTTTGTCGTTGGTAAAAAAGCCACAAACCTTTTCTCCTGTTAGTGCTCGACTCTCATGTTTGTTTTGGTTATATTTACCCAGGATGCCTTGCACTGTAGTCCGATTCCTGCTTTTGGAGCGGACTCCGGTCCACTCACTTCCACATACGGATTCGAACTGAACCAGAGTTCACTTTGATTGAACAGAGACCGAGACCAAAAACAAACTCCAAAGTTTGTTTCTTTGGTCTGCATCAGTTATGTATTCATACCAAAGCAGGAAACGGACAACAGCACAAAGCATTCTGGGTAAATGCAGCCAAAACAAACGAGCAGGTCTAGCGCTAGCAGGAGAAATTAAATCAAATTTCATTTCTCTCTTTGGTAAAGAGAAATCCTGCAACCGCTGAAATTTGATGCTACTCCATATTTTTGTTTACATTTTGTGAAGAAGGAAGTTGCGCTCATGTGTTCTTCAGAAGTTTTCCTGTTGTTTCCTTCAGTGGTTCTTGAGGCAGCGCCCCCGCAGGCGAGGAGGAGAACAGGTTTTTCAAAAGATTTGGTTCATTTGACACAGTGCAGTGAGAAAGCGAACCAAACCAGCTGACAATGTAAGAAATGTTGAAATTTTGGTTCACAATCGAACCGAGTCTACGGACTGTCAGGTTTAAAAACTACAACAGCATATAAGGGCAATTGTAGAAAGAAAAAAGGAGTAAATTTCTGCCAGAAAAATAAAAAAGATTATATCAATCTCAGAAATGTCCTAATCTTTTCTTTAGATGCATCCCATAACCAAAAAAAATGGATCAAACCAATAAACTCAGAGATTTTGAGGGTAATCTCAACGTTTCTTTGTTTTTCCAGATAATTTCTGAACAAGTTTTGTGTTTGAAATATGACAAAATGTGGGGAAGTCCAACAGGTGTCAATATTTAAAGCAAATCCATCCCGTCTCTTTGTGATCTTACCACTCAACCTTCCTGCTAGATGAAAATATTAGAGCTGAAATATTTGTTAAAAACTCCTGAATGACAAGCAGCAGAGTCTGGGTTGAATATTTGGGATACTTAAATGAAAACCAGGAGGGAAGCATTCCTCTGGGAATGCTGGGAATCTCAAGAGACATCTGAGACGGTTCAGAAATCTCCCACTGTTTCTGAATCTGGACTGGAGATGGAAAAGGATTCAGATCGGTGGAGCAGAAGGACAAATCTGCTGAAAGGACTCGGTAAACAGCTTAAATATTTACAGTCTGGGAGCGAACATTCCTGCTGACACTCCTCTGTGTCAACGTCTGCTGCTGTGAATGAGGCAGAAAAGCTTCAGGAATGACTTCAGCTCCTCGTTCCGGTGTTTCGGCTGCACTGCTCCTCTGATTGGGAAAAATACATAATTTAGCTAAAAGATTGAAAAAATATCTCCAGTTTAAATAAATGTCATTGTGTAAAAGTTTAGAAAATCATGAAGAGGTCCGATAGTCCACTGAATCTCAACTGAACGTACATCGGTCCTCTGGACTGTCCTATCCAGGAACAAAGGTAAGAAAGACACCTGATTGTTGGAGGATTGTTTGTGTCCACGTTTATCCAGCGGACGCAATAAGAAACACTTTTTACAGCCAGAGTTACATTCAAAAGCATGTTAATAGTCCAGTTATACGGATACAGGTGTAGGGTTTTGATCAGAAGTGTATTTATTTCATTTTTCTCATTATTTTTATTGATTGCCCTTCACCTCAGAGAAATGTTGGAAGCCATTATGTTGCTGTCTAATTCAGTGGACATTTATTGCTGAAACCTGATCTGCAGACAGACAGAGACTGTTACTGTTTCAGTGAGCAGCCAGCGATCTGCTGATAGCTCTCTTGTTCTGGGAGCCAAGATCTGAATGTTCCTCTCGCCTCTTCAGCCTGGAGAAAAGAAATCCTGTTTCTGCAGATTTATGTTTGAGTCGCGGAATCACACCAGGAGAAACTGGGGCTGTCAGCCAACGTTGAGCTGTGGCTCTTTTGTGATGAATGACTCACAAAACTGTTTGTATATGAGTCTCGGCAGCAGGCTCTGTGAAGTGTGGCAAAGATCTCTACACATTTTTACTTTAATTCATCTTCCATAATGGAAAGTTTTACAGATTATTGAGCTGATTTTATTTAGAAAAAGGACAAGTGATTCAACAGGAGTGGTATTTTCCTTAGATATCTATGAAAATAGATAATTTGCCTTCTTTTTAAAGGGCAACCTATTTTGCACGTTTTTGTTCTTCCATTTTCATTTCTACTTAAAAAACACCCAGTCATTTTTTCCGGTTTTTGGTATCTGGAATGAACTGTGTCAAAAACCTTCAAAGTGTTGAGACACATTTTACAGACACTGTGCCATCACCTAGCAACGCCAGCCAACCCCAGTTTGTTACCTAGCAACGCCAGCTGAGTTCCAGCATGTTTGGTCAGCTGGTTTTACCACTGTATGCTCTGTACAACGGCTGTTGGAAAAGACAAATGTTTTGTTGACTTACCACCCAGAAAATATTTGCTGCATTCCTGTTGGTTGTGCAGGAGGCTCCGCCTCTGCTTTTCAAAGATGCATGGCTGTTTAATTGCACGTCTGTTTGCAGCCATTTTCACATGTGAGGGTAAATGTTGAGTTGGGAGGTGTGTCTAAGATTGCCTCCTATTAGGACCAGGTTAAGAAAAAAAATGTAATAAAAGAAAAAAACGACATAATATTACAAGAATAAAGTCATAGTGTTACAAGAATGACTCAAAAGTAAGTTGAAATGATACATGAATAAATATTCTACATAATATTAGTAGAGTGACAAATACCTCAAATTCTAGCTAATATTTTCCATTAGTCGTGCACCGAGTGCAGCTTACACATTTTTGAAAAAGTTGCTAAATATAGCGACAAAGTTGCTACGTTGGCTAAGTGGATAAAATTTGTTTCCAGTTTAAGAATCGGTTGATTGCTGATCTCCCAAAATTAAGTTGGTGCTACCTTATTTTCTATTTTAAAATTTTAATTTGTCTGTGATGATTTTAGTCTTAATTAAAAGTGAAAATTTTTAATTTTTCACTTAAACCAATAATGTTTTAAGGTTCACTTAAACCCAAAACGGTTTAAGTGAACCATAAACCCTAAATGGTTTAAGTCAAACCATTCATGGTTTAAGTGAACAATAAACCCTAAATGGTTTAACCATAAACCGTAAATGCTGCCAGATTTCTTGAATTTCAGCGGGTCGTGGCACAAAACCAATCCAGGTGCCACAAATGGCCCTTGGACCTCATTTTTGACACCGCAGATTTTGTTGTCACGTGAAACTCATCATAGTTTGTGGTTGCAATGGGACAAGTTGTGACAAAAATCAAGGGATGTGGACAGCTTTGTAAGGTCTTGTGTGCATATGTTTTGATTTCTGGATTTAATCCCTTGAATTAAAGCCGATCCGAGTTGCTGTTGTTCACAGCTGATTGCCACTCATGCGATCCAGCTGCAGCTGTAACAAACCGATCTGCTGCCAGATGGGGACACTTTGTTCTTATCAGTTAACATGCAGCATTAATTTGCTGACAATGCTCTCCTACAAAACGAAACAGCAGCTAAACATGATCACAGAGAGGATCAGAAAGCAGACACTTCCGAGGCAATTTCCCAAACAGCCTCAACATGAATGGAAAGACTCAACATTTTTCCTTCATAACAGATTTAAAGCCAGATTTCTCTGCAGAAACACAAAATCTTACTAAGTGTCTTGGCCTAATTTCTAATCCAAATATCTTGAAATACAACAAAAATAACTTAGAAGTAACTTGTCAACAAAATATGGACTCCATGCATGTTATTGCTTATATCTGGAGATTTTGCGCATTCGCACAAAGCTGTAGGGAAGTAAGACCTGTAAGTGTTACATTGACAATGTAACAGCTAAAACCAATGCTAGTCATTGTCTGCCAGTCATTGTCTGCTAGTCACTGCCTGCTAGTCATTGTCTACTAGTCAATGTCTGATAGTCATTGTCTGCTAGTCAATGTCTACTAGTCATTGTCTACTAGTCTTTGTCTGCTAGTCATTGTCTGCTAGTCAATGTCTGCTAGTCATTGTCTGCTAGTCTTTGTCTGCTAGTCATTGTCTGCTAGTCAATGTCTGCTAGTCTTTGTCTGCTAGTCATTGTCTGCTAGTCAATGTCTACTAGTCATTGTCTGCTAGTCATTGTCTGCTAGTCAATGTCTACTAGTCATTGTCTGCTAGTCATTGTCTGCTAGTCAATGTCTACTAGTCATTGTCTGCTAGTCATTGTCTGCTAGCCAATGTCTGCTAGTCATTGTCTACTAGTCATTGTCTACTAGTCAATGTCTGCTAGTCATTGTCTGCTAGTCTTTGTCTGCTAGTCATTGTCTGCTAGTCAATGTCTACTAGTCTTGTCTGCTAGTCATTGTCTACTAGTCATTGTCTGCTAGTCATTGTCTGCTAGTCATTGTCTACTAGTCAATGTCTACTAGTCAATGTCTACTAGTCATTGTCTGGTAGTCATTGTCTGCTAGTCATTGTCTGCTAGTCAATGTCTGCTAGTCATTGTCTACTAGTCATTGTCTGCTAGTCATTGTCTACTAGTCATTGTCTACTAGTCAATGTCTGCTAGTCAATGTCTGCTAGTCATTGTCTGCTAGTCTTTGTCTGCTAGTCATTGTCTGCTAGTCATTGTCTTCTAGTCATTGTCTGCTAGTCTTTGTCTGCTAGTCATTGTCTGCTAGTCAATGTCTGCTAGTCATTGTCTACTAGTCATTGTCTACTAGTCATTGTCTTCTAGTCATTGTCTGCTAGTCATTGTCTACTAGTCATTGTCTGCTAGTCATTGTCTGCTAGTCAATGTCTGCTAGTCATTGTCTACTAGTCATTGTCTACTAGTCAATGTCTACTAGTCATTGTCTGCTAGTCAATGTCTACTAGTCATTGTCTACTAGTCTTTGTCTGCTAGTCATTGTCTGCTAGTCAATGTCTGCTAGTCATTGTCTGCTAGTCTTTGTCTGCTAGTCATTGTCTGCTAGTCAATGTCTGCTAGTCATTGTCTACTAGTCATTGTCTACTTGTCTTTGTCTGCTACTCATTGTCTGCTAGTCAATGTCTGCTAGTCATTGTCTACTAGTCATTGTCTGCTAGTCATTGTCTACTAGTCATTGTCTACTAGTCATTGTCTGCTAGTCATTGTCTGCTAGTCATTGTCTGCTAGTCATTGTCTACTAGTCATTGTCTACTAGTCAATGTCTACTAGTCTTTGTCTGCTAGTCATTGTCTGCTAGTCAATGTCTACTAGTCATTGTCTGCTAGTCATTGTCTACTAGTCATTGTCTACTAGTCAATGTCTGCTAGTCAATGTCTGCTAGTCATTGTCTGCTAGTCTTTGTCTGCTAGTCATTGTCTACTAGTCATTGTCTACTAGTCAATGTCTACTAGTCTTTGTCTGCTAGTCATTGTCTGCTAGTCAATGTCTACTAGTCATTGTCTGCTAGTCATTGTCTACTAGTCATTGTCTACTAGTCAATGTCTGCTAGTCAATGTCTGCTAGTCATTGTCTGCTAGTCTTTGTCTGCTAGTCATGTCTGCTAGTCAATGTCTGCTAGTCATTGTCTGCTAGTCATTGTCTGCTAGTCATTGTCTACTAGTCATTGTCTGCTAGTCATTGTCTGCTAGTCATTGTCTACTAGTCATTGTCTGGTAGTCATTGTCTGCTAGTCAATGTCTACTAGTCATTGTCTGCTAGTCATTGTCTGCTAGTCAATGTCTACTAGTCATTGTCTGCTAGTCATTGTCTGCTAGTCAATGTCTACTAGTCAATGTCTACTAGTCATTGTCTGCTAGTCAATGTCTACTAGTCATTGTCTGCTAGTCATTGTCTGCTAGTCATTGTCTACTAGTCATTGTCTGCTAGTCAATGTCTACTAGTCATTGTCTGCTAGTCATTGTCTACTAGTCATTGTCTGGTAGTCATTGTCTGCTAGTCAATTTCTGCTAGTCATTGTCTGCTAGTCATTGTCTGCTAGTCATTGTTTGCTAGTCTTTGTCTGCTAGTCATTGTCTACTAGTCATTGTCTACTAGTCAATGTCTACTAGTCATTGTCTGCTAGTCATTGTCTGCTAGTCAATGTCTACTAGTCATTGTCTGCTAGTCATTGTCTACTAGTCATTGTCTACTAGTCAATGTCTACTAGTCTTTGTCTGCTAGTCATTGTCTGCTAGTCAATGTCTACTAGTCATTGTCTGCTAGTCATTGTCTACTAGTCATTGTCTACTAGTCAATGTCTGCTAGTCAATGTCTGCTAGTCATTGTCTGCTAGTCATTGTCTACTAGTCAATTTCTGCTAGTCATTGTCTGCTAGTCAATGTCTGCTAGTCATTGTCTACTAGTCAATGTCTGCTAGTCAATGTCTGCTAGTCAATGTCTGCTAGTCATTGTCTGCTAGTCATTGTCTACTAGTCAATTTCTGCTAGTCAATGTCTGCTAGTCATTGTCTGCTAGTCATTGTCTACTAGTCAATTTCTGCTAGTCATTGTCTGCTAGTCAATGTCTGCTAGTCATTGTCTACTAGTCAATGTCTGCTAGTCAATGTCTGCTAGTCAATGTCTGCTAGTCATTGTCTACTAGTCATTGTCTGCTAGTCAATGTCTACTAGTCAATGTCTGCTAGTCATTGTCTGCTAGTCATTGTCTACTAGTCATTGTCTGCTAGTCAATGTCTACTAGTCAATGTCTGCTAGTCATTGTCTGCTAGTCATTGTCTACTAGTCAATGTCTGCTAGTCAATGTCTGCTAGTCATTGTCTGCTAGTCAATGTCTGCTAGTCAATGTCTGCTAGTCAATGTCTGCTAGTCATTGTCTACTAGTCATTGTCTGCTAGTCAATGTCTACTAGTCAATGTCTGCTAGTCATTGTCTGCTAGTCATTGTCTACTAGTCATTGTCTGCTAGTCAATGTCTACTAGTCAATGTCTGCTAGTCATTGTCTGCTAGTCATTGTCTACTAGTCAATGTCTGCTAGTCAATGTCTGCTAGTCATTGTCTACTAGTCAATTTCTGCTAGTCAATGTCTGCTAGTCAATGTCTGCTAGTCATTGTCTGCTAGTCATTGTCTACTAGTCAATGTCTGATAGTCATTGTCTGCTAGTCAATGTCTGCTAGTCATTGTCTACTAGTCATTGTCTGCTAGTCATTGTCTGCTAGTCATTGTCTGTTAGCTGCAGTAGGGAATGGGGCAGGATCTGATGCACGTCACTCCTCAAGAGGAGCCAATAATTCATTAATATTGATGAAAATGTATTTGTTCTATTGGCAGATTATTTATTTTATAACAAGAATGTTATTAGTGAAATAATCTGCCAGTGGAATAAGTACATTTTACTAAAAACAAGCTCCTATATTTTGCAGAATTTAGTTTTGTTTTGTTAAGAAATCTACTAGAAACTGGAGAAAAATTCTTGATCAGATTTTGTGTTTTTGCAGTGCGCTCACCTTCTGTTCAATATTTGTTTTTCTGTCTTTATGTTTCAGAAACCCAATGATTTTGTCTTTCTGGATCGGACGTGGCTTCTTTCTCTGCATTCTTTCCCTCATCAGGAATTCACTGAGGTTTGGCCGTTTTTTCTCTCTTTCTTTCTGGAGCCGTTCCCAGTTCTTCTGTGAATAGGAGGCCAAGCGATTCTTGTCCCTGCGAGCTCTGAACTCTGAACCACAGACTTGGCTGTCCCAGTGCTCAGGGCTACTCAACAATCACTGTTTAATCCTTTAAACATTTCACTCATACAAACAAAGCACTGGATTTCAACGGGGCTCTGAATGCGACACAGAATAACAATGTGTATGCAGATCAGACACTGGCTTTGCTTTATGCTCCTCCATTCAGCTGAGGACAGATTGATGAAGCTCATAATTGGATTCCAGCGTGGCACATTTCTACTCATAGCTAAGATGGAGCTTATTGTTTCTGTCCAACGCTTAATCTGCGCCTGATTGTGGTCTATAAATTCAACAGACTGGACATGCAATGGAGATTTATAACTCCTAAAGAGGCATCAGAGGACTGACAAAGCATTCCTGGGACAAGAGCTTCATTGTAAAGTAATCCGAAGGTTACCCACCGCCACACAAACAAAAGACCTGGGAATTTTCTGTTGATCACAAAATGATCGTCTGTTTGTAATAACAAAGGGAAAAAAAGAATAAAAAAAGGATAAAATAAAAGATGTTGCCAAGAAAAAGTTGGAGCACGAATCAGAAACAGAAGACAGACCAGAAAACTTTGATATCAAATGTTTGTAAGGGATTTGTATCAAAATTTACACCTATAAGGAAGATAGAGTGAAACTATTCAGTCATCCATGTTTTTTCTTACTCTATGCTCTCTAAATACTAGAACAATTCTTAAATGTGAGCCATTATGTTTCCTTGAACAGGTTATTACAAAACATGTTCATCAGACTTTTTGAACAAAGTTCTTAGATAATAATGAGAATTTAGTCTGGTCAGCTGTTTTATGGGCTCTCGTCGCTTTAAATTCAAATAAACTCAAATGTTACGCTCACACATGTAACTGGCTACAAACAAATGCGCAAATATTCAACCACACATCTTTGAAAAGCAGCAGTGGAGCCTCCTGCGCAACCAACAAGAATGCAGCAAGTCAACTACAAAAAGGCGCTGCTCGGTGCATACGGTCGTAAAACCAGCTGACGAAACGTCCTGGAACTCCGCTTAAGTTGCTAAGTGATCGGCTGGGGTTGCTATTTCCGGCTCATTTTCCAGATATCAAAAAAAGAATGATCTTTGTTGCCAAAAACCAGCCAGAGCTGGTCTGTTTTTAGAAGCAGTAGAAATCCAAATGTGAATTAAACATAGTAAATCACCTTTAAGTTGGTTCAGCCCTGTCAGTGGTAGCTCTACTGCAATATAAACCTTTTTTGTTTCCTTTGTACGGGTTCATCTTGATTAATAAGAACATCATTATTCACTCAGTGAAAGGCACTACAAAGCTTAATTACACAAACATTTTCAAGCTCAAATGTTTCAGATTATACCACACAAAACTAAAAATAAACTCCTGAAGTCTGAATAAAAATAAGAATAAACTTCTAGGAAGAAATTATGCTAACCTCATTCTTTCTGACTTTGATCTAAAGTCTGGGAACAATTATTTTCATTTGAACAAGCAAATAAATTCTTTCATTTGAGGATTTTGAGCGAGCCAGTACACAAAATTGAATGATTTATTTGTATATTTAGACCAGTTGTCTGTGATTTTAACTCTGATTCTTATATTATAGGCATTTATATACAGATTTTTGAGATATATTTTCCCTTGTGTTGTGCTTTCTTAAAATGTATTATTTATTTTCTCTGCATGTATGGAGGGTAAATAGTTGTTTAATATTAAATTTGACCTTGACCTCTACCTTTAAAGTGATTTTTGGTGATATTTTCATGCTTTCTGGAGCTTCAGAAGTTTTCTTTGAACTAAATGTGTTTTCACTCATTTTTAGTGCAGCACCTACAGAGGAATGTTGTTTTGTTTGCCTCTCTGAATTAAAGCTTTAAGTCAGAGATACATCAGCCTACATTTGTCATTTTTCTGCCATTTTCAACTATGTACATTTGTGATAATCAGAAAAAAAATCAGAAAGTTCAAACTCTGAAATCCTTAAGAAATATGAAACTACTCTTTAGTAAATCACCTACAGACAGAATCTGCTTAAAGCAAAGCATGAAGACATTATTGCAGGTTTAAAACTCAGTCTGGGTCTGAATCTTTCCGACAGCGGTTGGTATCGATGGCCTCTGACTCATGCCAGACGAAAAGCAGACCTGATAGTTTAGAGCGGCTGACGACGGTCCGAGATCAGGCTGAGAAGAGGAGAGAAAGAAGGTGGCCAAAAAGACAAAGCTGGGCTGCAGCTGTGTGTCCTGACGTTCAACTCCTGCTTAGATCCAGATTCAATTCGCAACTCAGAATAAAAACGCTCTCTGACGCACTGCGTTCATGTCTTCATATTAACATGTTGCTGCAGGGTTTTAACATCATGTTTGATGGAAAAAATATATATAATTTTGTTGTTTTGTCTGTAAATTTGTAAAGAGTGCATGAAAAATCAAATTAAAAGCATCTAATGTTGAAACCAATTTGCATGAAATGTAATGGGAGAGGAAATTGTTTGGAAGTTTTATATTTAAAATATCCGTCCTTAATTTTAAATATTCACTGAGAGAATAAAAAATCTCTCAATCATTTATTTTTATAGTCTAATGTTACAATTTGCTAAATGTCAGACGAACAAGAATTAAAATAACTTAAAGACGTTAATCTTTGGATTTCTTCAAGTTTAGTTTCTCCTATTCACTGAGATATTATTCTGAATAATGATGTCAGATTATTAGTCGGATGATGTCATGATTGTGACATTTAAGTTAAATGACCATTAATTGGATGAAATTTTGGCACATTATGCAGTTTTTTTGTTTACTATTATAAATAAATAAAAATAATAATTTGATAAGAAAATAAACATTTCATTGTTCAAAATGTGGATGCTTGATCATTTGTAGCAAGGATGGATTATATACTGATAACATCAACATGTGGAAAGTTTAAAAGCCTGACATAACATCTGTACCAGGGATGTTCAAAGTGTGGTTCGGGGGCCATTTGCAGGCAACAGGATTATTTTGTTTTTCCAAATTAGGATTAGGAGAGACTCAACATGAAATGACAAAATATTTATAAATATGTACTAAAAAGCTTTAAATGAAGATGTAATACAGAACATTTCTCCCTGATCGCCACGTTTTGCTGGGTAAATTTACTCGTCTCTGTTCTGTGAACTCAACACGGTTCTCCGCAGTAACCAAGGAGCAGGCTGTGTTTTTGTGTTGCCGTCACTCTCCTCCTCTGAAGCCGGAGGGTGTTCTTGAACTCTGAGCTCCTCACTTGACAGAGTGTTGAATAAATGTCAACTTTAAGAGCCTCAAGACCAAAGCAGCTCCACTCTTGGCCAAGTTGCTCCGAGTAAAAACATTCAGCAGCAGCAGCAACTGAGACCAACTGAGGCCGCTCTGTCAGCCGTCATTAGACTCAATGGTTCCTGCTTACACTTTAATTATCTCTCAATGATAAATTGAATTTTCAGGAAGTAAAAAGCACCGTGGCGATTTCATGAAGGCTAATTTAGATGCAAAGGTGTGTAAAGTGTACCAAAACCTGCATTCAATTATATGTAGACATATAAATGTAGTGCTACTTATTTTGACATGTTTTTGCTCAAGTAAAAGTAAAAAGTATTTAGTAAAAAGTGTTTAATTAAAAGTCTATGCAAGTGCTGAATAACTGATCAATTTAATAATTTAATAATAAAAAATACACAATGAGAGGAACCAAAATATAAAGTTAAGTGGAATTTTTTGACTTTTCAAGGACAGAAAATGACAAAATTTCATACAAGAAATTAGGAAAAAGAAAATGTTTCCAAACCTGGTAAAAGTGTAGAACAACATATTGAATCCCCGTGTTTGATAAATAGTCCGTAATTTACAAACTGTAAATCAGGAGATATGACAGATTAGTGCAGAAAAACCACAGAGTACCCAGAAATTATATTCAAGTAACAGCAGCAATACTTCCACATATTTTTTACACAAGTAAAAGTAAAACATATTTGGTAAAAAGTCTCCAGTATCAAGTCACAGATCAAATTATCAATCATTTAATAATTAAAGACTACAAAATCAGATGAACTGAATTATAACGTTAAGTGAAAATGTTAGTCTTTTAAGGACCAAAATGACAATATTTTGTATAAGTAACCAAAAAATAACAAAATTAGGCAAAAGAAAATGTGTCAAATCAGTTTCTTTCAATGAAAAAACTTATAAACTTCAACAAATGGTTGAAGTTTAGCAGGTGTGTCTGCTGAGTTATTGGTTAAAACATTTTTGTTTTTCATTCAGTGGGTCGAAAATCCAGAAATTTTACTCAAGCAAAAGTAGAAATACGTCATGATAAAGTTACTCAAGTTACAGTAAAAATTACTTCAACTGAATAAAATGAGTAACTCAAGTAAATGCTGTCAGTCACAGCTTGCTAATGCTAATAATTTTCCTGCAGCCACAGATTTTTGTCATTCCTTAAGACACATGAAGACTCCTCCAGCAGATTCGCTGTGGCTCACATGGACAGGAGCGAGGCCAGGTATCCTAATCCCGCCGACCCGGGGATTCCCCCCTCACAGACCCCATTAGTGGGGATAAAGTCCAGAGGGGCTCGGTGGGCTCGTGGTGCGCAGCAGTGACCTCCATCTGATCCCTGTCTAACTGGGATTACGGCCCCCGGCTCCAGCGGAGCAGTGAACTGTAAAGCATTGTGATGTCTTAATTAACAACATACACACAGCAACAAGGCTGGGAAGAGGTGCCTGTAAATCTGAAGTGAGCAGCAGTGTTTACAGATATTACATTTCCTGAAGTGTCTTGAAGGTCAGCAGACGGCCAAACTGATGCTCAAACATGTTTAAACATGTTCAGTAACAGAGCTGGACAAAATGGCTTAGCAATAAAAACTCAGATTTTTTCATTCCAGATCCGATTTCAATAGATTTCATTTAGATACAGACATAAAACAGATGTGGGCAGAGTCTTAAATAATTGTACTGAAGTAAGAGTAGCACTACTTCAACAGTTTTACACAAGTAAAAGTAAAAAGTCAAGAAATTACTCAAATATTGTGTTTGAAGAAAAGTCTATAAAGGAACTGATCAATATTTAAGAATTACATCATCAGACAAACCAGAATATAAAGTTCAGAGGAATTTTTGGACAATAATAAGGACAAAAATGACAATAATACACACAAGTAACACAAAAAAAATCAGGCAAAAAATTTTTTTACAAATTATTTTTTTCAATAAAAAAAACTTCTGAACTTTCAACAAAAACTGCAGGTGTGTTTGTATTTGGTGATTTTTTGGTTTGCATGTTTGTTTTTCCTTCAGTGGATAAAAAAATCAAAAAGTTTTCCTCCAGTAAGAGTAGAAATACATCATAATAAAATTACTCAAGTAAAATTACAATGTAATAAAAATACTCCTAAAAGTTTTTTTTTTTTTTTTTTTTCAAAAAATAACATTTTCCAAAAACAGAAAAATGGATTTATTGCTCAGCCCCAGTTTCGCCTTTATGAAGTCTGGAAAAAGATCAGAGCAGGTGGAGCTTCAAAGTAAAAAACCTGACTCACTTGAACATAAACCGCAACAGGGCTGAGAATAAAAATAATTAAAACACACAAGCTTGGCTCATGACTAATCAAATACTGAATAAAACACAAATTACATTAAACAAGCTTTTAGTGTTAAATCCAAAGTGCAGGTACACAAAAAATACCTAGCAGGAGGCGTAATGAGAGACTCCACAACACCTTGGCTTCGGTTCTTGGTGTAATCACTTTAGCATGTTTCCATTCACAGTTTGGGCTTTTCATTTCGAAACAAACAAAAGGAGAAAGTTTGGTGAGAAGCCAGTACCCTCAAGTGACCGGCTGCCCGGCCAAACAGTGAGGACAGCACTGCAAACAACGTGAGCATGTACTGGGAGTCATGGTCTGAATCAGAGGTTTCCACAGACGTTTTCATTGTTCTGTCTAATGCTGATGCTTAACCTTGTAAAGACTTGGAACCGTCAGTGGAGGTAAAGACTCAGGATCCAGCAACTTGGTGCCAAATCATAAAATACTGTAAAAAAAGGAGGAAAGTGTGCTGTTTTCTTGCAGCAAGAAGGTTCTGGGTTTGAATCCCACCCCGAGATCTTCATGATTTAGGTTTAGGTTTGTATGGAATAAACACAACTTCTTTCCAAAATGATAAGAGTTTACTAACAAAAATAAATTTTACCTTACTTTAATAATATCAAAAAATTCACTAACTCGCTAGTAACACTCAACGTAACTACTAAGTAATTTTACTAATTAATTATTAAAGGAATAATGAAACTAAAAAAAAGTAGAACCGCAAAAATATAAAAGAATGGAACCAATAAAAACTGATAGTATGAACTGTCAATGTCGAGTCAGGAAGAGGAATTTGGACCAAATTAGCTTTCAACAAATTTTAGATTATGTTGGAGCAAAATATAATGTGGATTACTCACACCATGAAACATGATTCGTAGAAAGATGTCTGGTAAAATAACTGCCAGCATGAATGTGAATGCTGACAGTTTGTACTGAAGAATAAGGAAATGAAACCAAATTAATTCTAAAGTAAGAACATTTGGTATGTAGTCAAACAAATTAATGAAAGATTAATCATTAGTATTTCCAATTATAGCAACATTTTATTATATAATCAAAAACTTTTAAACAATAGACTTAATCTATTAACCAGTCACCACAGTTTGCAATATAAAGATGGCGGATTTACAAGATGGCGGTTTAAACGGACGTACAGAGATGTTGTTTTGCTGTTTCAATCGATCTCTTTTAAGTTCTATCAGTACTTTAAGCACCGTAAAGATATAAATAATAATTGTTTGTGAGTGCAAGGGTTCTACTGCGGCTGACTGAGCAGACGGGCTTTTGAGAAAATTTTTGAGAAAATTGGCATTTCGCAGGTTTTACGGACCTTTTCGTGTAGTTTAGTGAGATGGAAAACTCTGCTAATATAGAACAAGCTCAAGTTTCATTATGAAAATGAAAATGACTGTTAGTGGCTAGCAGTGGAAATTGATGATGCGTTCTAGTTGTACTTGGAAATTCTGATTTACCAGTCGGAAAGGTCAACAGGAAGGCTCTCCGACGTCGGATCTCTCACCGGGAAACTGAGAGCAACTCCGACTTCGCGTTTCAACATGGCCGTTTCAACATGGCCGCTCCTCACATCAGCAGTGGTGAGATGCGTGGAAACATGTTTATTTGTGAAGACACGCATGTACACGAGCGACAAAAACCAAAGTTGCATGTCGCAAATATAAACAGAAGAAATGAAAAGTGGTGTTAGCTTGTGGAAAGTAAATCTTAAAATGATGTTTGGAAAAACTCTTGCAAACAATGTTTATGGGCGTCACCATGGTAAAATCAGGGCTTGTTAACTAGAAGGCTGACAAACCAAATGTTCATTTCCCAGGTAACTGGAATGCAGCATGAAGGTCAATGTGGTGCATTCTGGGATTAGCAGTTTTATGCCAGTCGCTTTGCTCTCTGTAATTCAGTCTTTTACGTCTGGAGGCCCAACAGTGGAGTTTCTCTCTGTGAACATGTGGGTTCTCCCTGGTTATTCCAGGTTCCTCTCACTTCCCAGTTCATTAGTGAAAATAATACTGGACAGTTTTGGATCAGAACAACCTTAGATAATCAGACCAACATGTTGTAGTTGTTCATAATGAAAGAAGTGGTGAATGAAAGGCAAATCAAACACTTTGACTCAACAGCTCAATGAGCATCTTAAGTCTTAAACAATATCTATTTCTTGTGTCCTTCTTTTACATGCAGGAGGAGTTCTTAGATCAGCCCAAAAGAACTGACCAAAGCAACATGATCCAGTTTGGACAAAGTTTCAGATTACCTCACATTTTGACTCTTGCTTTTTCAAACTTTGGGATTCAGGGTCTTTTCAGTGACTGCAGAGTCCTCATGTTCTGTACTTGTCAAACCACCACAAATCATGGTGCACCAGTGTGTTTTCACAAACCCTAAAAGAGATTCGCAATGCTTGACATTTGCTGTGAACCTTATTTTACAAAAATCCCCATTTTGTCTCTGCAATGAAAACGGATGAACGAAGCTGTTCTGACCAATAAAGCTTTCTCCTAGTAACATTTCAAAACAGGCAACCTCGTCTACCATTTTCTTCTTCAAACGCTTCAAACTATATGAAATCTGAGTGATTTTATTCATTGGACATCTGATTGTGAAAAAACACATGCAGCTGTCTTAAATCTTCCAAGAACGCCTTCCAACTTTACCACTGTTCATAAGTCTGAGCTCCGCTGCCTTTAAAGGAAGCTAACACCAGCTAATTTGATCCAGGATCTCTTCTTTTTGATCGTGATTCATGTCTATAGAACAGACTAAAGTATTCAATTATTAATTTGGACCTGAGGAAAAACAGACTTTCTGCACATTGTTGCAGGATTTTTTATATTTTGACAGCTTTTGTACTTGAAAAAATAACAAAATATTTTGTCAAAGACCCTCAGAAACTTGACCATCTAAAATATTCTTTGAAGGGATCTGTTGATTTTGCATGAGTTTTGAAATTGTGAAAAACTTGCAGGACTCATTTGGAGGTCTACAGACAATCAGTCAGACAAGCAAGTTTATCTGCAAACCACATTTCAGCTACCAGGCTGTTCAAAATGCTTTATATCGTAAGAAAAATAAAAATATAAAGTCATAGGAAACACCAAACACTTAATTGGGAAAACGAGTAAGAGAAAGTACATTTTGATGAGTGGCATAATTAAATCATCAATACTCATCAAGTATTTTGGTCAATTTTCATTTGTTGTGATTCAAAAGCAACTGAGCATGTGGAATTACAGTCTAGATTTAAAGGAGCTCAGTGTTTCATCTGTTTTGCAGTTTTCTGGAAGTTTGTTCCAGATTTTGGGTGCAAAGATTTATTTATTTCAAACATGTTTTTAAAAACAAAAACAAGTAATCAGTCTTGTTGAACAAGCAGGTTATATCTCTATGTGTCAAACATCTCTAGTTTGACACATAGAGATGTTTACATCTTCATTCTGCACAGATCTCATCCTGTTCTCAGAACTGAGCCTCTCTTACAGTCATGCTGCGTTTAGGGCCATCTGGAGAAACGAACGGCGCAGTAAATGGGGGCCTCCCTCCGACATGCAGCTCAGTTATGGAAACAGTGATGCCGCATGGCTTCCCTCGCCGTCTGACCTCGCCGGTCATGATCCCTGCGTTTGGGAGAAGACGGACTGCAGCAGCTTCTGGAGTCAGCGTGAACGCTGCTCATTTGCAAACCCCCTGCTGGGTTAAATCAACCCCTGAATCAGTGTGTATGTTTTCATGCTGGTCCACTGAACTCTTTCATTTCTTGCCATCACAGGACCTCTTCTGTGGACCAGTGAACCCCTCACAGCTGATGAACAAGACCTGGAATTTCTGTGGAAAAGGCGCAAAGAAATATTTCATATTTTGCTGCTAAAAATATGTGACTGTTTGGGAATTATTACCTGAATTTACACCCAAGTTTGAGACAGAAAGTGAATATTTTCAGTGTGATGTGTCTTTTGAATTGTTTGCACAGCTGGTTTTGATAAACCTGGACCTGAAGGATCAGAAAAGAGAGGGGAAGCTGGGATTTACAGCGCTAAGCACCATGACAGAAAATAACGCATATATCACGGCCCCCCGCTGGTTCAGGCATGCAGGTATTTTCTCTCCATCTTGTGTGGCATCAGCTTGTAAAGGGAACAGAAGCAGCACAAACTCCTTATAATGAGGAAAGTAGCAAAATAAATGTATTCTACCATCTTTTTAATGCGTATCAAGCTTTTGTGTGGTTTATTTTATAGGTTTCAAACACATTTTCTTGTTGACTTTTATGGGATTTTTGTTCAATTGGCTTTTATAACATCACTTTTCATTTTGTGGGTTTTATTGTTGAATTTTATTTCCTCACTCTCAAGTTTCTTTTTTGACTCATTCTGCATGTGCCATGTTACCACCACAAACTGGACTAAATATATAATCTGCTAAGATTTTCTTATAGAAAAATCTCAAGTGAAATAATCTAGTACTTTGCATTATTATTATTAAGTAATTATTGATTTAAAACAAGCTCCTGTATGTTGCTGTAGTTACTTGTTAGTTTTGTATATAACAGTCTGTATTACAGCAGATCTGAAGAGGACTTTGATCAGAGTTGTCTGTGAAGTTATTTTATTAAAACCCTTCTCTGAAAAATAATTTCTAGAGGTTCTAGACCAGAACAGAACCGACCTTGTCCGCTCTGTCTCTCCTTCTAGACGGCTTCGCTGTTGCGTCTCCAGATCAGGTGAGCTTCCATCTCTGATCCACCCGACACCTGCAGTCATCTGAGTGTTTCTGCAGATGACAGGAGTTTGTTTTGTGCTGGAAGCTCTGAAGTGCACAGTGAAAAGAAGTGGCGTGAGGACAGTTCCCTGTGGTACGCCTGTGCTGCTAACCACTTGTTTGGACACACAGTCCTTCAGTTTCACCAACTGTGGTCTGTTTGTTAGGAAGGTATTGATCTACGTGATTATTGAAGCCTCTACTTGTGTCTTCTGTAGTTTCTGACAAAAGATCCAGCTGAATTTTGTTAAATTTACTGGAGAAATAAAATCTCCTCATAATTCTTCCCCTTTAAGATATTTTGTTTTAAAACCAAGACTGCACAAGTGGCTCAGGTTTTCCATGACTTAAGCTCTTCACTTGTATGGACATCAACGCTGCATTAGAAACAAATATTTAGCATTAGCCATTAGATGAAATAGATATTCTAAATAATATCTGGACTTCATAAAGTCATGCTAATGCTGCTCTCCATCATAACCATTTCAGTGGTTATTCTGTAGTTTTTGCCGTCATCTAAAACTGTTGAGAATTTATCAGTCATATAAGCTTCAAAACTCTCAGGCTGTGGGTTTTCTGGTGGTACTGGTGTGGACTGGGAACCAGCACTATGGTTTTCATACTCCTCCCTCCTGGAACAAACTCCCAGTTTATATTAAGAGGCTTCTTACTTTTTAGTAAACAACTTAAAACTTTCTGTTTTTCATAAGATTTACATTTGCAAATGTTTCCTCTTTAATGTCTATAAGCATAATGTTATTTGGTAAATGTCATAATAATGAGGAAAATTGTTTAAACTGAGACATTTGAACACACTAATGTTGCTACATCTTAAGAGTCTTTTGGAAACCCAGATGACGATGATGTCATGGCTTTAATGTCAAACACACCAACTACTCCTTTGTGACATCAATTGAAATAAAAAAGTATCGTAAGTTTCCAGAAGTCCGTTTTATCTTTACGCCGTTTCCAGATGCCTGCAAGGGCAAATCTGTTCAAACAATTACTATAAATACAAACATAAACTAAATCTTACCAACAATTTTTGGAATACTTTGTAGTGCAAATATCTTCCTTCCTGCCCGCAGCATCTTTATCTGCAAAAACTGTTTGATGATATTTAAATTGAACATTTAATTTAGGGATTAATCGATAGTTGACAGAATTTTCATAGATGTCAGTAACTGAATAATCATTAACTGGAATATTCAGATGTTTAAGAAAACCATATGATGAAAGAATAGCAGTCAGAGCTGGAATAAAACCATATACATTTTGCATTGAAGATAAAAACTAAAAAAAAAAAACTTTGCAAATATGTTCTACCCAAAACTTTTGTAATTAGCTTCAACCCGTTCAAATTTTGTAAAGAAAATCTATTTAGCACATCATATTATTAATAAAAACAACTAAAGATCATTTCATATGTTGATATTAAAAGTATTTTCTTTAAGATGCAGGTGCTTCCATAGAAATGGGAATTTTTAGCGAATAAAATAGAATAAAATGATAATAAAAGAAAAATGAATTCCTGATGGAAATTGCAAAAAGTGTTGCAGGGTCAAACTTCTACCATTCAGTGAAGGGCCACACAAAATCAAATGGCCCCTGGGCCGCATTTTAGCCACCCCTGGTCTGAGGCCTTCAAATAAAAATCAGGAAGTCTTTTCATCTCGTCTGAACTCTGGCTGCTTTGAGTCATGTCAGCCACAGAAAGAAATTCATCCTGCAGAGGTTGCAGATGTGGGGGGTTTCGGTAGCCGACAGCTCAACAAATCGCCTCCCTGCACTCTCGTTAAGATGCAGCTGATCACCTCTGGGGTCAAGTCCTGCTCCGTCACTCTGCAGAAAAACAACTCCAATAAGTGGAAACTGTGGCAAACGTCTCCTTGCTACATTGTGAAAGAGCCGTTTGTTGAGAGATTTGAGGATTGTTGAGAATCTCTGCCAGGGTTGAGTAGCAGCAGACCAGAAACCAGCTGCTGAACTTCAGCTCAGTGGAAACTGTAACTCCTCAGCACGCAGTGATGACAGCTTTCCATCCAACTCTCGAACTGTTAAATTATGTTTTTATGCCTCTAAACTTTCAAATACCACACTGTAATAAATAGGCTCTTATTCCCAGTTCCGGACGACTTAAAAGAATTTTAAAACACCTTATTTAGGATCCCACATTAAACTGAAAGAGGGACACTGCCACCTACAGGCCAACCAGAGCGATACACCACCCATCTGAAGAGGATATTCGCTGAATCAAATCAGTTTAAACAGAAACTGATGATGAGTTTTGGGTAAACCATTCAGTCTTGGATTAAGCTTTGCAGCATTAGGTTTGTATCCGTGGACAAAGAGGAGGGATAGTTTCTTTGCTACAGTTCTGGTCCGTTCCTCCTGATAAAAATAAACAAAACATAAAAAAACAAGTGCTTAAATTTTAATTTTCTTAACTTCCGTACAACATTCTGAGGCATCCTCTTTGAAAACCTACTATAAAGTCTAATATAATATTGTGTTGGTCCCAATAAAATGAACTGAAGTTTGGAGTTATAATCATGGCTGTAAATAACTATTATTGTAGTAATCAATCTATTTATCATTCTGGTTATTGATTAATCAGATAAAAAAGTGCCACCTACTGCAGATTTTTCATCCAATCATTTCAGCATTTTTATGCAAGAAATACATGAAAAGAATAAAAAAGTAATTCCATTCCTTTTCTTTAAATAAGAAAACATGATATGGACTAAATTTGCATGCAACAACATTCCTTTGGTAAATTTGAAGCTGAAGCTCTGCAGCTTGAGGAGTTTTGGCTGAAACTTATTTGGAAGCCAAGTTGTTTATAGATTAAATGCAAATATGTTTTGTACAGTTTTGAATTAATTGCTGCTGTGAATATGTTGTTTTCAGCAAATGACCTTTTATTGAGTCAGTTCACAATTAATCAATTACTAAACTAGAAGATAATTTCAATAATTCATCACAATCAAATTTACCATTTTGGCCAGTTTTAATGTAACAAAATGTGAAAAAAAGAATGAATTTTAGAAGAAATAAGTGAGAAAATGGGTGATAAAATATTGAATAGGAGAATTTTTTAATTGTTGAACCAATTTCATATCTTTAGAAATGATCTAAGGTCCCAACCCAAGTCTATTTGCGGCATGATTTTCTGCTGGGTTTTTTTCAGTCTACTATAAGCCTGGCGGGCCTCCAGGCTGATAATTTATCTGAATTTTTAAAATTATTGTCTTTTTTAAGACGTAATAGTTGGTGTTTAGGTATTAATATTCAAGTCTTCCAAAAATGCACAACTATAAAGTAATATTTTCAAATTTCCTGTCAACTTTAAACATTTTTTAACTCAAAAAACATGGCAGCCGGCTGCATGAATGACAACAAGCTTCGCAAGTGTTCTGTGTTGAAAATTAAAAACCCAAAAAGCTGAAAAAAATGAATCTGAACTCACAGAATCAGCCTTATGTAAAGATTTATTAATTTATAATACAAGCTTTTATGTTGACCACGTTGCATTTTAGTTTTTTTTTACATTTATTCATAACGAGCTAAAACTTCATAGCAGTGACACTGATCGACAAAAACACAAACCAAAGGACACTCAATGGAAGGAATCGAAAGGTTTCCGCAGCCTGTCACAGTGCACCACTTCAAAATAAAAATCTCACTAGTCCTCACACAGTATGCAACGTGCATCACACACCCTCAGACAGACTCGCACACAAACTCAACAAATACACAAGATAAAAATCGATATATTTAAATTTTCTTATTAATGATATTAATGAATTCCACAATAAAAGGCAAACATGAAATATAGACGGCATCCAAAACGAAAGGGAGGTGAAAACCCGTCCTGCTTTCCTGTTTTTCCCACATCTGCCACGGCGGGAAAACGAAATATTCTGCCTCGTTGTGAGCCTACATTGGTTGGAAGGAGGCTTTGACTAACACCATCTCTCCCTCCCGTCTTGTTTTTCCGCTTTCGTTTCTACTCACCTGCCGTTATTACAACAAAATAACAAACGAATCCGTGGATCCAAAACAGTTTCTCTTCGCCGAAGCTTCTCCGACAGAAACGAACAAACGCAGGCGGTTCAGTTAGTTCTGCAGAAAATGTCTGGCAAATTTTCTACTATGTGAGACAAAAAAAAAAGAAGAAGAAAAACAACGTTGAAGGAGGAGATTAATCAATAAACACTTCATTATTAGACAGGTTAAGTGCAGCAGGACCCGGGGAATTGTCCATGTAAATAGTAGAGGCAGGTTAGAGCCCACAAAATCCTTTTATAAGTCCGTTAAAAAGCTGTGAGCTTCCGGGTCTTTAACACTAAAAATGCCAACTTTTTAAAAACACCTCAGGTGTGGCAGGGAACATGTATTGGTGAAATCTTAAAATTAAAAATAAATGGCTACAGGAAATAATGCTGACAGTAAAAATTGTGTTGGTGGGATATATTGGCACGAATAAAAACAACAACAACAGAAAAAAATGCCTCAGATCGGACAAGAGTTCAAGCAAAGCGTCCCCGAAACGGGACTTCCTGTGATTTCTTCCAGATCTGCAGGCAAAGAGGCGAGCAGCAGGAGAAAAAAGTGAGGGAGTTTTTGCATGTTTAGGTGCGCGTTATGTTTAGTTTGCACAATGTTGGGGTAGAGGAGGAGGGAAGGGGGTTTCTGATGCTTTACAAGAGGAGGCAGCAGTTGCTTTCTGTGGTTTTTTCTCTGTTCCTCTGACCTACAAAGACAAGACAAGAGAGACGTGCAGATTTAAGTCGATGATGTAAACAGGATGAGCTATGAATCTGTTCCTTGGTTTGTTTCAAACATGCAAATATTTACTAACTATTCCAGTGAACAAATTAAAACTTGGAAGGAAAACTCAGTTTTATGACGACACTAACCATGAGAGTTGGGCTCTGGAAGAGTCTCTCTGGCAACCAAGTGCATGACGGTCGTTCGTCCTGGTGGCAGTTTCAGAGCTTCAACCAGGAAACAAACATTAGAAAGCGGTTTTATTAATTATGCTTCTTTATACAAAATTTTTTGCACAAAATTATTCTCAGATAATGAGATTTTAGCCTGCATACAGCGGAAAAACCAGCTGACCAAACATGCTGGAGCTGCTGGGTATGACAGTGGTTGCCATTGGGATAATTTTGAGGTGGAAAGAAAAGGATTCATAAGTAATCAAGGCCTTTCTGGACAATAAACTGTCCCAAGTTTGTTCTCTCGAAGATTAATAAACTTTAATTTTGTAAAGAACACTTAACACTAGAGATGGAAGATGTTCTAAATATCAAACATATAAAAATTAAAAACCAAAAACAATAAATAAGTCAGAAATAAATCCACTTAAAAAAGAAACCATAAATAAAATGAAAGGTAAACAAAACATAAAATTGTCTTCCAGAAAATATTAATCATCTGAATGAAATTTTTTATTTTTTTTATCATTTTTTCTCCAAAAAGTTTTTTGCAGTGCTAGTGGGTCGTATTTTCGACAGTAGGCAGACAGAAAAGAGGGCGAGGAGATGGGGGAAGACATACAGCAAGGGTCGCCGGGAGTCGAACCCGCGACGTCGAGGACTGAGGCCTCCAAGCATGGGGCGTGCTAACCCCTGCGCCACCACAGCAATGTGAATGTTACAGATTGGTAAATCAAACGAGTGTTTAGTCCACTGAAGCCAAAAATCAACCATCCATTTGACTTCGAGCCAGGGAGCGCAGGTGGAGATCAGGTGGAGATCAGGCGGAGAGTCGCGGGGTCGAAAGGTCAACCGCTTAATAAGTTTAAAGAAAACAGATGATCACATTCATTCGCTCCTTAGACCGCTTTGGCGAGGCTTAGCCGTTAATTTCTTAAACCACAACCTGCTTAGATAAAGAAGACTGCTACTGCAGCTGCAGGTCTCTTCATTTAAAGTAAAATCCGTTGTCAAAAATGTTTCCAAAGATTTGATACAAACCGTTTTTATTTTCACCATCAGATAAATATTATTTGTTTGCTTAGTTGATCATTTTTGATCATGTTTTCTTCTGTTCTGTACCTCTTAAGCACTTTGGCTGAATGAAATTTGATCTAGAAATACAGTTTTATTGACTGCCGGTGTGACTGGGCTGCATCAGAGACGGTCTCACCTCCCAGAGTGATGTTGCCATGAAGGAAGCGCCCCTGGAAAATGAGGCGCAGTATACTGGGACTGCTCACCTGCTCTTCCTCCCATCCTGTCACAGAAAGAGAAAAAACAAAGTGTATCGTAAAATGATTTTCTTCTACACTGTGGACACAATTATTAGACGAGTAAGTATTTTGACCAAGAAATTGAATGTAGGGGTTGTGTGAATATGGCATGAAAAATCAAATCTCCAACTTTTTAGGACCAAATCTAATTTTAATCTAATATTTTCTGCTAACAAGCTGCTGCTGTACAACCATACATCTTTGAAAAGCAGAAAGTGAGCCTCCTGTACAACCAACACAAATGTAGCAAGCGATTTCTGGATGGTAAGAACAACAAAACACGTCTTTTCCAGCAGCTATTTTACAAATAAATCAGCTGACCGAATGTTCTTGAGTCCAGTTTGGGTTGCTAGCTAACGGCCCGGGCTTGGCTAGGGTTGCTAGGTAACAGCGTAGCGACTTCGTATTCAAGATTTTTTAAACTGTTTTTAGAAGCAGTTCAGACCCAAATGGAAGTACAAAAATGTGCTAATAGTGAAACTTAAACATTAATGTTTAAAAGGTTTTTTGACCTTTACGATTAACTGGAAAATTTAAAAAAAACAAAAAACTTTTTTTCCCGGGGCCGAAACTGGCAAATTTAAAAAACTCATGGGCCACAAAATATATTAAATTAAAAATGCAAAAGTGATTTTCCTTTTACTTTAGTTTAATTTGCTCAATAGGCTACATTTTTATTAAATTTATACATCCTTAAAAATTCAAAACATAAAAAAGGCTTTAGACTGTTGCTTTATTAAAAGATAAACAGACAATTTAAAATATTTGGGGTTATCGGTAGATTTTTATTTTGTTGGCCAAATTCTTATTCTTCTTGACTTGTGATTAATCAAAATAATTTCAGGGGCCAAAAATAGCCCCCGGGTCACACTTTGACCACACCTGGTGGAAATGTAAACCTTTACTAGATAGAAATGTTTTAGGTGAATATAAAATTTATAATATCCCAGTTTGGATTAAACATACTTCAGTCGAAGACACATTCACTGACCGCCTGCATCTTATTGGATAAGACTGATCTACTTCTAACATTTGATGTAGACTATTTTCACTTTGTATCAAGAATATGTGCGCACATTTTATTCCTCAACAATATAAAAACATGCAGGGTTCAGTCAACTGACATTTTTGTCATCGAAAAGGGAAGGCAATATCAGGAGGATAACTAAGAGTTTACATAAAATAAATGTTCAAATTACAGAATCCATTCAACGCACCTGCAGGCCAGTGGTCAAACACATGCTTGGCGATGTCTGTGGCCGAGTCGTTTGGAGAGAAAGTGAAATCTTGTGTTTTGCCGCTGACCAGGATAAGGCGGAGATGCACCTAAAAACAAACAACAAATGAAAACATCTCAATGTATCCAAAACCAGAACTCGCAGCATCCAAGTCAAACGGCGTTCATACAGATACAATCTTCCCAATTATCAGCGTTGAAACTCCTGCACTTCCTCTAACCTCTTCTGGCATGAGGTGACCTTCCGAAGGCTGAGAGGAGACGGGCATTCCGGTCTAATTAGATTTATCCACAGCAGATATCCTCTCTTTGACTGGCTGACTTTGTTTGGAGGGGGCTTACGGTGAAGTGAGCCCTTGGTGCCAGAGACAACAACAGATGAGGGTGGGGTTAGGAGGGAGAACACGGCCCCTTTGGTGTCAGGGTGCTGCCGCTCCGCTCTGTCAGGCTAACGTGATAACTCCAGGTGTCCCAGACAGCGCCGGGTTATTAATTTAACGTGGAGTCAAAGGTTGATAGTGGGTTTAGTTGAGAAGTAACGGTGAGGCTGAATCGACTCATCAAATTTTTGGCTTTTGAAGATTTAATTTCGTAGTTCAGAGTAACGTCAGCATGCCTGAGGTAGCCATCATGTTTGACAAGCGAGTTTAATTGGACTTTGAATTCTGTTCAACTCTAAGACAGAATGTCAGACGGGGCTGGACAATAAATCAATAATATATATCACAAAAGGCACGTGATCAATATCAACAGATAATACGTCTGATAGAATATTCAATGTTCTTTATAGAGAATATTCACTGAAATTCAACCCAGAACTCACTCAGTCTTTGGTTACCTAGCAACTCACTCAATCTTTGGTTACCTAGCAACTCACTCAACCTTTGGTTACCTAGCAACTCACTCAACCTTTGGTTACCTAGCAACAACTTGTAGAGTAATTGCCACGGCAGCAGTTTCAGGTTTCCCACAGCGACTCATGACTGTTTAAAAATAAAAAGCAGCAGTGTAGAGAGAAACGAAGGATGATGCCACCAGTTTGGCAGCATTTCATATGTTTAAAAAATAATCACTAATTATTGATATTGACTGATATGAAATGCTTATATAGTGATATGTTTTTCAGCCATATCGTCCAGCACTAGTAGCGTTCAGTGAGGATTATTTTTTTTGTCATGAGAATAAAGTTATGATATTATTACAATAAAGTTTTACAGTAAGGTCAAAATAATACTAGAATAATGTCACAATATTAGCAGAATAAAGTCGGAATGAGAATAAAATAGCAATTTTATGAGACCTCCAAAAGAATAACAAAATGAGAAATGTTGAGCATCTTGTTATAATTTATCTGATCTACAGATAAGGAAAAACTTCATCCTTTAACACATCAGCGACAAATTATTGTCAGTATAGCAAAAGTCTGAAGCAACTGAGGTAATGAGGGTATTTCAAAGAATGAACCACATGATCTGGATAACTATCGAAGCGTTTCCCCCGTCATTAAATATTTTGTCTTTTGATTTAAAAACATTTTCTGGTAAAATTGCCTCTTTATGAGTTTATAATGGATTCATAGAGGAATCCATTAAGAATCGTTTGTTATTGAGAGCGACCCCGGTGAAAGCCTTTCCTGACATTTGCCACTGATTAGCAGACGGTCCATGAACTTTCTTCTTTTGATAAATCAGAGCGAGCAGAACAAAGCGACTTAGCTGAATGAGTGTGACGTCAGGGAGAGGAAGGGGTCGACCCCGCTTCCTGATCTGTTTACAAACACAACCCAACGCCCCGCTCCGCCTCACCCTGTCCTGCTTGTGAGGGTCCATGTGAACCGGATAACCTTGCCGTTTGGTTGCACGTGTGTGTTATCATCATCACTGTCATCAACAGGCTTTGTTCACTTTCATCCCCAGCGAAATAAAAACAAAGTCAAAACTGCCTGGTTGCCCATGGCAAGAGCATACATCACACATTCCTGAAATGTTCTTCTAATCCGAATAAATGTTTTACAACAGAAACACGCTTATAATTGACTATTTTATGGATTTGGGATTGCTTAAGGTTTGTGTTTGGCTGTTTTTGTGAAAATATTAACCATAACTTCCTAATGGACAGCAATATAATATGTTAATTTTTTCAGATGAAACATGTGAACATAATATAAGCAAGATCTTTGGTCAACTTTTAAAAAAACTATTAATGTATTGATGAAAAAGAGATTTATATATATTTTTTGTTAAATAAATCAAAATTAAGAACTGCCAGAATTATTAAATGATAAAAACATTTGTCCCTATATATTAATACACTTTTTGAGTAGGCCTGTTGCAATAACCAAAAGATCAATTATAATAACAATTTGAATGAGATGAGCTCAGTAATTTTCATTTGCATGATGTAATGGTTTTCTTTTTTCTGTCTACCAAACCTGGATGACAAAAGTCTTCAGTCTGGTGCTCTGGTCTCAACTGTCTCTTCTTTTAAAGGACAATTTTGTTAACAGAGACTTCATAATTTGTTTTATTTGTTGTTTTTGTTTTGCTTATTTATTTTATATATTAAAAATGTCTAGTTCCAGTGTTAAATGTTCATTGAAACTGTAAGTTTATTGATCTTTGAGGATGTGTTCTTATATTATTATTATTCCATCACATTATATTATTTGGAAATGGTCTCAAAACAACAATATTATCGCTTATCAAAATTAATTCTCGGACAATTTATCATTCAGTAAAATGTATTATTGCAAGGCCAGATTTTGAGTACAAATCAAATGGGACATATATGTACTTGCAATGCATTTTCTGTTGATTTAAAACCATTTCTACAAAGAAAAAAGAAAACCTGCAGAATGTTCAAATTTATGCATTAAACAAACAATACATCCGATTTAGCCAAAGTCAAATCAGTAAGAAGGAATTCAAATAAAAAACAGAAATGTTCTGGTTTAGTCATTTGAAAAGGTGTAAATAATATAAAGACATTTATATTCTAAATACCAGTATTGCTTATCTAAATACTCTGACTTAACTTTGGTTTCCCAAACATGTGACAAATATTTTGGTTGAAATTGGGGACAGCACACAAAGAGGGTACAATCAATTGGCATCTAAACCTTGAAAGGAAAGTAGGCCAGCGTTTAACCGAGATTAGACAGATGGTGTTCACGGGGACAGCAGTCACGATCCCAGATAAGTGTTTGTGGAAGTTGGCTAATCCACAACCCCCCTTCCACGTCCCACCGAAACCCAAAACACTTAAATTATCCCAACTTGAGCTGCTGCTGCTTGAAGCGCCATGGCAATCGTACAGGCTGATTAAAGCATCTTTTTGCTCACTGTTATTGTTCAGGTGGCACTCACCAAATCATTATCCATCTGGGTGGTCATGGCTCAGACAGGAGGAAGGCCGTGGAGCAGAGAGGACAGGACGGGTGCGCTTCAGCTGCTGGAGACGGGGCCAGAGCCCTGGCATAAACAACACCAACACTGTGAGGCTGGATCCGACAGCCTGGCACCAGAACTGCGCCGCACTCACATTGCGACCCGCTGAGCTGGCATGTTGCTATCACCACAGACAACTTCACTGCACTGTCAGTCAAACGTGATCCACTAATCAAACAGCTGACGCAGCAAAGCAAAATAAAGTTATAAAGAAACACATTGGCGGAGCTCAGCGGCTTCTGCCAGATTCCAGCAGTTAACATGCAATAAAACTAGCTCGCAGGCTAAAATTTCGTTTTTAGCAACAGTAAACCACCACAGCTACTTAATTACTTAAACCGGAATTAATGTTTAAAGGTTTTTAGGTTCAAGAAATCGAATTTTGTCAGAGCATATCAATAAGCATTGTTTTCCTGTCCTGGCAAATCTCGACTTCAGGTCTATGCTAACGGTAGCATTAGCTTCTGTGTTAGCTTAGCTGTTACTGATGCTATCGCTGGCTAATCAAAACCTGAGAAATGACGATGCTTCTGGGCCTTTGGCCTCACCTGCATCTGATGAATCGGGTGAAATCTTTCATTCAGTTAAAATGAAGGATCGACATGGAGTAGTTTTACGACGTATGTTTTCGAAGGACTGCAGATGGATATCGTTAGGTTGGTTCGGGTTTCTTGGATGCTAATGGACGGGAAGGCACCGGATGTTAGCAAAGGCTTCTGGGGATTGAAGTCTATAATAACAAAGCTTCGCACTGACCCTTAAACTGCATTTTACGGGAAGAGGATTAGGCACACTGTAAAAATAGAATTCTGACTTTAGTCTTAGAAATGTGGGATTAAACATTCAGATCTCGGCAAAGTTACAGTGAACTGTAACGTAAAATGTGGTTTAATTTTTTTTTAAACCACATTCAATTTGCAGGACCAAAAAGACTAGTAATGCAAATCAAATGTGTTTTCTACATTAACAAACTGTTGAGAAGTAAAACAAAATCAAAATGTTGCTTAGATACAACTTTTGTTCAGTTTCACTGATCTAATCTCTGCTACACCTTTACAAAAAATTGAGATTCTAACTAAAAAAGCTTTAATTACCTTCCTAACAATCTTCATAAACGCCGATTTATTGTAATGGCTTCCACTATAAGGGATGGGCTATTTAAATGATAAATTGCTTTATTTTTAAACTTTTTTTTAGTTTTTCCATGTCCTAGTTGACAGAGAACCAACAGGTAGATAGAAATGAATATTTGGGTGTATCATAACTTAAATTGAACATTTCAAGCATAAGGGTTTATTTAGAAAAATATTTAGATTTTATTTACATGTCTTTTGTTTAAAGTATTTACTCACTGGAAGGTTTTATGTTTGTGCTGCAGAGCCACAATTCACAGCTAACAGCTAACAGCTGTTTGAGCCTGTACAGTTCAGCGCTGCTGTTGCTCCTCCCACACTTTGGACTGAACCATTGTTCTAACATTGGTAGGGGGGGATTTAAAAATTAATTCTTATTTTTTTCTGAGATAAATGGCAGATTCAGTTCGCTTTTGTGTCTTTTGCCTTTTCATATTGATATTATTAAAATGCAAACGTTTCTTCAATGATTTTTTTGGGGAGAGTTCTAGACTTTTCCAAGCGTGGGGGGTCCGGACCCCCCAGGAATTACGCCTGTGGAATCAGAAGTCTCACTTTTTCAAAAGAACGTCCGCCTATTCAAAATTAACCAACTAATGTTTGACCACCCAAAAATTGCACTCAAGTAAGCGTAGCACTACTTCAAAAATATTTTTACTCAAGTAAACCTAAATTAACCATCCAAGAAATTACTGAAGTAAGAGTAAAAAAGCATTTGGAAAAAGATGACTCAAGTATTGAGATGATCAAAACATCAATAATTTAATATTCAAAATTCCATAAGTAGACAAACCAGAATATAAAGTTTTGTGAAAAGTTTGATATGTTGAATTCAAATTTAAAAACACTTTATTAATCCCAAAGGGAAATTAAATGTTGTTGTAATTCATTAATTTAGATTCTTCAAATAGTTTTTGAAGCTCAAGACGCCTGTTGGCAGGAAAGACCTTGTGCAGTAGTCTGTACTGCACTGAATCTAATGACCAAAATAAAAATAATTATCATAAATATCAAAATCAGGCAAAAGAAAACAGCTTCCAAATCAGTATCTTTCAACATAAAACTTATAAAACGTTTGCAAAAAATGTAGATGTCTGGTGAACTTTTGGGTAACACAAGATTGTTTGTTGGGTAGAAAATCCAGACATTTTATTCAAGTGAGACCAACAAATACACCTAAAATTACATATTTAAAAAAAAAAGTTATGCAACGTAAAGTAGAATTTATATAACTAGTTACAAACCAACATCTTTGAGTAAAGCTTTCTGGATTGGGCAACATATCCCCAGATATTTGAGTCCAAAAATCCTAACTTAGAGGATCTTTAATCCATAATGATACTGGATGCAATAAAGAAATTTGACTGACATGAAAGAAAAACTCAAACTGGTGGTGGATTTCCTTTTCCTCACCACAAGTGCTTTCAGGTTAGTGTGCCAGGAACAGGCAGAGTGGGTTTGATGGCACCTGGCAGCCAGACACCTGGAGCCACTGGACCATCCCAAACAGCAAACCTCTCAGCAGCTCTGTCTCATGCATGACTCAGCGAAGGAGGAGCGGCACAGGTTTAAAAACAAACATTAAAGATGGAGATTAAGTGCAGTTTCGGTGAGGCATGTTACTATTCATCTCAATGGACGGGAAGAGTCACTGGTATGCAAGATGAATCAGGATTACAACACAAAAAGCTACTCAGAGGTTAAACCACAAACGTATGCTGTTAGATTAACATGCAGATAAACTACAGTCCTCACTTCCTAATACACAATAGTGGAATATTTTTCAGTATTATACATGCTCAAATAATACTAAAGATAGACGATCATTGAAGACTAATTACGACAACTTACTTAACTTTTTATGGATTTATCCATCAATCAGAAGTGGCTCAGAGATGAAAAGAAGTGCAGTTAAAAGTTTAGCTGGTGCTGAAAATCAAGAGTGGATGTGCCATTCTGCTGGGGTGTGTGCTGGATTAAAATAAATAAGCCATTACCCCTTTTTCAAATCCAGCATGTGGATTTTATTGATTTTATGAGATTTGCTGCATAAAGAATAGCATTAAGAAGTATTGTGCAGCATATCATTTGGAGTACAATCTAATTTGCAACCTAGATTAGGATTTCAGTTACATAACAGCCAATTTAAAACAGCAATAAATGACAAAATAAAGGCCTTAAACAAATAAAGCCAAACGATTCATGGAAAAATAATGTTCTAACGTCATCAATCTATCATTCCACCTTCATTTTTTAAAAAAGTGACATATTGGAGAATATTTCCAGCAGTGACTTTTTGTGACATGGGCATACATTACTGTTAAAAGCATCCACATTACCTGGAGAAAATTAACATGCATAGATAGATAGATCATGCACATCTCCACAAGAAGTCCCCTGCAGAATACTGCCACACTTTACATAATTTAAAAAAATGGGATGGCAGTCATTTTGAAAAATATTTGTGGGAAATGTTATTTAACAATAATCACAATAAATCCTATAAATGTATGCCATCATAATGACTATCATCTTCTGTATTTAGACCCAAAGCAACAAAAATAAATTTTGGCTTGATATTTCCTGAAAACTTTGTGTTTTTTATATGAAGATACATCAAAATATAAATTCTTAATGTAATATTTTTTATTCATGACTATTTTTATGGTCAAATTAATTCAATAGTTGTTTCTGCTCACTCTTTATTCCTCTATTTTATATCTCTAATTTTATTTGTCCTATTTTGTGGCACTTTTAATAGCCTATATTTAGTCATGTGACATAAATCACAATAATTCTTAAAGATAAACCGGTACGGTCTAGAGCTCTGTGAGCAATTACCGCTCTAACCTGTTTAATTGCCCGTAATCATCTTAAACGAACAAAGTGTACTCAGCAGTCTTTCATAAACAGTTACATAATACAAGGTACATGTTGCCTCTTGGAGCTGCTGTGTATGCCAGCGCTGTCTGACACATGGAAGGACTCCGTTTCCCAGAGTTCCGTAGGGCGCAGGCGCAGATCGCGTTGCCTAACAGTGGTAAACAGACGTCAGAAGGGAGTCTTCGCATCGAGTCAAAACAAAACAAAGCAAAATAAGTCAAAAAGAGAGCGAAGAAGCGGATATTTGGATCGCTACGACGACAGAAAGTTTCTCAAAACTCGTCCAGGATCTGAAACGGATGCTCGGGGGAGCCTATCTGAGGTTTTTCGCGGACTTTTTCACGGATTGTAAACTCTGGAGTAGCAGGAGCTTAAGCAGCTAGCGTTACGGTGGCTATCGTGCTGTTTGGAAAGTGCGGCGGCGACTTGGAGCCGACAGACCCGCTGGCGACCGAGCTCCGCTGAGTTCCCTGGAACAAACTGTGGGATTCCTTCACCGAGTCCACGAAGGCGCCCACCAGACTGGAGTTTAGTTTGTTGCGCGGCGGCGTGTGAGGCGGCAAGACTGGGAGAAACATGGCAGTTGGTGACATGCGCCTGGCCGCAATGTGGCGAATGGAACGGACCTAAGGGACGGACCTCAGGACTAGTTCTTTTTTTTAAAAACACTTACCTTATTTTTTACTACAATAAACTTTATTAAGGTTAGATTAAAGCACATCCCCCCCTTTTTGTCTCTTTTAGACGTAAGTTTGGATGTTTAAATCCCAGACGGGACGCAGAGACAGTGGACAAAGTCTCAGGATTGTTTGCACAAAGTCGCTCCTTGGACATTTTTACTATTAACTCTAATTCAGCCGCGCTGGTTAGTGACTGCTGATTTTTATATTCTTGCGTGTTTTTCTTTGTTTGTTTGTTTTTATTTTCAAACGTGCTCTTCAAACATAAAAAAATATTTTTGACGGAAAAGTAAGAAAAAAGAAATCTGGAAATTTGGTACAGAAATATATTTTCACTCATTTCTAAAATATTACTTTGGTGATTTCTAAAAACTTTTTATACTTAACGAACTTTTTTTTGTATGAGCAGAAACCTCTGTAGATCCAGATGTTGCGGCGCTCAACACTCCTTCACTATTGTTTGTGTTTCATTGAAACAAAGAGACTTCTTCTATATATATAAATCGGAAGGTTTATGATAGTTACTATTAAGGAGATTATTTGGGTTCCCTAATCTCCAATCTGAGGATTAACAGAGGCCATTGGTGTGTCCAGATTATTGCGTCTCCTTTCTAGGCCCCTTAGTTGAAGACCCCCTGTTGTGACTGAGGTATATATGTATATGTATTTTTTTTTTTTATCTCAGAAACTTTTTAATTTACGTTAAAATATTAAAAAGGTAAATGTTTTAGGAGAACAGAACTTTGTCAGACGGAGTTTAGAAAACCAGCATGGAGGAGTCTTCAATGCCCCCCATCGATCCAGATTTTGAGCCGCAGAGCAGACCCCGCTCCTGCACATGGCCGCTCCCGAGGCCCGACATCTCGGCTGTCAAAGTCGAAGGGGCGGATGGCGCCGAGTCCGCCGCCGGGACCCCGCCCGCAGCCGACGAGGACAAGTCCGAACCGCAGCAAATCATCTCCGAGCCCGAGAAAGCTGCTGCTGCCGCGGCGGCGGAGGAGGGCGGGGTTGTGGCCGGCGTGGGCGGAGCCGGAGCGACGCCCCGCAAAGGATCCTCCCGGCGCAACGCGTGGGGGAACCAGAGCTACGCGGATCTGATAAGCCAGGCCATCGAGAACTCGCCAGAAAAGAGGTTGACCCTGGCTCAGATCTACGACTGGATGGTGAAAACTGTGCCTTACTTCAGAGATAAAGGAGACAGCAACAGCTCTGCCGGCTGGAAGGTGAGCCCTAGCAAAAGTAAACAACCTGTTGCGCATAATTCCTATTTTTTTTTGCACAACAAATCAAAACTACATGATAATTTAAGATTAGGAAAGATCCACGGTTGCATTTTATGAAATTGTTATTGTTTTAGATGTTTCCCTCCCTGAACAACTGATTCAAATTATTGCATTCTGTCCTTAACATGCTGCAGCAGGAGCCTGTTGATCATCCATTCATTTAAGCCATGTGTGCATGAAAACACCTCAGACATGAAGGGCACCATGATTATGTACAGAGTCCCTAAATTATTGACTGTATACACTTAGAAAACGGGCACATAGGAAAATATTTAAAGTAGAAATATAAAATTATATTCTCCACACAACTGTATAGAACAGTGGTGTTCAAAATATTTTGTCACACAATTGTCAAGTCAAATTACTTGTGTGCCAAAAGAATTACAAAAATGTAATCATTGTATTCCTCTTTTCACTACTCAACAAGTAACTAAACATACAATTTTTCTAATTAAACGAGTAGAAAAGGTAATTTTTATTGTAAAGGAAAGATCAGATTATTGTATAGATAAAAGTATATTTAAAAATGGACAAGAATAATAAAATAAATATTAGGATTCTATAAATAGAAAAGAATTTGACAAAGTAGCTGTTACTACATTAACAATAAAAAAAGTGCAGATTTAAGATTTGAAACACAGACACTGTAAGCAAGAGCAAAAACCTTTCAGTGAAATAAGTGGTGAAAATGTGCATTATTTTTTCTTTTACCTCAACAAAATTAAGATAAAATTTTATTTTACCTTAATTAGGCAGTATTCAGCCAAACTGCCTAAATAAACATCACTAATATGCAAATTAAGTATCAAAATGATAATAAAAAAATCTCTTCAAAGTTCAAGTTAATTGAAACTGAATTTAAACTTCAAAAACCAAATCAGTTTTAACATAGAAACAGGATTTATTCCCTTGATTTCATCTAATATTATTAAACTCTTTACTGGGGAGGTGAGAAACTACATCCATGTCTAAAAATAAAAATATTTTTTAAGCTTAAGAAGTTGCATGTTGCATGCTTTTCCAAGCAAAGCACAGACAGCATTTTGTAAAATCAAATTTAAGAGCAATACAAGCAGACAAACATGTAAAAGTTGTTCTTTGAACAGCTAATTGTTTTGTTCCACCTTTAATTTGTTGCCACTCTGTATGGCAAGCCTGCAGGACAAAACAGACGCAGGATTTAGGAAAAATTGACTCCTTAATTTTGGGATATCTGTGATGGCTAGAAAATCACAACCTACATTGGAAAAAAATCTATTGATCATCTAATTGGTTTATTTGTTCTCAAACATAGACTTATGTCTGCAGACACGCCACTCAGCACTCTGGTTTTAAAAAAGTGTGTCCTTAGAGTAATGACCTCCTGTTTCTAAGCGACAGAATTTGTGTTTATTAAACGCTGTGGAAAAGCTTCGTGAACATCTTTCGGCCAGCTGGCAGGCAGTTTCTCTGCCATCTGGATAAGAAACAGGGCCATGAAGAAAGAAGGCTTTAAAACTTTGGCCCGTTCTGCAGTGGAACAATATTTAACTCTGTATCTTTGCAGCCATAACAGGAAACCTCCCATGACCTTCAGGCTGTTACGTCTGATAGGAAGACCGCTGTGTTCTTAAAACGCCTCCAAAGATTTCACACCAAACACAATGTTCTTTATTTTCTGTTTTATGCATTATGAAGGTACATTTGAGAAAATAATTTAGATCCAGATCCAGGTCCAGATCTAATTTTTGCCTCATAATGTTCCAGATTCAGAAGTAACACAGTTGGAACTAAGTTTCTTCCGTTAACAATTAATTCTGACAATTAATGAGGTAAAAAAATATTTTTACTGAAGTTTTTTTGCACGATATTAGAAATAAATTAAAAGTCAAGTAATTCATTTCATTTTTAAATAATAAAATAAACAATGGTACAATAAAATGTATTTCCTAACATACAATAACATAATAATTGTATACTCCTAACAATAAACATCTAAAGTCAGCCTTTTCTGCTTGACGTGACATCAATTCAGTGCAGCTCTGTGATTAGGGTCAGGTCAGGGTTATTTGATAAATTTTATTTATTTTTCTTACATAATTTGAATCAGATGCAGCTAAAATTATAAATCTTGAGAATATATTTAAATTTTTTATGTTAAATGCAGAATATATATATATATTTTTTACAAATCTGTCTTAATTACTGCTCTGAATGTTTTTTTTTGTTTTTTTTTAGCAAATTTTCTTCCTAAACTCTTTATACTCCAGTTAACGATAAATTGAGGGATAATAAATCAATAACGATATCTATCAGCATTGTTACGTGATCAATATCGATAGATAATCTGCTCATTCTTTGGTTACCTAACAGCAACTCATTGAGTAACTTGCCCAAAATGTATCTTGTGTGCAGCTTCACAGCTAAATAGATTTATCAAATGTTTGGCTTTTGAAAATTGTTTTTTTTGGAAAAATCTGGATTCTTTTTTCATCAATGAACTCGTTGGGTTCCCAGGGTGTTTTTTTTTTATTTTATTTTTATTTTTTTAACTTTGATAGAATGTTCTTATTAATATATAGAATCAATTAACTCGCTGTTTGGTTACCCAGCAACATTACTTGGAGTAACTGGCACAGCAGCAGTTTCAGGTTTTGCCGCCGTGCGTCAAAACTGTTTAAAAATGAAAACTGTGGATAAAACAGAAAAGGTCACGCCAACAGTTTGGCAGTATTTTATATATTTAAAACCAAAAACTGACCAATAAGAATTACTATTGACTGATATGAAATGCTATATTGGGACATGTTTTTAGCCACATTGCCCTTTTTCAGACATAATTGAGTCTTTTGTTTGTAAAGTAAAATTTTTCTGATTTTGTTCTTATTCTTTTTGTCAGAATTCAATTCGTCACAACTTATCACTCCACAACAAGTTCTTGAGGGTTCACAATGAGTCCACCGGGAAGAGCTCCTGGTGGATGCTCAACCCCGAGGGTGGGAAGACGGGGAAAGCCCCCCGCCGCCGAGCCGTCTCCATGGACAACAGCAGCAAGCTGCTGAAGAGCCGCATGCGAGCCAAGCAGACCAAGAAGCAGGCTGGAGCGGCCGGCGGTGGCGGCATGCTGCAGGGAGACAGCGGCGGCGGTTCTGCTGGAGCTGAGAGCCCCAACTCGTCGCAGCAGTTCCCCAAGTGGGGCGTGAACAGCAGCAGCCCGTCATCGCGTGGCAGCCTGGACGACGCTGACATGTGGACCACCTTCCGCCCGCGCACCAGCTCCAACGCCAGCACCCTGAGCGGCCGCCTGTCACCCATCGCCCCAGGCCAGGAGGACGATGACAGCCTGCCTGACGACGGCCTGCTGGGCCGCTACGCCTCCAGCAGCCTGACCCCGACGCTCACAGAAACCGTCATGGAGGAGCTGGACCTGATCGACAACCTCACCCTGATGACGGCGCAGCAGGGCGCGGCCAGTCCCAGCACGGCGCCGCCGGCACCGCCCACGCCGCTGCCCTCCGCTTCCACCTTGCTGCCGCGCGGCTCCGGCTTCACCTCCTTCCACCAGGCGCACTCTGCCGCCCAGCCCGCCGTCTCACTCAAAGAGCCGCCGGCGTCCTTCAGCAACTCCCTCTTCAACCCCATGAGCAGCTCCAGCGCTCACGGTGGCGGCCACTACGGCGGCCATGTTCCTTCCAGCCTGGAGGCGCTGCTGACCTCTGACTCCCCTCCGCCTAGTGATGTGCTAATGGCCCAGGTCAGCCCACTCTTGGCGAACTCTGGAGGTCTGGGTCAGATGGGTTTGGGCGTGCGAGCCAAACCCGCTCAGCTGCAGCTGAACAAAGCGCTGGAGGCGAACGCCGTAGCGCCGATGGCGATGCAGACACAGATGCAGCCGCCGCCACAGCAGCATTTCCGCCACAACCACCAGCAGCATCAAATTGGACTGGGGATGATCCTGTCCGGACTCTCCCAGGACCCGACTCCCCTCTCTGCTCTCAAAACCCACCAGGTGCAAACCATCAGCCCTCATCACACCGCTCCGGCCCCAGCTGCCAATCAGAACCTGAGCCTGCCGGCGGTTGGTCCGTTTGGCGTTCCGACAGGGTTCCAGCCCGGTCAGGAGCGACTGCCCACGGACCTGGACATAGACATGTTCACAGAGAACCTGGACTGTGATGTGGATTACATCATCAACAGCGACCTCATGGACGGAGACGGCATGGATTTCAACTTTGACCCCATCTTGCCCGGAGGCCAAGGCTACACGGGGCCGACCACCACGCAGGGCTCGGCCCACAGCTGGGTGCCCAGCTAATCCAGCAGAACCTCATCAGGTACGTCAACCCCTCTGCTGTACCTTACAGACGATTCTTATTTAAACTGCTTAAGGAGTAAAAAACTGCAGGATCAACTCAAACTGGAAAAAAGCAGCTAAACTGAGTTAAAACTGGATTTTTAACAACCCATCCGCCTCGGAAAAATGCATTTATACCAGCGAACGTCACTTGAATCTCTTAACATTTTGCCATAATATCACAACCTAAGTCAGGACAATAAATCAATAACATGGATCATGATAGACAAGTGATCAATATCAATAGATTCAATAACTTCACTGAACTCCGAACAAGTATCGCACAGCATTCTGGGGGACGTAGGCAGAGGAAGGACTTTAGCTGTTCAACTTTCTCTCTGTTGATGGAATCAACTAACTCACTCATCCTTTGGTTACCTAGCAACAACAAATTGAGAAACTTGCGCAGCAGCAGTTTAAGGTTTTGCCTCTATGGCTCATAACTGCTTAAAAATAAAATCGACAATGTGGAAACTGTCAAAGTTCCTCCATGTTGCTCACTTTCTGTGTTCACTAAGTGAACTATGTCAAAGTAGCAGCTTGTCCACATCGTCTGATGTGGACAAGCTGGTCCTTCTACGTCTCATGCGGGTCGGTCCGACAGCGGCCATTTTATTCATCTTAATTTCTCTTGCACATTGATCAAGAGCGCCACATATTGATGATCCAGTGAGCTGTTATGACTCACGATTGTGTCGATTATGTCTTGTCTTGCAGGATCTCACCTCCAGTCAACTTAACCTCACTAAAACAGCAGAACAACCGGTGCACCGCCCCCTGCTGGATGAAAACAGCAAGTCCAACATCTGACCTCACATCACGTGCCAAGATGTGTGGTTACAGGGAGGCAACTATGCACGGCTTTCTTTTCATTTTTCTCTAAATGATTTTTCTTAATAACACTTGGCAACAACTTGGCTGCTTTCTTAAGAACCGGAACTGATGACTATATTGTTATTATTTGTGTAAAAAAAAAGAAAAGAAAAAAGATATGTTTTGGAATGTAAAGACAAATCATCAGAGGTTGCATTTCATGTCATGTTACACCGCAGCAGCTGTAGAGACGGTACGTCCAGATCAAGCTGGCGCTGGTTCTGAACACTTTATTCTTGTTGTTTTTTTGGCCAGTTTTGCACCAGCGCTCGCTCGACACGTTGCTATGCGATCGACTGAAAGAAGTGCGGGCAATCAAGCTGCACAGACCCGAGAGGGAAACAGAGAGTTGAGATCAGGAAGACTAACGGACTGGACGACCTTTTGGTGGCTTTACATCAACCCTGTAAATTGAACTCAATTGGAGTTTTCCTTCTGTTTGGCATTTTTTGACAAGCGTGCTATGATAGAAACCAGCTAGAGGGTGTTTTTGTTTCCTCCTAAATCCCTGAGGTGCAGTTGAACTAACAAAATGAAGAAATCGAACGCGTGGGCATTTCAAAGTATTACACGCCACCAGAATGCCTCCGCTCTCTTATTGTTGTTTTTGGGTTTTCCTCTTTCAGTCTGTGCATTTTCAAAGCACTTAGGTTTCCTGCTACACAGGGACCCCAAACTGTAAAAATTAGTTTATATCGTTTCAACAAATAATAATAAAAAAGAGCATATAATCCTTTAAAAGAGACAATGAAATGAACACGTTGCACCTGTACTTGACGGCACGCTATGCAGATTTATCAGGAGACGGAAACAAAACCTTGAAGGAAATCAAAGGTTTTTGTTGTTGGATGTTCTCCTGCTGTGGTTTCTTGGAAAAGTACTCTTCCTCACTAAACGTCTCACGTTTTGTTACAAAAACAAACTGCAATGAGTTCTATTGGGATTTTAGGTGTGGAACATTTTTCTTTGCAAATATCTGAAAAGTGTGGCGTTGAATTACCTTTTGCTGTAGTTCTAGTTTTGTCTCAACCAATTTCCTGCATCTGAAGACACTTAGCATTTGGTATCTCTGCAAATTTGTTTTGTCGGTTTCTGTTTTTAAAAATCCAGAAATTATAATTTTTAAAATAAATTTTAAAACTCAAATTTTCCCGTTTCAGTGTGTAGACCCCAAAAAAATATGCCAAAAAAACAACAACACTTTTTCTGTTTCAATTGCAGATTAATTGACATTTGAGGAAAGATGCCACACTTTTCAGATTTATTTACTTTACATGATCACTTTTTTACACAACTTTATTCTATTTTTTTTAACATAAAATCCCAACAAAACATTTAAGTTTGTGGTTTAAGCGCCTCAAAACGTGGAAACGTTTCTAAAAGGATGTGTATTTTTGACAAGGCGCTGCAAAACTGTAAGAGTCTCCTCTCACACTTTAATTTTTAAATACTAACATAAAATCAATTAAATCACAGTGTGAAAGGTACCAGAAAAGAATATATTTCATTATAGTTTTAATATACAATTTAGGTAGAGATGATAAATCAAATATTATAATACGTATATTACTAATGACAAATGATTTTTTTTTTTTTTTTACATTGGAAGAAGCATTCTCAGATTTTTAATGGTGATTTTTCTATACTTTTATTTTTGTAAAGGACAAAATGCATGTGGATTTTTTTTTTTTTTTTACATAACCAAAGGAACACTAATATTTGCATGGCATTTAAAAAGCGCTTGGGCCTGACACAGCATCTTCTGTGTACATACGCTTCGCAAAGCAGACCTGTAATGTGATTTTTATTTCATTTTTTTAGTGGGAAGATAAAGGAGGCGAATACATGATCATGTCAGCTCCGATTCCCAGCCACCTGCCTCGCGCTTTTTATTTGTTTTACTCTGAAATCTACGTCGGTTCTCATCTCAAAACGAGTTACCTCTCAGAAGCAGGAAAACTGCTGCGTGCAGATTTAATCGGATATTTATTTTGCACAAGACTGGAAACCCAACATGCCATGTCTTTGATTTAATTTCCTCTGAGAAAAAAATGAGGTGATCTAAAATTAAACTTCCTGTTTTGTTTTTTCTTTGAAGAGTATTCATGTTTAGTTGTTTAGCCATGCGTGTCAGTGCTAGTTGTACTATTTCTTTTTTTTAAAATCCAAAACACTAGAGCACGATGTTGCTTTGTAGCAATACTTAAACCTGTCATCTCCCATCTTTTAACATTTTGTTTTTGTTGATTCTGTGCTCAGAAATAACACCCACTCTGCATCTTGAACTCATTTTTTCACAATAACATTGTTAAAAAACAAAACAACAACAAAAAAAAACACGTTAAAGCACTCTCCTTCTTTCCCTCCCCACAAATGTTTTATATCTTGTTTTTGTTTTTGCAAATAATGGTGCTAGATGATATCAGTGCAGTCGGTGCATATCAGGGCCTTTGTATTTTGGATTATGATACTTAGGATGCAACCAGAACTTTTTGTTTTTTGTTTTGTTCTTACATGTACAATATAACTTGGAAGCAAGAGTCAAACTTCTTTAATTTTGCATGATTTTTATTCAGTAATATCAGTAATTATTTTAGTCATATATGCAACCAGGCTTGTTTTTGTTTAATTTTTGATCATTTCCAGCTGAGAGGCTGCAGCAGCTTCTTTTACTCCAGTTTACGGTCGCTGCCTCTGTGGTGTTTATTACCTGGCTTGTATCTCCTCTAACGCTGACACAACTTTCTGCTTGTTCTTATTCTTCTGTTATTGTTAGTAGCAGTTAGTTCCTGTATGTTTTTAACTTTGCCCTCATTTGTTACAGCATTAAAAGTTGGCTTAGGGGGGCGATGGGTTGTGCAGAAGCCAATTAATGTTTGTGTTTTTTAGTCATGTGAATATTTTCTTTTTCTTCTTCTTTTCCCTCCTCTTTGCTTTTTCTTCTTATTCTTTTCTTTACACTTTGTAAAGTCAGCCAGAGATAAAAGTAGAGATGCAGAAATCAATTCAATAAAATGTTTAACCCACTCGGTTTCACTTATTTGTGACGCTGCAGACTTCAAGTTCTGCCACCAGAGGGCGCTGTTGCTCCAGCTACTTCCGTTACTTTCTGAGATAAACAGAATTTATATAAATTTATTTTTGGATGGAACGAACACTTCAATATAATTGTTTATATCAACATAAAATGTACATTTTAAATGAAACTGTATCTAAGTGGAGTCATGGTTTCTCAAATGTCCCTGCATTTATAATTTACTGCAGTTTTGAACAAATGTTAGGATTTTATTGAGGAACAAGTCAACTTAATACCGACTCAGAGATTTACTGGATTTCTGGATCAGATCCTGATTGAAACCCGTGTGGTTAATCAGTGATGGCAGGTTTTCAGGTTTTTATTTTGACGATAGACCTCAAGCTCCCATCAGATTACGATCTCGAGTTTCTTAACCGTGTTTATAAAATTCACTCATTGAATATTTATAGCCTTTGAAATTTTTCTTTTTTTTTTCGCATTGCAGCTACAAACATCAACTTTCACTTTCACATATTGTTGAAGTTGAGGTCAGAGTACTGGACTGGTTTGAGTTTTACCTGAACAGCTGGGATTTCTTTGTGTCAACAGGCAACTTTTCATCTGAGCAGACCCAGACTGTGGGCAAATCGAATCTAAAAGGGTAGATTATTCCATAGACTAGGAGCAGCAACAGAGAAATCCCGATCTCCTTTTCTTATTACAGCTAGAAATTAGTGATCAAGCCTGAAGTGATGGACTTGAAACTTCAGAGACACATAAAGATGTTTACAAAGTCGGCCTTTTATAACCTGAAGAACATTTCTAATATTTAAGGAGGAATGTCCCCAACAAAAATTTGAGAAACTCATCCACGTGTTTTATCTTTTTTCAAATGTATGGATCTGACTTTAATCAGTGGTGCCCAAAGTAGGCCCTCAAGGGTCGTCATCCTGTATGTTTTAGGTCTTTCCCTGGTTTAGCACAGTTGGATCCAAAGGTGGCTCGTTAGATGGCCTAAGAAAAACACTGACATGCTGAAAAGGTTGCAGGATGTTGGCCCTCTAGGACCCACTTTACTCACTTTAGGCACCCCTGGAGCTGTTGCATCAACCTTGCAGACCACTCAGGTCTTCTGGTTCTGGTTTGCATCCCCAAGACCAGAACCAAACATGGAAAAACAGCATTCAGCATCTAATCTGGAACATTAATCTGAACAAACTTCCAGAAAACCACAAAACTGCCAAAACACTGACTTCCTTTAAATCAAAACTAGAAACACATTAGTTGAGAGTTGGGATTAATAATATATGGATTATCAATTTGCTGGTATGTTCCTTTAAATTGGACCTGAAAAGGGAAGCGTTATTCCAGCTTCTTCCTCTCAATCTGTCCTCGCTGTGTTTTTCTTTTTTGGAGACACGTGGCCTCTTCGCCGCCCTTCTTGACTCACACCTGCCTGCTTGTTATCCTTGAGCAAGAACTCTCCGGACTTTCTTGGGAACTCTGAAACTCCAGTCCTTGAAGATTTGATAAGTGGCTGATGTGGTTGCAGCAATATCTCTGATAAGTTAGCATGTTTGCTTGGAGATAAACATGGTGGAACTTGGAGTCAGTCCAAACACACAACATAAAAACTGAAGCTGTAAACATGCTTTAAAGCTCCGTCTGTGAAAAGTGGAAGTTTGCAGATGGGAGTTGGTTTCTAAAGAAAGACAAAAGACGGTTTGTTTTGATGATAATTTTTTTTTTTTATAGAAAACATGTTTACATTTTCAAAAACATTTTTTGTCTTTGCACTTATTCTCTTTTTTGTACTTTTTGTTTTAAATATAGTTGTCCATTTTTTTAACATCCATCTGTGTCAAAGGCTCTTGCTGAGATGCTGGGACTTAGCAGAAGGTGAAAAAAAACGGGCGTAATATTCATCGGAAATGACGCCGACCGTCTTGCGGGGGGAAAAGAAAACATCCGTTTCCACTTGGAGAAGCCGCCGATCGATGCCCTGGTCCAGCCTCCAGCAGTAACAACCCTCCACTTGAGCAGCGCTCCAGTTTTTTCCGCCTAAAGGCACCTGTGTTATAACAGCGCTTTTGCTTTGTTTTAAGTCGATATGCACTTGTTTCTTCTGCACGTTGCTAAATCTAACTACAGTCTGTGAAACGTCTACGACTACTCAGGTTGCAGCGCAACGAGCAGGTCCTACAGTCACACACAGAACAACACAAAGGGAATAACGCCAAAAATGTACAGAAAAATGGAAAAATAATAAGAAAAAAAAACTGAAAAAGGATACAGTTTGCTTATTTTCTGCTTTTAAAATTTAGATGAGTTTTAACCTAATTAGACTTGAAAAAGTACAAATGCAAAAGCCCAAACATGCAACTTAAACACAAATTTTCATTCACAAAACTCTTCTGTAACATGTTGCCAATAACATTCGATATTAGGCGTGATCCGAGTGGCTCAGCTTCTCAGAGGAGTTTGTTTGCAAACGTCCACCATCTTTGAATTCCTTCTGTCTCCACGTAACGCAAGTAGGAAGAAAGAAAAACGTCTCAAATGAAGTACCTTCTCAGAAACCTGGGGCGGAAACGCAAAAACAGGAGGAGAGGAAAGGTGTCGGACCCACACACTTTGTCTTAATGTCTATTGATGAGCTACATTGCATTATAAATATATAAAGTTTATAAAAGTGCTTATTAAAAGAAACTAGTGATGTGATAACTTCCAGCAGTCACGGCTGTTTGTTCGCGACCAGCAATCAATACGAAATGTCAGGAAGCGTCACAGTCCAAGAAACATCCTTCAAAATTGACAAAGATTGTCAAAAAACAAACAAAAAGCCCCTGATCTTCCATTAACATTCATTCACCTTGTACAAGAAAAAACTTTTTTTTTTCTTTTTTGGGAAAGCATAGTTAATACAAAAGGAGACTTGTCTAATGAAAAAATAGGAGTGTTGGCAACTGATAACACAATGCTGCAAACAAGCAGCTTCTCACAGACTCAACTGGAACACAAGACAACAGGGAAATTTTAAAATTACTACTAATAATTGCACATAACCTTTAGAGAGGCAGGATGTTTTCTGAGAAAGGTGAGAGATGTGGGGGAAGGGGCATAATAAACACGTTGAATCTGCCGCTTCCCGCCCCGCGTCACCGCAGTTCAACGTTCCTCATCCTCTCAGGGTCTCTCTGTACCGGAGGCCGTCTGAACCAGCGATTCAGGCAATCATATAGCGAGTGATGGCTCTTAAAGCATAGAGGAGCTCCGCCTGCAGCCGGGCCTCCATGATCAGCAAGTTGACGTGTATCTGAGGACAGAAGAAGAAGACAGAGCTTCTCCTCAAATACGCCTGTAAGCATATCAAATTCAGCTGGACATAAATTGTCCCGATAAGCGAGAATATTGTGGATTTCAGGTGATAATGAAAGGACACACCGGCAGTTTTTGATAAATTTTGTTCTACATTGAAAGGAAATTACTTAGAAAAAAATATTGTGCTGCATTTTGCCTACGGCTACTTTTTACTTTTACTTAAGTAAACAAAAGTTGAAGTCGTCCTACTTTTACTTGAGTATAATTTTGGAACTAAAAGGGAACTTTACAATCAGAAATTAATCTCTGAAATAATTCAGAAAATCAAAAAAAGCAGAATCTGCTAGTCGACTTTGAAAAGCTGCTTCTGAAGTTAGATCTTTGTACAAATGAATTTAGTTTTTTCAGGCAGAACCTGTAAATGCTGGTTTCTGTAACGGGCCGGTGAAATCCTGTCTTACCCGTTCTGAGGCTTTCAGCAGAGTCCAGCTCAGCGGACACACCGGGGTTTTAGTGACGTCTGGAAAACAGGCCACAGCCTTGATGTACAGCTTCAGGTCTCGCTCCAGCAGCTGGTTCACCTCCACGTAGTCATAATCATCATAACTGAGAACAAAAGTCGGCAGATGTTTATCTAGTAGATGGGCAGGAGCAGCTCATGTTTTGGTTTTAATTCGGTGTGCTGGTGGTCTTACCGTATTCCTAACACATAATGGATGTAATTCCAGATGGCTCTCTTCAGGTCGGAGCTGTGCAGCGACGGGAGCGAAGTGACGCTCCTGAACCTGTCGTCCAGCAGGTGACCGATGTCCGAGTACAATCTGTTGATCAGGGAGAAGCCGTGTACTTCCCAGGAGTAATCCTGAAAAAAATAAAAAATAACGAGACAAATCCATCAATTTACAGAAGACTGAATGATTAAAACCATCCAAAATATTTAATAAGAGCCATAAAGACGTAAACCAGTCTGACAATTTTATAAAAGCAGTATAGTGTTTAGATTTTCCATTATTTTTTATTCATAAATACATTTTATAAATACATTTTTTATTTATAAATACATTAGAAGAATATTTTGTTTTTAGGGATACAGGAAGTTTGATCAAACAGATCAATGTTTGCATTCAGTGTCGGCGCTGACTCTCTCGTTTACCGATGCCTGGCCTCACCTGAACTCTGAGCACCTGGAGGTGATCCTCGTCACGCCGGGCGAACTCCTGGTAGCAGAAGTCGGGGTCTGTGATGAAACGTGATGGATCTGCGAAGCTCAGCATCTCCTCCTCGTCTTCCACATCTAAAAAGGGGAGTCGGTGAGCGGAGTGGAGGGGAGAGTGAGGCTTTCGCTCAGATTTCACACCCCGGAGCGCCGTCAGAGCGTCAACAGCCGCTCTGACTGGTGGTTTGTTTATTTCTGCTACCTGTTTGCTGGAGAGTCTGCGCCTGCAGGAGACGCTCCTCTCTCTTCTCCTGCTCATCCTGGGACTTCTGGATCCTCTCCTTCAGGCAAACCATGTCGCAGCTCGAGTCCAAAGACTGTTGGCACGAAAACGAACCCAGGGTGAAAATACTTATTCTATATTTACAACATATCTTCTCCTGTGATAAGAAATCATCTAATGTCACAAATGACACAGTATGTAAAACAAAAACATTTATTAGCTAAGGAACAAAAAGTCTTTGGCCAGAATTATTAAGTAGTTAAAGGGTGAAAATGAATCAGTTACACTGGCTTTCATGTCTCATGTTTTCATTTACAAGCAGCTTAAGCCAGTTAGAAAACAATAAAAGTTCAGATACGTCTTTCCTTCGATACGATTAAAGCTGAACATGATGCTCTCGTGTTTAAATGAATTGCTTCATGTTCATTTGCAACAGTTTCTAATTTTCTAAGCTACAGAAAGTTAATTGTTAGGAATGAACAAATATGAACATTTGGGCCAATATTGACGCTGCTGTTCTGGCATTATTTACCAATATTCTATTTAATCAGATTTCTTACTCGATTACTTAACTAATCATCAGAATAATTAACATATTACTTGATTACTAAAACAATTGTTTATGACGGCATTAATGAACATTTTGTGTCTCCAGCTGAAGTCTGGTTTCTTACCCGTCGCCGTGTGATATGTTGGGAGGGTTGCCTGAGCGACTGAGGCACGTTGGCGTTGCCGTTGGCAGCATCAAAGGGGCAGAAGGTCGGTGGGGTGCCGTTGGGAGATTTGGCGAGGTGGGCGAGGTCCGAGTCCGTGTCGCAACCGAAGACGAAGCTGCAGAGCGAGTGGCAGTGGGCCAGGATGACCACGGCCTGCACCAGCTCGGCCAGCGACCAGCACTGCTCACCGGCCTTCAGCAGCGACTGGAGACGACGCAGAGGCAAAACAAGACGCTCAGCGCTGATTGATCTGACTGGCTGGAACGTGTTTAATACATTAATATAGAGATTAAAGGATAACATTAGAAAGTAACGACCTTTTGGAGGTATTAAACATGCTTTCTATTAAGCAAACATGATCTTTTGAAATATTCAGATTTTGAATGTTGTGTTTTTATTATTTGTTATCAGAATATTATAATTAGGAGAAATAAAGGTTATATGATGTGATGGACTTTCAATAGTATTTGAGTTTATTGAATGGGTCTGCATTATTGAAGTGAAAACTAATAAATTAATTATTGAAAATAATTAAGGCTCGTTAGCATGTCCACTGATAACAGCAGAAAAACGTTTTTCCTGAAACGGTAAGATGTTTTGTCACCACTGACACATCCAGCAGCGCAAACATAAACATGTATTGTTTATTGTTTTTGACCGGGAGCGAGTCGTGGCAGGAAGTGGAGGAGTTTGATCTTTTCATAGATTATCTGTCTCACGTTAAATATTATGTAAAACAGTTCTGAAAAACATGTAAAAACCATATTGTTGTGAAAGTTACACACTGTAGCTTTAAATTTAACTTTTATTCAACAGTTAATTTCTTCTTGCTGGAGAAAAACAGTGTACAACTAAGATTATTCATCTCTGCAGCTCCTCCAGAGCTACCATGAGCCTCTTGTGTCTCAGTGTTTCCATTCCAGACGATGGATTTAAGTTTACGTTAGCTTAGCGTAGCTGAATAAGCTCTGCGTACCTGAATGTGGGAGCAGGCGGCGAGCCAGGGCTGGTGGGCCAGCACCTTGTTTATGTGGTCAAGCAGGCGAAGACGAGGTGGAGCCGCTTCCAGACCCTGCAACCACAGGGGGTCCCCGCCGGCCCTCAGGAAATGGGCCGAGTGCAGGCACACCAGGTAGCTGCAGTGATAACGGGCCGCCGCCTGTAGAGGGGCGTTCAGAGGGGAAGTTTTAAAAGAACGGAGCAGCTGAAGCCGAGCGCTTCCGGCGTCAGCAGCCAGGTCACCCACCATGATGGCGATGTAATGGCGGTACGGCAGCGGCAGGGGGCCGTCCATGTGCAGGATGTAGTGCTGGGTGCGCAGGAAGCTCTCCAGATACTGGGGTGGGACGCCATCTGCTGCGACACGGCGTCCACGCTCCCCCTGCTGACCAGCGCTTTCAGTAAGGACATGCGCTCCTTCTCGCCGTTCACCATCACCTGCAGAAACCAGAACAAACAGACGGCAGGTTGGTTTGTGGCGGGGAAACGGTGGAACAAAGTACGATCCACCCATTGTTTCAGAAAAACGAGGCCGAGGAAGTAACTATGAAACAAAATCCAATCAAGAGGATCTGCTTTTCTCACTGTTAAGACAAAATAATTCAGAGAATCGCAGTTAGGAGACAGGGGTGGGCAATACGGACTGACGTTATTTTAATAACAATAAAGATTATGACAATTAAAAGTATTTATTGTTACTGCTTTAGGTAACTGTATGGCTGTGAATGCAGGCACAGCCTCATCACGCCACAAACACAACATTCCCAGCTTCTTTAGGACAATACGTGTTTCTTAAAAGGTTGTTTTCCAGGTACATAGTGCCCTTTTATAGCATAATCAAGCAATTATGTTAAATTCAGTTATTATAAGAACTGAATATTATGCATTAGACAGACAGAGACATCTGCTCTTTCTTAAACTTTGCCTTCACAAAGCCATCACAACATGGCTCCTCTATTAACCCTTTAACGGCATTTTACCAGCATTGCATGGAGAAGTAGCTCAGCTGATGTGAAGTTCCACCCTGTCTTTGCTGCTTGCTGCTGGCTAGTCTGAAGGAGCTGTGTGGGGGATGCTTGGAAGCTGCAACTCAGAGGAAGAGCTGCGTCTCGAAGGCGGAGCTAAGGCCACCAAGGCGGTTTGCTCAGTTGAATGGTTTATATGGAGATTAAAGGAATAATCAAAGCAACACTCCAGGAAATATCATTATAACATAATATAAAAGCTCCAGAAAGTTGATTAAAAATTGTGATTTACTTCACTAAACTGCACATTGTGACTGAAATTTGACAATTTCTAATTTGATGACATTTATTGATGTTTCCATGGAACAAATAGTGGAGAACTCAACAAAAATAACATTTCTAATAATACCATCAGTTTTGTTTTTTATTTACCATCAATATCCAAAATATATTACGGCAATCCAACTTTTTATGATAAATGCTGAACGATACAATAAATGTCCACCACTACTACGAGAACCAAAAGGCATCCAGAAACTCTTCCTCTAAATCCAACGAAACAGACGTAAACATGAGCAGAACAGCGCCATCCTCCCTTCACAGCCATTACGGCCCTTAGATTTATAGCCAGGAACGCCTTGGCTCAAGATGAAGTTGGAGCGTCCAGCATCATGTGACGGCGGGCTCAGGCTGCGCTTTGGACCGGAGTCATGTTCCACACCTTAAATCAGAGGAAGAGGGGCCGTTTTGGAAGAAGAGCGGCGGCGCCACAGGAGAGTTAACGCATTCCTGACTTTATTTTTCCTAGAAATTCAACAAGCACCCAAACAACATCTTAACAGACACAAAGTCGGATGGTGTTCACAAGAAAGAGGGGCTTCTTTAGTTTGTTTGATGTTCATCTAATGAAGTCGAGACGCTGGATTAACTTGTTTATTTGAAAGCTGAAAGTAAGAGAGAAAAAAAGAAAACGCACAAAAAATGCCATTTGAAAAAGGGCTTTACACTGAGGAAGCAAAGATGAAGAAATTAATATGAAGACTGAGCGGAGGAGGCCTGAAAGAGGGAAGCTCGGTGAGGATAGAAGACGTGGAGGAGGCCAAAGATTCAAACATGGGAGCGACTGCACTGAGGGGCCCGGGGCCAACAGAAACAGACCCATGTAGAGCTGGAGGCTGGCCGGCCCTCACCGGTAGACATTTATAAGCTTGTTTTCCTTCTCTCTGCATGATATAACGGCTTCTAGGAAAAGGTGTTCAGGAGCCACAGATCCAGTTCTTCTGGATAGATCAAACACTTTCACTTCAACTTCAAATGCAGAAACTTTCCAACTTTATCTGGATCTGACTGTCTGTTCTGCCTCATGCTTAAACCAGAGAAACAAATAAAGTAAATAAAAAAAGAGGAAATAAAAAGAAAACTGAAATTTTATTTTAATAAGGAAATAAAAGCTAGCGAAACCAACCTACCCTTGTTAGCAGGAGAAAAAAGTATTATTTCTCTGTGGGTGGAGGGGAGAACAGTTAAAATCTTTCCTGTTTTATAAAAAAACATTTCTGTGTTGACGGTCAGAGGCTACATACAGTAGTTTTCATTTAATGTCACACTTCTGAAAACTTTGTGGCTGGCAGCCATCTTGGTAGGTATCAGTGACTAACTCTCATGGCAGTTGCTATGACAACAATAAACAAGCTTGGCACTATCGCTCACCTCATTCCTATCCAACTTATAAGCAATAAGTATATTACATCTATTACTTGATTACAATTTTTGAGCACTCGTGTTGTTGGTCTCCTAGCTATGATTCATCTATGCTTTCCTCTTGCCTACCAAAATGGCGGTTCAGTGGCACAGAACACTTCTGGTATAGACGTATGGGGTGATTACTTTTTCATCCTAGGTTTCTGATGGCTTCATCTCTTAACAAGTGAAGCAAATTAAAAACTGTACTTTATTTACTCATATCATCTTTGCCTGAGATAAAAATAGTTTGTGTGGAGAAACGAGGCAAATACTTTTTCACAGCTCTGCGATCGGTTCGAACAGAGAGTGGCAGAGCTTGTTTTTGCACCTAAGCCCCGTATGGCTCTTTAGTATTCAGCAGCATGTTTATCTGGCTCAAAGCTCCATGTGGTATTTCACTTCTCCTTACAGGGGATGATGGTTCCTGCCTGATCCTGCAGTAAGCTCCACCTCATGACCCAAATAGTCCTAAAGGACTCGGTAACCAGCTCGATCCTTATGAACAATACCTTCATCTTATAGTTTCATAAAAAGCAAAGTAACCAAGGGGGTTGGAGTTGGAAGAAACATGCTGAGGCACAGACCCTGACCTTCTCCAGCCTGTCGGCGCCCACAAGAAATAGTGAAGGAGGAGAATGTGGAGAGCACAGGTGGCTGCCAATCAAAGGCCTATAAGAGCGCATTCACATGGGTGTTACTCCTCGAACACAAGCGCTACTGATTAGCATGCCTGGTTGCTGAATCTAGGTTACTGCTCCATGGAGCGCTAGCTGGCCGGATCGCTGAAAGGAGCAGTGTTGCTCCAAGTAGCATTTTAGAGGCCTGCGCTGCAGAAAACACGCCTCATTTCTCAAGGACCTAACATGTCGGGAGGCACGGGCCTATTTTTATTCCTCCTCATGGTAGAATGGGCTCAGATTGCGATGTTGAGTGATCACACTTCCATTTTTAGGGTAAATGACACATGAAGCGGCTGATTGAGAAATTTCTGGCAGAATTTATAAGGCTTGCGAAACTATTCTACCTCTGAGATCTTTCCATGTTTTATCACATCAATGTCTTTTATTCAGATTTTGAGTGACAGATTTTCACAAAATGGTGCATAATTCTTCAGTGAAAGGAAAATAATCTATGGCTTTCACATTTTGACTCAATAGCTATGTTTCCATTAACTATAAAATTGTGAAAATATGATTAACAAATACAAAACCCCAAACTTATTTGATAAAGTTTTTGCTCCAGGATGACGTGTTTTTTTTAAACTGTCAAAATGAATGTTTTTTGCAAACCTGCAATGAAAACAAATTTATTGCATCACACAAATCATGTGATCAACAACCAGATGCCAGTGCTGTTACACTAACTCTGGTGTAAAGCACTTCTTGCTTTTGCATAGGTGAATGTGTTTACACACTATTCCTGTGAAATCAATCATAAAATGAAACGGGAAGTCAGAAAACACAGAGTGCAGCCACCAGCATCAACATGCTAGTTGTTAGCCTCTCCAGTGCTATGCAAATGACTGGTCTCTTTTTCATTTTCCAGTGCCAGCTAAACATTAATCTGATCAATATCTGGCTTCAGAATAGCCAAGGAAGTAGCCGCTGTTGGCAATAGTCTCATAAATTTATGTACAATAACTTTCAACTAAAAGTAGCAGTTTCAGACAAGAGATTAGAGATCTACTCAAAATGTGTTAGTGTAGTAGTTAAAAGAAAAACAGTTTAAGTAACAAATCCTCCAAATACCAGAGTCCATAGATGTGATTTTGAAATCTGATTTAACAACACAAGTGTCAAAAGTTGGTCTTACACCGGGTGAGGAGATGGTCTTAGTCATCACTGGCATCCCACGTAATTGATTAGGAAATTGGGGGTTGGGTTTTAATTTCTAACATGTCTGGACAAAGTCTGACAGAGAAATCAAGACAGAAACAGGAACTACAGTAAAGTTGAGGATTCACAAAACAGGAAATGACACATCCTACCTCTTAAACAACATCTGTCTGCTGACAGCAGCAAAATGAAAGATGCAGTCACCCATTGGGGAAAAGCTTTCATGAAAGTCATTCTTACTGTGTTTAAAAGGAGTTTTAAAAAGACTATGTTGATCTTTACTGGATAAAAACAAATGAGACTTTTTGATAAAGTATTCCCTACTGCCTGCCTGCCTAACTACTTGAAAAAAAACACACCCACACAAGAAGAAAAAAAATAAGAAGTGAGAACCATGTGTGGGAGGATGCATCAAACAACAAGGAGAAATCATCTAGACAGCTGTGTGTGCATTACAAAGCACACTCTGGTTACCAAACCTAAATATCTGTTGTGATTTAATCAGAATAATAAAGTGTTTAAATACTCAGATCACAACAGACTTCAAAAATTTCCAAACTCTGAAGAGGTCATCGGCACAGAGCTGAGAAAAAAGGCCACCTTGTAGATTTCCTGTCACAAATGTTGCAAAGATCACCTGAGTCAATATGTAAAATTTAAATCAAATTAAATGTCTATTTGATTTAGAAAACAAGCTGGTAAATAAACTAAATACCCCATTTCTGTGTGACTATTGGAAGCAATTACATCACTAATGAGGAATTTTGTCCTTCTCTGCTATATTTTAGGCAACCTGCTCAGCATCTCCATTTGATTGAAGTTTGTGCTTTGACTAGGACTTTCTTTGTTTTTTTGAGTTGTGTGTTTTGGATCATTTTCCTGCTGATTAACCCAGGTGTGATTGAGCACATCTTAAGATCAAGGATGGACGGATTTTCTAGTAGAGAGCATAAATCCTACTCCCATTGCTCCCCTGCAGGGTTAGTGAGAAAGTACATTTTTAAGATCTTTTTAATGCCACCTTCAATTGAATTTTGGTCCTTTTGAAAAACATGTTATTATAAGAGTTGGATGGGGACCTGGTAAATTGTCTGTTGGTGGGTCTTTTTACACTGCATATAGCTCCAGCTTAAAAGCTTGTTTGCACAGAGTTGACCTAGTCTTTTGGTTGACAAAAAAGCAAAAAAAGAACAATACGATATTAAATAATCTGGCCTGTCATGATAACTCATTTTGCTGGATGATAAATTGTCCCAGAAGTTATTGTGATAAACAATAATGTTGTTTTGATACCATTTCCAAATATTATAATGGTAATGGCACACTCTCTCAAAGATCAATAAGCTTTAAATTCGAAAGAACATTTAAAACTGTAACTGCTATACATTTTAAATGTCCAAAACAAATAAAACAATAAATAAAATGAATTATGAAGTTTCTGTGCTTCAAAAAGAGGGGCTAGTTGAGACCAAAGCACCAGCCTGAAAACTTTTGTCATCCAGTTTTGGTACAAGAAAAAAAAAACAAGTGAAGCCAATGGAAATTGAGCTTTTTTAAATTTATCATGTGATTAATTCATTGATTTATTGCTTACTGCGACAGGCTGAGCCATGACAAAATTTAAGGCCTGTGATTAACATTCTTAAGGCAAGGCGTCCCGCCCTAATGCAGCAAAACAACCCCAGATCATCACACTGCCACCACCATGTTTTACTGCTAATATCAGAGGTAAGTAAAGTCTGCACTGATAAGGATTTGTTGTGTGTTCTTTTGTGAACTCATTAATTTTTATGTTCTCTCCACTTCTGTATAATCACCTACTTTATAAAATTAGACATGTTTTATATATAATTAAATGTCTATGTCTGGCAGTAATCAGACCAAAAATGTGGATAATCCCAACTAATTATTGGTTTAACAAACTGGACAATTTACAAACTAACATTTTAATAGATTTTGGTTCTGTTTGGTGATCTTAAACATTTAGAAGTGTGCAAATAAACTTAATCTGTGAGAGGGCTGACACTTTCTACTTAATGACACTGTGTGTTGATCGGAGAGGTCGCATGAGGAAGAAGAGAAATGAAAAACATGGGTGACGTCACAGAGGGGAGGATAGGTAAATGCAGACAAAGACAAGCTTTGATCACTGGCAGAAAAACAGCAGCCCTGTGCAAGTTGCAATATGAAGAGGAGCAAGGGTCCAAGATGACACACAAAGAAATGGAGGAATGACGCAAGCTTTCTTTCTAAGAGTGAATAATGCAGATACAAGGGAGGGACATTCAATCTGCATTCTGACTGATCTTGGAGAGATTGCCCATCGTTATCAGAAAACATTAACACCCCCTTTCCTCCTTTCCGGAAACAAGAACTCGGGACAGATTTTGGCTCTGCAACCTGAACTCAAGGAGTAATGCAAAACAACCCAGCTGCACAGAGCAAAAGGAGGGGGGTTGGAGCAGCACTGCCAGGAGAAACAAAGAACTAAATAAACCCATATACATCAGTGAGTGATTATATCTGACTGTAAACAAGGCAGGTAGGTAGAGCAAGGAAGATTTCACTGATAAAAGGCTATACTTATTGAAGTTTATTCCCCAACACAAGAAGCTCTTTAAAAATGAAATATGAAGTTATATGTCATCAGCGATGAGGAACTGTGAAGACAAAGGAAAGAGGAGAAAAAGTGGCACATGCTGAAATGAAACCAGAACTGCAGCTCGCGAGGCTGTCTGTTTTATTGCATTTCTGTACTCCACAATCTGCAGCAAAAACATGTCTTTGTTGGACTGCGTTCGGCACAGCGCCCCCTTTCTGTTGCAAAGCGGAAAACAACACTCAGAGGAGAAAAACAACTTTGATTGGCAGTCCAGTTCAGGCGAAAAACAGCACAATAAGGACGCTCACAAGGGCTGCCGTACAGCTGAGAAATCAGTCTGTTAACGTGGTTTAACACAATTATCACATTATTTTGTTCATGCATATAAAACAGCAGTAATTAAATGGCACTGCATTACTTCACACCACACTGAAACACCTCTTTTCCTCCTCAAACCCTGAGATGATGTCACCTTCACCTGCAGCTTCATCCACAGAAACGTCCCCAGCCGTTTCTCGTTTATCTCCAGCGCAATAAAATTCAAAATACACTCGGCCTCAAATTTTAAAATGACAGAAGGGAGAAAAAAAAAGAAAAGAAAAAAAGGAAGAAGAAGACGGTACAGTAGAGGAGACGTTTCTGTCATCGAAACCCAGCTCCCAACATCTTGTCCTTGTTTCCTCTTCTATAAAAACAGCCGTTTTTAGATCAACTCTCCGATTAACGTCTCAACGCAGAAGGCTCGAGCTTTACGTGACATTTTAACGGCTGGTGATGAAAAACCACTTTAATGGCGAGGAAGCCAGAAATAAACCAAATAAACATCATCCGGTCACTTGAAGTGTTTAATCTGAGTTTCTGACCCATTTCCTGAGCCATCCATGTTAACGTTAGAAGTTCGGTTCGCCTATTTTTCGTTTGCTAGCGCTAGCAAACTACAGCCGCTACAGTTAACGTTGCTGCGCTGAAGTTGGGTTCCGATTCGAAATGACAGTAAAGGCCATTTCGCAGCTTTCATACTTTTTAAAAATGAGCTATAATTTCAGTTTAAAGTATTTAAACTGATCAAACCTGAACTGAATTATTAAACATCGCATAAAGACTCTTTAAAATACAGTCTGTGATATGAGAAACTTAAATTTTGTTTGTAAGAACACAAGAAAATGCAAAATTGAAGCCGTTTTTGATTTGTACATCAGCTTAAATAGCCACAGACTGCATCATTGTGAGATTAATGTTATAAAAGCATTGATTTAAAAAAAAAAGGTTAATAGAATAATTTTTCATATTACAATTGGTGTTTTGTAAACTCTTCTTAGCATAGATTACTTTTGCTCAAGATTGAGCTTCAAGTTTTCAAAATTAATCCACTATAGGGTGGTGCTAATATTAAAAAACACAGGTAAAACACATCATAAACAGTTTCCTTACTTATTTGACTACTGTAGTCCATCATAGGCTTGGCTATTCTATTAGAAATTTCATGCTTGTGCTAATTTGACAATAAAGAATAATGTTTTCTATATCAAAGAATATACAACAGGTGTTAAATAATCCAGTAAAGGTTTGACTGTCAAACTACTTTGGTTTTTATAGTTGACCAAATCTAATTTGGCCCTAATGCTGCAATTTTGAAAAAAAAAAAAAAAAAAGCTTTCAAATTGCCCCTTTTTGTTGTTTCACTTATAGAATAAAGGTTTCATGATTATTAAAAGTTGTCCTAAATAGTCTGATCAGTATTATGTCTGTTTATTGTGGTTTTTATAATCCATTAAATCATAATTTCTTATGGTCTCACATTCATAATACGGATTTTGCAATTTCACAACTGTGTTTTTAAAACGGGTTCATCCTTGTAGCATAATCCTTTCTAGGTTTGACCCGTCATAACCATTGTGGTTTCTGACTTAAAGACGGGCAAAAATACTTATAAATAGCTTTAAATTGCCTTGTTTATGTTTTGAGTGATAGAATAAGGGATTCACAAATTAAAACTGTATGAAACCCTGAGTAATCTATAGTCAGAATGACAAATGTCAGTCCGGGTTTAACCTTCCTGACAGTTGAGGCTTTAAAACCTTCATGAGGTACTAAAAAACATGAAATAGCCCTTTTTGGGCTTTGAAAAGACCAATAACAGCAACATAAATTATAAACTGTTTTTGAAGGTTGTGTCGTTAACGTAGGTTTTTACTGTGATGTCCAGATAAAAATGTTAGATTTTTATCTGGAGATCATTAAAGATCGGATTATCCATAAAGATGCGGAATAACCCTTTACACAAGTTCCAAATCGAAGGCCAACTTCAGCGTCTAAGACTTACACTTTGTTTCAAAGTTTCCTATCTGAAAACAAATTAACCAAACTAACTTCCAGTTCAACTGACAGCAACGAGAATATGTAATTAACGATTAAAAGAAAAGGGAGGCTTCGTTTCAAGCGCCTGTAAAGAGTGGAGGCCGTTTTCTTGACAGAGAGACAAATGAATGAACGGTTTTGACTTCCCAGGCTTACACGTATAATCCCAGCCTTACCTGCTTCTGGACCCGCTTGCACTGCGATATTAGGGGGTACTCCATTTTACTCGTACAGATGATCATTTTCCAAAAACGGCGTCGTCCTGCATGGATCCGGTTGGAGCTGCTAACAAAAGGGAGCGCTTCTGCCGCTGGCCCCCGGTCAGCCTGTGTGAAGCTGCAGCCTGGACTGAGGAGAGCGAAGCTTCCCGGAGCAGAGCTGACAGCTCCAGTAACAGCCCCGCCAATCACCGCGCAGGGGGCGGAGCTGCCAGCCGGAGGGGGTTAGCTACATGCTAATGAACATCTGCAAAACAACAGCGGAGAGGCAGGACACGGCCAGACTGTCAACTTTTACCAGCTTCTGTCTCTGAATCTGATCCACTTTGTTGACCTGGAAAAAAATATTGCAGCTTTTTTTTTTAACTTTTCCACAATTTGTGGCAAACTTTCTAACATTTCTATGGAGAGTTTAAGTATGAAATATGTAACTATTACTATAAATGTGTATGTTTTAAAAAAAAAAATTATGTCACAATAACCCCCCCACCCTCCCAAAAACATGAGCTCCTCTGCGTTCTCCTAGTGCTCCCAGTACTAGCATGGGCGGAACGAGAGGGGGAAAACGGGGGCACTGGGACCAGATAATTCCTGCACACTAGTTGGAATCATTGCAATCCACCCAAATAGGGAAAAAAAATAAAAAGATAAATGTAAGTGGAGTAGAGAAAAGTAGCCTTGGCTTCTCTTTGGCTTCACCACTGACTGCTCGTGGTGCAGAAAAAGAAACACAACTCCATAATTCCTATTCCAATTCCATGTTGATTCAAAATGCTCAAAAACTTATTTTAAATTGTGTTTAAGTTTCACATTGTATTGTTAAAGTTACACATGTAGTATACAGCTGAAGACAGAAGTTTACATATGTTGCATAAAAGGAGATTTATCTTACTTCTGGCTTGTGCAGATAATTGAAACAAGAAGCAAAACGATTCCAAATGTATAGAAAACTTTCTAAAACTAAACATGAAAGTAGGACTTAAGATCACAAAACCCATAAACCCAAACAGATACCAGGGTCAGCTTTTATATGGATTCCCAGCAGTTGGATCTTTTAGGAAAGCTGTGTTCAAAGTTCAGTCAGTTTTTATGCAGGTAACAGTTTCTGTCTTAAATTGTAGTATTAAAACTCATAACAGTGCATGAGGATTGACTGTTCAGTCACTGGACATGTTTACATTGTTAAATATAACCTTTATATTACAAACAAACCTAAATGAAGATACTTATTTTGTTACAGTCAGTTTCTTTGGCCCCTAATCTAATATCTGCTCCAAGAAAAGCACTGTTTTTAGGTTTTCCTAATTAGATTAAAGCAGTTGCACTAGTCTGACTCAGACACCAACACTTTTCACTGGAGAGTCACTTTTAGGGATAAGAATTATGGCCACAGAATTAATAAAAGAACTAAAGCCACAGAAAAAACCCTTGCTCATTGAAGGCAGAGTTTGTAAAAACAAAAGAACTAGAGATTTATGTTGCTATTGGTCGGATCTTTACGGATGAATATAATTATATTTTAGAGCCAGAGAACCTCAAAATCTCCAAATTAGAAAATGCATATAAATTTTTAGTGCCCACTGAAACAATAAGAGTTTTTTGAGGCACAGCAATTAAAACAGAATGGCTCTGCTTTAAATGGATTGTGACGTAACAGCTCTCTACAACATTTAGTCTCTGGCTAAATTGATAGATTTCTGTTGCTTTCACTAAAAATTTGTGTTTTGGGTAGATAGATTGCTCAAGGAAGGAGTAAAAAGCAGAACATGGAGACAAATGCAACTGTTATTTATATATTTATCAAATGATAAAGATCTTTATTTCACCAAAAATTAGGCATAATCTAGCACCATCATTTATTTCCTCCGTGTCTGAACCAAATGAAGGAAGGGGAAATTAGAGTTTGACTGGTGTGAAAGAATAATGTTTTGATAGTTACTTTGCTATAGTTCATTTAAACCCTCATGTGAATGTGGACTGAATAAATGGAGAAATGTGAGACTTGCATGAACATCACATAGCCCAGACATAAAGCATTAAGGAGAGACATACTTGGGGCATCAGAATTGGAGAAGAAATTATATCTGAAACAAAACACATTCGTTAATGTTTTGAATTATTTTTCATCCTTATTTCATTTCTCACTATGTCCACACTTTTAAATCTCTGGGTAGGATGTCGGTTTGTTAGATTTCTAAGCTGCTACTTAAATTTGCCTTGATCTCTTTCTTCAGACTGGACAAATCATATAAATCCTAAATTTCTAAACTCAAATTTGAGCTGGAGACTTTGCTAACACTAGATTTGTCTTCAGTGAAAAAGAAAAGCTGTAAAACGATTATATGTGGCACTTAAACGCTCTTGTGTTGTAAACTTTTAAATCTCTCCTTCTCAGCTTTCACCAAAGTTGTTTTTGTATGTGTATTTAAAATCTTAAACTGTTTGCTCAGACTACTCCTTCTTCAGACAAATGTAGGAAAACATTGTACAGTTGGGTGTGACCAGTGATCAGTGCACTGACCAAAACATGTAGGAGGAGCTTTCACCTGCAACACATAATTATATTTAGACAGCAGCATGCTTTAAACTTTACCCCGTCTTGTAGGTGGGGAAGAATTTAAACCAGAGCCAACACCTTAAACCTCTACATCCAAAACAAACCTTTGGCAAAACCTCCCCACAATGGTGATGGCATGTACTAAATCTAACTATAGTTATAGAGAGTATTTTACAGTAAAAAAAACAGGCGGAGAGTCATGTGATGTTTTGAAGAAAAAAGTTCCTTTAGAGCTCCTCTTTTCCTGTGATACCCACTGTTGATCTGCTGGACGTGATTTTCTCTGCCCGGTTGAATTATGTCCACTTGGGTCAGTCCCAGCTTGTTTTGATGAAAGAAACATTTGTATGGTTTCCAGAAAGACAACAGCTCAACTGGTTCAAATGAAATTGTTTTCAGAGAACACAAGTCACAACCTTTAGATCAATTAGATGCACTGATGGTCATCTCTGATGGTAATCAGATTCAAGCAGCTGCAACAAAGAAATGGTTGTATATGTATCAAATTGGACTTTAATTTCATTTGAAAATTCTGATTTTTTTTTTTTACTTTAGAGATGCTTAAAGAAAACAGAAAAAAAGGTTAGACAAATTGCTTAGTGATTGTTTTTTTAATAAATTTCCTTCCCAAACTCACTGCTTGCCTGAAAAATTTCACAGATTATTATTATTATAAATATTTTCACTAATATTTCAGTTAAGAAATGAATGAAAATTTGGCCATGAAATGCCAAAGGACTTGACTATCTTTGTCTTTCAGTAACTGATCTATAAATGCTCTAATCTGGACCTTCTGGAACCAGGCCTTGCTCTCTCCTCTGTATCTTAAGCAAGGAAAAGTTCATGGCTGTTATTAGGATAATTTCAACAAGTCCAAACACAATACCTGTTTTTATAATTACACAAGGTTGTGTACAAATGAAAGCATCTTAATACAATGGATTCACGTTTTAAGGTTCTGAGGAAGAGTACGTTGTGTGCTCCCACTGGGAACAGACCAGTAAGGACATATCAGGACAGCGTCTGTCGAGTGGAGACTGGGACAAAACCACTGGGAAAACAACAGCTGCTTTACTTGCTTCTACTTGTTCACTGGGAAGAGCTAGGGCAGAAAATGGGTTGCACCCTCTTGCTTTGCCCCACTAGTGTATGCTGACAGCAAGAGAACAGACAAATATGTAATAAAAATACAAATACATTAAATTTAGGATGTTTTATGCATTTTTTGCAACATTGCAAATGTGAAATACCATTTATTGCACAAAATAAGACTATTCATTTTAGTAAAATATTGTATGTTTACTGTTGAGTAGGTAAAACATAAAATTCATACTTTTAAAGCTTTTAATAAAAATAAAGTGTTTGTTGTGAGTAAGACATCTGCATGATCTAACTGTAGTGGAGATTTTTCAGACGTCTGGCACTGTAAAACAAAAAGAATATAAAAGCAGCTTGTGTGAACACTTGGTAAAATCTGAAACAGTTCTCATATTCCCATTGGAGGAGGAATTACACCCATTATTTACTGTCTAAGTGGAGTTTGGAGGTGGAGCAGCACCAAAAGTCTTCTCCAGTGAAACAAGTACTCCAAATGGAATAAGTTAAGAATGCATTTTTTTTTACATTTGCATCAGACAGTTAGTGTGACCAGAAACAATTTATGTTTGATTTTCAGGAAGGTAAATAATGGCACACTAATTTCCATTCCCCATATTTGCAAACGTGACAAAAGTTTAAAGGTTTTAAAAAGCAATCAGATAAGCAACCATCATGTTTTTGAGAATAGAACCCCCTTCACACCCAGCACCTCTTGGTACAAATAATCTAGATTTACACTAAAAGAAGAGAATTATCTTCTGCATGTGAGATATTAGCTACTTATAACTTTTTTTTACAGGACCTCACTTCACAAATCTTCAATTATCCTTGTAATATCAGCTGACAAGTATTTATTTTAAACGTGTTAAGGTCAAAAAGGTTTTCTCCAGATACAGCAACAAATAATCCACTGCATGCGCATTCGAATCGCTTGAACACAGCCTCATTTGAGAGCCAGACACTTGTCTGTGTTCGTACAATTTAATTAACATCATGTGAATCATATTGTGTGTCAGACAGGACCAGTCTGAACCACTGACTAAATCAAGATAAAAACAAGACCCACCCTGTTTCTGATGAGGGTTTTAATTAAGTAGCATGTACTGCTGATGATCTAAATGACCTTTGTTGGACGTAATGAAAAGCAGAGAGTTAAACATGTAAAACTAGTTTTATTTGTTAGAAAAGGAAACAAACACTATGTCCTCTATGAACTGTCTGCATCCTGTATTTGTCACTGACTTGAAGCTGTGAGATTGAACTAATTGAGTTTGACTTTTCAGAACTGCTCTTTTCATACCCGGCTGGGTGATTTCTGTGAGTTGTGACTCGTTTGAAGAAAGGAACTGAAGAAAGCCGCACGTCCCAGAATTTCAACAAGACCTGTTCCTCTGAAATTCAGCTGCCAACAAAACAAGAAGGGACTTTCCTGTGAGGGAAACTTGTCAGTCTTTTTGATTTATTCTTCACATTGTAGTTAGAGGAAATAACTAAATACACGCTAAAGCGGGTTTTAGACCCGTTCTGTCAGAAAACTTTTACTTTCACATAAGGTCAGGGGTTGAGTGTTAATGCATCTGACGTCTGCGTAGCAAGCGCAGACAAAAATGTTTCCTGTTGTGGTTGTCACTGTTTATAGGTCGAAGGGGCAAACTACAGTACGTGCAACTTTTCAGTCAGCTGTGTTTCAACATCCACCCCGTTAGAAGTTAACTCATCAAGTGTTTCTTATCTGGGTTTGGGAACCATTGTGAAATGCATCTTCTAAAAGGGAATAAAAATGTTAAAGTTGTTAAATATAACACTAGATCAAAGCTGTTGAACATGTATATTTGTTTTCGACTGGAGAAAGATTAAGTTGCTCTGAAAGGATGGGAGATGATCAGACCACATGGTTATGCTTTTAACACCCACTCACCTCTTCCGGCATGTCAACAGTGCCCTTTAAAAGTATTTATTCTTTTTTTCCTGCATGTCTTTTGAAGCATTTCTCTATCAGTTTTCTTTCTTTTATCATCTAAAATCCATCAAACTAATTTTAATTTTGGGCCATATAGAAATCAAGAATCTCTTCAACTTCTCTCTGCATTTGATGAAAACCTCTTGAAATCAAATAACGTTAGACATATTTTCACAGTAATGTAATTTGGCACTTTCAAAGATAAAAATGCAGATTTGATCAGTAAAATAATATTTAAGCACACTTATCTCACACTTTTTGGCGTCCACAGGGCCACATAAAAACTTCTGGTGAGTCATAAATTCCTGCTGTGATTCCAGTGAAGTCTGTCTTTCAACTCCTGAGTTATTTAATCTAAACCAGTGGTGTCCAAACCTTTTTACCCCCAGGATCACAACTGGCAAATTGGAACAACTCACAGGCCGCAAAATTTACAAAAAAAAATGCAGAAATTAGTTTCTTGTCATTTTTCCTGTTTTTATTTTCACCTGCTCAATAATAAACATTTTTATAAAATATTAGAGATTCAAAACACAAAACAATGCTTTGGATTGTTGCCTTATAAAAAGAAAAACAGACAATTTCCAAATTTTGGAGGTCATCATTTTTCCTCATTCTTCACTTGTGGTCAGTGGCCAATCAAAATCAGTCCAAGGGCCATGAATGGCCCCTGGGCCACACTTTGGACATCACTTTCTCTGAATCTGACATGTAGGCCAGAAGTTTAAATGTTTTGGCCTCATCTGATCAGAACTCTTCTTTCATGTTTGTTGTGTCAACTACCCAGTTTACAGAGGATTTCATATAGTTTCCTTCCTGCCTGCGCTCTTCCATAAATGCCAGGTTTGTGGACTGCAGAATCATGAACACTTTAAATTTCTTCCTGTCTGCACCTCTAGCCTTCACAGAACAGCTGCATTTATGCAGAGATTAAGTTACAAACACACAGGTTTTATTTACTGATTAGGTCATTTTGGAAGGCTGTTGGTTGCTTGAGGTTTTATTTAGGGTTATCAGAGGCAAGACACCACTGTATGAAGCTTTATTAGTACCAAACATACTTTTTGTCAAGATAGCTTTTTTTAGTTCACTGGTATTCATAAAGAAGTGCACTGTGTAGTTTAGATGATCCTAATAGCACTTTATATTATATTCAACTTGTTCACTGTGATCAACTTTGATTACAAAGTTTCTGATGCAACAAACAAATCAGATTAATGCAAAAGAGATGACCTGCAAGCAAATATAGATTTCTATCTAGTGTATAAAAATAATAAAGAAAATATTTCCTGAAGTCCTAAAAATAAAATATTTGTGAAAATAAACTTTCCCAAAGCAAGTAAAATGCTTGTCACTTTACCATCAAGCAATGTAATTTGAACATTTAACAAACAGGACGTAAGAGGTTATTTAGTCTAAAACTGAGCGTTATCATTAGTTTTGACCTTCTTTGTTTATGAGCAAGGCTGCAGAGGTCAAACTCATTGACAAAATGCATGAACTGCATAAAGATTTCTAAGTTCAGTCACCTTACTGATGGTGATTTTACAGTCGATTTAATGCTTTACTTAACAGTTTCTGCAAAGCTTTGTCACAAGCCCTCAGGCTGAGGAAGTATTAAACTGTAAAGTCATTTTAAAATGAAAATATTAATAGACTGAACATTCATAGGATCTCATTACTGATATTTATATACATATAAACACACCTGTAACATACATCTTTCACAATGTAGAGTCAGCACTTTCATGTGTAACATAATCCACAGCATTGTGGCATTAAAAAGTCATTTCACTCCGAGGGCTTTATCTAAAAAGTTTGCAAAGTTCTTCGGCTGTCCAGGCGTGAACGGCTGCAGAACAGAGAGGTCCATGTTCTTCAGCGTTTCCGTCAGAGTGCTGGACATAAGCACACACCGTTAATGCTGGTTGGCTTCACAGCATTACTCTGGTGACAGGCGTGTGAGACAGACATACCTGCATGTGCAGTACAGCAGGTGGTGGTCCATGGCCAGCTGCCGGGCCAGCTCCAGCTGATGGTTGTCCATCAGTTTGTCATTGACCACAACTAGCAGAGGTTTGCCTGCGCCGAGAGCCTCCAGACAACTTCCTGCTCCTGAAAGGAAGTTTTAAAAAGTAAAAAAGAATTAAAATTGTCCAAATTGTTAGACTTAGTTTTAATTCCTAGAGTAAATATTAGAATCCATAAGTCAGGATTTCATGCTAAAGGAAGTTAATATTTTGCACATTTTATACTTCCATTTAGGTCTCAACTACATCTAAAAACAGCCTGAGTGGTTAAAAAAAACAAAAACAAACAGATGTTTTTTGGTGTCTGGAAATTAGCCATTTAAAAATCCTCCTGATTGTTAATTTAGAGTCAATGGGCACTATGTTGTTACCTAGTGGAGCTCCAGAAAGTTTGGTCAGCTGATTTAAATGCCATATGTACTGTACAAAGGCTGCTGGAAAGGACAAGTGTTTTGGTGTTGACTTACAAAAAACACTTTCTGAGGTCTTGTTGGTTGTGCTGGAGTCTCCACTTCTGCTTTTCAAATATGTACAGTTGTATAATTGTGCATCTGTACCCAGCCATTTTCATGTATCAATGGTTTAGTTTAATGACCACCTGCAGCTTAGTTGGATTTAAAGTGACAAGACCCAAAAACAGCTCATTCTGGAAGAAGCTCAAATTAGGGCAGACAGACCAGACTAAAATATCTAAAAAGGATGATTTTGTGAAAAAAAAAGTTTTGTACAGTCTTATAAACTGTACAAAACCTATTGTTGTTTCAGTCTAGTTTTCAGACTGAAACAGAGACATAATTAGTCTTATCGGTGCGCAGGCTTGTTTAATATTAATCCCCTTAAGCATCGGGTAATAATGAAAAATTATAGCACAACAAAGCCGCTACAATCGATTATTTGTGTAGAATAACCAAAGTGTCATTTAAACGAGACGTAAAATACGCAACTGATGACTTTGTTTTGTTTTTAAAAGGTCTTTGCCCCTGAATTACCTGCATGGCTGATGACAAGATCAGCTTGCTTCATGTCTTCTGCTATTGAGTCTTTGAAGCGAAAAGCCTCCACGCTCAGGTGAGCACAGCTGTCGGCATCTGGAAGCAAAGATCCTTTTCCGACCTGAAGAACCAGACGCTCATATCCCCGAAACTTCAGCACCTGAGAGAGGAAGCAAGAAAAAAACAAACAAAAAACCCCCACCATTTTAGTACTAAAACATCAATTTCAGCTCGATTCCAGACTTATAAGACACCTGCTCACCTGTGTGGCCTCAGAGGAAGTGACGTTTTCGATCAGCTCATCAAAGCGCGTGGTTCCGACGGTAACGAACACCGTCTTCATGTCTACTCCGGTTTTAAAACCTCACTTCTTACCCTAAGTTAAAATTCCAGCTTGTTTATCTTCATCTTACAAAGCACAGACCTAACTTCCGCTGCTTCCGCTTCAAACGTCATCACGTCACCAGCATCCATGAGACGCACAATGTCGCCATCTGAAGGCCGGAGGCCTTAGTTGCAGACACTTGAATTTTGGAGGAACAAAAAAAAATCTGAAATAAAGGTAAACCTTGCAAAAATAGGAAGATAAATTTAAACGACGCATTTTCTTTTATGAAGAACTGTCGTTATGACGGTACAAAACTGAAATTATATTTCATTTTATCCTGAGGAAAGTATTTCAGGGCAACAACGGCAAGAACAACTAAAGAATTGTTTCTACCCAACAACTGTTTCTGTTTTTTTCCTCTGCTATGTATGTTTTTTATATTTATTTTTAAAATATTTTTAAACATTATGTTTATTTACTTGACCATTTGCACTTCAAGAGTTGCTATTTTTAAAAAATGTTTTCTTGCACAATGAGAGTAAAGGAATTCTTATTCTAACTAAAACTGAAGCTGTAGAGTACAGTCTACAAAACTCACAGCTGTGACTTTTTGTGGTGTTCCAGTGAAGACTTTGAGTAGAATACAGCACACAATATTTGCATGGCTTCCAGCACGAATCAATTTTAACTGCCTATGAATTGTCAAGGCTCGGGTGCTTACTCTAGATTTTTATTTGTTTAGACATCTGGGACAGAGGACTGCCTACCCTTATTTTCAATACAGCTCCTTCATGTATATGTGACATTGCATGAGTGCCTTGTCACTCTGAAGGCGTCCTCTGTCCTCTTTAGTTATTGCCAAGCTGTCACTCCAGACTGACAGCTCAGAGGAGTGGCTGTGATGTATAGATGGCTTGTACCTACTGAATGCAGGCGGACCTGCTGACGGAAATCCAAACAGCAATCAGGGCACAGGTTTGTACATGACACTGACAGTAGAGCTGTGTGTGGGCGGATTGTCATTGCTGAGGATTTTTCTTTAAAATACAGAAGAGCTAGTGGCTAATACAAACACATCGGAGGGTTATATAGATGTTTCTGTTGCATGTGGCTATCAACCACAAGTTTCTATTTATATTACTGGAGTTCATGAAAGTAGGGCTTAATTATAAACTAGAAATAATGTCATGTGCTTTTCTTTTTTCAATCAATCCATTAATCAGTTTTACTTGTAAAGCGCATTTCAGCAAAAGACATAAAACAACATATCAACAAAAAATGAGAAACCAGTAACAAATATTACATTTTGATGAATGCCATCATTAAAATAATCAATACAAGAACATATTGGTCAATGTTCCATTTATTATGGTTCAAATGTTGCTTCTCCATGTTTGGTTCTGGTTCTGGAGATAAAGAGCAGACCAGAACCAGAAGACCTGAGAGGTCTGGAAGGTTGATACAATAGCATCAAATATTTCATGCATTTTGGTGCTGAGCTTTTGTATGATTTATAAACTAACAACATTTTAAAGTCTATTCACTGAGCTACAAGGAGCCATTATAACAGTACCATTACAGCTTGTGCTATGAGTTTTAAATTAGACTTAGATTTATTTTATTGCACTGATGTTAGAATTTTTAGGATACATGCATAAATTGTCAGTGTTTAGTTCAACTTTTATTTTAGTTTCGAGGTGATGGCCTGCTGTTGTCGCCCCCTTGTGGTCTAGTGAAAATCTGAACTGTTTTTTGTTAAGATGACACTTCAGTTATCAGTTTATTTTTTACTTCTTATTCTGAAAACTTCATCCAAGCTACACCTTCATAAAACCTATAATTTTGACCTGCATATGACCAAAAGCTAAGAGATATTCATTTGCCCTTGGTGCACAACAATATACGGTCTAATTTTCTTCATTCCTGCTGTCAAAAATGTTCTATTTTCTCCAACAAAGACATAGTACAAATTCATTGGTATTTAGTTTAGAAGTAAGAAGTTATATTTGAGTAACTTTAAAAACAAACTTTTAAGAGTAGTTTTCATACTTTTATTTGAGTAGTAGGCTACTATAGTCTACTGATATTTACACACCAGTAAATAAATATACTATGACTTCTCAAAAATTGTAATCGACTAATCATTGTAATGTGCTTATATTGTTTATTATGTAAATTTGAGGAGAGAGGCAGAAAGTTCAAAGCTTGTGGTATGTTCATTACTGTCATAGCAACTCCAAAGCAACTGCCTGCCAAGATGGCTGTCAGTTACAACGTTCATGAAAAGTGACGTCATAAGAAAACACGTTTTTATACTCACAGGGTTACCATGGCAATATGAAACAGCTGACAGGTCAGCATCCGTTTCACCTCCAATTATTTCTTGGATGGCTACTTTTATTACTTGAGTAAAAATATGTTGAAGTAGTGCTAACCTCATTTGTTTACAATTTTTTGGGTACTCTGGTCTCATCTAAATTCTTACATTGTTGGCTTACGGTCAGCGATGAATAAACTGCACATTTCTGCTTTTGGAAAAACCCAGGATAACATCCCTAAATCTGGATGAACGGTCACATTTTTTAAATTTTATCTCTGTTTCATTGCAGCTCACTGACCTCAGCTTGACACCGCGGGCCAAAGCCAGTACTGAGAGTCGGTGGTGATTCTCGCCGTGTGGACCCAGATTAACGCAGCACAAATCAGAACAAAAGGAAAACTTGTTTCCATCAAGGAGTTTGGAGATCAATCTTTAAAATCACTGCAAAACTATTCACATTCCACCCATAACTGAACCAGTTCATGTCGATCAAATGAAAGAGCAGCCTTGGTGTTCCTCCCACTGTTTGATGGGAATGCTGCAAGACCTGATCTGAACAGGCTTCTGTTGTCTTGAACAGATTGAATCTGCATGTTTTCAATCCGCATCTCCCTCGCTGCATAAAGAGATGTGGAAAGAAACAAAGAACCCATTAAAGCTGAAAAATGTGGCAGTTTCATGAATTCATGCTGAATATTTTGGTGCATATAATTGTAAAAGTAAAAAAACAGCCATTCAAGAAATTACTTAATAGTAAAAAAAAGTATCTAGTTAAAAAGCTACTGAAGTACTGATTTACTAGTTAACATCTGATTCAATAGTTAAGAATGCTATCAGACAGACAAAAATGTAAAGTTAAGTCCAAATTCTGGTATTTTAAAAACTAAAGTAGAAAAAATAAATACTAATTACATGGCTACAAAATAAGAAATTCAGGTTTCGCTTTTCCAAATCCTAAAAAACCAACGATGAGACTAAAAAAGTCGGACATGCAAATATATTGTATGTTAGAATGGGGTGAAATATTGTAGTTCCAGAGCTAAATAGAGCAGATAGAAAATAATAACATAAGAAAAATGAAGAAAAAAAAGCTCTGGTCATGGATTTTTTAAAGTAAAAATTCTGAGAAAAAAAAAGTCAGAATTCTTAAAAAAATAAACTCAAAATTCTGACTTTTGACTTTAATCCTAAAATTCTGAAAAAAAAAATGAAAAAAAAAGGTTGAACTCTGGGATTAAAATACTAACAAAAAAGTCAGAGTTCTTAAAAAAAATATAATAATAATAATAAAAAAATGGGTTTAAACTCAAAATTCTGAGACTTTTGACTTTAATCCCAAAATTCTGCAAAAAAAAAAAGTCTGAATTTAGATTAAATTCTAAATTCCAGAATTCTTAAAATTCTCAGATTAAAGTTAGAATTCAGATCATTTTTACTTTTATCCCACAACTGAGAAAAAAGTCTCAATAATACAGGGTCGATAATTTGGACAAAGTTTTTGCTCATTTCATGAAGTTTTCTACTTTTTTATTGGCTCAAGTGACAGGAAAGAGGGATATGAGAGAGGGAGAAGACATGCGGCAAACACCGCAAGGCCAGGAATTGAACCTGCGTCAAGGACTGAGGCCTCTATATGTGTGTTGTGCTTAACACACAGCACATCCACTAATTCACTTTTTAATAACATTCTAATATATTGAGTCAACTGTAAGCAGTGGAAAGGTTCATCTTTAACTCAAAATCAACTTGCTCCACTCCGACATCCGAAATAATCAGCCGGTGCTCGTGTCTCATTTAAAGATAATACTTTATCTGAGTGTCATCACAAAAACAGAAGTTCCAGCATGTTTATTTTCAAATAATTACAGTGGTTTATCTTAGAGAAAATAAAAAGACAAATGACAAAAGGGTGCAGGGGGGATGAGGAGAAATTTAAGGCTCTGTTAAATTCTCTGCTTAGAAACAACAAGAACAAAAAAAGAGATCCCGATAACTCAGAAAAACCGAAGCTAGTATAAAATTAAGCTTAAAACTGGCTACCCACGTCATGTTTTAATAAATATGTTACTGTAATAAAAAGAAAATACAAAAAGTTAGAATCAGATGAACTGCACCAGAACTTTCACTGGACTACTTTGTAGGGGGAGTTATATGTAACGAAAAATGAGCGCGTCTCGAACGTAAAGCGACGCACGTTTCTCATCTCGGAGTGTTGGGCGACTTTTGTCGTTCCAAAAATCTAAAAGAAAAAGAAAACAAAAAGTGGAAACGGAAGACCGGTGTCCGGGCTAGCCTTGAGTTCAGGCCAGAGGCAGAACAATAATGGCTCATTTAAACATTTTCACTTTGGAGCAGACGATACTCAACTGTCCGAAACGGAAATGTTACCAGTTTCTCCGTTTTCACGAGAGTCTAAAACACCAAAGAGGTTTTATGAAAAGAAAAAAAAAAAAACAACCTCTGAGATAAGATGATTAGCACACCTGAGCAGCACACCGGTTTAAGTATGCATGCTTAAAAATCTAAATGTTCCATTATAATGAAATACTTTATCAAATTCCAAATTTCAGACATGACACAAGTAATATTAAAGAATATAATAGTGATTAAAGCAGCTTTAAAAAGATGCTGCAACCTCACAAAACACTTCTGCTTAGTATGTCAGGAAAACCTCCATCTATAAGGACAAAAGAAAATATTAAAAATAATAAGACAGAAATTCACAGAGGGCTGCTCCTCGGAGTCAGTCCGTATGACTGCGTTCAGGCTCGTCACGAAGGCCGTTGAGGTTGCAGCAGAAGCATCTTCCAACACTTATCAAAAATAGGTCTCTTCTGTCTCTATGACAGAGCGTTTTACCTGAAGCAGTAAGTTTTAGTCAACGTCAGGTTATCCTCAGGTGCTCCAAAATGCCTACAGGGGTCCAAATTAACAGGTTCTAATTAGAAAAAAAGAACAAAAAAGCAGAAGACAAGAGGAAAATAGATTAGGAAATGCAACAAGTTTGCAGCTGGAAATAGACGCCACTATGAACTTCCTGTTTTGGACCATCAGGATGTGACGCCTTCCTCTTACTGCCGTCTCCTTTCATCGCTCTCAGCTCTTTTCCTCCCTGAGCTGCTCAAATAGCCGTGTCCTCATTTCAACATACTTTCAGCGATCTTATCAAAACAAGCTCAGCCAACGGACTGCAGCAACACCCACTCCCATGTCTCTCTCTCACACTTATCTGTCCGCGTGTCACTTTTTTCTCTAGTTTTTCTGCACCAGCGCTGCGGGAACATTTCATCAGATTTCGTAAAAATATAAATAAATCAGTGAGGATCTGACTCACTGATTTAAGACCACTATGAATGCAATTTAAGACCTGTAACATGACAGAAATGTGCAAAAAACCTGAATAATTTCCACTAATAGTGCTGCCTTTTTGCACAGAATGCAGATAGCATTTTATGGGATGGCAACAAAGTAAAGTCGGTGTGAATTTGCAAAAAAAAAATTACACTCAAAGAAGCTAGCTAGCACGTAGAAATGCTGAAAAAAAAAAATTATTTCAAGAATCACAATTTGTAGTCCTAAGATTTCTGAACATAACAGCTAAAACCAAAACACTTAATCATTACTTCAATTTAGATTTTTATTGACAGATAAGATAAATGAAAATGAGCACAAGCTGTAACTTTTTGCAGATTATTTATGGGACATATGGGAGATATAAAATATCTAAAGCCACGAGAAAACGTAAGTGCTATGATTAATGTATTTAAGGCCAATTAAATCCTTTTTTTAATGAATCTTTGACACATTAAGGCCTAAATTTTAGGCACATGAATCCCAGACATTTTAAGGCTGCACGGACGCCCTGCTTACCTCTTCCTCACTGCACCACGCAGGCCGTGCAGCACTGCTCCTGCTTTTCCGGCAGTGTGGAGTAGTTCATCTGTCGGACGATCTCTGCGAACAGCTCGTCCACCATCGTCTTGCTCTTGGCGGACGTCTCGATGAAAGGGCAGCCCCACTCCTGAGCCAGAGCCCGGCCGTCCGAGCCGGCGACTTCGCGCTCCGACTCCAGGTCCACTTTGTTGCCGACCAGGATCAGCGGCACTTTCTCAAAGCGCTTGACTCGCACTATTTGGTCTCGCATCGGCCTAATGTCCTGGAAAACACATGAAGAAAAAGTTTAAAGGTTTAAGTGGTCTGATTTCCATTAGGATGTTCTAAAACAATAACCTTATCAGCTCCTTAAATATTAGATTAATATGTTTTCATGTTAAATATTTTCAGTTCATTCTTGTATTTTAAAAAGCTATTTAATAACGGCTGCATCTAAAAATTATTTCATTTATTGAATAATCAATTAACTATTCTGATAATCGGTTAAAAACTTGGCACATTCTGCTGATTTTTCACTTTTTATGCAATATTAGAAATACACGAAAAGGTGCAAATAACTGACTAGATAATGTAAAGCTTTTTTCAAATTAGAAAAGTGTTCACTAAAGGAATGATGTGTTATTGCTTTTTCAGAAACAAAATGTTTATTTTCTTCTCCAACAAAAGACCAGTATTATTTATTTGCATCTTTTTATGCATTTTAAAACTGTATAAGTTAAGCTTATACAGAAAAATCTGCAGAATGTGCTAATTTTAAAAAATTGATTTCAATTAATCATCAGAGTAATCAACATAAGTCTTGATAACTAAAATAATTGCTAGCTATGGCTGTAAAGTGAGATCAATGACATGGTCTGTATTAGTAATAAGAAAGAAATTATTATCAAACATTATTATGTTCTGCCATTAAACTGCAATTTTATTCTGTTGAATTTATACATTTATCACCTTTAATGTGATAGGTTGTAAATGGTTTATAGAGTAATGAATAGAAAATTTGGTCTGATAAAGAAGTTAAAATGTTAAATGAACAGCAAGAGAGGACAACTACTGAGTAAAAACACACAAAACTTATCAGTAAAATTAGCAATATTAATTATTATTTCATTTATCTACCAAATTTTCCACATATTAAACTTCTTTTGCAAAGCTAATACTGAAGTAAACCCATTCAATTTAAGCTCCAAAACACTTTGAAGAAAGAAATTTACAAAATTTGCATTCAAATTTTTCAGGAGATAAAACAAATCCTTATTGTAACTTAAAAACTGACCGTATTTGATAATTAGTACAGCTTAGCTGGGATTGGTGTTTCTGTTTAAGCTGTCTTTTAGAGATTATTTAATCTCTTAGAGATAAAATTATGGTTAATAACCACAAAGTGTCTCCAGAATCGCTGTGTACAGACTGCTACAAGAGATCCTTTCTGCCCACAGCTCTCAGCATCCTCAACTTGATACATTGTTTGATTTAAAACTATATTTTTAAATCTTTTAAATAATAATGAGAATATACTAAAACATTGGTATTGGCCTGTCATTGCAATGACAGGATGTAGATGTTGGGAATCTTCTGTCAATTTTAACATATATATTCAAATAATTCCCAATTACTGAGTCTGTATGGATTAATTGCTTACCTGGAAGGACTGCTGGTTGACCAGGCTGTAGACCAGGATGAAACCCTGGCCGTTCTTGATGTACAGGTCTCTCATGGAGGCGAACTGCTCCGTCCCCGCCGTGTCCAGAATCTCCAGCACGGAGGGCGACGAGTCCACCTCTATCTCCTTCCGGTAGAAGTCCTCGATGGTCGGGTCGTACTTCTCGATGAAGGTGCCGGTGACAAACTGCACGGTGAGCGCGGACTTGCCGACGCCGCCGCTGCCCAGCACGACAACTTTGTATTCTTTCATTGGGGCGGTGGAGGCTGGCTAACGACGCAGCTATACTCCCTCCATAAACGCTGCTCAGGCCCGAGGAAACTGCTAACAAGTAAAAGCGAAATAAAATCAGCCCTGCTCACTCACATAAACCCCGCTCCGACACTCATGTTTGTTTTCCTGTCTTTCTTTCTGTCTGGCCTGTTAGCGCCTGAAAGTTGCTGTCGGTTAACTCCGATGTTAGCTCACGGTGAAGCTAGCTCCTGTCTGGCTGACTTCCAGCTGAGCCATCCCGGAGCTTTGAGCCTTCACAGCCGATCGGATGCAACACACAAGTCGGCCTGGACTCTCTAGAGAACTCGCCTCCTATATACAGACAGCAAGTCACGGTGATCCGCGTTTAGCCTCCCCTAACCACAGCATGCCACTTCCCTCACCCACACATCAACCCTCCGGTGTCGCAGCGCTGCTTACGTCCGGGGTCCAGTCTGGGGCCTGGTTCTGGTTCCGGACCCGGCCCGACAATTTGGCAGCTTCGCGTCCTATCGACTAAGGATTTGTGCAGTTTTCCAGCGGTCCATTAGCTACGGGGTTTTAGCTTCTTCGGCCTTTGTTGGGCTCAGTGTGGAGGAGTTTTTTCCAGGAGAAGGACAATCTTTTTCCTCCAACTGGTTTCCTGAAGCTAACAGTCTGCTTCCGCAAAGAGGCAGATTTCACAATAAGAGCCTCTGCAGACCTTCGTGCTGAGTTGCCCATTACACCGGAAGTTGGAACGCTGATTTGAGAATGACGTCACCCACAACATAACTTGGGATTTGCTATATATGCGAATTAGAGATACAAGCCAATAACTAAAAATGTATCTGCATTTTATGTATTTAAACACATTTAAGGCACATTTATGTGTTTCTGAACTGCATTTGTAGTTCAGAAATGTCCTACAAATGTAGGACTGAGACTTTTTTCTGTCTATAAAAATAAAGAAACTACAACTTCTGAGTATAAGTGAACCAAGACACATCAAGAAGTCACACAAAGTATTACATTGAATCCAAATTAACCGTGTTCTACTTGCTAGTCTTAAACTCTGTACCAATAATTTTAAGTCAGATCAGATTGACTGGGCCAATCAATCTCACTTATTTATGAATTATGATTGAGGGTTAGTGAAAAACCTTCAACTTTCCCTCTTTGAGTTCTGGTTTCTGGGGATATTTCAGTTGATTTTTATGACTCAGAACTAAAATATCCCAACTTCTAAGCAAAAACAGATTCCAGTACTGCAGGAGAGATCTAAGATCACATCTGGGTTTGACAGCAGTAAAAAGTCAGAAAAGTAGAGCTTTTAACCATTACTGCTGGGTGACCAGGCTTACGTCAATTAGAAATACAATAAAACATTTTATGCTCTTAACACTGTAGTTGAATTTTTATATCTAATGGATGTAAATGTTTTCTTATGGCTTAGTCCTCAACAGCTTTAGGCCTTCTTTGTCTTCAACAGGCCGACATTCAGTCTGTGATTTTTGAACTCAACTTATACCGAAACGCAATAATGCACAGACAAGTGCTGTCTTAATAAATGGGAAATCTTTGACTTTTCAATCAGTTCCATTTGATTTCATTAAATTAAAGCAAAGCATTCCAAAATGTAAGTACAGATATTTTGTATTTGTAAATTGCCACACAACCACAGAAGTCTAATGTCTATGTCGTCACACCAAATTTATGCACGTTCATTTTGCAATAGAGTTGCTAATTGTTATGCTGTGTTTGATTTGCATCAAAACCATCTTTTGGTTGCTTGTTGAAAAAATAAAATAAAATAAACAGTGGAACTGAGCTAAACACTCATCCCTGAGGTATTCCTGAGCTAAGTTTGAGGATGAAGCTTGACATTATGTGCAAATGATGTCATTAATTTTAAAAAAAAATGTTACATTTTGAAGAGTAACATTCGGCCATTAATACTGTACACAGAGTACACTATTTTATTATATCTGACTTGGTGTGGATGCTAAAAAAAACAAACATTATTGATGATTTTAATTTTTGGGAAGTGCTGTAAATATCAGATCATCTGCATGTAAAGCAACCAGATAAGCAGGGAAAAACACAAGACTGCAAGAGGCTTACCATGATGTGTTTTATTTAAGGTCAAACAGAAACAGCAGAATTGATTATAGGCACATTAACTCTCAATACCTATACAGTGCAAAGTAAATTTGCGTGGAGCACAGCAGCACATACAAGCACCACAAGCAGAAAGCCGAATGAAACAATAGATGAGTTAGAAACAGCAGTCAGTCTGTCCTAAAGCGTCCGGGAAAGATTTTCTTATGGCTTAGTCCTCAACAGCTTTAGGCCTTCTTCGTCTTCTACAGGCCGACATTCAGTCTGTGATTTTTGAACTCAACTTATACCAAAACGCAATAATGCACAGACAAAAGACTTGAAAAAAATACCCATACACATTCAGTTGACCGTTGTTTGTGAATTTAACAAAAAAAATACACTTTGTACTATGAAGGCACAATAACAGCAAACAGACAATACATAAACTTGAGAAATTATTCACCTGTAAGTGGTAAAAATAACAAAAAAAAAGTCCCAGTGTGGAGAGGCTGAGAGTATGAAAAGAACCACTGAAGCTTTAGGGAGTTTGCTTTGATCAGAGATCCATTTCAACACTCAGCAGTCGCAGAGCTGTGAACCAATTCAGCTGCATGACTCAATCAATCCACAACAGGCAACAAAATCACTCGCTCCGATAGCAATGCAATCGCTTGGCGTGTCAGTTTCTGATAAAATCATGTCTGTGTGAGAATGCTTCTGCAGAAGTAAAATCAGAATTTCAAATTTAAACCCTGTAAGAATATCCGGCACGCACTCTCCTCTTAATTTCTTTCTCCTCATCCTATTTTTTTCTTTCCTTCTGGCTATTTTCAGCTTCAGGAGGTGATTTTCCTACATGTTGTAAATAATGACATGGATTTAAGGGCAAAGATGGCACTGATCTCCTAAAGTTATTGCAGACTTAGTGGTAATCCACCTGTTCTTTTCAATGTCAGAGAATAATGAAAGAAATATTTCTCCAGAGTAAACCAACCACAGTTTACAGTTGACACAGTTTAATGCGTGTCATCACCAACACACAAACAAAAGGACAGATACCTCAACTGTTTTCACACTGTAATAAAACAATAGACACACCGCTAACAATACGCTGATTGGTTATTTTTAATCATCTCTTTTATCTGTAATATTCAAAATAAATTTGGAGTATTTATGTACATAAGTGCAAACGAGGTGAACATTACACATTCTTGTACATGTAGTCAGGACTGACATCACCCAGCACAGCTGGACATCAAGAGACTTCTGGACTATTTTTGGTCCAAACTGAAACACAACTAGCCAACAAAAAGCTCTGCAGCAACAGATTGTTTGGTTTGCAGGATGTGAATTAGTTTGACTTTACACTGTGTCCAAAAAGCCTCTTTACCTTGCTGACAGAAACATGTTTGCTTTAAAAGTCCTTTCTTGTTTCAGAAAAAACCATAATGTACAAGAAGACAAACATTTATGGTCAACAAAAGCAAACAAAATAAAACCTGACCTGACTTTGGAAATCACAAGGATTTAATCTGTCTATATAAAATATACAAGCACAATAGAAGCTAATTAGACATTCCTTTTCTCAAACAAAACAGGTAATTAAGTTTATAAAATGATATGATAATAGGAAGGTAGCCATGTTGTCATTTTCTTGCCATTGATTTTTCATTTATATTATTTTGCAGTTTGGTGTGAATTAGTTTTTAAAATATAAGGTGTGACATTTATTTAAACGTGCCACAGTTTCAAATGGTGGTCAGAAAAGTAGACCACCAAGTAGTAAATTCAAGCAGTCTTTATTTAATATTTTATTTGATGTTTTGTCATTCAAGATGAATCATTGGAAAGAAATACAGCAAGACCCCAAGAGACTGAAGTCAGTGAAGGTAGTCTGAAGTTAGGTTAGCAAGAGGAGTGAGTATTTTTACTTTTTTGGCATGAAAATCAGTTTTTCTCAGCTGTTTTTGTTTACTTCAGAATGATCTATGAAAAGATTAAGCTGCTCATTTTGAAGTAACAGGCTTATAAAGTTTGATTCGCTGTGCAGCATCAGCCACAATGATTGGCACAAAATCCTTGAAGTGAATCCTCGTTTTGGAGACTTTGTGAAGCCAAAATTGACTGATTTCCTCAAACTGTGAGCTTTGGGGATTTTCTTATCTCCTTGACTGTCCTGCTTTCTGACTTGTTTGTCTCCAATCCAAGTGTTTCCAACTTTTAACCATTTTTCTGAGAGTAAATATGACCTAATTTAGGAGAAAAGCCACTTTCTTGTAGCCATTCCTGTCTTCTTCCAATACTCAACAACTTCCTTGAGTGGCATGTTCTCTTGTCTTTCCCATGTTAAACGTGGCTAAAAGTGACGGTTGTCATTTTAACACCAGGAAAATATATATTTTTAATTGTCTTAAGAAGATATAAATATTAAATTATAATTATTTCATAGAAAATCATAAAGATAAAAACAATTGTGACTGTTAAAAAATAAAAGCGCTTAAATTAAAGGAATAATTTTTCTAAAGTTTCCGGTTGAAAATTGTGACATCTTTTAACACAGATGTCAATTATTGTGAAAAGGAAAAGGAAGAAAAGGAAGAATAAAAAAGAAAAAAATAATGAATGTGAAAGCTGCAGAGGGATGAGCTGAATTTTATATTAGAAAAAAGTGTGGCACACTGACTTTCTCTTTCTCTATCAAATATGCAGATTTGTTTTTAGTGCACCTTTCCCTCATTAAAAACAGATAGAAAAAACAAGCTCCATTAAATAAAGAAGACGTGCTTGAAATTAAGTTTTAGACCTATACATTATTTTGTATAGATGCATCTGAGTTTTTGGGCTTCACATTTTACGTTTAAATTTAGTGTTAGTTTTGGCAATAAACATTTAATTAAAGTTTGACCTGCAAAGCAAAGTTCAAAGAGAGTTGTGTGAGTTGACAGGAATAAACTTTGGACATGTTTCAAAAAAAGTTTCTTACAGATAAATAACCTGTTTACGTCTTTATAATTAGTGTTCTCTAAAGAAATTATTTTCTGCTGCGTTTGCACCTCAAACAGCACAACTCTGATCTAAATTTTCTAAAAGGTGAAAAATATTTCTGTTTGTAGCCACACCACGTAATAACATTAAATATAAATCTATATAACAATACATACATTTCTATACATCTTAACACAGTATCATCATGGTACCTCTGAAATAGTTTATATATGGTGATAGTAACATTTCAGCATGCCTGTCGTTCAGGGGGGCACATGTATAGTTTTTGCATTAGGTACATTCACAACACATCAACATTATTCTAAAATGGAAATGCTGGAACATCTGCAGCACTTAAAACCAACTAAATCTGTGTGAAATTCATTTTCTCACATTTTACCCCCCACCACTAACCTCACTGGTTTATGTATTTATTACACTGACAAGACAGCACAGCTGTCTCTGAGAAGAAACTAGACGTGGTTTCGCGCAACGTTAACAACGTACTAAATGAGTGATGCATCTTTGAGCACTCATAGTTCTTACAGTGTTTCGACAGTGATGGTTTAAGGAGACTTGAAAGAGGCACATTTGAACTTGAATGAAAATGCTTTCTGCCCACTATTCTAAGTTCAGTCTCACACACAAAGAAAGCAGTTCATTTCAGCGAAAATAACAGGTGTATTTGTATTTTTTTTTACCTCTAATGTCTGATTTATTTCTTCCATTTTCGACCTCTTGTAATCATTCAACTCTGACAACTTCTGACAGAAAGGACACAGCAGTAGAAAAGGTGATGATATAAAGTCGGACACGACATTTTCAAGTTCTAAGATTTCTCCCTGAAGTGCCTTTAAACAATAAATCTTGTGCCACTTATTTACTTAAAAAGCAGCATGAAACTAATAATACCACATAGAAATTTATTTTTTAAGATGGATCTCTGCGTTCAACATTTGCACATTATTTGGAGGAATCAACTTGGGTATTGCGATAAATGGGCAACTTCTTGCATATTCAGACTTTAGGCACAACATCAGGAAACAGATCCAGCTTCTGCCTTGTGCAATGGCTGACATCAGATGGGAAGAAAAGGTTAACAGTTTGCAATGTTTGAGATGACTCAGGATTATAATCGACTAATTGTAAGATTTATGTAGAAGACAGAAACAATTATGAGTTCTTTAAATCAAAAAACAAAAGAATGAAAACAAACTAACCCTTTCTTTTAAGTTGTTGCATCATAAAACCTCACAAACAGAATAGATCCGGCAAGAATTATGTAAGGCGGTTTGTTTTTCAAGACCACAGTCCGAATCCCCTCTTCACACTGGACTAGATCGGACATGAACTTTTGTGGGATTGATAAGGAGGATATAATTAAGAACAAGTTGGTTAAAATCATCAGCGGTATGGTGGCGCCATTGTCAATATCGATGGACACATTTTAGCATTTTGGATGAGATTTTAGCTAACAAACTGTAATTTTTATAAAATAGTAAATGTTAGGTATATCGCAAAGTATTAGTTGTTTATTAATAATGTTTTTGCTTTCATTTTAATTTTATAGTAAGCACCTTTTCCTCAAAAGCAGACTTGGTTGGATCTATTCGTTTAAAGTAGGATAAATATGGCAACCATTTTAAATATAAACTTGCATTTCCAGTTGGTAAAAGTTTCTCCAGACAAATAAAAAACAAATAACAAATAAAAAACTAAACATTTTACTCAAAATTTGAAAATGCCTCTATTAGCAATCAGTCTTATGGTGTTGGAAAGCCTGATTATCCTTCAAATTGTCTTGTATGAAAAAAAAAAAGGTTTTTGATGCTCAGCATTTCTTCTCAACCTACAAAGGCATTTCCTTACAAATGTGGCACCTTTTAAAAAATAGAGGGGGATTCTGCAAACTGGCAAAATATGTGTTTTTCATATTTTATGAGTAAGGTTTTTTCATCCTTTAATTTGGTGTCAGGATAAATTAATTTATATATTTAAATGTAAGAGTTAAAGAACTTTGCAAAATTAATCATTGTTTAATTGCTGTGTTATAGTCACAAATAAATGCTAAAAGTTACATTTTTGCTTTCTGTTAGAGATCGGTTTGTCCGTAAATAGTAATGGCATAATTATCTTTGATTGAATTAAAGGTCAGATAATTAAACTCTGTCTTTTCTCCCAGATTACACCAAATCTGTATTGAAATGCCTGTAACAGGAAAGACCCTCAAATTACTTTATGACCCCAAAAACGGCCCTAGATTAAATTTAGTCCCAAATGGTTTACTGTAGGCTGGTCTTAATCTGGTGTGAAGGAGGTCTAAAACATCCTATATGCCTATTTAAGTTATACTGAGTACAACCTTATTTTACATGTTTAATGATTCCTCGTTTGCTGCTTTAATGATCAAAATAATGTTTAAAATCAGGCAAAAACTTTTAAATCCTGCAAATTCAACTGTTGACACCTTCATTGTTCATACAATCGTCCTTTGTTAGCAGCCACTCGCTGATATGCAGCAAACTTCAAATTGGTATTGCCTTTAATTTCACATGTGGACATCTCTTTAATCGTTGCTGTTTAGTTTTGTTTTTTGTTTTTAGTCCTTTTTAGAAACCAGGTCTTCTCTGCAGCTCAGCAGGAAAAACTCAAAGGCACAAACAAATTAACAGCTTCTTTCTGACGTTTCATCAGGCATCGGATGAGAATAAACTGAATGATAGACAACACATGGTACAACACATACTAGATTTGTAGTCGTCTTGAAACATAAATGTTCATGTTATGAAACATTCTTTCATTTTTAAAACGAGTCATGGTTGAAGACCAGCAGCAGGTCCATTTGCAGCTCCAATGTTCTGAGTATCCAGAATGAACTTTTCTTACTTTGGATCAGTCAGGTGTGTTGGGCTGCCTCAGGTAATGGCTGCAACCCATAAAGGGCTTTTAGTCTTGAATGTGTGTGTGTGTGTGTGTGTGTGTGTGTGTGTGTGCGTGTTTGTGTGTGTGTGTGCGTGTTTGTGCACACGTTTAAGGTGTGGTGTGTGTATGGCTGTCAGAACGAGGGAGCTCTATTGCTCATCACGTCAGGATGCATCGTTGTGGCTGCAGTGAAGCAGCTTTAAGTTCAGGCTTGTATTGCGTGAACCATTGCAGCTTTTTTTTTTTTTACATTTTATTTTATAAACATTGTATAAGAAGTTTCACACTGACACTCGGTCGGTGCGCACTGTGGGCGAGGCACATGTTTGCTGCAGAGCTGCAGGTTTTCAGGGACTCTAACTGGGGTTTCGTGAAAGGCTTACTGAGTTTATTCCCACTGGAGCCGCCACCAGCAGTTTGGGGACCGGGCAGAAATGGTTTTCCATGGGAACACTCTGCAGCTCCACCGGGTCAGGGGTCAGAAGCTCGGAGGAGTCTACTGAAACAAGCAGAGAGCAAAGAAACAGGGAGGAATGAGATTTAGTGATTATGTGCATTTCTGAAACTTTAACTGCATCTGGTGGCCACACTGGTGTTGGCTGGTTTCCTGTAAGGGCAGCAATGTGTTTCCATTGAGCTTTTAGTTGCGCAAATTCGAATCAAGTTTTTTGATAAAAAGGTTTCGAGCGAGGAGGAGGTGGTTTGTCAGCTGTATCGAAATTAGTGTCTTTCTTTCGCATGATCAACAACCGGAAAAGACGAAGAAGATGACAGGAAGATGATGGTTTTTTTAATGATTTATTACTTAAATAAACTTATTCATGTGTGATTTTACTAGTATTTCTTAGTTAATTTCTTAGTTAATTGTGAAATTGACATTAGTGGAATATCGACAAATTAATACATCATAAAACTTGATAGAATGAGATTAAGCAGTCACGGTGGCAGAACCAAAGAACCAGAGACCGCTCTGAACTCTTTGGCTACGTTCACACTGCAGGTCTTGATGCTTATTTCCAAGTTTTTGCTGAAATCAGATTTTTTATTTTTTGCATAATTGTTCATACTGCTGAATAATGCAACTAATCAAACTTTTGTGTGAATGTTTTACGACCCCAAAGCGACCCACATGCGCTGAAGAGGAACTTAAATGTGACACAGCAGCAAATCTTTTTATGGAAGCGATAATGGATGGAGCCGTTTATGGATCGATTTTAAGTCTTTACAGGAACGAGAGCTGACAATAAAATCATAACACAAACAAAGAAAGCTAATAAAAAGAAAGCACAACTAATAGTGACCACCTTTTGTGGAGAACAATGTCTGTAGAGAAATCGGTTTGGATGTGCAGTCAGAGTCAAGAGTGAAACGGACGATTTTTATAAGCTAATAATTATGACTTTTTCAATACGCTTTGGATTTTTAGTGGTGTTCATATTTCTATCAATCTTTTCTTATGTATAATTTTAGCTATTTTGTTTTATTCCTGTTCAGTCCAGTACTTGAGTATTTACAGATAATTCATTTTGGTTTGTAAAATGAATTATCTGTTAAATCAAGCATAAAAATGCCCCAAACTCAAGTGATGAGTCACTTTTGCTTACATACAACAGATGACTTAGTTAATGTGAATCAGGATTTTTGGGTCTTATTAAAGACAAGTTGTAACAACAACACTACTTTAAAAAACATTTTTATTAGCTAAAAACTTGGCATTCAATCGATGGTTGATAGAAAGATGAGGAAGGATGATGGCCCTCAGTCACACTTTCTCTTTTTATATAAGTAGTCAGAGCTACTACATACTCACAATAATGTCAGATAAAAGGACATGATTGTCAAACCTCCAAGAAATCTCTTGAAAGATCTTCAGAAAACCTGGAGAAATATAGATCAAGAACGCTTTAAAAATGCAGTAACGTACATCTCATCCTTAAGCTTTTGGACAAAAATGTAATTTTAGATTTAGAAATTATTTTAATTAAATAAGGAGGCAGATAAAAATAAAAATCCATTTTAGAAATGATTGATTTCACTTTTATTTAAGAGTCAATGTGCAGTGCCGTGCAAAAGTATTTTATGCAGTTGAATTTTTTCAGATTTTATCACGTCACAAAGGCAAACCTTAATGTATTTTCTTAGGCTTTGGTATCGTAATCAGCCACAGACATGAGGTAGTGGACAGAAAATGCAACCTGGTTTTCACTGTTTCCTATTTACAAATAAAACTGCTCTTAACCTCAGCTTAAATCGAGATGTTCTGTGTAGAACTGGGAGATTTTTTAGAGAACTTTTTAAACAAAGAGAATCATTATAGAGTTAAGATCAAGGTTGTTGCTTTGAATTTAGGCAAAGATGTAATTTCTGGAGAAAATGAGCAACGTTTCTGTTGAGGTTCCTGATAGATGTAAGATAGATGTGATGTGGTTAAAAAAAAATCTAAGAGACTTCCTGATAAAATAGTTTCGCACTTTAAGAATTTCCTGTTTTAATTGGCTCGTCTTACAAAAAGACTAAAAAGGGACGACACATGAAATGTGAACAGAACTCAGTATAAGCAGATGGTTTCTTTAACTAAATAAAAAGAGACACTGAGCTACAGAGCTAAAAGAAAACAGAACTGAAATGAAGGAGCAAACCTGATTCGAGGCGGCGGATTCAGCGAAAGGGACAGTGGTGACGGGGGTCGAGGCCGACGAAACAGTGGAGGTGGCACCGTGCATCATGGGAACTTTAATTCAGGCGAGTCAGACGAAAGACAGAGGACGGGGAATGTGGGAGGAGCAGGAGGAGGAACGGGAATGATATGGTTATCATGGAAAAATGTGCAGAATAAAAAAAAAAATAAAATCATGGGAAATAAAGTGATGAAGATGAGTTTAAACGGATATCAGGAGTCATGCAAACAAAAGAAGAGAAAGAAAAATACATATTTCATTAGCTAACCACTTATCAAATAAAATACTAACCAACAAATAGTTCACCAAACAAGGAGGTACATGACCATACAATCTGATCAGACTGGAGAATCTGATAATTGTATTCAATGAACTGGGTATGAATATGGAAAAGAGCCATTAAAAATACAGATTTTCAGTTAAAAGACAATGTAAAAATGGTCTGTTTAGCTTCTTCTGGTGCAGAATCATGATGCATGTCTCATGTCAGTTATGTAAAGTCAGATAAAATAAAACATGGGAACTTTAATTCAGACTGCAGACAGTCAGAACATCTGCAATCAGATCTAAAAACAAATAGATAAGTATCCAATCTCGTATTACGCATGGAAGTGGCAAAAATCAGATTTTTTGGGGAGTGAAAATGTTGAATCGAACCGTTCAAAGTGCTGTGAAAAAGTAGGATATGCATCAGATTTGTCTGCTGTGTGAACATATGTTAACTATAGTGCTGATTATCATACGATGCTGGATGTGCAATAAGTCCAGTTGTGAAATCTCATCACTAGTAACAGTGCTTTCACAAAGATTAATTTCCATTGGGAACCAAAATTGCAACATTTGTTACAATTTTAGCTTGTGTGGTACTCTTTATGACTGCACTGTCAAACCAACCAAACACTTTGAATGACCTGTTCCCCTCCTCGCCTGTAGGGGCGCTGCACCAGAACCCAACGAAGGAAACAACACAAGCCCTCTAAAGAAGGCACTTCCTTCAGAATGCAAACAAAAATGAAGTAGCATCAGAATTTTGCAGTTGTGGGATTTCTCTTTTGTCTTTGGTAAAAACTACAAGTAATTTATCCTGCTAGTGCTAGACTCAGTGTTTGTTTTGGTTGTTTTTACCCAGAATGCCCGACTGGCGCTGTAGTCCACTTCCTGCATTGGGAGCAGTTTCCGGTCTTACATGCCAAACAGAGTTCACTTCAACTAAACCGAGACCGAGGTTTTAGACGGACCAGAGTTTACTTCTATGTCCCAAATTAAAGTTTGATTGTGCATCCAAACCTCCACAAACAAACCGGACTTTTTCAACTTTCTAAACAGAGCTGGTGTGAATGCACCCTAAATATTTCAGCTCCAGCTGTTCGTGGTGTTAGTCAGGGGTCTTCTGATGAGCTGCTCAATCCAACCCTTACTTCATCAAATCACTAAGGTTTGGAGGCTCTGGACTGCAGAGGAATGGAGGAGTGTCCCTGGCATGACAAAGCTTGCTTCAGTCTGACAATGCCCTTGGGCGAGCCTCGTCTGGCAGCAGCAACTTGCCCTGCTGCATTGCATCAAAGGACAAGCAGATTATTAACATTTCTTTAGAGAAATTTATGCTCCCAACTTTGAGGGAGCAGTTTGGGGATGGGCTCTGCATGTTCCTACAAGAGCACAAACTAAAGACAATGAGAGAATCTGATGTGGAGGAAACGATCTGGCTACCGTGTTTGACAGTGGCAACAGGTTTTCTGCAGTTTGTAAGTTTCCTCTACTGAGCTTTAACACTGAACATGCTTCCTGAGGCCTGTAGAGTCCAACATGTCACTGTGTGACTCCAGAGTCAATCTGCTGGTGCAAGCCCTCCTGCAAAGACTGGAAACGATCATAAATTTTGTAAAATTATAATATTCAAATTGTTTGGAAATAGCTTCATATTACTGGTTAGTGCCCAACCTCATTGGGACTCTGTTCAGAAACATCTGAACGCTCCAGACAAACAAAGTGCCTCTATATTTACATTCACTGAGAATCAATTAATTGCTTGAATGTGATTAACTGGCTGCTAATTTCTCTATAAAATCCAAGGAAAGCATGGGAATTTATTTTTAATGAATAATTTCTTTTTTTTAAAGGCAGTTGAGATCCAGATGAAACTACAAAAATGTGCAAAGATGAATATTGAATAATAGATCCCTTTTAAGTTTTGTTCTTTCTTCGTGATTCAATTTTCTTTGTGAACAGCCACAAAACACAAAGCTACTCTCTGTACTTCAGAGATAGTCTTCTGTGACATTCCTGTTTTGATACAAATGTGGCCAAGCACTTCTGTTTCAGTTTCAAAGCTTATTCCAGTCTATGTTTGTACAGAAATTATTTCATTGTGCAAAATAACTTTTTACCAATCATCAGACGTTTTGCCTCGTGTTCCAGGGTGAATTCATGAATTTCCACCAACACACGTTCATCTCTGGGAAAGAGACTCCCTTCCTGAACAACATGGCGGCGTGATGTTACTGTAATGTTTATGCTTTAATTCTGGCACCTTCAGGCGTCCATTAAGTAGGGCGGGGCAATAAATTGATTTAATTGATTAATCAATTTTTTTTTGTTTTTGAAGATTACATTTTTGGGAAATCTGTTTTTTTTTTTTTGAGAATCACCATCTTGGCTGATAAGCGTGTTTTACAGCTTCAATTTATTTCAACCGTGAATTCAGGTTAACTTACAAAGAGATGCTGCTTTAAAATACTATAGATGTCACAGTTTTTCAGCGTCTCCTCCTTTTAGAGGATATTTTTTTTTCTTTTAAATGTGATGTTTTTGTTTTGCATGAGCGCTGGGCCCTGATGTTGCTGCGTTCAGAGACTCACCAGTGGGGATGAAGGCTGGTTGCTGGAGCTGCATGTTAGCCAGGGCTTGCTGGTAGTGGAACATGCTAGGGTTGAAGACTGCAGCTGCAGCGCCGTTGCTCTTCTCTAAAATCTGCCTTTTTGGCAGCGACTGCATGCTGCCTGGAGCTAAAGCCTGGCCAGGTGGATAAATAAAGTGTGAAAAAGACATAAAGAATTTCAACAGACTTTGTTGTACAGAATATAAATACTTAAAATGTATTCCAAGACCGTATTGTTGTGTCTACTATGGCTCCAGAGATTGTAAACATTTTTACAGCCACAAGGGGGCGCTTCAACCTAAAATGTGAACTTAATGGGTGCAGGACCACACCAACATCAAATAAAAATGAGAATAAAAGCAAGTCTTTATTTTCCAAAAGGGGCATTGCTTCTGACTGCACAAAAGAATGACCACATAAAATGAGCAAAATGCCAATAAATTAATTCTTAAACTGCTGTGGGATGTAACAACAACATGACCCTGAGATATATCTAGCTATCAAAATAAAGCTTATTAAACTTTAAGTGTGTGTGTATGTCTGGTAAATTTTTGGATAAAAATCAAGTTTGTTATTCATTCAGTGAAATTACTTACAATGAATAGAAAATTCAGAAATTTTACTCAAGTAAGAAAAGGGATACTTTGCAATGAAATTACTCAAGTAAAAAGTAAAGCGCAGCAAACTACTCATAAAACATTTTTTTTCCAAAAATGTACTCAAGTAAATGTAACTTAGTAAATTAAACTAGTTACTATCGCTGTCAGGTTCAAGTGTACATCTCAACATCTTAGAGGATGGTAGAAAACATGTTGCATGGTCACAAGGATGGAGTATTTCCTGTCACATTCCAAGGAGGAACTCACCAAGGGAGTGGGCGCTGTGTTTTGACCGGCTTGGTGCTGCGAAGCCTTGATCCTGGCCTGCAGGTGAGCCGGCGGGTGGAAGTACTTGCACTTGTCCCTGCTGCAGCGGCCCTTTATGTAGTCCATGCACACAATGACGGAGTTCTCGCTGCAGTCCACCATGCCGGCCTCCAGGGGGTGAGCGTAGCGGCAGTCGCTCTCACCCCGTGTGCAGTTGCCGCGCTGGAACTCTCTGCAAACCTGGCAGGGCCACCGGGAACGCCGGTCAACATCTCCCTTTCATCGAGCTTCGACTAAACTTAGAAACGCAACAACTGCACATGGGCTGCATACCTCCAGCTTGTCTGTGCGAGTGTGCTTCTGCGCCGAGGTGCCGTTGCCCATCGCTGTGAGGCCGGTGGGACTGCCGGGGACGAGGAGGGGCGTGCTGGGCAGCAGCTCCGGCATCAGGCCAACGGCTGGGCCCATGTGGCTCAGATATGGACTGAACGCCATGCCGGGACTCGATGCCAGGGATGGAGTCACTGGAAAGGTTGTCTTTAAGCGAAAGGAACCAGAGACAGCGTTAATAACAAAGCAAAATACTAACAAATACTAAGCTTAAAATACTAATAAGAAACTTTCATTGTAGCATCATTGAACTACAACTTTTAAAGAAATTTTTAAAAAGTTCAAATTTACAGTTCAATGTACGAAAATATTTGATGGTTTGGGTATAAAACATTTAACAATAAATTTTAAAATGTAAATACCACTGTATTCAGAAGGCCATTGCATCTGTGTAAATTTACCAATTTGGGTTAGAAAACTGTTCTAGTCTCTGTTTTCAAGAAAAAACTAAAAAGTAAAACATAGTTAAGGTCAGATCAGAGAAATAATTTCAACTAATCTGCGACTAATTTATTAAGGCATGATGTTCTGAACTTTATAACTTCCAGCCCACAAGAGCCACAAAATCTTAAACAATAAGTTCAACTCAGCAGTTACACATTTTGCATGAGCTAAAAAAAATAACATAAACAAAATCAGGTAAACCTGTTGAGGTTTTACAAGAAAACAATCCTAAGTTTCTTCATGTTTTGCTTAAATGAATATTAAACTTTTAATATGATCTTAGTTTTCAGCTCTCCAGGGTTTCCGTTTGCTTTCTGGACTACATGCGATTTACCAATAAAGTAATTTGACTTCATTAAAATTTGCAACACTTCAAATTGCTCCAGCTGTTGTTGAATATGCAGGAACAAGTGAATATTTATTCAGAAAGGCTGAGGCATCAATATTAATGCAAATCAAAGCAGCGCAGAATGAGAAATCTTTAACTAAATATTCTGAAAAGCACCACATTAAGAGAGAAATCTTAGATCCGTCTTTGTCAGAGTTCATGTGTGTTTTATCCTCAGCTGCTCACAATCGGCTGCAGTTGTGCTCCGGGCAGCATGAACTGCATCTGTTGAGCCAACATGGCCGCCGCGGCCTTCTGCTGGATCAGGTTGTTTCTTCCATTAATCTCCAGCTGGGTTTTCAGGTGCGGAGGTGGGTGCAGGTATTTACAATTTTCTCGTGTGCAGCGGGCCTGAGGAGGGAACAGAAAAGAAGGAGGCAGAGGGTGAGAGAGCAGAGCGGAAGAAAAGAAAACAACAAGCGCGAAAAATTAAATGGATCAAAGCTGGGTTTGGTTGCAAACGACCAGAGAACTCTCAAATTAAGCAGGAAATTTTATATTATTGTTAAAACTCAATTCAGTCGTGCACAATTTAATTACATTAGTATTTTCATCAGTCCTTCCAGTTTCTCGTCATTAATTCACACAACAATTTTCTGCAAAAATGCCCAAAACCATTGGATTCAAGTGATACTCACTCCCACCTGCAGGTGGCAGTATTTCTTACCGCTACTACACTGCAGAGTTACTGCATGTAAGGTCACACTATGTGATCAAGAAAGTGAGTTGCAAGTGCATGAAAGCATATTAGGGCCATTGCAGATATTGAACAAAAGAGGAGTAAATTTCCACCAAAAAACTCAGAAATTGTGAATTTATTCTACAAAAAACTCAGGAGGAAATTAAATTCCCAGGGTTAAGAAATGAATACACATTTAAGGTGAAGAGTGCTGCATGAACACTGCAGCTCGTCACAGCTAGAGAAGAAACTGCAGTCTTCCTCTGACTCCCGGGCCAACAGTGCATCTCCACCGCTGCAGAAAAGCAGTAAACCTGCTAATCTGCCTCCTCAGAGCACCAACCGGGCCGTATCATGAAGACAGCAATAAAGGAAGGGAAAATTAGAAAGTCTGACGATGAGCTGAGGTCATATTGCGGGTGATCTGACAGTGATGGATGGGGACACAAAAAATGGTTTAGCACCAGGCAGGAGGACTTTGCATGACAACAGGAGACACTGCAGAGTCTGTGTTGCCAGAATCCTTTAGCATCAGAAAATAAACACACAGGTGAGCCTGGAGCTGCATGACAAGCGGTCCGACAATACGGAGGACCCCCAGCCGAGACACGAGCAAGCTTTGCGTCAGCAGGCTTGTGTGCTTAGGGATGAGTTAATAATGAAGAGAAAGTCCCAGGAGCCCAGCACTGCTGCTCCACGTCGGAGGGGACAGAAAAGCACCTCTTAATTATCTAAAGCGTCGCTTAGAAAAATAAACTACATCAGGGTCTGAATTGGGGATTCGGCAGATGTAAAATGTGTTATGTAGCTACAAAAACTAGAGAAAGAAGCCTCACAAAGAAGCGGTGCTGAGGAGAGGCCGGGAATCTCCGTCTTTTGGTTGCCGAGGCAACGCACTACGCAACACAGAGGAAGGCCGCAGACTGACAGAAGAGAGAGAGATGAATAAATATGATCTTTGGGATTGCTGCTCACATTTTATCCTCAGGCGTAACAGCAGAAAAAGCTCAAATGGTTTTATTTAGTGTTTATTTGGCTTTAATTTAGGAGAAAATAAGAGAAAAAGTGCATCATTACACAGCTAAAGGTATTCAGTAAAGCTACCAGTCAGAGGAGTCCCAACTTTGATGCCAAAACTGTTAATCAAAAGTACTCAGTAAAATGCAAAGAAAACTAATATCAAGCAAATATTCCAAGTATTCCAAAAATAAATAATACTTATTTATTTTTTTGTTCTTTGTTGTAAATGGATGCTTTAATTGGAAATATATATATATATATATATTTATAAAATAGAACTAGTTCCAATTCCACTGACAGATTTTTTTCTCTTGAAACACAACATCTTTTCCATGTAATAAATAAAATAACCTGCCATTGGAACTGGTATTTTTGTCAGTATTCCAAGAATTATTTACTCAAAACAAACTCATATGTCTTGCTGAAAAGCTACTTGTAAGTTAGCTTTGTCGTATTTAAGGGTATAATAAGATTCACACTAGAAACTAGAGAAAATAATACTTAGTAAGATTTTGTGTTTTTGCAGTGTAACTGTCGCTTTAAAAATCTAACAACTATTAGTGGTTCATTTTGATAAAATAATCCAAGAAAACTCTGTCCAGCGAGAGAAACGAATGTTTTAGTTAGTCCGCTGTAATCAGACTCCAGTTTGCTTACATAGGCGGTCCGGTTCGTTTGGGGATGCGTAACCAAACACTGATGCGGACCAGAGTTCCCACAAACCTCGGTTTGGTTCGGTTGAACTCTGGTGCGGTTAAAATGCATATGTGAATGCAAGTGGGCTGGAGACCTGTCCAAAAGCAGGAAGCGGACTATACCACATGCCATTCTGGGTAAATACATAAAAAACAAATGCTTGAGTTTCGCACTAGCGGTAGAAACAGCTAGTGGTCTTTGGCCAAAGACAAAAAGGAATCTTAAAACCACTAAAAACTGATGCCACAGTTTGTTTACATTTTGTGAAAAAGGAAGTTGCGCTCAGTGTTTTCTGAAGTTTTTGTCATTTCATTCAGTGTTTCTTGGTGCAGTGCCACCACAGGCAAGGAGTGGAACGGGTTTATTCAATTAGTTTGGTTTGTTTGATACAGTGTAATGTGAAAGAGAACTGAAGCAGCAAATGTTACAATTTTGGCCTTTAAACTGAGTCTACCTGTGTTTCAGACGTTCATCTAACCTATATGAACAAATCTGCTGTCTGATGATGGACAAACGGGATTTCCACACTAATCACATGAGATGACAGCAGCACTCCAGTTAACAAGGTAAGGAGAACTAAGTGGTGAGCCGCTCCCTCCCTCCTGCTGAAGCCCATTCAGGCAGGACCGACAGACCTAATGGAGAAGCAACGGGGAATGACAGCGGTTGGCTTGAGTCGGCCTGGAGATGGCACATACGGGAGGGAAGCCATTAGCAGATAAATCCATAAAATTAACGTGGAAGGGGAGGGGAGGGAAGAGTGATGCCATGGGGGACAGAGAGGTGTTTCACAGTTGACCAAAAACAGAATCAGCTGAGTGTAATCATCAAACACACAGAGGCGAAGGCTCTGCTTCCGGAGATGTTTGTTTACTGCAGCCCTCATAAAGGAGAGACTGACTCGACCTTCAGCTGACTCCAACCTCAGTCTTCTCCCGAGACGGTCAAATTAGGCTTTTAATGGTTCCTCGATACCTTTGGTATATATATATAAAGCGACTCCCTCTGTGCAACCGGTTCAAAACCAGGCTGTTGCTCTGTGCTAAAAACAGCCATGCCACTCAGAAAGATCAAACTATCCAATGGGTGTTCAGTCCTGTGCTGTTGCTAGGCCCCCTCTCTCTGTCTCTCTTCTCCATCTCCCCCCTCTGCTCCGTAGGACATAACACAGAAAAATGGCTGAATAATAAATTCTAACTCAATAAACCAGGAGACAGCAGCTGCACTCAGACAGAAAGCCCCTTGTCTGGGTCTCGACTCTTCGCTGTAGAAAAGCTTTGAGAAAAATCCCTCACAAGGCTGGGAAACACAACAACAGTCTGTGTAGAACCTGAAATAACTGTCTTTTTTTTAACTGATGCTACCTTAAAATGTTAGTTATTATCACTACAGAGTGGCTTATCCTCCTCTATATGCAGAGTGTTGATGTTGTGGTTCTCAGGTGGAGGAGAGAGTAGCAGCAGTGATGGAGAAGCAGATCACCAGTAGATGGTCGACTATGAAGAAACGATTACGTGGTGGAGGCGTAAAGTTTAAATTTCACCCAATCGCTAATGTTTGGCCATGATGTTTGAAATGCTCTCACAGCTAAGAGAGAATATCTGCTCATGCTAACTCAGTATCTGCAAGCATGATTAATTAATTAATTTTCAAAATTAAAAATGAAGCTAAAATATTTTCCTTACAATAAGTGAATACTGTCCACATTCATTAGTGTCATTATTCCATAAATCAATTCATTACAATTAATCAGATTAATAGTTTCAGCCTAAGTTATGTTATTTTAATGTTTGAGTCTATAGGAGTCTGTATTTCACCTCCTAGTCAGAGGTAGTATATTTAAAATGCACCATTAAAAAGATCAACGCTAAACCTCATGGTTCATGGGACTTATATTTGTATATTTCAGGCTGGTTGCTATGCTAGTATCTGCAGTGCAGTATTTTAATAACCTGAGCCGAGGTTAGACACTTTAGTCCCAGCAAGTTTGTGCCTGGAGGATAAATGCTTATCAATGAGTCACAACTGAAGTACAGGGATAGAGAATTAAAGAAGTAAAGAGGAAAACTCTCAACAGCTGAGCTCAACCTGGAAGAGAGAAGCTGTTTTTCACTGCACTCCCTGAAATTAGACCTAAAGTAAATAGACAGACAGTATATAACCAGTATATGGTTTCTTTCACAAAACATTTACATCGTAATCCGTCAAAAATAAATCCCTCACTCAGAAATAATCAGAAGACTCAATCTTACATAGATTGAGTGATATGACAATTTTAATCAGTTATCTCCCCTCACTTTTTCTAAAAAACATACAAATGACAAATGATAGAAAAGGTTTTCAAAAAGTGGCCGATTATTCTATCTATTATTAACTTTATTTAACATTAGAAATACATGAAAAGATCAAAATAAACAAATAATTCCATTCCTTTTTAAATAAAAAACAAACATTTTGCAGTCAAATAGGTGCAATCAGTGCCCTAAAAATCCTTAATTGTATGTCAACTGATCATAATAATCTAAAAATGCTAGTAAGCAACAATGAAAACTCAATACAGATTAGGTACTAATTTTCACTTAAAGATAAATAGATAAATGGAGAGAGAGTCTTAGAAAGAGTGATGGTTATCTGATATAGAGGATACCTCCTATATACCTTTCACAGGTTTAAAGTTACTCAACAGCTAAACATATGGCTTTTATTTGGAGTTTTTATGATGTTGGGTTGTTGCATGTAGTTTTATTCTTTATAAAGTGGAGCTAATCCCAGCATTTATCATCATCAACATCAACAGGTCAGCAGCCCAACACAGGGAGGACACAGAGTAAAAGAAAATATTCAGAAAAACTTTCCTTCATGGTAGCTAACATGGCGGAAACAAACCAACCAAAACCCCCAGCAGGAACAATGACAAAGTGGAAACTTTATATCTAAATCAGGGACTTTCTAGCTGTGAACAGACCATGCTAACCACCACACCACCATCCAGGCCCTGTTTTCTCTGTACTTTCCTTATATTCATCAGGGAATGATCTGTAATTGTCTATTCATCCGCTTGAAATACATAATTGGCCTAAAACAACAGGGCAGATAAATGGGGCTTTTATTTTTACAGCACTGATCCTGCTTTCAGTTTCATTTCAATGCTTCCCATCCGAGAAACAAAACAAACGTTACCCACCCATTAATCAAAGAAACAGTCCTCTAATTTCCTCCTTATTGTTCAAAAGAAAAAAACAAAAAAAAAAAGCCACAATATATAAAATATCCATGTTAATTACAGCTATGTTTTATAGTCTGCCAGTTTTCTGAGAAAACAGTTTTAGGCTCAAATTCACTTCATGTGAAAATATTTTTTATGCAAAACCTGCTTTGTATCTTCCACAAAATGTAGAAGATAAACATTTTCTATATTTTTCTTTGGGTGAAATTTATGTGACTATATTTAGTGTTCTTCAAAATATAATCTATTTTTGTACACTTTTGTAACATTATTATGGTACTTTTATAGTACAAAAGTATAATAGTACTTTTGTACTATTATAGTACTATCTAGTACCATAATAGTGTTAATATATTTTATGCATCCTGGACAGTATGATTTATAATTTACAAAATTTCACTTGGTAGCAAAATTCCCAATTAAAGATTATTGTAATTTGTTCTAAAATAATATTTTTTTCTTAAATGAAACTTAAATAATACAACTTGTAATCTGATGCGTTTATTCAGAAACTCTGAAACACTTAAATGGGACACACATTTTTTAAAGTAAAAATCCAATATCTATGTACTTTTCTATAAATACTAAGGTTATAATAAATGAGATTGAAAGGAAAATGAGATTTAGCACTGATAAACTTTTAATAATTTCTGAAGTTGACTTATTTCTGCCACAGTGTTATTCATGACTAGTTGTAACATCCATTACAGCTAGTCATGAATAATACCATTCATAAATACTCTGATATGAAATTGATCACCAAATTGTGCCCTGAAATGAAGCATAACCCTCTATTTTGTGTGTATCTGTCATCATTCTTGTATAAATAAATAAAAAAACTGCTTACTGCCACTAAATCAAACCTTTCTGCTTTAAGTCACATACGAAAACCAGAATTATTAATATTTGTTAAACACTGGGATATTGACAAAAATATGTTTCTGATAGGTCAGTTTACAACAGTTGAGTTAAAAGGAGGAAAATATGTGGATGTGTTTTAAGGAAACACCTTTAAGTTGCTGATTCTTTGTGAAATATCATGAAAGTTACTCATGACATCAATTCAAGAATCACAGACCTCAACAAGTTTGGTTCATCCTTGCTGCAATTTCCAGATGCCTGAATCACTGATTGATTCAAGCACATTTATGACCCATTTCAGGACAAACACCATGGGATTAAACAAACATGACACCTTCCAGGAAAAAGACGGGATCTATGTCCCACGGATTAAGAAAATTTAATGCGAAAAGTGAAAATCAACCCCAGAACCAAAGCTGATCCAGTGCCAGCATGAACTGAAAGGCCATTCAACGAGAAAGAAGTCGAAACTCCACATAATTATCAAAAGAAAACAAATTAAAGAGAAAGACACAAATATTTAAAGGTTTGCTGAAACTTAAGTTGAAGCATTTGGCCATAATTTTATTAAAATCTAATCAAACTTAGTCATTCTACAACAACAGAATAAAAAATGTGTGCAGCCAACTTAGCAAGAAATAAACAAAATGTGGAAATTATTAACAAAACAAATAATAATGCTAAAATTATGCATGATATACAAAAGACCAGCTATGTAAATAAATAGTGCTTAAGTTAAAGTCTCTATTGTACATTATAAAATTATATACGGATGTTTTATTATTAATTCAGGGTCATTATTGTTTATGGATGAAGAAAATTAGCATTGTCCTTTTGATTTGTCACAGTAACATTTTGCTGGATGATAAATTATTGTTCCAGTAATTATTGCAATAAATTACAATATTATTGTCTTCAGACCATTTTCAAGTAATAAATTGATAATGGCATAATAATGCAAGTTTGCCTTCTCAATGACCAATAAACAATCATTTTGTAAAGAACACTTAACACTGGAACTGGTAGATATTTTAAATATCCAAATAATAAAATAATGAAAGAATAATAAACACAACTGAAACCACAAATAAAAGGGATTAATAACCAAGAGGCAACTAATTGCATATTGCAACAGGTTTATTGTTATTTGCTTTTGAGACTGGAAAGACCAAATAAAGTTTGAAGTACAGAGGTGGCAGAATAATGCTGTGGGGCTGTTTTGCTACAGGAGAAATTCAAGATCTTCACGTCAATCCGAAAGTTCACGCTTGGCCACAAATGAGCTCTCCAGATGAACAACGTCTAACACTGCTAAAGATTGCTTAAGGACAACAAAAACAATGTTTTGGAGGGGCTCTGATCTCTAGATGATTTGTGGGCCGATCGGAAAATGTGTGGCTGGCAAAACTACCTATAAATCTGAATCAAATACACCAGTTCGGTCAGGAGGAATGGGTCAAATTTCCAGCGAACTATTTAGAGAAGCTTGTAGAAGGAAAACCAAAACACTCAATCCAAGTTAAACAGGTTATCAGGCAATGCTGCCAAAAGTTGCTCTCTAATTAATTTTAAAAATCGATTATTCAAGATTAATCATGACTAATTTGACTATTTCAGTCCTAAATCCAACCTGACTTAAACCAGGAAAATATAGTCAAATCTAATGCGAGACCGTGAGAAAAAGATTGTTTTAGTTTATTTCAAGAATCAATTAATAACGACTAATCTGATTGTTTCAGCCTGTATTCCAGCCTGACTTAAAAAAGGAAAAAATCATCCAATTAATGTTAGACAATGAGAAGATTGTTCTAGAGTTTATTTAAGTATTTCATTAATCATGATTAATCACTGACTTAAAACAAGAAAAAATAGCCAAATTTAAGGTCAGTTTATTTCAAGAATTGATTAATCTGACTAATCGATTCATTCCTATTTCCAACTTGACCTAAAACAGGAAAAAAAAATCCAATTTTATTTCAGATAGTGAGAATATTGTTCTAGAGTTTGTTTAAATAACTGATTACTCCTGATTGATCACAATTAATCCGATTAATCATTTCATCACTGACTCAAAACAGGGGAAAAATAGTTTAATTTAATGTCAGAGAGTAAAAGGTCGTTCTACAGAGTATGTAAATATGTGGCCCGAGAACTACTAACTTTCCCAGACGATCAAAACCCCGACTGAAGCCGACGTGTCTGACACAGAACTGGAGGAACAAACGAGCTGTAATGCGGCAGGAGCCGATGCGTGCGTGATGTGCGCTGCGTTGTTACCTTGAGCGAATCAAAGCAGGCGATGACTCGGCCGTTCTCCACATGGCAGCTCCGGGAGGGATGTGCAAACTTACAATCGGTGTCAGACCGTGAGCAGGTGCCTCTCTGGTACTCGCGACACACTTCCAAGGTCAGCCATTTGGTGTCTCGTCCCATGGTCATGCTGACAGCCATCTGAGATGCTCACAGACACTGAGCAAGGGGTGGGAGCGAGTGGATGGAAAAAAATGGTCTAATGCGAGCAGGGCTGACTAATAGTGATTCAAGAGAGAGAGAGAGAGAAAAAAATCCCCTTGGGGGAAAAAAAAGCAAAAATATTTTTCCTTCAGAGCAAATAGGTAGCAAGTCCCTTCAGACTGGAGTATTTTGGGGGATGTTTATTAGCTGTTCCTGGGAAAACTGTCAGCTGAAGTTTTACTGGGTGAGATAGCAGGGGTTAACTGGGAGCAGAGACCAGCTCTGTCTCAAGAGAAAGAAAGAAAAACGTTCAGAAAGCATCACCATGGTCCGCTCAGATGCATCTCTACATTTATGTCAACATGGTGAGAGCAGAGGAAGTCGCCGCAGCTCTGTTGTAGTTGTTATTCTCTGACAGACAGACAGAGAGGAAAAAGCAGAACCTTACACCCGTAGTGTCCTTGTAATGACGAGGCAAAGCTTCAGCTCGGCTCTGGGTATGTGGGGACTGCAGCTCAGCAACGTGGGATGGATGACTTTGTGGCTGTCAGGACAAAATATAGCCTCCATTCAAGGCCAAACGCACACTGAGCCCTCTCTCCTGCTGTAGGACAAAACCGTAATGTAGGCACTTTGGAGTCCTGCTTCCTCCTCTTACTTGAGTCTGCTTCTCATCCCTCCGTCTCTGTTGCCTCTGTTGTCATCCTCACTGACCTCTCCGCTGCATGTCTTTGCTCGCTGTCTCACTGTGAATTGCAGAAAACAGAGAAAAAGCGACCGTTTAGGCTGGAAACTGCTACGTCTTTCAGATCACGGTGCAGGAGAAGAAGAAAACAAGCAAAACAGAGGAGGGAAGGAGGCAGCAATGAACAGGAAAAGGCAAGCTATGTCTTGATTAAACGATACAGATAGGAGAGAGAGAGGGAGGATGGAGGGAGGTTGCAGGCAGGACAGAGACGTCACCTCAACTCATTTACTTTCTGCCCTGCGGAAACTGGACATCAACGCAAGATGTGGTGAGTAATATTCTCCTTGACGTAGCAAAGTTCAGTCGATTCCCCCAAATGAAGACATACGGAAAAGACGACACAGCATAGATCTTCACAACTACAGCTGCTGTGTGTAAAGCTAAGCAGCAGCCAATCACGCTGCGTTTTACAGCCAAGCAAAGCATCTGACTGATCAATGAGGAAGCACAGTAGAGGGAAGACTCCTCCTTTTACAGACCCTGCCCTTGTTCCTCACTTTTTCACACTGGAGCCAGCACAGTCATGACAGTCACGTCTGAACCACATGCTAATATTCAAACTGTGCAGCAGCTCTGCCTGCACACAGGGACAGAGGAGTTTCTCGCTTCTCGCTCAAACATACTGCAGCGTGATGCAAGGATGATGCATGCAGACCTCTGTTCTGCTCACAGTCAGAGAGCAGAGTCACGTGGCCAGACACTAAGTGAATACAGATATTAAGACACACAAGTGCATGACGAAGGAACTGTTGTAGCTTCATTTTTAATTTAAAAGATGACATGTAAAGGGAAGTAGAGCTGAAACGACTAATTGGATTAATTCTGATTAATTCTGATTAATCGATTATTGCGGTAAACTGTAGAACAACCTTTTTTCTCACTGTCTGACATTGAATTCAAATTATTTTCCTGTTTACATCAGATTGGTTTTGGGGGTGAAATGATTAATTGTGATTAACAAATATTTGAAATAATCGTCAACTAATTTAGTAACAATCATTAACTGGAGACTTCAGAAAAGACTGTTTTCTGAAAAAACAAAATATTCAGAACAGGAGTTATTCTTCAACTTTTATTTAGCCAAGATAAAACTCCCTGCGGTCAAATATCTCTTTAAGAAGTGTGAGCTATAAAAAACACGTTACAATATCAACATCACAATCAAGCCAAAAATGTACAAAAATATAAGAATTTTGCATTTAAGATAAAGAAAAACCTCTTTGTCTGTAAATATGCTCTAAATTTGCAGTTTTATCTTCACCTGGTTCAAATTCTGTAAAAGAAAATCCTGTTTAACACCTTTTATTTATTAATCGCTTAATCCAAACTATAGTAAATAGGTGATTCCTACATTGTAGGAATCATCAGTTCAGCATCAAGGGGTGAGTTTTTTACATATTGTTGTTAGAAGTTTGTTTTTCCTGCAGATCTTTTGCTAGAAATAATCAAGTATGACAATACTATGACATTGTAATTTAGATGATTAAATGTTTATTTTCTTATCTACAAAAGGAATTTATTTGTTTATTTGCAAATTATAATACATTTCTAATATTGCACAGAAAAGGCTTAAGAGTAAAATTTGCCAAATGTGCCAGTTTATCTGATTAATCATCGGAATAATCAATTACTAAAATAATCGTTATTTGTAGCTGTAAGGGAAAAACATGGTCTGTGAAACCTTAAGCAGCTCAATAAAGGACAGGAGGAGAAGAGGGCGTTGGAGCAGATATTATCAGCCTCTATGTCTGATGGAAGCAGACACAGACGGAGGAAGCAATGGGGGGGACCACAGTGCAGGAACGAATGTGTGTGTTTGTGTGTGACGGCATGCAGATACACAACATGGACTGGTAATGCTGCAGCAGAAAAAGGAGACCGACGGATGAGCAACACAAAGTCACGTCCCAGGCCAAACAAGAGAGGCAGCAATGAGAGAAGAGCAGGTATAACAATTGCTTCGCTTGCTGAACCATTACGCTTATCGGTGCATCCTCCTCCTCCAAAGCCTACAGATCAATACCAACTTTTCTCTGGAGGGGAACCAGACAAGCGTTCCTCCTGCAGCTTCGCCCGTCCTGCGTTTTATGTCCACGTCAGTGTCAAGAGTCTGTGCTTACGCACACCCTGACGAAGCAAAAAGCATCCGACATCATCAAAAAGCTCCTTAGCAACAGTCCGGACACCAAATGGTGCACAGCTGCCATTGCAACCTCTCGTGGAGAGATATGCAGCAACACTGGCTCATCTCCAAAGCTATCCTAGTTTACACTGCAGCCGGTATCTGTGAAAATAAACAGGAATGACCTTTCACTCACTGATAAAGCGCTCAGGAGTCACTGCAGCTTTGGGATTAAGGATTTTTCACTTAGGTTCACCAAAGCTTCCTCAATTCACTCCAACTGTGCAGATCAGGCACTGAAACATCTCTAAAAATGTAATTCTTGTTCATTAAATGGATTATACCACATTTATTTCTATGGACAATGTTTGTTACATGTAATTGATTAATTAAAACAAAATTTACTTTTCACTCGGCAGACACATTGAGACACAAACACTATTTTTTCTGGCATTAAATCAAGATGAATCAGACTTGATTTCTTGTTAAAATTATTTATATTTACTAAATGCTACAATGATGAGACAGAGGAGATGTCAGATAAATTTGTTAATCAATTCAAAATCAGAAGTTTTCATACATTGCCTCAACATTTGGAAGTATTTTACCTTAAAAATGAAAGATTTGCTTCGAACGTTTTGGGTTTCTTTCCACAAACTTCTGACTCATCTCTGCTGACAGAAACCAAGTCCGGTTTGTAGCACGGAGGTTATTTATGATGGCCAAAACATTGTCTCTGTTTTGGCCATCTTTAGCTGAATGTTGAGTTATTGTCAATGTCTTTGGATGTTGCTTTAATTTTTCTACATTATGTTCCTCAGCCGCACAACATGATGCTGCCACCACCGTGCTTCACAGTTAGAATGGTACAAGCGTCCCCATTTTTCTTCCAAATCTAACAGTGATTCTCATCCTGATATCTTGGCTGATTTCTTTTATTTTCCCCATCATGTCAAATAAGAAGTCGGTGTGCTTCGGGTGTGGCCTAAAACTGTATCTACAGGTATGAGTCTAAATTAACTGAAATGTGTCAGTTAACCTAAAGCGATGACAGCGACAAAAAATGTGTGCATCTTTTATTCTGTGAATGTTCAACTATATTGATGTTACTCTATAAAGAACAGGGACATTTTAATTAAAAACTAAAATTATTTGCTTTAGTATTTAGAAATGAATGTCTGAGACAATATTTTTATACCAACTATAACTGAGATTAGATAAATACATTTTGTAGCAGAATAATTATGATTTCATGATCGTTTGATCACATTAGGTTTTCCAGTTTAGTTTATGTTTTTGTTGTAAATGCTGTGAAGCTCTGGTATTGTCACTTGAGATTATCATGCTGCAGAAATCTCATACTAGACTGGAAATCCTCCAACAGAATTAAAAACTAAATTAACCCCATAAAATGATCATCCTGGTCCATGAAAACCCTGATCAATGCATCCATGACAGCAGACATGAGAGATTAACAGATCTTTAGATAAATGACCAAGCATTCAGTTTGGAACATGTTGGTTCATATTGATCGGGTAACAAAGCTCAGTTGTTTCTGGATAATTATTATGCAACCTCACTCCTCAAGTTACCAGACAATGAAGAAAATTTGAATATTACTTTTACAGTTAATTTAGAGCAGAAAAGCAACATATTTTTCCTGCAGATAAAGTTCTTCTGTCAGACCTATTGAGATGGAACACTAACACATTTTTAACTTGAGTCATAAAATAAAAGAGCTTATATTTGTCCAGTTTTTGCTCTGCAGTCTAAAGAATAAAATTAATAATTAAACAGTGGGGGAGTCTGGAGGTCATAGGGGGCAACATTCAGGTGGAGATTGGCTGGGTGGCACAAGGCGGACAGACGAGAGCAACAGTAGCGACTGTGCAGCGTCCTTCATCAAACACGGAGCAGCAAAAGGCTTCTGACAGCGTAACCTTCAGCTGAGCTCTGACGTCTGCATTATGGCTGCAAACTGAGGGCCATCTAAACAGGATGGCAGCAGAACGGCACAGAGGAATATCCTCATTTTCTATCCAATCTAGGCTACTGCAACATTTCCTGCAAAATGTGTGTTTATGCTCGCTGTGTGTTGGTGTTGGGCATCTGGAGGACACCGGTGGAAATAAACTCTTTGTTTTGTGTTTTTGTCCTTGGCGACAATATTTGATTGTCGTTATGTTAATGATGTTTATTTGTGTTATTGCCAAATAAGCACAACTCATTTTCCCCCATTATTAATAAAAATGAAGAAAATGAATAATAAAAAAAAAGAATCAGATAAATTTAAAAATTGATTGCAATTCAAAATATTTTTGAAGGTATGGCAAAATTATTGTGGGTTATATATTTTTTTATCTTTTCAAATTAGTCATTATATAAATTTGCTAGTACAATTTGAAATGTTTCGCCTTAAATGTCTGAACAAGTAACAAAATATTTACTTATTAAAAACTATCAATGCCTCTTGATACTTGTTTATAAATTAATTTACAACCACAAATAATGTATTTATTATTTTATTTGAATGAATGAATGAAAACAAATGTGAAAGGTTTTGCTTGTATTTGCTTTCACTCCCCTCTACTTCAATGTCCTTAAGTAAAATACAGAACATCTAATCGCCTCAAATTGATTTTTAAATCTCCTTATTGATCACATTTGTCTCAGCTATTTAGAAAGGCAAAACTGACACAAATTATAGTTCCTGTAGGTAGTAAAGACACCCAGTCAAACTTGAAGCAGTAATTAGAGGAAGATGGTTCCACAAGGCAGCTGGATATAAATGCACACCACACTTTTAAGATTCATCTGTAAAAAACGGAAAAATCTTGAAAGTCATGTGTGATTTTCCCTCCCGCTTCACAATTAGACACTGTTTTGACATCATATGAAAATCCCTAAAAACCACAATGACATTTTTAGGATGTAAAAATCTAAAAATGTTCAAAGGTATATAAGACACCAGGAACTTGAGAGGTGGGGAATCTCTGGTAAAACGTCATCATCCTAGTTTTTATTCCCTTTATTGTAAACGGTGTCAGTCAAGTTTTCACTTCTAGTTTGCAAACATTTGGGTTTTTCTATTATGTCCATTTTGGTTATATATGAGAATAGGACGTCCCTGTGGGAGATTTTTATTCAAATTGGAGTTAGCTCACTCAGAAAAGCTTGGTGGTTGTGCAACATCAACTAAAGCTGTGAAAACACGACTTTAATCTTCATCTGCCTTATCTCAGGGTTATCATTCACTAACTTAAAAACAGGTTTTCAAGGATGAGAGCAGACACAGTCCAACATCGGCCACCAAACGTAAGGAAACCAATCTATAAATCACAGTGTGAGAGAAAGGCAGCAGCTTAAACGGAGAGAGCAAAGTAATTAGGTTAAGTATTGGTAATCCTTTCAGCTCGTTAAAAGCACCACAGCTTCAAATCACACAACCGTGCAACACGTTACTTCGACAAACAATCAGCATCACCTGAGCATGAAAATAAATAACAGGCTTTTACAGCGTTGGCGCAAATATAGATATAAAACTGGCCAAAACGCTACAAGCAATCAACAGCAAGATAACAAATAGTGACCAAGTCGTATATGTGAGAGGAGAACTGAAAACTGGTAGCGTGGGAAAGGTGACTCCACGCACGCCTGTCAGCGTGAGCCTGGTTTGTCAGTTTATCTGTGTTTATATTAAGTAAAGAAAAACGAGCCAGACAGGTACAGAGTCCACAGCCGGGAGGGAGTGTTAACTTGTCTTGACTGGCTGTTTTGTTGAACCAGACAAGATAAAGGGCAAACGACCAGTAGGATTGCATACAGTGTATGCAAACCAATAGAGACAACACAGCATGCTATGGCGGTTTAAGTCTGACCCTTTACAGGACAAGCAAGGACAGGACTTCAGAGCTCCTCCACTTGTTGTCTGCACACACACTGATAGCGAAACCTGCAAACCTGCAAGTCAGTAACGAAAACGCAACCTGCATTGGATCTTCATTTCACCTCTGAATGCATTTAACTCTTGCTTGAAAACCTAAACGTGGGAACTGCAAAGGCAGATTATGCTATCTCATAATAATAATAATAAAAAAAACCTTTATACTGGCTTGGATATGGAAATTTTTCACCACATCATTTGTATCCAGACAGAGAAGTCTCAGACCTCCCAGCCCATGTTTAAACAGGAGCGCTATGACTAATTTGCCTGAATTACGCCCATCTTTAACAACAAAAGCCAGCTTTTGCGCGGCCATGCAACAGGCAGGAGTTGCAGAAGCGAACAGACGAAAAATACGAACAAAAACACAATTTCTTTCTATAAATGCGTCAAAGCGCATTAATAATGCTGCAAATGCGCCAGGCGTTTCCCGGCCGCTCACCTGTTATCAGTCCAAACAGATCAAATGTCTTCTTTCAAATCAGCGTCGACTGAAACGAGCTTCTCGGTTCGGTATTTTCCCGCAAAGACTTCCTTATTTATCTGTATGACACTATAGCAGCGCTGCAGCGAAGCGTAGGAAGGATGGCTGAAACAAAACACGCTGGCGAGAAATAATGTTCATAAATAAAATCAGGGCGAAAAGCGCGACGCAGCTGCAGAGGGACAGGGAAGCGGCGGCAGAAATGTCAGCTGTAACTACAGTGGATCGGCAGCAAAGCACTGATCCCAGCAGATAACAGATTTGACCCAAAAAAAAAAAAAAAAGACAAGAGGGAGGGTTTATCAAATGGGAGGAGTTGGACGACAGGGGAGTGTTTGTTTATTATTTATCATGAAGTCACGACTGAATGAAATATGCTGCAAACTGCAGGTAGTAGGAGAGGTATGGAAGTCCATTACTGCCAAGAAATGGAGCCGTTTTTAAAAAACGGCTACTGAAAAACAAACCTGAGACTAAACTTTATTCCAACTCAACAATGGCATTAATATTCATGTTTATCTAAAATGGCTTCATGGCCAGTCATAACGAGTAATGTAGTTAATTTATTAAATATATCTGCATGTAAAGTGAAAATACTTGTTTTTTAAATAACTGGGAGCAACAAAATCAAACTTTCATAAATCATTTGAAAAATTATCAAGGAAACAACCAAAATCCTATGAAACTACTTTTTCCAAAATGAGTTATGATTTGATCTAATTTCTTTTGCTTCTGTACTAAGAATATTTCCTAACATTAAAAGTACTTTGCCACCTCCTGCTGGTAAACCCCAGACTTGCAATTGAGAAACCTTTAAAATCATGAGAGTAAAACAGCAGTTTGATAAATGTAAAAGCATAGTTTATATAAAAAGAGACAAATTCCAATGTTCTACAACATTAGCAGAGAATGCCACAAATTGAGGTACCGATTAACTAATTTTCCTTTTTTGCTGTGAAAAGACACAAGTGAGTACATTTCAAAATATTCAAGACAATATTATGGCAAACATAAAGATTGTTGATCACAAGTCTGTAGTGTTTTCTGAAATAAGAAAAGTTATTTTCTTCCAAGCTGCATTTTCTGAATACCAATGTGGTTAAAGTCCAGAGAAAACAAGGTGAAGGTTGGCGTCATGACAAAAAGAAAAACCTTCCCATTTTTTGACCCGATTAGAAAGTCTGTTTCGACAATCTGTTTAAAGGAGACCTATTATGCAAAATTCACATTTTGCAAACTTTTGTACTTCCACTACTTCTAAAAGAGACTCAAGTTCGAAATGAAAACTTTCCAGACAGTTTTTGGCAGTAAGTTAGTGTTTTTTGGAAAATGAGTCGTTTTAAAAACCTCAAGATTATTGAGTCACTCTGCACAGTCACAAACAGAGATCCAGCACATTTAGTAAGCCGGTCTTAAGGCTGTATTAGATGTACAATGACTGCTGGATAAGACAAGTGTTTTGTTGTTCACCTACCATCCAGAAATTACTTGCTACATTCTTGTTGGTTGTACAGGAGGCTCTACTTCTGCTTTTCAAATGCAGCATTCCCAGAATGCTATGTGGTTCTGGATCAGAGTTCAGTGAAATGGTTAAATATTCTATCAGATGTAATATCTATTGATACTGATCACGTGTCTGTCACAATATATATTGTTAAGGGTTTATTGTCCAGCCCAAGATGTCGGGTTGCGCATTTGTTTGCAGCCATTTTTACCTTACAGTGTTTCATCAGCTTATTTGGATTTAAAGTGACAGAGGCCTTTCATTTTGAAAGGAGCTCAAAATAGGCAGAACTGAGCAAGCTAAAATCTAAGAATAATTTTGTGCAAAAAATGTTACAAACATGGTTTGTATATCCTATAAACATATCCTAGACTGTTCAAGGAAGCATAACAGGTCACCTTTAAAATAAATAAATCAAAGTCACGTTTAAAACATTTCATTGTCACAAAAGAATAAGAGAAGAAGGCATGTACTGAAAATAACCTGAATTAGCAAAAACTGACAAGGCAGCTCTTGGTACGCTTCCTACAAAGACAGCTGTGTGCTACCACTGCTCCACGTTGCCTATGTAGTCCTCCATGGTGCTGTTCTCATCTACATCCCACCAGTCTGACAGAAGCACTTCGGACTCCAGGCTGTCCTCCGTTCGACGCTCTTCGGTCGAGCGCGTTGTTTCAGTCGGCTTTGGCCGCCGCCCTAGTTTTGCTGAGAATCTCCCCCGGAGCCGCCTCCTCTCCTGTTGTCGCCGCTCCCTGGCCTGCCTGCGCTCCTGCTGTCTCGCCACCTGGAAGCGCTGCAGGAAAAGGTCACGGGCGTACTCATACAGCTCCACGTCCCACCGGTTCAGCTGGCGAATCCTCTGCTGCGTCTCGGTGGGTACCTCAACGCTGGAAGCTCGCGTCCCGTTCAGCTGCGTGAAAGGTGCGATGAACTGTAAGTTGAAGGTTCTCTCGAAGAGGTACTGCGTCTTACGCTGGTACTCGGTCAGGCCGAAGAATGCCATCCCTTTCAGGTTGCGCTTGGCGCTGTCCAGTAGCACCGCCCAGCGCTCGTCTTCGCCCATGGCGGAGACGTTGTAGCAACCCACCAGACTGAGATCTGCCAACATGCGGGTCTGTCGGTTGTTGGCCAGGTTGTAGGGGCAGTCCATGAACTCCTGCAGGGAGCAACCCGACCAGTCGTCGCCTGGATAGCAACTTGGCAGCTCTGACAGCGTTGGTGAACGTCCGTCGCACACGTGGAGGGAGGCTTTCCAAGTGGCTCCGCGTTGCACGTGACGCCACTCGCTCAGGTAACGCGAAACGGGATCTCTTAAGATCGTTATGTAGTAATAGTTTCTACTAGAAAGAGGAGAAAACGGAAATTAGTGTTTGCAATTAGGACAGTAGCAATAAGCAAAAAATTAATTAATTGTATGATAAATTAAAACAAACTCAATTTCCATTTGCATGACTTATCGTTTTTCTTTTTTTTTTTTTTTTATTAAAAAACTGAATAACCAAAACTTTCAGTCTGGTGCTTTGGACTCAACTCGTCCTTTCATTCAAGGACTATTTTGTCTACAGAAACGTCATAATTTATTTTATTTATTGTTTCTGTTGTTTTGTTTATTTACTTTGGATATTTAAAAAGATATTCTGATTCCAGTGTTAAAATGTCCATTACAATTTAAAGTTTACTGATCTTTGAGAATATGTTCTTGTAATATTATGGCATTACAAGAATGTTAGTTGAAAATGGTCTCAAAATAACAATTGATATTGTTTATCAAAATAACTTCTAGGACAATTTGTTGTCCAGCTAAATTTGTTATAATGGCAGGCCTAAATTTCTAGATTTTCAATACATTAGGTTTATATTGGTATTCCCCAGCTATTATTTTCCATTTACATCAAAACCTGGAAGATAAAAATTGCTCAATAACGTGAATTTAACGTGATCTTCCTCTAACCTTGGCTGGTTTTTCTGGGCCTCTCTGGAGTCCATGCGCGATGGGACACAGTGGGTCAGCTCAGTCCAGTCCGCATGAAGCCCGCAGCTCCATCCGGTGGAAAACCGAGAGAAGAGCCAGGTTTCCTTCTTACCTGGCCGGAGGCAGGTGCACTTCTTCTGGCCTGCGTGACACTCACAGGGCCTCTCCAGCTGGATGTTACGCACCAGGTGTCGCCCAAAAGTTGTGCCCCCCGTTTTCTGGATGTGCAGAAATACAATGACATCATCGCCTTTGATGTTGAAGTCCACTTCCCGGTTCAGGTCGGCGCTGGTGAAGTTGAAACGAGGGACAAATCGGGCCAAAGCGCCGTCTTCTGTGATGTAGGGGTCCTTCTGGAGCCCGACCTGCGATTCACCGTCGCCGGTTCGGATGCCAGGTCCGCCCCTGAGGGTGAACCAGGCCCCCAGCTGGTGGAGCATTTGGCACTCGGAGCTGCTGGGACAGGCATACTGGACCATGAAAACGCCGAAAACCGCCACCATGAGCAGGAAGAGCAGGAGCCGCTGGTGGCTGCTGGTGGACTTCTCATCCATCTTCCCGAACCCGATGAAAAACCATCCCTCGGGTCCCCGTTTCAGAGCAGCAGACAGGAAACAATAACAATGCAGCTGAAAGCCGAGAGCGAGCGGCGTTAGGTAACCAAGTAGTGAATCACAGCGCAGCGCTGTCCGGGTCCATCTGGGTCTTACGAGGCAGAACCGGGCGGTTCTGTTAACTCTTGTGGACGGTTTAGTGGTTTAAAATGATCTTCTTAACAGGGCTAATGCTCATCTTCAGCACCAATCGATTCTTGACCTTTCTTCCCGTGAGTCACTGCGCGTAAACGTGCGTCATCCCGCTACGTCAGCGTGGACTTCATTTCCAGTGTAGTTTTTTTAGGGTAAAAATGCAAGGAGTTGCCTACAAATGTTTTAAATGATTCAAAAATAAAACAAGAGGTTTCCGAAGAAACATTTTTTAACCAAACATTTAATTAAAAATGCTGAATATGATACTTTAGTTGAAATAACGTCATGAAGAGAAAAATTCATGAAGGTGTGAACTGACAAAATTTATATGAAAAGCAGTTTAAAAATGAAATTCCTGTTACTACATTCACCAGAGGTGTTAAAAATCCAGGTACTATTGAAATAAATGGCTCCATTAAAACGTGGGTAAATTTTTTTCTAATTTTTATAGAAATGATAAAAATGTAATTCTTATGATAAGAAGAAATTTATTATGATATCAATATATAATAGATGTTTATAAATGCATAGATCTTCATCTGACATTGTTTGCATGTATGCAAGTTTGTAAGCTTGAACAACATAAAGCCACAATAAACATCTGAATGAGTGATTATGTAATATGATACGATATGTATATGAATGCATTAGGAAATTTCTTTCTTATTTTGAAATTAGATAATTTATTTGAATGATTTTTTTATTTCATTGCAGTATTTAAAATACCAATATTTGCACATAAATTCATGTTTTGGTCTGACTATTGACATCATTTTTAATATTGAATCAAATTTTACATTCATTTACTCAGTACTCAAGTTGTTGTTTTTGATCAAAGACTTTTTACTCCTACTTAAATTATTTCTAGGGAAATAATTTTACCTGAAAACAAATATTGTTTCATTTTGTCTTAATTTCTGTGCTGCAATCTGAAGTAGGATTGTAGTTCTCACAATGAGCCACCAGGTGGCGGCATTTAACAATCATGACCTCAAATCACAAGCCAAACTGTTTTTCTCTGATCCATCCAGCTGGCTGTACTTGGTACAGATCATACAGATTGCGTTTTTAAACAAAAGAAGAAGACAATGTCATCTGCGATAGGCCTTTAGAAAAAAAGGAAGTGACGCACCTTTCTTTGAGAAACTATTAAGCGGGAAAGAAAAAGTCCGTCAGTGTCACTTGTTGAAACAGAAAACTAGTTATAGATTTAGATATTGTGCACGGAGAAGAATAAATTCACACCGCAGTAAGAGGGGACTGAAAGGTAAGTAAAGTCTAATAAGTAGGAACGACTGGAATCCAAATTTAGTCGACCAGGAAACTGCAGACTTCTACCAGGAAAAGCAGTGGGAAAAGGACGTCAGTGTCATAAAATGGTGGTGTTTGCGGTGGTGAGGCAGCACGCTGGAGACCCAGGTAAGTGAACGGTGGTGTAATTTAATAACAAAATAATCCACAAAAACAGTCCAAACAGTAGTCCGCGGCCAGGCAGCACGGCTGAGCAGAAGCCAGGGCTCACACCGGTAGCAACTGGTCTTAAGGGCGGCACAAAAAAACAACAACGACAATCTGACTGACAATGACAAACAACGACAATCTGACTGACAATGACAAACAACGACAAGGACCCGACCAGGAACAAAGGACACAGGAGGGACTAAATACACTGAGGGTAATCAGGAGAACAAGACACACCTGGGAACAATCAAGGGGAAGACAGGACAACGAGGAGAACTCAGGACACAGAAACTCAGAATTAAACACAGAACCTGACAGTACCCCCCCCTTAAAGGGCGGCTACCAGACGCCCAAAACCAAAATCCAAAACTCAAAAACCAGGGGGGCGGAGGGGCGACAGAAGGAGGGCCAGAGTCCAGAAAACAAAAAACTACCCACAAAAGGTGGGCGGAAACACAAGGAGGGGCCAAGAGTCCAAAACTAAACAGAAAGTGGGCAGAGGCGTCGAGGGGGATCCGGTGGGCGTCCTCGGCGCCCCACAGGGGAGGTCCGGGGGGCGTCCTCGGCGCCTGCGGCAGACCCACAGGGGAGGTCCGGAGGGCGTCCATGGTGCCGAGGAACACTAGGGGGCACTGGAGGAACACTAGGGGGCACTGGAGGAACACTAGGGGGCACGGGAGGAACACTAGGGGGCACGGGAGGAACACTAGGGGGCACGGGAGGAACACTAGGGGGCACGGGAGGAACACTAGGGGGCACGGGAGGAACACTAGGGGGCACGGGGGAGCACTAGGGGGCACTGGAGGAGCACTGGGAGGCTCGGGAGGAACACTAGGGGGATCGGGAGGAGCACTGGGAGGCTCGGGAGGAGCACTGGGAGGCTCGGGAGGAGCACTGGGAGGCTCGGGAGGAGCACTAGGGATCTCGGAAGGAGCACTAGGGATCTCGGAAGGAGCACTAGGGATCTCGGAAGGAGCACTAGGGATCTCGGAAGGAGCACTAGGGATCTCGGAAGGAGCACTAGGGATCTCGGAAGGAGCACTAGGGATCTCGGAAGGAGCACTAGGGATCTCGGAAGGAGCACTAGGGATCTCGGAAGGAGCACTAGGGATCTCGGAAGGAGCACTAGGGATCTCGGAAGGAGCACTAGGGATCTCGGAAGGAGCACTAGGGATCTCGGAAGGAGCACTAGGGATAGAGGCTGCCGGAGCAGCGGCACGAGGAGCAGAGTCCACGGAGGCCGGAGCGGAATCCGGCGGAGCAGGAGCCGGAGCCGGAGCGGAATCCGGCGGAGCAGGAGCCGGAGCGGGATCCGGCGGAGCAGGAGCCGAAGCCGGAGCGGGGTCCGGCGGAGCAGGAGCCGAAGCCGGAGCGGGGTCCGGCGGAGCAGGAGCCGAAGCCGGAGCGGGGTCCGGCGGAGCAGGAGCCGAAGCCGGAGCGGGGTCCGGCGGAGCAGGAGCCGAAGCCGGAGCGGGGTCCGGCGGAGCAGGAGCCGAAGCCGGAGCGGGGTCCGGCGGAGCAGGAGCCGAAGCCGGAGCGGGGTCCGGCGGAGCAGGAGCCGAAGCCGGAGCGGGGTCCGGCGGAGCAGGAGCCGAAGCCGGAGCGGGGTCCGGCGGAGCAGGAACGGCAGCCGGAGCGGGGTCCGGAGCAGGAACGGCAGCCGGAGCGGGGTCCGGCGGAGCAGGAACGGCAGCCGGAGCGGGGTCCGGCGGAGCAGGAACGGCAGCCGGAGCGGGGTCCGGCGGAGCAGGAACGGCAGCCGGAGCGGGGTCCGGCGGAGCAGGAACGGCAGCCGGAGCGGGGTCCGGCGGAGCAGGAACGGCAGCCGGAGCGGGGTCCGGCGGAGCGCACGAGGAGCTGAGGATGGAGCTGGGATGGGCTGCCGGAGCGGATGTCTGGCCTGGGAGGCAGAGGTTTAGCATCCCAGGCCGCAAAGGCTGTCCGGCGTATCTCCTCTGCCTCCCGCTGCAGCTCCACCAGCGCGGGGTGCGGGAGACGAGGAACCCAATAGTCCAATAGCAGGCCCAGGCGTATCGCGAACCCTGGCCGTCTCAGGGCGAACGTGGACGTGGTTTTTGACTCCTCGTACTCACCGATGGTTCGGAGTAGCTCCTCTAAACCCTCTGGGTCCATGATTTTAAAGCGTGCCTCACCGTATTTTCTGGTCGGATCCTTCTGTCATAAAATGGTGGTGTTTGCGGTGGTGAGGCAGCACGCTGGAGACCCAGGTAAGTGAACGGTGGTGTAATTTAATAACAAATAATCCACAAAAACAGTCCAAACAGTAGTCCGCGGCCAGGCAGCACGGCTGAGCAGAAGCCAGGCTCACACCGGTAGCAACTGTCTTAAGGGCGGCACAAAAAAACAACAACGACAATCTGACTGACAATGACAAACAACGACAATCTGACTGACAATGACAAACAACGACAAGGACACGACCACAAAACAAAGGACACAGGAGGGGCTAAATACACTGAGGGTAATCAGGAGAACAAGACACACCTGGGAACAATCAAGGGGAAGACAGGACAACGAGGAGAACTCAGGACACAGAAACTCAGAATTAAACACAGAACCTGACAGTCAGCCATTACGTTTGGGAAAATTTTTTGATTAATTAACAGACTAACAAAATAACTGAATGATTATAGAAGCATTTTGATTTTCCGATTGCATAATCGTAGCACTTTATTTGAAGGGTTGTTCATAAGACTGACACGACACTGTCGTATTGCGACATAACATGTTATGAACATGAAGGAATCTTTATCAATGTTTATGACTTTTGGCGCGAAGTGTCATTCGGTAAATAATGACAGATCTTATTCTCTGATATGTTTATTTTTGGTTTCCTCCTTTACATCTGTAGCAGCAGCATAAATGGCATGAAAAACAGATAGTGTAAGAAATGAAAAGTGAATAAACTATTGTCATTTCCAGAGTTAATTCCCGATCCCACTGTGCTACTCATCCATCCATCACTTGCATCTTCTCCCTTTGTGTTATAAACTTTATATTAAAACAGAAAATAATAATTATTTATAAACTAGGCATAGTTTCTGTTGTTAATCATTTCAAACACCATCAGATGTAATACAGTGCTCTGTTATGACTGATGCACTGTCATTTTGTGTCTTAATAGGTTGTTTGTGTGAGTGTTTGGTATTCTGCCATGAATCTCCTCCAGCAGGACGTTTTACCACTTGGAGAGGATGAAAGGGCAAGGAAAGTTCAAAGGTCAGGCCAACTTCCAATAGGAATAATGACTTATTTATCTTAATCTGTGTTCAGCGTTATTATGTTGGCGAACAGAAATTGTCAGCTGCAAACATGTTGCAGGGTTTGTTTTAATTTTAAAAATGCTTGATATCATTTGCATTTTCTGTTGTTCTGAAGGCCAGTTGTCCAGCAGCACATTGAAGACACTGCTAAACCTGAAATTACTGGGCCGGTTCCAGTTCCTGACCCAAGCTGTGTGTCCATGAAAAGTGACTGGTCCAAGCAGTCTCCTCCCTATTTCAGTGCATCTGTTGATGAGAGGTAAAACAGAAAAAAAAACATTTTATATATGACAAAAATACTATTTATTTAAAAATATTGTTGAAGCTTGAAGCATACAATGAAATATGTCAGAATTGTTGGTGTTTTTGTTTCAGAATCAAGGCCAAGTCACATTTTTCAGTTGGTAGTTGTTCTTCGTCCTGGACCAACAGGTCAAAGGAAGACATCATTAATTTTAAAGAACTTCCACCTGCTGATCAAATGTAAGCTACAACTCATTCTGCCAAAAAGCAGATTTTGACACAATTAAATGCTTGATTGTCTTTGTTTGACCTGCATACTTTAGCTATTTAAAAATGTTCATACAAGTGTTATAAAGAAGTGGATTTAATAATCTAGAGTTTTTGTTTTTGTTGTTTCCTATGTATGTTTTCTTATTGTCATTAATTAATTTGCATGAAAGTACTTCTGTTATGTTAAAGTTATGTTATGTTAAAGTTAATGTTGCTCTCCAATGTTTTTCCTCAACAGAAGTCATCAAAGAAGATACTTACTTTCCTTTCAACCAAATGACAGTGACTGCCATCTAAAGGAACGTGAACCTTCTACAAAGAAGTATGCTACTGAAAAGTGTTTCATATTCACAAGCTTTTGAAGTGATATTGTATATAGAAATAAAAAGCACATTTAAAAGTGATATTAAAAAGAACACATATTAATTCAGTGAACTATTTTACATAAGAATAATTGGTGAATTTGATATCTCTGAAATCAAACAAATCTTGATTTTATCAAAGTTATGTGAATGATTATGACACTAATAGTAACAGTTCAAGTGTATTTATTGTCTGTTTATCCATTAGGAGGAAACTGGACTGTTCAGACTGCACTGAACCTGATCTCGAACCTGGATTCGAAAATAGTGATTCACGCTCTGGAGATGGACTCCATGATGCAAATCACAGGTGAGGATTGGTGGTAAAACCTTGATCATGTGGGATTATGATACTCCCAGTTGTAAGGTCTAATATTTGTCATTTATCATTCTGCGTGAAGACAAGTTGAGACTCTTTATCTGCCACTATTTTCTAAAATTTCTCTCTCAAGAATCAACCCCCTTCAGAGTTCCTGAAGGTCTTTTAGACTTTGTTTATCGGTTTGCTTTGATTTAGGGATTACTTAATTGCAATCCCTGTACTTGGCATTTCTCAGATTAAGTATAGGGACCTATTGTTCTGGTATTCTGACCAGCAAATAATCTGCACAGTGTAGTAAGAGAAGGATGAGAGAGACTGTAGGCGAGTTAATGGTTTCTATTGACTTTCTTAACGCCACAGAAGAGCCACAGACTGACCTTCTATTATTGGTGCAGTAAATCATGCAAAAGGAAACCAGTCATTGAGGGCTTATATTATACAATAGATGGACATACAGTACTGTTAAATAATGGCGGTGTCATATAATATTCTCATTTTCTGACTAGCGGAAGTTTCTGTATATTAAAGTTAAAATAACTTAATACTTTGAATGCATCATTTTGTTTATTAGATTTACTTTTTAAATTGAGAAATAAGTAAACTTTAATAGTATTCATAGTAGGAGGAAATATTCTGATTTTAAACCTGAAATTTAGAAAATCCTTTGAACACATGCAGAATTGTTATGCAAAGCTGTTTTTAGACTTCACAAAATGTCTGTAATTGAAGGCAAATACAAAGTAATGACGAGGGCTTCTGAAGTGTTTTACTTTGATTTTTTTTTTCAGATTTGAAAATGAGAGCATGAAGTTTACCAGTCACCAATCAACCCAGCAGCACCTCAACTCCATATTTATGGTCTGTACATTAACACCAAATCTGCTGTAGTGACTGAAAATGATTTGGTTACCAAGCAGAAGGAATGTTTAGATATTTTTTATACAGTCCTTGTAATTGATTTTCTAATCTGTTTCAGGCTTTGGAGGAAAACATTGTTGCTTTTGTCAGGAATGAATTGAATCACATTTTTAAGGCTGTGGCTTCTGGTTGCCCAGAAGACGGTCAAAGCAATGTGAAGGATGTGTCGAAGGGTGAGGATGAAGAGCAGAAGAGGAGCAGCAGAGAGGCAGTTCTGAAACTTGCCATGAACTTCCTGAAGACCATGAAGCAGGAAAAGCTGGCTCACCTTCTACAATGTGGTGAGGATTTAATGTGTTGGCTACATAATAACGTAAAATTTTCTTTTTTTTTGATTGATTTGTTAAATATTCTGTCTCATCTTTCAGGGACTAGTGCTGCAGTTGGTCAACGTAAGCTTAAATCTAAGCTGAAAAAGAACTTCCAGTGTGTGTTTGAAGGGATTGCTAGACAAGGAAACCAAACCTGTCTGAATCAGATTTACACAGAGCTCTATGTCACAGCGGGCGGGAGAGCATCAGTCAGCGATCAACATGAGTTCATGCAGATTGAAACCGCCAGCAGGAACTCAGACAGAGGAGAAACCAAAATCACACACAAACAAATATTTGAGAGTTTTCCTGAAAAACTTCGACCAATCAGAGCAGTGATGACAAAGGGAGTGGCTGGCATTGGCAAGACAGTCCTGACACAGAAGTTCACTCTGGACTGGGCTGAAGGCAGAACCAACCAGGACGTCCACTTTGTGTTTCCATTCATGTTCAGAGAACTGAATGTGCTGAAAGAGAAGAAGTTCAGTTTGATGGGACTTGTTCATCACTTCTTTACTGAAACCAAAGAAATCTGGGACTTTGAAAAGTTCCAGGTTGTTTTCATCTTTGATGGCTTGGATGAATGTCGACTTCCTTTAGACTTTGACAACAACGAGATCCTGACGGACGTGACGGAGTCTGTGTCTGTGGATGTGCTGTTGACGAATCTCATTAGAGGGTACTTGCTTCCTTCTGCTCGCCTCTGGATAACCACGCGTCCTGCAGCAGCCAATCAGATTCCTCTTGAGTGTATTGACCTGGTGACAGAAGTCAGAGGGTTTGCCGATCCGCAAAAGGAGCATTATTTCAAGAAGAAAATCAGGGATGAGGAGCAGGCCAGGAGGATCATCTCCCACATCAAAACAACGAGATCTCTCCACATGATGTGTCACATCCCCGTTTTCTGCTGGATCACAGCCACAGTTCTGGAGGATGTGTTTAAAACCAGTGAGGGAGAAAAGCTGCCAAAAACTGACTGAGATGTACATCCACTTCCTTGTAGTTCAGACCAAAGTAAAGAGCTTGAAGTACGACGGAGAAGATAACCACTGGAGTCCAGAGAACAGAAAGATGATCAAATCTTTGGGAAAACTGGCATTTGAGCAGCTACAGAAAGGAAACTTAATCTTTAATAAATCAGATCTGGAAGAATGTGGCGTTGACGTTCGAGCAGTCTCCATTTCTTCAGGAGTGTTCACTCAGATCTTCAAAGAGGAGAAAGAAGGCCTGTACCAAAACAAGGTGTTCACTTTTGTGCATCTCAGTGTCCAGGAGTTTCTAGCTGCTCTTTATGTCCATTTGATGTTCCTTGACTCTGACGTCAATCTTCTGGAAGACGAGAACTCATCTGAGTTTGAAGATTTCTACCAGACTGCTGTGAATATGACACTCAAAAGTCCCAATGGACATCTTGACTTGTTTCTCCGCTTCCTCCTGGGCCTTTCACTGCAGAGCAATCAGACTCTGCTGCAAGGCCTCCAGAGAAAGTCGAGCGTCGGCACACAGGCGGATATTAGCCCAATTATTATTAATGATACAAGTCAATACATCAAAAAGAAGCTAAATGAAGGTCTTTCTGTAGACAAGAGCATCAATTTGCTTTACTGTCTGAATGAACTAAATGATCATTCCTTAGTAGAAAAGATTCAAGAGTCTTTGGCCTTGGAGAAACTTTCCACAGACGAGATGTCACTGGCAGACTGGTCAGCACTCGCGTTCCTTTTGCTGTCCTCAGAAAAAGACCTGGATGTGTTTGAGCTGAAGAAATACTCTGCCTCAGAAGAGGCTTTCTTGAGGCTGCTTCCTGTAGTAAAAACAGCAAACAAAGCTCTGTAAGTACCGCTATGATTAGCGGTAAAATTTACTGGTTCACTAACAAAAAATAATTAATGCAAGATATGAACTTGTGGTCAAATATTTGTCGACATAATTTACAAAAATACTACATTCTCTGATGTTAGCTTTTGGCCTTTTGGATTCTTGTTAAAAATACTTGCTTGTGCTGCAGTGTGAATGCATGTAGGCTTGCCACAATAAGCAATAAATCAATTAATTGCACGACAAATTAAAATTAACTATTTCCATTTGCATGATTTATTGTTTTTCTTTCTACGAAGAACTGGATGACATAAATCTTCAATCTGGTGCTTTGGTCTCTCAAAATTTTTAAGACAAATTTGAGACTTCATAATTTTATTTATAGTTTATTTTTTGTTGATTTATTTTGGATGTTTATATCCAAAATTGTTAAAATTGTTTGAAATTAGAGAATTTGTTTTTGTATTTTTACTTTTTAAATGTTTTTTTTTTCACATATTTGTTAAGCTATCAGTGTGTCCTGACAGTTTGTTATAGATAATCTGATAAAAATCTATTTTCCTCCCTCTATGTGGTTCTCTTGCCATCTGCAGAAATATATTCCCTATTGTGTTTTTATTTTTCTACAAAGTACACATTTCAAAGAAATAGCTTATTGTATGAAATTAAATAAAGAAATCCTGGAAATAATTTGTGGAAGTATTTATGTATATGAATTGATTTTAGTCTGACATTTTTCAAACTTTTCCTTTCAGGCTGAGTGGTTGTAACCTGTCAGAAGGAAGCTTTGAGTCGTTGTCCTTGGTGCTCGGCTCCCACTCATCTGCCCTGACAGAGCTGGACTTGAGTATCAACGACCTCAAGGATTCAGGAGTAAATCAGCTGTCAGCTGGTCTCAAGAGTCCTTATTGCAAACTGGAAGTACTCAGGGCTGGTTTTATGTTTTTGTTCAATATTTTTATCATTTTAAATAAGATATAACATTTTGCTTTATTTCACAATAAATAAAATTGCTGTGAAGTGCTTTGTTATTAAGCACTTGTTTTAAGGTGATAATAATTATTCTTTTTATTATCTAATAGAAAACTAATGGGTACAGTTCTTGCTGAATAGTTGTCCAAAATGTGTTTTTTATGCCAACAGGTTGAGTCTCTGTAACCTCAACGAGAGGAGCTGTGAGATGCTTTCCTTTGTGCTCAGCTCCAAATCCTCTATTCTGAAAGAAATGGACCTGAGCAACAATGACTTGGAGGACGTGGGGGTGAAGCTGCTCTCTTCTGGACTGGAGAGTCCTCACTGCAAGCTCCAAAACCTCAGGTCAGATTAACCAGTGTTATTCGATATGAGGTTGAACAGACTAATCCAAAGGTATTGATGTATTTGTCTGTTAACAGACAGATGAATGTGCATTGCTCAGGCTTAGCATTTTCTTGATTGGGTTGTGGTTTGTCTGCAGACTGTCTGGGTGTTTGGTCACAGAGGAGGGATGCAGGTCTCTGTTCTCAGCGTTGAGCTCCAACCCGACCCATCTGACCGAACTGGACCTGAGCTACAACCATCCGGGAGAAGCAACAGTGAAACTTTTCTCTGCAAAGCTGCAAGATCAAAACTGGAAACTGGATGTTTTAAGGTGTCAGTTGGATGAATGGAATTATTTTATGTGTTAATATGAGTAGATTATTACTCATATAACAAATTATTGTTATTTTACTGTCATTATCAATAGTTTTTATTTTGTTTGTTATATAACTAACATTATGCAAGTATAGTATATGGTATATATACATTAACGGGAAGTTGGTAATTATTCTGATTGTTATGAGAGTCAGTTTATAATTTTTTTTATGTAATATAATTTACTTGTTTCTTTATGACATTAAATTGAACAGGCATATAAATACCAAAACATGTTTTAATTACACATTTCTGATAATTCAATTGTGCTTAAAGAGACTGAATTACTTTGTTTTTTGTTTTGTTTTGCAGGATAGAGCCTTTTGGAGAACAATGGCTGAGACCTGGCCTGAGAAAATGTAAGTATAATTTTAAATAAGCTGCACAAACTTCCTATATTTCACCTGAAACCATACACTGCAAAAACATAAAATCTTTCCAATTATTTTTGGTCTAGTTTGTATTGCAAATATCTTAGTATACTTGAAATAAGACAAAGCTAACAAATAAATGTTCAGCAAGATATAACAATAAGTAAACTTTTTTTTATATAGCACTTTTTACAAGTCAGAAACTACAAAGTACTTTAAAAAAGACATAAAAATATATAATGAAACAGACACAAAAGGCTTATTTTAAGTTAATAACTTTGATTAAAAAGTATTTGTTCCACTGACAGATTATTTCACTTATAACACGGTAAAATGTCTTGTTAAACTGAAGTAATCTGCCAGGAAGTAGCACTTTTTAAAATGTATATTAATGAATTATGGACCTAAAAGAAGTTTCCTCTTTCAGATTACTTTAAGCCCACATTTGACCCAAACACTGTTAACAGACAGATAAAACTGTCTGAAGACGACAGTAGGGCCATACATGTGAGAGAGGACCGGTCCTATCCTGACCACCCAGAGAGATTTCAGGACTGTCCTCAGCTGCTGTGCAGTGAGGATCTGACTGGTCGCCATTACTGGGAGGTGGAATGGAGCGGATGGGTGGATGTTTCAGTGAGTTACAGAGGAATAAGCAGGAGAGTGGAGAGAACAGACTGCAGGTTTGGTGGGAATGAGAAGTCCTGGAGTCTGAGCTGTTCAGATGGGGGTGGGTACTATGTTTACCACCAGAAAAGAAGATCATTTATCTCACACTTATCCGCTGCGCCTAAGAAGGTAGTGGTGTATGTAGATTACTCAGCTGGAAGTGTGTCGTTCTTCAGAGTCTGTGATGATGCTCTGATTCACCTCTACACCTTCAACACCACCTTCACTGAACCTCTGCGTCCAGGGGTCGGCTTTAGATTCAGGCTCAGGTCCAAATTTGATTCCTTTGCATCGTTATGCTCCCTGTGATCTATCACCTGAAGAACATCTCCAGGATTTGAGGACTAATGTCTCAGCCAGAGCTAGAGAAACTCATCCATGTATTTATCTTCAGTTGCATTGATTACTGTAACAGCATCTTCACAAATCTGTCCAACAAATCAATCAAACAGCTGCAGCTGATCCAGAAGCTGCTGCTTGTGTTCTTACTAAAACCAGGAAGATAGAGACATAACAGCAGTCTTAAAATCCCTCCACTGGCTCCCTGTAGCTCAAAGAATAGATTTTAAAATACTGTTAGTTTACGAACGGTTTAGCACCACGATGCATTAAAGATCTGCTGTTGTTGTATCAACCTTCCAGAACCATCAGGTCTTCTGGTTCTGGTCTGATCTGCATCCCCAGAACCAGAACCAAACAAGTAGAAGCTGCTTTCAGCATCTATGGACCAAACATTTTGAATAAACTTCCAGAAAACTGTAAAACAGCTGAAACTTCCTTTAAATCTTGTCTAAAAACGCACCTGTTTAGAATTGTATTTGAAATGTAATCAATTAAAGATGTAATGATGGAACTTAACTTAATGTATTGTTTATTCTATGTTGCATGACTTTGTGTTTTTGTGTTTATGATGTAAAGCATTTCGAAATGCCTTGCTGCTGAAATGTGCTGCACAAATAAAATTTGATTGATTGATTGTGATCAGATTTTACACTGACCCGATGGCTCAGTCTGCAACATTAACTCCACCCACTATGTATTGATTTATATTTGATGTCTGTTTTGGTATGTTTAATTGTTTATATTTTTTAACTTTGATATTTTGTCTTTTAGTTTTTTTACTTGCTGCAGTGTCAATTGCCCATTTGGGACACAAGTAAATTAATAATTTACAGAACTGAAATACATACAAATAATAGGGCCACAATAAGAAAATGAAAAAATAAAAATCATAATGTTTTTATTCTTTTAATACAAGAGCTTTATTCTTGTAAAACTATTCTTTTACAATTGTATTCTTGTGTCTTCATTCTCATAATTTTATTAACTCTTTCCTATTATGGTCTTAAAATAGTATCCTAGGTAATACAGAAAATATTTCATCAGCAGAAGTGTGAAAAGTGATAAAATCTATTACATTTATTTTTAACAATGTCAAGAGAAGAAACAGCTGGAATACTTTGTGGTGTGCGTGTTGCCCTCTGCTGGAAATTATGTGGAAAGACACCAGCTGGAGGAAAAAATAGATTTTTTTTTTTTTTACTGTATAAATGATAAAAGTGACGTTATTTAGTAAGTGGGAAAAATCTAAAAATTCCTTTAGTTTACTTTGTAAGTAAATGAGTTTATGTGTTTTGACCAAACTTAATCTTGTCCGGATCACTGCACAAACATACGGAAGAGGATTAGGGCCACCTAAGAATTCAGACTTTTTTTTCCCCGGTGGCCCTGATCCTCTTCCGTACAAACGACTCTTCACCAGTTAATACAGTAAAGTGTAAAGAAAATGTCTGAAATAAATAAAAATTAAATCCCGTAGAAATATTTTCTGCCATTTTTTAGTTTTATTTCCCAAAACACATCCTTCAGCTGGAATGAGCACACATGATGGTCAATAATATTGATTTAATTCAAATTGCCACGTAAAATCAGAGTGTTTTTATGCTGAATTAATGATCAATTCCTTTTGCAACATGAGCATCAATCTGTTATGTAACAAGAGCAAACATAATATAGTGAATATAAATTAAATCTGACGTGTGATCGCATTCTGGCAGAAGAATATTCAGAACTGAAACGAGGCTCATAAAGATTTATTTAAGTACAATAAGACACTTCAGGCTTTTCAATATCCACCAAAGCAGTGAAACATATTTACACTTATTTACATCAGCATAAAGCTATGCAAAATGTTAATATTTCCATTTGAGTTTCCTTCTGTGATGGTGATGTTAATTTAGTGGCTGAATTGTGTCGATCTGCTGCAGAATAAACTTAAAACAATGCAAATGTGCCACTGTGGCTCAGTTACATCAGAAAAGTTATTAGAAAGTTTAAATTAACTGAAGTAAAATTCACTTTTCTTAATATAAGAAACAAATACAAGTAGAAATAGACATTATCACAATATTGAGTTTGATAATCACAATGTATTAAAAATGTCACATACATTAAAAATATATATATTTTTCCCAGTGATTTCTAAAAATTGCACCTCAACCCTTTAATTCTAAAAAAAATCCCAATTAAATCAGTTATTAATCAAGATTCATTAAGAAAATTCACATGTCTCAGTACCTGCATGTCTAACTTACATAATGTCACTAAAATGATATTTTCAGATCTTTTTGCCTGCCGTATTTTTATCCAACAGATCATCACATGAATGCCATGTAACACTGCAATAAAAACCAGTATGTGCTTGTAATTTGCCCCACAGACACGAACACGTGGCATCATTAAAAAAAAGCAACAGATGTGTAAACTCAGCTCAGATTCAGCTGCAGGACTGATCCATAACAGACTTTACCATCTTCAAGGAACACTGCTTTCTTTTCTTGGCAAGAAAAGGTTTTGTTGACACCTAAGTTATCCATCTGTCAGTTTACTTTTACGTTGCAACCTAAAAAGAGCTAAAACGCAATTAAAACATGAATTGAAATATCAGATTTCTCTTATGAGAATAAAGAACATTTGGTCATAAAGTGTAATTGTGCTTCAAATAGCGGAAAATTTCCACAGAACAGCTGAACTCATAAAATTACTGGATAAAAGTAAAAGCCACATGGATGGTCCTATACAATCTTTTGCAGTTTTTCCTTCATTTTTACCTTTTGACACTTTTTAATCAAACTTATTGAACAAGTTTATTCAACGAGGCAAAACTAATGTGTCCTATGCTTCAGTTTATGCGACCAATTAATCTTTCTCAAAGACCTTCAGGCGACACATTACCTCCATAGATGTATTTTTATCATCCCTTAATAATAATAATACTAAATTGTGCAACAATTCTTTGTGCAATTTCTTTTCTTTGCTTTTACAGCCGCTCATTCATCGATTATTTAAACATAACAGTATCACATTTGCAACAAATCTATTAAGAAATAATTAAAAATCATTTTAAGAAACACTTTGAGAAACGTTCCTTAGCATATCTAGAGTATTATATCTGTCTTCTTTAACACCTGTGTGTGTGTTTCGTCAAATTAAAATGTTAAAGCAGAAATCTGCACAGGAACACATGCATGACTTTGGTGATCTGAATTATCAGATTCAGATTATTAAACAGTAAGACGTCACTTTTAAAGTAACTTAACTGTGATAAAAAAGATCAATTCTGGCTCATACCTAAAACATTTGACTAAAAGCTGCTGACTCTCAGCCATTATAAAGTGCTCACAATCTCTCGTCTAAAGCAAACTGGCTTCGGTTCGCTGGGCTTCTGGCCGAGCGTTTCTGGACTCCCAGCAGTCCTAATGACTCCTGAAGAACTGTAGAGAGAGTTCGTACATCAGGAACATGGTGGAGCTCATCGGGAAACCTCGGATGGCGTTCACTGAAGCTCCCCGGAAGAAAACCTGCAGAGAAAACAGTACAGTTCTCATTTTAGGAACTACTTTTTGAGCTTTGAGTTTGGGTTTTCCAATGGTTCTTATAGTTCAGGTGGAGAGTCATAGATGCTCTTTCCACTCTATGAAGACATATTTGCGATTACATGAGCAAATGGTGAGACATGGACATGCAAATATAAGGACAGACACTGCAGCTTTTATAAGCTTCCTCAGCAGTGTCCTTAAACTCAGCTCTTCACCAAAAGATCTTAAAAGCTCCTTGTAAGCCATTAAACACATTCTAGCAAACTTTTATGTTACATCACGAGGTAATAGTCACAGGTGACATTTGCTCACCTTGCTTATCTCGTCTGTGCTGTAGGTTTTATAAATTCAGCTAAAAACGAACAAGCTCCAAGAATTGCACACAGTTTTCTGCCTGAACGTTAAAACAAATTTATTCTTTGACATGCATTCAGTATTTGTCGCTTAAATGTCAATCTTTTCTAAATGTTAAATTATAAAGGGCAAATTAAACAAAGCTGAACAGTATCTGAAATTAATTCATTTGCCATATATATATAAAAAAGTGAGATAAAATATATGGTGAAGTGAGATAAAAACATAAAAGTTTACCAAATGCAAAAGTAATTAAAGTGCCTTTTGAAAAGAATATTTTTCTCTCATTTTGAAATTTGTAAAGAAAATTCAGATTCTAGCAATTAAATATTAATCAGTTATTTTATCTGCTGTAGTTTAAAAACAGGTTTGCCTTAATGAAAGTGAGCTTGCTCAATAAATTTGGCAGAAATATTGGAAAATAAATGATAGAGGAAGACTTTATAAGCCATTTAGAAATGTGTTGATATGTAATAAAACATGAAAAAACAGAAGCGCTAATTATCAGCTAAACCACATAGAACTGAAAATAAACTTTAAACAAGTGGAAAATATACAAAAAGGTTGCATCATTATTTGCATAATCATGGCCAACATATTTTTATGATAATATAACAGAAATAAAAAGTCAATAAAGTTTTATCTTTAAAGATAAATCTAGTTTGATTTTTCCTGTTCAGACCAGTTGGTGGCAGTAATGCACCTTATAGTTTGCCTGGCAGCCGTCATTAATCTCCAGAAGAAGGTGAAAAAAAGAAAAGTTAATTAAGGTTAATTTAATCTCAGTAGAAATGACTTTATTTTGTGTGACCTTAGCTTTTAAAATCCTAATTTAAACAGTTTTTATTTGCTTTTGCCGGCTTTGTGATTAGTTTGAATGGCTTTTTATCAGCTCCGAAATCAAACAGCAGGACTAAGATAACCGACTTTTATCGGCTTAAAAGAATTTTAAGCTGATAAAATAATAGGTCATACAGAGCGATTTGTTATTTAACTTTGCAGGACTCTGACCCGTTTTAACCCGAGCCATTGATCAGCGAGCGTCAGGCTGCACAAACAGTCCAGTACACTTTCTCAGAACATCAATGATCTTCTGGTATTGATCACATGACTGCTGCTGTTTTTATCAACACAGATGTGGTGACGTCTCTCCACTGACACAACAAACAGTCCTGACATCTGGACGCAGCGTTCAGCGGCGGACCGGGCCAAGAACGAGGCCCAGTTACAGCCAGTCAGTCACCTGATGAACCCCCCACCATGCAATCAGCACAATGTCACCAAAACATGTCCTGTTTCTGGAACATTTGCCTCCTTAAGTCGTCACTTGTTTTCCAGTTAGAGTTGTTGTTTTTAAGTGAAGTTCAAAGGAGAAAACAGGTTTCAGGGGAATTCACACACAGTTTGTCTCCAGTTGGGATTTTAATGTGTAATGAACCATTAAAAGGCCAGGAAATAACAAGTTTAATGATTAATGCTAAATGTTTCCATGTGAACTGAAGCATATCCATATCCTGCAGTTTGTAGTAAAGAACAAATACAAAACTAAATGGTGGCTGTTTTATCCCCAGTTTAATGACACAAAACTTAAACTGAAATATTCTGCAGATTAATAATATTGTTAAATATATTGTAGAGTATTCACAGCCCTTAAACTTTACCTCAACCAGGAAGTTACATTTACAACAATCTTTAATAAATTAGAATATACATGCCAAAGATTCTAGTTTGTCAGATTAAGAGAACAAGTCAAGGGGTGTAAATATATTTAAAATACTTGGAAAATCCAGTGAGAAGACTGTTTTACTAAATGATTACGGTTCATCTGCTCACCTCTGCTCCCTCGGCTCTGTAGCTTTGGACGATGCAGTGCAAAACTCCCTTATACTTCTTCTGCAGCTGGGCGTCGGCCTGCATTCGGCTCTTCACCACGTCAGCTGGAGTGGCCGTGACCCAGGAGATGGACCCTGAGGAAGAGCAGAGAAATCAGACCTCCAGGACAAACACATTGACGGCTCTGGGTTAAACCAGAGGACATGCTTGATACAGGAAGAAATTCACCAAGGAATTCAGAGAATATGCTCATTCAGTCATTTTCTACTGCTTATCTGAAGCCGGGTTCAAGCAGAGATTTTTATCACTTCCTCCTTTCCCAGAGGTGTTTCTGAGATCCTTCACATATAATCTCCACAGCAAGTCCCAGATCTTCTCCAAGGTTTCCTCAGGGTGGATCAGGTCCGAGGCATCTTCCTCAGAAGTAGAAGCTTGAAATGCATCACCACCAGTTTTGATTTCCTCGTGTCTTGAAGGGTAAAGCGTTCCGTAAGGAGGGAATGCTGCGGACTATTTAGTCCCCACCCAGACAGGTGATGGCTGAAAGGTGCATCGACAGGCAACGCAGCCTGTTTAACTCCGTCATTCAAAGGGGATCTATTATGCATAATTCACATTTTGCATATTTTTATATTTCCATTTGGGTCTCAACTGCTTCTTAAAACAACCCAGTTGTTTTTTTTTTTTAGAAATAAGTTAATATTTTTTGGAAAATGAGTCATTTCAAAGACCTGCAGATTGTTGAGTCACATTCAATGGAAACTGTGGTGTTTCCTAGCAACGCAGGACTCCAGCACATTTGGTCAGATGCTTTAACAATAGCTGCAGGAAAAAACAAGTGTTTTGTTGTTGTCAGTTGTGCAGGAGGCTCTCCTTCTGCTTTTCAGACATGTATGGTTGCAGCTGCAGTTTGCAGCTACTTTCACATGTGACTGTAAATGTTGTCTTGAAGGGGGGCTGAGAAGAGGTTTGCAAAAAACAATAAAAAAAGAACTCGGCATTTTACTTTCTACTTTGAAGACAAAATTTTATTCAAATACGACAAAATGCTTTAAGAAAAACATTTTGGATCAAGTTTAAATGTGAATAAGAGGAAGGTAGTTAAGATTAGTTCAGTAAACATGATTGGATTCGACAACATGGCCTTACTTTTTCTGGCAGTTCTGGTCATTTAATGGGTTTGAATGCTGGTATTTTCTGATTTCTCTCATATTGTCCATAATTTAGACCATGCTCCAGTTTTTTGCCTCACTTGGACCCCTTTAAAAGGCGAACCTGTTCGGGCCCCAGTGACTCAGAGCAGCTGACTGAGCCCCCCGCTCTGCTACGCTCTCACTGTGTCACGTGTTTGCAGCTGGCCGGGCTGCATCTGGAAGCAATCCTTCGCTACCACACAGCGTTTATCTGCTCGGCACATACAGCACGCATACACGCCAACTGAGCCGCCTGATTGGCTGTCAGCTGACACCCGTTCGTCTTCATGGATCTGGGTTTGGGGTTTTTCTGACTCAAGATGCTCAGTCTTTCCATATGTTGTTTTTTTGGAACTACATTCCCTTGAAATGGAGGTCACTGCACTTTTAAAGCTTACAGGCTGCAGTCATGTGGATTTCTGAGTTATGAGAGAATCATGAGGGAAAAAAGACGATAAAGCATCAGGATGTAAGACTGAGCTAAAATGTAACATTTGACAAATGTGAGAGCAAATGTTGGCTAAAGTGAAATAAATAATGAAAATCTTAGGGGTTTTGTGCTAAAAAAATTTTTTTCTTAAAAATGAAACTGAAATGCACTGCAAAAACACAAAATTTCTGTTTTTGCAGTGTGTGGCAGTATTTTGTAATTCCTGTGAGGGTATAAACTGGGACATTTTAGCTTTCAAATTTAGATTGTAGGAAATTTGAAATGCTTCACAAAATGATGCATAAAAGTCACTTAATTAATCTTTTCTGTAATATATCCAAAGCTAATTTAAGAGACACATTTCCAAGTTCAGCAATGCTATGATATATGGAAAGTAAAATATTAGCATCATATAATCAAATTGACATGCAAAGGTTTAAAATCCTAATACATGGTCAACATTTGATCATTTTGATTACGACCAAAGTTCATCAAAGTATCTAAACAAAAAAGCAGGACATAATATTAATCTTTTGGAAGTGGACAGTCTTAATCATAATAACCAGAAGCTACAAAAAATTTAATCATGCATAAAAGTTAAGATGTTGGAAAATAAGCAATTTCTTTATTCTACAAATAATGTGACATTAATGTGCCTGTAAATGTGAATATATTTTACATCATACACAGTTTCCTGTCTCTTGTTTGTTTAAGAGACAGGAACCTAAAATCAACTGGTAATTGGTAATAATTAATAAAAGTGAAGGAGGATTAAATAAGCTTTCTTCTTCTTCCTACTCCCTTTCGTTGCTCTTTTTTTGTTGTTGTTTTTCTACTTTTATTGTTATCAAGTTGTTGTTTTTATCAACTAAAACACGTTCAACAGCTGATCCTTAAAAATCAACATGTTTTAATGCAATCAAGCCTATTTTGTGAATAATTTGAATATTTAATTTTATTTTCAACATCAGAGACCCGGTCATTCATGTGTCCTTAAATCTCTCTGCCACGTACCCTGCAGTCTGGTTCAGTTGTTTTCAAAACACACTCCTTGCTTATAAAGTTGAATGTAAAGAGCAGGAATGTGCAGCTAGACCATGCAATCCTGCAGACCATCTGGGCACAATATCTTAAAATGTTAGGTTATGGCAATGTGAAGGGAAAATGCAACTTCAATTGAACCTTTTAAGAACAAAATGTTTACATTTTGCCAACAAAATGTCTAATTTTTGCAACAACTTGCATTTCATTTTAACCTGGACGTCTTATTAGTTGTATTTTATGTACTTTAGTTGGGTTTCCACTGATCAGACAACACGTTTTGAAAATAAATTCACTTAATGAAAATACTTCAATTTTGAAAAAACTCTTGTTAGACTTATCACCAATATTTATTGATTGCATTCAACTGGATTGAATTTTATTTCTTTAAATACCTTTTAGTCCTTTGACCTTTTAGTTTGGGGCTACTTTCATAACCAACTTGAGGTGAATAAACAACTCAGAATCCAAATCTTTGTAGTAAAAGTTAGTATTGATTCCACTATTTACCTGCTAAACCTCCGGCTAGCCAGATGGAGCAGGGATGAGGGCTGGAGGAGCTGGAAGGGGTCAGCAGGTCGCAGAAGACGGCGTAAGGGATGAAGTAGAGTGCGTATCCAGGGACGTCCCTCAGGATCATGGCCCCGGCCCCCCTGTAGAGTCCCAGTATGCCCTGGGTCTGCAGGATGCTGCTGATGCAGTGGATCGGGCCTCTGTAGAGCCGCTGGTTGGGAATGTCAACGGAGCGAAGCGGGATGTTGGTGCCGTTGGCCACATTACCAGCCAGCTGGAGGTTCTCTGAAAAATATATTTTTAAATTAGTTTAACAGAAGTAACAGGGGCAGACTGCGATGGCACAAAGAAAGAGAAATGGAAATTTTATTTATTTTGTGATTTAACGAATATTGTCGGATGTTTAAAGTGCAAGCTAGGATTATGGAGCACCTCACTGTAAGCCACAGTTTTTTAATAACTGAAAACGTACATATGTAAGCTCTTTTAAGGTGATCACTGCAAAACACAACATTTTACCATTTAATTTAGTTTATTGTGCAAAAATCTTAATACACTTAAAATAAGACAAACTAACTTACAAGCAACTTTTCAGTGAGATGTAGAAGTTTAAGTAAATAATACATTAATAATGGTGAAAAAATGTGCTAGTTCCACTGGCAGATTATTTCACTTATAACAAAACATTCTTCCTATGTTATAAGTAAAATAAACTGCATATGGAGCTGGTAGATTTTTTTTTAGCAACATTAAGGAATTGACTTAAAACAAGCTCCAATATCTTATTGAAAAGTTACTTGGATGTTATTTTTGACTAATTTCAGGTGTACTAACATAGTTGCACAAGAAAATAGTAACTTTTGTGTTTTTGTAGAGAGTATCGGGATAGTTTGGACTTTTTACCTGCTTCCGGATCAGGCAGGATCATTTGATTAAATTAAATTATGCTCATTTGCAGGAGGATATTAATGCAAAACACATCAGCAAGCTTCTCTCTGAAAACAATTACAGAGTTTTCAACAACTTTTTTGTCAGGTTACCTCAGCACTTTTTCACAGTCGCCATTAAAAATCTGACATCATTTTACCACATGACCAGCTGTGCACTACTGCTTTAACAAGCTGGAGTTTATTAACCACGAAGAACCATCAGTTCCACGACGCTGACGTCCAAACCGCGTCCTCAAGTTTGACATAACTTTTTGGACCTTTGCACCAGTATAAAACAATAAAAGACATTTTAGAAATCAAAGCCAAAGTGTCTTTGAGAAACTACTAGACAAGGTCAGGAGTAAAAGCCATGAAGCGGCTATAAATGTTTCATCTACCATTTTATCTAAGAATTGACCTACGTCAACCCTGAATTTATTGGTTTACTGTTTAACAGATCACAGCAGACCAAACTGTCTGATATGACCTTGCAAGACCCGATAATGGTGAGACTAAGAAATTTATATGCCCTCAGAAAAAACTCTAATATTCAAACTCGGACATGACATAATAAAAATATTTCAAAGAGGAAGAAAACAGGGGGATATTTTATACAAGTTCAGTTTGGAAATCGGCTCTGATGGAACCGAAAGTGACATTTCTGGAGGAAAAAGGGACCAGTCTGCAAATTTTACAAGATTGCTGCTAAGAAAAAAAGTAGTTTTTACATTTTCCTCAGTAAATTACAGAAAAATAAAACCTCCAAACAGGAAAAAAACAAACACACAGATTTACCTGCCAGAACCATTTGTGTCTGCATTTGCAGTCGGATCTTGACCAGGTCCACTGGAGCGCCGAGCCCCACTGAGATCAGTCCGGTCAGCATGCTGGCCACAGTCATGTCCAGCATGCCGCAGGGATGCCGTCCGTCACCATAGCGATACTTGCTTATGAGCCTTTGAGTGTTGCTGAAGAAGCCAAACACAACTGAGTTGTAGACAGTGATGCTGGCGAGCGGGAAAGACATGCCCTTAAAGAACCCCATCACCTGAGCGTCGCATTAAAAAAAGAAGAGAAAAATCAGGACTTTTGGTCCATTTAAACAAAACAAAAAATAAGTGGAACAAATAGAGAAAGAGGCAACAAAAAATGTTTTGAGGATCAAAACACAGCTGTCCACAGAGCTGTAATTACATACAGTAAACCAATAAAACTGGAGAAAACTGACAAAAAAGGAAGAAAAATAACTAGTCACGATGTAATGAGTATGATGGAAATCAACAGATATTTATGTGCCCTAAGATGGAAGTCACGTGCAGTTAAAATGGCGGCTGGGAGAAGTTCAAAGGTCAGGTGTTTACCGTCTCCTTCCTGTAGATGGAGAGGATGCAGTGCAGCGTGTTCTGGTAGCCACTTCCTGCCTGGAGCCGCGTCTGGAGGATGAAAACGTCCATTAGAGAGGAGCATCCAACCAACCAACCAACCAACCAACCAACCAACCAACCAACCAACCAGCCAGCCAGCCAGCCAGCCAGCCAGCCAGCCAGCCACCAACCAACCAACCAACCAACCAACCAACCAACCATCCAACCAACCAATCCAACCATCCACCAACCAACCAACCAACCAACCAACCAACCAACCAACCAACCAACCAACCAACCAACCATCCAACCAACCAACCAACCAACCAACCAATCACCAACCAACCAACCAACCAACCAACCAACCAACCAACCAACCAACCAACCAACCAACCAACCAACCAACCAATCACCAACCAACCAACCAACCAACCAACCAACCAACCAACCAACCAACCAACCAACCAACCAACCAACCAACCAACCATCCAACCAACCAACCAACCAGCCAGCCAACCAACCAACCAACCAACCAACCAACCAACCAACCAACCAACCAACCACCAACCATCCACCAACCAACCAACCAACCAACCAACCAACCAACCAACCAACCAACCAACCAACCAACCAACCAACCAACCAACCAACCAACCAATCACCAACCATCCACCAACCAACCAACCAACCAACCAACCAACCAACCAACCAACCAACCAACCAACCAACCATCCAACCAACCAACCAACCAACCATCCAACCAACCAACCAGCCAGCCAGCCAACCAACCAACCAACCAACCAACCAACCAACCAACCAACCAACCAACCAACCACCACCAACCAACCAACCAACCAACCAACCAACCAACCAACCAACCAACCAACCAGCCAGCCATCCATCCTTTCCTATAGAAGAAAGTCTAATTTCCAAACTGTAGGAACTTTTCCACCTTTCTTCAGTTAAATATCAGACTTTTTAAAATCAAATCATTAAACCTTTTTATTCAGAAATGTCAGAGACAAATACTCCCATTTTCTTTTCTATAATGTTGAGAAATGTCACTCTGTCTGAAAATGCATAAATGTTAACCCTGTTTGTTGAAAAGAAGAAAGGATTGTTGTTTTTCCCCTCCATACTTTTTGTAGCTGCACATAAATAAAATCAAATCAACATGTCTAAAAGGTTTTAGTGCAATGAGGTAGAAGTTATTGAGCAACATGTGGTAGTGTTTTTATAGAGGCTTTTACCATGCTGTAATCAGGAGACAGTTGTAAAGATTGAAATACGGGGAAGTTGAGTCTTAATTACCTTCACTGTGTCCAGCGGATGTCCTACGACCACACTGGAGGCGCCTGGAGCCAGCAGAAAAACACAGACAGACGCAGTGAATACAGAATGTACCAGAAGAAGAAGAAAACACAAGGTACTTTGTTGTTGAGAGAAAAACACGACCTGCTAACTTTCTGAGAGTTTAGTTACTTTTTCAGACAAAAACACGCCCTCTCATCAAAAAGGGTCTGATAATTTGCTTTATTTGAATGGTAGCTTTGTGATGAAACTTTCAGAGATATGCAGAAAGGTTTGCATAAAGAGTACGCTCTGGTCAGTTGGAGCAGGCAATTTGGATTTATCTCTACTGGGTCTTACAGATAAAACATGGAGACTATTAGACAGCGGCACAAAAGAACTGTTAGCAAACAAACCATTCAACGGGAAAATTTCCAACCCTGGGACCAAGATAATGACATGTTCTGCTAACCCAGTGGGCCCCAGCAAACATATTTAGGACTCAAACATAAAGCTCTTATATTGAGAGTAATAGCTTGATGTGCTCAGAGCTTTTCTGAGCTCTGGGACCGATGCTGCACATGACGCCGCTGACATCTGAAGATAAAGCCTTTCTTTATCACTCTGACGGGTTGGTATGTCAGAAAGTATGAATATGAGGCCCAGCCACACATGCAGCAAGCTGTTCCCAATGCTGTGCATATGATCCCACAGAGAACAAACCCATTAATTATCCGTTAGTCTCCTGTGGATCTACTCCAGTGTTTTTGTTTCCCTGGAAGAGCTAAAAATAACTCAGAAAGATGCAGCGTTGTAAAGAAAGAGCAGTCCAACTGGAGCCCTCACTTTAAGTTTAGCAGTAAAATGGGAAACGTCTTAAATACCAGAACTTTTCATCTTTTAGACACAAGAAAAACACCAAGGATGTTTTCCCTTCCAAAGATAACTCAGTAACACAAATTCACTCAAAGAAAGTATTATGTTGTTTATTTGCAAAAAGTGTCAAAACTGCAATGAGTTTAGATTAAATAACATTTTGATGATTTAGCTTTTAACTCTGTATTTAATAAGTTGACAAAATGACACCCTTAAAATGAGAATCTCAACATCTTCAGAGTGAGTTCTGCAGTCATTATTGTATCTGAAGCACGAAAAAAGTTAACACCAACAGCTGTAGTTTTCATTACTTGAGCCGGTGGGAGTTGATGAGTATTTTTTTTAAATCAGCTAAGTCCATGTCTCCAAGACTTTGTGCAATCAGAAAATCCAGAGGAGGTGCAGAAAGTGTAATTTGTAATCTGCTTGGTTTAAGATTATATATTTATGTCCTCTTCTTCATCCGTAAGAAAGATGTGAAATTGATCAGAGGAAGCAAAGTATCCATGTTTTTCTCAGGAAACATTTTTCTTTTGGGCCCATTTCAAAAGAAAAATGAAGTTTAAATCTGGCTTGTTAGTGTCAGTAACAAGCCATATAATTCACTCAAAGAAAGAAATCTAATCTAATAAATCCATAAATTAAGTAACACTGAGAATTACAGATTAAAAATGTGCTGGATGGAGGAAATCAGATTTGCCAAGTGATGTACTGTGATGTAAATAAAATAGAAACACTTTTTTTAAATTATTTTTTTGCCACAGTACAGAAGCAACCAATCTGAACAAGATATTTTTCCAGTTGCAGATTATTTATTTTACTGCATTTAAACCAATTAACTTTTTAACTTCACATTTTTTCAGCATTAAATTTTTTCTAGTCTCTTTTTTGTTTGTAGTATACAAAATAATATTAATATGATGCAACACTTTTCAAAAATGATTAAAATTAATTTAATTAACTTTATTATTGCATTAAGTTTTATTTTACATGATTGGCAAACCAAATACTTTCTTTTTACTGGACAAACAACCACTTGATTCCAGATCCAGACCTACTTTTCTATTTGGGTTACGCAATGTATGAAAGTAAGCAGTAGGGCCCCCTACTGGCCACATCGTTCACTGCAAGCATTTACTAAAAGCGGATTTCAGAGCAACAGGAACAATTTGTACGTAACGAGTAACGCACAGTCGAAAACTATTTTATATAAGCAAAAATTACAACTTTATTTAATTTTTGATGATAAAAGGAGGAAAGGAGAGAGCTTTCCAATGTGGTGAAAACGGAGGAGGGAGGAGGAGGACTCCTGTATAGACCCCCCTTTGTTTTTACAGGATGAGGATGCAGTAGTTTTCCATCTTTAAAGTTGCTGCTGGACATCAACGGAAGATTGTGCAGGTGTATGAAGCAGGTTATCTTACCTCTCAAATGTAATTTAGCAAAGAAATTCACGGTTACAGAAAGAATTTTTTTTGAAAATGATTCCCTTCATCGTTTTCCTCCACTGAACAAAGCGTTTCTGACCCAACGCAACAAGCAGAAGAGTTTATTTCTCACCGCCGATCCATCCTGCGACGAAATCATCCAGACGAAAATTCTTTGAGCTCATTTTTTTAAACTCAGAAATTTAGCTCATCAGTGCAGCGCATCAAAGCTCCGCCAGAAATCCTCCGTATCTGCGAAAACAGGCGAGCATCGCTTCTCATTAAAAACCAACTGACTTCACGCCTTTCTGGGAAAAACAAAACTATATTTTAGGCGCTGTCTGAATTGATAAAGAGACAGCGACGCAGCGCTACGCAGCCAACCAATCAGGATTAAGTGTGGGTGTGAGGCCCAGCGCCAATGCCCAATCAGGGGCGAGGTTTTGAAGCCGAGCAGCCAATAGGAAGGCCTTCATGGTAATGAGCCATGAGGAGGAAGAAGCAGAATATCAGAACCGTATTTCTGTGAAAAACGATGGAATTGGAAGTTTGTCTTAGAGATACGGATCTTTTGCCTTAACTAACTTGGAAGAACCGGTTCTTTCAGTTCCCGAACAGATTTTTTTTAACGTAATATTATAATTACTTACTGCAAAATTCAAACTAACTGTATTAAAATACTTTTTTTTTCAAGATGCATTTTCAAAAAACGCATTTTCAGTGTTTTTATGATGATATTATGAAATGAATACAATAAATGATATATAGCCTATATATTTTTTAAAGATCTGGAGACAGTCTGTGTCCCACAGGTTATTTATAAATATCATTTTATATCTTGAATATACACAACATGTTCATTAATAACTGCATGAAAACACAAGAAATAAAAAAATATTGATTAAAATATAAAATCTATTGGCCTCTTTACTTGACAAACAGATACAATTTGTACCCAGAAATAGACAATAAAACTATTCTAACACAATCCAACCTTATATTACAATTAAATTGAGTTTAGTAAAATGTTGTTTATGATCGGAAGCCCAGCTGGTTGCATTAGGTATACATCAAAACACAAAGCTCTTGTTTTCATAATTGAAGCTGATTTCCTTCTGTGTCTACATAAACACAGATACCAATTCCTGGAATTTCACAAGCACCATCTACTGTTCATATCAGTGAGTCGGCACACAGAGTCCGACACACAACCAATGTCAGCTGTAAGCTACAGTCCAGGTTACTGTCTGCCGTCTGACACACTCTGAACATTTTTACAGGAACCAGTGAAATATGTTCCAGCCTTTAATAAATCTGTTCTCAGGTCACCTCCTGGAGCTGAGGGAAGCAGCAGGAGACCAACCTAATATTTAAACCAGTGAACCTGCAGAAAACTCACACAGCCATGGGAACAGACTGAAACCAACTCACTCTGAAGTTCAAACTCTCACTAAGATGGTACATAACAGCTCACACAGGAAAAGAAGTTCTCTTATTGTTTTTGCCTTCCAGCTATCACACAGACAGGATTTGTATTGATTTCTTCAGCTATTAAGGGAAAAGTCTGACTTGTGGGTTTTTTAAAAATAATTTCAACATTCACTTTATTCTAAAAACCTTAGAAATTCACTTTAAACCCATAAACCTACTTTAGCTTCCAGAAAGGGAATACAAGTATTAGATGCATTCATTCCTGTGGAATTTAACTAGAACCAGGAACAGCCTGACCCAAAGCAAAGCTAAAGAACCACTCCCTGACCCAAAACAATGCCACAGAACCACTCCACACATTCATAACATCCACACTGGACTGTGCTTCCCAGCGTTTCCAGTTTGCTGGAGGCAGAGTTTGTAGTTTTGAAGCTTCTCTGCTAAAACTCTGAGTTTTATTTTATCTATACAAGCTAATCTTGATTAATGTCCCCGATGGCAACCAATAACTCTTTATCACAATCAATAAATCTATTTTTTTGACTCCAGTCACTTTAAAATGATTATTCTCCTGAAGTACCTATAAAGAAATGGTATCCAGGTTGAATTTATCACAAATGTTTCCCAGACATTTTCTTTGCCAGCTGAAAAATTCTTAGAAACAAAAAGTTGTTGCCTGGTTTTACTGAAACTAGAGAGTGGTGCATGGTATTTAAGGGGTCAATTGGTCTGTAAACTTATAGTCTCTATAAAATAGCTAAAGTTAATGTTTAAGATAACCACAGACGGATACTCCTAGCTTTCCTTCACTCAAATCCCAACACAGAGATAAGGCTGAGATAGCAAAAACTTCTAAAGAATAACTGGAAATAAACAAGATTTATCTGTTTTTCCTCAGGGCTTTTAACTCTCTCTATCTAAAAGCAGGACTAATAACTATCCAGGCAGCTTTTAAAAAGCTATTTGATTTAAAATGATGAGGCAATTTTCCTGTTTAACCCGCTTTAGTTGTTTCTCCTGTTTTGGTAGAGAGTAGTGTAAAAAAAACCCAAAGTTGTTGTGAAACCAAAATGTCATCAGAAACCCTCAAATAATTTATTATGTTAATCAGTTTATGGAAACTTTTTGTTTCAACTTTTGTTTAGTTTCTCATACAAATATCTTAGTACACTTGTAATTAGACGAAAGTAACTTACAAGCAAATTTTAAGCAAGAGTATTAAGTTAATAATTCCTTAATATTGATGGAAAAAAGTGCTAGTTTATTTTACTTATAACAAGACATTTTTCAACTATTATAAGTTAATTAATCTGTCAGGGGAACTAATACTTTTTTATCATTATTAGGTAAATTATTGACTTAAAACCAGCTCCTATTTCTTGCTTAAAAGTTACTGGTGACAATATTGCAGTTGGACTAATGGGGAGACCTAACAGTAAGTGTAATAATCTTAGGCAAAATGTTTCGCATGATTAAAATTTCACAGGCTCATCACGTCAACTACAAATTAAATCTTTAACCAAACTATTTATTCCTGCTGTAAATGAGATTTATAGCATCTGAAGAGCCTCTAAGACAAGCTGTCCAACATAAAACTGGGAGAAAGTCGTAAAAATATTCGGAGCATTAGAAAAGTTTCTCAATGTTTCATGGCGTCTTTGAAAGAACATATGAAATCCTGAAATGTTTTTAGTCTCTACTGTAGGAATGTTTTAGATTTTTGTGTCTGGATTATTTAAGTTTAAGAGCCTGTTGCAGTTTAAAGGAACAGTTGGTTAAATTAAAGAATATAGATTAGATAAAATATACTGTCAAAAAGTTTATCCAGCAGTCAAGTTTTCTATTTACTTTTGTTTTCTAATCTCAACTAAATATTAACTCACCAATGAAATAAACCGACTTCTATCGTCTCAGAAGACTTTTGCTCTTTTGTTTATGTTACGTGATTTCATAATGCATGTAATTAGTTTCATGATTCAACATATTCGTTCATTTTATCCAAATGAGCAGCACAGAGAGTGTGTAAGGAGCGTTAGTTTGCTGATGATGCGTCTCACGTTTCCTCAGTGTCACATTTCACAGAGCTGCTCCTGATTATTGACTCGGGTCAATCAGGTCAGAACCAACCAGCAGCTGCATCCAGAAGTCCAATGGGATGCAGTTTATTTCTTCTGTTAGACACGCTAAAAATACCAGAGCCATCAGTTTAACTTCTCAAAGCAAAATCCTGAAATACTGGCTTTGGAAATTTTATTCATGATTTGTTCAGCTTAATTTGTAAAATGCATCCACTTGTTAGAATGAGCCTCAAAGTGTTAATTAATTTAGATTTAGTCACACATCTGCTACACATTCCTAAAACATTTGGTATTTAGGCAGAGCAAAATAAGAGAAATTGTATTGTATAGGGACTTAGATTTTAAATTTATTATCTAAGAAATCTTAATATTTTTCCTCCTTCTTTTCATGTGTATTTGTGGATAATATATTTTATGATTACAGGGCTGTTTTTCATTATTGTTCATTAGTTTCTACTTTGTACAAATTTCATTTAACCTCTGTTAATTTGGAGTCTGCTGACTCGTTTGTGGGTTAAAATCTCCTAACATCTGAAGACTGCATGGACCTTGATAGTACAACATCTATACTTCTAAAAGTCAATTTAAAAGAAAAAGCAAAGCAGTTGTGTAATTCAGATTTTAAATTTTGTCGGTGTAAATGTTCAATGGTTCTGGTGCTCAAATCCATCACAATTGTTTGCTTTTGACAACAAACTTTTAATATGTAAAATTTTGGATAATTTCTTTTGACGGCTCAAATTGAATGCAAGAGAAAGCGCTCAGAAATTTTATCCAGTAAAAATAGCAAAGATTTTTATGGAGGAGGATTGGAGCCACTGAAAAACAAAACAATAAAAAAAAAATCGCACTTTTTTCTCAGAATTTGACTTTAATCTCAAAATTGCCTCTGAGATGAAAGTCAAAATTCTGTGTTTAAAGTCAGATTGTAAAATTATAGTCATATTTTTTATTTATAGCGACCCTAATTCTCTTCAACTCACTTGTGCTCCTCTTTCCCCACCTGTTGCCATCAGTTGTTTGTCATTTGACTGAACGTTTTCATCATCATGCATCTTTTATCTAAAGAAAAATGAAATAATTTACATCCAGATTTTATCATAAAATAGGACAACATTCAGTTTTACATTGAACCAAAAAGTTAAAGATTCTCTTACAGTTTGCATGTAATTTTGCATATCACCACTTTCCTAAAATAATGACCAAAAGGGAATGATTTGTTTTTGGTCAAAATCACTTTTGGAATGAAAGAACAGGTCATTATTTTAGGAAGCTAATGATATTTTGTCAGAACTGCGGTTCAGATTCAGATGACACACATTAACCAGTCAGTGTGATTCCTGCCCAGTTTTATCAACTGAGCCCAAAGTTCAGGTGTTGATAATAACGTAAGAACTTGCTAACATCCCAGCAAAACAAGAGCACATGGTTACCCAGTCTGGACCTTGTTTGGGTCCGGCGTGCGGATGTGAGGTGTGTGCTGAATCTGAGTGCTGATTGGTTTCTGATGTGTAGGAGTAACGTATAACAGCAGTGAAGTTGAGTTTGTTCTTTCAATAAAACGGGGTCATCAACAAACAGTGGTTGGACGCTCCATGCAGAACCGAGTCAGAATGGCGCTTTTTAGCTTCAGCAATACTTATTCTCGAGGTCTGACTGTGTTAAAGAAACGTAAACCCTCTTCAATTATTACCTTTAGGGAAATCTTGAAGTTATTTTAAAAAGCTTTAAATCTTACCAAGTATTTTTTTGCCTAGATTTTAGTGCAAATATCTCCATACACTGAAAATGAGACAAACTGACTTACAGGTAAAGTTTTAGCAAGTTATAGAAGCTAATTTCAAGTAAATGATTCCTTATTATTAATAAAAAATAAGTAGTTCCACTGACAGATTATTTCACTTCAAACATGGAAGATGTCTTGTTATAAGAGAATGTGTCAGTGGAAATACTACTTTTTCAACAATATTAAGGAATTATCTTGCTAAAACGTTCCTTGTAAGTCAGTTTTATTTTTATTTTGAGGTTATTAAACTATTTGCCCTAAAACTAGATCAAAAACAGAGTTTGTACTTTTGTAGTGTGGGGTTAAATACTAGAAATACTCTCTCTGTTTTTTATTCTAAACAATACTTACTGAGTTATTCAGAATTAATAAGCCTTTTTCAGTCGTAAAGCTTTAAAAATTGTTCTTTTCATATCAATCTGAGACATAAGTTAGAAGCCAGGCTTCCTCTTGGTGCAGAAAGCATGGTGCTCACATTTCCACCAATCAGCACTTTGAAGGTTCAAAGGTCGGAATGTTTTATAGAAACTCCTAGAGCTGCATTTAAACGTCGCTGAGCATTTCAAATTCTTCATGCCTCTCCTGGATGGACATGAGAGACATGGTGCTGACACTAGGGGGCAGAATAGGTTCATGTTTAAACACCAGTTTGGAGCATTAATTACTGTCCTGTCCTGACTTTTCAATGTCACACTTTCAATTATGGACGACCTTTTTTGCCTTGCACGGCAGCGTTCGTGCATTTCGATGGAATTCCTAAAGCAGCTCCGGTAAATAAATGTGACCTCAGAGCAGACACTCAAAAATGAGGAATTACTTGGAGGCTGATGGAGCTCTTAACAAAACACAAAGGGCATTCAAAAGGTCTTGGCTGCCTCTTTTTCGAGCGTTAAGCTGCTGGACAGAATGAGTAAATAATTCAAAATATGTGATCATATAGTTTTAAAATTATGATGCGTGTCGCAAAACAAAACAGAAACAAGCAATTTAAAAATAATCCAATATTTAACCAGTTCAGAGGTTTTTTTAAAACCTCAGCACAGACAAAACATGCTATAGACACACAAAGGTGGCATACGTTATTCCAAATGATTTTTTATTAGCAGAGAAAATTATAAATCTGTGGAGAATTGTGGAGGTTTTGAAAGTACAAGGCTGAGGTGATGAAATACTTAAGAGAAACAATAAGTTTGTTGTAACCAACCACAGCAACATTACATACAAATATGTTTGTTCTTTAATTTGGGATCATTAAATAAGGATAAGCTTTTGCTGTTTAAGATCAATGAGGAATTATTTTTATTTGTGAATCCCAGAGTTGTGATGTAAGTTAGGTTGACTTAGGTAGGTTTTTGTTGTAGACAAGAGAGACCAGGATGAGGGAAAGCACTGTTGCCAACTGTTGATGTATTTTGCAACTTTTTAAACTCCTCCAGTGACTTCTTTTTTTTTTTTTTTAAGTGAATAGCTAGAAAAATATATTTTGGTAATCCAAAGGTTAATCTAATTTAAAGCTGTAGTATGTAACATTTTTAAAAAAGTGTTTTTTACATACTTGTTGAAACTGTTACAATGACAGTATAGTATGAGACAGAAAATCTGTGACATTAAAACAATCCAGCCGGGGCTTTCTTGAAACCACCAATCAGAGCCAGGAGGAGGGTCTTAGTGCTGTTAATCACCTCTCAGTCTGGCGCTGCTCAGTGTGGTGCTGCCAGGCTTTGCTTATTTCTGATAGCAGAGCCTGTCATGAATGCTCAGTCTTGATAGACGGTCAGCGGATAAATTGTTTTCCTGTAACAGTAGGTTGTTTCTAGCAAGAACATGAGGTTGATTGGCAGCGTTAAGACCCGTCTCTTGACTCTGATTGGTTGTTTTTGGTGCATTTCCTCAGACTGCAATAGGAGCTCATGGAGGAGGAGATCGATCTGTTCACAGATTATCGATTTCAAAACAAATACATCAAAAACATTAAAAAAAATAAAAGTTACATACTGCACCATTAATGTCAAACAGTAAGAAAAAATTTATTGAATTTCTTTTATCTGAGTATGTATATTTCTGGACACACTGCATTTTCTGTTGCAATAAAACTTTAGGTTTAACGTATTTGAGTCGGTACAAAAACAACTCAAATACATTAAAATACATTTTGCATGTTGTGATTTAGTTACACCGACTTGAAAGCTGTAAACACAAAACAACTTCAGAGCCATTGCACTTTCTTAAAGAAACTCTGTAACTGCGTTTGGTTGAGGAGTTAAATCAATTCCACACTAAAGATCTTAAGAAGATTAAGTTACTATTTTTTATGCTGTGCATGCTACGCCATGCAAACACATATTGAGACCTGGTGCACTGGCAGAATGCTAATTCATGCTAAAAGCAAGCTAAACATATACTCTGTTTTGTGTCTGTAACTATTAGATCAGTCACTGGAAAATGATTCCAGTCATGCTGAGAGACTCCAAAAGACATCACTGCAGCACATGAATTAACGTTCGTCTCGCTCATCAGAGCCTTTTAGGACAGGAGTTATGATTTCACATCAATGACCAGAGCTCAAGGTGCCCACATTGTTTCCCACTTTACAAAATTAGCAGACTGAATTTCTTCTGGAGTGCTTCATTATCATCTATTTGAGGCAAATAAGCAGAGGCTGAGCCAATTATGTTATGAGGCATCTTTTTCAGCTCATCAAAGGAGGAAATTTGAAACATTTTCATTTTTCATTAAATGGCAGAAAACGACTTTATGTCTTCATTGCTTATATTTCCCTCCAGCTGATAATTTTTCTCAAACATATACCTCTTATTATTCCTTTAAATATTAGACTCTGCTTGAGTTGACTCTATTATTTACTTAGATTTTATCCTGATCCCATATGTTATATTTCCATGTTCAACATGTCCCCTCACTTTGTTTGATTTTCTCAGCGTTTCAAACCTTGAAAATGACATTTTGCATGTAGGCAGAAAGAACTTTTTCACACGGAAAGCTTCAGAGAAGAAAAATTTGGTTCAGTCTGGGTTTTGAATTTGCTATGCTACAATAAATCCTGCAGGTGAGGTGGGAGTGTTTGACAGGAGATTGAGTACACACTGAACCACTGAGTGCATCTGGTGGGAGCACAGAGCTGAAATCAAACATTATTATAAACTGAGAAACACGCAGTTCTGGGAGCTGGCTGGAACAACGATGCAGTTTCAAATAACCAGCGCTTGCAGTATTTAAGTTTTGGCCACAAATCACTAAGAAAAAGATATGACATTCTTTCCAAAAGTCCAAAATACAAATTGCAGAGATATGGGCAATGCACTGGAAATGCAGAACTAACTAATGCAACCAGTTGTGAACCAACTGGTTCTCAACAGACTAGGGCTGCAGCTAGTGACTATTTTAGAAACTGATTATTCTATTGATTTTTCTAAATGGATAAGAAAAATATGGCACATTTTGCACAGCTTTTATTTAAACATTTAAATGGTTAAATGAACTGTACAAAATATGTATTTTATACTTTAGAAATACTTTAAAAATATGTACATAAACAAACAGAATTCAATTCCTTCTTTAAATGAGAACATAAACATTTTACTGCCTAAATTTCTTTTAGTGAACATTTGATCAACATCAGCCTGTGAAAAGTTCTGCTTCAGTTAACTTCAGTGGAGTGTTGGGCTGATCTATTGATTATTATTAACCAACTAATAATTGGATAGCAATAGGTGCCTAATATAAGTTTTTTTCTTTCCAGAATTTGAAGTTAAAATTATGCCCCATGAGGAGTTTTAGGTAGATCATATTTACAAATAAAATAGATGTTTTTTGCAAAATGTAGATGTTTTTTGTACAGTTTTGGCTTAAATTTCTGCTCTGACTTCTAAATTAATTGCTGATTTCAATAATCAATTCATCATAATTTATTCTGTTAATCATTTCAACCCACCATCTTCTTACCAAAGACAATGCAGAAAAATGGGACTACAATTAAATGAATATATTGATTAGAAATCGACTAGATTTGAAATAATGAAACTCCTGGAAAACACAGCAGCAGCATTAGAACCTCCAAGTCACTTAATGAGGTATTCTGATTATTTTACCTGGTGCAGAAACTGTAACAGTCACTGTTTACAGGATCTGGGTTTGCAGCTCTACATTACATTTTGTAACTCTGCTTGTCTGCAATCCAAAGGCCGAAGTTGATTATCTGTGAGCCAGTAAACACTCAGACCACACGACTCACAAATACATTTAAAATGTGTTGTGAGGCTCAGCTGTGTGTGTGAAAGCTTAATGATGATATATGTGCAGCACTCGGCTGGTGGATGCACAGGTTTGTTCTCCAGCTCGTTTTGGCCAAGACAGAGATTGTATTCACTTCTCTGATAGTCAGTTTGTTGGAATTACTTGTTTTTATTGACCTTTAGACAGTAATCAGCTCAAACATTTTTTATTCTGTTTGGATCCTGATGAGAGCAGAGTAATGAGTAAATCTGTGGGTGGTTCTTTTTCAGCAACCATAGCTTTTCCGACTTCCAGCAGCTGTAAGAGAACCAACAATGTTTTATTTTTACCGGGTTTAATTTTCATAACTCTTTCTTGTGTGCAGCATTTCACAAAGCAGCTGTAGCCCCTGAAATTTCAATTATCTTGTCACATTACAATCACAAACTTCCACACATTTTCCTGCCATTTTCTCTGATAGATCAATGAAGTAGTTGATAAATGTATTATAAGACGAAAAGCTGAAAAGTGTGGCATGCACATATGCTGATTTCCCTAAGAACAAACTTTATTAGAACAACTTTTGCTGCATCTCTTTTGGGTTATGTCTCTGCCAGCATTTCATTTCCAGAAACTAAAATTATTGCCCCTATTTCATATTTTGCTAAATAAAATTCCATTAAAACTCACTGATATTTGCAGATGTAAATTGTCCAAGGAAGCTGAAGTATGAATGCTTAAATTTGCAGCCTAGAATAGGAGCACATAAATTTTCACAAACATTTTGGTTCAATGTTTTCTTTAGGCAGCCAGATGGTTTCAACTAATAGTCGACTTTAAAGCGGACCTATATAAATCCTTTCAACAGGAGTTATCAATAGTCAGAATGAGCTGTTTTAGGGACTCTGTCACTTTGAATCCAATTAAGCTGCTGCTGGCCATGATCCAACTCAACATTTACAATTGCATGTGGAAATGGCTACAAACAGATGTGCAATTATACAGCCATACATCTTTGAAAAGCAAAAGTGGAGCCTTCTGTACAACCAATAAGATTGCAGAAGTGGTTTCTTAATAAATCAACAGAAAAATATCTGTCTTTTCCAGCAGCCACTGTATTGCAAATACAGCTGTAAACCCAGCTGTAAAACCAGCTGACCAAACATGTTGGAGCTCCACTTGGATTACTTGGTAACGATGTAATGTGACTCAACAATCAGGAGGTTTTTGAAACACCTTATTTTCCAGACACCAAAAAACATCAACGTTTTGCCTTAACAGACAGCTGAAGGATTTTAAGTGCTTGGGTTGTTTTTAGAGGCAGTTTATACCCAAATGTTTAAAAATAATTGTGCAAAATGTGAATTTTGTGTCATTGATCCCCTTTAGCAGTTGTTGAGATGAAGTGTTCCCACAAAATAAACAATTTTCTCATTACTCTTTTACCATATAGACCACACAGACTTGAGTTGCTTTACAGCAGAACAACATATTATTAACAGGAGAAAGAAGCATCATCTTATCCAGAGATAAAAATGTCCCTGACTCAAAGTGTGGCACCTTCAGAGAAGATGGACTGTGTGTGTGTGTGTGTGTGCGCGTGCGTGTGTGTGTGTGTGTGGGTGTGTGTGTGTGTGTGCGTGTTTGAAGTGGCAGTGAATTCGTCCCTTCCAGCTGATGTCAATCCCTTAAACCTGGAGACGGTGTTAGAAAAGAGTCACCATGGGCAGATCACTGAATAGCAGAGGCGCCTCTGCAGGGTTACGTTAGACAACAGGAGGTGAGATCTCACCCCGACTCGTTCTTTCTTTAGCTCAAAAGGAGGCAGAAAACTTGACTTTGATTTATACAGCTGCACAGAATAATGGCTCCTGGAAAATAGAGTAACACGAAACTTTCCTCATTGTGTTTGGCTGTTTAAATGGGAGCTGGAATAGTTTACAGAAATTCAGCAAAATTACACAAGAGTGTGATTGGGTAATCTCCAATCTTTGTCTTGCAGGATTAGCACAAGATCAAAATGTCTAAAAGGAGGGCTCTGGGCAGTAAGTGTTTGCAGTAGAGAAGAAACAAATGAGTTTAGCAGAAACCTGCTAAGCTTTAATGGAAACTTCTGTTCACCTGTTCACTACCTGCCTGTTCAAATTAATGAGAGCAGAAGCCATGATCGTTACAATCATCTTTACTGATAAATGTAGCATTGTTTATATCACTTGTTACAGCAAGGTGAAACATCAGCTCAGCTTAATGGAGCTGAAAGTGGTAAAATCACAGTTTTATTTGTGGTGAAGGTGTGTTTTGACAGGCAGGATCATATAGAAAACTGAAATGGATGAACATACAGAGTTTAGCTGAACCGTTTGTACTAAACACTGAATACACTGAATGCACATCCCAGACACACCATGTGTTTTCCAAATACATGTAAAGAAATTAACATAGATTTTAATTTATGTGGCATTAAAACTGGTTGGAACATGCAGCGACATGTCAGCGTCATGGCTGATGAGGTACAGATTCCTGAACGCATTTTAATAATACTTGATTAATTCTATAATGTACAACATTGATAGCAAATAAAATGGTGTCATTTGAGAAATTATGGAAAATATCAGGTGTCATGATCATTGGATATTTGTGTTTTTATTTATTTGCTGATTTGTCACTATTGGTATTCCATAGTCATCTCCTTTGTGTTAATATTGCGAGTGCTGCTGTACTTGGAAGCATTTATATGTAATTACATTCTGATCTGAATTGTAGTTTCCCCACAGCATAATGCGACCACCACCATGTTCTTGCTTCCAAGCAGTAGAAAGTTTTTATTGGAATTTGCATCTTTTCATTTTAATCTTCTAAGATAAATGAATACATAATAATAACAACAACAACAACAACAACAACAACAACAATAATAATAATAATAATAATAATAATTAATCAGAAAAAATGCACAATGAGTTTTTGAGCTGAGAACTTGGAACAAAGATGATCCATAAAGACATGAATTTCAATAATTCTTCAGCTGCTGCAGTTATTTTCCCCTTTTTGTTTCATACACTTTTTTATCAAGATAAACAACACAATATCCTGTCAAGGTCAGGCACTGGAGCAAAAATCACTATAAAGCCGGGAAAGACTGAAAATCCATTAGAAAGCCTGTACTATTGATCAAGGTGTTTGAAAAGGTTATGAGGAAATCTGCGTCCTGGAAGGAAAACAGAAAGAAAATGGGGTAATTTTAAACTTTTGTATTGCAAAAACATTTCGGGATAATCCCACAGTTAAACAAAAGTTTGAGCAGATTGCCTGGAAGAAAGTTAAAGACTTCAACAATTTTCTAGTAGTTTAAATAAAATCCCATGTGTGTGGTTACCCTTTGCATCCTCAGTTGAACTGTCAAACATTTTTAAAACAATTTTGTGGATTAACTTTTGAGTTGGGTTTTTACACCTTTGCGTCCTTTTCCATAAACTCAGGTCATTTCTGGAAGCAGGGAGCCTCATATGAGGTCCAGTTTTTCCGTTTTTGGTGATTGTGTGTGACAGGAGGTCTTATGTAAAACAAGTTTATTGCTGCAGCCTGCAGGAGGTGGTTTGAGGGTGAGCATCCTAAATGTGGAGTGACAGAAGTAAAAAAGAAGAGGCTTCCTGTCCTTTGGCATCAGTCCCTGACATGAGTGCTGGCAAAGATTAATGTGTTGACTCTCTGTGTGGGTTAGCCACGAGGTTGGAGAAGAGCTTTTTTATTGAAATTTATTTAGGACAAAAAACAGTTGAAGTTTAGTTCAGGTTTTATTGAATATTTATATTTAATATCAGTCAAATTTCTTGGACAATAAAGTAGAGACAGCGACGTTAAAATGATTTTATCACTGAATAAAACATATAAAGATGCTGTTAAGATCTTAAATAAGACTGAAGAAAGAGGAGTTACTGTTTCAATGAGAACTGAAAATGTCCTCTTATACAATCCTGAAATTTGGCACTTTATAAAATAATTATGAAAATGAATTTGAAACAGTTTTGAGGATTTTTCACTTGCCAGTCAAAATGTCTTAAAATTCTTCTGAATAGAAAGCGATCCACAATGAAGACAAGTCACAAAACGACTGGTTGGTCAGAGAGTTGTATGTTGAAGGAAAGTTAAGTGGAAGGAAAAACTTAACTTATAATGCATATGGGCCACCTTTTAAACCAAATTTGTGAGATAATATTTATTTCTTGGTTATTCTAATTTAGTGAGATGTACCCACACATGAACAAAATCATAATATCCAAACATAGGTGGAGGACTACTGGTGTCAAACGATTTAGAGTGGTTGTAAACATAAACAATGGAGTGAATGTAACTTATACAGGAACTACATACAATTATTAAAGTCTGTGCAACAGATAAAATCTTCGAAAAACAAGCAGTGTTTCATTTGCTTTGTTATTGGCATCATTAATGCCCAGTTGATTGAAACTGGGCATTTCATGACCCAGAAATGATTGATTCTCGGTCATAACTGGCATTGTGTGCATTGAGGACATCTTCTTGATAATATGCACGTACTTCATTTTTGAGAATAATTTCCTGCCCTACAGATTGCCCTGTTTCAGCCTCAAACTCAGACAATATTTTGAAGGTTTCACTCTATTTTTGTTCAATATATTTTTATCCTGTATTTGTCAGTGGACTACAAAGGAAACAATATAAAACGCCAAACATCCTGGAGCAGACCATTTCCTCCATGTTCATTCATATGCTAATCTGTTTTGTGGAAGACGCTCTCAGTCCACTTATTGGTAATTCTTAAGCTTTTGTTTTTATTTCCAACAAGAATATTTAAGAAGAAAACTTAAAAATTGCTCTTTTGTTTCACTCTCCAAGCAACTTTCTTTAATTCTAACAAGCATCAGTCTTTCTCCTCACCTTTCTCCATTTTACTTTCTTGCCTCTTTTATCCTTCCTGTCTGCTTCAGAACACCTCCTACTTTTAGTTTGCTTCTCCTGCTCTCCACCCATCACTTCCTGTCTTGCTTCTCCTGTTGCCCTGAAGACCACCAGGATGAATAATGAATAAAAGAAGCTTCTTTCCTCGGTTCCTCCAGGTAGCCTTGTTTTTGTGTTTGGATGTGTGTGTGTGTTCTCGTCTGATCTCCCCCCACCACCGACACCTTGCCCGTAGACACAGAAAGTTCAGCCTTTGACTTGACACCTGAATAGTAATCAAGAAACAGACGAGTTTTCCAAATCTACCACTGGCTGTCAAAACCTGTGAATGTACGCTTCAGAGGAGAACAGGGTCTGTTGCATGACATGGATTTCTGTTCTTCTGCACTTCTGTTTGAAGAGTGAGATTTTAAATCTGATATCCAAGCAATAATTCAATTATGTGATGAAATTCAATTTGACAAGATCTACACAAAATAATGAACCTCACTCCCCACATCCCTGCCACAGTAGGTGAAGCAGAACTCAGTATAGAGTGACTTACTCCTTGAACAGATTAGGAGACACCTGTAAAAATATTTTCACTGCATTTTTTGCACAAAATTTTTCTTATATAATGAGATCATCTAAGGGCTTCTGTCACTTTAAATCCAAATAAGCTGCTTCTGGCCACGCCCCCCCAACTCAACTGGCTGCAAACAAATGCGCAATTATATGACTCACATCTTTAGAAAGCAGAAGTGGACCCTCCTGCACAACAAACAAGAATGTAGCAAGTGGTTTCTGAATGATAAGTGAACAATAAAACACTTGTCTTTTCTAGCAGCCATTGCACAGAGCATACAGCAGTAAAACCAGCTGACTAAATGTCCTGGAGTGCAACTGTTACCATTGCTATCACCCAGTAACTGCACATCGGTCATCACTGAACAATCAAGAAGCTTTTGAAACGTTTCATTTTCCAGACAGTAGAGAATATTTTCTTATTGGCTGGGTGATTTTTACGCTGCTTGGTTGAGACCTAAATGGGAGTATAAAAACTGACGGTTCAGTTTATCCAGCTGGACCGGATAAAATGTCCGCTGTGTGTTGTGTATCGAGCAGAAAGACAGCCTTCATCATGGCAGGCTACAGTTCTACTTATTAACTTTTTTTTTATCCAGAGAGCAGGACAGCATACAAAAAGCCGCAGCACATGGAGCCTTTAGGTTCCACACTAATCTGATCCTCAGAAACAATGAGAGGTCGGAACCAAAAAAGCATAAGGTGTTGCATTAAGAATTCAAATGTATTTGAAACTAATCTGTTTAGTTTCAATTAACGGATAACTACAATGTAAGAAAATGTCTGTTCCTGCATCATGACATTCAACTCATACTGAATTGCTAAACTAGGTTTGAAATTGAGATCTTTTCAGATTTCCATTAAGCAAAGCAAAGTTTTGTTCTTCACAGCTCAGTCAAATTAGCTGAAGTGAAACAGAAATAAAGTCTGCAGTGTTTTCTGCAGCGTGACTCCACGCATCTGGGTGTGGCTCTCTGGATGCAGGAAACATGAATCATGGCAACATGCAGCCTCTCAGAGCATCTGCTGGTTTACAGTTCGTCTAATCCTGTTCAGCTGATAACACAGAGGAGCGCAGGGCTCCAACACTGCCAGGGTTAAAGGTTTACTGTCCTCTGAGGGACTTTCAATGTTCCCATCACGGTCCTGGGAGGCAGCGTAAAAGGCTGTAGCTGCCTTAAGGTTCATGTTTTCCACACATCAGGTTCCCATCAGAGACAAAACTCCAGAAGCATGAAACCTCTGCTTGAAATGTTCATATTTTCCTTTAAAGCAAAATGGATAGCTGTAAAATGGATAAACCTTCAGCTCCTGTAAAAAAGTACCTGGAGAAATCTCCTGTAATTGAATCTTGGCTGCAAAAGAGAAATATAAACTGTATTTCCACCATTTTCTTTGAGTAGGAAAGTCTAACTGATATAGGCTAAAAACGTCCAATCCCTTGTTTTTTCACCATGCATTTGGTTTACAGTTCGTCTGTAAATTTATTGGATATTTTTACCCCCACAACTGAAAAACATATTGTTTTTTTTTATTTGTTTTACACTTATTGGGACTCTACTTAGATGTAAACTAAAAGAAATTTGCTAAATGATAGGTGGTGCATTGCTGCTCTTATTTCTCTCAGCCCAGCTAAAGACAACTTGTTTACAGCTGCATGTTACACAATCTTGTGAAATAAGAATTTTTATGTTGGGTTCCAGTTTCTTAACCCACATGCAGAACACCAACCGGAGAACAGATAATCAGATAACGAGGAAACTCCATTACTGCTCCTCTAACGCTCCTGGATGATTTGATGATGAGTCACAGGTGTGCTGACCTGAGTCAGTGGATACGCCCTCCAAGGTGTGCGTCCTCTGGGCTCCGCCTAGTGGATGAAAGGGGAAGCAGCAGGCAAACAGAAAAAATCCCCACAAAGAGACCAAAACCCCAGTTCCCAAAAGTAACGTTTGATAAAAATCAACAAAAGAAAAAACATTTTATTTTTCGTTTTAGATTTCAAAACAAAGAAAGACATACATTTCGAAATAAAGTGGATGGAGACCATTTACAGTTTTATGCATCTCTGTAGCTGCTCCTTAAGAAAACTAAATAAAAAATATTTAAAGAGTTTAAAATCAGACTAAACCTTTTCTCCAAAACCTAATTTGATTTTATTCATTATGTTCAAGATATGACGCAACTGATTAAATCAGAAATGTAAATCAGAGAAACTTCACAGAAGCAGCAGATGAGAGACTTCAAACTCTCCCATTTTAGAGATGAACTTCCTTAGTGGAACAAAACAAACTAGTATTAAACATATTCAGGCTCAGCAGGAGCTCAACTTCTCCATAGTCCTGATAAGCTGCACAAACAACTCCTGACTCTGCCATGCAGACCACATCGTTCATTCGTTTCAAGGTTGATATAATCTGTGAATCAATACAGGCTTAAGTCGCCTGAAAACAAATATGTCACAGTGGACTTAGGTAATGATCAGGGCTGATCGGATGCCATCCCAGACGAGGACATCATTGTTTTTCACAAGTGTGTAGACTGAAAAGCTCAAACAGGGATGCTTCATACAGAAGAGCAGCGTTTATCCGTCTGTTTAGCAAAAGATGCGTCTGGTTGATCTGTTCTACTCTTTAAAGACCGTATTGACACCTGAAATAGTTGGAAAATGCAAACAGTTACCAAGGTAGCAGAAGGGATGTGAAAAGTGAAGAAGTGTTAGAGTAGAAATCAATGCTCTCCAGCAAGAGCATAAAACTGAACATTTTGCCCTAAAAATAATGAAACATAAAGTTTTATAAAGTTATCTGGAAGAATATCATTGTTTTATTTCTCCTTCTGCCTCTGGCAACAAGCTGAAATCACGGTGTCTCCTCTCCGTTGCCTCCTCAGTCCTTCCAGATGGCAGATGAGCTCGGTTCAACTTGCAGGGTTTTTATGGAACAAGCATCCTAAAAATCTCTGTGGGATTTTGGTCATTTGATTCTGGACAGATTTAAACACATGCAGGTCAATAACTAAAGTGATTAACCGCTAAAGGAGATGGGAAGTCTTCTCAGAGCTCTGTTGGTTTTGGGAAAATAACGCATAATGAATCCTAATTTTACCTGCAGACAAGTTTCTACTAACTGTGAACTCTGAGCAGGACAGACATTGTGTAGAGGTCTGTATTACATCTGTGGAGAAAAAGCCTCTGACTGAAGCCATGCTGGTATTGTATGAGAATTGGATAAAGAGCTCAGGGTCGCTCATAATTTTCATCATGTCTTTACAGATCAGAAAAAAAATGAAAATGTAAGCATTCTTAGAAACAGAAACCTCTAAAAGTCTTTCAACTTAAAATAAGTTACTTGTGATGTGAATCTACACCATAAAGAGACGACTGAAGTGTTTCAATTTAAAGAAATCAAAGAATGACAGTTGTTTTACTTGAAGCTAAATTTAGATTATATTCAAATATATCAAGTGACAAAATCAGATCCTTTTGGTCTGTGACAGTTTCTGACTTCAGGACAGGTGAAAAAAGCAATTCTTGATTTTCATTTCATCTGTTTGTGCCTTGAAAGGGCAACTACTGACTCAATAACTAATCAGATAAAAACATGACATGAAAAGCAGCTCATATATCCAGAGGCTTTTGATTCATTAGTGGGAAATAAGCCACCCTGAGGAATCTCCTGGGTTCTTCATGAAACATCATTCTAATGAACCCGATTTGAAATTTAAATTATTTGAAACAACAAAGATTTTTCTTCATGAGAGAAATAAATATCTATAGAGGAAATACTGGTGCCAGTATTTAATATTTTTATCTATCAAAAAGTATTAACACATAATTGATGTAAACTGTAAGAGTGTTTCAATTTAATTTTTAGAAAACGGCTTCGTTTTTATGAAAAGGGATTAGGTGTACTGGCAAAAAAGTAAAAAAATCAGACTTTTTTCTCAGGATTTTGACGCCTGATCTCAGAAGATTAAAATCAAAATAACAATAAAATAAGCTTTTTAGAAAAAAGTCTGAATGTTTTTGTCTGTGACCCTAATCTGTTTCTGCATTTTTAAAAATAAAATGTTTGCTACTGTTTAAAAATACATTAAATAAAAACTAATAAATGTAATATCAACTTTTTTAGGTGAATTAATGTTTTTATTTTGTAAGTTTTAAAAATCAGAATAAGTCGCAGAGAAAGAATAAGTAATTTGTGACAAAGTTAAATTGTGAACAAAGGACATGAAAAGTAATTAAGTTAATTTTGAGGTTAAATGTTGCGTAATGTGTGAATTCATTATGCTTTTAAAATCATAAAGGCCTCTGATCTCAAACAGCTGCTGGCATAAACTGACATTTTTTTAAAAATCCTTTTAGCTGCTATCGTATTTAATAAAAAGAGATTTGTTCATCTCTGGTACTTGTAGACATTTAATTTGAAGATGTGTTTATGAAGGTGTCTGTGTTTACTTACTGATGTCTAAACTGACTGGTTTCTGAGCATGTGAATGAAAAAATGTCTGTTTTCTCTTGCGATGGTAAAGAAAATGTCTCCATAAGAATTGTTCCTGATGATGTTCCTGTTTTTACAGGAAACAGTTTTTTAATGTTTCAAAGATGAAATGAAACATTCCTGGTTGGAGTTCATCAGTAGAATATGTCAACAAAATAATATTTCACAGATTTTTGTTGCTGCACGTTCCTGACCTGCTGGCTTCAACACATCTTCTGCGTCATCACACAGAGTGAGACATCCGGGTCTTGAAGCATATAAAATAACAAGCAGACTGACTCATAACTGAGATATTTCTGATGTATAAAGGTCAGCATTAGTTTTCTTTAATCCTCGCTGGGTACCAGGCTCTGAAGTAACCTGAGCTTCACCCTATTCTTGCTCTGCAATAGGAGGAATGAAAACATTTACAGTTCTTGAATCACATTAGAAACATGGTCTTGTCTGCGCTCAGTTTAATTGGAGCTGCTGGTCGACCTTGAGGAGGACAGGTTGTCTCCGCGCTCGCTGCTCCTGCAGACAGATTTGAGGGATGAAAAGCGGAAAAGCTCCTGTTAGCTGAGAACAGACGTCAGGAAACAATAAGAATAGGTTATCTGCAGCTGTTGCTGGCTCTGTTTGTCCCTGCTTTAGCAAACATTAAAATCCTTGTTGGCATTTGGCTAGTTTGCTCTTGGAAGAAGCTCCAATCTTGTTTTGAGGAAGCTACAAAATGCCCTTGGATGCCACAGGCCTGTAAGTATCAGCAGAGACAATGGAAAACAATCAGTCACTCGGGACCTGCTTTAGAAAACAAGGGGAGACTAATTAGTTTTGTAAAAGCAAGTCTTCATGTACTTACAGAGGCTTTTTGCAGGCGGGGGCAATCTCTGAGGAGAGGGTCTTAAGTCTCTTTGAGTGTTTGCTTCTACTGCTACCATCTTATTTTAATGTGGAGGGTTTGTCCTTAAACTTTTGTGACTCTGCTGTTTAATTTCCTTTTAGTTAATCCCCCTCTTTAAGTTATCCTGAAAATTGGCTACGAACTGAATCACCATCGAATAAAATAAACTTCTTGAGAAACTGGCTGCATGTTGTATTTCTGACTTTCTTCCATTTTAGTTAGCATCATCACAGCTCCACACAGGTCATCCTACGCCTGGGATTCCCTTGGATACGTGGAGAACATAGATAAATACCACATGTTAGACAATGTCTAACATGCCGGGCTCACATAAGCTACTAGATGCAGTTAGTCAGCATGGTGTGTAGCGCTGCTCACTGCCTTGTCACCATCATATCACACTCATTGCAGACACTGCAGTGCTGAGTAGCATGCTATGTTTCAAAATAGTGTTTTAAAAAATAATAAAAGTTCTCCAACTCACAAAAAAATATTCCTGCAAACATAAATTCCTCAGATCATATCAGTTGGTTTGTTGTTGTTTTCTTTTTGCAGGTGTCTTTATGGTGGATGTTGTCATCTCTGAAGTATTTTTTTGTAACAATCTTACTGCTTTCGGTTGAATGATGACTTTACTTCAAACTTGCAACTTATTGGCAGAAAGCGACTCCACTCTTTGATGTTCTTCAGGAGGATCAACATGAAAACTGTGCTGCTGACCGTCTCCTCCCTCTACACACAGTTTGCTCTCATTTTCCCTCCCTGAGTGGTTCTCAAGCAGCACGCCACTTACTGAGGTATTACAAATTGCCCTAACTAATGCAAACATCTAACCTGATCTAATCAACTTTCTTGCTTCTTGTTAGCCAATGGAAAAGAATATAGACCACCATGCTATCGTAAAGACACATTTTGTTTTTTCTTATCTGCTCTTGTTTAGTTGTTTAGTGTATGTTAATGTTTGGTATCAAATTGGTTTCAGTTCCTTGATCTTATTGTTGTATTGTATAAAGAATGACTGCAATCACAGCACAATTATCTTAGAAAGGTAGGTGGAAATTTATGATTCAAGCTTCGAATTGCACAGCAGTCAGATAAAGAAAAAGTTAAAACAGGTGAGCAAATAGAAAATGGTACATTGTGAATAAAATAGCTAAAGTTTTATCCATTTACATAAATAACTAAACATTCTTGATGGAATGAATCAAGGTAATGCTCATCTGATTATGCAGTTACATTTTTCAGAAAAATTAACATTTGTACATTTATGAAAATCACATAAATGGTGAAGACTTGAATTTCCTGAGGGCAGCGTGAATCATATTTGAGCCTATTAGACATCTGTCTGTCAGACAGGACAGAGGGCATGCAGCCTCTTTAAGGCTCAGTCTCAAAGGTCAGAGAGTTCAGTGATGTGATCGCTCTGACAGGCCTTCAAATGATGTCACATCTTCAGCTGTTACAGACACTTCATCGCAGAAACCGTCTTTAGCTGATCATTGGTGCGTGAAGACTCAATCAGCTATTTAAGTGCTGTTTCTGTCAGATAGTCTTCGTTGAACTTTCACTATGAACCTTTGCTGTGTTGCTTTTTCAGCCACCTTTGAAGTTTGCCAAGTCTTTCTCAAATAGTTGCCTCATTGTCAGCTGATTATTAACTAATATTAGTGGGAAATATTATGATACCCTTGTGGTTTCCATAGAATTTATCCAAGTGCATCGATTAAATGATCGTCTGCATGTTTGACCACATCGATAAAAGCAGGATGTTTGGTCTGGAGCACATAGTTACGCATTTACACCAAGATGGAAAGAAAAGCAACTGTTATACATCAATATGAAAAGAGTTATGAAGCCATTTCAGATCATTATTGTGAATGGCGGCTTCTCTGTGGAAGAAAGCAAATTCAGACTTGTTTGTCTCAAGTCTAAGCTGCCTATTAAGTTTAAAATAATGAGAAAATAGATCCCAAATGACATTCAGAGAAATTAAATTACATAGTTCTCTTACTAATTAATCTCAAATAGCATTTTTTTCTTTTTCCCCTGCAGTTTTCCTCAAATAATGTCCAAAATGAGTGAGGCATTGGCTCAAGAGTGTTAATTTACTATTTAATTCAGAGGAGCACATTCAAAATTGAGGTTAAGATTGGATTTATTAGTTCTTAGCTAATATATTGTCAGAAGAGCCAGTCATTTTAATTTGAGCACACCAGAAGATGTTTCCGTGCTTTAATGTGTCAGACAACAATTATATCTTCCTGCAGTCGCTGCACTCACAAAAACTAATTTCTACTCCCTTTGAAAAGATTCAAGATGCCTTCAGTCCCAAGAAAGTGTGTGAATTTGAAGCTGCTATCAACAGTTTATCTGGAACTGGCCAAACTAGCAATTAAGCAGATAAGTGCCATAGTAACAAAAAATAAACATTGAGAAAAACTTTCTCTATAATTAAAATATCTGCTTAAAGTTGCCACCTGTTCAAGGAACAGGACACTTGATATTTTATTTTCTTTTTTTATTATTCACAATTTTTATTTTTATTTTCTCTTTTTTGCTGTTTATGTTGAAGTAAAAATGTGACTTTCTGGACTTTCCCTGCAGTGTTGACTTTGGTCTATAAGTTTTTTGTGTTATTTTTCAGCACTGTGCACAAAACTTTAATACAATGTTTAGGATTTTGGATCAGTTTAAATACATAAGACACATGCAATTTCACAGAAGAAAACTTGTTATTCTTGCTTCTATCAGCGTAAATAATGTAAATTCCTCTGATTCTTTAAAGACATTCCAGCAAGACACTTTCCTGTTCTGTGCCTGCACAGATATTCAGAATCAAAATAAGAACTTATTATTACATTTATTTACAGGAACCAGAATAAAATAGTAAAAACATTTGCAAACCTTTGAAATGTCATTTCATGTCATTTCACTTCCACAGTAATGAGACCAAGCAATGCAAAGTAAAATGCCCCCAGAATACATTTATGTTTGTTGCTGTTCTCTAATAAAATGTCAAAATACTGGGCATCTAGATAGAAACTGGAAGCTCAACTTGCGCTTGACCACCACTGGTTTGTGAGCAACAAACGATAACAGATGTTCAGATTATTTTTCTGAAACAGAGTCAAAGTTCTTCACTTTGACTTTGTTTCCATTTAAGCTGAAAACTGAAGTTTGTTCTTCAAGGTCTTCACTGCTAATGACAATAATAACCAAGAAGAAATGGTAAATTTTGTCTAGATATTCTTATTGTCTAAGTTGCCACCAAATCTTGCATTTTGGGTTTCTTTTTGTGAAGAAAAGTAAAGTTTCAACATCTCAGCCCACATAGTTGCATTATGGTGCCAAGTAAAACGCCCTACTGTCTTGATGGTGCAGTCATGCAGCAGTGAGTCCTCCAGTGAGCAGTAATTTACCTTCTCCCCTCTCTATAACAATTCTGCATCTTGTTTTGCCCAGCAACATACTCTTTGGTTCGCTGCAATGTACAATATCAAATAGATGCTCTTAAAGGAGATTTTATGTGTCGCCTTGAGGGATGCTGAGCACAGTAATCGAACATTTGCTTGGAAGTTGCTGATGCACTTTGTGACACATTTTAGGGCAAAATGCGACTGCATGCATTTTGGTCAACTGTAAATATGCAAAATGGAAATAATAAATACTGTAGTAATGTTAATGGCATCCTTTATTGTTCTTCCTAAACCCAGAATGTGAGGTATGAAAACTTTTTCAGCCGTATAAATCGCCAAAGTGACAGATGTGGTTTATTTTTGCATAAAGAAGTTTCTTGATTCAGTTACATTTGTTGTGAGATAATCAACTACACATGCTCAATTTCCTGCCACTTAATTACTTCAGTTCGGCTAATTTATAAATTTCTCTTAAGTTACTGTAAATATTAAACATTTTAAAGGTTTTTGTCCCACTAACACTAACAGTCACCACAGCGTGTATTCATGGATTCAAGTTAACATTTTTCTTATTTTTGAACTTGCTTGATTTAACCAACAAACCTAAATATGGAAGGATTTAAGCTATTCCTTCTTCCAGATTGAATGTAGGAATGTAAAATCTACAAGATGATCACCATTAAATTTATGAAAGACCAAAGTATCAGTGGTTCACAACAGATTGATTTTGTGCAAATAACTTGAAGTTATTTGCACAAAAAACTTGAAGTTATTTCCCATAATTTTCCAACACATAATTAAATTTCTTTATTTGTATTTAGGAATTCTGGGAGGTGTATTTAGTTTGTTTCCAAACTTTTAGGTTTAGTTTTGTCCTTAGCATAGTTTTTATCACTTCAGGTTAGACTTTAATGATTTAAAACCTGGAAAAGATCAAATACTTTTTATGTTAGGTTTCTACAAATACTTGTTCCTTATTTATTTACCACTTAAGCAGAAAACACAGCACTCATTACTGAATGATTAGTGTAATCCATCAGAAAATCACATAATTACCTCCCCAGTTGAAGAAGGTACTCTTCAGAGGAAAAAGAACATCTTTAATGGACTCAGTGCATCACACTGTAGAGATGTTGTGTTATGCCAACAGAACAATGCACTAAGCACAATTATTACTATAAATAAAGCTCAATACTCAGGCAGCTTAATAGTTCTTACTTTAAGAGGTTGTTCTGTCTTGAGTGCCTCATCTCTAAGCCTTGTGCACAACAAGCTGATTCCTCTCTGCGTTTGTAATGTTGACAATCGTTTTCAGGATGTCACTACTGAAAGCTAAGCTCTCCATCCTCTTGTAATGTATAGACAGTGTTTATTTTAATTAATGAAACACATTTGTTCCTGAGCTCTTCGCACAGATGGACTTTTGTTTCATCTCGGTGCTTTAATTATAACATTTAAAGTACCATTATTTTTTTTATTGCGTCATGTTGCAACTTTTTCAATCTTACAGAAGTGCTCAGAAGACTTTTATTCACATAACTTTTAAAAAACCTGCTTGAAATAGTTTTCTTTTTTTTTTTACTTTAATTTTCCTCCTCTGTTGTGAAAGACAGCAATATGCTTTCTATGGGAGTAACAACTGATAGAGTGAACGTTGTTCTTTGAGAGAAATTGTACTTGATAACAAACTAATAATAAGAAGAAAATAAATCAATCACAAATGGTTGTCTGAGAAAATAATCAGGATTCTTTTGCAAGATTCAGAATATTCAATAAACCAGTAAGTTAGACAAGAGTCTGAAGCTGCACCTTTGTTTTCAGGCGTGCTTAAAAACGAGTCCCCAGCGCCTCAGCTCTGAGATGGAAAGCGACATTCCTCCTGTGTTGTTTGACTGCAGGACACCGTTCTTCCTGTCGGATCTCCACACATCCAGATTCAAACCAACAGTCATGCTGCAGTGTAATTGCCATTCAGCAAATATCTCTGCACGCTTTGGCTGCTGCATGCACGCTCGTAAACTCCCCCGCTCGGATGGTTGCTCAGAGACAGGCAGGAGTATTACTCACCGTGCAGTTATAGCTCACGAATAAAGCCAAAGAGTAATAAAAGTGATCCCTAAAAATTTCATGTGAGCTGAGGCAGCTACTGACTGTGGGTGGTGAAGTGTGAGATGTGTGTGCGTGCGTGTAAGTTTGAAGTGTTATATTAAATTATTCTAGTCATTAAGCTGCATCAGCACCTGTGTGTCACGGCTTTCTGCCCCCCCGACTGTTTGAGAGTAGGTTTTCTGGCTCTTCGTGTTTTTATGGGAAAGCCTGCTTGTTTGTTGGAGGAGGTCTGTGTTTCAGCAGATGTTACAAACTTGTGTTTGCATGAGGATGTAAATTATCTACTGCTTTTTAACAGTTAACACATATTTATTCAATACACAATCCTATGTTTCTGTGAATTTATTTGGATGCGTTTTTGTTTGTACACAGTTTTTAGCCTCGACCCTTGACCTTTTCTTTTCTTTCCACTTGACTTTATGCCAGTAAGAGAATTCATGTTTCTTCACACTTCATGGAACCGATGGTAAAAATAAAACACCTCATTTTCAGAAGTAATTTCTTACTTTATATTTTACTTTTTTAAGATGACCCGAGAATTTAGGAACCTGTAAAGAGTATTTTCTGCCTTCCTTTTTCACGAGATGAATAAGATTACATTTATAAGAGAGTGCAATTTAATGGTCAGGGCTTCTATTTTTTCAGAAAGCATCAAACTTACGACCTTTTAGTCGAGGTTTAGTTATTGTCTTGTTTCTGTTTTCCTTTAATGCTGTAGGTGTTGTTTGTTTGTTGTAAATTTTTCCTAATAATTTCTTTAATCCATCAATTTCTCAAAGACTGCTGGTGAAAAACAACCTGACAGTGTTTAGTTATCAGGGTTTAAGAAACTATTACTAAAGTATCTATAACATCTACAGAGCATTTTATGTATATACCAGACTGAATACCAGATGTTTTATTCTGACCAACCGCAGCACAGCTAAAAGGTTTGTTCAATAATAAATAAGACAAACCAAATCATGTTTTATTATTTTCTTTGGACAGTCTAGACAAAAGAACAACTCCAGCTGCTTTCTGCCCAACCACTTCCTGTTTACACTTTATTCTTAAAGAATCCACACATTGTAGTTGGTTAAACTTCACTTTCTTGTATTTCAGCATATCGTGATCATTTCACTATTCCTGAAATCATTTCTTGGCCTTTTTCCCCCCTTTGTTTCTTTTCATTACTTCATCCTTCTCTTACTGTTCAACTGCTTCCATTTTTCCACATTTCACCTTCAGGCACTTTACTCTCCTGCTGGCACTTGCACCAAATCTAGTTTGAGGTTTTATTGTCCTTGAAATTACGTTTGCAGCAGTGCATGCTGTGCTGTACAGACAATAAACAAAATTTACCAGAACATACAGGACACACACAATGAAGTGAAGCCTGGAGAACGAAAGAGACAAACTGACAGTGACTATTCAGAATTCATCTTATTTTATTCCTTTCTCTTTTCTTTGGTGTTTTGAGTACGAGGAGGCAAGAAGCCAATAGGCAAGTAGATTTAAAACTAAGATGATTTAATAAGTAATGATGCTTATTAAAAGTCCAGAGTAGAATTAAAATTGAAACTTTTGAGACAAAACGAGGGTTAAAAACCAGTTACCTGCAGCATTGACTGACAGAACCCAGTGAATACTGGGATACGATTCATCAACACAGTAGAAACAGCTGAGAGAGACAGAGAGCCTCATTTACAGTGAGCAGTAATGCACCATTTCTGTAGATGCTATCGGTCCATTGTCTTAGCACTGTATGACAATGGATCGATAACTGAACATTGTCAGTTAAAGAACATTGATTAGGATACCAATAAGTGTCTTTCTACACTTTGCTCAGTGTACAAGGGTCCAACGTGAGGCATTAGGGAGACATGAAAAGAAACAGAAAGATAAACCCAGAAAGCAGAAAAATGCTCAAACACCAAGCAAAGAATACACAGACTTTGGAGGTCAGGAGGTCATGTCCTCTGCTGTCTTTAACTTTCCAAAACCAACGTCACACTGTATTAAATGGACACTAGTCAAGAACTGGGATCAAGACAAATTCAGATGCTCCAGCATGTTTCTCTTTACACTGAGTCTTAATTATAAGTTCAATTGTGACATATTCAGGTTTGTGTTTTTAGGTGTAGGGTATATCTGGTCACTGTTCAACAGGAACAATGATACTCAGAGTCGTATCAAACCAGGAATCCACCTGAACAAAGAGCTAAAAGAGAACCAGACAACCAAAACAAACCAGAAACTAATATCTATAAATCTGGGCTGGGCTCTTTATGTGAGTAGATTTTATTAAAAAGGAATGCCACAAGTAAAAAACAAGAGGGGTTAAAAACCAGCTCCTTTTACTATTTTAGCGTAATGCTGTAGGTGGGCGAACATGTCTTTTTGTGCAGCTGTTTTGACATAGCAACAGGTCTAAAAGTTATGTATTAATTAAAGTGGAAGTTTCTTATGTTGGACCACTTCTTTTTAATTGTTCAATCATGCTCAGCTGCTAAATCTTTCCATTTCTCTTCCATCCTCGGTCTAAACTGAGGATGAAAAATCTATTAGATGTTGCAACGCATTCTTCAAATGCATATCCACACGTGTGCCACACAATTGTATACTTGATGTGAACGATAAATCGCTGTCCCCATTATAGTTCTGCCAGTAGCTCTTCCATGCTGACTGCACAACGTCTTTATAGTGCGGTTTTGATGTATATGCAGGTCCAGGCCTGGCAGGCGGGGCCACTGACAGAATGAGGTTGGAAAATGAGCAAGAGGGGAATATGGTCGCGCAAGATGAAACTATAGAACTAGAAGAAGACGAATAGTATACAGCAAATCATTAATTAGGTCTGAAAATCAGTTCTTTGGGGTTTAAAACCCAGAAATGGTGAAAAAGAATCACTAGATTTCTCAATATGTACAAAATACAAACGTACTGCATGACAGTCGATCATAGTCGTCTTAAATGTTGTCCTTAGACTTTAGCTACTTTTTTACATTAATTTTCCATCTGTAAATCACAAAATGTGGGGTGAAATGTAAAGTTTCAGCTGAGCATATTTTAAGCCCAAACCCATGAAAAATCCATTAACCATCATTTTCATCACCGCTTATCTTATTAGATGAATGTAATGCTTGCATAAGGATGACAAACTACATCAGGATCTAATTGTAGGATAAACTAAACTGTGTCAAGAAAACACCAGTTCATCCCACTTCCCCATGCTGGAGATTTTAGTTTAACAGTAACAATAAATAAAGTGACATTTAAAATTAATCACACAAGTGACATCTGGACCCAACAATAAAGTCAATCTGGTTGTGTTGTTTTTGTCTCCTGCAAACTTTGCTTTAATTCTACTTCTTTTTTCATCTAATCATAAGAAATCATAGTCAGACAGAGAGATGAGACAGGAAGAGCAGGTTTCCTGGAAAAAAAAAACACTTATAAGAATAGTTGAGACTATTCCTTATTTCAAAGCAGGGATGTTTTAAAGAATGAAATCTAAACATTTTGAGTAATTGGATAAGACCCAAAATAAAATACTTATGTTGGTTCATTGGTTTATTGGCAAGAATACTTACACTTTTTCTTGTGGGAATACTTACAAGTAAAACAAATAACTGTAATGAGTTACAGTTACTTTTTAGTGAAAATAAGGATAGTGGATACGATATCAACTAGGATAGTGGAAATAAGGTAAACAATATAAAAAAGTTGGATATAAGTTGTGAGTTGGTGAAAGGTAAAAAATCCCCCCCAAAACTAGGGAGATACAATTTAAAGATATAAACATCTAAGAGGTGAGAAACAGGAGAAGAAAGGAGCATGTTTGAGTGGCAGGTGCAGCTTAGAGACTTTGAGAGAAAATGTGCCGGAGATAATGGGAGACGGGGGAGACAGAGAGGTCAGGAGAGGACTTGGACTTGAGGTGGAATGATGGGAAACAAAAGAAAAGGCTGTTAAGTGAGAACAGATGCTGCAGTCAAAGTTATCTCGCACTAAAACAGAGTTGACAGGTTTCATCAAGAGGTTTTTCTCAGAGAAGTGAATCAGCTGAGGGGGCGAACCCCAGCAGGCGCCAATCTGGGCCGTTTCCTCACAGAGGGAAACACGTGATCTCTCCAGTATTTTGTCATCATTTTGATAAACTTTCTTCCATCTTATATCCAGATTCCATGATTTATTCTTATTCACCCTTTATTTAAGTTGTGTTTAACTTTTTTTTTTCTGCAGTGACAAGTTTTAAAGTCAGGTAAAATTTCCCAAAGTGAAGAGATTCTCTGAACGAGGGTGTTTCCTGATCCCGCTAACAATATCGCTGAGTGTGTTTAAAATTAATTTATTTTAGTTTTCTCTGTGCCAAAAGTTACAAATATCTGCACATATGCACCAAACAGTTTGGTCTATAATCTGTCAAATTGACTGATGGCCTTCAGATTTTTCTGTCACTGTTTAAAAAAAAGCTTGTAAAAAATTGAAAATATGTCATTAAATATAAGTATATACTGTAATTATGCTTAGTATTCTTTTCTTGCTTTGTGTGCCTCAATGGTTGCCTTATATTACCTGGCATTAGTGCTTGAGTTAAAAATTCAGATTAGTATAACTTTAAAAGTAACCTAACTTTAACCTTAGTTGAAAATTAGGCTACTTTTAACTAAATTTTAAAAAAAGCAATGATAATCAAGAAATAGTCACTCCATGGAACAAATGATAAAAACGAATTTGTCAGGTTCTGTGTTTTTCTGTGTTTAATTCTGAGTTTCTGTGTCCTGAGTTCTCCTAGTTGTCCTGTCTTCCCCTTGATTGTTCCCAGGTGTCACTGATTACCCTCAGTGTATTTAGTCCCTCCTGTGTCCTTTGTTCCTCGTCGGGTCCTCGTCGTTGTTTGTCAGTTTGTCGTTGTCGTACTTTTTGCCTTGGTCTGCCGTTTTGTGTTGTTTAGCCGCCTGTTAGACCAGTTGCTACCGGCGTTGAGCCCTGGCTTCCGCTCAGCCGTGCTGCCTGGCCGCGGACTCCGTTTATTGACTGTGTTTTTGTGGACTATTTTGTTATTAAATTACACCACCGTTCATCTACCTGGGTCTCCAGCGTCTGCCTCACCACCTCCACCACCACACTTCATGACAGAAGGACCCGACCAGAAATACGGTGAGGCTCGCTGAATCAGATCATGGACCCAGAGGGTTTAGAGGAGCTACTCCGTACTATCCGCGAGTATGAGGAGGCAAAGAGTACGTCCACGTTCGCCCTGAGACGGCCAGGGTTCGCGATACGCCTGTGCCTGCTACTGGACTATTGGGTTCCTCGTCTCCCGCACCCCGCGCTGGTGGAGCTGCAGCGGGAGGTAGAGGAGATACGCCGGAGAGCCTTTGCGGCCTGGGATGCTAAACCTCTGCCTCCCAGGCCAGACATCTGCTCCGCCAGCCCAGCCCCAGCTCCAGCCTCTGCTCCTCGTGCTGCTCCGCCGGACCCCGCTCCGGCTGCCGTTCCTGCTCCGCCGGACCCCGCTCCGGCTGCCGCTCCTGTTCCGCCGGACCCCGCTCCGGCTGCCGCTCCTGTTCCGCCGGACCCCGCTCCGGCTGCCGCTCCTGTTCCGCCGGACCCCGCTCCGGCTGCCGCTCCTGCTCCGCCGGACCCCGCTCCGGCTGCCGCTCCTGCTCCGCCGGACCCGCTCCGGCTGCCGCTCCTGCTCCGCCGGACCCCGCTCCGGCTTCGGCTCCTGCTCCGCCGGACCCCGCTCCGGCTTCGGCTCCTGCTCCGCCGGATTCCGCTCCGGCTTCGGCTCCTGCTCCGCCGATTCCGCTCCGGCTCCTGCTCCGCCGGATTCCGCTCCGGCTTCGGCTCCTGCTCCGCCGGATTCCGCTCCGGCTTCGGCTCCTGCTCCGCCGGACCCCGCTCCGGCTGCCGCTCCTGCTCCGCCGGACCCCGCTCCGGCTGCCGCTCCTGCTCCGCCGGACCCCGCTCCGGCTTCGGCTCCTGCTCCGCCGGATTCCGCTCCGGCTCCTGCTCCTGCTCCGCCGGATTCCGCTCCGGCTCCTGCTCCTGCTCCGCCGGATTCCGCTCCGGCTCCTGCTCCTGCTCCGCCGGATTCCGCTCCGGCTCCTGCTCCTGCTCCGCCGGATTCCGCTCCGGCTCCTGCTCCGCCGGATTCCGCTCCGGCCTCCGTGGACTCTGCTCCTCGTGCCGCTGCTCCGGCAGCCTCTATCCCTAGTGCTCCTTCCGAGATCCCTAGTGCTCCTCCCGAGATCCCTAGTGCTCCTCCCGAGATCCCTAGTGCTCCTCCCGAGATCCCTAGTGCTCCTCTCCGAGATCCCTAGTGCTCCTCCCGAGATCCCTAGTGCTCCTCCCGAGATCCCTAGTGCTCCTCCCGAGATCCCTAGTGCTCCTCCCGAGATCCCTAGTGCTCCTCCCGAGATCCCTAGTGCTCCTCCCGAGATCCCTAGTGCTCCTCCCGAGATCCCCAGTGCTCCTCCCGAGACTCCCAGTGCTCCTCCCGAGACTCCAGTGCTCCTCCCGAGTCCCCTAGTGCTCCTCCCGAGTCCCCTAGTGCTCCTCCCGTGTCCCCTAGTGCTCCTCCCGTGTCCCCTAGTGCTCCTCCAGTGTCCCCTAGTGCTCCTCCAGTGTCCCCTAGTGCTCCTCCCGAGTCCCCTAGTGCTCCTCCCGAGTCCCCTAGTGCTCCTCCCGAGTCCCCTAGTGCTCCTCCCGAGTCCCCTAGTGCTCCTCCCGAGTCCCTAGTGCTCCTCCCGAGTCCCCTAGTGCTCCTCCCGAGTCCCCTAGTGCTCCTCCCGAGTCCCCTAGTGCTCCTCCCGAGTCCCCTAGTGCTCCTCCCGAGTCCCCTAGTGCTCCTTGGCGCCGAGGACGCCCTCCGACCTCCCCCGTGGGGTCTGCCGCGGGCGCCGAGGACGCCCTCCGGACCCCCCTCGACGCCTCTGCCCTCTTTCTGTTTAGTTTTGGACTCTTGGCCCCTCCTTGTGTTTTCCGCCCACCTTTTGTGGGTAGTTTTTTGTTTCTGGACTCTGGCCCTCCTTCCGTCGCCCCTCCGCCCACCCTGGTTTTTTGGGTTTTTGGATTTGTTTTTTGGGCGTCTGGTAGCCGCCCCTTTAAGGGGGGGTACTGTCAGGTTCTGTGTTTTTCTGTGTTTAATTCTGAGTTTCTGTGTCCTGAGTTCTCCTAGTTGTCCTGTCTTCCCCTTGATTGTTCCCAGGTGTGTCACTGATTACCCTCAGTGTATTTAGTCCCTCCTGTTTCCTTTGTTCCTCGTCGGGTCCTTGTCGTTGTTTGTCAGTTTGTCGTTGTCGTACTTTTGCCTTGGTCTGCCGTTTTGTGTTGTTTAGCCGCCTGTAAGACCAGTTGCTACCGGCGTTGAGCCCTGGCTTCCGCTCAGCCGTGCTCCTGGCCGCGGACTCCGTTTATTTGACTGTGTTTTTTGTGGACTATTTTGTTATTAAATTACACCCCGTTCATCTACCTGGGTCTCCAGCGTCTGCCTCACCACCTCCACCCCACACTTCATGACAGAATTAGTCTTAATGCATGCAGTGCATTGCAGATTAGGGTTGGAGTTTTCTTCTGCTAATTTAGAAATAGTACACTCACCTGGAAAAATACAGTAAAAATGTTAATTTTTTTATTTTCAAACCTAAATGTGACCATATGCCAAGAAAAATATGTGATATTTCACTTTTAAAACATACAGACTGAAGTTTCAGGTGGGATCATTGAACTTCAAACTCAATTTTTTTTACTATCCAGAAAACATTTATTTTGCCATTTACACGCTTAGAAGAAAAACCAAACAAACAAATCAACATAAAAACCCAGTCCACTGTTGCAAAGGCATTAAAGTCAACCTGAAAAAATAGCCAGGCTCTTTTTCTTCCAGTGATAAAATGTTTCATTGGAGAATCTCAGAAGCTGACAGACAAAATCTTCGATCCATGTGGAGATTATTAAATATGTTCCCCTTTTTCTGTTTCACCAGGGTTCATGACAATCAATTTGAATTATTTATAGTTTTCACCAGAATAATACAGAAGAACACAATTGAGTCTAAGCTTGTATAATGTCTGTGAATGTCCTCACACACCTCTCCATTAGTCCTGTGTAATATGCACACTCCTGCCATGCTGCTCTGATACGCTAATCTGTGTTCTCCCAATAATAATAGGACTCCACACACCTAAACATTACAGCTGACAAGTGAATGCTCGAGCACCTGCGATCAATAGACTCCTAAATTTTAGAATCAGAGCTGAAAGCTAAATGAGGAGAATAAATTTACCATCTGTGCAAGGACTGGAGTGCTGCTGTAAGCTGTTTCAAGACAGCAGTCGCTCTGGACTGTCTGCGTTGAGTCCAGATATAAACACAGCTATCGATTACCGAACAAGGCTGGATGACACTGCAGCCTCACTCCGTCCTGGAATATTCTGGCAAAAACGCAACCGGCAGACATGCCCAAAACATGGCATTACGAATACCTAACTAAAATCGCTATCTGGTGTCATTATGTTCAGTTCCTTGTGAGGCAGAAATTATTTTTTTTCTGCAAATTTTGAAGATTTAGTAATCAGCTTTTAGGGTTGAATTACTGGATGGATATTCCTGTTGATCCAAAACAACCAGGTCAGAGAAATCCAGAATCTAAAGTAGAAAATGAAGGCAAACAATGTTTCTATCCTAATGTTTTGCTTTGTTTAGCCCGTAGAGCCGTTCTAACCTGATCAAGGAAGCATAATAGGTCACCTTTAAGCTTATGTTTGCAACGTTTTGTACTAATAAAGCCATCACCACGGTGTGGACTAATATCTGATAAAATAATACTGAACGTTGATTCTGGAGTGTTACAGAGTTTTGTTAGAGCCATTATTAATTTGCTTATTGTTTATTTCACCTGGCAACACAATGCAGTCACAATTCAAAATCTGTTGCATGCTAATCTATGTACACGTTATTAAAATGTTGGGGTAAAACATTTAAATGCCAAAACCTACCTGCAGTAATCATGCAACATTACAGGGTTAGGGTTACAAACTTTCCATGCTGGCAGTACCTCTTTATTCATTTGAGAAAGGAATCAAAATAAATGTCATCCAAACCTGCATGCTGTACATTTTTCAAAATACAGCCTACAGATATGAATACAGTGTGTCAGAAACGGTTCTGGGAGCTGATATGAACACAGTGGAAGAGCATTTTGGTAATGACATGTTCTATATGCAGTTTGTCACAACATGAAAATGTATATACATCTCAATGCCTTTGCAAACATTCACTGAACATTCATCGCAGCATAAATAAGTAGATAATCCAACCCCAGGTATTACCCAGAGGATTCTCTTTCCTTCCACTGAAACCTTTATCATCATGGTTTGCTCAGCCAAATAATCCGACGAGTCACTAAAACTGCTAAAGTTTACAGTTCAGGTTATTCAAGAAGCTAAAAAAGACAGGTTCAATACTTAAATTAATAATTATGCATAATTAATTAGTTGAATTTCACTCTAAAAATATAAAAATAGACAATAGCTCTCAGGCAAGATTTGTGTATTTTACATCCCATTTCTGTGTAGCAATCACAAAAATACGTACAAATAAAATGCAGCAATTCCTTTATTGATTTTAATGAATTAAACAAAGAGTTAAAAAGAAAAGTTTAAAACAGAGAACAAAAACTCAAACTATTCTGCACACTGAAGCTCTTAGCAGCATTAAGGCAGGCAGGGGATTGAAGAGCTTAACTTATTCATACTTTCTATATGCTAATGTGTCAGGATAAGTGGGATGTCAGACATGCAAGAATGGCTATGATGGGTGACTTTAAATGTTCTGTTTGTCACGATTCTTAATGTTTTAAAATAAAAAATAATGTTATCCATATGGAGGCAGTGACAACAAAACCAAACACTTATCACCTCCTCCTCTACGTTTCCTGCTGTTCCAGAAGCAACGCCGACATTTTTATGGAGTGCCGTGCCACGAGATTGCAAGCATACATTTGTCACACAACGTCAAGGCTGTTTGATGCCGGAACTGAAGCAAAACAGAAATATAGCTGTAGTTTCCTGAGCTGCAGGGTCAGAGAGCTGCAATATGCAATATGTTGTGTCCCCTCTAAAGCAATAGGCTGTGGATCCAAAGATTCGACTGGCTGCCAGGATGCAGCCCGGCTGCAGAGCGGTTGTTTAGCTTCCACAAAACTATTTCTGACAGATTAAGTTGTGAGAGGATTTGGCTGGTTGCACAAGCATTTATAGAGACTAGAATGAGTTCTAGCAGTGTGTGGAGGCAGGCATGGAGGAAGTGTGTTGGTGTGTTTGACCTCAGGTTGGAGATTAAGGTCACAGCCTTTCTGTCAGGCAGCGCAACATGAGTAATGTTTTAATGTGAACTTATTATCTCTGCCTTTATGGACAATCTGTGCCTGGAGATGGAGAAGAGGCCATTTTTACCTGGACTGACTCGACTCTGGACATGAACTAATTTGTTTACTAGGTCGGTGTTGGATGTGGAGGAGTCAAGAAAAGACATACAAACTTCCTGTTTTTACTGCTGCAATCACACATCATTTTTGAAATGTGTAAATCCAGAGGGTGAGAAAGTGAAACGCATCAGAAAACATTTTCCAGTGCAAACATAAGGATGTTTTTCTGTCTGTGCAACACACAGATGGGACGGATGCTAAGAGAGTTAAATTCCCCACCTCCACCTGTTGTCAACAATCACTTCGCCTACAGCTACGGCTAAGTCAGTCGATATTTATCTCTTCAGAGTTGTGTGGTTTGTCTATTTAACTTGTAATCAATGATGTGGGGCAAAGTTCTGGTGAGGCACCGACTGAGTCAGATGTACAAATACATAAAAACAGCGATGATGGCCAACATTTCGCTTCATTCACTGTGTGTGGCACAGCGCCCCCAGAGGTGAGGTGACACACAGCACCAACACTGTTATGAGAAAGATGCAAATATATAATGTAAAAATGAATTCTGAAAAAAAAATTAGATATGAATTAATTACAGAAAACAAAACTCTGAAAGGCAAAGCAGATAAGTTCAAAGCCAAATAGCTAAATAAATAGTGAAAAAAAAAAAGTTTAATAATTTATGTAAACTCCCACAAGGTATAGATTTACTTTTACTACTAAATGTTAATGATAAGATTTGTACTGGATGGAATTTTTTCCATCAAATTTTTGCTTTGCTTTCTTTCCTAAGTTGCTCTAACAGTTTTCCCCATGAAGAAACACATTTGCACTCACATTGTGCAAACTTTGTTGCTTCTTTCTCCACTTTTGGAGAGCTAGCTTCATTTTATTTGAGTCCGCCACTGAAGTTGACTTTGCAGCTGTATCCGCTGGTTTCTGTCTTATCAAATGATTGCAGATTCTGCTTCGGTTTTGATGACGAACAGTTTGCCTGAGGAAGTAGTAGATTCATAGACAAAACAAAATGAGCAAAGATGTATCATCCTGACTGTACAGCAACTCACACAATGACTGTGTATTTTCATTTGATGGTTCTCAAGCTGCTCCAGGTCGCCTCAAGCAGCTCCATTTGTCTCTAGTAAGCTTTTCAGTGGGGAACCAAATGAGAAATCTGGGTTTTACCCTGAGACCAAGCAGAGGACATTTAGCTTTGCCCAGGGCAGCAGTAGCTTCATGAGAACTTATTATTACTTTCATCTTCCAGAGAGTCATCACCGACAGTTTGCTTCCTTCCTTAGCTTCGTCTCCCACTGATTCAACATGCGTGTGTGTGTATTCTTGATGCAATCAGTTAAGAGTGATTGGCTTTTCAAAACATTTTGAAACAGTTGAGTTATATTCCAATCCAGGAAGCCAAATATTAATGCACAGCTTGGCAAGAAGGAGTATTAGCTTCACTGTTCATCGCCAGTTGTTTTATTGTCTAAATAATCTTCTACAGTTAAAGATATTTTTTTGTTTTTGTTTTTGAGCATTTAGGATATTGTCAGAGAGCAGTCATAGTGATTTTTAGGATATGAGACGTTCTTTCCTTTGAATATTTTGTTCTTGTGATGAATGCTATCTTTTTGAGATTTGGCTTCTTCCTTTCTGGATGACCGTTCAGTCAGTGTCCGTATAGAACTTGTTTCAGTGCAACTCTTGAGTCAAGTTCAGTCAGTCTTCAACTCTTCTGCCTTTGCTTTGGGTTGATTTACACATTTTACACCAAAACACGGTAATATCTGGGATACAGAATGCGTTTCCTTCCTAAACAGTATAATCTTAGTGTCTCATTTTCTAACATAAATACATTTAATAATCCCAACTGATGTGAATTATGGAAAGTTAGTCAAATTCAATGTCAGACAGCAATGAAATAAAGGCTAATAAAGGCTAGCTGTCTGTTCTGATGGAGGTTTAGCTGACTGGATAGGATTTAGATCATGTAAATCAGTTTTAAACGAAGAGCAACTTTATTGAATAAAAAAATATAATAAATGCATTTTTTTTCTGTCAACAATAGTCTTATTTTAGTAAATGTGTTTCACTGAATTACACCTAAAAATTTATTTTTTTTGTCACAAAGCTATTAATTCCCAAAGCTGACATCTTTATTTTCTTTGCAGTAAACAGACAGAACCATTTTTTATGCTTTTTATCAAAGTTCCCGTGTGACCAGTCCAAACCCTGATAAACTCACTGCAGTAAAAGACATGCTCCATGTTTTTTCTCTTTTATATAGTGCAGATATGTTTTTGTACAAAATATATTTCTCCTCTGTGTTCCTGGAGGTTGTTCTTCTCAGCAGACTCTTTCTGACCTTCCTCATTTTTGGCTTCATACACCTGCTAACTAAATCGCTGCACGCTGACTGCAGAGTTAATGGAGATCAGATGCCCTCTACACTTTTTCCTCCTCCTCACCGGAGCGCATGTACCTCACAAGGAAAAGCGTCGTAAGGAACTGTTCTGACATTTTAGACATTTGACTCTTCGGATTCTCGTTTATGTTGCCCTTAAGGTTGGAGTGTATGCAGACTTTTTTTTTAATCAAGAAAAATGTCTATTGTAGATGAATTTTGATTTTCAGCTCACATTTTGAAATTGAGGACAGTCGTTTCATGTTAAACTTGATGGTAAGATTATTGCAGAGATGATTAATTTCTTTAAAATATGTGCAGATGTGCACATGCTCCATGTTTTGGTTCAACAATTTAAACTTGCATATCTAAATTTCTCTAAATGTAGCAGAAAAGAGCTGTGCTGGTTTTCAAAAGACAAGAAAAATAAATAAATTTTATACACATATTTTATGGACAGTTTCTTGCACAGTTGTTCCTGCTGGTTAGGAATATGTGTAGCTGGAACATTTTTTTTCATACATTTTTAAATCTGGACAGTTGTTATGAAGCATCAAATGGTAACAATGCAGTGTTTTTACAACTGGAAGGACTGAGGAGCACCACAACAACTCAAATTATACCTAAACCATGAAGGAGACTTAATGGATGCAGAGCAGGACCAAAGAGAGAAGGAAGAAATTCAAATCATCTCAAATCATGAGGCCAGCACAATATCCCAGACCCCAAAGTCTTCCTGCCCAGCTGACTGCAGAAATACACCGCTTAGTAAGAAACAACCAATCACACCTAGAAGGAGGAGTCTACACTGTACTTGCTGTTCACACTCCTTGCTCTCTGCTACGCTACATCTGGTCCACCACAATGGAGTTTGTCATGAATGCTAAGGCTAGTTGGCACAGCCACCTTTGACTGCAGATAAACAATTTTATTGGAAAATTACTTGTTTCTCCACCATTAACTCATTGATTAGTACGTACACATGCATGATTGACAGCGCTCAGGCCCTAATCCTGGCTCTGATTGGTTGCTTTGATCAGGAGCCCTGTGTTTCTTCAGACAGCAACATGGTGACTATTTTAGCCATCGTGGGAAAAGCATTTTTGTAATTTTAAATTTAAAGTTGCAATTTGATTATTTTTTTCTGTAAGAGATTATGCTGTAGCAATTAAAGATTAATTTATTGAAAAGCTTTTTGATACATCTTTACCAGGGCTGCCAATAATAGAAAAGGTTTATGTTCTGAAGTGAAACTGCTAGCTTAGAAAATGTGGACACAAAAGATAATCCTTCGCTTAACATCTTGAAAGGTGGGGGGCTTTATGAAGATCAATGCAATAAAAGCTTGTTTTTCTTTTTCGTTTTGTGCCCGCCCCTCGCAGCCCGACACACCAGCCCTTCCAGTAAACGCTCTCCCAGCCTCGGCCCGCGCCTGCATTGCAGAGGCTGTCCAGACGCCGATTGATTTGTAGCCATTGAGGGAAAACTGATTCGTTACCGAGAGAACGGACGTCAGCAATCGACCTCAGACTTTTAAGTGAGCAGTAAGACTTCTGAAGAAAGAGGCAGAGACAGCAAGAGAGGGCAAGACACAAGGTGAGGCATTTACAAAATGGAATACCTTCTCTTTGTAATTTTCTATGCAGCATAAAAAGGCAGCTTGTGCATCATGTCTGTTATTACCGCTCCTTTCCTTGTGGCATTTGAGAAACGACTCTGCAAAAAAGAAGACCCCCCGAGAATTTTAAGTAGCTGGGAGTAATACACGACCATCATGTTTTTTGGGGTTTGCATAATTTTTCTATCAAAGCTCAAGTTCCTGTGTTGCATTGTAAACAAGAACAAGGATAAAGCAAACCGATTGTGAGGGCTTCTGTTCAGCCGCTGGAGCCGTGTAAAGCTACCGAATGCAATCAGCGGTAAAAGCTTTATTTTCAAGGTAATGAACCCTCCTCAGGGTATGTGTGATTTATGCTCCCTATTCAAACCACTCTGAATCACCCAGAACCGCCTCTGATTCATTTATGACCTTAGAATACCTATCTGCTCAACCTCCTACAAACAGAACAAAGATATCCTTTTGCTGCAACAGAAGCCAGCTCATATATTTTTGTTTTCTGTCAAATATGATCTCATTAGTTGATGAAATTGAGCTCTAAACGGATTGAAAGGCGTACTTCTCTCAAGCGTAGTTTAATTCATCTCCTGACTAAAGAAGTGTAAAAGCTCAAGGTATTTTACAATATATATATTTACAAAGCATACCTCTCTTTCCTTTGTTTTCTATTTATTCCACATTAAACAATAAAACCCGATTAGAGATGACTCAACTAATGGTATTTAATTGGAAATATACCATGACTTGCACCCTTTATTTGGTTGATATTTGCTTACATTATTTTCACAAATTCTTATACATTTTGAGTTGCACAAAATAGTGAATATTTGTAAAATGGAAAGAAAATGTTTTTCAAAAATATTCAAAATTTACTTTTGTGTTAATGTCTTTGACTCCTAAATGAAATTCATTGCAACCAATTTTCTACTATTTATCCTTTTTCTTCCACTACTTTTTGTAACTCAATTTAAAATACTTTTTTTTACTTTTAAAATACAATTTTCTGATGAATATGACAACATAAATGATAACAGGTTCAGATTGCTGATGAGCTCTGAGAATCAGAAATATTAGTTCTGAGGGAAACTGTAAACCTGAAAAAAAAAATACAGCACAAAAAGTCATCAATGTTACAAGTAAGAGATGAAAAAAATATTATATTAAGAAGTAAACAGAAAAGTGAAAAACATAAATCAATTAAAATACATAGAGGACAGAAACCTTAAAATTGAGGAAGCAACTGAATATGGAAGACCAAGAGTGAAAAATTTTAAAAATGGCATGAATACTTTTGCAGCAGTAGGGATGTTTTCAGAAAACTCATTCAGACAAACCGACCCTGTTGGTTTGTATCAGATGAGCATAAAAAGGTGATGACAGTTCGCTGGATGTTTAAACGGAGCTTATTAATCATTGGCATCATAACAATGAAACAAAATCACACAAACATGCATGTTCTTTAAGAAAATCTTAAAGAACAGGAGCATTGTGCCAAACTAACAAAATGTTAGAACTCTACCACTTCATGGACTAAACTGTTAAAGGGATTTCAGAATGTATGTAATGTGGAGATATTACACTTTTCTAAAATTAAAAATAACTCATTTTATCTTTTAACAGTGTGCAATATCTAAACTGCTATTTTAATTAAATCTGACTCATCTAGAAGAAAGTAATATGTCCAGTTTCACACCAAAATTTTATTGTTGGAAAAAAAACCTGGTTGCTTTTCATCAACACTAACATGCAGTGTGTGATTTTCTGATCACCTGTAGAAGTTGAGTTGTGAAGAACAACATAACATAAAGCTACTATAAACACAAGATTGATCAAAAAAGACATTTTTGTACTTGTCTTTTAGGTGGGCAGAGACAGAAAATGTGCCACTTTCAATAGCTTGCATCACCAACCATAGAGCTGTGAACTGTCAGTGGAGTCCTTGATGAAAACTGATGTTCATATCAGGTGTCTGGAGAGCGATCGCTCCGTTTGAAAGCAAGAAACAGCCGGAAGTTGGTCAGACATGGAGACAGCATATGTGTGCTGTGATGTATATCAACCAAAGCATCGAAAGCCTTTAGATATTGCAACATCAATATTCCTGCAGGACTCAGGTGTCTGCAGCGAAAGGGGGGGAGGTGAAAATAGAAGGGACTGGTTGTCAAAGTCCTGCCAGCATTGGGATTTCTACTCTGAAATGACATTACAGATGAAAACTATTATATTAACGTAAGGTGATCGTTTCGAAAATCATTTGATAATATTCAAATGGTTTGAAACATCAACAAAATCCCAGTCAGATGTTACTGTTTTTTAAAGAGTTTCAGGAGGGCTGGATTAAACCTGTAAAGTGGCCTCTGGATGCTCATCCTGGATAAAACCCTAAGGTGTCACATATGAAATTGAATATAGTTAAAGCAAAGGTAAAATGTAATTTTCTTTTTCTCAATTATGATCATTCTCTAATCTGCTGGTGGTTATTTTAGAGCTGAAGCAATGCTAACATGCACTGCTTTTGCAGGGTATTGTACTTTTTTCCATGTTATTGTTTTGGATATTTTTAGTTTTGTTGCACATAAAACAATAAAAATGTGCTGTTATTAGGACCAGTGGGCTTTTTTGCCCATAAAAATGTGTTGATCTCAACCAGTGGACTTTTTATTTTTATGTTTGTTTTCCTCCTTGAAGGTGAAACTGTGCTCCAGGCAAACAAAACCACAAGTTTTACTTTCAGCAATGTTCTCCTTTTTATTATTTGTTCACTAATATTCACTAACAAACGTCTCAGGTCTCCAAAGAACAGAATGATTTAGAGTAAGGTTCAACATTTTTAGATTGGATGACCTTTAAAGGGAATTATTTTTAGGAACATCAAAGTAAAAGTAACTGAAAGCAGCACAAACTTCAGACTTTCTAAAATTTGTCAAATTTTACTTCCAGTTTATTATAGTGTGCTACTTTGTGTTGGTTTATCACAAAAAGTCCCAATATAATATTGCAATATTGATGCAGACTCGGAGCGAATTTTGTAGCTCTAATGTCACAAATGGAAGAAAAGTTCCAGTTGTCTGAATACTTTAATCAGGCTCTCTGTCTCCTTTCCATCTGTAGGGCTCCAGCAGTCTGCTCTCAGAATGATAAAACATTTAAAAAGCGTAATTATTCATCCCTCTATCATTTCCAAATGTCTCTGTTAAAATTAGATTCTTCCAGACTGCGGACGCTTCATGTTTTACCTCAGGAGGGCGGATGCTGTCAAAGCAATGAGACATGAGCAGAGAAATATTCAATCCAAGGTTTTAGATGACTGCTAGTCAGCCCTAAATGGTGAAAAATAAAACATGACTTTGCAGGCTTGGAGCGATTAAAGAATTTAAGCAATTTTTTTTTTTCTGGTGTGCTCCTTTTACGTGAGATGAAAGCTTATTTACAATAATATTTAACTTTACACATGAAGTATCCATTTAATACTCTGTTGATTGTTATAAATTGCAATGTGTGAGTTTGTCTCCAAGTTTACATGGTGAAAAGTCTAACAGGGTTCTTACAGTGATGTCAGAATCCAAGTAAAGTGAAAGTTGACGTTATATTGTAAGACAGGGCCGATATAGGAATGCAAACCCGGGTTTATCCAATCACTGGCCGCAGCTTTTCCAGTCAAGTTCCTGAGTAAACACCAGCAAACTCTTTCAGCCTCTGTTTGTGTTCCTTCCTCAGGCATTATATGCGTCAAACCTGCTGAAAAAGTGTGAAGAATGTTATTTGTGGCTGTGGGCAGCTCCAGGTTTGACACTAACTCGAAGACATTGCAGAGCGGCGCTCAGACATCAGCTGCAGCTATGTCAGCGGGAAACGGGAAAGAAAAATGGAAAAGCAGCGAGAGTCAGTCGCCAATTACAGGATTCTGACTCACAGCTGAGCCATTAATCAAAACTTTGAGCTCTGTCAGAGCTCAACATCAGAGCCCAAAGCAACAGGCCTCAGTACAGATAGATGGATCCTCCACAAAAATGAAAAGGTAGATATTTTGTGGAAAGGTAGAGAGATATATGGACAGACTGAGAGTAATGCAGCTGATGAGCAGCCATGACAGATTTGAGAAACTGGCCTCTTCCTCCTAATTAATGTCAAATATCCAGCTTGGCTCCATCTGCGGCCGCCAGCAGCCACTGTGCAAGCTTCAAAATTTCCAGCCACCGTCAAAATCCTGGTGACAAATCCTTCATCAACTGCACTCCCTTCCAACTGCAGTATGCTTTTCACTCCGTTGCTTATTGTTTATACTCGATTAGTACAGTGAAACCTCTCATATTCCAATGAGCATACACTTATACATTTCACACTCTGCGTGGCGTGACATTAAATGTTTGACTCAGAGCTTTCTGTAGCTGTGTTTCCATTTACAACATAATAGCATACAATTGACAAAAATATTTTTGCACAAGGATGAGATTGTTTTCTTGGTGCATCAAAATATTTATATTTTGTAACACTTTTTTCATAGCACACAAGTCATAATCAACAACTGGATGTTGTTACTGTCTGGAAAAGACAAAGAAGACAACAGAAAGTGGTGAGTGGATGATGGTGTGGCATGTTTTAATTACTTATTGTGTAAACAAAGTTATTCACATGTTTTTAAAATTGCGAATCTTATTTAATAGAAGCACCACAATTACAAAATTGTGCTTTTTGTCAGAATATTAATGTTTTACACTCATTTGTGACAGAAACTTGTGGTTTATCTGAGAAGTTTTAAACCAGCAACATTTTTAAAAGCAGTATAACAGTGACAAAACATTTAACGTTATCTTTCATCATCCTCCTGATTAAAATCTTTGTTTCGTCTCAGAAAGGCACGTTGCGTTACATCCACCAACATCTAAGGTTGAAGTGCCAGAGTTCATGGAATGATGAATTAATCAGCTATTCTGAGAACAGCCTTCTTTACTACTTTATAAATTACCTCTGATGGAAGATTAAAGCCTTTTTTATCACTCTGCAGATCCAGGAGCTCCACTAACCTCCCTTTCCACAGTAAAAACCTGAACACGCAGCCCTGACCCACTAGAATTCAGAAACTGTTGGGGAATACATGAGAATGTTAATCATGTAACTGTGGAGAGTCTGGGATAATTAAGCATGTGGTAAGGTGGAGAGCTCCGTCCGAATTATTTAAGATTCAGGATGTCCTTCTTCTCCTTTATCTCCTTTTCTTTCTGCATTCGTGTTCTCCCTCTCATGGAAACACTGGCTGCTTTTACACACTCAGATAACTGCGCAGCTTATTCATTAATTAAAGCAACTGCATTACATTTTCTGCTACAATTTGCAACTGAAACATCACGGTCACAAGAGAAGAGCGTGCTGGTGTTGGAAATGTAAACCTCTCCTGCATGTCTATTAGGTTTTTGAGACACAACAGTGGTTAGAAATTGCAAATAATTCAGAACCTTTGTTGTTTCACATTTGATCTGAGGTTGTTTGTCTCTGTATTGGCCTGTGATGGACTGACAATCTGTTCACTGTGTACTCTAACTCATAGCTAATGACAGCCAGAGATAGGCACCAGCTCCCCATGACCCTGGGTGGACAAGCAGGTTCAAAAATGTATTGATGTATGCTATTTTCTTTTATTCTAAAATTTTCATTACTGTTCAGTCATTTGTTGTTATAAAACGAATAAGGACGGAGTTCACTATTCATTCGGTAAGCTTCACCTCATTCAGACTTCATGTAACACACCTTACAGAAAACCAATGTAAACCAAGTATTAAGCTTACACACATAACATGCCTGTTTAATCAGGCAGCGGACACTCAAATAGGCCCCTCATTGTTTTCTGTGACCAAACGGGAGAAATACGATCAACTTCATGGCTGCACTTCACACTTCTTAACGAATGGGCCAGAAACTGGACTTAACTGCAGCTTCACCATAACACTTGATATTAGTCCTTTAAAAACTTACGTCCAATGTGAAGGAGGCGATGAGTTGGAAAAAACTGGCGGTAAGCAACCTGTTTACTTGCATGTGTCACACTGAAAGTTGTCCGTATTGAACATTACTTCTGCTCCAGTGAGTTCTGAACCAAATGCGTTTACTTAAGGAAGATAACAAAATAATTTAAAATCATATTATTTATGTTTTTGCTGTCAGGCCGATACAAAATAAGGTAGAAACTGGTAGGGTTAACGCTGACCACGAGGTGGTGGAGAAGTGCAACATAATCCTTGGTGTGCCTATCTATTAAATATGCATCAACTGACCTTGGTGGGATACATTCACCACTTTGGTTGCAATTGGAAAGGAAATGCTTTGAGGTGAATTCATGACAATACAAGGGGCTAATCCATCACACATGACAGCAGAGGAAAAAATGTGATTGGTCCTTCTTGGGCCTGTTATCGTCTTGGATAATAGAAAACGAGTCAAAAGAGATGGATTTAAAATGTATTTTGTTGCAACAAAAGTCAGATGACCATTTCCATAAAACCAAACCACAACAGTTAATATTGGCATTAAATTACACTGTGCAAGTTTATTTAGATATAATTTCTTTGCTGTCTACAAAAATGAGACTTTAACACTGAAAATGAGATACAGTCCTGTGATCATTATCTGAACTCCCTCTCAGATAAATTGCTCACTGTTGAATGTTTTTCTGTCATAATGTTTGAATCCAGCTGTGCTGCTTTAATGAGCCGCTTTTATTGCCCCTTGAAAAAAGACTGGGAGAACTGAATATCTCAAAGGTTATTAAGCATTAATCCATTTGTTCTTAGGTAATCTCTGTGAAATTGAATTTTTTTGAAAACCTACAAATATTGTTGCTAAGATAACAAATGTTTTTAGCCTGAGGTAGAAACATCTCACATGCCAGATAGCTTGTATTTGCTGTTACATCTTTGTTTGCTTTATTAAATGTGATATGTATATATAAACATATTTTTGTAGAAGTGTGAAGTAATTTCAAGCTGCATATCAGATGTTGCACACAGTTACTGACTGGAATAGTGACATCTGGTTGGCAGCAGACATTAGCTGGTGTTGGGGCTGCATTGATTTAATGAGTCTTTATTGGTCCCTAAGGGCAAAGCAGGTTTGCTAAAGCAGCAACAAGATGTGTTCAATAAAAAATATAAAAATAGTGCAGAGAAATGCGACATATGACAGACAAAAACCTATACCAGAACAATCCTTCTTCAGGTTCCATTGGGTTTCAGCTGCTTGCTGCAAAAGATCAGCGTTGGTTTGCTGAAATGGCCAGTGGAATCACTTAAACTTTGAACTTCTGCTTGAGACTATGGATAACTTAGTTTCATGGGTTCTGGGATTGCTCAGACTTCTCTCAAATATAATTTTTCTGTGTGGATAACTGACTGAAATGGGCTGCTGCTTACTGGGAAAAATCGAATAGTTGTCTTCCCCAGGTAATACTAACATTGCTCAGAAAGGCCTAAAGGCTGATAATAAACCTGGAGAAACATAAATTGGGATTTTCTTTGCAACTAGAAACAAATCAGGCCATAAACTTTGGGAAAATGGTTGCAGATTTTTCCTGAAAATACAAGGCTTTCTTATGAGACATTGTTCTATCTGTTAATGCCATAAAATCTTTTACACCCACTCTTTGGTCTCTTGTCTTTAACAGCTGAACTGCAACCAAAAGTGATGATGTTTTTGAACATGTGATGCACCAAACAAATCCTGCAAGCTAAGCAGAAATCCTAGATACTGAAGGGAAATACTGCAAAGGAAAAAACATTTTTTTTCTGTTTCCAGTGTGAGTGATGGATTTAATTAAAGTATCAACACTTACCCTGGTAAATTCATTATCTTCTTCTCTGCTTTTATGGCCCTGTTGTTGCAGACTCATTTTCATTTCCTCCACCAAAGGAAAAATTCAGAACAATTCAGCAGGGAGACGTGTTTCTGTTTTAAATGTGATGTCTGCATCTTCAGTAGCCAGCTGATGGACATTTCTTAAATCTTTTATTCACACTCAGGGCTGAAAAGTTGTGTCAGACTGAGATAGATAGTCAGCATTAATTACATATCTTTCATGTCTATTTGCCCCGTTAAGATGCCAAATTTCACATCAAAAAGCAAAGCCTCATCAGACTTAACTGTCCTCATTGCATTTCTGCACTTACCTAATATACATCTGAAACTGAAAAGTTGTTTTTTGAAATTCTAGCTCAGCATAAGGTCATTTATCCTGATAAAACACATTGAGTTCTGGATTATTGATGTAGATTTCGTCATAATGGCAACAGCAATCCTAAGTACTCTTAATTAATTAGTTAAACTTCATGAGCCCTCAAAAATGACTAATCAATAAATTATTCTTTAACCTTGAAATCTTTATACAATGTCAAAAATGCAGGTTTAGATATTACAATGTCAAAAATCTGTAATCAAAAAGTGAATCTCTGTCTGAAAAGTCCTTTTCTGCACTCCTGAGAGTTTTCACATCAGCTGTTTGAATCAAACTCCTTTCCTCAAGGGCTGCTGTCCCAAGTCCAGCACTTAATCAAATACTGTAACTGAATTACCTCCTCATACACTCAATACTGCATCACACCTGCAGTAGATAACTCCCTTAATGGCCTCAATTTGGACATGAGGGCCAAGACTGAAATGAGCGTTTCACGTCTTTGAACAATTTTGGAAAATCTTCACTTTGATTCCTTTATGAGAAAATTTTTTTTTCAGCTATTACACCTTGATTAATTTCTTTGGTGTGACTCTCACTAGCTTTTTTCTACATTGTTCAGTCACAATTTCTGATTGTTTATCAAAACTGATGACATTAGGAGGTTTATCTATGGTACATAACCTACTTCAAATAAAACCAGAACCATCCATCTGAGATGCTGTAGTTAAAAACCTACATTTACATTCACTTTGAAATACAAGGAGATTTTAAATAAAAATCTACTGGCCTCTTATTGAAAACTGAATATGGCTTGTGTTTGTTTTTTTCAGCGGGATAATGATCCAAAAATATTAAACTGAGCCAGAAGAGAAAAAGATAAAGTTGGAGAGGGCCAGGACTCTGATGAGGAGAGAGTAGTCAGAGAGGAAAGGTACGTTTCTCTGTATGGTCCGGCTTTGGAAAATGTTTTATGGGGAAACTAAGTGCAACCCTGTTGGCAGGAATGGGGCGTATAGGGATGCCAGAAGGTGAGTCACAGCTGATTTAGTTAAATTAACTCAAATCAAGGATTAAGATTTCAAACTCAGGATGTTTTTCCAGACACCGTTTCGAAAACCTTCTTACCATACAGACAAAACTTCATGCACTTTATGTTGATTTATCTCGTCACCATCAACTCCTATTGGTTAATTATGGCACTTTGTAAAAATACTTCAGTCTGAGCATCTTTAATGCTTTCACTGCACCAAGTGAAGCTCACTCCTGGACTTCAGAACAGCAAACAAAGAAAATTACTAATATCTTCACTGCTATATTCCTGCTGTGCAACACTCAGGAGTGAATTAACCGTAATAGTCCACCAGAGCTCCTTCATGTAAAAAGGCCTCCCCACAGTGTCCAATGAAAATCAATTTACCCACAGCTTGATGAATTCTCAAAGGTCTCTGCAGAGAGCTGGACGCAGCACATTTATCTCCCACTGAGGCGCAATATGAAAGCCAATAACTTATTCCCCCCTGCATGAATTAGTAAACATTGTATTCTATACAGGGGACTCTGACTGCTGTGTTGTGAAGCTGCAACATTTGATGGTTGCAGAGAGGTTCTGGATTTAACCTGTGATCCTGAATAAACAAATCAAGGAAGAAAAAAAGATTTTTAACTGAGTGAATCCTAGGTTCATTAAAAAAAATCCATCTTGACTAGTCAGGAAAGTTATTTTACTCGCTGTGCAAAACAAATCTGTGACTAAATCACATCATACCTAAAGCATTCATTCATGTCAACTAAATCCATCATCCCGAAAAACGGCACATTTTCATCATGTTTTCCAGCCTTTGAAGAATGTTTTGAATTGGAGTTTTTACCTGGAAGTAATTTGTTCCTCCTTATCTGCACACACTTTTGCAACATAAAGTTAATGAGTAAAAAGTTTGGAATATTGGCAATCCTTTCAAAAACATTTTCTGCATTCAACATCCAGCAGTGAGATGTCATATGTGATTTTTGTGGGACCCAGTTTACACGACTTTTCTGTGAAGCAAAAGTCTGTCTTTAAAAAGATATGTAGAACTGCAATGGGGGCCAGTCTGGGGGCCACAGCAATCCAAAACCTTTTGTGTCTGTTCCCCTGCTGATGCTTCTTATCATATTTCATTATAATAAATGGCCTGAAGGCGGACCAGCTCCAACCTAATGTCCTGTTGGATGGAAATGTTAGGACCTTTTTATAAGAACTAGGTCATCACATATGAGGGAATTTAATTTTTAAGGTAATTGGAATAAATTGTGTGTAAAGATGCACATTTACCAACTTTTTATTCTAGTTTATGCTAGGTGACTTATTCAAAACACTACTTTTACTTGTTGGTCTCATTGCAAATTAAATAATCTTCTAATCATTGTTGGTTAACTGATAATGCTTTAGCTCACTAAAATGATTAAAAAAATCCTTTTCTGTGATTAAATAATAAAATATCTGATTTTCTTCAATGTGTTAAAATAAGAAATACTCACAAAAATATGACAGATTAAACTAAACATTTACTGTTGCTATTCTTTCCAAGTAGAGCCTTTTTTCTTTTATGTGTAATCAATTTTTACAAAAAGAAAACTTAAAGACTTCACATTTAATAGTTGTTTCAAGTAACAGTTTTTTCAGACAATCACTCAATGTTCTGTTTCTAATTGATTCATTTTTTAAATGAGGATTTTATAATAAGAGAGGCACTTCTGAGTTTCAAACTTTTAGTTTCACATTGCCTGAAGGGTCTTTGTTTAAATTAGACCACAATATTTAAATGTTTTTAATTTCAAAGTGTAATTACTAACTGAAAAATATTGAGCAGAGTCTACTCACTAATAAAGTTGGCTTGTTTTTTCTGTTTCGAGTTATTTTTCTTTTTGATAAACACAGCCTAGTCTGTTGGCATTTGTTCAATTCAATTCAAAAATACTTCATTTACTGCAAAGGGAAATTAAATGTTACTGCCATCAAAATATTTTCAAGGAGCAGTGGATGGTGAAGCTTCTGGTAGGAAGGATCTCCAGTAGAAGTCAGTGTTGAAATAAATCTGAAAAGGCCTCTGACTGAAGACTGCTGCTCCGTGATCATGACAACATGCATTTTTGTGAAGCCATCAGAATTGCCTGAGTGCCAAGGAGAAACCTGACAGATTGACTTCTCCTGTTTTCATGCTAACAGCTCAGTTTCTGGGCACCAGAGACAAAATTTGCCATTTTAAAATCTATTTTAGATACACTTTAAAATGTTGTTAGTTAACAACTCTGCCGCACAGCAGAACAAAAATGGTGTAAAACTCAACTTTACGTTCATACTGACATCTATAAAGAAAGACTACCTAATTATCACTCAACACTAAAACATGCAAGGGAGGCTTTCTTTGCAGAGGTCATAAACAAAAACATTAATAATGCTCGAACTTTATTTACAACAGTTGACAGGCTCACAAACCCTCCTATGACGTTACCACCTGAACTCCAATCTAATGCTGTCTGGAACAAATTTTCCAGCTTCTTTTCAGAAAAAATTTAAAAATACAATACACCACAATACATCAAAGATCTGCTGTTGTTGTATCAACCTTCCCGACCTCTCAGGTCTTCTGGTTCTGGTCTGCTCTGCATCCCCAGAACCAGAACCAAGAGAGGAGAAGCAGCTTTCAGCATCTATGGACCAAAAATTTGGAACAAACTTCCAGAAAACTGTAAAACAGCGGAAACCCTGACTTCTTTTAAATAAACTAAAAACACACCTGTTTAGAATTGTTTTTGAAATGTAATATGTAACAATGTATTGTCTATTATATGTTGCATGACTTTGTGTTTTTGTGTTTATGATGTAAAGCACTTTGAAATGCCTTGCTGCTGAAATGTGCTATACAAATAAAATTTGATGTGATTTTTTTATTTAATAAATCACTGAACAGCTTAGCACCACAATACATTAAAGATTTGTTGTTGTATCAACCTCCCAGACCACTCCGGTTTCCTGGTTCTGGTCTGGCAGAACCAAACATGGAGAAGCAGCAATCAGCTTATGCGCCATAAACTTCCAGAAAAATGCAAAACTATTGAAACACTGAGTTTTTACAAATCAAAACAAAAAAAGTGCTCCTGTTATTATCAATCAATAAAATTTTACTTGTACATTTCAGCAACAAAGCAGTTTGAAGTGCTTCACATCATAAAAACACAAAAATCAACATTTGAAACATTACATTTAACTAAATGTAATATTTGTTACTGTTTTTCTCAATTGCTGACTGGTATTTTTTATGACTTTGTATTTTTGTGTTTTTATGATGTAAAGCATCGTAAACTGCATTGTTGCAGTTTGCAAATAAACTTCACTGACTGAAATTTTATGACAGCACTAGATGCATAAAATATATTTTCTCTGAACTTTTAGCAACAGTTTAAAAACCTTTTCAGAGTCTGTTGGATGACGTGGCACGAGCTAATGTTGGAACATCGTTCCTCCAAGGTGAGGTGTAAAGGAGAGAATCATTTACATGTCAGAAGTAAATCCAGACTGCAGAGAGAAAGCGACTCTCCTCTCTGCAACCCGACAGACCCTGTGGGTGAGTGTCGTCTGGACCTCAACTCTGTAATGCACACTTATATTGTCAGGACGTCAGCATGGGCAGCGTAATGACCACACTCATTAATGACACCATCAGTGTTGCAGATTCTTCATCAGCATTAGTTCCTGGCCTGAGGCAGTCAGCTTCCTGTTTCCTTCCAAATATTTTGTTATTCTCCGCACACTTTCCATCCCAGCAACAAGGCTCAGGCGGCCAGGTTTGGCATTATGGCCACGTACTGCAGCTGAAAGGAGAGAGCATAAACATCAGCTCCATATGATTGATGAGCAGAATCAAGCAGCTGTTGCTATGTCACCATATCATAGCAGCACATCAGTGGGAGGGGAGAGCATCCAGGCTGACCAATGACTAAGAGAGAAAACTGCAAGACAAATAAAATTGCAAATGCACTTGTGAAAAAAACAGTCCCAGGACATCAGTTCTGCAGAGGACGCGAGGACAATGCCCTCATAAAATACACAGTAAAAGACTAAGAATGAAAAGGGAACGGCAAAGAGAGCGAAAGGAAGCAGCTGGAGGAGGATTTGGGAGGCAACTGTTTTGGCTGCTTAGAGTTCACACTAATTAGAAAGGCTGGAAATGAATAAAGCAAGTTAGGGGGCTGGCATAAGTTCAGATGATCAGTCCACACACACAGCTCTGCTCCAAGACACTTGGAAGGTACGAGAATGATACGAATAAAGACATTTAATTTTCCTTTGGGAAGAATTAAGTATTTTGGAACTGAATTGAATTTGAATCTCTGTGTGAATCTAGAAGGCTGCACAGAACTGGACAGGCATCAAAACTAAAGCTGTTCAAAAACATTAAAACACCTGAAGTCGACATGTGGCTAAAATGATGATAAGCCATTTGTTTTTTTGGTCAATTTCTGCTGTTGACCAGAAAAACAACAGCAGGGTATGTGGGTATAAAACAAGACTCCATTGTTTTATACCCACAAATGTGGCATTTGACATAATATCAAGATTAATGGCTTTTTCAAAGGTAAGGAAAACATAGTTTTGCCTCTAACACATTTAAACAAAGACATGATTTTGGAGATTCATAAAACTTGAGGGAAAATATTCTATAGACTGACAAAAACTTTTTGTCTATGGTCATTGTATTACATCTGGTCTAAAATATCCACAGCATTTCAGAATATAACTACAATCAAACATAGTGGGTTACTGTGGTCATCTGGCATTGCTTTGCTGGTTCAAGACTCGGATGTCTTATAATATTTGAAGGAACTGTGAATTGTGGTTTAGTTGGAAATCCTGTAGGAGAATTTATAGCAATCATTTTGTGATTTAAGATTAAGACAACTTAGTTTATGCAGGATAAAAATAATCAGCACATGGCAAAGTGAAATGTGGAGGTTTTGGAATGAAAACATTTTCAGTTGTTTCAAAGCTGCATCTCACCAGTGAATCTTGTTTTGTGTGACTTATAACTGCATGGGAGTCAACATTGGTACTACAAAAGCAAAAATATGGCCATGCAGAGCAAACAAAATGTAAACTTTTCCTATTTGTTGCTCGCTGCCTCCAGGCAGATGTTGGTAGAGGAAAGTAAAAGAGTGGTTGTCCACAAACTAGCTCCTGAATGACTTTGTGCTGTGTTGCTGTGTGCACATTGTTCACATGTTTAAAAACTTAATAGCAGTGGAGCTAATGGTCATATTGATTGCATTTCAATTGCGGAGCCAGAAGCCTTACAAATGAGACATTATTAGCAGATCTATTTATCATCCAGGAGGCGTACACCGTCAGGGTGGAGATGTCTGAACAACAGATCACACTGGCTTAATTCAATAAAAATCAATTGCAGATGCGGTGGAGGTCTGTTCATGAACACACAAGAGATTTGGTTTTATGAATTCCCATCTGGTGCTTCTAGAGCTATAATTAAGTTGAGGTCACATAACAGCCCTTTTAGAGTTTTTCAGCAAAAATGAAAGTGCCTGAAATAAGATTCTCCTCAGTAACAAACATAGACACAAATACAAAGCCTACCTTACAGTTTGGATTTTGCTTTGCAATTTCAAAGGAACAAACAACAACATTATACAGGAAGCTGGACCATTCCCACAGCAGTGTGGGAAGACTTCTGAAGATTTATGATTTTAATTATTATTTCAGTTACTTTTTAAAACTCTTTTTTTTGTATCTAGTGATTATTTGCAGCATTAGACAGGTAATGAAGAGAGAGAGAGAAAAGAGGGAAGACATGCAGCATAGAAATCAAACCCTGGAAGGCTGAATCACTAAACTCCCCATATTTGAGGCATTCGCTCTCAGGATGCCCTGTTTAGTTCGCTTTATTCGAACTTTCGTCGAAGGTTTGGTTCATTTGCAGAGGTGTGAGTACATAATCAAATTACAATTCCAGGACCAAAAACAGCAAACTCCAGTCCGCCGACAGCTAGGTCTCGTTTTTGTAGAAGTAAACTCTGGTGCAGTTCAAATGCATATGTCAATGCCAAGCAGTCCTGAGAGCAGGAAGTGGACTGTAAGGCAGAGCATTCTGGGTAAATACTTCCAAAACAAATGCAAGAATCAAGTTTTTCAAATGCAGTGCAGTGTGAAATGAACTGCAGCAGCTGAAAAAGCAATTCGGCAATTTTGGTCCCCAGTCGAACCGAGTCTACCGAACTATCAGGTGTGAAAACACCCTAACTCTACAGTATGTGCTGCCCATGTGATGCCTATTTTAATTTAACTGAGAAGGTTGTTCAAATATGTGCTGGTTAGTTTTTCTAAGAAAAGGCGATTGTTAGCATGTTTCTTGCCAACTCAGGAGCTGGACAAAAGCAGATGTCATGCAGTAAACTCTTCTGCATGGTCCCCTAATATCTTATAAGACAAGCTGTCATTTGCTTAAGGACATTTCAGAAAACAGCTCGACTCTGTTTGAACAGCATTTTTAAGACAAGCTTTGAATCATCACAGTGCCCTTCGAGTACAGTTGTCTCAGTTAGCCAAGCACATATCTCTGCTGCTCATTGGTTTTCAACCAATAAGCTGGTTAACTTTAGGAGATGTTAGAGTTTTTACACATGAATATAACTTTAGTAGTTTACTACGCAGAAATAAATTTTTTACACATTTTGAGATTTATGCTTATTGTTTATTTTCTGAATCTGTCAACAAGAGACTAACCTTCCTCTTATATATACAGAGATCTGTGACACATGCATGACTCCTAACTGAGCATGTGAGACTCACGTCACACACTGACTCACTCAGTCATGACGAGAACCATATCATGATATTGCTGCAGAATATACAGATATGTCTTATACAACCTTCTGAATCATCCACTTCAATCTGTACTGGATAACCGATTCTCTAGTTAACTTCTTTTTTCATCTTTCACTTTTTTAAAATCATGTCATTGTTAATATTTTTCAAAAATTGTTTGAAATTGGTGTGTTGCAGTGGAAAAATGCTGAGTTCATGTCTTTGGTGTCTTTGGATGTAAGCAGTCTTCTGCATTGTGTGAACCTGAGATGAATGAGCAGGAGGTCAAAATCAGACACATTCTCTCCTTTATCCTGCCCATCTCTGGCAGCTACATGCATTTCTTGGAAACACACATTGACCCCCTTTGCACACTGTAGGTCTGATCAATGTTGTGATTACAAGCTAAAGACATGAAGGCAGACGATGAGTCAAGCACATATGGGCTGGATCAGTCACTGTGTTAGCTGCAGAGGGGAAGCGCTCAGCAATGACACCCATGGAGGAGCACTAGCTCCACCTGGGCAGAAAGATATACGCATTGATCTTTTTATAAAGAATTTAGGAGAAAATAGGATGAGATCTAATGAATTTAAGACTTCTTTTTAATAAAACAAACACAATTACTTGTTTAAATGACAACAAATGAAAGTCATACCATATACAGATGCAACGTGCAAACCTTTGGCACTGCAAAGCTTTTTCCTTCAGTTCTTCACTGCAACTCTTACTAATTTAGTCTTTTTCTGTTTGTCCTCTCACGACGTTGGTACTGTTGCAATTTGGGCCTTTTCAATGAGCATTGCATACACAGAAATTGATTCCCTGGTTATTGTATAAGTCCTTACACTCTGGCATGGAGTTAAATCACAGCTGTTTGCTCCAGAGCAGCAAGCGCTTGCGTTCATAGAAGTGGTTACCCTTGCTGAAGATCAATCAAACACATTTCAGCAGCACCCAGCAGCTACTTCTACTGAAATCCTGCACGTAAGGGTGTTTTTTTTCCATTACAATGTCATGTGCAAGTCAACACGGCTCATCAGATATATATTTTTTAAATAATTTTCAAGTATGAGGGGTTAACTCTTTGTCTTTACTTTGAGGCTAAAATAAATATCTGCAGTGATAAGCAGATATATCGGTACTGAGTGGATAAAATTTGACCTCTTATCCTTTTTTTTCGTCATACTTTTCTAAATACCTGATTTGAATATTGGTCATTAAGCAATGCTGGGTTTGGGGTAACTTTGTCACTGTGTGATGAAAGCTATTACGCTGTAGCAAACCAAACACTCCCCTGGGTTGTGGACAGGTTGTAAATCACATGCAAAGACTCAGTTATCTAATTGGACCTTTGAGGATGCAAGTGGTTTCTGTAAGCATAAGCATTTAGAAAATCACCTGGATGTAAGAGAAATATAAAATATTGCATTTTGCTGACAGCAACAGTTTGAAAAACTTAGAAATTCTCAAGTGTTAATGCACCTTTTTTCTGTTCTGACAAAAATATTCAACAATGTCAAATTGTTACTTATACTGTCTGTGAATAGCTAAATGACACCACAGAGAGGATAATTCACAGCCTCTGTGTCACACAGCTACTACTGCAGCTTTAATTCTCATTCCTATAAGTCTCCTCATGTCTCATTCCTTCAGGACAATAAAGACATTAAATATATTTTAGTTTAAAACTGAAGTATGCAACTTCTACAATAATCAGTATTTTCCATGTTTATTGAAACTGCCATCATGCTATGACAGAATAATCTGGCTCAGATAATCTGAAAAAAATCAAACTTTCCCTTCCCCCCTCCTCCCAGTGCTGCCATTGAGGTCTGCAGAAATGCACAGGTCCCGGTCAAAAACAACCAATCACAGGCAGGAGGAAGGTCTTACCATTTTCAATCAACCTCCGTTATGCTTCTCAATGTGCTAATGGTGGGAAAAACAACTTACCATTATAGAAAACACCATCATGGCCCAATATGCTAACTAGGCTTAGTATTCATGGAAGGCCATCTGTGGTGAACCAGATAGAACTTTAGCAGAAAACAAATTGAAGGCGGTAAGCATGAGAGTGCTTGACAGGCATAAGGTTCTCCTCCCAGTTCTAGCAGAAAGCAGAGGAGTTAAACTTTTTCACAGATTCTCTGTTTTATCTTAAACCAATTGTGAGAAAAACAGTTTGAAAAAGACTGTAGAGGGATATTGTCATGTCATTCCATGAACAGAGGAATGTTGCTGTTTAGAGAATAATACATTTGTACCATTCAGTGTTCTTTTACCTTTTTCACAATGGATGAAGACCCCAATAATTCTGCAGCAGAATTATTTCAAAATGACAGCCTATCATGTTGGTGGGTTAAAGGTGGTGACAGCAGTGTCAAGAGCATCGATATGACCTTGGGCAAACCCCTGGTAGTATTGTCATGTCATGTGTAGAAAGTTATGCTTCATCATGGTGTCATCAGCAAATGTTGGCATGAATGTTACTTAAACTGCACAGGAGAACAGCTCATGGATGTAAGAAATAATTAGCAGGATATGTTTTGTGACATGTAGTTGACCAACCAACAAACCGTTATTATATTTTAACTCAGAACTGCTGAAACTCAGCATAGCAGAGCACATTTTAAAGATCTCTTCGAATAAAATCTTTCTAAAGGTCAACGGCAGGTTCTTACTGTGGAAGTCTTTGTGTTGCTCTGCAGCCATCCAGCTCGGCGCAGTGATGTGAGTGGACACGAGGCTGTGATTAATGGTGGTAGTAATGGTTTAGTCAGTGCTCCATATGAGCCTGGCTAACAGCTTGACTCAGTGCAGTGATTGAAGTCGACAGTGGTGTCACCTTAGCGACCTCTGACATAATGTTCCTACCTCTCTCTGCCATTCTCTTTCTTCGGTAAATACACATTTTGTGGCTTAAATTACTGCTGAGTCTTCTTTATTTCTTACTTTCTTTCATTTCCTTCAGAGTGGAAACAGTACGTTAAGGAGAAAGTCTGTGACATTTAGCTGAAATGTGTTTAATAAGCAAAATACAAAAGTGATGAACAAAGAAATAAAGTTCAGTAGTACTTTATCACAACTCCTTATTATGGTGCCGTTAGTTTGTAAACAAAAATATGTAAAATTCAGCAGAAAAGATTTAATTAAATTCAAGTAATTGAAAATGTATTTTTGACATTTATTTCTAAAAGGACAATGATTATGTCCAGGCAAGTGCAAAAGGACTCATGCATGAAGAATAAATAAGATGTACCGATTACACTATAATCATAATCATGTTACATATCGACTAAATTCTGATGCAGGTTATTATTTGTTGATTGGTCTCCACCATTTCCTTAAAACAAACTGTATAACATCTCCGACATGAGCAGCAAATCTGCAGTTTGTTGCTGTGCATAAAGTTTACAGATTTTTTTTTCTTTCTGTGAACTCAGATTCTTCCTTTCTGCCTTCAATAGCTTTCTTTCTTCCATACCTTCACGGTAGATTTGCACATTGACTAACATGTATTGCCTGGGTTTTCATTTCTTTTTTCCCAGAGACAGAGTCTTCTCTTTGATTGGATTCACTGATTGCTTTTAGCTCAGACACTCTTATTTTCTTTTCTTTCAGTTTGTTGTTTGTGAGCCAACTCGCTGCCTTCAGCTTCTCCCTGTGGACGTCTCCCATCCTTGTCCGCAACCTGATTTATTTGTTCTTTTTCTTTTTCCCTTCAAGGACACACGTCTTCTCTTGTCTTTGTAGTTTTTGATTTGCATTTGGATTCATGCCTTTTATTTATTTGGCGTGTTGTTAGTGCTGTGCTGAATAAATCAGAATGTGAATCTCTGTTGTTGCTCCTGCTGTTTGTTTGTAGCGCTGTGGTGCCGCTCCACTGCCTCCACTTCTATTGTCCGATTACTTTCAAGAGCAATATTTTATAAAGCATGTCATTGGTTTATGCAGTCGCCTGAATTGACCTGTGAAATGGAAAGCACTTGACCAAGGTGTTGTTTAAATGTTTAAGTTGCAGAATAAAATTGCCAGCTCATGTACACATCAGCTGAAATACAGATTCTGGCATCAGTTAATAGTCATGCAACTGTATGAGTGAATATTTGGCTCAAACATGTCATATATTGCCAGTTCTTGCTGACATGGAAGAATTGCATCTCTTTAATTATACAATGGTCTTGACAGCGCAGGAGTCTTTGTATGTTGCATGAGCAAAATGGTTAAAATAAAAACCATGTGAGATTGTGCACAATGCATGCTGCTGCAACAAGCCTTCAGATTAGATCGGACTAAAAACATCACCAGCCACATTATTAGTATCTAGGGTAAAAATGGGTTGAATGCCATGAAAGACAGACTATTCTTTCCTGAGCTATTTAACTACTCGCTGTATTCCTGCTGGCTGTTTCGGAGGCTCCACTTCTACTTTTCAAAGTGGTACAGTTGTATAATTGTGCATCTGTTTGCAGCCATGTGAATGTAAATGTTGAGTTGGGGGTTTGGCCAGCAGCAGCTTATTTGGATTTAAAGTGATAACTCTTTCTGAAAGGAGCTCAAAATAGGCAGAAATGAGCAGATTAAAATCTCATCACCTAAGAATAGTTTTGAGCAAAAAAATAAAATAAAATAATTAACATGTTTTTTATGGCCCACAGATCTGTCTTAAAACTATTCAAGAATAATAGGTCGCCTTTAAAGATAGAACAAGGAAGAACACATTGAACTGAAACATTCAAGATGACATTTTCCAGGCTTCTTTTGAATAAATGTAAGAGACATGCAGCTGATCTGTCTGAAAAGGAAAATTTTGACGGCGGTTAAGAAGATTGGGAAGGGATCTTCGGTACAGATGGAAGAGGGAACGGGGTGCCGTACGGCTGAATGCTCTGGAGCCCATTATGGATCAGCTGGCAGATGGAGGGGAGTGCTGATAAGAAGAGAAGTGGATGGTTCAGAGTGGAGTGAATGGCTGGGGTACTTTCAAGAAGTTTTTGAAAAGCAACGTTATTGAAAGCGTTTATTGAGGAAGAAAATGCAAACTTTAATGGGATACTGGGTTTGATGGGAGCAATGTGTTGGGTACCAGGACAATACAGGCAGCAGAAATATAAACCAATGAAAGATTGACAGGTTTGTGGGATAAATCAAAGAGATAGATTAGCAATGATCAATAATGCTCATTAAAACACTGCATGCATAATTTAAGATCAGCAATGTTTATAGAGATCTTGAATCTGTTACCTGCTTGAAACTGGTCCTGACCTCACCACTCCATAAATAATGCAATTTGAAACTGTTAACATCTATCGCCCAGGAAAAAATTCTGTTTGAAAAAAAAAAATCCAATCATATTTTGCATTTTTTTGGTGTCTGCTGTAAAACACACATCGTGTCTGTTGACATGAGGTTTTCACCATGGAAACAAGCAGCGAGTCGAGCGTTTGTGGTAAACAAGAGAAAGACGGGTCACGATGATTCTATCCTCGTGATTTTTTTTATTCTCCCCATGGCTCATCGGTTTCAGCCCATTACAGTCAGCAGAGAGTCAGCGAGAAGATGGGAGATAATATCTTCTGGGCTCCAGATGTGATTGACAGCGGTGGGTAACCGCTCCACAGCGAGTGGGCCTCCAGCTGGACACACTCTATTATTCAGACCTTCATACATTTTTAATTGTTTCTGAAAACATTGCTTTTGTTCAAAATAAAAAATATGTGTTTCAGAATTCTGATCTGGTCCCACCAGAAAAGAAAACAATTGACTCCTGCAATTCACAATTGTTTTACTTTTAGTATTAATTTTCTCTTGATTTGACTTCTTTACCCTGTAAGGTTTTTTTTTTTTTTTTTTACTTTTGTTGTCGGTAATTTTTGAAGGACACATAAACTGTTGCTTTTCTCTCTCATAAAAAAGTTTATTGTGGTTTGTTTTTATTTTTAAATGCCCTTTGGTATCAGCAGAATCATCATAAAACTAGACCTGAAACAGATCAAAGTCTATTCATGTGTAATATTTGCCCAGTCAAAGTCCAGACCTACCCCAATCTGAGAACCTGTGGCAAAACAGGTGAAAATTGATATTCATTGGCACTCTGAGCCCAGTCTGTCTGCACCACAAGTGTTTTGCAAAGGAAAGGCAAACAAAATTGAGTTTCCATGAGTGTAAAGTTGAGAAACATACCCAAAAAGTTTTTCAAATGGAAGTAATTCTAAAAATTATTCACTCAGTGGGCTGAGTGCAAACCAATCCAATTGCTTTTTATTTTCTTTAATAAAAAATATGACAACTTTGTATCTTCTTCTGTATATTTAAGAGTGACGAATAGTTATCACATCAAATCCCAATAAAATATCCAGACGTTTGTGGTGGTAGCGTCTTCAATGGGAAAGTTCAATCAGTGAAACTTCAGCAAAGCACTATAGTTTACTTTTTCTTGGGAGGCAGAAGGAAGATCAGTTTTGTTCATTTAAATTAAATTCATGAGAAGCCTGTTCTGTTATGCACAGAGGTTTAAGTCACACCCTGAATGCTCTGTTTGAACTGTGGATGTTTTTAACCATCTTTACAGCCAAAAGTGTGAGAAACACCATTCAGGGAGGCTGGATGTTTTTATAGTGCATGCACTGCTACACCACTTAATGTCAAAGCACGAGTTAGTAAATTGCTTCTCCAGATGTTTCATATCAGGATATTTCTCTGTTATAAGACTCTCATGATAAATGATTTATGTTCAAGCAGTTCTGCCTCAGAAAGCTCTTTTTACATTTTAGAGTGTGAATATTACATGTATTTAAAATTTAGCAAAACAGTAGTGTCTCTATTTGTCTGGTCTAGATTACACATCTTATAGCAGCTTCTGTCTGAAAAACAGAGATGCATCTGCAGGTAGGTGTTCATTAGATCTGAGTTTTTATGACAGATTTGGTTGTTTCTGCAGGAAGACGGATTCACAAGGTTTAGCTCTTGTCTCAAAACTATGAAACACACAACATGCTGAGCAACGCTATTCTTTTTTTCTGGTCTGCTGACATGCCGGATTGAATGATGGCTGAAAAAGAAAGTTTTAAAAGTTTAAGATGTTTCAATGTAAGAACTACACATTGCCACATTTCTAAGACTAGATAAACCAAAATGCAAAACAAATAATATTCTATGGTGCCAAATAGTGACAAACACTTAGATGCATTAAGAGTCAAGCTAACTCTACACTGATGAGCTTCACAATTTTCTGATCTCTAAGGTTTGAAGAGTTGATAATATTAGAAAGTACAAGAAGATGTAAGAACAGCATGGAAACATTTTTGCAGTAGTGTTGTCCTAGCAACTAGTTTACGGTCCCAACAAAATATGTTAATCCTAGAAATAGAGATAAATAATTACATGAAAATGTAAGTATTGGCAAATAAGGAAAGAAATATCTTAATAGAAGAAGAGAAAAATATTGTTTAAAAAATAGTAAGGAAGGAAATATTGTAAGGAAGTTAAGAAAATATGGAAATATGAAGCTAAATAACCGTTAACGAATGAGACTAAGAAACTAAATATAGACATAAAATGCTGAATTTGATTAATCTTCAACCATCTTACCTGTTAATTAAAATGATTTAATGGAGAAATGGTGTACAGCGTAAATGCCAACACCATGAAAATGCAGCTGCAAAAAAAGAAGAGAAACAATTATGCATGAAAAGTTGAACTCCTGTGGCCTTTTGTCAAATTGGATTCAGTTGAGTTCGGTTAGAACTAATTATTCTTTAAGCTTTTAATGCCACATAATGTTTTAAAACCTTTGGAAGAGAAACTGAAATAATTCAGACTCTTTTTTGTTCCACTGATGTTAAATATTCTGGAAACCATCAGGTCGAAGTATGATCCACACAAAGACGCCTCAGTGAGTCCAACCTCAGTGAGTCCAACCTCAGTGAGTCCAACCTCAGTGACAGCTTTGTATTAATGCTACAGTAACACATAGGTTTCATTAAATCTACCTGCATTCATTTCACACTCTGCTTTCACTTAGATAGCCTAAATACTCATTAAATGCAGCCATCTGTATCCAGAGTCTCCATGCTTTTTTAAAATATTAATTCTTGTTCTCTACACCACATGTTTGCCCTTGACTGCAGCCTTTTTTACAGACCCTGAATATAAATGGACGCCCAGGTTGGATACTGAGGCAGCACACACAGGATCAGAGGCTATCAATTAAACGTAATTTAATAGACTTTAAATTATGTCTAATATTGGTTGAAGCTTAAAGTTTAAGTTTCAGAAAGTGAGACTGAGGACTTTTTAAGAATCCATCTTTTGCGTAAACACAGAGACAGACAATAAAAATCATCATGAACGCACAAATGACCTTGAACTCGCACCAAAGGCCCATTTAGAATATTCAATAAACCAAATGTTTTTTGACAGAGGAAAAAGAAAACTCATACATGCATATAGAGCATGTCACGTAGAAAGACAACAGGAAGCTCAGCAAAGGACTTTCTTACTGACCTTCTTGGCCAACAGCAGCTTATATGCATTTAAAACAGCTTCTAATATTGTTACAAATGTTATAAGAATATTTTTAATAAAGTTCTTATAACCGGTGCTGTTCTCACAAATAAATAAACACAAATGTAAAAAAAATGAAAAGAGGAATAGATGAACATACAAATTTCAGATGGAACAAAATGTCATTTAATGTTTAATATGAAAAACCAGACATATAAGACTCTCAAGGTCTAAAATGGAGACCATTAAGTTGATGTCTTTTGAGATCCTGCATAAACCTTGTAAAACTACTGAAAGTGCTGAGAGGGGAGAAATGGTCTATACCTGTTTCTGTCAGAGAATGCACCAGGACAAAAGGCAGGGAGTAGAAGTATAAAAGGAAGCTGTCCTCCTTATTTATTTATTTATCTACAGAAATAACTGAGACGAAGACACAATGGGAAAGATTAATCTAAAAACATGCAAGTACATGGTGGAACTGTATGTTACCAGGATGTTTGCTGCTGTGAGACGAGATGCTCCAAGTGAGGAAAACAGGAGATGTGTTGAAACTTAATTAAATGGTGGACCTCCTGCTGGAAGAAGTGGCATTTACTCAGCTTAGCTTTAAGGCCCTCCTTCTGAAGCCATCCCAACACCACATCCAGCCTCTCAAGATGTTGCTGTACAGAGGATGAAAAGACAACAATATCATCTAAATACAGCAAGAGGGCTTGACATTGCTGGTCACCAAAAATGCGCTGCATCAAACGTTGGAAAGTACTCAGGGGCGTTGCATAAGCTGAAAGGCATGCGATTCCACTCAAAAAGCCCAAAAGGTGTTCAGAAAGCGGTTTTATGGCGATCAGTTGCCGTGACAGGAACCTGATTATAACCACTGGCCAAGTCCATAGTGGAAAACCACCGAGCTCCTGTCAAAGCATCAAGCGACTCCTCAATGTGAGGGAGTGGGAAAGCGTCTTTCCGTGTTGATGTTAAGTTGACGGTAATCGACACAAAGCCTAATGCTGCCATCCTTTTTCCGAACAAGCACAATTGGTGATGCATAGGGGCTGGAGCTTTCTTTAATGACATTAATGGCCAAAAGTTGTTTTATGTGCTCCTTCACCAGTTCATACTCTGATGGGGGAATTCGATGATAATGCTGTCGAACCGGAATGTCGTCAAGAAGGGGAATGTCATGGCTGACTCTTATGTGAAAATTTCCGACTATCTAAACCAGGGGTGGGCAATCCATGTCCTCGAAGGCTGGTGTCCTGCAACTCTTACATGTCTTCCTGGTCCAACATGCTGCAATCAAATAGCTGAATCACTTCCTCAATGCAGTCAAGTTCTCCAGAGTCCGGCTAATGACATTATTTGACTCGTATATTGAAGTAGAGAAACATCTAAAGGTTGGAGTTGCTTAAATTGAGATCACTCTGACTGCTGTCTACTGTAGGTACAACATGAATTACTCATAACAGCTAGACACTTAAGAATTTGATTCAGTTCCTCACAAATTGTTGCATTGGCATTGAAATTAGCATTCCTTCAGCCATCAAACATTGAAGAGCAAATAAGATCAGGAAAGTCTTCAAAATATCTCAGCACCTGGCAAAGTAATTGCTATGTCATTGGTATTGATCAACCAGCCTGACTCCCCTCCCCTTCCTGAAGCTGTAATGAATTACAGGCAGGAGTGAGGGGAGAAATTTGACCTAATACCTCTTTAAATGTTTTCTGAGGTGTTTGTTTTCGGAAAGGATCTGTGCTCTTTCAAATGATTCCAGTCTTTGTTCATTTCTCTTCTGAAATCTTTTTAACTTCACCCCTGACATGCAGAAAGCAACTGCCTGCCTAGAAGTCTTCATAGAGAGCAGAAGCGTTCAAATCTGCGCTCGCGTTCATTGCACTTCCCTGCAGCAGCAGCCTGAATCCAGAGCCTCATGAACAGAAAGGAGCTTTCTGCCCATTTCAGGCCCAGGCGCTGCCTTCCTTTCTGCCCAACTCTCATGGGCCGATGATAGATTGCTCTCTCACTGCCTTTGTGCTGGGAAATTGCTTTGTTTTGTTAACAGTCTGCCTCTGTTCCAACCCCAACAGAAGAGATACGGAGCTTCCCTTCTACACTTATCTAAGGAATATATTTAAAATGGTCTTAAAACGAATAACATTTCAATGCACAGAGGGGGAAAAAAAGTACAGGAATGAGTTCAAAGTAGAAAGGCAAAGCAACAGAGAAGGTGAACTTCTGCTTATAGGATATAAACACATGCGCTACACATGCCTGTCAATAAGTGTGTCATGAAGTGATGGTGTGGTGAGGCGGTGAGGCAAGCGCTGGAGTCCCAGGTAATGTGAATAGTGAATAATTTTAATGAAACAGTCCAGACAATGCACAAGGAGCAGAGGTAGTCCGCGGCCAGGCAGCACGGCTGAGCAGAAGCCAGGGCTCACGCCGGTAGCAACAGGTCAAACGAGCGGACACAAAACAACGGGAGAAATGACATCAAAACGCCAACTTACGACAACAGTTCAACAAGGACCCGACGAGGATCAAAGGACACAGGAGGGACTAAATACACTGAGGGTAATCAAGGGAACAAGACACACCTGGGAGCAATCAAGGGGAAGACAGGACAAGGAGGAGACTCAGGACACAGAAACTCAGAATTAAACACAGAAAAACACGGAACCTGTGTGAGATTCTCCTACGTCTCCTGCTGTGAGGAATATTGACTTATGATTGCATGATTCTTGGGTAAAAAACAGACTTCCAATTTAATGTACATGACAAGCTTGATTGACTTCAAGAATTATACAGTTTTGTGACTTTTCATAAATTGTTCTATTTTTATTCTTTTAGTTCAGGTCAATTTACAGGAATGTAATAATTTATGTTTAGAAACTAATATCATGATGCTGTTTCTTAGCTTTTTGTCTCCCTCCGTTCCACTAAAGGATTCCTGTGGTTGTATTTGTTGGCTGTTCTCTTGGCATTTGAACCGAGTAATTATAAATCAATAACCTATATTTTTCTTTGTTTTCAAACACACGATATAGTAAGTATGGTATTAAAATTGGAGGTGATTAAGCACCGAGCAGGAGTGTCCAATTTGGTTTTGTAGATCGTTGATCAATGAGCAAATGAAGCAAAAGCTGCAGTCAGACATGCTCATTCATTTTGCTCAGACATAGGAAACAAACTGGCAAAATGAAAGCTTCAGTGACGCTAAGCAAATATGTTAGTTGATTTTAAGCAAGCAAGAATCCTTTGAACTGGCTGAGAAAGAAAAAGAGATTATAAAGAGCCTTTATTGTCCGACTAAGGGGAAAGTCAGGCGTAATTTAAAGGTTCACACCAAAAGTTCTTCAATTTTGACTACTAATGTGGGATATTCAAATAAATACAATCAAACTTGCATTAAATATGCATGTTTAATGTTGAGTCGGGTCTTAATGAAGGCTACAGCTTACGTCAATGCTGAAATCATATATTTTTTTTTTTAGTTGGATGCATCTTGTACCTCATTGCTTTAGCACAAGTCAATTGTTTATGATATCATTATTCTGTCAACCAAACAACTACAGGGATAAATTAAATTGATGTGAACGGAGTGAAGGCTTTTACTTTGGTTTCATAGTGAAATGTGGGATAAGTACGAAACTAAAATCAATACATCCTGCTTGCTGCCAGTTTGACAAACTGCTGTATGATTCTGTTGGATTGATCCGGTTGCACCCTGATGGAGGCTGTATCACACGACCAGGAAGCACATGCATCCTGTGACATCGTGTACATGAAACCTCAAACATGAGATGAAGCCCTCTTTAAACATGTCTGATTTAGGTTGATAGGGAACTAAAATCCCTTTGCAAAACTTGAATCTAAGCTGTTCTACACTAATAAACACAGAGAAAATCAATGTTACTTTCTGCTACTGTGAACCTGATCTTGCACTGCTGACTTTACGGGTTTTGAATGCCTGCAGTCATAGGAGAATCCAATTTTAAAATGTCACAGGTGATTCACTAACATATAGGTGCAGTCTAGGGTGTATGAGGGCTTCATTTCCTGCTTTAGCTTCACAGGAACACAGTGTTGATTGCTGAGGCAATGCTGAAGGAAACAATAGCTCATAAGAAAACAGGTTCTACTCTGAAGTGAGGGAGGACTTAATTTCTTCCCATCTGTCACTTTATTTCCTACGCTCTGCTTTACTGTCATTTCATCTTTGTTTTCTCTGTACCTTGCATCATTTTCATCTCGTTGGGCCCCATCCTCCTGCCGCACACGCACAATAATCGCCTCCTTGTCTGCACGTCACACGGCAAGAAGCACTCCCCACAGACTCATTCGTAAAAGACATGAGTTACTGTAGATGCTGAACCGGAGAAGGGAGCGGGGGAACGGAGAGAGGGGAAGAAATGAGGGACAGAGTAGAGGAGCTCAGGGACATCAGCCAAGTGTGACAGTATAGTCGTATTTCTTTCTCCAGCCGTCCGCTGTAGACTCTGAGCTGAATACTGAGCATGCTCACTGCAGAGCCTGAGGACAAACCGAAGTCTTTAGACCGAGAGGAGCTGCACAGGAGGCAGGAGGAGCTGCTCTGCCGCAGAGCAGCAAGGACGGATCCGTCTGGACCAGAATCTGTAGATCATGCCAAAACTGCCAGATATTAGCCGATGCTAGCTGTGAAATATCAATCTTCCAACATTGTGGGTTTTTCGTCTTATGTTCAGGTCTGGATGCCATTGGTAATAGACCTGAATACCAGTATTTTTAATTGCATCAATTCAGATTCATACCTTTATTCCATTGGAGGCTGACATTACGGAAAAAAAAAAAAAAAAAAAACAGTTTCCAACAAAATGACAAGAAAAATAGATTTTAAGATTTTAAAACCCATAATGTGACTTAAACTGTTAACTGCTTGAATTGTTGTCTTATCCCCCTGAGCTCATAGACCTTCAACCACTGGTTTGACAGACTGTCAGATGCCTTGTCAGTCCATCATTCTGCCCTCTGGTGGCAGTTCTAGATGCACCAGCTCCTTACAGATCAGATCATTTATATCCGGATCACTGGTCTGCATGAGTACCAAATTATCATTCCTTCTTGATGGTTACTTGGTGCTATTCTTGGCGCTAACTGTGGTAAGTGAGCCTTAACAGTAGTTAGATAAAGTTTTATGTCTGTAGCTTATATTTAGTCTACCTTTCTCAAACATAAACCTTCAGTTGTCTTCAGATTTTGGAGATCGGATCAGCAGAGTCATCCGTTCTGTTTTCTGTTGACTGGGTAAACATGATCAGAACTGCTAAAGTTCACTGGATTATCTGCTTCTTTCTTCTAAATCTCAAATGTGTGGATCAGAATCTGATGCCAGCTTTCTTACAAAAGTAGGCTGGTTTTTCACATGAAAACAATTTCATCATAATTATATCTGGGTTAATTAGGAAACCGGGTTCTCTTTTCATCCGTTGAAATCTTAATCTCTAAAAACAGAAAAACTTTAACCTGTGTAATTTTCTCCTCTCAGATCTCTGTTCCGTGAAAACATCCATGCTGTCTTATAATGAGGAAGGATCTACAGCCTTTTGGCTGCTAATTGCAGGTCTGATGCCCCTCCTACAATTTATGATGTGTAACATTTTGCATAATTAATTGGAGGGCTCTAGCTGTAATTGAATAGCTGCAAGGCTATGACAGCAGCTCCAACACACACTGCTGAAATGCTAATTGATCTCAGAGAAGGTAAACCAGAGATTTATGAGACATGAACAGTGAATCACACATACATATCCTCCATTTCTGCTTAGGATGGACTCTCAGTCAGGTTGCAATCACAGCATTGCTATAGTTTAGAAATTTATATCGAATATTAATTTGTCCTCACGCTGTCGCTGCTCAACGTGTTGATGATGGCATGCAGCAAATGGTGAGGGAATATGAAGCAAGCAGGATAAGCATCTGCAAATTGCATAATGTTTTTGATACCATTAAGTATCATAATCTATCATAAATAAACCCGTTGGAAGATTCTTTTTACTTTTTCATTCAGTAGTCGTGTTTAAATAAAAATGAATGAGATCTCAGTATATTTCTCAGGATTTTAATTTATTAGGAATCAGAACTAAAGGGACATTTCAAATAATGCTTATTAAATAAATCTAAAATATTGGCTCTGTGGGTATGAGCCAAAATATCAAATCTGGAACAAATGTCCGGAAAACTGCTAAACAGCTAACACTCTGGGTTCCTTTAAATCTGGACTAAAAATCCACCTGCTTAGAGTTTCTTTTGAGACATTATTAATGAAACACATTAAGTAACATTTTGATATGTAACGAAGGAGCTTCTCAAAATGAAATGGTTCAATTGTTGACCGTGTGGTGGACTGTGACTTTGTAATTTTGTGTTTCTATGATTAAAGCACTTTGAACTGACTTGTTGCTGAAATGTGCTACACAAATAAACTTGGTTTATTGATTAATAACAAACTTAAACTTTCAAACAGAATAACTGCATGCACCTGAACAAGACAAAACCTATTTAAAAGTAATTTTTCAGCAAGAAATGCGATTGTTTTAAGTAAATAATTCTTGAATATTGATTAAAAAGTACTAGTGGAAGATTCTTCACTTTAACATGAGCAAAATTTCTTACTTTTTATACATTTTTAAACTTACTTTGAGAAGGGCCTTTTTTGCTGTGCAAACTTGACAAACACTCACTAAAGAAGCAAAACAATCTGCTTATACATGTCTGCGGACACATAGAGATTTTCTTGCCTGATTCGTCAGTCAGAATGGATTTGCCTTTAAAATCCAGTTGTCAGAGAGTGCATTAGCCTGACTAACACAAAGAGTGTCTCCTGCTTTCTGTTGTGAAGCTACTTGTTGGGTACGAATGGATAGAAGTGGTGAAAGGGCAAATGTAACGAAGGAGACTTTGATATGACAGTTTGGACCAGGGGGCCGCCCTCTTTAATGCATCAAGGGGGATTGGTCACAAACACCGTCGGGTAAGAAGTGCAGAGGAAAACATGACACTGATTAATGACGTGAGAATCAATTAGCTCTCCAACTCTCGCTTTGTCCTGTTTGGTTACTAGCGCTTAGAAGATCAAACACTCAAGCAGTGACTTTGAAATGAAAACAAGACACCTCAGGAAAAAAAACAAAGCTGGCAGGAGTGTTGTGTCAAAATACAACCCATGTCTCTGCCAGTTGCGTGAGCTGCATTGTCATCTGTTGTTATGCTCAGTGTTTCCACAGTTAACTCATTATAAATGGGCTGCGGTCCATGAGTGTGAAGGGAGCAGATGGCAAACTCTCAGCAGATCATGAGTCTACATCCTGAACGTCTTAGCTCCATGAGCAGGGAGGAGGAGAAGGAAGCAAAGGGCCCCTTGCTGCCCGCTTCAAGGGACTCCAAACGTGATGTCACTCCAAATCCCGTCAGGAAGGAACGGCTAAATCTGCTGCTCGCGGGCCACAGTCACACAGATTTAACAGGATGGGCCTATAAATAGGACAGCAAGAGATGCAGCCTGTGGTGCTGTGGATGGGGACCGGGTGGCAGACGAGTCTCCCTCGATGAGGGTGGTCATCGGGGGAGGAGAGAGGATTCCCTGTGTGACTACATGCCAAAATGCTCGTCCCCAATGTCACGCGCTCACAGTGACACATTCGGGTGGATGAGCCGCGAGGCACGGCAGCAGAAACACACGAACACACCACCGGTTGGCTGAGAGTTTGAAGGTTTGGAAAGCGGCAAATCAGAAAACAGGATTATATTTGTTCTTTCCTGCTCATCATCATCATTATCATCATCATCATGTTTGGCTTTGAGGTGTTCAGGTAAAGGCACCTCAGGTTAGCAAAACCTTATGAACTCAGCACGTGTTTTTGGTTTTATGGTACACGTGCTTAAAAAGAGAGGACGCATTTAGTTTCATATGTATACATTTTAAATTAAGGTTTTTTCAGTTTCAGAGCATGCATTTAAATTTTAGACATAATAAATAAAAATGTTTTCCCAAAATGAGCTATTTATATTGTTTCGTGGGTTAAGTCAGAATAATCAGTCAGGGCTGACAGGGTTTTTTTTAACCAATAATAGTCTTATACTCAGCTTCTGCTTCTAATAAAACCAGTATTTAATGAGGGTTTTTGAGAATTGTGAAGATTTTTAATTTGATCAAAAGACATTTTATCTATATTTCAGTCCTAAGTGGGAATTAGATTAGTATATTTCTGTTTTAACCTTTAAATGTTCCTGTTTTGTTTAATCAGTGTGGCTTTTCCAGCCTTTGCAGTCGTCATGGTGTAATGATTGGTTCGTAAATGAAAGAAATCGATGAGCGTTCAGGCTGGACTAAATGCCAGGCTGCTTCTGGATTCACCAGTTTTTATTCAAGCAATGTTTGAGGACATTATAAAGTAAAATTTTAAATTAATTCATGTATTAATGAATATAGGAACACTTGATATCAACTCTTGTGTTTTACTTCTATATGTAGGTTTGTGGTGAACTTCAACCCCAGCCTCAAATCTTTTGCATCCTTTAACAGGTTTTCCTCCAGGATTGCCTTGTCATTAACTTCCATCTTCCCTTCATCTCTGATGTTCCTTCAGTCTTCTAAACAAAGATGTATTCATTTATTCCTTTGGGTGCAGCAATTTAGAGTTACGTGTAAACATATTATCAGACTGCATGTAAAGTCTTGTATTTAGCTACAGCCTTCTTCTTAGGGATTAGCCTTCCTTTCTGTGGTAAAACAAAATCATCACCACAGCATGATGTGCTGCCCCCTTTGCAGACTCCATATTCAGGTTAGTTGGTTAATAATCTACGTGTTTGCTTGGTTTGTAGAAAATGGTTCAAATACTGGGATATTGTTTTGCAACTCCAATCTTTGGATAATTTATTAAACGGTGCTTGGCATATTGTTTTATAGGTTAAACCTGCATTAATGTGCTTTAAGTCATCATCATTGTTCTCAAACAATCCTTTGATACCTTCAGACAGCTGAATTTAAAATACACACAGGTGGAGCTTATTTCCGTGGGCAGTTTTTATTTTATGTAGGGTGTCAGGGCATAGGTGAGTCTAGTTAAACTAGTTATACAAAGCTATTTTCACTGAATGGCAGCTCTGCATCCTTTAAGAAGTCTCAGCAAGTGGCATGATCTGGCAGGCGGATTATGCAGATTCACAAGCGTGCATCACAGAGCAAAGAAAAATGGCTTCCGGTTGCAGCGTGAGTTTACAGGAACTTCAAAAGGAATCGCCATCTTGTGCACTTTCATGTCATCAGTGATCGGCAGAGTGAACTATGTGACTGAAGAGGTGAAACTCACAGGGGTTCATGCTGTAAAAGGATTAAGTTCTTTGGAAGGCGAAATCTTCTCTGACAAAGTCACACACTGCTGTGATTACAGGATCCCAACAGGAAAGTCTACCAGTGGGAGTCAAATAGAGACATACGATTCTGGTATCAGTGATGGAAGCGTGTAAAAAGCCTCAACAATAAATTCAGATAAAAACTGAGAATCATTGATAGAACTTTGACAGGTAAACAAAAAGTTTAATCAGTTGCATTTATCCCACAGGAAATGAAAGGGATAAGGATATTTGTGCCACTGCTGATTTAGGGTCAAACACTTGTTTTAAATTTGTTTTTGTTCACAATTTCCATGTGAAATTGTCCTTCTGCATTAAAATTCTGACACTTTTCAAATTTTTAGCAGCAGCAGGGATAAATGCTGTCGGTACTGGATTAGCTCTCATGAACAGGCTCATGTTTTGGTTTTCTTTTTGTCTAATAAAACAGAAACACTTTTTTCTGATACCTAAATTGTGTGATCCATTTGCACGGATATTTCCACTTGGATCGAGAAAGGATTTCGAGTCAGAACCTTTCTCTGCCACCCTGATAAAATTATGCTCTATTCATTAAACTAGAATGTAAAATAACAGATTAAACTTCTGCTTCAGTAAGCGAAGTGTAATTCATTTGGAGTTTCTCGTAGCCTTTTCATTCTGCAGTGACAGTGTTTGGTGTAAAGATGAACCCAAAAGCAATCTGCTTCTAGTTGTTCCCACCTGAGCTCATGATATATTTCCACACATTACATTCACACAAACAGGAATAGGAAGATTAACAGCAGATTATTTCTAATCAAACACAATTTACAGCTACCTGCTTATTATGCTTGTCATTTCCTACACTAACAGCTCAGAGGTTTGACAGTAGCTACGTTTCCATTGATTATGTTCATCCATTCATCCATTTTCTTTACACCCTTGTCCCAAGTGGGGTTGTGAGGTGCTGGTGCCCATCTCCAGCGAACGTTTTGGGTGAAAGGCGGGGTCACCCTGGACAGGTCGCCAGTCTATCACAGCCACTGAGCAGGTAATGGCACAAATAGCAAAAACATTAAAAACCTTTATGCAAGATTGTAGGTCAGTAATTCTTGAATACTGATCAAAAGTACAATTTCCACTGGCAGCTTATTTCACATATAACATGGAAAAAATGTCTTCATATGAGTGAAATAATCTTCCAGTCTATTTTTGATAAAAATTCAAGAATTATTGACTTTAAACAAGTTTCTATATCTTACTTAAAAAGTTACAATAAGTTAGTTTTGTCTTATTCCAAGGGCACTAAGACACTTGGACTGGAAACAAGACAAAAATACTTTGCAAGATTTTGTGTTTTTGCAAAGGGGCCATGCAGCTTGGGTCAGCAGCAGGTCTTAGAAATGCTGTCTGTCTACTGTGAGACGTGCTTGACCCTTGGTTTCTGCTGTAGAGAGGATTCCTTGTGGCAAACAGTTTGACTGGAAGGAAACCTGACAAGGCCGCGATGTGCGACACGTTTGGAACGAGTGCTGGAGCTTACGAAACACCTTACTTACCACTGTTGATTCTGAAACAGCAGGGGGCTGGTCAGAAATGCTGCCCTGTTGAAAATGTTCACTAATGGAAAGTGACACGAGTGAGCAGCTGACCTCTGCAGCTCTGAAACCTGTTTTTCACCCTCAGCTGCTGTCCGACTTAATGATTGGTGTGCAGGCAAATGGCGGGATGTTAATGATGCATGAAAGCCGACTTGGAAGAGATTCAGAGCATCTGTATTCATTTCCTATTGCAGAAAGGATTCAACTTTTCTATAATGATGAGACAAAAAAAAAAATCTAACTCCCCCAAAAAATGTGACTGAACAGAGACTTTATGTCAGGGCTCATTAAAACAAGGTCCTTGTGTAATCAGAAGAAATTTTTGGAACTGAACAATTTTGCTCACAGTTATTTGTTGCAGAAAAGCAAATTTGTTAGAATTTTGCACAGTATGCTTTAATGAGCTCTGTGACTTTCATGAGGTCATCCCAATGGACACAGAAACTGTGTTAGCTAAGATCAACAAATTGGCTTGGATAGTCGCTGCACCTTGTAGTACTGCAACCACTAATTCAAAGTTTTAACCCACTGGGGCTGAAATATCAAAGGACTAATTACTAATTTTTGCTTTGACTAAAGGCCAGCTTTTAACATTTTACTGTGTAGTTTTCTGATTAAAAACTTCATCTCATCTCAAAGAAGTCTGTCGTGATTATCAGCTAAAGCTGAACTCATTCTGTTTTATACACCTTCATCATAGAAGTTATTAATTTTATATAAAAGATATATTTGAAAACTTTAAAAGTCAGATTTGTTGTGAACTAGATTTATACTTCAGCAGAACAGGAAAGAGAAACTGGAGGAAAGTGGGAACTTGATTCTTACAATCCTGTTATAAACAAAGTAAACTCCCAAAAGTTTTATTTAGCAGGTTATAATTTAAATTATATTGTCTTTTCCATGTTGGAAATGTTTTAGTGCATCAAAACGTACAACAAAATGTTAACGCTCGGGGCTTTCTTGCTGCTTTCACAATAGCATTCAGTAGGTAAAGATGCAGCTGATTAGCTGATTTTCTGCAGTGTGAGCATCTTTGTAAAAGCAAGAGTTTTGGCGATGTACTGCTCAAGAGTTCACAGTGGATTCACAATAGCGAAGAGAAATTATATCAGCAATGACCTTAGATAAATAACTTGTTGCCTTTCAAACTGGAAAGAATCATAAGGTTATTTCCAAATAAACTGATGTTCATCATTCCCCAGAGAAAAAGTCTATTCACAAGTGGAAAACTTTTGTGACAGTTTCAGTGTGCTGAGGGAATAAAACACAACAATAAGTTGAAAACAGTGAAGTGGGCCACTCCTCTGAGAGAGGAGTGATTTTCCCAACCTAGAATATTTTCAACAGCAAATTTAGTCCTTCTTTCAACAGAATTGTGTAGTTTAGTTGTATTTTTACAATATAAAAACACTATTATTTACTTAAGATCATAGTGAAAAGGCATAACCTGGTTGCAGGCATTTTCATTTTGTAACTGCAACATTTGCACCACAAATAGCTTTAGTTATTCTTTTTTCCCCAGTATAACTCTTCTGATACCAGTCACCAGAGGTGGGTAGTAAGAGCACCTCAAGTAAGAGCAGCACTACTTCAACATATTTTTGCTCAAGTAAAAGTAAAAAGTAGCTGTCCCAGACATTACTCATGTTGAGAGTAAACAAGTATCACCATATGGTGATACGCACAGATCAAATAATCAATCATTTAATATTTAAAATTTACCTAATCTGATTGACCAAAATATAAAAACATGAGAACATTTTGATATTTTAAGGACAAAAATTACAATAATTTACATAAGTCACCAAAAACAAGATCAGGCACAGGATATTTTTTCCAAATAAGTTTCTTTCAATTGAAAACATTTGAAACTTTAATAAAAACTGCAGATGTGTGCTGGATGAATTTTGGCTGAAACATGTTTCATACAGTGAAGTTACTCACTGTGGGTAGAGGAGCCAGAAATTTTACTCAAGTAAGAGACACTTAGTAATAAAATTACTCACATAAAAGTAAAAAGCACACCATAGTAACAATATTTTCATAAACGTTACTCGAGTAAATGTAATTGAGTAAATCTAACTCTGCCAGTCACCACAGGTTGCAAGCAGTTGCACTAGTTTCAGTTTTTAATTCATCTTTATTTTCCCCCTTAATCCTTAGTTTGCTTTTTCTGTTCTGTGCAAACAGGAGGAATTTCCCACACACATAGCACCATTTTTTGCTTTATCCTGCTCTCTGAGACCTCTCTGTGTTCCCTCAGCTTGGCGCCTTAAAAGCAGATGGCTCTTCTGCAGTCCAGCATCCCCACTGTGTTTGCAGATGATGGCAAATTGAGCTGCAGTGGAAACGATGCAGCTTCATCAGGGCCAGGGAATCTTGTCATGTGAATACAATATGGAGCTGAATAACAATATGAAACAATGTCAGACAATGACAGACGCTTCTCCTGGAATCAGTTGTGTCACTCTGGAGATAAACTGTGTGTGGTGGGAAAATGTGTTTTATACTGTAAGAGATAGGAGTTCAGGGGGCATAAAGGGAAAAAAACAGGGGAATCCTGATAACAAAGAGATTAATGTGAAAACATTTGAGATTCGTTGCAATGCTATTTGCATTTTTAGCTCAGAGATGTGCAGCAAAGTGACAGAAAAGTGTCTCAACTGCACATCTCAGTATATGTCTCAAACAGTTTCATCCATTGTGTCGTTAGATCAATAAAGCCAGCAGACGTAAGCAGAATACAGTTTTATTATTAATATTTTAAAGATCTTTAGCGATGACCTTGTCAGAATCGATGCTTCTGGGTGATATCCAACAAACAGGAATGCTTTCAGGAATGTCCCTTCAGGGAGCCATGGGTAGATATTTCACATCTGGCGAGGTTGATGAAGGAGCCATAATGACGCATGCAGAATTAAACTCTAGATCTGGTATGGTTTTTGTTGAAATCCATAAAACACACACATTTATGTTTTTTTACTGGAAGTTACAAATATATTTATTTTTATATCTGACCCAATTATTAAAATTTTTGCCTTAGTAAAGAAAAACTGGAATCACAAAAGTAACAAAATTGACAATAAAAACAGAAATCTGCATCAACCAACCAAAGCTGCTATTTCACACATTTATAGTGAAACTCTTTACAAGAAGAAAACAAAATGCTGAAAGTCTTGTTCATCAAAAAGCCATTTGGTTGTAATTTAGTCTACACTGAAAAAATCTTTCACAGAACAACAGGAATGACTTGGAGTCATTTTTCGGAAAGAGCATTTATTCTTCACAGAGGAGCTAGAGCTTGTTTTTCAGGATGGGATTATTGTAAAGACAAAACTTCTGGAAGGACACCTTCTGGCGAAACCAAAACTCCTTTCCCCTCACAGAAAGAAGTAGTGATGATTTGATGTGATTGAGCTCTCCACAAAATCAACTTGCAACAAAATTAAAGCAACACTGATGAGGCGGAAACATCTGATTGTTTACTGAGGGACGAGACAATTCAATGTAAAGGTTGATGGAGCTTTTCAGTGGCATGGAAACAGCGAGGAAACATCAAGCAGCTGAAACAAAAATCCCTTTCAGATTGACGGCTGATTTCCGTAAATCTTTTTGGAAAGCTGGAAGTTTGAAAATGTGCATGAAATTAAAGGCTTTTTATTTTAATATTTTTTATTGAAAAATGTCTGGATTTTTATAAATGCAGTTCAGCATTTTTTCTCTCGTCACCTTACAGAATCCGTCAATATATTGTCATCTGCTGATACTTCAAATATCTTGCTTGTCTATCACATTTTTTTGTAAAAGGTAAATGTGAAAAAAAAAACAAAACAATTTTTGTAAGAGGGGAAAATACCTTTACCTATCTTTCCATTCCCTTCCTCTTTTCTGGATCTTCTCCCAGTGGGACGTTGTTGGAAAATTCTGTGATCAAATGAGCTACTTCCACCTCAGCAGACTCGTTTTGATGTGAAGGAGCAGCAACTCTGGTCCGAACCGCCTCCAGCTGATTTACAAAAAACAAGATGGAGCTGCTCATCATATTGCAGCGTTTGGTCACCCTGGACAGGCTTACTTCAGTTGATTGCATTTGGGATCTTGTTTTGGTTCTGATTCATATCCGATGAGCCCAGATGAGGGTTGGAACGTAAGCATATGAGAAAAAGAAGAACTTTACTTTTCAATGTTGCTTTTTCTCTGAACTGACTAGTGCAGTGTTTCTCAAATTTCAGGCTGAGAACCCATTTACAAACATCCATGGACCACTTAATTTTAAATTAACCCCACCATAGTACAACATTTTATAATATACACAATTAAAATATTAGCTTCTTAACTCACTTGTAGTTTTATTCTTCGTTCTCAATGAAAGGGTGATGCTGCTTTGTAAATGTGGCTGACCACAACAAAACAATGAACAAGTTTACTCAGGTCGTTTTGAGTTATTTACAGATTCTGAAAGTGTGAATTTTTAGCTTTCCAATGAAGAAAAACACATAGAAATAAAAAAAAGAAACAGTTCTTTCCAAAGTGCTGTGTGAATTAGTAACATTTTGGGGCCATTTGCAATGTAGAAGCAAACTGTTCTACATTGCAAAAGAAAAAGAAAGCAAAAGAAAAAATGACTTGAGCTGCTTTGGCAGAAATAAAATATTTCTTTCAGCCCAAGGAAATCCCAACGTAAATAACTATTTTGTTTTAGGGGTTAAGATGCAGTTAGTCAGTGTGGTGCACAGTACTGCTCACCACCTTGTCTCTTCATATTGCATTTAACATGGCCAGTGTTTCTATAGAACATGTAGCATCTTGGTGCTATGCTATGTGTTCTAGAAACAAAAAGTCTGCGACTGAAAAATGTTCTTGAACACATGTATTGTTTTCTTCCCACTGGTATTTCAACTTTTCTTTTGAGTGTACTAGTTTTAAACCACTAATCCATTATTTTAAACAATCTTTTTGTAAGCTAACTGTATGCGCCACACTTTGAGCTCACGTCACTCAAAATAAATGCAGTACCTTGTGGACCACTAGGGGGCACCCTGGGTCCAATAGTGGTCCGGGAACCACAGTTTGTGGCTGACATTCCCCTCCGACCTTTTGTGATTGTTAAAATGAATTATTAGACTTGAGATCAAACAGTAGTATTATGTGATGTCCAACCATGAGAACACAGTTCTGCTTGGTGATCACTAAAGCTAATATATTTGGGGAACAAGGACCATAATTCATGTTTTGACATTTTAATTGTATTATTTACATGCTGTAAGACTTTACAAAACAACAACAAAACAAAATAAACAACAAAAATAAACAAACCCCCCTGTAATAATCAGCAGTAAATTCCCTATATTTAGTTTAGGTTAATATATTACCTCTCTACAGTAACATTTTTCATCCATCCCCGTGAAACGCCTTGCTGACCTCCACTTTCCTGCTTTGATCATACAGCAGATTGATCAGGAATGATCCATACAATTAACCAGGTGTCAAAGCTTTTAAGTTAGTGTCCCTCAAGTGCAGAACTGCTGACTCAAGAGCTGCTGACGAGGGCAAACAAGCCACAGCCAGATCAAGAGTTAAAACAAACAGCAGGGTTATTCTGGCATGACATGCCATAAAAGAAAAGTTTTTGATGGTTTTTGTGTTTTTTTTCACCCCCATCAGATTTGCAGATTTTGTTGTAATACTTTAGTAAGATTTACAAGGAATTTTTGATATCTTATGTATGATGGTAAATGTCTCTCCATATCTCTCAAGGACTATAACTTGACATCCAGTAAGACCAAAGCAGCAATGTATTAGAAGAAAAAAAAATACTGTCACCTCGAGGTGGGAGTCAGCAGTCTCTTAAAATCAATGTTGGTGAACAAATTTTGCAGAACATTTTCAATAAACTCACTATTATGCATTTAATGTGGCAGACTATTGATTTTGTCTGAACTTCTGAAAAACTGGAGGGACTTTATCACCCTTTCCCCCCCCCAAGCCATTACTGCTTTCAACACTCTTATATAAACTGAACAGCTTATCACCAGTACTTGTTTTTCATCCACTTTGAACTGATATTTGAAGCAACAATCTTGTAATAATAAGCTTGCACAGTGTTCATGTTGCGTCTTCTTTCATGGATATTTTCCAAAATAAAGGTTTTGTCTGTGAAGTATGTCTTTTTCTAAACAACTCTTTGGTTTATCTGGATAGATCTAAGATACACAGATATTTAGAAAAAATGATGGACTGTAATTCGCAAATATAAATAAACATATATTTATATTTTTTGCATGTATCATAGGACAAAGAAAGTCACATGAAAAGTTATGTTGAAGTTTAGATATATTTTATTTTGGTTGTAATATGGTTAAAATGTGCTCTCAAAATACGTGACCATATTTTCTGATGTTCATCTTCTTGACAGTGCCCTCTGCAGAACCAAAAAATTTTTTTCAGGTGCCTTCACAATTGGTGGTGTTTGTTTTTGCTTCCTGCGGAGGGAAATGAAGGCTGTATGACAGTTTGTGTAAAAATTTTAGCTGCATTTCCACACCTATTTTTCCAAAATCCCAGACTGACGCAGACTGCAGTGGAATTGGCTGAAATCATCTGTCAAACAGTGTCAAAGTTAAATATTTTTGAAGGAATATTTCTTGACGCTTTCTTGCTGAAAGTAAATAATTGATTGAATTCTCACATGAGTTCAGAAAAGATGGATGGCAGACAGTTGGTTCACCAACATTAGCAGAAGGAAAGATAAATTTGAGTCTTGTTAAAGTTTATAAAGTTTATATTAAGAATCTGTTTACGTCTGCCTTGTGCTATTCATAAACTGACATGCAGTATAAAAATAATGATGTGTTTTTTGGGTGATTTTGTTGTTTCTCTGGAAACCACATTAGCAAGAGGATGACATTAAGTTATGGATTCAAAAGGTCTGTTTTTTATAGAAACAAATTGTTTTGGGACTATTGATGAATAGAAATTTCATGATTTAAAAAAAAATTATAGTAATTTATTTCCAAGAAATTTAAAATCCCAGAGAATCTTTAACTTCCATTTAGCAATTTTAATTTGCTGAAGAGTTTTGACTTATCAAAAATACATAAATAAATCAATAATAAATAAATAAATAAATAAATAAATAAATAAATAAATAAATAAATAAATAAATAAATAAATAAATAAATAAAAACTACAGCCGAAAATAATAAGAAAATGTCAAATGCGAAATGATTCTTCAGTCATTAAGATTGAATAATATTTTAATGAACAATACAAGTTTCATTGTTCAACTGAGCTGCAGTAAAAAAGTCGCTGAGCTCCATCCTTTGGTTGAGCAAAATAAATAAAGGATTAAAAGGTAATTTAGTAAAAAACTTACAATTAAATTTTGTAGGTACAGTTTAATGTTTGGGTTTATATTTTTTATTGTAGTTTAAGCAGAAAAATAGACAAAATAGACATTTTCCAACTAGATCTGCCCTGATTAATGACTTGAAGCTTAAACACCTGACTGTATTCTGAACAGTGAAGGCACCACACAAAGCACCATCAAGGTCATGATAACAGCAATCTGCATGAAGCTCCTGTCGAGTAACACTGAAAGCTCACTAAATCACAAACAGTCAGGTGCATAAAGATCAGAATCAGCCTTGTTTGCCAAATAACAATATTGACATTGGTTCCACTTTCATTTCAATGCATTTTGAATACATTTATTCATATTTCAAATTTGCAACTTGGGTGAGAATAAAAAGGTTTTCATTTAAATGAATGAAGTCAGGAGAAGCAGAAACAAGCAGACGTGCATTCAGGCTGTTGGAGGCTCAAACATATAACATGTTGGATTTATATCAGAGCAGGTATATTTAGCCCAGAGCTAATATATTTAATATATACATTTAATATATGTAAATATGTTAAAGTGTAAACATAAGGAGTATATTTACACTTTAATATGTAAGAAAATTGCTGTTTTTGTAATGCTAGCTGGAGTAACTGTGCTATTCCTTAATTTAAGAGGTTAAAACCAGCATAAAATGTCAACTTTGCTAAAATTTTTCTCTGTTCTGAAGAATTTGAAATACGATCCACTCTTTGTAATTTATTCACTTTGTTACTTGCAAATGAAACGTGGAGTTAGGACCATAAAACCATAAATTATTCTAGAAAGGGTTTGCTGAAGGTATGATATAAATTTCTTCCTTTGCTCCCATCATAAAATATTTATCTCCCCTGTTCACGCATGCAGCATTCATGCTATTCCAGATGTGTTTAAGTGATCAGGAAAATACACAGAGGACTGCATGAAGAGCGTTAAAGCTTCATCCCTGGTTCCTTTTTCACCTCCCTTTTCTTATCTCTGCAGAGACATTGTAAGTGCAGTGAAATCATGTCACCATCAGACGGAGTAAATTACTTTTGAAAGCAGTCATTTTTCAGCTATGCTGATATTTGGCAGGAGTAAGAGTTCTCCAGTCATTCTGTATCTTAGCCTTGGCTGCAGTTGTGGAGTGCTGCTATAGTAAGTGCAGTCTGTTATTATTTCAGCGTAAATTCGACTTTAATGTCAGTTTTTGAGAAGCATTTTTAGGGTGCCAATGATGAGTTATCGTAATCTTGTTTTAGGATTTTTGTATTTAAAAACAATTAATGGAATTAAATGATCACACAATTTCATTTTTGTCATTATAAAAATAAAGTAAAAACAAAAAACATTGCTATATGCATAAAAAATGAGAACAAATAAGTTTATACTGCCTGGGGTGACATTTGTACCACAACTGACTTCTGTTCAGGTCTATAAGTTTAAAGGAGACCAGATTGTATCCAAATTTTACATTTTTGCACTTTTTTATGCTTCCATTTGGGTTTCTACTGCTTTTAAAAACACCTGCCTTCTCTTCAGACTCACTGAAAATGATACATTTCTTATGAAGTAGGATTTCCAAGGCATTCTTCAGCTGAACTGGTTATTCTGGGGGTTAAAAGAATTTAGAAATGACTCATTTCCATCTTCCTGGAGATGTTTTTCCTGAACCAAAGCTTTTGGTTGCATTAACATTCTGTTTTGAATTCAGAAACATTCTGTTTGAACTCAGAGGTCAAAATATTTGTATTCCTTTTAGGTAATTTATTTTAAAGTCTAATTTTCTAACTGGAAACTCTTAAGGGTTTTGACAAGCTTTAACCTGCAAGTTCAACATCTCTACTCTCAGTATCTCCACTGTTATTTGTGTCATACTCCACCAAACCTCTGCAGATTTGCTGACCAATTTTAAGACGTTTTGGTTTGGTTTGTACTCCAGCTGAAAACTTTCCTCCACAAAGTATTTAAATAGGTGTATCATGTTTATTATGCCTGATTGGGAGAAATCACCAAATCATTGCTATTTATGATTAACTCTTGCTAGAGAAACAAATGAATATTAATATTCAGCTTCACTTTGAGCAATATTTTCCTATTTTTTCTAAGGTTTTTAGCACTTTTAGGTCTGTTAGTGATGAACCCAATTCATGTTTTAAACAATCTTCTCTCCCTGATATATTTTGATGGTTTGATGCTAGAAAATGTTCACCTCACAACACCACAGACCCACAAACACTCTTCCTATTTTCTTCCCTCTGCTGGATAAAAATATCAGGGGAGCTCAATCAGAGTGCTGATAGTGAAATGCCACTGAGCGGGCTTGTAGAGAATGCACCTGAGAGGCTTTGTGATTTATTGCAAGGCGAAGCTGCAGCCAAGTCGCCAACTCTAATTAGAAAATCCCGTGCAGACAGCTGAGTGCAGCAGCGAGTTTTAAATCTCAGGGCCAACAGCCTCAGACTGCAGCAGCGCCCAGGTTTGAGAAAAGAGCAGCCTCTGCATCAGTGCTGGAGACGTCCTTGTTTTATGAAATGTGTGTTTAGCCCCGACTTTGAGGTAAGGCTCTTCTTTCGTGTGGTGTAGCTACTTTTTATTTTCTAAAGTTTTTTTCTGGCCTGGTTCTGAACAAAATATATAAGTTGACTATTTTAATTATATGAAAAAGATTCCACCTGCATAAACTAGGTGTGAAATCCAGATCCTTTATAGAAAACCACAGAACTCGATTTTCTTTCACATTTATAAAATAAATCTTTATAATCACATCTTAGTATATTTCAATTCCACAAAAAAATGAAAATGAAAGTTTTTCAAAGCCAACCTGCCATGTCAATTTCATAAAATTACTCAATCAGTTCAGCTGCACATGGATCTCTGCTTACTTTGTTTCTTGGCCGCACAAATCTAGTTCTCACCGGACCAAACAGGCTAAAACTGCTGATAGAAAAATATTTACAACATGCCTGTTCCAACATGCAAAACAGACTGAACAGCCAGTTGGCTTTTCTATTAAAACAGTTTTAGTGCTTAGAGAGCTCGAGCTAGAGCTTAATTTATTAATGGCTCTTTAAACAACAAGCAGCACTTGTGGATGTTTCACAATCCTGACCAGCATCAACAGGGCTGAGAAACAGTTTCACACACTGGCTACAGAGGGATTTGTTAATCATTCTTGTTGGTGTGAAAAGACTGATAATACTTAACAACTGAATTGGAAATGACATATATGGTTTCTGTAGAAAATATTAGCTTTAACAGCAGTTTTATGTGGGGAATAGACCTAAACATTGTGAAGAGTTATATCTGAAAATAAACTTCAATAGGATGAGAGATAGGGAGCTCAGGCTTTGTGTTTTCACAGTTTTATCATCTCTATGTGGATTAATAAAGAAATTACTTTCAATGATTTAAACGTGGCACTCAAAACTTTTTTATGAAAAATTTGACTGGTTCCTTGTTGGTAAAAACCTTTTGTTTTAATTTAGATTAGTTGTTGAAAATAATGCGCATCATGAGCCAATGTGCGGAAAGTGTTGCAATAACTTTTCTGGAGAGCGGCCAGCGTGGTGTGAGCATGAGGTTGTAACCTTGGCTCCAAGCCTGCATGCTGGATCCTGCTATGAATTGTTTTAAGAGCGAGCCATGCAGGTGCCGCTCCCCTGCCTGACTGGATGAATTTCAAGCGGCATGTGATCAACAACCCGATGTTAACTGTTTCTTATGAAATGGAAACTGAATGTAGAGGAATATTGACAAATTTTTACACATTTGTAATGGAGACGGAGCTATTAACATCTGTTTTTAGATTCATCTTTGAGAAGCACTCTGCGCTAAAGGTAGCCTAAAAATTTACTTTTGATTAATGAAAGGATCTTCTATCCTGTTAAGGTTTATTGCAGTTTTTTCGCTGGTTGAATTTGAATTGAAATAGTATCTTTGTAGCTTCTGTTAGTGGACAGATGTCTCTTTTGGTTGAGTTATATTTCTACATCAGGACACCAGTGTTGTTGTCCGTGTGTGTTATGATAGAGAGAAGCTGCATCGTTCGTCTTGGACTGTAGCACAGGTCGCAACGCTTCAGTGACACCACAGAAAAGGCTTCGCAAGAGATGACACACTGTGTGTTTCACTGTCAATTCTCATTCTCTCTCTCACACACTACCAGTCACGAAGAAAGATACACACAATAACACAAACCACTCACTGATGCAAAGCTGCGACTTTCCTTGTCTCTCTGAATGGCAGCAAAGCTGGCAACTTGGCACGTCTTTGAAATTAAATTTAGATATGTTTTGACAAACAGGGACACACAAAACACTCGGATACAGACATGGCCGACAGCCGCGGTTCGCTCTTAAAACTAAAATAACAGCAGTATCAATGGAAGCGCTGCACGCCTGCTGGGTTGTGTTTTCATGTCAGCTGGCAAACAGAGAATATATTTAACTGTCTATCCCAATGTACATACACACACATGCAAGCGCGCAAACACACACACCCACATACACACACACACACACACACACACACACACACACACACACACACACACACACACACACACACACACACACACACATATATATATAATGGTGTTGTTAAATACTAGTGTCACAAATGCAAATGACAGATATTTTTCTATTCAGTGATAAGCTTATCAAAGCTGCTGTTGTATTTTTAAAACAGAACATGAATAATGTTGACTCAGCATGAGCTGCAGCCAACAGATGAGCTTCCATTTGTGAGGAATATTTTCAGTCACATCCTTATGCTTACGGATGTTTAAATCCTGCCAAGATGATGGCAGACGACGACTCTGAAACATAAAATCAATGTTCACTTATCCTTCGATTGGCTCAGTAGAAATCTAACCAGTGAAATCAAGCTCAATGGGAGAAATCCCACACAACGCACCGAATGGAGATGACAATCACACAGAATTACGCATTTCCTCCTCACCGTCGTAATTCTTATGAAAAACACTAAACCTTATGCAGTTGTTTTTAAAAGTTATGTTTGTGTGTTTCTTAATACATGTTTGTTTGAACATGTGTGCTTTTTGAAACCAAATATAACTGGTGTTCATAAAGAAACTGGCCTTGTTCATCCTTTTAATTTCACATTTTATTTATATTACTGTAAATATATTGTGAATTTGATTACCTCAACCGAACCTTTTCTGAAGCTTTTGCAAGTTGGGCCCTGCTTTATGTTTGAGTTCAATGATAATGACTGTATTATTCCAGACATCAAAATGAAAGTTGTATTGAACATAGACTCTCTCTTTCTGGAAACTGAACAGAGGATAAACCTTTTACAGAAACTGAGACTTTGTCTGCATATTAGGGAGGCTTGCAATTAAAGAGTTACTTTAACCCACAGCGTTCAGGACTAAAATGACCTGGGGATTTTTAAGGAGCTGAAAGATTATTTCCGCCCTGGGTCTGCTGCTATTCATTGAGATATAAGGTGAATCAGATGAAGGCTATTTCTCTTCCCTGTCAAATTTCACCAGTGTTGCTACTGCAATCTTCCATCACAAGTGGTCAAACAAGCAAATGTATTTCCTCACTTTAGACAGTAAACTGCTGTAAATTTCTCTGTCGATTTCAGTAGATCAATAGAAAGCGACTTTTGTGAGGGATCATTAACCTGTACCACTTTTTTGTTGTAATTAAATGTATTTGTCCCTTTTAAGCCACAACAGCTTGCGCTGCTCATGTCTCCTCAACTGACTGAGGCTGAATAATTGACTGGGCCAATTCTTTTCCCATCCACTGGCACACATGACTGGGCAGGAAATGATGACAGCACGAGGTCCCAGCATTAAACATGAACGATCTGGCTGAGTGATTCAAGCTTGTTCTGGCTCACAGTTCAAAACATAAAAATTAAACTAAGAAATTATATAAAGCATAGCTGCTGATTATGCCTGGTTCACATAGTATATATATAGACATCTAACAGGTTTGATCGTACAGTGTTTGGTGTTGAGCCAAATCCAATTTAACTCACAATCATTTGAGTATGTTTATTAATCAAAACAAGTTCAGTCCATCATAATGTTCTGCCATGCCAACTTGACAAGGTATTTAACATATTTAACATGCTCCATTTGTGACAGCTCCTCACCTCTGACCCTAAACAGAGCACTCCAACTTTAAGTTGGTTTTGTACTCAGAGGATCTGAGTCTTGTCTCCGTTGCCTCACACTCAGCTGCAGCATGACCATCGCGTGCTTCAGGTCATGCTTTAAAAAGCCAGAGAAACCAAATTTCTGTTTCATCCCACATCCAGATAAGAGAATAAAAGCTTTTCTGCATTCAGATGGTGTAAGTCGGTTCATCCTCAACATCCATGGCCTTTCTGGAGCCACATGGGTACCATCCGAGGGCATGCTGATCTCTGACCTCTGTACACCAGACAGCTTGTAATATTACCCAGCTAGAAAGTTCAGCATGTTTTACTGTTGCGCCTGTGGTGATTCACAGTATGAGCTAAACACCTGAGACAGACGAGGCCATTTGAAATATGCAAATGTTCACCTTGGACCAGCCTGTTAACATGTTCGCTCTCATCTGCATTCATCCACCAGCCGGTCCACCTGACGCAGCACCAATAAGATCTTTATTGTTTGTCACTGCATGACCTCTGCAGAGGTAATTTGCTGCCGATTACGCTCTTTTCCCAGCTGTCGTGGTTAATTAATATGAGTTGCTTGTGGAGTCTGGTGCAGAGGCTCTTTACAATCATTCCTCCTGCTTGTGTCCTAGTTTTTTTTTTTTTACCAATGGCCGGTCTCGGTTCTTGAATATAACTCTGGAGCAGAGAGAGTGTCTTTATAGAGAGCGTGCTGATCTTTTGTTCCCAACACATCTGTCAGTCAAAAGTTTTCTATTAGCTCAAAGGCACTGCAATCTAACATGAGATATTGGTCAGTGGAAACTGGCTGCAAATATTTGATGTCAGTTAATTAAAAAAACAAGTTGTGAAAGTCTTTCCAACTCTTTTCATCTCTTTTATTAATGCAGTCAATCTTCACGTACCTGTGAATCCAAAGCAATTTAATCTGCCACCCTACAGCAGAAGTCAGGAGTTAAATAATTAAATATTACCTCGTAAAGCTCTTAAAATGCCTTATGATAATTAATAACATGCATCAGGTGCATCTCACAATTTAAAAGGATAACTATGTGATTGCTCACAGTCTGCAGGTTGGACTGGGATCACAGTGAATCCAATTAAAGATGACTTTGATGGCTCTGTCTTTGTTAATGAAGCTCCTGCTGTGCTGCTCCCATCTGTTCTCTGTACGTAACATAATTAGGGACCTTTGTTAAACAAATAAGTATTAATTATGCTCAGTATCAAAATATTATGTACTCCAAATAAACTACATCACTTTGAATAATTCAACAAATTAAAATGCATCTTAATTAAAACAGCTTATTTAGATGCTGGACTTTGAATGTAGTTAAACATAATTTTACTAGACTGGTACTTGAAACAAAAGGTTTAATGAAAAAGGTTACCGTAGTTCATAAATAAATTAATTCCTTAGTTATAAGTTCATTAATTTATTTGAGAAAGCACAAACTCCAGAATACAAGTTGGTAATTTTTCTGATTGTGCTCTAGTTTTTTTTTAAATATAAGAAAAATAAAGTGATATTTTCACTTTTTTTTTCTGTGATAGTCACTTCTCAACAGATGGGGTTAAGGTTAATTAAATCCTTCTTGATCTTATGAAACATTTCTTATGATTCTTTGGTTTGTTTCATTTGTGGTTTGACCATCTTTGTGTTGTTTATTTATATTCATTTATGTTTTGTCATATTCTATTCAGCTCCATTAAATGATGCTGTGAAAGTTAATTTCCCTGTTTTTGTTTCTTAGTTTTTTTCTGACTTACGTTCTTTGTGTACATTGGATTTTGTTTTCTAAGACCATTGTTTCTCTTCCTCCCTTGTTTTTGTAGTTTTCTTGCTCCATTCCATCTGTTCAAAATCACCTGATTGTCTCATCTCCATTCATGTTATTCTCCCCCCATTAAGCTAACTGGTTTCCATTGTCTTTCACTGGTTCCTTTTGTTACTCTGGTCTTAAACTGCAAGTTTTTCCTTCTATTTATGTTATGTATTATTAGTTCTGCATTTGAGTATGTTTATTAATTGATTGATTTATTTACACATCAGGTTCACATGAGGAAAATGCTGTCAGTTTTTTGGAAATGATTTGCCTTATATAAACCTCTGACATCAGTTTGGTGTGCTCCCAACCATTGAATTAATAATGAAGACAATGGTGAGACCCATAGAGCTGTCTGAGGCCTTCAGACAGTCTGGCACGGGGTTTTAAGAAGTCTCAAAAAAAATTTATATTAGGCACTTGGCAAAAAGTGCAGGGCATTTTAAAATGGCTGTCAACATGCACAGATCTGTCCAAACAAGCTCAAGCTGAAAATACAGCAAAATGCAAAAAAGTTTCCAAAAGTCACAAGACATTACGAAACCTACATCAAGTTCTAGCTGCTGTTAATGTGAAGTTGCATGTGGAAGGCGACTGCACAAACTGATGTTTCATGGGAGGTGTGTAAGGAGGACTCGAGGAAAAATCTTTAGTTTTAATTAAAGAGACCTTCATCCTTTGAAAAGAAAAAGTCAAACCAATGGAACAGCATGGCAGTAGAAGGGTCATGGTTTGCAGATGCAGCTTACCATTTTGAGAAAACAATTTCTATCAAGTATCAAATGGTTTTTGATACTTTTGTAGGAAAATCTGACCACATATAGAAAATGAATCAAAGCTGAAGCAGAACCAGGGCCTGTGAAATGAAAATGACCCAAAACATGTGGGCCGACAATTAAGAAATGGAAATGAATGGAGCTCCTGATCTCAGTGAGAGAGATTGGAAATGGGATGAACATGCAGGAAATCCATGTGCCTGGGCTTTCCTGAGGCTACAGCAAAAGCCTCAGTGAAAATGTTTTGAATAAAAGGTGGAATATTAGGTATTAGGGGGCTTTCAGTTTTTCTTTAATTAAAATTAACATTTTGTTGACTGCTTTGTCAACAATCCCCAGTGTTAATTTTTTAAAGATGTACATCATGTATAATTTTCTCTAATTAGATACTAATAGGTGAAAGTTCATATTGTGTATCTGTGTGTGCATGAAGACACTAAAACCATTTTCTGAGAGCCCAATATCTTCCGCTACAGTCAACAGATACCGCGGGGCAAACAAGGAGCTTTCGTTTGGCTGAGTCTCTTCTTCTTCACAACCATTAAACAGCAAACATACAAAAATACACAGGCATAAACACTAAAACATCACCGCCTGTTTGGATTTTATTTTAGGTATTGAAAAGACAAAAGAACAACGTTGATCTAGGCATCTGCTGACAAGTCTCTGGTGCGCAGTCCTTTTGAGTTTACTGAGAGAGTTTGAAACGACAGAGAGAGTCTTTCTTCCAAACTGGAAACACTAAAAATATGCCTCTCAGTTTGTACTGCAAAGGTCACTGATAGCTTTCTGCTTGAAATATTTAACCTTACAATCATAGTACCATCGTGCGATGCTTCCACTACAATAGGAATGATCTGCCAGTTGGACGAGGACTAAAGAACTTCTTGCATCAATTTTAGGAAATTATTGATTGCTGTTGTAAAGTTGCTTGTAAGCTAGTTTTGTCTAATTTCAAGTGTACTAAGATATTTGCACTAGACAGTACAATACTTGTGGTTTTGCAGTGTGTTGAGCAGGAATCTGTTCAAGTTGAAAGGACAAAAAAGCAGAAACATCAAACACACAGATACTCTGAGCCAAAAGTATTTTCTGTTGAGGGAAAAAAACTGGTAATTTGAAATCTTAATTTGAAATTCCTCTGGGTGAATTATAATTACACTTTTAAAAAATGCAGAAGCAGAGGTTAGTTATGCTGTAAGCCTCTATCCATGTCCCACACTCCTCTGCTTATGTCTGAGCAGCGTTGTTGAATATTTTATTGAGTCTGACCTGACACAGCTTTGCTTTACAAGCAGTCATTCTGAAATGTATTTACTCAGAATTATTAGACAGCTCATCTTTTCCCTATATAAATTTGCCTTGTGTCATTAAAAGATGTGTTGGCATTTCATCTTTTCTATATATAAACCGTTTGAATCAAATCCAAACACCGTTTTTATTTCTACTACATATAAAGGAAAAATGCTACTTTTTTATGTTGCTTTGTTGCCCAAGAAATTGCCCAAGCTTTCCAGTTGTCTTGTACTTGGGAGTACGTTTCATGTTGTCATATCCATTCAGCTCTAAAATTGCGTGTGCTGTTTTTCAACTATTGAAGCCATGTTACGTCTCCACTGGATGATTAAGTGAAGGATGATTGACCTTCTATCCTAGGGGTTCAGGTTAGGTCAGTAAAGTTTACCTACCCATCAAATGTCATGCAGTTTAACTGTCTGTTGGCCTGCAGATGATTGGAAACAGAAAACAGATGGATACTTGTGGTAACAGAACAGATTTAGAATAACACAAGATTAAAGTGCAAGACAAAACATCCAGTTTGTGAAATTTTATCCAACTTCAGAGAAAATTTGCTGCATTACTAAATATGTATGATTTGAATAAAGTAGCACATCTCACCTGTGGTAAATATTAAACTAGACTGGACACAAATAAAAATGTGTGGACAGCTGGTTGGCTTTTAGTGCATCCTAGTAGCAGATGTTGAATGGCTGGGCTCTGACCGCCATGTCTCCTTTATGGAGATTGATAATGGGCGTTTTGCAGCAGCTGCAGAAAGTTTGACCTGCGCCGAATCTGCATAAGGCTTATTCATGTTGAGTCACACAGGTCACACTGACTAATGAAGCCATCACGGCTGAATTTCACAGCAGAGGCACGGGAAGGCATGGTGGATCCCGCTAACCGTGTGTCCTTCAGGATCCTCTAGCTTTCAATTAAAAAAATGAAACTAATGATCCAGTCGTTAAGAACCAAAAAGTTAGGGCTGTTCTCAAAATGTGCATTTGTGTGAATATTTAAAGAAATAAGTGGGGAAAAACTTACGTTAAACAAGATGTTTTTATTATAACCTTACTTAAATAGACAAACAGTGAACAGCCACAACAGGTCTTAATATTTGCTGAATCTGAAAATCTGCTTCCAATTGTTTTTTTTATTGCAAAACCGTCCATATTACAAATTAAATGCGATTGCAATCAGACTTCAGTGAGAACATTTTACGACCCCACATTCAAAGAACATACAGTACACATAAGTATGTGTACTGTAGCTTACTCTATGTTTATAGGAGTAAGCTAAAAGAATCATAAGATGAAGGAACCTAAGAAACAAGAAAAATTACTGTTGACACAGCTTCCTTCAGCCATGTTTATGTCTGGATTTACTGTGTATGTCAGATTTAGGTGGCATTTGCGTTTTGCTTGAATGCAGCCTAACGCTTTGATTCATAACTCGGTAAAGAGGGTTGCAACTGAGATGCAGATGAAAAAGTTACATTAAATCCACAAGTTTAATGTGATAGTGTTGAATGTATTCAACAATACGATTTATATTCAGAAAATATTGGCGTTGAGATTTCCAATCAGGAGCTTCAACAAGCATGCCAGGAATGTTAGAAAATAATTATACAAAAAGCAAAAGGCTAAATTCTGCTGAAAAGGTCCACATGTTTGTTTCACGTGTGTCCTTTTGCCCAGAGTTCGTGCGTGACTCTTACTTTTTCCCAGGCAGCATCTCTGTGCATTAAGTCAACCTCCAGCTTCTCTGGCTAAATTCCTCCAGATCACACAAAAAAAGGAAAGTATAGTGCTGACCAGAGGCCATGTTATAAAAAGAAAGGGGAAAAACTGTTGAGTCACCCACTAAGAGCCTGTGTTGATGGCTCAGATTTTACTGAAATAAATCTCTCAGACTTAATAGTCAAAAGATGACAAGGTTTGGAGGCTCGGGGGACCAACGAGTTGTCATGAGCTGCTCTTTATTTCTGGACCTTACTAACCTCCTGCATGAGAATGTGAGTCAAGATTTTTTTTAAAAGGATTTTGTTGCATTTTTTGAATCCCAATTACCAGTCACACGAGCTTGTTGCATTTCTTTTCGTTTAAAATTTTCCCTGTTTCCTCCATAATGAATGATGAACATCTTTGGAAGGCGAAGATTATGATTTTTTTTACTTGTATGCTACATACAGCCAGGACCAAATTGGTTCATGACTGTTAATAACGTATAGCAATAACAAATTCTGAAGGGCAAAGTTTTGTAAATGTGAATCCTATGGGTCAGAAAAAACAAAGTAAAAGTTTTTTTTCATTCAGAAATATCTCTAGGCAGATTTTTAATGATTTTCTCTTTTTGGTCTTTCCCATTCTGCTTTTTAAAATTGCAGACATTTTGTTATTAGTGTCTGTTTTGGATGTCTTTTCTTTAAATCCTTCATCCTCATTGCCATTTTTCCACCACCTCCTTTGCTCGTCATTTCTGTTCTTTTTTTTTTTTAGCCAGTTTCCTTCTACGACCCTTTATTTTTTTCTGTCACTCTATTCATGGCAGTCCCTCCTCTTCTCAGACCATTTAATAAGATAATTTTTTATAGCCACGACAACTTAATATTTTAAACTATTTGAACAATTTCTTCCCCAGATATTTGCAGTAATTTTTCTTTCCTGTCCTTTCCATTTGTCATTTTTGTTGTTTTTATCATTATCTATGACATTTTTTTCTTGGCAGTTTTTGATTTCCCTTGGGTAAATTCTTTTATTGGATATTTATAATTTTCCTTTTATTCCTCTCTCATGTCTTTGATCATTTTTATTTCTTTCTTGTCTTTCAACACTCTACATTTTCTGCATTTTGTCTGTTTTATGTGTTTCTCTTTCATTCCAGTAATGTCTTCCTGTCTGCTCCCTCCAACTTATTTCATTCCTTCCACCCTTTTCTCCTCTGCCTCTTCTTGTCATCGATGTCTTTGCTCTGATTTAGCTTTAACCTTTATTTTCCTTTGCAGTTAATATTCATCTGAGCCCACAAGTGATGGCTGCTTTCCAGGTACATTGCTTAAAAGCATGGACGGTAGAACATTTTTACAAAGCACCTGATTTTGTCTGACCTCTATAGATGATTTTTCTTTCATATAATAAGAAGAAAACATGCAAAAACAGTATAAAATAAAAGTCCGTTGCAACTGTTATATTTTATAAATCAGTCTCTAGAGTCTAGACTAAAGGTAACTATATGTACAAGAGAACTATTCAAAACATACTTGCCCTCATAAATGCAGATTAATTTGCACTATCTATCATTTGATTCTTCCTTTATGTAGAAGCTTTTACAATGTTGAAAATAAACTGCAACATTTGTAGAAAAAAATAAGTATCTTGCAAGAAAACAGGAATAAATTGTTCTACTTTTTATTTCATGTCATTGACATCTTGTGAAATTTGAGAACATTTTCACTTGCAGATCTTGTTAGATCCTGTTTCTATATCAGTACATGCTCCAGTACAAAGTACAGTGTTAAATATCAGTGCTCATCTCCAGAGGGCCATTGTCTTTAATTAAAGTGTGGTTATCTCCTTCATTTTGCCCTTCATCATTAGCAGAGTCTCTCCTTTATGCAGACACTTCAGGTCACTTTCAGGTCAGCACACAGCTGAAAATGAAGACAAGTGCTTGTGGTTCACCTGCAGATTTGTTGGTGGCAGGAAAACCACAGGTAGCTAATAAGATGTGTTAGCAAACTGCTGTGTTCCTGCAGAGCTTCGCTGGCTGACATCAATAGGTGCACTTAGAGCGGTTAAACACAAAAATGAGGACATTAAATTTAAATGAAACGGCAAGTTCCACAAATAGCATTTGCTTTCAGTTTCATTGCTATGACATTTATTTCAAATATGCTGCAAGGTTTCACGATGTAATCAGATATTTTTCACAGGTTAACCTTTTTAATTTTTTTTTGTCGAGGACATTTTAAGTGAACATATGTGAGAAAAAACTCTGACTTGACGCTTTTTGACCTTTGAATGCCCTCAGGACATTATCAAGAGTTCTGTTATCATGTTTGATTAAATCTATGTTCAAACTGGCTTTGATTGAAGCTTTGATTGAATCTATTTGACTGCTACATTCTGTGAATTTACATTTTCCTTTTACATGTTCCTTAAAATCTTGATGAGGGCTTCTTCACTGCTTCTTTTGTTCAGTTTTAGTCCAGATCGAAATCAGATTTTTTTGTGCATGACGAAAGCAAACAGTTGCGGTTAGAACATTTTATGCATCTTTATCACCAGTGTCAATATGTAGCTCTGTAATTTTAATTTCTAGGTGCCTAACCACAATAGTAAAAGAAAATTTGCAGCTAACGTGACAAACAGACAAAACAAAGATGCAGCTGAGTGAGGCATAAATTTTACTGACTGAAGCAAAGGATTCTGCAATGTGAATGATAGCTTTCATGGCAGGGCTGCCCCAACTTTGAGAGAAAAGGGCGTTCTGGGTATTCAGCCAATCACTGTTCTTGGTTGAGGTGCAGTCTGTGGCCCGTGATAAGGCCATTAAAATGCCTGGCTGAGGCCAGATGGTCTGTCATTGAGAAGACAAAGAGGGAGAAGGACAGAGAGAGCGAAGGAGGTAACATCATACAGAGAGATGGAAAAATGGAAGACAACACAGACGGCTGGGCTAATTTGAAAGATGAAGAAAAGAAAAACTGAGGGAAGATGAGAAAAATGTTATCATACAGATTTTTGTTATAATTTCCACATTAGATAAAAGGTCATTTAAAAGTGTTTGCTTTTTCCTATTTGAGAGGCTGGAAGAAATCCATCTGTACACATCGTAGTTTCAATTAATGCTTTATGACTGCCTGTTATGACACTGCCCTGATACACCTTTTCATACAAGTACCTGTGAAATATGTTTTAATTAGGCTCCGAAATGATTTTTATTGAGTTCATGATGGAGTTAAAGTTGAGGCAGCTGGAGGATCATGAAACTGGAATCACAACAAGAACATTTTTATCTGGAACTGGAGCAGCCAGACGATGCTTTGTGCCATCAGGCAGAGGTGATATAAGTTGATTTCATTTAACCTCTGATTCCCTTTCTGCTACCTGCTTTTTGGGTTGTACAGCAGCCCATCTGCAGCCAACCTGAGACCTCTCACATTTCAACCTGACGTTTCTAGATGTAATTTAAAACATTTTTAACCGGAAACACATAAACCTGGGAGATATGTTTGCAGCTGGACTGGCAGTAGCTCAACTGAGCTGACGTAAGTTATGAAAATACTGAAAAAGAATGATAATGGGCTTATCTGTAGAAAAAAAAAATACTCAGAGAAATCTGCAGTACCTCTTTGCATCTCTAAATTACATTGGGGACTGTTCTGTCTCTCTCAGGGATGCTGATACACCACCAGGCAGACAAAGACTGCTAAGTAGCAAAATTGTTGACATCATTTCCTGCTACAAAAAGGAAAAGTGGAAATAAAAATCACACAACAGATGACAGATGAAGCGACTAATGTGATTAAAAAGTCATAAATATTAATATTCTAATTTGTTATCCTTTTTCTCATATTTTATGATGTTCTCACAGAGAAGATAAGCAATGGTTTCAGAAAGTGCCATAAAAACAAAGTAAAGCAGCTATGACTCCTGTCTGGAAAGAAATATGAAAAATAATTATAAGAAGAAGTCTGAAGTAGGAGTTGGATGGTTGAATGTCTTTTAGCATTTATGTTTTTTATTCAAAATATATTCATGTCGGTTCTTCACAACAACCTGAGAAAAAACGGTGAAGAAACAAGTTTTCCTTATTTTTCAGACGTTATGTTATTTTTGTTGGACTAAAACTATGAATGAGCGATGTGGGCATTTCCACAATTAATTTTTCCATATTTTTTTTGTTTTAATTATGGTAATAATGATAATATTTACACAACTTCCCTGCAATTTTTATGGCTGTGATGACATGTCATTACAAAGCAAACAAATACTTTTCTTAAAGTATAACTAAACTCCAAATAACTTTTTTTGCATATAAGCTGATTTGGCCCTTTTGTTACTGTGTAAATTGGGACATTTATGTGTAAATGTGTTTCTGCAAATATCATCCTATTTAGAATTAATATATCTAATTAAAATTGTTTTGTTTCCAGACTTAGCTTTTAAGACATAGTTAATATTTTTTAGTAAAGTTAAACTTTTAACTCATCTACTAATCATAAAAACTCTGACTCCTTATGAGTCACCTTATGAAAACTGAAGATAGAATGAAAACTTTGAGTTTTAGGTTTGTTGGTTTGATTGATTTTTGATTTTGATTCACTATTTTTTTTACTTCTTACTTGTATCTGATTTTAACATTTAAGACAAATTGTTAAGCTTCAACAAAACAGTTTACCAGTGTTGTGTGATCCAAGTGTCTTGACTTTAACTCAAATGCTTCTCCTGTCAAAGCTGTTTATTTTTTCTCTCGTCTTTCTCTGAGTGTTTGGCTTTTTGCTTTTAACCCTTCCTTTGCTGACTTTATGTTGCAGGGGGAAATAAAACAAACATCTGCTGCTTAAGGCTCCAGGCATCAAACTTTCAGAAGACAAATGTTTTTCACTCAAGAACACATCAGCCACACCGAACCACTACATACCAATAAATGCCAGCTCCCATCTACCAGACACAAAGGCAAATGGGTTCTGATTTGGCCTTTGGCCTTGTTAGAAAGTCTGTGACAGGCTGGTAAAAGCAAGTGTCATTTCTTTATGCTCTCAAGTGCTGACGTGTTGGGGACATTTTATATAGATGCTTTCTGTAGATGGCTGATTTCTTAAATGACTTTGAGAGTCTTGTGGAGCTCAGTCAGGGTCACAGTCATGGACATGATGGCAGGATTTAGGTAGGAGGCTAAATGGCAGGCGATTCACCCCACCGGTTGACAACACAACTTTTAAAGACTAACTAATTGTTTCATGCTCATTGTTTTTTTCACCTGTATATTCTCAACTATATATCTGTCTCATTTTTTTCAGTTTTTGCACTATAGGATGAGGTTTTGTTTGGCTGAGTTGAAATTAGTGTTTCACAAAACTGCAATGGAGACATTACAGTACACAAGTTTTTTTTCAGTGTGGTCAACAACCACAGGTTCCTGCTCACAGCATTTCTTTCAGTGGCTTATCGCATGAGCCAAGTTATTCACATGTGATCTTAATTGCGTTTTTCATTAAATAAAAACTTTGCAATTGCGAATTTGTGTTTTTCACTATTAGCAGAATATTGACAAAGTTTTGCTCACATTTGTAATGGAAAAAAACTACTCTTTTGCAACTTTTCCTGCCCTACTCTAACCATTTGCTTCACAAATTAGCATAGCAAGTGTGAAATTTACAACTTTTTGACAATAACAAGACCAAAGGAATCATCCAGCAAGTCATTGCTGAAATAAAACAACAACAAAAAAACCCTTATATGACCAACCAAAATCACAAGGTATGAGGCAGGATTTATGCAATACATTTGCAAGAATCATAGATTTGTGGATAAAAAATGAGAAAAGAAACATTCTAAAAGTCAATGTTACTTTACATATTTTCTGCAATTGTTTGTGTTTTTGCTATCCCCAAAAGCTAATGCTCTGGAGGCGGCCAGGCATGGAAAACTTTGGGAACTTCTGCACTATTGTTCTCCAGCAAACATCTGAGGCCTTCAAAGAGCTGTCAGATTTATACTAGGATTAAATTACACATGTGAACACATGTCCACATCTGTTCTATATTTTGCTTAGGGATAATTTCAAGAATTCTTTCAATTGTAAAACAAAATCTAAAGCAATCATTTGTTCTGCTTTATCAGATTGCAAGCTACGACTTTGATGCCCTGTGGCTGTTTCATGACAAAATCCGAAACCTTTTCAATGAATGCTTTCTCAAGGGAGTGTAAGAGTTAAATATGCTGTTAATACAGTATTTAAATGACATGGGGATGAACATAATCCCAGGTTCACAGTCTAAACATTGCCCATATTTGGACCTTCCACCTGCTGAAATTCCTCCTGCTAACGTGCGGTGGAGAAATTACATGTCAGCCACGGTGTCAGAATGATTAATTTGCCTCTGCATCATGGCATAGTAATCCTCTTCGCAATGGTGCGATCAATCACAACAACGCCCGGCGGGTCGCTGTGGCACACACCATACAGCCCGACTGAATGCTGAGGCGAGATGGGTTCCTCCCACAATACAGTCACAACAAACAGCTTGATAGAGTCTGCCTGCCTAGCAGGAGCAGAGGCGAAAGCTGTGGAATGAGATAAGCATCATGTTTATATTCAGCTGCTCTGTTTCTCAATGCAGAAAAAAAAGTTTGTGACATTTGGGGCAAAGGAGAAGGAGCTACAACACATGCATTTGAATGCCAAAATAAAATTGAGAAATAAAGAGGGAAAAAGAAAATCATGGGGCTGCGAACTGCATTGTCATTTCTACTGTTTTTGTGTGTACACCAAAATGTTTGACGTTTTAATTTAAGTTGCATTAACAAATATTTGATTATGCATCTTATGAAACATCACTGGCCATAGAAATTTATTTGAACAGACTCAAACAATGTGAGAGGACAATGTTACCCTCCAATGCAAACTGACAGAACTTTAAAATGAATATTAGGCTTAAAAACAAACTTTAGATCCATATGACCCATTTCCATCTCACTCAGGGGAGAATCAAAAACATGTCGTTAAGCATCATGGGAAATGGTTCCTTCTCCTGCCTTTTTCTTTCAGTTTTTTTTTAAGTGATAAGTTCAAAGCCCTACTTTGCTGTTGGAGAAATGATGAAATTAATAAAAGTTAACACAACTTGCTACTGTCAATTTATTTGTCACAAATGTACACGCTTAAGTTCAAAATCTAAAACTTACAAGATTTATTTTGATGTTAATGGACAACAAAATGTGGCTCAAACATTTTACAGTTTACAGCTTTGTTAGTTATCCCAGAGGCTAATTCCCAGTTTCTGTTAGCTCTTACTGAGCACAGACATTATCCATTCAGCCTTTCTTGGATCAGCCATTAGGGTTGCATCCAGCTGGACTGAAACAACATCTGAATCAGGCCACTGTTTCTTTGGATGGAATATAAAACTTCCCACATTTTTCTCGAGATGGAGACTATATTGAGTTATTGTTGGACATCTTAATGTGCTCAAACATCCCCAGGATCCTCTGCATCTTGGTCCTGCAGACTGCTTACTTAGCTTTCTGTGTTGTGAGCCAGCACTTAGCTCTGTAATGAACATTAAGGTGCAACACTGTCTTGTTGTAAATCATTCTAGTGGCTAGAATGGGACAATAGTGAAGCATTAGTCAAGCAAGTTGCAATGAAGATATTCTATTTCTGGAAAGTTGATCCTAAATTTTCCTTTAAGCATTTCAACACTGGACTTGACTCCAGTCTTGACTGGTGTCAAAATGTTCTATTATAATGTTTTGTAAAAGCTTGTCAGCTTGTCAGCTGTAACTTTGTTTAGACAAAGGCAGCAATGTTAAAAATGGAGCAATATCGTTTCAGACCGCTGGACTCCACCTGAAATGATGTGACTCTTGTTCTTGTTCTTGTTCTTTGTTTTTCTGTTGGTCAGGAATTGGTTTTGACTTGATTCTCCCATGAATTTCATTTTTGCCCATTCCCTTAATGTTGAATCCATAAATGTGAAAAATCAAATGTTGGATCCAGAACTGCTACTACCTCTGTGGTCTATGTTTGTTGTCAAATAAGAAGTGTATCAATACTAGTTTGAATTAATTAGTGATATCAGCTTACTTCTAGGAATATATAATTTTTAAATTATGTGATTTCTCCATTTTTTGTTTGCATTGAAAGGAAACTGGTTTCCACAGGTTCAGCTGTGCTACTGGAGTTTTGCATGTGGTCTATTCTGCGGGAAGGACAGCCAGGCCAGAGAAAGCAATAACAGCACACAAAATAAAATAAAAAATAAAACTCCAGAGTAAATATGACCCGAGTTCAGGTGCCTGAGGCTCAGCCGTCCTGCGGTCTAACAGCACACCTCAGTGACTGGGATGACAGGACATCACACTTCTAACCAGATCACAGCTCAATGTGTCCCTGTTTATTCTCATGACACAAACAGACTCTGTAAAATACAGCCCGCTCTAACCATCCGGAGGCGAAGCTCAGCTTTATCACAGATAAATTACATATTGATCTCACAGTGTGGATGGGAGGGTGGGGAAATAGACTGAGTCGGTGGACTGACTTGAGTTTTCTCTCTGGAAAGATGCGATCAAATTCCTGCTGTTATCACCACCCATGCAAGCTGCCTGACGGCATCCTTCAGAATGCAGCAGCAGAGTAAAAGATATCCAGCACTCACATTGCCTGTGAGTTTGAAACAATCTGCAAAAATCCTCAGAGCTTCTTAGGAAAACCTCGGTATTACTCCAGAGTGAAAAATTTTCTTTTCATGTTTCTGTTTTTTTTTTGTAACTCTTGCTAGTAATTTTGCATGCAAACATGCAGACATAAAATACCTGTCAGACTGAATGAGAAAAAACTATCTGTAGCTGTATTAAAACATTCAAAAAGGCTCAGATTTACTGCATAAACTAAAATTTTATCATTGAAATGAAATTGAAACAAATGAAAGACTAAATCAATATGTTCCCCTACAAGGGGACACATCTGCAAAAACATCTTAGCACAGTAGTTTGGTGCATTTGTCTAATCTTTCAAAGACTCATTGGATCAATAAACCAATAAACAGACTAGATGCAGTTTGCTTCTGTTAAAGAGATGAGCTAAATAGACAATGCCCCAAGATGTGCACATCGAATCTGCAAAATCTGCAATGTCACAGTGTTAACTGTGAGTTAAAACTGTCAAACTCAGTTAAGAGCCCATGCAACTGGTGGCTGTGAAACAAATTTGACCCATTTATGTTCCTGTAGCTAAATTATGGTGCTAAATGTTAAGGAAAGCAGCTCCTCTTTTCCTCAAGCACACCTGTAAGTATTTATTTACAAATATATTTATATTATAGAATAATTTGGGTCTGGTAGTGTGGTAATTTGCAGAGAACAGGTCTTCCAAAAGGATTAAGCTTATAATAATAGCTATATTGTGATAATCATATGTTGCATGCCACGGATCATCTTGAGCAGTTCTTGGCTGGATTGAAATGTACTTTTTCATGTGTGACTTAAATGGTTTTTAGTGTAATAAAAACTGGATGACAGACTGCGTTTCAAAGTCACGATTAAGTGTTATTTGCTAATATGTCCATAATATAATAGCTTTGAACTAATGTCATGGCTGAAAATATAGTTTCATATATGGGAAGATATGTTTGTATGAGCATTACATGCTGAGTCTATAATTGCAGCACACCACACTGAAGTGTATTTAAGCCCCCATGCTGCTCACCTTATTCGCAAGGATAATATGATTAAGAGCTTCCTATAGTGCTTTGTGTAGTATGTGTCCATGTGTGTGTGTGTTTGTGAGCATTTTTGCAGCAAAACTGGCCTGGAGCCAAACGTGCCATCTTAATATGTGCTTCCTGCTCGCTTCCTGCAGGTCTGGAGCAGCGCAACGCCTGCGTCATGCAGAGCCTCACCTTCAACCAGAGCCAAATCATCGGCCAACTATCAACCTGTACAAGGTTACATTAACACTCTGAGGTGTCCAATCACATATTGGACGTTATGCACTTAAAAGGTTAAGAGTTAAGCTCTCAAATGGAATGTCAGAGAGAGCAGCTGTCTATGTGTGGGTGTATATAACACGTAAGCTTTTTGGAGTGACTCTAATCATGCCAGTTCTTGTAAAATTGTTGTTTTTAACAGAGTCCTATAATAAATCTGTACGCATATAAAACATGAAGGCCTTAATATAAGTTAAAGATGATTTATACCCATATAAATTACATTAGGCACTTAGTTCATCAACTGTATTTAATGAGAAAGATCCAGGTATGAGCCATTAGTACTAATACATTTCTCTCATCAAGTCTGGGAAGTTTCAAAGGGAAGGAGCTGAAGAAAGAGTGGAAGTGGAGTAAGACAACGAGTAAGTGATTCTTTAATATTTAACACGAATGTATGTATGTTCAAAGGATTATTAGCTAGAACAGATTTAATATCAGGGTAGCAGTCGAGGGAGCTGAACCCAAGTTTAGTGTTGTATTCAAAAGATAGTGATTTATTTAAACCCTGATAAAATGTGCATGAAATATTTTCAAAGCTCAACTACAGAACATGAATTATGAATAGGCATAAAGTCCAAAATTATGTTATTAATTGAATTTTATCAATATTTTTTCTCCGTATAGACATAATATTAACATTTTGAAATGAACAAACCAGAGTCCCAAATCTAATCTTACACCAAACTCATTAATCCTTTAGCATGTGCTTCAGCTAACCAAAGCTCTATTGCTGCAAAATATAAAGATTTTTCTAGAATTAGTCTGTTTGAAACTTGTGGGACATTTAAATGGCATTTTGGGTAAGATTGTCTCTCTTTACATTGTCATTATTTCTAAACATTTGTTTAAGAAGGTGGACATGTTATTTAATTTTTCCTCCAGATGTGAACCACTACTGTAATAATATGTCTTTATTTCCTTCCTTGCTTAATTGTGCCAGCCAATAAAAATACATATGGCGGAGCTCCTTGGAGACCTGATAAGGCAACACGTTACAGCAATTTGGCTGTGAGCATTGACTCCAATTTCTTTTATAATTATTTGTGTGCAACATAATAACTTATTTGTAATTTATGTGATTTTTGTAAGTTTGTTGTGTGTTTGAACTCAAACGGATTTATATCTTTCAGCAGTGAAGTTCAGGAGGATTTGCATAATCTCCATATTCTTTCCAGTTTCCACTAGGATGACCAGGCATAGAGAATAGATGAATAATTGTAACACTGTGAACCTTTTGAATTGTCATTATTACTGCATTAGAACTTAATTACCGTGGTTTTTGTTAGAACGGTATAAACTACAAACTGGTTCTGAAAAAAGTCTGTCTGGAGAACGAGACCTTTTGTCTCAGTGAGATTACATCTAAAAATAGCAATTAAATAAAAATTTGCCTAAAAACAATTTACATTAAATTTTCTTGATAAGAATTTGGGCCAAATTGGATTTTACACAAGTTCATAAGAATCGAAACTGTTCATAAACTGAATTAAAGTTGACATCTGTTGTGTTTTTGTGCAGGAATGAAAATTGATCTAAAGTGTATCAAGACCAGATCACATGCCCAGAAGTTTTTACTAATAGAAAATATTTTGATCTTTCCAAAACTATATACAAATGAGAACTGTTTATCTATGTAACATTATTACATATGTGACTTTAATGGCAATCTAGATTTTTAACAGTAATGCTACAGAAAACATCATAGCAAGCATAACTACTTCAATTAGTCTCATCTCTATACAAGACCGTACAAAACCCTTGAGCCAGGAAAGTAAACAAATGGAAAAAAAAAGAAAAATGAAAAACAAAATGCATGTAAGACAGATTTTGAAAGTCTTGCCTTTCCTGAAAAAAGTAAAGCCATGTTTCAGCTTCAGTTATGAGGCAGTTGTTAGTAAAAGAAGATTCTGAATCTGTACTTTTGCCCTTTGTTAAGGTTAATTATACAAACACAATGGCATATTCCAACTAATAGGAGAGAAAATCATCCACAAAACCAGTACCATTATCCTAAAACATTAAAAGTTAGAGAAAAGAGTGAAAAAAGCATGCAAGTTTCAAGTAAAAGGTTCCATCCACTATTAAGAATGGAGACTGGTGCTTCAGCTTGAGGTTCCTGCTCCGACAAGGGAAGAAAAACAAGAGAGAAGTTGAAAATGTAGTCGTCTTTTGTTAATGTGAAGCACTTTGTGTCAGAATGAGTCTGTGGAAAACAAACTCCATGCTTCTGTAATCTGTAGAGCCAGGTAACAATTATTTTAAAAAATTAAAAACAAAGTGCACCATGTCACCAATAGAATTTATTCCACACTGCTTTACACACTCAAAAGCTGTCTAACCAAATAAATATGTTAAAAACTCAAATGCTGAATTTGAATTGAAGCTACAAAATTTAACCCTGCAGTTCTAGTTTGCCATATGCCAATTATTTTATTTGACACTGTCATTGTAGACTTGATATTCACCTTAGACTTTACCTACATGTTACTTCTGAGATGGACTTCAGATAAGCAGAAGACAATGATGAATGGATGGAAAGCAGTACATGAACTTTAAATCCATGATGTAACAAAATAAATAAATAAAATTGCTTCGTCTAAATGCATGAAGATATTTCTTGTAGGAGAAAATTGCCCTGCAGGATAAACAATACAATGCTACAAATTGCTGTGTAGACCTTGTTTGCCCATATTTCCTTTCAACAAATAACTCGGTTTTCTTGTTGAATTCTTATGTGGAATTTGTTTGAGTATTTTTTATGTATTTTGGTTTGGATAAAACTGATGTGCCCTCCTGTAATAGGCTGGAGTTTCTCCCTCTGGGTACCTTTGGATTATGCGTCTCTGTTTTGTGTAGACTCATGATCAGATAAACTGAACCCTATGTGTTCTTTGTTCTCATTCTGGGATTTTCTCCCCTAGTTTGTACAATAAATCCCTGAAATCATAAACATTTCTGCATCTGTTTTATGGCTCAGTGGCAGGAGCATGAACCACAGACGCGCTAACAGTATCTGGCTCATGTGTTGTGGATTTAGATGTTTCATTCCACTGCAACAGATGGATGTAAAACACGAAAAGACAGAACCGTAAAACTGCTGGAAGTTTTTACACCCAACTGCTGTGACATTTAGGAGCCAAATTATGGTGCAGCCATGTAAAAAAACTGTTATCATTAAGAGACTGTGTGTCTGTGTTGGAAACAATTCTTCCCTTATCAACCTCATTGACATAAAGTCTAGTCTGAATGTTTCACATTGAGGATTTTTTTGTCAGAGATGAAGTAAATTGCCTTTCTGATGACACTCTGTGTAATTCCTGGAGGTTTTCCACATTATGGCCATGTGAAATCCTTTTCCTCTATCTTCCCTTTCCTCCAGATGATGTTGTCAGCCTTCTACTTCTCGCTTTATGTCCTCCAACACACAAACCCGGAGCCATAAAATGAGAGCAATAACGACATTTTACAGCACAGCAGCTGTCACTGTTTTCTGGGATGCCTCCTCATTTGGCAGCTCAGAATCTCTGTAATGTCATTCTGTCTGTCACTCGCTGTCTGGGAAGGAGAAAGCAGACACATTTTACAGACTCGATCCTTTAGAATGTGACGGCTCTATTTGCAAAGCCCTGCTGACTTACAAACTAAAATGTAAAGACCTTGCTGGGTCGATTTCTTTTCTCAAAATTGCAATGTAACATTTTTTACTGTCTCAGTTTCAAGGTATAATGAGAGAAAAGGCTGTAGACATAGGGAGATCGAGATAACAATCTAGTGGAGGGATCCATATTTTGCCTGGTAGTGAAGATAACTTCTTCTGCATAAATGAGCCAAACTGAAATATGTTTAATATTTAAAAAATCTTCTTTCTATTCACCTGGTCATTCATACTAAGGTGGTGTTAAGCAGGTGGCCAGGTTAAAGCTTTATGATGGAAAAAGAAATCTATCCAGCAGGAGCTATCAGGATGCAAGTTTAATCAAATTTGAGTTTTACATTAAATCATTTTCAAACAATATGCTATGTGCTGTAGATGTACACATTAAATAGAAAATTTAGACCTATTCATATTAAATTCCTGATGCAGACATTTACTGTAAATGAGGAAACATAACTGGGATAAATTTTTGCCAGTGTTTCTATACTGGACATTAAATGTGCAAAATAATGAATGAATCAAGGAAGTAGTTGTATTCTGTCTATGCATGCAACAAAGAACAGAATGCATTTCTTTACTCCTCATCTTACTCAGAGCAACATATGGTTATTAGTGAACCCCCTTCTGTATTTCAGCTGAGCAGACAGCAGGAATTACATAACAGCTTTACTCACTGTCTATTTACTTCATGTCCAAAAGCAGTTCACAAACACAGAGCCCTGTTCATGTTTGCAAAGATAATGAAATGAGGTTTGAAAGCTGTAGCTTACCCCAGCTCATTCAGGTGAGCCTGATCTAAAGCTGCAACACAGGTGAAGCTTGCCCAATGAGTTCCCAACAATACCTGTGAAAATTCATAATTTTTCTTTAGTTTGGAACTTTCTGCAAATGTCTCTGCACCAAAATGCAAAGATGCTTCTTCAAAACTTCTCATTTTATTTTATGGTGTTTTTTGAAATGATTGAATTAAAGTTGCTCTCTGAACCATCAGCGACAAAACTGGAATGAAATGCAGGAATAAACCAAATAATTCAGCTGAGTGGGGTGAGTACTGCTGAGCTGTAGAACAGAAACGGCAAGCACGTGAAAACAAAATCATTCCCTAGTAACACAGAGAGGCAATTCAGCAAAGTTATCTTTAGCCTGTTAGAGGCTTACTGTACAGTTTTGCTACTGTAAACATAATGTGTGTGGTGTCTCTGCATGACTGCCCTGTTTCCTTCCATCCCCAAAAACACTCAGCAGTCATCAGATGTCCTTTGAGAAACAGAAATTTGGCCAGAAATTAAAATTAAGTTGAAGTCCGCAAGAGTCTGCACAATATTCTGACAGAAAAGGAGGATGAAAAGGAATTTTACCCAAGCTTATATTTTTGTTATTGTACGTGGGTTTAATCTCAGATGTAGTTGAGACCCAGAATGAGAATGTGTGGAGAAATATGTGCAGAGGGCATTGGTAAAAGTGTGCATGTGGGCATTGCAGCAGATGGGGAATCCATCATCGTCAGGCTTCTATTGATGTGATTGTCAGAGTCAGTGAGGACCAGTCACACTGACGCGCACCACAAAAGCACTCACTGTAATTAGACATGCAGCGAAATGCAGGTACTTTCTGCCAGAATCTTTGACTACAAACACACATGAATACAAATTTGTTTGTACAGCAGTGACATCATTCGCATCACAGTGACTCAAAGAGTTTTTACCTAAATATTCCCACAGCTGTGTTCAGTCACTTTCTAGAGCACCATATTTACCAAGCAACATGTATTGCATTCTGAATATTTTGCAAGAGAATGAAACCCATAACAACACTGAATAAGAGACAAAGGACATGTTTTCACTCATATTTATGAAATGCAAAATGGCGATATAGAATTATTTTTACTATCAATGGAACAAATTTATATTAATGTTATTGATTCTGACTAAAAAAGTAAAATCTTTCAGCCTTTCTTGAGAACCAAAATTGATGCTGTAGATACTAAATGAATCAATAAAATCTCAAATATTGGAAGAATTTCTTGGAGCAGCCACAAGTTGGAGAGTCTGGAGGGTGACATCCAATTATGAATAGAAAAAGTATATGTAGAAGGGTTTACAGTTGAGGGCTAACAGTGAGCTAAATTTACGTTAAGACCAACACACATTTCATTTTCGTCCAATCTCAAAAACGTCTTTATACTTTTTGAAAATGCAAATTTATAAATCTTTAACATATTTAAGCCACACCACATACTTAGATATGGACAGAACAAATTCGGGACCGGGCAAAAAGTAAAAAAAAAAAAAAAACTAATGAGAAATACCAAGTTCTATATCTCGACTAAATGCAGCTGAATATTGAGTCTGAATCTAACTGAAGCCATTGTCTCCGTGTTAAAATCAAGTTTATTCATCACCAGGCAGGAATTAAATATTAGTTTGAAATATAAGACAAAAACAGTGCGTCTGTGACAGAGTTATTCATTTATTCTTTGTGGTGTTGTCGAAAAATACATTACAGTATAAAGAGCTTTTAAAAACAAGCCTGCAGTCAGATTGATATTAATTTCCCTACTTTGAACTAAACGAAATAGTTTGCACAGTTAAATTAGTGTGGAAATATGCTCAATTTCTCCAGGGGAAATGTTTAATGAGAATTTATTTATTAAATTAAATGCTAAAGAATACAAAATGCCATTTAAAGCATAAAAAATAGGAAATGAGTGCCATTCCATCCTCAGTGACTCATAATGTAAACAAGGAGCTTTACTTTTTGCGTTTCATTTGTTTTCTTCTTTCTTTTAATTTGAGAATAAGATTAGCAGAAAGCTTCCTGAGTTTAGCTGCTCATCTCAGCCTGTGGATACATCTGTTCCTCTCTGCCCCACGGGGATACATCTGGGCTTCGGTCTTTGTGGGATGAAACAGAAAATGGGAATCAGAGAATGAGCAAGAGAGACAGCAGGAGGATGAAAAGAAAAAAATCACTTCTGCTTTGATAGGCCATACATGTCCGGTCCCCGACGTCAGAGGCTTAATGTGGCTGTAATTCAGATGAATGCAGCAGCCGTCTCTGACTGATGGACTCCAACTGACCCGATAAAGTTGAAAAGTAGTCATGATGTAAATTGGAATAATTAAAGCTGCAGCACATTTCTATCTAGAGGGGCAAGGATTTGGTGAAAGCCAGTGTTTGTCAGCCCTGGTCCTCAAGGCCCGTTGTCCTGCTGATAAATTGTCTGAATATATTATTTTGGATAACATTTGTATGTTTCTGTGCTAATTTTGACAAGTTTTTCTAAATTTGTAAAATTTTAATTCAATTTGACAATGTTTTAGCTAACACCGTCTCACTGCCAGCAGGTCCTGCAGACTAGTGGCAGCAGCTATTAGCAAACACCTGGTGGAACTGTGCAACTGCTAGAAACTATTTCTCAGTGCAAAGCTCTGAAGAACAGCTGTAAACGGCTCAATGGAGGAACCTGGTTGTGATGACATTCTGACAGTGGAGTATCGGAAAGAGAAGTAGCTTCTTAAAGAAACAGAGGCCCAGTTTCAAGGCATTAAATTGCAAAGTCAAATTTCTTTCAAGTTATGTTTGATATACACATAATTTTTTATAACAACTGGAAACACAGTTATTTGATTGTGCTGACTGAGAAAATTTATTTTAAAAGACACTAGAAAGCTCTGCCCTAAAAAAGTCACAGTACTGTTTTGCTTCCAATAAAGACAATCCACCTCTTGCACACAACTTAACTTCTCCCTGTTGTGTTATTAAAAAACACATGAAAACAACTAAAAAATTAGAGCACAATGACCAAATCATTTCCACAAACAGACCTTAGAATTGTGGTTCATATATTTTTTATCATTCAGTTTTCATTTCTTATCTTTTACTCGTCCATTCTTAAACAGCTAAGGCAAATGTAATTACACCTTGCTCCTGGCAATAATACAAGCCGACTGGCTTCATGTAATATTTATGTTGTCTAGCATAATGTGCTGGATTTTTAATTTAGAGGTCATTTACTATTCACACTCTGCTACCAAAGAGACATAGGTGTATATGGATTCACCTGCATGTTGTGCGTGCTAGTACATTATTTGGTGTGTAGAGAATACAAATACAATATGAGAGAAATACAATATGTAGAGAATATATGTCCCTCATACACAACTTTGAGATTTTTATTATTTTTGTTTTTTACCTGGAGCCATATGGCTTGATATTCTGACTCTTGTTAAAACAGCATCAAGATGTTCAGGTCAGTGTTCTGCTAATCTGCACAGTCTGGTCGGCCAAATGGCCAAAATTAAAAACATTTTTTCTTGGATGCAGTTTGTTTAGAAGCAATTAATGTATAGAAGGCATATGTGCAACAATACCTGTCGCAAGCAAAACACAAGTGTTTAAAAAAATATTTTGTTTCAGGTTTGGCTGCAGTTGAAATCTTGCAGTAATTTTATTAGAGGTCGGACAGTTAGTCTGGCAACTCAGATTTTTTTATAAAGGAACTGGTGAAAATGTACACTTGAAAATACATCAGTTTGTTCTCGTCAACATGTCAAAAACACATCAAGCACAGTTCAGCAATAGAAAACAGCAGAATTTCTATTCCCAACTTTTTATTCTCACCCTGCTTTCACATACAAACATCCACTGACATATACAAGCTTCAGCTTGGATTCATACTTGCATGACCCCTCTCTCTGTGTTTGCCTGAAGCAGTTCAAGTGTGGATATCTGTGAGCACTGAATGACACCATAGCAGAAAACATGAAGCGCTGCAGGAAGCTTAGCGGAAGAACCTGTTCATTCTGGTGGAAAGTCAGATTTTGATACATGGTCTTGGGTAAGAGCCCTGCTTTGGATCACTCTGTAAATAATTTAAACAGTTCAAGTTTGATTCTTGAACCCTTCAAAAACATGAATTATACAGAGCATAAAGCGATCCATTTGACAGGACATTTTGAAATGCGAACATTCCTAACTGACTTCAGTTTAGACTTGAACTTCTGACTTCCATCAGCATGAAGCATGCACACCTATAAATTTGATTGTAGTTTTTGTATGAGTCCTTTTAAAAGAAATTAATCAAATATTTGAAGAAATATACAATCTGAATAATTATAACTTTCTCTCTTTCAATTGTGTTCTGGTTTGAAAGCTATATTAATTTTAATCCTCAACATACAAGGATACATAAAAATGTCCGAAAGCAAACAATAAACACAAAGATAGCCAAGAAATTAGCTAAAAGTTGCTAAAGAGCGACGATGATACACCTGGATTGACCAAAACTTCTACATCTACCCGTTTTGCCCAAGCAAGACACATAGTGATAACAAAGTTCAAATTCAGCTTTAAAAATTGAAGATTTACATTGTAAGTTGGGAGGCTGACAGAAGAAATTTGATCTAATTTTAAGCTTAGAGACCTAACAAACTAGCACCCTATCAATACTTTGAAACTACTTTGTGATGAGCCTGGCCAACCTGCAATTCAGTTAGTTTATAATAACATGCCATTGTTAAAAGGTTACTTCAAGTGGTAATGCAGAAGGATGAGACATGTAGAAAAGAGCAATACTGTCCATGCTAATGACTATCAACAACATATTAAAAGATTCTCTGGTGAGAGTGATTATTAATTTAGAGCACGGGGGTCAAACTCCAGTCCTAAAGGCCACTATCCTGCAGTTTTTAGATTTGTCACAAGTACAAACCACTGGAATGAAATGGCTTAATTACATCCTTCTTGTGTAAAGGCCTTCTCATGACCTAATTATTTTATTCAGATGTGGTGCAGCAGAGGCACATCTAAACGTTGCAGGGCAGTGACCCTCCAGGACTGAGAGGGCCACTGCCCTGCAAATCTGGGATTTAGAGAGATCAACAGACATCACCAAGTGTTTTTGTTCTGACAGAGGACATAAAGGGTAAATAAATGCATTATTAAACATTATTTTCCTCCCTGTTAAACTTCATTCAATCTAACTCTCACAGTGGCCTCAGTGGTTTCCTTGCTACCTGTTGACTTGACGGTTGAGCCAACTGTTGCAGCCAAGGGATGAAGTGTGCTGTGTCCTCTACCTTCAGCTTGAGGGGACAACATTTTAGAATGTTGTTCTAAAATGTTTATCCTGTGGCTAAAAGAGGCTTCCAACCCAGAGAGAGTTTTCAGTGAGTGAAGCAAATTGACTTTTCTTGAGCCATATATCCTACACAGATGATTGTTATGGGAAAAGTGCTCACTAAATTTTTTTTCCAATTACAGTTTCCTTCTCAGTAAATTGGAATATATGTTCCAATGATGTTCATTTGTCACATTATTAAGCCACATTTCGATATCAAAAGTACTTTTTGATGGTCTGATGTAATATTTCAATGTTTAAAAAAATTAGAAAAGAGAAAATTTGTTTTAAGATAGCTGATTCTGAAAAATAATGGAAAGTTTTTATTTATTTGTGTCATACTTTTAAGACTGTGTAAGATTGGTGTTCTGGTTTTTCCCTAAAGTGTCTTGCTCATTAAAAATATGTTTGAAATAGACCAAATGTTTCTTTCAATATGTACAGATTCCATCTTCCAAAAGTTGCTCTTATAACTCATCTGTCCATTTCCCCTTTTCCTCTTTCTACCCTAAGCGTAAAGCTGTTGTGTGAAGTGCAATGTCAGGCCCTCCTGCCGCTCGTCGATCATGATTTTCCTGGTAGAGCTCTCAATAACTCAGCAGGCCCTCATGCACCATGAGAGTGCAATTAGGTCGACTGACAACTGCATTTTTCTCCTCAGGAATAAAGTGTCGCGTCCCGTTGGTATTAATCTCAAAGGACGTTTTCACTCATGTAACGAAAGGATACCCCCCGCGGAGCTTGCTGCTGCCGGTTGCTTTCATGTGGCAGAGAGGCAGGAAGAGGATCAGAAGAGATTGTTACTAGTTTTTTTTTTTCTTTTTTATCAAATAATTTTTTTGAAACTGCAGTTGCACTTAACAATTGGCACAAACTATACTAAAGGCCAAACTGTCTTTTTTATAAACGCTCAAGACATCAGAAGATAAAGTAAAAAGAAACTTCAAGTGTAAAGCTCTTCAAAAAGACTAAGGTGCTATTTCTCAATTCAAAGCAAAGTGATTAATAACTGCACCAAAATTTTACTAGTTTTCTGTTCCTCTGCTCCACATCTGCACATAGCTTCATAAAATTCTGCAACCGAGTATTTAAAAGTCCCACTGAAAGAAAAAAACACATAAAACAGATCTTCACCTTGATTCCAACTTCGATGCAGGACAATAAACCTGACTGCAATAAAAAAGTGCTGCCTATAGACACGAATCTCTGATGAGCAAACTTTGCAGAAAGAAGTTCCATTTAGATTTTAATAGAGCTTCTTCCTGTACTGTTTGGAAAGTATAACATGCATATTTATTTACATCTGCACATATGAAGCATATTGCTAACAAAATAAGCAATGCCATATTTTTTATGTGTTTAATTATGGAGAATCTATTGAGTTAATCAAGGCAAACATTTACATCACACAAATCAAGTACTTGAAATTTGAGTACTTTGGTTGCATGATTGTGGTGCAAATCTATCTTCAGTGGCTAGCTTTGCTCTGTCATCTTTAGTATAATTGAACAATACAAAAGATGTTGTATTCTCTGTAGTTGCCCATAATGCTTTAAGTTAAGCACTGATATTATAATTTGCTTCACTCACTATCCTGGGTTTGTTTGTGGTAACATTATGTTGTAGTTTATAACTATGCACATGTTTTAGTTCAAGCTAACATTTTTAAATGTTTCTTTTTTTTTGTTTCAATGTTAATTTCTGGTAAATTATACTTAATTTATTTTACTCACCAATGTTTGTCCATTTTAGATGCAGCAGTCTGAGCAGGTGGAAGGGGCCGGCCCAGCATTTCCTGCTTTAATAGCTGTCTGATGTCAGCGATTGCATCACTGGGTTATGCCAAATAGAGAGTTTTCTGCATCGTATTGTTTGTTTTTCTTCAAAGAAACCTTTTGAGTTGCCCTGTACGAAATGTATTATTTTTTAGACAATTTAGTTATGCAGATGTAGAGGGGTGAAAACCAAGTTTCTAGAAAATAAAGACAATAAGTAAGAAAATGGACACCCCAAGCATAATTTTTTTATTTTGTATCTTTTAATTTCTTGTTGTAACAAGTTATTTAGCGTTATTTCAGTTAGCCCATGCAATTCTCCACATGACCACTAGGGGCACATTGCATTGGTGACATAGAAAAGATTGAGCTAGCTAAAATAATTAATCTTCCGTTGGATGTTAATGAGAACTCAACGTGTGTATCTAATCTTTTCTGTGTCACAGGTTAGTTAAATGAATATATAGATTACTTTTGAGAGTTGAATATGTTATTGAATGGGAAGTCGACTAGTGAGTCCTGTTGTCCGGTTTGTGAGGAGTATTGTGTGGATAAACGTTCAAAAGACTGTTAAGTTTCCGTTGAACTGTTTAATTTTGTATAGATCGAGGCAATTTTCAGATAAGTTACGCTATTTTCATTTCTTTTTCTGTAAAATTGCGTTTTCTTGTTAAGAACCAACGCCGTTGTAACCAAGAGCCGTTAATGTCAGTTAGTAACGAGACGCGCCATTAAAGGAGCATTCCACCCTTTTCAGTTATGTTTTTCTGTTTATAACAGATAAAATATTGCTATTTTGTAACGGGTTCAATACACTTCATCTTTCCAGGCTCCAGTAGTTATAAGATGTTGAAATAGTAAAGTATATCTTATCTGTGTAGAAGGAAAGTTGTTGGAGTGGTTGAAAACAAACTCATGTAGTTTTGTTTTGATTTTTTAAAAATGACAAAAGATACAAAGTACTGAATATGGAGTATGTTTGCACAAGAAAAGGATAAATCTTCCGTTGGATGTTAATGAGAACTCAACGTGTGTATCTCATCTTTTCTGTGTCATAACATCACACGTTGGAGGAAGATCTTTTCTAATACATTACTCTGCCACCCAAGATTATAGGGTAACATAGACAAGTTTGTAAATTATATTAATAAACATATTTCTGCTATTTGTTTAGATTTTGTTGTTTGGTTTGACCTGTTCAACTATGGTATGGTCTAATGAAGTGCAGGTGTGTTGCCAATGAGATTCAGATGCTCCGGACGGCTATCAGAAACTAAAAATGCTAAACAGTAAAATTCAGCAGCTGCCTCATGTGCGAACGATCCAACAATAAAACTGGGGGCAGGGAACGGAGGTTCAAACTGCCTAAAACAGCATGTTCTGGCAGGATATCAGTGGGCGTGTCACTGTGATTAGGGAGGCGATTCCTGGAAAGCGCGTCAGGAACTGCATTGTGTTGTCCTGGCTTGTGGACAATTGAAAAATCAAAGTCCTGTAGTCTCAAAGACCATCTAGCCAGCCGGCCAGAGGGGTTTGGATGGGACATAAGCCACCTAAGACTGTTGTGGTCTGTGAAAACAGTCACATGAAGGCCCTCAACATATGTCCTGAAGTGCTCCAGAGCCCAAACGACGGCCAAACCTTCCTTCTCAGGGGTGGAGTATGGTTTTTCAGCCTTGTGTAGAGAACGACTTGCAAAGGAGACCACAATATCTCTGCCTTCTTCATCTTTTTGCATCAAAGTCCTAGATCACAGGCGTCAATATGAACGTAGAAGGGTCTAGTAAAGTCTGGAAATCTTAACACGGGAGCTGACGTGATTCAGTCTTTTAAAACATTCATGGCTTGCTGACATTTGTCATCCCAGAGAAAAACATTGTCTTTTTGAGTGAGCTTATGGAGTGGGTCAGCATGCCGTGCATAATCCTGGACAAAGCGCCGATAATCGCTAGTGAGTCCCAGGAACTGTCTGACCTGTTTCACTGTGGATGGTGACTAAAAATCAACGACAGCTTTGAGTTTATCATGGTCAGGTTTTATGCCTGCAGGTGTGATGTGATAACCCAAAAATGTGAACTCACTCAGACAGAACTAACACTTTTCCAGTTTTAAAGTGAGGCCAGCTGCTTTGAGTCTGTTCAGGACCTCCTCCAAATCTTTCAAGTGCTGCTCGAATGAGGGAGATGCCACCACGATGTCATCAAGGTACACCGTATAGCTCAAGCCAGCTGACACTAAATTCATGAGCTTTTGAAATGTTGCTGGCGCATTGCATAAGCCGAATGGCAGCACACGGAACTGGTAGAGGCCACAGTGAGACACAAAAGCTGTTTTTGGTCGGGATTCCTCTGAATCAGCAACTTGCCAATATCCTCGAGCCAAATCCAGGGTTGAGATGTACTTTCCTCTTGCCAGTACGTCGAGGGATTTGTCAATACGTGGTAATGGATAGGAGTTCTTTTGTGTGACTTGGTTTAAACCCATATAGTCCACACAGAATCTTGGATCAGAACTAGGTCTATTCACAATCACCACTGGAGCAGCCCATGGACTGGTAGAGGGTTCGATTATGTTGTCCTCCAGCATTTGTCGCACTTGATTCTCAACGCTTTTTGGTCGGCAATGAGCGATAGGGGGAGAGATTTATGGGCTTGGCGGTTCCGGTATTGATCACATGTTTTGCCATTACGGTGTGTCCAAGGTGTCCATCAATCTCTACATGCGCCTTCCATAAAACCTCGAAGGCATCATTGTTCCTTTGCTATGCTTGTCACCTCAGTTTTTCTTGTACTATTATTCTGCAGGCACCCATCTACCTTTGCCTTTACTCACCTTTGCAGGCTCATCCAGCCCATATCTTCCCTTTCGATTCTCAACCAGTCTATACCTATTCCTCGCTGCAGGTTGTCTGTTCCTCTGGTCGTCTTCTCAAGCATTCTTTATCTCTTCCGACCTTAGCTCGGTCCCGGTGCCCCCTCTCATCTGATTTTTGGGGGAAGGACGTCTCTCGTCCTTCTCCGCAGCTCAGGCTCATCCTCTCTGAAGGACATTACCAGAGACACGTCTCTTGCTGGGTCCGAGTGCCAAAGATTATTTGTCAAATAAACTTTCTAAAGCCACTTTCTCTCTGCATGAGTCTTTGCTCCATTTATGGCAAAGGGAGCAAATTTTACCTCTCACTTTTTAGGACTAGAACCTTGAAATTTGAAATCATTTCTACTCTTACTATTTTCAGTGGAACCAGCTTCTCTTGTTGTTCTCGTCTTATTTGGTAAAACTGCGTGTCAGTGTTTTAATGGCACGTGAAACGAATCTTCTCAAAGAACTTTCTTTTTGCTTCTGCTGCTTCTTCAGTTCCTTTATGAAACACGACACAACTACACTGTCAACTAAGTTGTGCTCAATAAGGGCCAGAGTACTTCCAGAGGATTAGCCTAAAGTTTCCGTGATGTTCTTAAATACTTTCTGGCACAGGCGATTGATGTCTTTCTCCTTAATCTGAAATTCCTGTGTCTCCACTCTGGCCCAGATTTTCCCCACAAGCCTTTCTTCTGTGGCTTCCAGGTGGTCGGGAAAGAAACAGGCCTTTACCTTCTTTACACTTGTTGACATTAGTGACTTCACAAAAAGTCGGACCGTTTGTTTCCTGTCTGTCTCAGACATCCCAGAGGATGGGATGTCTGAGAACTTCTCTGCATTAAGATTTGATCTTCTCAGCTGTTCGATTTGCTTCCTCTTTTCCAGAAGTTCAAGGATCATGATGGTGACGTGTTCCATCAAACAGCTGAATCTTAGACCCACCTGGAGCCAATGTGTGGGGTCTTCCTGGTCCAGAGGAGATTTGGCCGCCAAAAATACATGTTTTGAAAAAATCATGTTAAACATCTTTGTGCTCTCCGTCTGAAACTCCTCTTCAATACCCATGACTGCAGCAAATGCCTGAGAAATGATGTTGCTCACGTTGGGTTTAAAGTCTATGTACTGGCACTGGCAGTTCTTTATGATGTCCAGAGTCACGTCTGAACACACCATTGTCATGAAGTCTAAGAGATCTGCTATCCTATTCTTGATGTTTTCATCTGGACATCCAGACGCCAGATCTTCCCACTTTCCTTCTGGAATATCGTGGATAAACTCAGTGATTGCAGGAATCACTAAGTTGTCCACAGTAACCTGGAGTGCATTTCTAAGAACAATCGAGAAACTCATCTTTCTGCTAACTGCTACCACTACAACCGATTACGAATGTGGCAGAATTTTAACTAAAGGATTCTTATAAGCCCGTAACAGGGCATGTAACAGGGCAAGACGTCACGAACTATGACGCGTGGCAGCTTGAATACATCTGCTGATTTGTTTTCATTCTCTGTCTCATACGGCTCTATTCCGACGCAACACGGCGACATTTTCAACAAATATAAAAACATGTCGGCTTTATGTTTTTTTTTTTTTTTTTAAGTTACAAACGGAAGCTTCAAATGTGATATCTGTCCATACCTTTTAACGGTCGTTTGTGCTAGCAGCAGCCTTCCACCGCACCAAGTACATTATACTAAATACATCCGGGATATTTCGCACATGCGCACAATGCTGGAGTTTTTATGAAATTTCCTGGGATGGCAACAAAAGAACAGTTCTTTTGTTGCCATCCCAGTTCTTTGTTGCCAGTTCTTTTGTTGCCATCCCAGGAAATTTCACAAAAACCCTCAAAGTTGTTGTACTTTATTGACCTCAGTATTGGGAAATAGTAATTGCAATGAAACTGGAATTGATCATCTTCATTTGTTACTCTACTACTATTATTATTATTTATTTATTTATTTTTTGCCAAATCTTGCTTTATTTCTTATGTTATTTAATACCAATTTCAATCTGTGAAGAACTTTTCTTTGGTCTGTTGAGATTGTTGTGCCATTTATATCTATATATACTTATCTAAATTCTTTATCTTACGTTTTTATCCAAAGCAGAAGTTTGAATTCCAAAGTGACACTGTAATGAACAAATTATAATTTGGCATGAAATGCTGAACTTAGTTCTTAGTTGAGAGTGCTAAGCTACTATCAAGGGAATGGATGACTGGCACAGACACTAAATTCATTCTATACAACATAATCTGCCTAGTTTTGTTTAGCAAGTGAAGAAAAGGCCATTTATTTAATAATTTGCTATTCTTTCTTGTAAATGATAACTTTAATGTTTTGCTGAAATGATTTACAGTTCATATAGAAGTCATTTCTTCTCACTGTGCCAGTTCTTTTTTGATATCTAGCACTCTTCCCATGACACTCAGTGCTTCATTGTTTCCCTCTATAGTAGCTGGTGATTATCTCTGCTGATATGAAAAAAAATCCTCAAGTCTCTTTCAGTGTATCAGTTACAGATAAATTTTGCCGAGACAATGCTTTCCGTATGAAACTGGAGCCTTTTATGTGTGCTGCAGGCTTGCTGTTTACTATTGTAATGTATTCTTTACAAACCAAACAATCTGATAAACAGTCTCTAAAGGGTTGATAACATGAGTCCATCATGTCTAGTTGTTTTCTGGTGGATTCTGAATCCTAAAATTTAGTTGAGTGCAGCATTACAGCGCTTTTAGATGAAATAAACAACTCAGCATGGAGCCTTAAATCATACATATAGTACCTCTTTTCCTTTAGGCTCCAGCTATATAAGGATCATAAAATAACGTGACTCTAGAGTGAATGAGTGACAAGGTTTAAACTCTGTATTGTACATTATAGAAAAAAAGTTCCAGTGTTTGTTTAAATTTTTTATCAGTTCTCTTCAATATTTTTATACCCAAGTTCAAAATATGCATGAACATCGTTGACAGGAACATGGCTATTGTTTTAGATGTGTCTCAAGGTTTTAGAGCAGCAGAGGTCTTAAAGAGCATTCAAAAAGACTGAGGGCAAACAGCTAATCAATTCAGGAATTATGTTTCTGGGTATTTCCATAATCTATGATTTATAAAATCATAAAAGATTCATATGATTTCCTGGGAAAGGCGACTAAAATCTAACAGTGGAACATCTTCTGCACTATACTGAAACAGACTTGATTCAGTATTCATGAACACTTCTAACAACCAGAGAGTCTCTGATCACTGCTGCAACTAAACTAAAAAACAGTTTTATTATATCCAAACAGTTATAGAAGCTGTTTGCATGTTTGGGATGGATTAAATGGAAATGTACCAGTTAGAATTAAAGTTTAATATATAGTTTCATAGAAAGGATTTAATCAACAATGGTATGAGGAGTGAATCTAAGGAATCCAACCAGGAATTGATAATTGAAGAATTTGTTTCTCCCGACTTATTTTTATCATTACCTGTTGGTTTGTGTTATTTCAGATAAATCTATAGAACTGGGTTGATCAGTGACAGAATGGAAGACACACTATTCTGTTTATAAGTAAAACTTATAAGAAACATCTAATTTTTCAGCATTTTTTTTAAGTTTTAGTTCAAAGCTCACAGGTTAACGTAGCTGCCCAGAGACATTAGCTCTAAGTTTGTTCTTATTTTAAGTGTTTACATTGAAATTTACTTACTTTAGGAGCCTGTAACCCTGTAGCTGCAAAGATACCAGTCTGTCTGCCAGCATCTATCATGTACCATTTGTGTTTATTAGTCTCTCTCCTTGAATTTACCTGCTTACTTTCTGCTTCAGCTGTACCACATGTCTTCTGATTGGTTCATTTCGTTCCTTGTTTCTTTCCATGCTTCTACATAAGTTCTCTGGTTTTCATTGCTCTTTGTTGGATTCTTCTGTTAATCTTCCTGAACGCCATGTCCTGCACCTCCTCTTCAATTTTACTTTTATTTCATTATTAAAGATACTCTGTTCTGCCACAGTCTCTACACTTAAATGCTTTACAACACGGAATCTCATTAAAACATAAGCTTATCTTATCCATAGTTACACCAACACCAGTATGTCAGGCTAAAGGACACCGTGTCTGACACTGTGGTCAGCAGCACAGGAGCCCCTCAGGGCACAGTGCTGGCCCCTCTTCTCTTCACCCTGTACTCCTCTGACTTCCACTACAACTCGGAGCTGTGTCACATACAGAAGTATGCTGATGACACAGCCATAGTCGGATGTATCAGGGACGACGGAGAGGAGGAATATCGCTGTCTGGTGAGGGACTTTGCTCTCTGGTGCCACACAAACCACCTGGAACTCAACACCTCTAAGACGAAGGAGCTGGTTATAGACTTTGGGAGGTCCAGACCAATGCCGAGACCAGTCGTACTAGAGGGAACGGAGGTTGAGGTCGTGGGCTCCTACAAGTACCTCGGGCTGTGGCTGGACAGTAAACTGGATTGGTCAAAAACACCAGCCACCTGTACGGGAAGGTGCAGAGCAGGATGTACTTCCTGAGGAGACTGCGGTCCTTCAACATCTGCAGCAAACTGCTGTGGATGTTCTACCAGTCAGTGATCGCCAGTGTCCTCTTCTACACCGTGGTGTGCTGGGGAGCAGCACATCCAAGAAGGACACGTCCAGACTGGACAAACTGATCAGGCGTGCCGGCTCTGTGGTCGGCATGAAGCTGGACTCTCTGGTGACGGTGGCAGAGGCGAGGACACTGAACAAACTGCTGGACATCATGGACGATAGCAGCCACCCTCTACACGCCGTCATCAGCAGCCAGAGGAGCCTGTTCACAGACAGACTGCTGCTTCCCAAGTGCCGGACCAATAGATTCAAGAACTCCTTTGTCCCCCACGCCTTCAGACTGTACAACTCCTCACTGGGGGGTCGGAGGTGACACAGGACAGAGGGAAGAAGGAGTAGTTTTTCTACAAATGTGAACTCCATATTTATCAGGCCAAACCATACAGTGCAATACCATATCACTCACTGGTCAATCTATCGACCAAATTGCTATAATTTCCTTTTGTGTTGTATTTATATTCTTTGTTTTGTATTTAATTTGTATTTTTTTGTATTTTGTGTATGCTTACTGTGTGCCACATTTTTGCCTGTGAGCTGCTGGTAACTATAATTTCCTGAGGGAGTCTTCCCAAGGGATCAATAAAGTCAAGTCTAAGTCTAAGTCTAAGTCTATCTGTTATTTCATTTTCCTACCATCTATATTTGGGATTTAAATTTTGCACCAAATTTGAATCTCAAATTGCTTATTTTGAATGACTCCTGTTTATTTACAGAGCAAGATGCTGAAAAACAGCCTGAACCAAGTGTCCTTGCTGATTGCATTAGCGATTATTTGAATGCTCTTATTTTTATTCTGAGGTCTGGGGCTAAATTAGAGGCTGCAGTTTTACTAGTTAAGAAATCATATTCATATTCAACAGCTCTTCTGCTTTCTTGCACCACGTGTGCATGTGTGCACTTTTGTGCGTGCATGTTGGCGTGTGCCTTGGTGCCAGTATCATTCAGCCTTGAGATGCCTTCAGTGCCTGTAGGCATTAGAATCAGGGTCACGTTCCAGCGGACAATTCGGACAAAATGGTCTTTAGGAGGAGAAGTCTGTGTGTGCATCTCTCAGCGGGTTTTGTGTGCTGTGTTGGAAAGCAGTATAATCATATCATGTAAGACTTCATTAGAATATTAAAATAAACATAGAATATCACATTAAGTAAGATGAAAAGATGCAATCATGAAACATAAGACTGCTTCAAAGATGATGCTACTTTAGGTTTGAACAGTACTTCCCTTCTCTGCTGTCTTTTCTTTCTTTACTTTTCCTTTACATGTGTTTGGCATCTCTTACTTTATCCAAGTATAGCCTTGTCTACTCTGCTTTTAATGTCTCTAAAACCCAATTGTGAGAAATCAGGACCCTGCTGAGGAAACTTCCTGTAGCTTCTTTGAGCTGGTCCTGCCCGAGGCTCCAGGAGTCAAAGTTTGAACACTGGGAAACCGAGCCCAGGAGCTGAATTGGGGGTTTCCATTGCTATATTGTGGCCACTGCTCTTCTTATGGTCTGTTGTGGTGACCAAAGAGCTGAGCTAACAGGGAAAGCTCTTCATTTACTTAATGTCAGTAATTACCTCCAGCTGTCCCTCGTCTCCTGATGACCTCACCTCTCAGTCCCAGTGTTCTGTGCTTGATTCTCCCCCCATGTCCTGCTCTGGTTTCTTCATGTTTTTATCTGTAAGTCAGCAAGTTTACAATTAAAGTCCTTATTCGCTTTAGGAAGATCTCTCTGCCACCTCCCAAACTATGACGCTGTCCTTTCCTCCTTTAAATATCTCATAGATTATCTGAGGTGCTAGCCTGTCGAGGACATTCATACTCTGGCAACTAAACCAACTATTGGCACTTTGGCTCATGGTGTTTAGCATCAAGTCTTGCTGAACAATGAGATCAGCATCGCCACAATGCTTATCAGTGAAGGAAGCCTGAAGTTCCCTGGTCGGCTGCAAGGACTTAAGAAAACACTGTAGACCAAAAATTACAGAAGACATGGCTCCTCAAGTTATTGCTGACTTGTGGAAACCTTGTACTAGTGCCGATAGCTGCATTTCCATTGACAATATAATTCCACAAATTGGAAAAAAATTGCTTATTGGAAAATAAAAACATTTTTTTAATTACATTTCTTATTTAATGAAAACACAATTACAAAATGGTATTTATTCAATATTAGCGGCGTATCAACAGTTTTGTGCATATTTGTGATCTAAGTTGCTACTGCTATCATTACAAATGCCAGTGGTCTTTTTTTCTTTTTTGTGGCCAATGTGAAATATTTCTGTATCTTAAACACTTTTTTTAGTTGTAATATTCAAAACTAATTTTGTGTTTTCATTTTAACCAAAATTAAAAGAAATTGGGCTTTAAAAATCTCTATGTAAATATTTGAATTGAGATGAACCTGCATTCAATTTACCTCTTGACTCAAGTTTTATTCTCATTTGCTTATGTTACTACAATAACTTTAGCATAAGTCGGAACACAACCAGATACTCATTATTTTCAGTATTTATATTTTTATTACGGAATTCAAAATAAATATGAGTTGTTTTTTTATATATATAAATTACAGTAACTGTAATTTCAGCGATTTTTACTTTTCCCTCTTCTTTGTCCCCCCTCTCAGGGGATCTCTGTTGGAGGCAAAACTGGCCTTCAGCTGCATTTTTGACACATTCCCGGACCAATCAGCTGCAGACGTCAGCAGCGTGAAGACCAATGGCAGCATCCTGTGGGCGTCTCTGGCCACACTGAGTGCGTATTTTGGAGTTTGGTAAATGACTGCAGCAGGAAAATACAGTGTCGAAGCGCACAGAGCTGGCACTGCTGTGTGTATGTGTGCGAGTGCGTGTCGGTGCGCGCTAGGCAGTGGTCACCTCTCCTGCCATGGAAGAGGGTCCACATCGGTCGGACACATAGGGCTGCATCTTATTGTGAAACTCTGCTCAACAGCGGGACTCTGTGCTTTTGTTGGGATTTAACGCGCCCGGTGCGCCGGTGGGAGCGGATGCGGAGCACAGCAGCGGTCGCCGGCGCGTCTCCAACTTGACCACCACCAGACAATGGGAGCAGCTGAGCCGAGCTGCTGCAGCGCCAAGTACTACTACAACTGCTCGCCCCTGGGAGATAAGTACGAGGAGAAGAGGGAGAACCAGCAGCGAGAGGAGGGGGTAAAGAAGGAGAGGGAGAAGAGGAGGCAGACGTGTTGTACCTGCAGCAGCAGCAGCAGCGCCGGGACTCCCACAGCAGCCGATACGCACAGATCCAGAACGACGCTCCGGCTGCCCCTGGGATCCATGTGAGACGGAGCCTGCAGATGTAAGAGAAAGCTCTCCTCTGTGTGCGGATTTTGGGAATATAGTGCATTCATATTTGTTTCAGCGCTCCAGGGACAAGCGGACGCCGGTTTCTGCAGTCAAACAGCCACTGAAGGAATATGTCTCATTTCTCTGTTAACTGCGGCGGAGTGCACAGACCGGACCTTAGAGTCATTGCCTGTATTTATGTCAGGTATTAGCAACCTGCAAGCGGCTGCTGTCCTCTGAAACCAGTGACCCCCCCTCCCCTCCCTGCCCTTCTTTCCCATCTTTGTCCCCGGTTGTCCCCCCTTGAACCAAAACCTGGACGAGCTTCCTCCTTACGGTACCTCTGGCTGCCTCTGTCCGAGGTCCTGAACACATTTTCGGGCTGGATTCAGTGGATTTTCTGTTGCGGCGGCGCTGGAGGAGTGAGAACGGACACAGGCATGATTTTATGGAGAGTGAAGTGATGGCCATCCCGCGGCTCGGCACTGGAGAACACGGGATCTGAAACGGACACGCACCCACCGAGAAGCAGGACATTCTGGCTCACCTTGGAGGTCATAAACCATTGCCCAAGCGCCCCCCTGTCCCCGTCTCCAGACCTCCTTCTCAGCCTTTTCTGAAGAGTGTCCAACACCTTCACAACCCCCCTCCAAATAAAATGAGACTGGCAAAAATGTGCCGACTGAACGCGCTGGGGATCTATTTGTGGGAAACGGTTTTATTTTTCAGGTAAGCACAGGCATGGAACTGAGTTGATGGGCGGGGAAGGAAAAGAAATAACCAAGAGTGTGTAATTTGTTTGGGGATTTAATGAAAAGCAAGTGAAATTAGCATTTTTATTGCCTCGATGCGGTCTGGGACATGCATGGAAATTAAAGCTGCGTTCAAAAGTCTTAAAAGGAGAAAAGGGAATTCCGGGGAGAAAAGTTGTCAAAGTTGCCTGTGGGTTGTGTGAGTTATGGCCGATAAGTATGCGCGTCCGTGGGAAGCACTCCCTGTGATGAAGTTGCATTGAAATCAGACAGGGTTTGTTTTTGGGCGGGAAGTGCGACCGCTAGTGGATGGATATCGTCTGGGGCATTAGTTCCACATTTTAATCTTCTATAATTATGCAGGATACATTTAATCAAAACACATACACACAGCAATGAAGTTCATAATTTGTGCTCTCATGTGATTCCTCACCCCTCAGCTACCTTCCTTTTTATTTTCCTATGATGCCCCATGACCAAGACTAACACAGCACAAACCTAAATGTGTGAGTTGGGATTATCACAAACAAGCAGTTTGATCCAATTACTTTAATTTGCCTAATTTGCTCTTCTGTAGAAATATGTCAGTACTGTAAAATATTATCACTAATTTGGGTTTAAAAGTTATTTTCATTTTACTTAGATTCATTACTCATGTTTTAGAAATAAATAGTTTGTGTATTTTCTTGTTTATGGTTTGCAGCTAATAAAAACTCAATTTGATTTAGCTGAAAATAGCAATATAACTTCATATCATATCTTACAATTACATGAGTGGAAGGTTGTGTGGAAGGAAGACGTGTTTTAGAAAAACTTAGCATGTAATATGCATAGTAGCTTCATGTTATACAAACAACATCTGTAAAACCAAAGTTCGGTTTGACCTTCTTCACTCTGATTTTATGATTTCTTTTATTTGTAGAAAAGGAATGGAGTACAGGATACAGTGAAACAGAGAAAGCCTCAGAAAGAGGAGACTGTTTATGTATGATGCCAGAAAAAGAAATTACAAACAAATGTGGTATGAATTCCCTAAACACCCAAACAAGTACTGGAGAGGAAACAAGTAGAGGTCATATTATTGAGTTGTTTCAAATGCTGTGAAGGTTTGCAGTTTGCTCCCTTAGTTTAGTAGAAACTTACTGGTGAAATTTGAAACAGACAATCTTTTATAAAACATGCAATAAATCATTGCGTCAGATCAATAAAACTGAATAGTTTGGCAAATTTGATGGATTTCCAATTCAACTGACGAAACAATTAATTATTGACAGAAAAGTCAATAAATTCTCTAAACTTTCAAAGTTCAGACTTAAAACTCGGTTTAGTTTAAATTGTGAAAAAAAGTTTTTAAATACTATACCCACATATTTGTATGCATCTCTAAACTTTTTCATTTCTGGTGACAAATCCTTTCATTTCCCAACCTAAATTTTACTATCAAAGTTCCTGCATCCCTACATTATGAACCTTTTGGCAACATTTTGGGAACATATTTTTTTACAAACTTGTAAGACTGATTTATTCACAGAAAAATCATTGTTGCTGTAAATGATCAAGGATTCAAACAGGATTTGAATCAGACAAATCCTACCTGAACACATCTATTATTTTGTGTAGCAAAGAACAGAGGACATGCGTTACTCAGCTCTTTACTATTTGTTTCCCTTTTCTAGATGTATAGAAGCTGAAGAGTTAATTATTCAATCAACGAAATGAAAAGCACCAGTACCACTTGCAGCACAATAGCCCCACAGCATGCTACCGCCACCGTTCTTAACCGTGTTCTTCGGTTCAAAATATTCTTATATTTGTGCCAAATAACTCCGACTTGTCTGATCATAAAACCTCACTCTGGGAAGGGTTTGGCGTTTTTTCTGACCGTCTGTAAATGAATCAAGCTTGAAGGTGTCTGTTGGTTTCTGAGTGAATTAAACAGGGTTTGTTGTAGAGAGTGAAATCTGGTGATGCAGCCGTTTATAATTTATGGGAGACTTCTTGAGCTTTGGTTGTTGCTGGGTTGTTTTTAAAGATGTTTTTACTTGTTTCAGTTAATCTAAGAAGGTAATTGTTTTTTTTTTTTACAGACATTTTACAAAATAGTGACGTTAATTATTTGATGTGAGAATCTTGGTGTCTATAGTTGTTTAGAATAAGGCTCCATAAAGTCTTATTAACTTGCATAAATAAGCCTAGAGTTTTTCTTGTTAGAAAATAAAGAAATTTGATTAAACTCAAAATCTATGATTGGTCAATCCAGTATGGTAGCATGTATTTTTATGCTACCAAAGAAGGTACCAGGTGGGCTTGCTCTTGATCACTAACCAGAAGACAAAATATATTGTAGGACTTTCTGCACAACTTTTTCAAAAACATATAGGTTATTTTTAAGAAAACATTTTGGCGTGTATGCATTTTGACCCTGCATGTATGAAGTAAAGAAAGTAGTTCGAATAAATCAATAAAAACACACATTTATTAATGTAGATATGAACTTATTTATGGGATTAACTTGATTTAAAGTTAAATTTGGCTGCATTTGATAGAGTTGGACTTGATTCTTTATAGCATTGTGAGTTAATGTTTTTAGAATGTCCTCTGAGGCTTAGTAAAGTCTTATGTTTGTTAAAGATGTATGTGGCTTAGAATGGAAGACTTGTGCTGCAATAGACAGCAAGATGTCTATCTATCTCCGTTATCAGTCCTGTGGGAGATCAACCAGTTCTGTTTTGGGTAGATACTTCAGTTTTTCCTCTCCTATTACTAAATACTGTCACATCTCAGTACTGAGGCTGACTACACTTCACTTTGGCTTTAATCCTGCCCACAGCTGCTGATTGGCAAATCGTCAGTCTTCATGCTCCGCTCAGTGAAACAATGTCTTTCCAACCGAGAAATGAATGTTTCATGTCATGATGCGAGACAAATCATTCATCTCAGTGTAGCAGAAAGACCCAAAGGTCTGCATTACTCCAACCTTAGTCTCTGTGATGACACAGACAAAGGCATCAGTTATTTTGTGGATTCCCTTATATCTGGTATTCAATAATAAATAGTGGTGAATTAGAAGATAAGAATTTAAACTTTTATTTTTTTTATTTATTTCCAGCCTTTTTAAAGATCTCATAAGAAATTGTGCACCTGAAACTAATTTTCAGCGAAATAATTACTGCTGAGATGACATCTCTTAAAGTTTTATAATTTTTAACACAAATAATCAAATTTATTCACATTGGGAGTGGTTGAGTTTGATGGCAGGACAAAAATGAATGTTAATTTAATAAAAACTGAAGGCGAAAATGGAACTTGATGTTCTAGAAAGTCTTTAAAAGCCATGTTGATGTTGCAACTTTTAATCAGAGACAAGAAAACAAGTTCTTATATTAAATATTACTCAGCTCTGATCATTTTAATACACTCAAGTAAAAAAACTAAAAAGTTTTTTTTTTAAGTGCTGTATAGGAATTGTGACAGACTTTTTATTTCATTTTATTTTTTTTTTCTCATAGTGGGATTTCGTTGGCCACTGAATAGCTTGATTCTATTTGATTGTTCCTTTAGAGATGTTTTCAAAGAATTGCCAATAAATTTGGCTAATTCTGTTTGCAAGAAAGCTGCACTGCAATGCCTATTTAGTTAGGTATTGTTTTATCAATCAACATTTTTAAAAAACTTTTGACAAATCGTAATGAAATTGAAGTTGATATGTAACAAACTAATCTACAATAGTTAAAAGTAATGGATATTATAAAGAAGTCAATCTGTAAAGGAAGTGTAAAACATTTAAAAGTACTTTTGATATTTCTGCACTGTGCAGCTCGTACATTTAAAACTAAGACTCCTAGTATAACCCTGCTTACCTTCATAATATCATTTGGTGATGATTTAGAGCTGCTTTGAATTTAACCTGCAGGTATAATGCACATTTTTCAGTTCATTGCATCACGTGGATTTATTCTCGCTGCACAGCCTCTGAGGTATCTCATTATAAAAACTATTAGAAGCATTTTTCCACAAGCTGCAGACTTCCTCATTTTATGGAATTAGGCAGCAATTTACAGCTGGAACTGGGGGTATTTTAGTGGTCTGCAGGAGTTCTGCATTCAGCGTACACACTGATTAGTAATGAACCACCGTCAGGTATATTGCTGTCTCAGCTTCTCGGCTCTGAACTCTGCAGTTTTCCGCTTAATTGATATCTCTTTCCCCTCCATCCCAACCCAGACCCCTTACACCTCATTCCCCATTCTGCCTTATTACTAAACATCGATTAGCCCGTCAATGACTGAGGCCAGACCTGATGAATACACATTAAATGCTTAAACATCGCTCTCTTTTTCCTCCCTCTCTATGTCTGTGCTTTTTTTTTACTCATTAAAACAGCTGAGAGTTTAGAATTTAGATGCAGAATTTAGTACAGGAATTCTTTCAAAAAAGGCATTAAGGAGATGAGATAAAGCAATGACTCACTGAACATATCTTTACAGTGAATGTTTGATCTTCGCCTTCTTCCGTGTTCAGTGAAACATTTGCAGGACAGACAGTCTGCATGTTTTTGAGACTCTGAAAAAAGAAAATTTACAGCTTCATTTTTTTCATTTCATTGCCTGATTTTTAGCGCAAATGATTCATTGTAGTATATTAGTCCACAGACCCACAGCATTGCAGTTCCTCCACCATACCTAACATTGAACATTTGGTGCACTTGGACTTACAGGTTTTCCTCCTTTGTTTTACACCAAATCCAACTGGAGTGTTTGTTGCTCAAAACCACCATCTTAGTTGAATCAGAGTAAATCTCACACTGTTTCAGTTAAAATTGCAACAGGAATTAGCCAACTTTAAACATTTGCAGCATGTTTGTGTTGTTAGGGGACAAATTGCTTTTTTTTCTCATTTCCTGGCAGACAAATAGCCTGTAATAGTTGTGGTGATTTGGTAATCTCAGGATGCTGTGTTTTGCTGCAGCTCTCAAAATAGTGCTGTCAACATTTGTTTTGTTGTAATTTAATTTGTTTTAATATGTTCACAGTTACTTGATGGCATGTCCTGGTGCATTTCTCATTTTGTCTTTTAATTACTCTGCTTCAGAGTAATGATTGTTTGCCAACCAATTCATCCATTCACTTAGTCCAGACTTTTTGTTATGGATACCATAAATATTCTCTCTAACTAACTGCACATGGAATTTTATGGTTCCGCGTATCTAAATCAAAATCAAATCAATTTTTTTTTTGTATAGCACATTTCAGCAGAAAGGCAGTTCAAGAAAAACATAAGCAGATCATAAAACATAAACATTTTAAGAGTCACCAAATGTGAAATGATTAGCAAACACTGCATTTTGCCAAACTCCGTAATCAAAATCATCAATACACCAAATATGTTGATCAATGTTCCAGTTATCATGAGTCAAAAGCAACTCTAAGCAGGTGGGTTTTTATCCTTAGTTTACAGGAACTCAATCTTTCAGCTGTTTTGCAGTTTTCTGGAAGTTTATTCCAGATGTGTAAAGCATAGAAGCTGAATGCTTCTTCTCCATGTTTGGTTCTGATTCTGGGGTGCAGAGCAGACCAGAAGCACAAGACCTGAGAGGTCTGGATGGTTGATACAACAGTAGGTCTTTAATGTATTTTTGTGCCAAGCTATTCAGTGATTTATAAACTAACAGTAGTTTAAAGTCTATTCTCTGATCTCAACCTGGAGTGATTTGTTCTATTTTCCTGGTTTCAGACAGACCTGTGAATGCACTGTTTCAGTAAATTAAATTACTGCAACATGATTAAAAATAACCATATCTGACCATAAACAACAATGATTACAGGAAGATTTGATGGAAATACTTCAACATTAATCTGCGTAATTTAATTTGTGTGCTTCACTGTTTTGTTTGATTGGGGTACCAAATAATTACTGTCCCCTTGTTTAGTGTAAAGAAGGTTTTATCGTTAGATGAATTTAGACTATTCATTGGTTTATAGACCAACAATAATTAAAATCTTTTTTTTTTTTGTTCAAATGAGAATGAAAAGTGTTGGACTGTTGAGATATCCAACTTTCTCTGACCTTGAATAATTAAAGTGAATTATTTTCATTGAAAACTATAAAAACACCAATGCAAAAATCAAACCTATAATAAAATAAACACATGCTGAGGTTTTTCTGCAATCTCTTTTAATAATTAGATGGTTTTAGGATTGTAGCAGGCTTATTCAGGGAGGGTCAGTTACATGCCTTTATTGATGCTGTGTTCAGAGTTACTCAGTGTATCTAAAATTATGTGTCATCACAATATAGAAGGATATTTTAGAAATACTCTAGAATATCAATGAAGGGAATCTGAAGAAACGAAAACAAAAGTGGACCAAAAATGGAGCCTAGAGAAACCATATTTATGTTTAAAATGTATATTTTCCTGCAGCCTCAGTATGCTTAGTATGATCTAGCCTAATTTAACAAAATACCCCACAATCCCAACCATATCTATCTTTCAGCATCTTATAATTAGTAACATTGTCCATACTAATTTCACAACACAGGAATTCAAATGGAAATGTTTAAAAACCAGGCATTTCCATCTCAAATCACCGCACTGGTTGGTAACAGTGGATTAAAACTCAAATATTTTGAGTTAACAACTAACTTGTTGCTCAAGAAAAAAGACACGTAGCTTTTGAACTTAGTTTTTATATTTGTTTTGTTATATTTTACTGGCTATACTAGGTAACATCCAATCATGTGGCTGAATTTGAAATTCATAATTTTCAGAACAGAAACCAGTATCGACACTTTGCTTAATTCTGAGTTGCATCGTCTACTTTTATTGACTTTTTACCCATGAATGATGAATGAAATGTGTCTGGAATGCCAACGTGCCCATCATGACCTCTTGGGACTGTCAATAAATCAGGACTGACAAAATGATTGTCAGGCCTATGAACAGCCAATGGCATTGCTGTGGCAAGAGGTCGCTGTTGTTGAAAAGGCAATTTGTTTTTTAATACCTACTGATATCCAAAATTTTGTTACAAGTAAAAAAGGAGCTCCTACAAATAGAGCATAACTATGTTTTATTATTCTGCAGGGAAACTGCATTGTATGGCTTCATCATCTTTGAACAGACATAAAAAACGATAAATGGAGATCTTTACATTTTCTCAGTCATTAAGAAATGTAACTATATCTGATTTGTTGCACCATAGAGCATCACCAGGTTTCGAGAACTCGGCTTCTCCTTTAAAGGAAAATCCAATGATCGTTTCTCCATTTGATCAGGCGCTTTGCTCATTCCTCATCCTCCTCCCCGTGATAACACAGATTGATCACCTCTCTCCTTTCTGGGTGCTTGCACAGATCGTTACTGTACTCTAAAGCAGGCAAAGGCTCTCAGTATGCAAACTATTCATCTTTATGCTAAACAAAATGTGCAGAGAGTGACCTTTTCCTCTATTGATATCTATATTCAATAAGACTCTTTACTTTGTCAGGTGGAAACAGATAAACGTGCAGTTTAAACGGCTTGCATCAGAGACTGAAATATTCATGAGTTTTGCCTTCACCATTCTTTATGTTTAATGCTATCAAATAATTGTTGAAGTGTGAAATCTATGTATTTCTTCAGAGACATTCCATAAATTTTTTGAAGCAGAGTGAATATTCATCTAAGCCTCAGGTCTTTAAACTCTCCTTGATTTGGCCTTGAAGAAGCAGCTGCAAGTGAAAACTTCCTCTCTCCTATCATGTTGAAGCACAAATTAAATTCTTCTCAATTCAAAATTGTGACTTTAAGTACGGTCACTCAGATTATTTTTCACTGAGAATTACTTTGTGTTTAACATTGTAAGGCGTTAATATTAAATGAAGTCCTTATCCTGATTTGGCTCAAGGAATATAAAAAAATAATGGCCGGATTTTCTTTCTTTCGTTTAATGGAAAGGTTAGGCTTCACACTAATGTAAAAGCAGAGCTGTGACAGAACAGCTTACTGGAATGTCACGTTACCTGGAGTTAGACTTTACTTTTAGCTGTGGCATTCATTAGGGTTGTGACTCAGTGTGGGCTGTCATCTGTATTTGCAGGCACATTGCATGTCTGTCTTTGTTTCAATGAAGAGACAGAATAACTGTGTTTTTTATGTTCAAGAACAAGTAGATAAACATTTCCCATTGGAACAAAAAGCACAGAAATGTGGCTGCTTTTTCAATTCATATATCATCATTTTTCAAGACATTCTTTCTCACAATTGTGTTTGTGCTTGAAGGTTGCAAAAATTATACTTGCCCATGTCTGAAATTGAAAAAAGAATGTGGTAAAAATGAGGGAGGAAAAAAAAAGCTAGCATCAAGCAGCCAAGAACATGGCTGAAAGTTCCTCGTGAGTGTTGATGTTACATTTGTAACACTGAAACTGGACATGAATGCATGATGCAATGGCCAACTAAAAGGAATGTAGTGATGGCAAAGTCTCAGGCAGGAAATTTAATTAAGATAAAGATTTATGTGGTGATTCATCTAACAAACCAGCACCCTACCTTGGGAGCTAAAATAACCCAGTTTTCACTTTTCCTGTGCTGTCCAGACTCCTACCTGACAATTTTCAGATATTTTTGACTGTTTTTTATTTTTTTTTTAAATCCAATAACTTTTTAAATTGGACTTGTAGGCGCCTTCTTAGCAGGAACCTGTCACAATGACACATTTTGTTTCCCTTTCCATGAAATGTAATAAAGATGAGACAGTTTGATACGCCGAAAATACAACTTCAGCTGTCAGGTGAAAACTTTAGTCAAGGGAAGGATGAGCCTTTTTCTGATTGTGTGTCTGGCTTTTAAAAACTCTGGAGTTTCTTTGTTTTTTCTCAAAGTTTAAAGCTTAGTACCGTCACATTTGGTTTAGTGTCATCCTTTCTATAATCAGACAGCTTTTCATTTGTGCAAAAGTAAAGTTTAATTAGTTTAAGTTTATAGAATTTTAAATCTTGTTTAGAGGTTGCCTTTTATTCAAATAAATGACAAAATAATAAGGTGAGTGAAATAGCAAAATTTTACTGAGGCATTGCAGTCATTTTCCTTGAATATTTATTAAGTAATGGAAATTTTTTGGCAGATTTGCAAAGGTTTAAGGAGAGTCAGGGAGAAACAGATTTGCCAGAATTGTATTCAATAAAATCTTATATATAGTCAGCTGAGAGTAGTTTTAATAATGATTATCTGCTTTAATGTCAGGAACGAAAGAACAAGTTTGCAGTTTCAAATTTGTTGTCACAAAAGACAAAGCTTTTGTGTTCACTTCACCTAAAAGATTTCAGATCTGTGACATTCTTATTATTGTCTGTCAGACTGAAAGGATTTCTTATTTAAAGTTAAAATGCAGCATTGTTTAGAGCAGGAATCTACAACCTTTGACTTTGCTTTGGTTCAGCAAGATTAGAAGGTTAAACTTTTCATAAAAAAACATAATATGCTCTTACAATAAAATCAAAAGGGGAAACAGAAGTAACATGCTGCTATTCTGAGGAGGGAGTAAGTCAACACAGTAAAACAAAAGTACGCCCTCCTTATGTTTAAAGGTTTTATGTGCCATGACGTCATAGAAATGTGTTGCATGATTTACATCTGATATTAAAGCTGAGAAATGTAAAGATTCCACACTGTCATTATTTAATAAATAAAGATAATATTTCATATCACCTTTTCACATCAATTGAAAAGGTGATGTGAAACATTAAGTATTACCTTGCCGCTCTCTTTGGTTTTAAGAGTACAAAGGAGCAGCCAGGTGCTTGATTAATTGATCATCATTAATGGGATCCCAGATTTGTGTTATCACAATATCCAGGCTAAAGGATTTCTGCCCTATTGGAGAAGCCTATGTAATGAGAAATATTTTTCACCATAGACAATTCTCGGAAAAATGTCAAAAACATGACAGCTTCGCCTTCGACTAGGAAAAAAAGATGTTTGTGTTGAAACAGAAACTATTTATTAAAAAAGGGAGGTGTAAACAAATGAAACATAAGTAGAGATGTTTAATTAAAATGTAGAGCACAATGTTTTGAGAAAACCAAGTAGCACAGCATCTTACACCCAGCGTCGAGCATGAGTGTGAAGAGCTGATGATTCGGACTCACTTCTCCTTCTATCGACCACTAAGAATGACTTTGTTGGACAGATGGTCTCAAATACTTTGATACACATTTAGTTTTATGGTAATATTTTTTTCCTTGCTCATGGGAGACAGCATCATTCATGTGACAGACAGTTACTCCTCCCAAAGATGCTGAGAATTTGTCTTTTTGATTTCACATTTCTTGCTTTACGTCTTCAGGAGAACACAGATTATTAAACTTAAATCAGACATTAGGATGATTTAAAATAGGACTGGATCGTCAGTCTTCATCATAATTGCGAAACAATGTCTGTGTTCTGCAATTGCAGTGTTTCCATTAAAGAAGAAACACAATTAAAATGAAACGTGAATAGGTTTGTTCATGCAATAAGTAATTAAAAATGATTTAAAAAAAAATCATGCTGTGCCATCATCCTCCAACCGCTTTCTGTTGTCTTGTTCTTTGTGGTTTGCGTAAGGGACAACATTCAGTTGTTGCACATGTAGTGATGTGAAAATAAATGTTTCCATTTGGCTGTATTGAAAATTAATCAATTTAAATTCAGCCAAAACAAACACCAACCTCATCCTATTGCAAAAACTCAGCAAAAAATTATGTTTGTTCAAAGTTGGTATGTTTCCATTACACTAATTTATTTTCAAAATGTCAAATTGTGCAATTATATGGTCAATGAAAATTCAGCTTTTAATAGAGCATGGCAGTCATTGGTTAAAGTTAAGGTTAATAAATTCAGCTTTTCCATTTACTAAATTTGTGTTTAATAAATATTGTAAAGGCTTTTGTATGATCTCATAAGATAAAACATCAAAAAACATGTTAATCTGTTTTCTTTTACTGTGCCATGATTTATAAAGTTCTCTGTGTAAAAACCATCAGAAATATCAATGATTGATTTTTAATATGTTTGACAGCCTTTTGTTTTCAGGGAAAAATTCAAAACGATGGTTTAATCTGCACTATCACATTTACCCACATTTTTTTAAATCCTAGAAAATGTGTCAATTTGATTCTAGACTTAAGGGTCCACAGTTCACCCAAAGAGGTCAGACACAGAACCCAATCATCTGTAATGTGTTCTGGGTTTTATTTGTGCCGCTGAAGGACGGGCCCGACTGGCCGGCTGCCCTTCTCAGAAATCTTCCCATGTCAGTTCGCATCCGAGTTGCGTTCAGTCAAATTAAACCAACCGTGTTATTTATGAATCTGCCCTCGGGTTGTTTCATTTGTTCGGCAGCAGTAGGGCCAAACATTTATCACCCGCATCCTCCATCATAACAAATCATAACATACGCTGTATATACATTCTTTTTCTGTGATCAATTTCCCTCCCGCCAAGTTCTATAATGAAAAACAATCGACTGCTCTGAGAAGTTCGCTGCCACCTCAACAATAATTAACTTCTAGCCAGGTTCATTTCCAAAACCTGATATATGATGAAACATTATTGATTAGGAGACTGTGACACATTTACACCTTAAATAGCAAAGTATGTTATCAATGACCTCTCAGAGCTGCAACCAAGCTAAAATGTTAGAACCTCCTCAGCAGCACAAGAATCAGAGAGGAGAGGAAAATTCCTCTTAACTACTGCTCAAGGTTTTATTAATCTAAACGTGTAGTAATATATGGGATTATGCACAGTATGTTGATTCTGTGTGACATAATTAGCAAATAAAAATGGTAAAAAAAAAAAAAAAAACTAAAAACGCGGTGAGATGCAAAGGGAGCAGCACAGTTATGTCCAATGTTACTCATACACCTTTCAGATTTAGATTTTAAATCATCTTTATTAGATTAAGAAGTTTTTTTCTGACAGAAAATGAGTCAGGTATGTTTCAACGATAATAAAGCAATCTTAAACCTATCAATTTTCAATTGGTTTTTATTTGTACATTATTTTAGAACATAGTATGTCAAAAATGATTTATACCAGCCTCAATATTTGAAAAAAAAAACTTTTAAAAGTGCTGCTTAGATTCATGGTGGTTTGCACTGGTACTTTAGAGACGAGCCCAGTGTCTCTGAGGTGGGAAAGCCTCTTTGCCATCACCCTAACCTTTAGCTCCCACCCCAGATTATCTATCAAAATGAATCTTGGACTCTATAAAAGCTTCATATCATTTCAGTAAGAGGAAACATGTTGGTAAAATTAAACCCAAGTATTTCAAGGATTGTAGTAATTTTAGACTTTTATGAATGCCTTCTGGGACTTAAACCACAACTTCATTAAGGTCTCTTAATGAGTTACAGTTTTACAACCTTCATACATAAATTACAGTCTTTGTAATAAGTTCTCTTAAAGTCTGCTGCCTTCCTGTCTGTAAGAAGCATAATTTCCAAGCACTTGGGTTAGAGGGATTGCAAACATTGTTGCTTGTGAATATGGTGACGCTCTTACATTTCTGATGTAAAACTCACCCAGAACATTGATCATCTGCACGTTTGGTGAAGCTTTGAGGAGAATGTTTGGAATATAGCCGGTTCCCCATTAGAAGAGATGCAGTTCCTCCAGGGCTTTTTAGCTTGCACAGAACATCTGTAGAAATCATGTACTGGTTTATTTTAGTCTCATGTAGGTTCTGAGTGCAGCACGGTGTCAGCACTTGCAGCACATCCGTGACATGAAGCCCCACAAAGCAGAATTTGGTGCACTCGCCTCAAATCAGAGCTACTTCCAATCTTGAAGATAGCTTTGTGCTTGCACAGGGAGATTTTTCTAGTGTGTTGGTGCTTTCTCACAGGGTCCAGGAGAGATGTGGCATGATTTCAAATGCTACATTTGATGTGTGAATGTGGTGCTAACCTACACAGAACTCAAGACACTGTCTCAAGGACACTGAAAATGGAGTAGCTGCTCCTGAGAGCACATCAGATTCATGTTTTCAAATTTCCTACTATCCAGACACTTTACATTCCAAGTTCATTGTGATAATTTAATAATTCAGTACAAACTACTCTGATTTGGTGAGGTGAAAGAGGAAAACATTTCAGTCAAATGTCACATACGAAATCTCCCAGACAAAACTATTTACGGAGCTGTTGTTGCCATTCCTTAAAGTAGCCTGTGATCAGCGCCTCTGGTTTTTGTGGATATTCTCAAGCAACAAACAACCAGCTGGTTGCAAACGTACGGCTGCTCACTTTTCAATAGGTTCTGATGGAGATTCTTTCCTGTTAAAGGAGATTGTTCTTTCCACTGTCACCAAATGCATGCAAAGTAGAGACATTGCTTCAAAGTATTGCACCAGTTGGCATAATACCAAACTTGACTGCATTGTTTTTTTCTTACGGTCAAATTGTTGTCAGTGTAATGGACTTTGATTGATCTGTTTATGTGATTAGAATTAATTGACAGCTCTTCTGTAAATAAAATGAATCTACCTCTTCTACAGAGAAATATTTGTTGTGAATCAGGGCCATATAATTGAGCTGAGTTGAATCAAATTTAATAATTTTCTTTTCTTTGGATGTGTTTAACATAAGTGTCACAGGATGTCAGTTTCTGTTAACAAGTGTTGTCAGATTTGGAAGCAAGTAAAAATTATGCTGAAGTGTAAGAAGCAATTCAAAAAGGAAAAAAGAACAAAGTTCAAAGAACAAAGACTATGACTGGGTTATAAAAAAAATTGTGAAAAAGTCAGACGATGCCTGAAAGAACCCATTAAATTCATTATTAGAAAGAGGACAGAACAGGGCATCTTGACAAAACTGTTAAGAAAGGGCAGATTACTTAAATTAACCAAAGAACAAGTTCATTAATCAAGGGTAATAAAGAGGCCAAAATTACGCTGAAGGATCTGAAACACTGCAGAGATCTGAGTATCACACACACACACACAAGGACATCAAACAGTATTTTAAGCATCAGATTCTACATTTCCATATTTTGAAGAGAGAAAAAAAGAAGCAGGTGGATTGATAGATTATCCAAGCCTGTTGAAATTCATTTATATTAATAGGAAAACATGACCTTATTAAATTTAACGACTACACAAACTGTGTATATTTTGTAGAAACTAGTTTGGAGGTTACATTAAAATGTTCTTCCTTTGTAAGAAATGAAGTGGTCAAATCTGTGTTTAACAGTTTTGTTACACTTCATAGAATTTTAATCACATTTAGAACCAAATTTATACCTTGAAACTGACAGTAGGTGTATCTTATTTTACCTATGTCTGTATTTTTATATGAGACAAAACTGTAAAAGATGTGCACAAATGTGAAGCTTACTTCTGAATGTTTTTCATAACTCAACAAAACAGATTTTTGTAAAAAAAAAAAAAACTGTTTCTTTTTTTTTCTCTAATATTTGTCTTTCATTTGCAGGCCAGTCATAAATCAGAACCTTAATAGAACCTTTCTGGTCAAAGGTTCTTTTACGGTTGGAAATCATATTATAATTTGTTTCATATTAATTCCTCATCTAGACCTGTTTGGACATTGTGCACAGCCGCAGCAGAAACCTGTATTTCATATCTAAAAATGCAGATTTGAGTCCATTTCACACCAGTACGTGTCAATCTGCAGGTGATATGTGGAGGTTTAAGTTGGTTTCCCCATTACAGCCTGGATGACAAATCTGAAAATTGCTCTGTTTGCAATATGTTGGAGTGTTGACTCATCACAATAAGAGCAGAAAATGTGGACTAAAATAAACCTCTGGAACAAATAAACACAAAACAAAAATATGAATGGAGCTCATTATTTAAACAGGAGATATTCAATCTCCTAGGTCAAAAATGCCTTTTAAAAGTCCAAACAATAGCAGTAATAAATATGATGCAAGTTGAAGGCTTTTGAGTTTGTTGTGATGAGTTAGTGTTTTGTAAGAGGCAGCCAAAGTATCTCTTAGTGCCAGGGATGTGTTACAAAATGCCAGGATGGGATCAATTAGGATTTCAAGTCTTCAGAGGCTTTAGGAGCATAATGAGGAACACTTAGGACTAATAATTGGAGCGTTGCATTTGCCCACATCTCTCTGTAGCTCTTGCTCTCTGAGACTCTGGCACTAGACGACTCAGCTGTTTTTCCTGCTCCTGTGCTGTCTCAGCACTGGCCACAGGTTTCCACAGTAGCCTCGGCCAGCATTGATCTGAAATAATTGAAGCAAATCCGAGGTTTGATCATTGAAAACCCAAAGAAGAAGCTGCTGGGGAGGGGGGATTATTAACATAAGCTGCTGAGGAGACTTTAAAAACCCAGCAGCTAAAATTCACCTATGCTTGTTTCAGCCTCTGGAAACCATTCAAGTTAAACTGTGTTTGTGTATGCTATAAAATAAACAACAAACACTTTTTAAATTTTTAATAACACCACCACAGGAAACTGCTGGACTGCTGTTATATGAGAAACAGTTTTATTTCTTTCATTTGCAGGCCAGTCATAAATCAGAGTAAAATGCAAATCAATCAAACCTGTTTATACAGAACTTTTCATAAGTGAAACCCAAAGTGCTTCAACTGGGGGAAACATTTAACCACTGGAGACTCATACAATAAAATGAATAAAATGAAAATAAAGTGGCCAAAATGAAAATAAAGTGGCCAAAATGACCATTATATTGTGTGAATAAAATGCGCAATAAATGAAGTAAGTAGACAAATAAAAATGATAATTTTATAGATGATGTGTATGAATCTGAGCTTGTTGAGAACACTGTAACATTTTGATCAGTAAATGTTTTTTGTAGTCATTTGGAGTCATTCACAGACGGTGGATATGAAATTGATTATTACTGGAATGGTCATGGAATAAGAAAAGTTTTTTTTTATAGAAACCTTTTCTAAACTTCCATTTCAATATTTGTAATAGTTTCCTGTTAAAACCTTTGCTACAAATCCCACTTACAATGTATAAAAATGTATTTACGCAATGTCCTGTAGAGAGTTGGTGGAATATTAAGGTATTATAAACACCTCAATAGTTTCACTGTTCTCTTAAATGTTAAAAGAACATGTGATTGTATTAGTTGACAAATGTTATCTGCAGCACAGACTCAGTTGTTTACAGAAGATTTTTTCATAAAGTGAAGATGGTTGTGTGTTCAGGTGAGAAATTAAAGCCAAACACGTCAGCAACCCCAAATCATCAACGACTCACAGGTTCCTGTAGTTTTGTGCCCCTGGTGAGTTAAACATCCACAGTTAGGAGCTTTCGTTTCCTTTCCTCTCATTTACCTGCAGTGCAGTCAGTCAGAGAGGTGGGAGGAATATTCAGCAAACTGATGTTTGCATGGTGCTTACAGCAAAAGCGAAGCAGGCAGGCTTTTAAAAGGCACCAATTGGATCGGTTAAGCCAAGTAATTATGCAAATGGAAGACACCTGGCAGATGTTTGGCTCTGTGACCCAGTGGACATCAAGTCTGTTGAGTAGCAGAGAAAGGAGAAATTAATATGGTGGGAATGAAACAGCACAACAAGCATTTCATAATCACGATTTTCCTCTCCAAATACTCAGCTTGTTCCAGTAAAACCTTTCTTGTCAGGAGCCGGATGCATCCATAATCAGGTTACTCATGTTTATCGCCAGAGATAAATGCTGCATTTAATAAGGCTTGAAAGAAAAAAAAAAGTTTTGTCTCTCGTTTAGATTAAAACTGGACATTTAACTAAAACCATATTTTATTATTTATGTTACCAATTTAAGAAGAATTAAATTGCACTCATGTTTTCTTCAGAGGGTTTTGTGTCGTATATAACAAATGTTTCAATTTTAGTCGCCAATTGAACCGGGTCTTCCGGACTATCAGGTGTGAAAACGGCCCAAATCTCCTCTATTGCACGATGGAGTTAGAGTCAATGGGAATTGCTTTTTAAATTACTTCCACGGATTAATGGGCAGCAACATCTGCTTGTCTGAGGTCATTGATGCTGTCGATCAGCAGCACCCACCGCCTGCTTTCTCATAAATCCTGAAAGCAGCAAGGTTGTTTTTAAATTGTTTTTAAAACAATTTTCATTTGAGAACCATTTTGGGTTCATCTCTGCTAAAGAAAGTGCAGAATATGTGTTGTGCTTTTGTTTATATGAGGTTAATTTAAATAATCTCAGACTGAGCAGTTAATTTTGTACTTTTGTCAAGCTCGCAGTACTTTTTACTCTTTGTTGCTGCCACAGGTATTGGTGTGAGTTAAATTCTTGCATCGTTCTCTAGGGCTGCAACAGAAACCTAACATCAAACCTTTTGTAAGGAATCCTGAAATGAAAAGAAGCCAGCTTGCTGGGATGGAGCTCCCAAACATATCTCACAATTTATTTTGGATCACAGTAACCTCATAGCACTGGAGGCATTTTGTTGGAAAAAGAAGCGAAACATGGCAAAACAAAACTAAGACTCCAAACTGATTCATCTCAGTTCTATTGTTACAGATCCTTTACCTTCCCCATCTTCTGTTGTTTACAATCTTGTAGGAACTTTTCCCCTCAGCACTCAATTCTTTGCAACTAAAACTGAATGAACTTGAAACCAGTCATGCTCTGCTGAAAGAAAGGCTGAACCCCCCTCCACCCCCTCACTCCGTCATGCTCACAGTGTCAGCACTATTCAGCCTGAAGTGTTGTCCCACGCTTCACGTCCTGTGGACATTCCCTTTGTGTCGAGGACACGCAGCTGTAATCCCGATCTGTGACTAATCAGATTGGGCTGTCATTGCACCAACAGAGTGTTTGTTCGATGCTAATTTGAGAGCCATTTCACACGGAGCTTATGCTTCATTGTGTCGTCTGTGCCTCGCCGAGCTCAGCGCTGAACAACAGAAATTAGTTTTCTGGAAGAGCTCGATTCTATCACTTTTGTGATCATCCTAAAGAGGATTAAACTTGGATTTGTCACGCTGGTGCAAGATAATCTCTGATCCACCTAATTTGTTGTGTGTTAAAATAGAATCTGGTGCATTATGAGTCTGATGTCTTCTATATGATCAACACTGACTAGCACAGTTTTATCTGATCGTTGATGATCATTGATCATTTTTTCAAGGCCGTCTAAACCAGGACTCTTATGAAATATTTATGCCTGCAAATAATTACTACCCATCTCCACTAACTGTCATTAATCAACAATTTGACCTCAGTGATTCCAACAAGATAACCGAATAATCGCTCAGAGAAGTGTGTGTGATTTAATCTCAGCTGAATCTAATTGTTTGATTATTATAATTATACTACAATTAATTTCAATAGGTGTAATTTGGTTCACAAAGTGGATTAGTACTGCTTCATGTTTCACACACATTTAGAATTACAAACATCTGGATGTCTGCACATTTTGGTTCTGCAAAACTGAAAATGTAATTCTTCTTTGCTTAAAATGTTTGAGTTATGAACCATAAATGTGAATATTATTAAATGTTTTTCCTAGAATCTAGTTTGAACCGATCTCTCATTGTTTTATCTTGTTGGTGTTCTTTATTTTATAAGAATACCAAAAATTGTATAAAGAGGCTAATTCAGGTAAATTCCCTGGACATCTGTTGAAACAGAGTCATGATTGCATTTTAACCACGTTCTTTTCTGCTTTCAAGGCTTTTAATGCATCTTATTCCAGAACCTTTATGTGAGCCTTATTGCTTCATTCCAAAACCAGTTTAAAATGGGTGTTTATGACCATTCGCCTGCTGGAATAGGAATTAGAGTCCAACTCTCAACAATTTAGCTGTTGTTCATGTTGACTGTTACATCGATCTGAAAAATTTGCAGAGCTTTTTTGAAAGTACCTCATTAGTTGATAACTTCAAATAGAAAGTCTCATCAGTTTAATTTCATGCAAAATATAAATTGATGAGACATTTTTGGTGATATTTGGAGGGTGTTTTCATAACATACAGCACAGTGTTTGCGTGTAGATTCATGACCTTCTGTTAGGACAACCAGGACAGCCAGAAGGGACGTCAGCAGATGACACACTGGAGTAACACCCCCAATCCAACATCCAAAAGTCCCCCATGACTACGCTTAAAAATATTTACAACATATTTGTTGTTTTACTCTTCTGTTGAATAACTGGGTTATGAGTAAAAACACTTGATAGATTCTTTCACACTGAATCCAACTGAATCATGTTTAAGTTAATATGTTGTCACTCTGTTTTTTCTAGTTTTTTCTGGTGCCTCAATTTATTTGTTTGTAAACATATTATTTATGCAACTTTTTCTATCAGCCTTTGAAAGACCAGAATTGCATATATATATATTTTTTTTTGTCAGATGACATTTCTAAATATAGTGAGTTGTTTTGATCTACTTCAGTAAAAATATACTGAAGCTGCTCTTACGTGTGTGTAGTTTTTGGTTACTCTATCCACCCGCTGATTTCCCTCATCTGAATATCTAATGCGTCTTCTCGCTGCCGTGACTGATGTGCCTACAGCGTAACCAGCCTGTGATCTTGCAAAATCTTCATGCTGATTTTTGTCATATTTCCTGAAATGTTAGCCCTCAGATATCTCCTTGTTTGTCTTTCATGAAACTGTGATGAGAGACACATGTTGGAGCTGCACGCTGGCATTTAAAAAGCTGCTGGCTTGTCAAGATGGAGGTATGCAGCTAAAGGTCAAAACTGAAGAGGTTTACAGGCCAAAAATGTTCAACACTATCTGGATCTCATAATGTGCACCTCCATCAATATTTAACATGGTTAGGACAAACACTGAGGCTCAGTATTAGCTCTGCTAATACTGAGCCTAATACTATTATTAAGACCTTAATAATAGTCATTAATAATTCTAAATTCAAGAACTAATTAATGTAGAGACAAAAAGAAAAAAAAAACATTGTTGATATGGCTAAAAATTTACAGCAATCACTGCAACATCCATCATAAAGTCAGGAGTGCATTTGTGAAGTGAAGCTCACTTAAACCTTTCAGTTTTATCATCAACATCATCAGTCAGCAAGCATCTGATGTAATTATCTGCATTGTGATTTATGGTTATAACAGCATCATCAGCATCACTGCTATTGTTGAACAGCAGAGGCTCACAGAAAGAGCTCAGCATGATCCTTCAGCTGTGGACAGCTGGTGAGACATCGTTTGATTCCGACTAAATTTCAGCTGGATGAGATATATTTTTTGGGTTTATATACAAATATTGCACAAGTCAGTCTAATATTGATCATTTCTCCTATTGCAAGTTCACCAATATTTTTTTCTTCTCACACTTCCAAAAAACATCAAGGCAAGAGCAAATCAAAGGCAGACTTTAACTTCTAACTGGCTTTAATCCTCTAAGCAGAAATATGTATCTAAGTACTTGTTAGTTTTCTCTTAAAGCATTTTGCAGTTTCAGTCCTAGACATTTATGATGATGATATGGAGCTCCATGCAGCAAACCTCTGGATACAGCAAGATGAAACAACATGATTACACCTGGGTGTGATGAAAAGGAGCAAAGGGACTTTTTGACCTTTAGATGTTTCTTTTGTAGACCTGTTTTTTTTTTCCAGTTTCATCTTGTAATGTTATTGCTCTGATGACAAAATCATTGTTTCTTCATGAGCAAATCTGTGAGGTTTCGGGTGTGAGACTTGTGTTTGGCGTCTTTTCTCAGCTCAAAGATATTAGTGTATAGTTTTATCCTATGAATGCTTGTGTACAGACAGAATACTACATTTATAAAGACAACAGATTAGTCACTTTTTCTTATTGATACTTGCAGCCTGGGCTGAATTACACTGGCCAATTGAATCAGGAGACATTTGACTACTTTTTATTTCAACGAAGGTCATGTGCAAACAAAAATAAGATTAAAAAGGTCCATTTATTAACCACAATGGACTGGTGCAACACCTTCATTTTTAAACCAGAGCTCTGATTGATCTAACCATCACTTCATTATTCATGAACAAAACACAGACACACTTGTACTCCTCAACTTGGCTGGACTAAAAGAGGGGATTCCACTTTTTGCCATTTGACTTGAGCCTCAGAGGATTCTTAAGTTGGCAACCCTTCCGGTTGACCTGAAACTATTTGAACAGCAGAGCTGAATTTACTTGCTCCTCTTCTTCGTGCACACTCTTTCCCCTCTCTCTCCTCATTAATATCCAATATTTATTTCCTGACGTTTTCACTGATAAGGGCAAGCTGGTTGCAATGTCAGATCGGGTGTGTGTGTGCATAAGTGCATGTGCATACAAATCTATAAAACCTATGTATGCACATCATAAAGGTTTTTGTGTACTTGTAATAGTGTGGTTACTTGCTCTGTTTGTACACACAGATGCCCTTCAGTGCTAAGACTAATGAGGGATTTGTCCATTTTATTTTGTTTTCCAATCATGCCCCTCCATTCCCCATTTTCTCCCGGCAGACTTTGATACTGATCAGCACCTTCCAGATAAAGCGACAGCACTGACTGCATTGCATGTTTATGAATTGCTAATGGAGCCATTTATCATGCCGTACGACACGATTTACCATATTGAAAGTCACGCTTTGCAGTTTTACATTTAGAAGGTGAAAATTTAAGCGCAATCGACTGTATCAAGTGTCATTTTAATTTATGGGAGATTAATGCGGCGGCTGTGCTCTCCTCCCTCGCACTCATCAGGAGTTACAAGTAATGCCTGCATAATCACCATTTTTACATTTAACTTCAGCTGCACTCTGGGTTGCTGAAGGCATTATAGTTTCTTGTGCTGTTTGTAGAACATTAGAGGAATAACTGTTGTTCGATGTTGGCTTAATGATGATTTAGTTCACTTTGGGAACTTTTCAAGAACCAGTAAATCAAAAAACTCAAACAAAGAGAAGTGAGAGATTAAGATCATGTTTTTCCACTTCATCGCCTGGTTAAGATAAAGTCTGGAGAGCTGATCTCATCCTCAGAGTGTTAAGGTCAGAGATATTCAAAAGAGGACAAGATCCCATTGTACCTTACATTTATTTCATTATACATTTGAGAATTTGTTGATTAATTTGTGTTCTGGTCTTGCAGCTGCTAAAATGCAGTGAGGACAGTTCTTTTTATGTATTTTTGTTTTCTTAAGACAAATATGTCATATGTTACCAACACCATGTTACACAGACAAATTACACATTGATAAATTCCAACAATAAACAATAAACTCATATAAAGTCATATTTAGTACCATATGCATAAGAAGATGTGCCTTATAGTTTAATAGGCTTAATAGTAAGCATGTCTGATCTTTTTCTTGTCAAAATATGGTAAAATCAAAGCCAACAATGATACAAATATAAGACAAATAAAAGCTTTTTATCCCAAAAAGAAAGTTATCCATGATGGTAACGGATCATTCAGGTCAGTTTATGCAACATATTAAGAAAAATATGCTCAATGAAATGAAAGAAGTCTTTTGAAAGACCAATTAATCTAAGAGTTGTGTGTTTGGACTGTGGGAGGAAACTGAAGTACCCGCAGAAATCCAAATGCATGGTTACAACCATGCATGTGCAGAAACACAGGCTGGGATTTGAACCCAGAACCTTCTTGCTATAAACTGTGACATTATGGAGCCTGAAAGGCAAATAATTTTCAACAAATTTCATTTAGTCGGCTTTCACTTAGAACAGGATATGGGCAATTCTTTCTTCACAAATGCTTGATAACCTTTAGTATTAAGAAAACATGAACCAGTTCATCTGTGCTAGTGGGCTAAGACTGTACCATTCTTGAATTGCAGTCACAGGCTGCAGAAAATCCTTCAGAGGGTCACAAATGGTCCGCGGGCTGCACTTTGAACACCTCTGTGTTAGGCTGTCTTCACAGAAAGTGGGTCAGTACAGAAAGTTATTAATAGTCCATATTGTAGTAGTGCGTGTTAATTCTGTCAGTTTAGCAAGAGCAAGAAGAAACTCAAACTGCACTTCAACTGAGTGTTAGTGTAAATTTTTTGAAATGTTTATACTGTTTTCATTTTATTTGGTGTCCGGTTCTGAACATCTGTCCAGCAGTGTTTCTATGGATGTTCTGTATTATTCACAGAAAAGTGTTCCCTTCATGTGGGCAGAACCAAACACGCATGTTTGAGTTCACTATTTGAGAGCCAATAATGGGTTTTGGTTTGAAATTGTATTAGTATTTACTCACTGAAAGGAAAAAGTTAATTTTAGCTTCTTTTAATTCACTCAATTACAACTAAATCCCAGCAATGTGACAAATAAAGGAGATCTAACAAACACTGTTATGAGTAATGGAAATCAAAGTTATTCAGGTAAAGAATGAGTTTAATTCCAAAATTCAAATTATTCTGTGGTTCCTTTTTGTGCACTTAATGGACAAATTCTGCAGGGCAGCAGTTAGTGTCATGGGTGCATTTTGTTGTCTTAGATGTATTCAATTCATTTAGTTAAAAATAAACTTATAAGAAAGCCTGCTTCTGGCTTTTTACTTGCAAGGCTTTCTTTGCATAGAGGAGAGAAACAACATTACAATTCTTCTTGTTACATATTCAGTATTAAATTCATAGATTGTTTTGGTTTCAAAGTCTGTTTTCTGGCTTTGTTCTGGCTTTGCTAAAGTTTTATTATGGCAAGGTAATTCATAGCTTATAGAAAAAAATGTACATTTCAGAAGTGTATTAAATGGATTACTGTCACATCTTATGTTAAAAAAGTTAGAAATCCAATATATTTTCTCGATTTGATCAAGAAATGTGTCCAAAATCTCATTCACAAATGAGCAAGTAAATTGGAATGGTGGAAGAATCAACAACAATTATAATTGTCAAAATATAAAGCAAAGATCTTAATTTTAGAAAAGTAATGTTTTAAAGTGACTTTAGAGCAAAACACAATACCACTATGCTTTGACACTAATACAAGTATAATTCTTCAAAGTATGCATGACAAATGCAACACTAACTATTATTCCTTGTGTTAGGATACTTTAATATATCTATTCTTCTTTGCTAAATAAAAGTTTGTAACTGTTACTTTAACTTAGTTGTCAGTTATTAAAACAAGTTTTAAAAGCTTAAACATTTGTTTTCAGCCACTATCATAAATATCCTCAGTCAAAACGAAACCGCTCCAGTCTCACAGATCCCCAAATCAGGTGAAATCCAATATATTTTTATGCTCTTGTTAAAGAGAACCTGTGGCAAAATATTAATATTCAAGAGCTTAAGTTTGAATTCATAGTAGTCATAGAGAAGTGTAAGAAGTTTGGATTCTGTTTGCATGATTTTCTTTTTCAGATAGATGACCAACGTAATGTCCCAGGTTGCAATTATTGCACAGGTTGTTGTGCTCAGCAGGGAGCAATTCTCAAACAGAAAATCTCCTCACTATATTCTGTTATGTGGCTGAAAAGGAAATGAATATCCCAAAGGTTTTTGCTAGAACTGATGGTGGAGGAGTAATCTCCCAAGCGAGGTCATAGAGTTCCTGGAGACACTAGTAAGTCCAAATGAGGCAGGAAGGGAGCCTTGGACTTGATAGGTGACATCGTGAAGGTACAAGTCCCACATCGGGCGCGATTCTGGAGTTTGCATGCTCTTCACATACACAAAATTGATTTCTCCAGGCACTGGAATTAAGCATGTAGGTTTATGATTTAATGGATATATTTTAATGAATTAAATTTTAGGCTTATTTTGTCTGCAATCAAAAGAGCAAATGGAAATGCAACAACACATAATAGGGTCTAAATTACTTTTTTGTCCCCTTTTTTTTTTTTTTAAAAAAAAAAATTGTTCTTCAATGTGCCATCTAAAGTTAAGTGTTAAAAAGTTAAAATTTCCTAGTTGCTGCACCAGTGAAGCAGGTACAGCGAGTTTCTAAAATGCCAGGTGCAGACTTTATGATAACTTAATCTAAATTGTTCATTTGGGACAATGGATATGAAAACTTAGCTCTCAGTCTGCATACTTTGGTTGTTAATAACCTCACGCTCAATTAAATTTAAATTAAATACATTTTTCTTAATATATTTTTCTCCTGACATCTCCTACTGTGTTACGTTTGGTCTCTAATCAAATTAATCTTTGTTTTCCAGTTTAGCAGCATCAAAAGAAGCTGCGGCGAGGAAAGCTGCCTCCCCGATGCCACCGTCAGAGTTTCTGGACAAACTTATGGGGAAAGTCTCGGGGTACGATGCCAGAATTCGACCGAATTTTAAAGGTAGGATTTTGCCACCAAGACTCAGTCGGATAAGGCAGGAATGTAGCCAAAAATTCCTCTAAAAATTCCTTCTTGCTTCTGCATCTATTAACATCTCCAAATGCATTTTTAGCAAAGATTATCTCCGGTGGAAGGTTTGTATTTTAATTTTTTTTTTCTTACTGAAAAGTGGGACAAAGTTTTTACATTACTGTTAAAATTATGTTCTCTGTTTAATGTTTTTGGTTTTAAATCTCTTGATCTCTTTTGTTTGCCCTTTGCAGTGTGGAACAAAGGTAATTCTGCACATTGCCCAAAATGTTATAGATAGAAACAAGTCAGACCTGAAGCCTAACTTTTCTTGCATATTCTTGAGCATAAATCCCTGTAAATGCACTTTGAGCCCCACTATAGTAGCAAAACAGCATTTCCATCAACATATTTTAGATCTAAGCTATCATGATGCTAGTTGGCTACATTCCTTGGTATCCACACAGTATCCTGAGTGCTTGTTTTGGTGGTCAAGGTAATGTACCTCCTTCCTGCCAGCGTGCTGCTGAATATGATCTCATGTTGAGGATGCTGCTGATGATAATATAAAATACAGTGACCTCTCCCTGAATGTTAGCCCCCATAAAGACACATGTCAGAGGTTTCTTTGATCAATGCTCACTCATTAGAAACTGTCTGAACATTGAACAGGGAGTACAATCTCCCTGTTCAATGATGCATTTATTTAGTGTGATTAATGTGTACAAAAAGATTACAGAGCATCGTACAGACATCAATTCAAATGTCATTTTAGAGCAACGTAGTTGAGGTTCATGAGATGAATGTGATTTTTTTTTTCTCTTTTTTGTCAGACAATTTGAATGTTTGTATCAACCATATATTATTTATTTCAATGCATATCATAATGTCATTTTTTCTTCTCATAATTATACACTGGAGGTACTTGTACTTGTAATTTGGCCTTCAACAGCCTAATAGTCCTAAAAATGACATAGATCACGTCTATGTCAACGTAGACATTTGATCGGAAACAAGTGTCTATGTTAAAAACTTAACCCATTTGGTACCGAATGACCTTCCCTGAAGGAATGGTCTGAGTTGCATGTAATTTGGGAACATCCAAACAAGCGACAGGTTATCTCTCTGGTTACAGTTCAAGAAGCTAGAACATCCCAGGACTTCAGTGGTTGCATAACAAGTGATGATGTTTTCGGTAATTACAGATTTGTCCAACAATCAAAAGAGTAAGTGAAGGTCAGAAGGGTTTCGGGGCTGACCTGAGGTGTTTACATTTTCCTGGCACTTTGTGTAAACCTTCTACAACATACTGTAGTTGTTACATGTGACCAATGTCTGTCCAAAATGGAGAAAACCAGTTAAAGTTGCTACTTTAGTGGTATGTCCTCTGTATGTCAGACATTTCTTCTTCTATTTTTTATTCTTGTTTAGAAGAACTAACATTACTCAAGAAAAAAATTGCACTAGTACTGAACTAAAATTGGAGCACACATTTAGTGACTTGAGGGTTGTATGTGTGCTCCATTCTTAGCACTCGTTCTTTAGTGCTCAGAATGAGGAGGAAAGAGTGAAACCGGGTTTCCTCATGAAGCCCTAAAGGTCCACAGTTTGAATGTATGATTCTTTCTTTATTCCTTCTGAAATTCCCTTCTTTTCTAACACAGTGGAATAAAATTTTCCTAATATTTAGTACAGTGGGGATGGTAACACACAGGATTGTGAGGTTGGGAACCTCAGCTTATGATAAGAAATGCTGCTGCAGAGCTTTATTTTCCCTCTCCGTTGAGCCCATTATGTTATAACCCATTATATGGTGATCTTTATAAGTGAGATATCTCAGCTAATGCGAGACAGAATCGAGAGGGGCGGAGGAGTTTTGGCGTGACTAAGTGTCTGTTATTAAACCTGCTGTGGCTGCACAACAGCTGAACCGACTCCTAACATGCAGAGAATTCATTCAGGTGTGTCGGGAGAAAACCATCTCTAATTCTTTCACTTCTGCCAAAGTCACTGCTGCAACAATGTATTGTACATAAGGGTAGAAAGCAAGCCTGAATTCAAATTTATAACTAATGATTTTTATTTTTCTCATATTATCTAATATAAAGTTTATAACAAATGAACATGATCGGGTGAAATGATGTGTGCTCAGAATAACAAATATTTTCCATGGGTTGGTTTGTCATGAAAATGACTTTTATATGCAGCTTTTCACAAAATTGAGTCTGGAGCTGTTAATAGACAGAGTCTGATGGGAGAATCTGTCATGGATGTCAGAGAGGAAGATGAGCATAAACTCTGTGACTCGTTAATTTGCGTCAGTTTTCTGTTATGTTTGTGAGTCACTCCCTGCACAACACACCACTTTTTGAATGGTATAGTGCAATTGTTGTCCTAAATATTTCCCAGGCGCTGACGACCGTAATATTAATATGACATACTGATATATATTTTTATATAAATTAACATAAAACCTTCCAAAACATGGGAATGCTTAAGCAAATAAACATTTGTCCATGGCACATATTAGGAAATTCATAGAAGATTTTTAATGTTCAGTTTTTCCAAGGATTTGATATCCCAATGCTAATTTCAGTCTATTCAATTTCTCTCTCAGTAGGTATGCGGGTTTGTAGGCATATCAGCAAGTCTGCAGCTGCTGTTTTTGCTCTAATTGCTGATTAACGATTACGCTACTAGCTGTGCCAACCCCTCAAAAACAGCCTTAAATTATCTATTGTATGTTACTTTAAAGAATTGCAGATGGTGACATAAATTAAAAATAATTGCATTCATCTACCTTTTTTTTAACAACACGTCCAGTTAGTTAGTTAGTGTAAACCCAACACTCTAAAACAGAGATTGGTTCGTTCCAGTGATAAAACACACAAACGCAAGATCAGTGGTGAGGTTTGAACAGGATTATTCAGATCTCTAATGTGGAGGAAACCAAACATTTGCTGCAAAAACAGATGCACCACCACAGCAACACAAACTAATCAGCGGTGCAGTTACATCTCAAGGACACTGGACACTGTTTCAAAAGACGGCAACGTGTCCATTTTGAACAATGAAAGAGTTGGTTTGATGGAGGGTTGAGGCAATCCGTCTTAAACATGAAGAAAACACCAGTCCTCAGATGTCATCTTTCTAAGACTTTCTCTGAAGTCCTATTAGTGTGATTGTTCTGAACACAGCTTATAGGCTTGTTGCTTCCAACTATGATTAGAAATGAAGATTCATTTTGGATGAGAGGGGAAAAGTCTTCATGAAAAGTGAGGAATCCTGGCTCAAAAGACCAAGTGGAGCAACTGTGTTGCAAAATATTCAACCTTCCTGTTATCTGTTTTAAGTCTTGCTCTTTTTCAATCTCTTGCAGCCTGAAACAACGACTGATGTGGTAGAAAATACAGTTTCAGTTCAGTTTTAAATACATCTTACATGAAGTATGTCCTTCTGCTGGCTTCATTTTTAAAACCTTACAGTGAAAGTAGTTAAAAAAAGGCACTTTACTGCTGAGGGTATTAGCGCCTGTACAGATGATCAAGTTTAAGAATATAAAATAATTTGAGTTCTCATTTTGCCTTTCTGTCAGCATTTATTTTCCTTGTAAGCTGTGAGGAAATTTGATAGAAAGGATTTGCTCATTATTTGTTGCAAACTTTTTATTCAATTTATTCAAAACTAGATTTAATTTGACTTTGAATTTTGGGTTTATGATTCCTTGTCTAGAGCACAAATGTCAAACCCCAGTCCTCAAGAAGTGGTGACTTTTAGATATGTATCTGCTTCAACATACCTGAATCAAATAATTAGGTCCTCAGCTGGACTCTGGAGAACTTGCTGCCTACTGAGGAGATATTTCAGTATTTGATTCAGGCGTATTGGACCAGGGACACATCAAAGAGTTGCAGGACATCCCTGATTTAGAGCATTAAAAGTAACTTTCATCTATTCACTGATCTCATTAGTTTCTTGCAGAGCAATGTGGCTGCCTCCTATTGGTTCACATAACACTTATAACACTTTGCTTCAACGTCAAACTTTGAAAAGTCTCTCAATGTGAAGAAGAAAACTGTTCTTACATTTTGTAAGTTTTGTATCCCACTAGGAATCACCAGGCTTAGTCATTAAGGTATTATAGCATGAATCATAGAAAGTCTAATTTAATTTGATAGTTAGTGCTTAGCAGGGGATGTTGTTTTCTTGCTAAAATATATATGTATATTATGTTTATTCTGCAATTTTAAATCTACATGTTAAAATCACACATTTGTTTTCCTAAGTGCTTCTTCCAGCCTACACAGATTCCCTTCCGGTAAAATTAGCACCAGCCGATTTACGTTTTCTACACAGCAACAGCAGAATTAAGGCAGCGAAGAAAATGTGAGAGGAAAGAGACGAGATTTGCCCAAAGCTACGAATATAGTACCAGCATGAGAGGAAATTACAGTGATCATGACTCGGGGCGTCCACTGTGTGAGCAGAAAGCTTCCGATTGATTTAGCAGGTTCCTCTGTTGGAGTACGGAGAGGAAACACTGCTGACACATTCAGGACAAGCCATTTATAATCCATGAATTCATCCATCCTTTCATTCTCTCTCTTCCCCTGCTTTGTCATTCTTTTAATAGTATGCTCCCCCCCTCGTTTTCTACTCCCATCCTTCATTCATGTTAGGAAATTCTCAGTTTTCCTCAAACCACAATCACTGTTTGGTTCTTTGCTCCTGTTTCTTGTATTGGTCTCTTTTTGCACTTATTTCTGCCCTCATTCTTATTGCCATAATAACATTAAGTTCTCCTAACATCATTCTCATCTCTGTCCTTCAGACAGAAAAAACTATGTCATCGACACATAGATGTCCAAATGCATCTCCTCTTTCCATCCTCCAGAAAAACTCTTTCCCACTAGTTATGGACTTATGGCTCTTTGAAGGGAACCAAATCTTCAGACCCATTCACTTCAAAGAACTGTTCAAATTATACATTTTTCTAAGCCACTTTATCTTAATGTACTTTTATTTTAATTGTGGGTAAAATTCACAAAAAAGTTAAATAATCTGTATTAAGTAAATAACTGTAGTATGTTATTACAGAAAAAATATATATGTATAAATTCTAATAAAGTATTAAATTTCAAAAATATAAATGTCACATACTTTATAGTTTTTTGTTTGTTTGTTTTTTACAATTATTATGTGTATTAACATCTTAGTGCTGATTGTAACAACATAAATGAAACATGTAGCAAACAGCAGAGGAAAAAGTGGACTTGAGTTGTTTTTGTAGAAACAAAATTCCTCTTCACTATCATTAAATATACAATATATATGCACATTACAATTAGGGTAATGCACTAATAGTAAGCAACACTTAACTGTGAAGATTAACCAAAGAGAAAGAAGCAAGAAGAAGGGAGCCACCATGACGTCCTCATCCTCTCTGCCCTACATGAAGCCTGCGTCGGTGCAGCAGCCAGGTCACGCAGCGGGCCGCCATGACGAAAACAAACAGCGAGCCCTTTCTGCTGTTTCTTTTATTTGGCGATTAAATCAATGCATTTTGTAATTAAGTAGAGTGATAAGGGCTAATGCAGTGTGTGCAGAGAGCATAGTAAGCAAGAAAAGGCTTTCACAAACTGAGACTTGAGTCCTGTCAATCACGATAAAGAGCCATTCAAAAGAATCGGATCACATAGCGACTCTCCACCCTTTCTTGGCCTAGTTTGACCATCGCTGAGTCCTTAAACAAATTGGAGGACGAGCAAAACTTCAGCTCTCTGAACAAAATGATGCTGCTCAGCTCCCGAAAAGGATCACTAATCTGCTCTTCTCTGTGATGATAGCTCACAAGATGCTGTAAAGATAAATGAGTTTGTATGGCAGTGAAAGATAGAGGATCAGGGTGTTTATTGGTGCCCGTGTTCATGTGCTCCCCCCTCCCATTGTGTTGGATGTGTCTTGATGAATGGCACAGACTCATGCTGCAACTCCCCTCTTCCTCTCTGCCATAACCTCGTCCTTCCTCATCACTCAATCTGAGCAGCAGCAAGGACGACGGCAGCGACCATGCCCCCAGTTTTAGGCTCGATCAGAAATAGATGAGCTGGCCAACGCTGCCACTACGTAACTCCTCTTTCTCCTTCAAAAGCCCCTGCAAGGCAGTGGCCAGTGCCTCAAAATACGCTGAACATGTTGGCTGGTCTAAACTTAGCGCCACTCATGTTACAGTTTGAACTTATTGAAGGAATAACACTTTGATATTCGTCTTCAACAGTTTATAAATTAGATATAGAACATTAACACAGCGTTACATGAGATTAATCACAAGTAATTCAGGACAGAAAACTAAAAATATCCATTAAATAACAACAAAAAAGCAGCTTGAAGAAAATAAATCCTGACTTGAAGAGATAACTTAGATTTTTACTTTCATGCGGAATCAATTGAAAGGTGATAAGTAGTCAGCATCTTATCTACACTACAGTCCTTATAGTCAATGTAATTCATATAAATATAGCTGAGTTTTACCTAGAGCTGCTATCCACTTGTCCAAACTGAGGAGAAGATGGTATTATAGCTTTTCACTGAGTTTTAATCTACCATTTTGTGAAAATGTTATTGCATTTGATGAGATTTATGGGTACCAGAATAAAAAGGACTAAACACAAACGTATGGCACACTGTGCAATATGAAAAGTTGTCAAACTTTAGATATTTTTGAATTAACTTCATAATTCTGTGTTACTTAAACTGTGCTATAAAATACACTGAAATTTCTTGTTAAAACATTAGAAATTGTGTTCAAGAAGGTGGGATAGTTTCTCAATATACTATATACTACCAGACACGTTTATTTCTGCAAAATGCTTAAAAACTTTAAAAAGCCAATCTTTAATTGCAGCAGCATGACAATAAAATAATCAAAAAATCAACCTTCACTTGCCTTCAAATGGAAAAAAATCAATCCATTAGGAGAATTTTTTATTTATTTATTGTGCACAGAAACACCTGCCATCAACAAAATCAATCTAACTGAAGCGGGGACTTTTGTTTAATTCATGTTTTACAGCTGATCAATCAATTCTTATTGGTCTTCCAAGGCTTTCAGGTTGTCTTGAGTATAAATATGATAGATATCATGGAAAAAAAAAGTCTTTTGGCCACTAACAGGATATGGACATATATTTTTCTTGCCACCCAGTGAGGAGAATTGTAAAAGTAAAATCTCCTTGACCTCTAAAATTTCACTCCACTTCATTTTTGTTTAGCTTTCTTGAAGAATTAAGTTCTTTTTCTTCTTCAAAGGTTGTTGTGTTGTTTCCTTTAGTTGTTCTCAGTGCAGCACCACCAGAAGTGAGGAGGATGAACAGGCTTTTCAATTAGTGTGTATCGTTTGACATAGTGCAGTGTGAAAGTGAACTGTACCAGCTGAACATGTAACAAATGTTGCTACTTAGGTCCCCGATCAAACCAAGTCTACCAGATTATAGAGGGGGAAAACATCTTAAAGCTCAATGTATATAAAGTAAAAATTATCTCAAAAGCAACGAAACAGAAAAGGGGAAAGGCTGATGTGTGAGGATTTGATTTGTGGCACCACTGAGCAGCCACAGAGGTTTCCCTCTTTCAGCTGTTATTCTTTCTTTCACTCCGCTCCCTCAGCTGATTTGCCAATGCTCCCTCCTCCCGTTTGCTCCAAAATCCCCACGATGAGCGTGAAAAGAAAAAAAATCCCTCTGAAAATCCACCGCTGTGTCACTTTACCACTGAACACTGAACAAGTGGATATGAGTCCAGTATTAACAGAGAAGGAGAGTGCTGCTCTTCTTTTACCCTTTCTTTTTCACAGCTGGAGCACTTGTTGTTTCACATAGTGTCTCCTTTTCTCCTTGCCAGAGTTGAACATGTCAACGTGGGACGGTAGTTATTAGCTGCCAGAGCTTGACGTTCATTTGGTCTTATCAGCACTTGTTTAATGGCTACTTAATGGGATTAATGGACATAAGGTAATGAGTGTGGGATGGGGGACTGGCTGCTGGGGGGAAATGAATGGTTGAGGGAGCAAGGACAGGGAAGGAAAGGCAACAATGCTAATGGCTTACAGACTTGGAGGGAGCTGCTTTGGAAAGCAGTTTGGTAAATATGGCAGATAGCAACTGTGCAGCTCTGGGTTTCACATGCAAACAGAATTTGTTGCCTTTATATTCATACCAGTGGATATTACATTACTTGCTTCTATTCTGCAGCTGCTTTGAAATGGACACAGGAATTTCCACACCTTTCTCCTTCCTTTATGTTGTGAATCACTACAAGGATACAAGCTGAAAGCCCAGAGGAAAGGTCCAAATGTGCTTTCAGTATTCCACAAAACAGATCTCTCTTCTCTGAGCCACTAAATTCGATCTGGGAAAACACTGAACCAAACAGGGAATTTTAATGTCGTCAGAGCTGTGGCACTCCCCGGAGTTATCACAAAGATATTGATCATGCTTCATCATCTCGCAGGAGGAGACAGACTGGCAGAGGAAGTGAGGTGAAGAATATAAAATAGATTGATGGTAAAAGGAAACCAAGAGTCTGGTCCCTCTCAAAACTTAAATATAAGAGGAAAGGACAACAATCAGAAAGGACATTTGCACAGATAGCAGCATCAAATTTTTTTAGTTCCATGTTTGGTATCAAGATTTGCTACAAATACTGCCTATCATTATTGTTTGTTTTTTGTGATCTAAAGATAGTTGAAACATGGGGCCTTTTTAGCTTGAGGCAGTTCAGAGCTAATCTGGGATGTGTAAGAGGACTTGACAGCCACATTACTTTGCCTTCCTCCCTCAACAGTCCACCCATCCACAGCTAATAAGTTTAAGAAAAGGGGAATACAGCTTTATTAAAGGCCATTCAGTTCTCCGGTGAATCCGATCACGCTTCTAATTCCTAGTTTGAGGGGAAAAGTGGCTGCAAGCTCCCTGCCTTGTTTTAAAAAGACTCGCAAAGAGATTTATATTGTTTATGTGATGACACAAACAGAAAGCTGTTTTTATGTTTTTTAGGTGATAGGAGACAGTAGAAATAATAATAATAAAAATATTATAGAAATGTACCAATAACAACAAACCCAGGTAAATTAAATTATTTCCTTTTGAGGTCAGTTTCTGCCTCGAGCTGAGAGGCTCAAGGAGCTTTGTGTTTTGTTTACAAGTAATAACATGGTGGAGCAGGAGTCGGATTGATGGACTTGGGCATCGTCTACTGTAATGTGCAGCACATCAACTACTTGTTGTGAGATTTGATCCCTGAGAACAAAGCCAGCGTTTTCCATAGGATGACTGGGCATCTAACCAGGATATCCTCTGGATATCTCATTTTCAGATTTTCCCCTTTGTGGACAATAAAGGCTGTTTCTATTAAATTCTATTTTATTAAAGTATCTGACCAATGTCGTGACCATCTATTTTAATCATTTGATGTCTGCTGAGGTCCATGAAGCATCAAAAGTTACACAAAAACTATGTTTTTTTTTTTTTTGTGTCTCATGGTGCGGGACCACAGTTTAAAATCAGTTTAAAATGGCGTGTGATATAAACATCTTATTTATTGTCAGATCCATTTTTAAGTCATTTTACTTGAACTTTTTAGTAAAACATTCTGAAAGGGATCAACTTTCTGTCAGGTTGTGAACCATGACCTAGAACTTTTTATGTAGGAGCTTATACTGGAAGTATCTATGCTAAATTTTATTTAAAGTGGTAAAAGCAGGAGCAGAGGATCATGTCTTCTTAGGGGGAAGCATCCAAGGCCTGTGGCTGTCAAACAACTATGGTTAGCAGCTCTCTACAGTCTGGAAGCACTACCTATGATGAAAAGAAATGCAATCTACCAAGGGTAGCTCCTTTCTTATCTTATCTGTCAACGTTTTTAGTTACATCTACATCATCTCTGTACAGCCAACAGATAGATTGTAAATTGCCTCAAGTGATGAGCATTTTACAGCATGAAAAAGACCAAAAGACAAAGTAGCTCTGATATTTAACACTTAGGAGAGCAAGGCTTGGGATGTTCGACAGGCTGCCTGATCATAAGGTAAGCCTGGGTTTAGTCTGGACACAGAGAGATTTAGAAATGGCTTCGGTTAGATTATAGAGTTTAAGTCAACTGCCTACAAACAGTTTATGTTGGCAGTGAATGCTTTTAATATATCCTAAAAGCCATTTCCTATTTTGGGGGTTTGACAGTGACTGATTGCAGTATTACTCCCAGACTTCTGCTCAGTGCTGTTGTCATCACTCACTATAGCAGTTGTCAAGTGGAGTGAGCCAGATTTGGTCTGGTTCAATCAATTCAACTTGGAGGTAAAATAGAATATCAATCAACAAATCTAAGGTCCAAGAGTTAAAATAGCTTTGATTGTTTGCTAAGTACATCTTGTGACAACTTCCAAATGTTGACAGATTTCTTCTGCTTGACAAACATTTGGTAGATGAGTATTCATTATGTGTTACTCCAAGTTTATAGACGACATGCAGGTTTGATTGTGTTCTGAGTTTTGATAGAACAACTGCTGATCAAAGCAGCAACACAACTTTTTGTCTTTGCGCCTTACACTTTCTGGAACTTTTCAGACAAATCCGATAAATCCAATAAGCCACCAATCTTCCATGACACATCGGGCAGAGTCCGCAGTCGAGCACTAACTTTCCTGGAGTGAACAGAGGGAAAATGCCTTGTCGCTGCAGAGCAATGAATCGTTCGGCCTCTACTTCCAGTTACTTGACATTAGCAGGCTGGCATTTCTCCATTATAAATCAGCCTCACTGCAGCCCAAAAGTTCTGAAACTGAGATGATGTGGCCCATTTGTGAAAGGTTACAGATTTACATCATGGGCTCCATTTCAGCCAAATGACTTCAATTTAATGAATCCCATTAAGAGCGAAAATAAGGTTTTACTCCACATTTGGATATCATTTATGAATTCTATGGTTTTATTTTATCTGGATTGAAAGTATTGGAAAGGACGAAGAATTGATTTGAGAATTTTAGTTAAAGTTGTGGTTGAAAATGTAACTTACCATTACAATGTTGCTATAAATACAGAAATAAAAGTTTTCTTTAAGGCAACAAAAAGCCAAAAATGAAGCCAGTTTGACATGTAGTCTTTGCATCCCTACCCTTCCTCCTCGCCCTCCTTTCTCTCTCTGGCCTCCTGCATCTCCTTTAGTGCATTTTGCTAGTCTTATTTAAGCTCCTCTTGACAGAGCCGCATTGCAACCCTCCTCCTCCTCATCTCAGTGCATTGCCTCTCCTCTCCTGCCCGCTGCAGTATGGCAGTAGATTGTTTCCTTACAGACTCGTTGCATCCCTCCTCCCTGCTATCGCCTTCCCCACTGTCCCTCTCAAGTCTCCCCCTCTGCCACACACTCACCTTCGCTGAGTGTTGGCAGCAGAGCGACACCTTAGATAGTCGAGCCTTGCTGTCTTGTTCGCTCCGTGATAGAAGAAGCTGTTGTTTTCCTTAATGAGGACAAACAACGTATAGTTGGTAAGGTGGTGTTAGTATTTGCTGTGTTTAATTCTGATCTGTTTTTTTATTAGACCCCAAAGGCTCGAAAAATGAAGCTACTCACAAGAAAGGTACTTTCCTTTTCTTTTTCAGTTTTTTTAATTTCTTTATTTTATTTGTTTATTGTTTTGTTTTTTGCTCCTCTTCTTTTCTTCCCTGGCCATCGTTTTTATGTTTAGCAGTCACTCACGCAGTATTGGGGCAGTTTCCAGATGTTGAGAAGAACAACGGACATTGGGAAACGCCTTCCTGATGTAGATGTAGAGATTGCCTTGTGTGGTTGCACTTTATATGAATTAAAGTGGTTAAGAATCTTTGTCACTGGAAATGTCAGCGGTTTTTACAGCTTCTGTCTACTTAATTCGTTGTGCTGATGCATACACTTTTCTCCACTAATGCCTGACAGTTTTTTCCTATGGTTTGAGTCAGTTATTTCCTAAAAAGAAAACCTGACAATTCCTGGACATTTAATCTTTTTTTTTTTTTTCTCAGTCAATACAGGCGATTTTTTTATGACTGTTTAACTGCAATGGAAAAAAATATGAAGTTGTAATGACAATATTGTTTTTTCTGATTATAAATGTTTTTTGGCATTGAAAGTGAAGCATTCCCTTAATGTCTCTGTCCATCTTCCCATCGCAGACATTGTTATTTTGATGGGAATCTCCAGATGCCAGTTATTGTTAGTTTTTAAAAATGCTGAGTCAATAAAGTGAAATGAAGATGCAATAAAAATTGTCTGCTCTTTAGCAGATTCTAAAGTAATTTAGATTGAACTTCCAAGTACACAAAACAAAATGACTCCACATTGCTGTTGTCTAAAAACAAAGATTAAGCCCAAATAGAGAAGCTGTGTGTGAAAAACAAGTTCACCATATGAAGGTGAAATGATATCAACATTTACATGGAAAAAGAAACTGTTTCTATTTCCAAACCTACAGACAAAACATTGTTGATAATGGAAAACAATTTAAGTCATTGATTCCTCCACCCTGTGGTGAACGTCCCAGATCTGAGATTACAATGCTAAAAAAAGTGACGACACAGTAAGAGCTGAATCTCACACAGCAGTCAAAGGCAACCCAAATCCAATTTTTTGCCCATTTGTAACCCATATCCAACTTTTCACGGCAGCCTGAACAGCCCAATTATGAACTTTTCACCCTCCGAAAAATCAGATTTGTACCACTTTCAAACATGGGGCTGAATCTGTTACATATCTAATAGTTTCTCCAGCCTCTGCAGTGTGAACAGTCATGATGCATTTCTTCCGACTTTTACATCACCGGCATCGTAATTCTGATGTCGGTGACAGAAAGTGTTTTTTCTCGCTCCGATTCTCTGTTTTATTACATCTATGTTGTGCTTCAGTGTGTCAGAACATCAAATAAACTTAAATAAGGATCAAAGACAGTACAAGTAAATACAAAATGCATTTGTTATGCAAACGTTTGATTATAAAGGGAGAAAAAAATCCAAACCTTCATGGCCCAGCGTGGAAAAGTTATTGCCCCCATCCTGATAAATGTAGCTGTGGTTTTTCACACCTGAATTATATGTTTTTAGCTACACACAGGCCACTTCTTTCAACATTAATTCATTAGAACCTGATCTTTCAGTGAATTTCCCTGAAAGATCTTCAAAAGCTAAACATCAACTTGTTGGTTTAGTAATCACGTTTTCACACAGAGCCATATAGGTTTGGATTTTTTTCTCCTTAAATAACAAAATCTTTCATTGAAAACTGCTTTTTGCTTTTACTTTTGTTGTCTTTGACTAATATTCTGGAAAACTGAAGTGTGACAAAATGCAAAAAATTAGGACTTCAAAATTACAACACTGTAAACAATGCAGCAAGCAGCACTGAAATGTAATTTTTTGGGTTTTTTTTTGCTTTGTGGTTGCATTTAATTAGCAAAAACAAACCAGAAAACGATTGGAAATTGAGCCTGCTGTGTGCACTGCATCCTTACACGCTGGAGTCCAATACACCATGTTAAATGTGGACGACAGGTCAAATAAGGGTTGACTGAAAAGATTAAGAAAATAATCCCTCCACTCTAAGAAGAGAATTTAAACAATTAAATCCAAAGTGGAGATATTTGGCCATAATGCATAATACATAATGCATAATTGGATTAAACATGTAACCACAAATACCTCAGTTAAGCTGTCAAGCACAGTAGTGGATGGCTGATGATTTGGCTCTATTTCACAGTCAGTAGGATCAGTGCACCTTGGAGTCAATGTAACATTGGTGCCACAAAAGAAAACATTGGATATAAGAATATTTTGAAAATTTCACTGTCATGTGACACTGCTAAAATGAGAAAAAAAAATACTTCAAATTGCTTCTAAAAGGATCGTTATGTGTACTTAGTAATTTCCACACAGCTGATGTAATTTTTGCCTAATAAATGGAAATAAACAAAATCTATTTTTTTTTCACACTTGTTAGATTTAATCAACAAGAATCTGGTAAAGACCAGAGTAATATAAATTGTTCTATTGAGCCTAAAATCATATAAAATCTCCCTAGAATAATCTTTGTGTTATCCACTCATTCAAACAAATCTAAAACAGCTAAATATAGATAAATTCCAGGCTGCATTAATGTGGTTTACGTTTAAATTTCTAAGCTCTGCAGGTCTAATATGTTTTTCAAAGCTGCGACATCCTGTGACACCAATCTGGACCCTGGTCATTGATCCTGACTCAGCACAACCTCTGTTAAGCTAAAATGCTTTGTCCAAAGCAGCATTTGGATCAATGTGGCCTTCTGCAGGGTGAAACAAAACAAGCCAGAGAAAAAGAGAAAGTTTCAGAGAGAACATCTTCTGGGCAACCTTCCAGACTCTGTAAGCGTCTCCAGGACGGATCAAACATAATGACTTTGGTATCCATTTTCAGAAACAGTAACTCATTTTATGTTAAAACATGGCACATAAAAGGATAATACTCTACAGGGTAATAAATTAGACGTTGTAAATTAATTCACTTTCAGTGAAAAGGAAACATGGTCACATCATTGTGTAGTCATTGGACCTCATTTAGTCCTGAATGTCTTAGGCTAAATTTAGACCACCTTAAGCCATGAGTTTCATTTTTGTTACTTTGCTAATTTGCTGCAAAGATTTTATACATGCAATATTTCAGATGGAAAGCTCAATAGGTCACTGCAAATTACTTGCAGAATCCTCTGATTTAGTTTGTCTCATTGCTTTAAAGTGGTGCAGGCGATTCAAAGAAAGGATAAACATGCTCTATCATGTTCAGTTTGGTGAACAGTCAAGGTTATAACAATAAAAAGAACATAATAAAATCCTGAACCACTGGACTAGTCTTTGACCTTTGTATAAGGGCAATTAAAGCTGGATATGGAGCAAATTGTAAAGGTGATACATTGCAATGCCTGTTTTATGGCAATGCTCTCTAAAAGACCGTCTGCACAATCTAACACACTAAATGTGTATTGAAAACCATACACATGTGGTCCACTTGATTGGACCAGAGTTTGCTTCCTCCCTTGGTCTGGAGTTTTTGTGCAGGTTTGAATAGACTCAGAATCCTTGAGTGTATTGAGTCTTAGATCAAACAAACTAAGACCAACTATATGAGGTGATTTCAGACGGCTTCCGAATTCTAGTGTGTTTATCGTCATATGAATAGACGACCCTTGACCTGAACCAACTACAGGACATATATGTCTTTTGAACTTCATAATCAACCCTCTTCTTTCTTTTTTCGATGCAGGTTGTTGGTCAGCTCTGCTTGCAGATAAATTTGCCAACTTCATCCCAAAATTATAAATATTCTGAAAAACCAGCACTGCATGAACTGCTCTTGACAAAATGGTATTGCAGTTACAACAGAGGACCAATGACTTTCCCTTTGTGAATGTACCCTAAAAACATTAAAAAACACATGAACAGGCAGTGTGAAGGAAAATATCATTTGGGCCATAGCATTAAATCAAAGATCAACTTTATTACGATCTGCTGCAGATATTATCCTTTTGTGTTTAATTACACTGAGTGAATAATGTCTTCCAGGGAGAGTATTGGTTTGCAGACTAAAGACCCCAATTACCTCCTGAGCTTATTCTGTCGGCCACTGCTGTCAGCTTCACAGGAGAACACGCTTTATATTAGCAGGCAGCAGCCTGTCTGCCTCCAGGCAGTCAATATGCATAACTTACCCACTGGCTTGGCAAAGGAAGAAAAAATAACGGAAGCTACAGAACTAATAAGTTAATTTCTCATTTTAATGTTCAAACAGCAGAAGCACAATTATATCTTAAGAAGTCTGGAGATGTGAGAGGATGGGTGTGGATATCAGTCACAGAATAAACGCTGATGAAAGTAGTTCACAGAGCTGCAATGGGTGACATTGTTTCACCGGGTTAAGGAAGGATGTGTTTCTGGGTTTCTGTTTTATCTTAAAGGGGCAGCATTATGTGTTCTTCAGGCTATTACAGTCATTTTAAAGCATAATTACGCAACCATGCTTTATAACCAGTGGTTATAAAAATACCATACATGCCAAATATGACTTTAAAGAAATTTTACTGCCTAATTTAATTACTTAAAATTGAGTCTCTGTCACTTTAAAAACTCCTGCTCTCTCTGAAACTTTCAGGAAGTCATAAAATTGTTCCTCTGTAAATCCTTTAGCAATGCTTTTACCAGCGTTGCAATTCTTAGTGCTAATTGGCTTAGCAGATGTTCAGTTCCACCAGCTCCCATCAGCTAAATCCTGCTGGCTAGTCTGAAGGAGTTCAGTGGTGGAGTCACGGAGGAGTGCTGCTCTGTGAGGCAGAAGCTTGGAAACGTCCGAGGAGAAGCTGTGTCTTAAAGGTGGAGCTTAAAGGTGGAGCTTGGTCCACCAAGGTGTTTTGCACAGCTGAATGGTTTCCATGGAGATTCAAAAAAATCCTCAAAAATGCATGTAAGAACAAAGGCAACACTCCAAATATGTTATAACATTATAACATGATATAAAACTCAAAAAAGTTGATTTTACATAATACTGCCCCTTTAAACCAATATTATGTACTGTTATATACTTTCTGATTTAATTTACTAAAAAAATAAAATCTGATTTTATAATGATTAATTTTAACAGAAATATTGTTTATGTGTAAATGATAGCTGGGTTTAGAGTTGAAACAAAGTTACAGCCAAAGGCTGAAATGTGAACATTAATTTCTTCAATATAAGTTTATATTGCAGTATATTGTTCATGAAATATTTTTTTCATGAACTTTTATCCGAGTTGAAAAATAAAAAAATCTATTTTGGCAGTAGTTTGGAAAGTTTGCATGCAAACTAGAGCTAGTTTGCATGCAAAAAACAAATGCAACCAGGAAGACATTTCTATAAATGGGAGAAGGTGTGTTGAGGGGATTTCTCCCCCAGCGTGTTCAGCAGAATCCAGGGAGCAGGTCAGGCCCTCGAGTCGCGTCACAACCACTGCAGGCAGCAGCCGTTCCTCCTGATTAGAGACTGTGCTCTCCTCCTTCTGTTGTCCAATATTCAGCACATTTTGCACGCATCTCACCTTCTCTCACTGGCACTTTTATGTCTGCAATGTTAGGCCAAAGGATATCTGATGACACAGTCTGGGCTCTCCTTCCCCCTTTAGTGCGCTGCACACAGCCGGCAGATTCAATCCGGTTCTGTGGATTTATGCCCCTGTGTGAGTCCATCTCCATTGAGGACAACCCTGTAACACGGTTGCAATGAGCTTTTGAGAAGTGACTGCAGCAGGTTGGAGCATATTGTCACTATTCAACTTTTCATTGAGAGGAAAAAAGATGCTGCTATGTAGATTTATACTCATCCAAGTGGCCTGCCTTATGGCGTAAGTCTTTATAATGTTATTGCACCGTGCTGCAGAAAGCTAACACTGCAAAATGGCTACTCAAGGCTGAAGTGCATTGCATTGTCTAAGTGAAGGCAGAACTGAATATACACTCACACAGATTTATGCTAGCTGAAGTGGCCTCTTTCAAAGAGTAGATTATTGCTACACAGTGATGCAGAAAGGAGTCACAGCTGTAAGTGTAAAGCTTAACACACGTTCAATAATTATAGAATTTATTTGAAGAGACATTTTGACATGAGTAGAGAGAAAAGACTATGAAGACTTAAGGATCTAAAATTTTTCACTGATTTAGAATGCATCATATTTGTATTGTTTTTAGAAGCAGCAGCCAGAAAATAGCAGTAATCTAGCAAACAAATAAATCAGGTATTCTTCATTTTAATGAAAATCTCAATCTTAATCTCATCTGAATAAAGCGTTTATCTTTGGAGTTAAAGATATTTAGGAAACTTTACACCAGGCATGTAGATTGTTTTTAATAATTTTCATAAGTAATTGGTGACCCTACCATGCCACATTTTGTTGCTCTTCTCTAGGTGGAAATTTATTTACCACCTTTACCATCCTACCAGCTGTGACTAATGACAAGATTATTGGTTCTTCCTCAAACTTTGTTTGCTGCACTTCCAGTTGTTTTAAATTTAATTCTTGCTCTGTGGATTTCCAGCATTCATCTGCTGCAATATGTGGAAACTGCTTTCGTATGCTGAATGTAGATTTTTTTTCTTTCTGAGTATATTTAGACCTGAACATAATCACTAAGTATTTTATTCACCCCAACATGTGCACTTTGGTTACCACATGTTAATCCAAGAATGGGTTTGGAGAAATGGCTTCAAATCTAAATTATGTCTGATTCCTGAGAAAATAGACATAAAATTAACTGCTCAATAATAGATGAAAATTAAGGTAATTTCTATATATTCTTAGAAGTGAAAATGGCTTAAATAGAACTGATTGGAGAGAAATGTGATTTAAATGTTCATCTTAAACTTCTACAGGCAGTTACACATTGATGCAACAATAATGTCTTAACAACAAATTTCTGCTTTAATTTTTTCATATTTATTGTGTTGCAAACAAATCTTCTCAATACAATAAATTGCAGATTTTTGCAGATAGGAAGGAAAAAGTTCTAACAAAGTCAACAGTTTGACCTGTGAAATAAAAAAAATGACTTAATTTTATGCTAGAAATAATTGAAATAATGTCGCCAACGTCTGTGCAAGTACTTTAGATTTGGGAGAAGAGGAAAATGAACTTGGGAGGCTTAAAGTCTTCATGTGCATTATTATTTACTCCTTCAAGATCAATTCTTTAAATCTCCCCTTTTCAAGGGCTCACTGCTGAGATTCTCTTGACTTGTACGGCAAATGCAGCCTCTTGGTTTTTAATCTTTGCCTCAAGGCAGAAGGGCTCCAGTTTTTTCAGGCTGGATGTGCTGCATGTGTGTCTAACCAAATAAGGAGAAGTGAAATTGCTTTGCACCATAATAAACTTTCAGTTTAAGGAAAAGGAATCTAATTTGCAAACTTTGAAACTGATTAAACTCATAAAGTATGAATGTGAATCTATTTCTGCCATGAGTTATTCATTTTTATATTAAAAGAAGAAAATCCTCCCAGTTTGATTAAAAGCTTTATTTAACTTTCAGTAACAGAAAGTGACTTAAATTCTAAATGAGCTACAAGCTGTAAATCCTAGTGTTTTGTCCACGCTTTGTCATCTGACGTTCAGAAAAATATTGCAAAACAAACTCATCAGGAAATGTCAATATAAATTTAAAATCATTTGATTAAAACCAATGAAGTCCACAGACTCTTCAGGAACACTCCGTTTCTTTCTAGCAGTAGCGGCTGGCAATCCATCAAGGTTGTCTCTCTGCCTGTGACGGCTGCGATGGGATCCGGGCCCCTACGACCCTGATCAGGGCAAACCTGGAATGGAAAATACATTGAATAAATGAATTATTTTCCCCTAAACAAAAAAGAAAAATGATGTAAAAATACAACCTTGTTTTGCCAAAAGAATAGTAGGAAGTTGTTTTTTTAGAGAATGCTGTATGTACAAAAATGTGTTTGTTTGTAATCTCTGACTGGTGTCTGTTGCTCTTTGGATGATTAAAGGCATCTGACTAACAGGAGTATTCACACCACAGCACTAAATCACTTGCTGATTTATTGAGCAGCTGACCGTAACACAAACAAACACACTCCCTCAAATGGACCATCTGTACAAGCATACAGTGTGGAATACAAACAGTTTCCATACCAGAGACACTAGCTGAAGTCAAACAGAGGAAGAAACCCGAGCAGCTTGAACACACACTGCTTGTACCTCGACTTTTAAATCTCTGGCGTGAACATTCCTGCACACTCTTGACACATCACTGCCTCTCAGTAATCCACTGGTATAATGCTGTGGTCACCTCATGTCCGTCAATGAGTTGCCACAACAGACCTGTTATTGATTTTTGTCTCAGTGCTGTCTGGCAACTGCCAGCCTGTCATGTCCACCCGTCAGTCAAATCCCAGCCAGGACACCAATAATGGCTTCTTAATAATTTACTTCCAATATACTTACTAGTCTCCTTATCATTATGAAATGAAAAGGAGGATACACAGTAGTTTCTATTGTTTTTGCCGCTGCAGCTCTTGCACCCACAGTTACCTGGTGAGGTGGCGCTTGACTCCTCTCCTCACAAACAAAATAAACCAGTCAGTCATGGGGAAAAAAACTCTGAAATGCTGATTAATCTAAATGCACTGAAGGTCACAAATTAATGACCAAACTTTCTTCTTGAAGAGAGCAGATTTGTTTCACCAACTCTATCGCAAGTCGTCTCAGTCCTTTAGAGACACATCCACTCCACCAACATGTTTGACTGTCAGTAAGATATTCTGTTTTAAGAGTGATGTTAATTTATTTCCAAATTATTGGGAAGGGCAGCTTCTAAAAAGCGTCTTCAGTCTATTTTTTCCAAAACTCTTGAGGCTCATCAGGATGTTTTTTAGGTAAATGTTAGATCAACTCCTGTATTTGTTTTGGTCAAACAGAAACACTTTTTACATGACAAGTTTCCAAAAACATTTTTCGTTGTGCATTGGACAAAATTGGCTTTACAAAATTGGATGGTGGAATGGAAACACAAATAGCAACGGGGAGGATGTAGTGACATGTTTGGCCTGTAGGAGGCGATGAAACTTTGTTAATTTTCTGACCCAGAGGCATTTTTTTTACAACCATAGGACACACAGATGCACTGATCTGAAGCTTAATCTGTGTCTTGCTGTTTCACAATGAGCAGATTTTGCCGAATGATCTAAAGAGGTGCAGCAGCACAGACAGAACATGGATACGGTCCGCCATTGTTGATGTTATGTGTGGGTGAAAGTGAGAGCGCTAGCACAAGATGATGTGACTGACATGATCGGTTCCAACTGTTTTTGAAATTAGAGGGAGATGATTTTTCTGTTTTGACATCCTGGATGAGTCTTTCATGAACTCTTGGAGTAATTTTGGTCGGCCGGCCACGTCTGTTCCAGTTGTGCATAATGGCTCTCACTGTTGTTCATTAGAGTCAAGGATTTAAAAAAATATTTATTCTTGTTACATGAGTCTGATATTAAAACATTTTTTCATATTTCAAAGTTTCATATAATCAGACAAGTACTTCTACTTAAGCAGGTGCCAATTTTACTTTCTTCTGAGCTTTATTGGCATCCAGCCTGCTGTTAATCTGTTTTATTTGCATTTTTCAGGAATGTGCTCAATTAATTGCAAATTACAGTTAAGCCTGATATTGCAAATTAAGATTCACAACATGGACTAGATCCATTATATTTTTAGGCAGTCGCTGATTTTCAGACATTTTTGAGTCATTTTTATAGCTTGCCCAGATCATTAGGTTCATTAATAACCAAACCTAGCCTCCAGTCGGATTATGTTTATGACCACAAAGCTTTAGATTACATTTAATGACAGTTTTATGAATTGCCATGGGACAGTGTAGGTGTATAATAGGGATAAATAAACAAAGGAGTCTGGGAGAGAAAGCTCATATGCAAGCAGGCACACATTCCTGGCAAAAACATACACAGAAATATTCTCAGTGCAGACAGGGTACACACAGTTTCATAGAGAAACAGAAAATGCTGGCAGGCATGAATGCCAATTTTAAGTAAATATGCATAGAAACACACACGCACACACACAGAGAGAGCCTCAGGTGTTTCCTGACCAAGCTGCCATCCATCCATCCATCTCTCCATCCTCTCCTCTTTCTGCCTTCCTCCCACTTTGAATACATTTCATCCCATAATGAAACCTGAACACCCTCTGGCTGCAAGAGAGAATATGAATGAGAAGGGGAGGCAGAGTTACAAGAGACAGAAAAAAAGGACAAAAAAAGAGAAAAGAAAGAAGCATTATTGCAAAAAAAGGCATGAAGAGGGAGGAAAGCACATCATAATGGCATTTCTACTACTTCACTAGGGAGCAAGATGAAGTTTTTTTCTAAAGTTCATTCAGAGGAAGTAGTGATGATGGATGGCTGAATATGACGGCTGGAGAAACAACTATTCTTCATTTTCTCAATCCAATTAAAGTACGACAGGGAGTGGTTTTCCTTTGCTGCTCATCAGCTGCAGTGTTTACCAGCTTATTTAACGGCAAAAGAGAGTCTGTTCGAAGAGCTAGGTACTTTCAGTTTTTATGCACAGAAGAAAAATAGACACTCTCTGTGGAAAGGAAGCAAGATGCAGTAAAAAGAGAAGCAACACAATCTGCATTACAGAAAGATCCAGACAGGACTTTTACAAGTGGTCAATTTACTTTTACAGCAAACAGACAGAGAATACATGAGAAAAAAAATCAAGTCTTGTTGAAATATTGTTTTAATATTACATCAGGTGACAGACTGGACTTTTATAGTTTGCAGCTTTTCAGCATTTTCAGGCATCCTGGATGCTTATTTTTCTCTACATTGTCATCATTTTTGCAGAAAGCCAAAGTAATGAATATTGTTTTAAATCTAGGGATGCATGATATATCAACATTAACGTCAGTATTGGTACATGTGACTCTTTTTTTTGACATATTGATATTGGTAACACAAAAAAGCACTAGGCCAATATTGACAACATTTTTGAGTTGTGTTGACCAGGTGGTATTTATGTGGACATGTGAGGGTATTTAGATAAAGCAGAGAAGCAGTCAGCTGTGTGGTTTATTTATTATTTATATATTTTTTTATTGGTGGGTCAGGAATTATAGCAGCAATAATAGTATTGGATATCAAAATAAGCCAAATTTTTATATTGATGCTTTCTCGATAAACTCATGATTTTAAGCTTTTTAAGAAACTATACTTGGCTAAGGTTTTCTGCTTTGTTTTTTTTTTTTCCTTCGCAGGTTTTAGAAATCCTAAAAATAATAATGGGCAATCATCAACAATCATCTCCTTTAGATATTGAGACTGAAGCCCAGCAACTTCAGTGTCATGTTTTAGGAAAAACATGGTATGTAAAAAAAACTATTTCATGTAATTTAAGATTATTTACAGTTATGTGAAAATGTGTTTGCTCCATTCCTGATTTCCAATTTTCCTTCATGTTTGTCAAACCTTTAAAAAAATCCTTTCATTTTAAACGTGAACTTTGTATTTACTTGGGTAGTGTTCAAAAAATATTTGAATTGGTTTTATGTTCTGAAACACTGAGCTGTGAAAATGTGCATAAAGTAGAAAATCAGGAAGAGGGAAAACACTTTTTCACACCACTGTACACAACACCAATTCACAACAAATTTGGTCTCAAAGGAAATTACAAGACAACAGATTCAGATTCATGGAAACCTATTTGTTTGAAGTTCAATTTAAATCAGCCCAATTTGTCCCAACAGTGGCCTACTAGTAAAGAGTTATCTGTGTAAAAAAGCCCAGCTGGTTGCAGTGAGTCATTCACTTTGCAGCAATCCTTCATCCTCAGCAAACCTCTCTGACAGAAGACAGCCATGATTTCCTTTTAGCAACAACAAAACCTCCAAACCTGCAGTAATCAGGCTTTGCATGAGTGGCTACGTACAGCAGGTACCATTATGTGAATCATGACGCACGGTTCACATACCGTGACCCGCTGAGCCTCTTCCCTCTTTAATATTAAAATGTACAACTACCTCAGACATAATTTAACATAAAAAATTATTTTGTTGCTTTAATGACAGCTTTAACAAAAAAACAAAAAAAAACTTGGGGAATAGTCATTGGTTGTGCTAAATGTTCTTAGCAACAACAAAAGCAACACAGTCAGCAGGCAACATTTGGTGATTGTGTCCTTTATTTTTTTATGAACGCATAAAAAAATGAAAATTAATACATAGCACACAAATTTACCAACATGACAGAAACAAATGCTAGCACCACAGTTCCTTTAACAATGTACTCCAAGTTTTTATTGAAAATTAATAGGAAAAATGTCATAGCAAGTTGACCAACTAAAAAAAAACTTTACTCTCACATTCATATCTGAATGCTGATGTTAAGAAACTCTACACTCTTTCTAACTAACTTAACCTAAACTTGTATGAAGGCCCTCAGAAAAATAATAAAATTAATTATCTACCTATCCTGTCGCTTTTCTAAATAAATTTAGATATGATTAGTGTACAGATAAGAATCACAAATTAATTATCAGACTCTTTCATGATCTGAAGGCCTCTCTGGACTCAGTGCTCCACGTCGCACCAAATCAGCATAAAACTAATGGAAAGGAAAATTAATGAAAAGAAAGTACCAACTTTTCAGTAACGTTCTGTATCAGCTATTGAATTACTTAAAATTCAAACTGAATTAGGGGTTTTCACTGGCTTTAATCCAACATGTATCACTCTGAAAATTCTAGTTTAGCAGCACTTATATAACCTGAAACAAAGGCAGTTATTTTCACCAAATACAGTCCAAGATATTTCAGAACCTTATGTTTAACATATTGACTGATTACTTCTAACCATTTGGACATAGAATAAAAAACTTTTAATCCATAATTTTAGCAGTTTAGAATATAAAATGTTGTCAAACAAAAGTGGATAAAAACAGTAACAAAATTGTATAAAGTATTCAGTAATCTTCAAAGAATCTCAAGAAGTTTTTCTCCAAAGTCTATTTTTAAGACTTTTGGCTATCTTTGTTGAAACATACACAGAATTTTAGGAATTTAAAGTTTCAGTGTTTGGTAAGAGGTTAATTATTTCAATGTTTCACTCTCAAGTCAGAAGTTTTTTTTTCCCCACATAGATCTGGTATTTTGCTCCATTGTTCATGCATGGTTGATAAGAAAAAATGATCACCTCCTCTGGACATCATGACAAAACAGCTAAAGGAATAAAAAAATATAAAATAACCCTCTTTTTATACATTTTCAAAATCTTTCTTCCACTGCCTTGTTTGTTCTTCTGTAAGCATGTGTAGGGAATATATAGTAGTTCAATAAAAGTAAAACTACCTTCCCCAAACCATATATGCTACACTTTATAAATATTTTATGTTTTACAGCCATTGTAAAAGTTTTTGCTGAGGGCAGCTCAGTTGCAAAACAGGCAATCCGATGTAATTTAGCCTCTTATTTATTTAATTTGTAGCTTCTGACTTTTCTTTTTCCTCCTCTGCTTTCTTTTCCGTTGCTTAACTCATTTGTTGATGACAATAAATTCAACTTCAGCTCTCTGGGTATGAGTGCCACTTAGAGAAGCTTAAATTAGGTGTCAGGAGACATACAGAAAGCAACGATTTCTCCAAATATCTATGTTTTACAACCCACTCAAGACACAATAATGGAGCAGACTCCACCATTCCACCTACACTTCTTCGTCTGAAAACACGAGGTGTGTTTGATTTCTGCTGCTTCATTAGTTCCATTCGGTGGTTTGGGTTTGCCGCAGTGACGAGTTAGTGTAAAATGAAGATGTCAGCACAAAAAGCTGTTTTGTTGACCAGTTAATTGGTCCCCAAATACGGCGTACGGATGATGAGGGGATGGGAGGATGTGGGTTTGGACGAGCCTCTGGGGACAGATCTGTCGCCAACAATAAATACATCTGAGTTTAGAGTTGGTGTAGTGGTGGAAGGACCATTTCAGCTCCGACATCAAGTTGATGAAACATAAACAGTATGTGTGCTGTGTTGTTAGCAGACACCTTGATAGCAGGATACAAAGTACAAAAGTACAGATAAAAGTTCTGGAGCATTTATTTCTTCACATTTTTTTTCAGGGTTGATTTTAATTTCACTGTAATGATTTTTCACATCAAGGTTTTGTTCACATAGCATGGGAAACCAACCCAATTTGCTTTTATTGCCCAAACATGACTTATATCTGTTTGAACGGCCCTATTTTGATTTTTTCATTCTTTATGACAGCATTTCTGGAAAATTTATGACACTTTTACCGTTTATTGTTTTTAAATCAGCCTTATAAATAATTCAATTGGTTTGGATATCACGTCTAATATTATGATAATGTCAAGTCAGTCTTGATTACATAAAAGATTAGAAGTCACAGATCCATTTTTGTTAATTTTTGTTTTTATATTTTTCACAGATTCAACCGTTGTAGGTGATAAAAGTTCAAGCTTTTGGTCCAGCTTGAACTGATGCAACGCTTGCGTTCTTTCATTGTGCGGTATTTCCATAAACTACTTACATAAAATCAAATATAGTTGTTTATTTCAGTCCTTAACATAAGTCAATGGTTGATAATAATGGAGAGATACTGAAAAGGTAAATTAGTAAGTACCCTAAGACTCAGACTGTTCAGCTGAATGCTAACTTCAGATGGATGCTACCAGTTACTGCTGGGAACTCTTGACTCTGGTATTTTAAAATTTAGATGCTCCAAAATGCAAAAACAAAGAACCTGCAAGATGTAATAACATAAGTTGCATGGGTTATCAGCTGGCCTGAGGAATCACCACTGCACCAACCAACGCCCCCTGCTGCTTTTCCCACCTGGCATATAATTCTAACATATGGCATTTGGTTGAGATGGAATAACCTGCAGGGAAGAGAATGCATTAATCCAAAACGCTGGCCAGTATTAGGAGTGTAGACACAAACAGAAAGCATTAATATGAAACAGAGACAAGACAAGTACTTGGGGGGTTTGTAAAAATAAACTAATTTAATGAAGAGATAACAATATAACTGCCCCAGGGCCTCAAATCATGTCCTCTGGGGACAGCTCAAGGGTTGTCTCTTCAGGAATCACACTGAGGATACAATCTTCACTACAGGGAGAAAAGAAACCTCACTGTTTTCCTACACTGCACATAATCCATTAAAAAGTGGTGAAAGGAACTACTGACATTATTCAGCCTTCCTTTTCTGAGCATCTCTGTTGAAAACTGTCTGAGGTTTGAAACAAGCAGGATGGTGAGTGGAAAGAAAAGAGTCATGAAGAAAAGAAAAGCTTTTATTTATTCATTGATATAAAGTCTTTTAAAACTGATAAATAAGACTATGTAGATATTCAAATGGGACATGAATGAGTTTATTTATATTTCCTAATGTAAAGATTAAATGGAGGAATTTAATAGAAGATTGCTACTATTTTTAAGATTTTGAATCACTGGTTGGTCTACGATTGTTTTAAAACATCACGTAATAAAACCACAAGAAACGTCAACCTTTATATATATATTTTAAGCATAAAATAATGTATAAGAATGGAATAAATACAGTGTATGAGAAAACAGTCATTGGAATTCAGCCATACAGACATATTTGTTTTGACTCCTGGGTAAGACGCATAAAAAGCTTAAAATTTATCTTATTGCTGCACTGTAATCTCATGCTGTCACATTTAGAAAAGTACAAACTTTAACATGAATTCAGTGGGAAATTAATAAAGAAATATATACATTTTAAAGAATAATTTCTGCCAAGCTTGCAGGGCAGAAATTATTCATCTATATTTACCAAGTTTAGAGCATAAAAAGAGATATTTCACTCATTTCTCTTTATACAATTTCTGTCGTGTGTTCCCTTCATTTCAGTTTATTTCTAATCATTTCTGGGCTCATTTGGTAATTATTCCAGTGAAAGACCAATTGATGACCCAGTTTCATACAAATTTTACCAGTTTTAAATTTTATTTATTTTTTGTTAAAATAATTAATTTCTGATATTGAGTTTATTTTTATATGTTTTACTTTTTTTTTTTTTTTTAGCATAAATTCTCTATGTGAGATGCATATGGGGTATTTTTCACAACATGCATTTGTACATATTGTTCCCAGGGCTTTTGTGTTTAGATATTGCATTGAGGAAAATCCCAGAAGCACCTGGCGCCGGCGAGCTCAGGGGCCATTTACAGCGGCTCTGCGGTAAAAGTGGCTTTGGTGAATGCTGTTAGCAGAAGTGCCGAGCCGAGCCGTTTGTTTCATCCTGCTTTATTGCTGTTGTCACTTGTTTTTAATGAAAGTGGAGCTCAGCTGAAGAAGAAGGGGAATTTATTCGCTACCAGGATGAGCTTTGATTGTTCTGCCCATTGTGTGTGTGTGTGACTGTGAGTGGGGGTGTGTGTGTTAAGTAAGTTTCTTTTGGGGGGCGATTTGCAGCGACCTGACCTGCATGTTTTGGGAGATGTGGGGGGGGAAAAACCCACGCAAACACGGGGAGACCATGCAAACTCCACACAGAGATTCTCTGTGAAGACGCAGCGCTAACCGCTGTGCCACCGTGCTGCCCACGTTTTTTCAATTGGGTGGGGAAGGGATCAAATTTTGGGGAAAAACGTAACTGCTGTAAACTTTCTGCTGTCGGAGCCTCGCATGGTGCCCCGAACGCAGACGCTACAACCTTCCTGCGTTTGATTCCAGTCCTCAGTCTCTCTTGCATGTCTTGCTCCTTCTCTAATTGCCTTCACTCTTTTGCTTTTTTTGACTTCTTCAGTCGCAGAGTGTTACGTATTTTTTTCCAGATTGAAAATTTAGACTTTCTCTTCTCACCATCCTGCATGGAGTCAGTGTGTGGATTGTCCAACTCTTCCATACCAGTTTCGCCAGGGATCTCCTCCGTGGATTCTTGGTCCGTGGAACAAGCTACTCTAGAAAGGTCCTCGTCCGAAGAAACCTCTTGACTGGAAACTTGGACCAGGTCGAGTTGGCTTAGTGAATCTTCCTGCTTCTCTTGGGAACCATCCTTCTCTTGTCTCAGCAGGTCAGAAATGACTTGGAGAGAACCAGACAAATCCTGTCTGACTCTCTCCAAGTCATTTTGCAGATAAGCCACCTCCTCTTGATACTGCTCTGTTTGTTCTTTCAAAGCAGTGATGTCCGTCTCGTATCTGCAGTGGAGCTCTTTGTACCGACCGTCAGCCTTCGGCAACTCATCCTGGGCGCTGCTGAGCTTCTCCTGCAGGATGTTGACCTCTTGTCTGGTCTTTTCCAGGAGGACGGCGTTCTCGGCTCTGATGGTATCCAGCATCGCCTTGTCCTCCTCGGATTTCTGTTGATGGCTTTGTCTCTCCTGTGTGATCTGCTGCTGCAGTTTTCCAACGTGCTTTTTTAGGGCAGAAAACTTTCTTTCCTGGTGAAGCTTCTCTTTCTTGTCTCTGTTAGAAAGGGCTGTTTTCTGTTGCTTCATCTTCTGCCTGTACGTCTCATTCTGCTGCTGCAGATGGATGATGTCCGTTTCGTATCGGCAGTGGAGCTCTTTGTACAAACCATCAGACTTCTGCAACTCATCCTGTGCGCTGCTGAGCTTCTCCTGCAGGATGTTAATTTCTTGTTGGGTCTTTTCCAGGAGGACGGCGTTCTCGGCTTTGATGTTACGGAGAATGGCCAGGTCCTCCTCTGACTTCTCTTGGTGACTTTTTCTCTCCTCTGTGATCTGCTGCTGTAGTTTTGCAACTTGCTGTTGCATCGCAGAAAAGTTTCTTTCCTGGAGAGGTTTCTCTTTCTTGTCTCTGTTAGAAAGAGTCGTTTGCTGTTGCTTCGTCCTCTGCCGGAACGATTCAATCTGCTGCTGAAAATAGATGATGTCCGTCTCGTATCGGCGTTTCAGCTCCTCAAATGAATAGAAAACTTGATCAAGCTCATTCAGGATCTGTTTCTCCCTCTTTCGCATTATTGTGATGTTTCTTCACATGTTTTTGACGATCTCTTCCTTCTCTGCTTTCAGGTTTTTGATAAGCTCCATGTTCCCCTTTTCTCTTGCCAAGTTCGCCTCTTTCTCATCTTTCACCTCCAGTCGATATGTTTCCATGTCGTGTTGTATTTCAGAAACATCGCTTTTGTATTTGATGTTCAGTTCATCGTATGAACGCTTCATCTCTTTCAATTGGTCCTGCAGAAGTTTTTTATTGTCCTGCAGGAAGTTGATCTGTTGAGACATTTCTTGAAACATCTTGTCCTTTTCTGCTCTCTTTCTCCAGGTGTCTTTGTGCTTCTCTGATTTCCTCTTCGTAAACCTTCTGTGTTTGGGCCTCTAGCCTCAACAGAGCAACTTCAGCTTCGTACTTGGAGCTCAGCTCCTTGTACGAAGTCTGAAGTGCCTCCATTTCTTCCTGGAGGCCCTTACTCTTCTCCTTTTCAGCTACAAATGACTCCTGGGTGAGAAGGAGTTTGGACTCTTCCAGCTCGGCCTCCAGGTGGGCCAGTTGCTGGTGGTCTTCATACCTTCCAGCTCTCTCCATCTCCAGGAGGGAGCTCAGCCTTCCGATTTCCCCGTGGGAGGCATTGGGGTGCGCGGGAGGGAACCTGCCTTGGTGGTTCTGCTGGGCTCCCCTTCTCCCGTGGGGTCCAATCAGTTCAAAGTTGAATCTCGGCGGACGATGAGACATTTTCTGCTAATGCTTTAGCTAAAATCGTCGTTTGGAAAACTTCCTTAAAGAGCTTTGAAAGCGGGTAAAGCAGCAGGTCAATAGTGGTGAAACCAAAACCAGCTCTGTCTCAACTGTTTGCTGAAAGAACATGGAAGATGGTGAGGAATGTTTTAATAGAGAGCCTCCATCCTCATGTTTCATCAGTTTGAACCTCTGGGCTGATTAAGGCCTTATTGTTCCTCTGGTAACTAAACATCGATTAGGCCTCATTTATTGATATCACAATTATTATTCTTAACCAGATTTAAAGCATTTATCTGTGGAATGCTAAGTGTATGTATTGTGTAACATTCACGACGTGTTAACAGTTAAAAAAACAATAATAGGACCAATGCTAGATTCGGCTGCTGGAGTGGAAATTGAGCAAGTTTATAAATGACCACAGACAAGGAAAAGTAAGTTTAAATGGCGGCTTATTATTTGTTGAGAAAAAGAAGAAAAGAATAACAATATAAATACAGACAATTTGACAAACAATGACACAAAATCAATTCAAAATAGTTTCCTGTTCTTCCAGAATAATCAATATAATTCCTGTTTGAACTTTTAAACCTAATGTTAGGTTTTAAGGGATACTGTTTATTTAACCTAAGTTGTAGTTCTAATTAAGTTCGAGCTAAGAAGGTTAATGTAATTGATTTTATTCTTTTAAAATCTATTTTAGGTGTTTAGTTTTATTTTAAGAGATTATGATATATAAATATATTTTTAATCTCCTATTTTAACTAATTCTGGTTTCTATTTTTACCCAACAGAAAATGTACAACCCACACCAATAATGTAGGTGAATACAATTCAAAAGAAAAATAAAACACAGTAAAAACACTGAATAGCTTGTGCTCCAAATCAGTCTTTCCTTATGATGATCTTGAAGGGCTAGTTCCGGTTCTCTGGATCCGCTTTTCCTTAGCAGGAAAACATGGCAGATCATACCGGTTAAGATGATTCGAAGTGTCCAGCAGAGGGCGCAGCTCCCGCTATATAACAGTTACTGGGTTCCTGGGTCAACGGCTCGCCATCTTAGTCCATTTCGGCAATTTGGCTCGGAAAATCCCGGTCCGGCTTCAGTATAACTTTTAAAAGAAAGCCTGGTTTAATAACCACAAGCAATACAAAAGTCCTTTTAACTTTTCTCTGTGTCGCGAAAAGCAACACACCAGCCAACTCGGCTCATTTGTTACATCAACGGCTTTCAACGTATACTAACGGAAATGCGTTGCTCCGTTTTTCCGTTTCGGTCAAATAAATTAACTTTACAGATAATATTTATCACAGAAATAAAATAGTCTTTCACTCACCAAGTCCAACAGACAACACTCTTAAAAAAACTCCTCCAAAAATGAGGAAAAAGTTTCCAGTTGTTCGTAGCCTTGCTAATCAGCGGTTCGCTTTGCTCTCTCTCCCTTCGCTCCCTCGCTCTCTCTCGGTCTGCCTCGCTCTCTCTCGGTCTGCCTCGCTCTCTCTCGGTCTGCCCCGCGCTCACTCGGTCTGCCCCGCTCTCTCTCGGTCTGCCCCGCTCTCTCTCGGTCTGCCCCGCTCTCTTCCCCTAGCGCAGGGATGGAGCTAGTCACCTTGACTACACAGCAATGTGACCCTTCAGAATAAGAGATTTCTTTTCTTACACTTGACCGTTCTAACTGCTGACAAAATAAATAAGCTTCACACAGTTTCAAATCAAACAAAATAAAATACATGAATATAAATTACGCTGTCTGTAACTTTTATTCTTTTATTATTATTTATTTATTTGAAACTATTTTGCCCTATTTATTCTGAATACATTTCCTATTTACGCATTTTATAATTATTTATTATGAAATAGTAATTAGTTCATTCGAGTGAAGGCTATTTTAACCTGGGTTACAATTGGTTGGTGCACATATTGTTGATATAGTTCAGGGATTCAAGGGTTTTTATTGTTATACCACCACCGGCCACCAGGGGCTCCCCAGCGTGCCCCAGCCCCAGGCCAGGGTGGCTCCAGGGTGGGACCTCATGTACGGAGAGAACAACCCCTGTTTCCAACGGTCGTATCATCATAAAGGATCTTTGGGCTGCACTTGGTCTGGTCCCTCACCTAGAACCGGTCTGCACTGGGCAGCAGAACTCCTAGGATCACTGGGACATGCAAACCCCCCCACCACGATAAGGTGGCAGCCTTATCGTGGTGGGGGATGTGTGTGTGTGTTAGTTATAGGGCATTTGATTTAAAAAAGTCTGAGACCTGTTCACCTCACATTGATCAGATACATCTATTTCTGACGTTGATGTTCAGAACCGCACAACTACTTTTGTTTCGATTTGGTTGAATGTTCTCTTAGATGGTGGGTTTCATATTTGTTGGATTGAAGTAAAGAAATGCATAAATGTGTGTGTAACAGGCTAAATCATATCAGCTGCAGAAGGTGAAAAAGTAACGAGGCATGTAAAAAGCACGAATGTGCATGAAACAGTGTTTACTGTATGCTTCAAGGCATTTCCACATCTGTACAGAACGTGTGTCTCTGTGTTTCTGTGCTGTGGTCACATTTATTGTGCGTCTGCTTATTGATGGAGCCTGTGTGATCCTCAGAAAAGCCATTATACCCATTGAAAAGTATTCATGCCCCTAGAAATATTTAAAAATGTTGTCATTTCACTACCACTTAATGGAACTTAATGAACCAACACAGACTAATGCACAATGATGAAGTCGAAGGAAGAAAGACAAACAGTTTAATTTTCTCTTAGAAAATTGTTGAATTAGCAGATTCTTTCTTGCAGGTAGATTGTATTTACCTATTACAAATTGCATTTTTTGACTTTTTTATGTTTTCAAGATAAAATCCCTCTTAAAACACTAAACTGTGTGGTGTAAATGTGAAAAAGCATAAAAAATTAATTGATCATGAAAACTTCTAATTGTTTAAATATTATGTGCTCACAGTACATACAATACACCGTGTTTCAAATTATAATGCAAATTGCATCTAAGTGTCATAAAGATGTTTTTGGGTTGTGCTATTAAATTTATAGATGGTATTGTGTGTCAGGACTCTTTTACTCACTATAATTAATTTCAGAGAGCTGGTTGATCAGTTTGTCTGGTGAGCTCAATTAAAGTAAATCTACTTCAGAAGGATGTTCCACATTATTAAGCAGGCCACAGGTTTCAAGCAATATGGGAAAGAGAAAGGATCTCTCTGCTGATGAAAATCATCAGATAGTGTAGTGCCGTATGACAAGGTATGAAAACATCAGATACTTAACAAAAACTGAAGCATTATCATCATACTGTGAAGAGATTTGCGGCTGATTCAGAACAAAGATGGGTTTGTACAGATCAAGGCAGAATGAAGGTTTCTATTAGACAAATCCATCGGATTAAGAGAACAGCTGTTAAAATGCCCTTACAAAGCAGCAAACAGTTATTTGAAGCTACTGGTGCCTCTGGAACCTCGAGGTGGAGGATCCTCCAGAGGTTTGCGGTGCATGAATCTACTATTGGGCCTCCCCCAACCAGCTCACAAGCAGAAACGGACGCAGTGGACCCAGGTGTAAATGAAGATTAATTTTCAAACAGACTTGTTTACTGATGAGTGCTGTGCAACCCTGGATGGTCCAGATGGACGCAGTAGTGGACTGATTTTGGACAGCCACCATGTCCCAACATGGCTGTGATGTCAGCAAGGAGGTGGTGGAGTCATGCTTTGGGCCAAAATCATGAGAGAGAATCATTGGTTGGCCCCTTCAGAGTCCCTGAAGGTGTGAAAATGACCTCAGCAAAATATATGGGCTTTCTGACTGATCACTTTCTTTCATGTTTCAAAAAGAAGAGCATGCATGACAATGCACTGTTTCATGCTGCAAGAATACCACTGTGTCATTGGCTGCTATGGGCATAAAAGGGGAGAAACTCATGGTCTGGTCACCATCCTCCTCTGACCTCAACCCTATTGATAACCTTTGGAGTTTCCTTAAGCAGAAGATCTGAGGGTGGGATGCAGTTCATATCAAAACAGCAGCTCTGGGAAGGTTTTCTGACATCCTGCAGAGAAATCCAAGCAGAAACTTTCCACAAACTCACAAGTTCAATGGATGCAAGAATTGTGCAGGTGATATTAAAGAAGGGCTCCTATGTTAACATGTAACTCTGTCTGTTAAGATGTTTTTGATTGAAATAGCTTTTGATTTTAGTACATGTAATGACTTAATGCTGCACATTCAAAGAATGACCATTTGCGGTTCTTTATAATCCATGAAATGTTTAGAAAATCTGCTGTGGATAATAATTTGGAACAGTGCATTTTGAGTTTTTTATTTTTGAAAAAATACTGTTCCCATGGTCAGTAAAATTTGATTTATACTGTAATAGTTCATTACTTGAAAATTATACTGACCATCATTTTCACTGACCTTTAAAGAAAATCTGAGAAAATATCACTTGCACAATAATTTGGAACATGGTGAATGTCTTTACTGTCAAACAAGAATGTCTGTTGATCTTTAGTTACAACTTCTTGTAGTTACAAAGTGAAACCCAGTAGGACCTTTTTGGGTTATGTACAATAAGTCAAAACGATGCTTCTGCATCACTAAAGGACCAATATTTTTGTCCTACCACTAACTGGATGCAAACACACATTGTGGTTTTACTCACAGTTAAACTCTAACTCCCCAGACAGTGACTGTCCAATCATAACTTAGCAACATTAAATTAGTATGGCAGGTCTGTCAAGCTTCACTTTCCCCCAAATGCACAATTGGTGTGCGCTGAGCCTGGGATAATGACTCTCCACAAGAGTGAATGAATGAAATTCCATGAGAGATTGAGCTTTTTATCTAACACACAGAGTTGACATTTTTCAGCCTTGCAAAAGCTGATTTAAGCTTTGAGTGATATTCAGGTGATTCTTTGCTTATCTTAATTTTCATTTTGTGAGTTTTTCCAATGAAAGACTCACAATTTTAGGGGAGCAATTAAAAACATTAATGGAGATTTCAATATAAAATAATCTGTTCAATTGTAAAGTTAAACATATAACATGCAATTGTAATCATTTGTATCACACATTTTTCATGCATTTCATTTAAACAATGATAAAGATGTGACATGAAACAAAAAAGCTGGAGTTCATAAAGACCCAGCTTTTAGTTTTGATAGTTTTCTTCCAGTAATCAGCAAGTAAATGTTCATCCATTTCCCTTTGACCTAATTATTTGTCTTGTTAACTAAATACTCAGTTTCAAATTAAGTATTTCACTTGTTAACCAAATATTTAGTTTGAAGATAAATATTTAATTTATTAAATATATTTGCACAAAGTCTGTGCTTTAAAATAGTGTTAGCTAAGTATAAAAATGAAAACAATGTAAAAACGTTTCACTCTAATGTGAGGTTAACAAGTTGTTTGACCCTTTATGAAAATGTAGGAGTTTTTTTTGTCACACAAAAGTAATCTAAGCAATTTACAGATTTATAAGGAAAGTTGTTGTAAGTTATGGACTCTGAACTATGTTATTATCAGATGTCATTTGGACCACAGATATTTTCATCTCACAAAGACTCAGTGAGCAAGCTTTCTCTATGTTATCATTTGTGACAGATATGAAATAAACAAAAAAATTAGTGTACAAATCCAAGTGATACCCTTAGTTAGTTACCCTAACCCTAACCGGGCGTTATGTAATAAAGGATCATGGAAGCACAGACGTGTTTGTGAGCTCAAACACGCTGAGGCTAACATAAGAACAGAACTACAGAAGCCTGTGACTCACTGCCAGCCTGTCCTCCATGACAGTTAATGAGCTGTGTCTGCTTTCTCTTTCTCTCGTTTTCTCCTGCATCCCATCTTCTGCTTTATTGAAAAAGCTATAAAACAGAGCGAATCTCTCTCCATCTGCCCTTTACTTGATGGGTATTAAATGAACTGTTGTGGCAGAAAATAAGAAGGTGGGCTTTAAGCTTCCCCTCATCTCTTGTATTTTTTTTTTTTTTGCATCATGCACTTCAAGAAATGTCAAGGAAAGACAAATTATGACATCGCTCTACTCACCTCCCTCCTGCCACACAGTGAAAGGACCTTGATGAAGGTTTTGAACAAAGCCAGGGTGCGAGGGACTTGAGTTAGGCCTGCAGAGTCCTTCTGAGAGAAACAGTGTTAATGTAATACCAGGTGATTTTATGGATAAACCCTCAGACATATCAGAGCTTGTACTCACTGGGTTTGTGCAGGCTTCATACATCAGACAGATAAAGTCAGGTGCCTCAGCAGGGGATGTTATTTACCTGAAGTCCATTTGTCTTGAAGTGTGTTTACTGCCAGCCTGTTTCTCCTTTCAGTCGGTCAAATTTGTGGGGTGATTGAAATCTCATCGGAGGGTAAAGGGTTGATTTTCTGTCAGAAACAAAGTTTGTATAAACTACAACCCACAGTTGATAGTGTTGTAATTTTGGTTTTGTGGAAAAATAAGTAGAAAAAATAAATACAACTATGCGATGCAAAGATGCACTTGCTCTACAAATTAAATTAGTTCACAATCAATTTGGTTTCTTCCTAATACATAAAGAGTTTAAGATAATTCAAGAAACAATAGTCAGTTTGTTCATATCTTTACTTTAATTACATTCAGTCAGATTTGTGTTGTGTAAACATTTTGCTCAACAAGTTTCTGTTGCCCAAGTTGAAATGAACTCTGTGAGTTTCATGCCGTCTTGTTTCAATTCATCTGTGTAACTTTGAATTATACCGTCTCACTATCCTGTAGTAAGATCTGCTTTCTAATTGGATGCTGTACATATAACTCACATGAAGAATGACTGCCTCAGGCAAACTTTAATGATTTATTTCCTCTTTTAACCATACTTCTACAACCTACTCCATGCCTTAACCACAGTTGTGTTTCTGTCTGTGTGTGTGTGTCTGTGAATGACTCTGACATGATATTTCTCTCCCTTGGCCTCGAGCGTTCGACTGACTGTGACAGGAAGAGTAATTGGCCATCAAAATAATCCAGACCCCTTCCTTCATTCGCAGCCAGCCCCCGGCAAGTGGAATTAGACATCGCGTTGAGTCAGGGACGTTAAACACAAACTCTGTGTCCATGTTTTGCAAGTGTGTGTGTGTGGGTGTGTGTTTGCAAGAGGCATAGTCTGACCTTAAGTTGCATCATCATGTATCAGAGGATGACAGTGATGCAGCCTGTTCACTCATTAAACATTAATTTTTGTCATGCAAAGCCACATTTTTACCTCACAAGGTATAAAATAAATATAAAGCACATCAATGTGAAGACAAGCCGACAAAGTTGTATCTCTCCTTGCTATTCACAGTTAGATACATTATATCAGCTGAATAGACTTTCAGGCATCACTTTCGATTTAAAAACAACTCAGTGTCTCATTAATAGATTAAATAAATCTTCTTTTATGAGAGTGGTGCATGGTCAGGATTTTATGCACATATAGTTATGTTGTTACCAACCTAAATTGTTTTTTCAGTAAAACTGTTGTGGCTTTTACAACATAGCTTTCTAAACTGTTTTTTCTTTTCGGATCTGTGAAAGTGCCACTGAAAGCAAAGTCATTTTCCAGACATGCTGACATGTTAGAGTAAAAACCTGAGACTTCTGAAACCATGCAACCATATCGCATACATGCAGAGGTGTACTTCTCAGGAGACCGAGATGCTTCCTCGCACTAAGCACACACAGCAACAATGTAGCTCCTCTCCGACCAGATGGTAGCTGGAATTGTTTTTGTCAGCTCCAAGAAAGCAAATCACCATTTTTAGGGACAAATTAACAAATCTTTAATGGCACCAAATTATCAGTGTTTAAAACTACAGGAACCACTAAAGCAATCTGGAAAACTCTTTGAAACAGATGTGCTCATTAGAGCTGTAGTTGGAAGCTGTAACTGTTTGTTAAATCTGGTTTCGGTGTTTTCCTTCACTTTGAAAGTAACTAACTGCAACAGATTTTCCTTATTTTAGATTTTTGTATGGATTAATTTACACCTTGACAGTCATGTTGATTGTATTTGCATCATATTTGTTAACTTTTCTAAAGTTAAAAGAGAAGCTCGCTGTTAATCCAGTGCCTATGGATTAAGAAGTAGAAAGAAATAGCACAGAGTAACAGAGTAGAGAAACATTCAAGCTCCATTTAGGAGAAAGAGAAGGAAATAGGAGTTGTTAATGTTACAAATTAAACATTCTACCCTTAAAAAACAAAAATATATTTATTTCTAAACTTTAAGTTTTCAAAAACCCAGCAGTCTGTACCATGTTTGTTTTGTTGATTGTTGACGAATCAAACACATTTGGTAAGAAGATTATAACCCTGATAAATGTGTTAATAAGATTTTGGTTTCACTCAAAACCGAAATCTACTTTTCTATATCGTGTTCGCTGATAAAAGCAATAAAGTTTGTGCAGTGGACATCAGTATTCTCAGCGGTTAAGAACCACAATCACCTATGAATAGCTTAAAGAGATTTTAGCTATCTCTAGCACTTTTAATTCCCTATTTTAAAAGTTCAAAGACCAAATATATCTAACAATGCATTAATATGCAACTTTTTCTTATGAATAGAGTCGATGGTTGTGACGATGATACGTGTTTGTCCTGCAATCTACGGTTTGCTGGTTCAATGAAACTTTTCTTACCATTTATTGCTTCCAAAATATTGTAAAAATACAAACTTCAGTCAAGCCGATGTCCCTGATAAGAATCATGTTTTTATTTATGACATGTGGAGGAAAAGTGCTGCGGTCATGTAGAGAATGAGATTCACACCAACAGCTTGTAATAAAACAAGCTCTCCTCTTTATTGTTACAAACTGATACCTTTATGCTTTATCTTAACCTGATGAAACAGAATAGGTAAAAAGCTACTTCAATATTCAAATCGTAATATCAAAGATACTGTTCAACATGAAACAATTTAATGTTATATGTTGAACTGTTGGTTTTCATTCTGTCAAGGTTTTCTCAGGGAAACGTGAACAACCAGACCTCTGCTAAGAAAATAAACATATGAAATCTGCCATGTGAAAATCTGTTGTTCATTGCTTTTATCTTTAAAATGATGAGTCATCAGTTTTGCTATCTTAAGCTTGGTATTAAAACTGTAATATTTCTTTTGAGTCGACCTCTGTGTTCCTCTCTGCAGCTCTGGTCCACCAGGTAATCCTGTTTGTGTTTGTTCCACTTGGAAATCCAATGATTCAGTGAAGTGTGTTGATTTTCTGCTTACCGTCACTGTAACTCGCTCATCTGTAAACTACCATCAGAGCCTCATTTGATCCCTGAGAGAATAAACTGAACTGTTTTTGAACCAACACTATTTTTGAACAATCGTAGTTTCACATTTTGTTTGAAATGTATTTTGTCGTCTTTAGTTTCCCTGTTTGTTCTGAATGTTTACAAGTCACCCAGCTCTCAGCAGGTAAATGTTTAGATGTTGTCAGGTCTGTTTGGAGGTTTTGACTTGTTCATTCAGCCATTAAGTCTGTTCTTATAATGTCAGGCAGCTACTTTAGCTTTGCTTACTTCCTGCAGTCTGTTGTCAACTGAACTTCCCTGTTATCATTGATGCTGTCTCCATTTATGATCCCACATGAATGTTGCTCTTAAAGAGACATCTTCACACCTTAACACCAGAAGCCAAACACGCACTAAAGAGAATAAAATCTGCTGTGCCTAAAAAAAATAAACCGAATGAAATTAATTAATAAAATACACATGTACACTTACAGGCCATTTTATTAGGTATACCTGGCTACATCTAACTCTATTTGAATTTAAGCAAGGTCTCAGAAATGTTCCTCTGAGATTTTTGGTCTGAGTTGCTTGTCTGCTTTCAGTACTGCAGCAAAAGAGGTTATTTCTGCAAATAATCTAGTAGGATAATAAATGTGTGTGAGTTTTTTAAAGTGCAGAAAATATTGCAATCAACTTTTCAAGTTAATTGAAACTGAGTCACTGAATCATGTTTATCTGTTTGAAGACATACACTGCAAAATGTCAAGTATTTTTGCTTTATGATCCTGTAGAAATGTGTTAGTTTTTCTGTTTTGAGTCAAACTTCAATCTTCACTTAGTTCTAACCTCTTGTTTAGTTTTTGGTATATTTCTTGAGGCACAGTGCTTCACTTTAAAACAATCAAATGTTTCATGACTGAGTCATTATTTCGGTACTTTTCCTTTCATTTTTCAGATTTCAGTCAGAACAAAACCCTTAAGTTTTAAAACCATTTCCAAAATTATTACAAATCAACTCAGGATATTTAGTACATTAAAATGCGGGAGAAGAATGAACAGTTTGCTGATCGGAACCTCCTGGTTTTCTTGTGATCATCAGTATAAATGATACCTAATAAAGACCAAAGCAAAGCCATCTTATTGGCTCATTCAATGATTATTCTGCAAATGAACGTTTGTGTAGATAAAAATAATCAACCAACACATATAAACCTGCATTTAGTCTCACTTCTTATTTTCTTTTTCACTCTGTGTCATTTCTGCAGGTCCCCCTGTCAACGTAACCTGCAACATTTTTATCAACAGTTTTGGCTCCATTGCTGAAACAACAATGGTAAGCTTATTTATTATCACTTCCACTTAGCAACACAGCCTTAAAGCAAAGATTTTCAAACTTGTCACTGGTGTCTGTGTGTGGATTTGGATGCTTAAGCCCGTAATGGAGACAGTCACATCTCACCAGAGCCTCATCTCAGCTCTGGTAATTTTCACTTGAAAAATGAAGTTAATTAAACTGAAGGCTGTGTTGATATTCAGTGCATCCGAAGTTGCATTTTTACAACATTTTGAAAAATTAAAAGCTTTCTGACCTCTCAGTGTTTGGATGTTTCCCCGCCTCACTGGGCCCACATTTCATTTCATTTGAACGAGCGCATCACTGCTGCCACCATTAGCATAACAACGCAGCGACTGCAGAGCTGGCGTGTCTTTTTACAAGCAATGAAGGGAAAATTTACACCAGTTCATTACACAGGAAATCCATTAGTATAAATATAACAGAAGCATCAACGTTCACTGAGCAACAAGGCTCAGAGCAGATATGCTGTGTGTGTTGGTTTGCAAAAACAAGCCCCTGTCACCCGCCTGAACCCTGAGAAATTTCTACATTTTTCCAATGAAAGCAGTAAATCTTTCAGCTGAATAAACCCTCTGCAGGGATTCTGAGGTCGTGACAACTCCTTCGTGTACTGAATTTTTGGGTTCTAGCTCTGTCAGGTTGGATTAACAATGTGCAAATGCACAGAAATATTCAAAGAATCTCTTTAAAATTCAATTCAGTTTAGTTTAGCTTATGCACATAGTGCCAAATTGCACCAGATGTCATCTTGAGGCTCTATGTAGACAAGACACATGTTTAATGTAATTGTGTAAATATTGATTTAGGTTTATTACAGTCTGCACTCAAATAGTCACATATTCATAAAACATAACTGCTGTTGACAGTTGGTTTCACAATAAGATTAGGAATTACACAAGCTTTTGTCCTTTTCTCTCCTACCATCATCAAAGTCCTGATGCCTTTTGCTGATATTAGCCAAAAAGATGGATATTAAAGATAAAAACGTAAGTTAAATAAGTGTCTGGAAATATTCTTGTAAAGCAGAGTTTTAATGCATATCACATGGAATAGTACTATTATATATTGCATTCGAGTAGTCCCTTGATATTGCTAGAACATCTGGAGCAACAGAGATAAAGGGTTGCACAAATGAAAGGACAAGCAACAGCAGAACAGAATTTATGTTAAAAAATGCTTTTAATACAGAGATCAGCAGCACTTTTACCATTTTTTCTTTTAGGTATAACTTCAGATCTTCTCTCCGATTGAAAGTTAGCCATCTTTTAGAAATGAGGTTAAAAATCTATAAAAGCCTTTCAAATGCTGAAATTATTTAAAGTCATAATTGTACATCACAAGCAACAATTGTAATCTGAATCTACTATTCAGTCTGAAGCAAGAACTGAGTGATAATATCTGATGTCTGTTCATCTAAAAGTAATTTTCTTGTTAGCTGTTCTGACTGGCTGTCAACCTCTGAACCACTGGCAATGCAGCCTCTTTCTTTCCCTTTATCACCTGTTCAAAAAGCACGTTTTACAAGTTGAATTGCTTAAATATGCATCCTTGAATTGCTGCGTTTTAGAAAATTTGAAATATATCTGAGTTTGGCCAGAAGCTGAAGACCCTTTTAAGTATAAACTGCTGTGTAAAAACTATCCTCTTAACATCGGTCCTCTCAGAGATAAAGGACACACACGGCGGTGCGAACGGTGAAGAACAGTGATCGATGGATTCGGTAGAATGGCGCAGTGCTTGTTGAAGTACCGACGCAACACGGCTTCATTTCTGCTTCAGCACTCCCACAGCTTCTTCACTCTGTCTCATCCTTCTTCTGCTTCTCTGCTTTCTTCTCCTCATTCAAACATTGTGTGTTACGTCTCTTTATGTGGAGAACTTCAAACATCCCTGTGTGTTTAAGTCACAAAAATAAAAAATAAAAACATTGGACGTTGTAAAACAAAACATTTTGCAAATACCTCAAAATGATGAAAATGTTGATGTAAAATTAAATGCTCATATTAAACCAATAATTGTTTGAATTCATCAAAAATTCGATTTTTAGGACTAATTTACTGTGGCATTAAAAATAAGAGATGTTTCAAGTCCAAACTTTAAAATATGTTTAGCATAACCATAATGTTAAAGCTATTACTGAGCAAATATTTTAAAATACCATCCACCTTCTGAAAAGTAAGTAGCTTTATACTATATTTTATTAGAAATCAGCCTTAAAATACTTGCAAATATAAAATTTTAACATGGAATAAGACTTCTAACTATTTTAAGCAAGTATATGGAAATATGTTTTTATTGGTTACTTATATGTATATGTTCTTACTTCAATCTTTACAGATTTTTATTTGCTATTATTAACTGATAAAAAATAAAACCGACAAATTTAAATAGCTGTATTCAAACAATCATAAAACTTTAATCCCAAAATTTAGCTATATTGTTTTCTTTTCTTGTATGTCTGCAAAAACAACACTTTAAATGTTTGTTAGAGACTATAAAAATATCTTAACATGAAAAACACCTAAAGCTGCAAATAATCTATAAACTATAAATCATACAATTAATGAATTAATTAAATCACGAACTTGGATAACAGCAGCTTTGTTGTCAAAAACATTAAACCCAAACTGATGATTTCATCAAGAGATTATTACCTTCAGGTCAGTCTAGGTTAACTGTGTCAGTGTTTACTGAATGATCAGACTGCTCGTTTATTAAAATCCCATAATGTTCCAGAGAAAGGTTTGCTCTCCGGATCCCTCTGTAAATTTACTTGACATCTTCTCTCTGTGCTGCCGGCAAACTGAGGCTCCATCTGAGGCCAAACGGAAAAAAAGGCATATTTCTCCCTCGCTGTCGTAGCTGAGCAGATGTGCTACCATAATGTGCGAAGCTCCATATCCTCCTCTTCCTACCTGAGCAGACTCCAGGAAGCCGGCAGGATGTTATGACAGGCGTGGAATTAGAATATGGCTGCAGATTTTTCTGCAGTTGCTGTTGTTGTCAAAGGAAGCACACGGAAAAGAAGAAGAGGAGGATTGTAGTCCTTCATGCGTGGTTTACTGCCTGAGTTTAATGCATTCTGAAATGAGTTTGGTATTGTGTAAGTACAGCAATTTCTCTGCTAATGGCTCTGCAGCAGCATTCCAATGGGGGATAATTTTACTATGTATTTTAACAGTCCAATGGCCTTATGTCACATCTTTAGATGGACGGGTTTAATACAGATCTGCCTCAGTGTCAATAACATTTTTAATAACCCGATTACTCAAATGAGTCATCAGCTCTGTCTAAAGCCAAACTCCAGCGTGAAATCAGCCATTTTTCACGAATATTACTTTCCCCTCATTAGAATGCCAAATGACTTTTTGCTCATTTGAATTTTGGAGTGGAGCGCCATTCGTTTCCTGACTTCTAGCCAACGTGTTTACTGTTCATCCATCTGCAGCCATGACAGGCCTCTGATCTATGAGGCTCCATAAAGAGCTGAACATGTACAATGTGTGGACCTGCAGGTGAGAACAGAGATTTCATTGAATGGAAAAGTACAGCAGCATACTTTTCCAGCATAGACTTGATACAGTTATGTTCTGAAAAATACTGCAGGTCGGATCTGCAAATTTAGTCACTGATGCTGCTAAAGCTGCTCTATCAAGCTGGAAAGTTACTAGTTATGTGTATTTCAAGTGTACTGAGATATTTGCCCAAGAAATTTGACAAAAAATACTTCACAAGATTCTGTGATTTACTATATCTGGCATTACTTCCCTTCTTCTTTTTGTTGATCAAACACAAACAGTGACATTCCAATAAAACATACAAAATTTTGTGGTTGTAACGTAACAAAATGTGAAAAGACCTATGAATTCTGTTGCAAGGTTCTGTGTTTTTCTAGTTTCTTTAAGAATATTTTTTGGGTTGGTTTGAGCGGCTCTATTGCTGCCATTTCTACTTAGCTATTTTCTTCAGAGCTGAAATCAAACTGCAGGCATCTTAGTGACTGATGACGCTGAAATAAGCCCACAGCTCTCCTTCGTTCTTCCCTCCATCAGCACACACTCCTCATCTCTGCAGAGTCTTAGGTTATTTGTCACTTTCTCAAGCAGAAAAAAAGGTGACTCATTCAGAAAAGGTTGAGCTCATTTGTTTCATGTGAGATATTTGGTGTAATAAACAGTGATAAACAGAGAAGGAGCCTGGCCGAGGCTGTTGCGGCACACACATGTTCAGCTCAGCGGCTGATTGCTTCTTGAAATGCCACCTGCTGGGGCTGCTGGCGTGGCCGTACCTAGTCGCTGCGATGGCTTCTTTCTGCTACGCCACACAGCTTAATGACAGCCCAAGCAGCCAGGCTCCATATTCCGAGAATAATTGACAATTAGAGAGATCGAGGGGCAAACTGAATGCCAATTCCACACAGAAGAGACCTGGACTCTTATTGTGAAACAGAGAATGAAGAATGGAGGGTTATACAATAAAGCTCTGAGGGAACCACAGTTAATATGCTATAGCTGGATCGACTGGCCTGCACGCATACAAAACAAAGAGACAAAGAAAGGAAATAAAATACAAACTAAAAACCTTTACCGTTTGTCTTCTGAGGCAGCAGTCGAAGTGATCTCATGAAGGATAAAGAGGTGCTTTACTGCACACATTATAAACGTCCGATCTTATTCCAGCTCTGGTTCTAAGCCTCCAAACAAATCTGCAATCGAATGTTGGAGTAATAAAAAATAACATGAAGTAACAGCTGGTGCATTAAAAGTTTTATGCATGCAGGAAAATATAAAAATTTATCCATTCAGAGGAGAAAGTCAAACATTTCTCTCCCTCCACCACACATCCTTCTGGCTGCTTTCTGCTAATTTTCAGTTCAGTACCTTTATAATTTACTGACCAAGAGCCCTTTGTAAGATTACAGAAAGTTCAGACTGCTTGGAACAAAAGTGTACAAAGTTTTCACATAAAAAAAAAGATAAATAATGTGTGCATGCTTAAAATAGCCGGAGGTGCTTTCATCCATGATTCCTAACTTTTAAAGTCGACTCCTTCAGTAACACAAATATGTATCATCTTATCTAAAACTTTGCTTGACATATATTGTCCTACCATAGAAGAAACCAGCCTCTTTTTCTGATTGATCTAACCCTCAACGTGTTGTCACAGTTTATCTCCCTGTCTGTTTGGAAAACTAAAGAAGCAGCAGATCTGTGACCTTCAACTCACATCCATCTGCTTGTCTGCTGTTTATGCCTCTATTTCTGTCAGCCACCTTATTTTTGGTTCAGCCTCCCGTAACTGCTTTCTAACCAAAGTAGAGATGCACAACTTCTGCAGGATTTCTTTTGTTGCTTCATCAATTAAGATCAAGAAGGAAGCAGAAGGGAAAGAAGCTTATAAAATGGCCATGCGATGATGTATTTTATTTGGAAACTATTCCTGTTGCAGCCCAAAGTGATGCACCGCCGTGATCAGTGAAATATCAAACATATATGGATGAACACCCATGAGTGCCTTCTCATCCAGGCGTGAAATCCTGCCCATCACTCTGTCGCTCCCACATTTGGTTTCTGTCGATGTCATATTCCATGTGGAGCTGTGGCATCTTGAGTCAGCAGTGCAATGACCTATGAGAAGCTGTTTTTCCCCTCCTTTTCCCTTGTCGTCTCCTGTTCTGGTTTTATAGAGAACATCTCCCTGTGGACGCATTTACAACCTTCTTTTCAAGGGTGCATGCTTTGTAACTTTTGCGGCTTTCGAATAATTAAAATTTTCTGCCAAATCAATTTCTTCTGAGAATGTTGCTCTTGTAGCAGAGGGGAGGATATCATACTGTCGTTCATGTCCATTTTATCTTTCTTTCATCTGATATTTTTCTTGCATCCTTATAGATATTGTTTTCTCGATCCTTCTTTTAAGTGCAGCAACTTCACAAATATCACAAAAGAAATCACCACATACTTCCAAACATATTTCCAACTATGTTTTAGGTGTGAATAAGTTACTATAAGTAGTTTTGTTAAGAAATAGTTCATGCAAATAATGAATAAAATTACATTTTATGTAAACTGAAAAACAACATTTACAGAGTAGCTGATTTTCCAGTTTAAGATAAACAACACAAACCAGAGCTCAGATTAAACTCAAGGTGGAAAGATCAACGTTTTAGGATTAGAACCATTTTCAGAGCAAAGTGGATAATGTTGTACCCCTACAGCAAGAACACACTGCCTTCAAATCTAATTTGCACATTCTTCACGTTTTGCTGCCAGTTTTGTCAGGGAACTCCTTGAAGATCCACAAACATGAGCAGTTACTTTAAATTGTCCTTGGGTGTGGATGTCACATCGATTTTTCATAAATTACAGCTTTCTTACACATAAACCAGTTTTTCCCCCCTCTCTTTAACCAATTGATCTCCATTGTCTTTTCCTTCTGCTTGCAGGACTACAGAGTGAACATTTTCCTGAGGCAGCAGTGGAACGACCCCAGGTTGGCTTACAGCGAGTATCCCGACGACTCGCTGGATCTCGACCCCTCCATGTTGGACTCCATCTGGAAACCTGACTTGTTCTTTGCCAATGAGAAGGGGGCCAACTTTCACGAGGTCACCACAGACAACAAGCTCCTACGCATCTCTAAAAATGGCAACGTGCTCTACAGCATACGGTGAGTGGAGGACGTAGCTGGTGCTTCAGATGTTAAATCCAATCCTTTTATTTATGTCATGGCTTTTTACTAGGATTCTAACCCGGCAGAGAGAATGAAGAACATGCAGAGCATGAATGTTCATCTTAACACGGACTACCACAAAAGTTAATTTTGGCAGTGATGTCATGTTTGCCTTAACGACAGCAAACAAGATATTTACAGAAGATGCTTTTCATTCTTAACAGTTTTACAAATTCTTGACGAAAAATTAAGTTTTAACATAAAATAGCAATATTGTACCTTATCTGAATTTTACCATTGTATTGATATGTTAATAAGATTTAGTCTGATAGAAAAAAATTTCATGTTTCATTTCAGCACTTAGAGCAAAATGATAAAGTCTCTGCCACATCTCAATTGATTTGACCAAGATTGAAAAACTCCAAGCGTAACCAATAAAACTGAAGTTATGACTTGAACAGATATCTGTATATTTTCTGAGAAAACAAGCTAATAAATACAGAAACACACTGCTACATTTGATTGCACCCTGCCCTGTCCAAAATGGAGTACAAAGCTAGCAGCCCAATTGCATTCTTTGCATTTTTGGTTTCATATTCCTCCACGGGTTTGATTCTTCCATAATGCTTAGCACATTGTGGACTGTTTTGTGCTGGGCAGAGGACATTTTCAGTCTGTAATTATCTGCAGAACTCATAAATGAAATTATATCAGGTCATAAAAGGCATCAAGCTGCACTCTGGGACTTATTTCTCTGCGGCAATATCTAATAGACTGCTGATGCTAAAATATTTCTCCATCATATTTTCAAGGTTATCTTATTTTGTTTATTCTTTTGCTCTTATTCATTATTTCAGAATCTCTGACAGTCAAACTGTAGCATGTATCTGGCAGCTTAAACTATTCAAAATCAGGAGTCTGTTTTATGTAAACCAGAACATTTTTTATTATTTTGGCATTTGTCAAATAATATAATTTCTTATATTTTTCAAATATAATTGATTTTGATCAATTTAGCCAAGTATATTCAGATTTTGTAGTACAGGTTTATTAATGGATTGAAGAAAACTGCTGAGCATATGAGTTAATGCGTGTTATTGTAAAAATGAAGAAATTGGGAAACAACTTAAAGTTGGTTCTACTGGGAGATAAACTCAGTTTTCCATTATTTCCAGCATTTGTTTAATTTTCCTTGTGGCAATTAAAGACTTTGTTTGTAAGCATCTTAAAATTGATTAATGTTTTGTGACTTTTTTAAAGTCCTCAAAAAGAAGCTTATATTTTGGTTTATAAAAGCCATTTAGATGTTCAATAGTAATTTGTTCATTTGTTTAATTGGACTTTTTCAACTTTATAAATAATTTTACCATATTAAAAATGTTCAGTATTAGACCATTACTGTATTTTTCCTGTTTCTTTTTTCTTTTTTAGCTCATCATATTCAGTTTTCCACTTTTCTTGCCAAAATCTGTTTTATTGCCATGTCTGCTTGTTTTTTACTGTAGTTTATTTGGATCTTAATTCTTTAAATTTAAATCCAGGATATATATCAAAAAGTTTAGAATGTTTATCATACTTCTACAAAAATAAATGATCAGATCTGTTGTTGTACAAGGAGGTTAAATTGGTTAAGTTTGATTGGAAACTTCTGTTTAAAAAAAAAATAAAAATGAACAAGGAGCATTGAGGCAAACCAAGAAATTTAATTATCTTGTGATAATTTAATGAGGAGTGACTGAAAAAAGATTTGACTCCCTGGGAGAGATGGTTTTACTGGAACGTTTTCTCTTATTTGGTTTTCCTCGTTTTCCGTGTGGCTTCCTGTCTAAGCCTCTAAGAGTTACAGCCTCCTTCAGCCAACAAACCTTTCAGCCTGTCGGTGTTTCCTCCTACTTGCTTTTACTGCAGCTGCTTGGGGCAGATGAAAAAGCGCAGCAGCAGCCGTGGTAATCTACTCAGTCCTGTTAGTATTCCAGCAGTGCCTCTGATCCGTTATCAACCTCGGCTTTCACCTTCGTGTCCAGCAGGAGCAACAGGAAGATTGGTCCTTTATAAATATCGTCAGAGCTCAGAGACATCTCGCGCTCCTCCTCGACGCTCCTCATTTTTAAACTTGACATGGTCAGAATGAGCCTCTTTGTTGATCAGCTTCATCTCAGAGGCGACAAAGCAGCTAAGGATATTAAACCATCCCTGGGGGATGCAGGAGAACGGGGCTGATGTGAATGTTTTTTACTCTGTTTTTGATGTGTATCGCTCCACAGAAGTCAGCGTTGATGCCGCTTTCTGTGTTGAGATGAAAGTGAACCCTCTGAGATTGGATGACCAGGTTTAGATGCAGCCGCTGAGCTGATATGTTGTTCAATTTGTGCAAGTCGAGCGCTGAATCAAAAGCGAAAATTTATGATTGTTCAGGTGTATGACTTCTGAGATCAAATGGATCGTCTATTTTGGGCTAAAATGCCTCCGAGTTTACCCGACATTTTCTCCAAAAGCAGATGGTAATGTAGAAAAGAAAACACTACCTCCTCTATCAGACCTGCTTTGGTTATTCCATTCCAGATATTTCCATCCTTACACGTGGAAAACCAATCTGAGGCGTGCCGTGAAAATAAAGTAGCATAAATGTGCATTTTTCCTGACTGTCTGGCAGCTCTTTGCCTTCAGCTTAACTTGTGCAAAAATGTCATTTTTTCCCCATGACAAACTGACCTCTTCCAGAGAAAGCAGGAAGTTATTTTCCACGGTGGCTCAACCGGCCACCTCTCTCACTCCATCTGCTGACTCTGTACAGGTGTTTTAACAGGTGTCCTAACTTTCAGTGCTACCCATGAACTTGTCCTACCTTGTGGTAACGGTCATTGATGCTACGTAACATACTGCTTACTCAAACGTGACGTCAGTTTTACTCTGACAGACTTGGCTATCTATCTGCGCTGCAGTGGGAATATCTAACGAAGTGGGACTGATGGTCAGAACATCGGTCCTCTCTCGAACCGAAGAAGGAATAAAATTGAGACCAATTAAAGATAAAGTCTAAACACTGAGTTATTCTACCATTTGTTTTGAAAATTCCTCTCATCAAGGCAAGCATATCTAATTTACTTGACAAATAATGTGTATTTATATAATTATTGATTATATGACTATTGATTAGAGGTGTACATTATTAGTTTTATTATTTGTGCTTCTATAGCTGCAAACAAGGCCAACTTCTGCATAAAAACATGAATAAATCCATCTCAATACGTCTACTTTCCAAAAGTTTTGATGCTAACACTGAGAGGACCCACACAATCAGAGATCCATCACCTTACCAGCAGTTGCAGACTAAAATAAGGACACATATTCTGTTGACATTAGTCATTTATGTGTTGTAATAAGCAGATAGGAAACCACTAAGGTGAACGTCTTTTGGAGAAAGTGGGACATCTGCGCTGACTACATCATGCGAGCAAAGCATACTCAGCATCCTGTCAAGGATTTGTAAGGATGTGCAGACGCGGCAGAGTTTATCTGGTACATCGGCTGGACGGGATGAGGATGTTGTTGCAGCGGGTGTCCGGTCGGAGAGAAACAGAAGGACCAGAAAACGAGGCGTCAGCTCAGCTTCTCCTAATTGTCATGATGGCTAAGTCTCTGCAGACACAAAAGTAGACCTGGAGTCTTTTTTTTCTCAGCTAAATTTTCTTTTATTTAGAACAAAGTTCAAATTTGGGTTTGAAATGGATCAAAATGAGTTATTTGACAATCTTCAGGTATAATGAAATAATAAAGAAGCTTTGGTTTCAAGACTGACTCTTTTCTCAATTATCAAGTACAATCCGATGTCTTTCTATTGACTCACAAAAAATAAAGTGATTTTAACTTGATTTAAAGTTAAATAAAGTGATTTTAACTTCATTTAAAGCTAAATAAAGTTAATTTTATTTAAATTAACTTATTAATTATTTAAGTTTATAAATAGATACACTTAAATAGTCTTGTCACACACAAGCTGTAACTTTTCTCTCACAGTTCAGATAACTTTAACACAGTTTCTAGCAGCTGGAGTCTGTAAGTCAAGAGGAAGTCAGCCAATACCAAAGCAACTCAGGAGAGTTTTAAGTCTTCAGAAGGAGTTTATATATCCTATTGTCATATAATTATTATATTTTATATATTTTTTTGTTTTACTTGTTACAGATTATCTTTTTTAATCTTTTCCAGAACCTTCTGTTCACATTCATGTCCACAAGACTGAATTAATACAATTTCAAAAACTTTACTTTGTGGAACATAAAACGGGTTATAATCATGTAATGTTTCAGCTAAAACATTTTCCCAAGTTAATTTATGAGTCCTTAAAAATTACATCAGGGAACAACCAGGTTGCTTTTGAAAACTTTAGAAATGACCAGTTCCTTTTTGAGATTTCTCCACAACTTACATGTTTTTTTTTTCTGCGCTTCCTTTAAAGATGTAGTTTATTTCTATACAGTTAAGTTCTGTGTAATTGTTCCCAAAATATCTGCAAAAAAGAAACAAAGATTTTTTTTTATCTTAAATTACTGTGCTGGTATTTTTATGAAAGGATGAGGAAAACAGTTAATTCTTCAGATAATTTGTCTCACTTAAGTTGTATGTGGTTGTTTCTGTGTGCAGAATAACTTTGGTCCTGGCCTGTCCGATGGATCTGAAGAACTTCCCCATGGACGTCCAGACCTGCATCATGCAGCTGGAGAGCTGTGAGTATTCACACCCAGTGAAGCAAACGGATCAGTCAGTCAATCACTGCGATGACAGGCTGAGAGAAGTGGTGAAGATTTTTCTGCGGTCTTTCCCTTCTCCAAACAGGCTGATGGAAATCAGAGAAAGTACAAAGAGAGGCTGTCAGTATATCTCTGAGAGCCCAGTGAATGTACACTAATCAGCCACAACATGGAATCGGAGTCTGCAGCCAAAACCTCCCCCAGAACTCTGTTCTCTCTGGGACACATCTAAAATACTTTTCCTAAAAGATAGTGTAAAGGTTGTATAGTAGCAATGACCCAATTTGAGCAGATTTTAAACCTCCTGCTCAACCTTGGTAGAGAAATATTAGGTTGTGACTCTTGTAGGGGAACTATTGAGAAAAATTGACATTTTGCATGTATTTCTACAACCATTTGGGTCTCAATTACTTCTAAAAACAGCCAAACCATTAAAAAAAAAAAAAACAGCAAGCAATTTTTTGGTGTCTGGAAAATGAGGCGTTTCAAAAAACACCCGATTTTAAAGACAAAATGGATGTACACTAACAACGCAAGCAAAGCTGCAGGGCATTTGGTCAGCTGCTGGAAAATACAAGTATTTAACTTATCATTTAGCAGCCACTTGTTACATTCTTGTTTGTGCAGAAGGCTTGATTTCTGCTTTTGAAAAATGTACAGTTGTATAATTGAAAATGTTTGGAACGATTTTCACATGTGAGTGTAAACGTCGAGTTGGGGGAGCGTGGCCAGCAGCAGCTTATTTGAACTTAAAGTTACAAGAGGCTCTAAAACAGCTCGATCTGAAAAGAGCTCAAAATAAGCAGAACTCAGCAAACTAACATCTCATTATCTAGAATGATTTCATGCAAGAAATGTAATCAACACAGTCCTATCCTAAACTGTTCAAGGAAAGGTAATATGTCACCTTTAAACTCTCCTTTAGACTGAGGTGGACACTTGGTAAAAAGGTGTGGAGTGTCCTGTTGGTAGGAAAGAAAACATGATTTCATTATTTCTATTGATTATGACTACAGGAGGTAAGCCTCTCTGTGGCTCAGCAAGGTGCAGAAACAACATCATCCTCCTCTTTCTAAAATAAAATACCAAATGGTTCAGACATTCTGACCCACTGCTCTCTTCTCCAGTCGGGTACACTATGAATGACCTGATCTTCGAGTGGGACGAGAAGGGAGCCGTGCAGGTGGCCGACGGTCTGACGTTACCTCAGTTTATACTTAAAGAGGAGAAAGATCTGCGCTACTGCACCAAACACTACAACACAGGTGAGTGGGGCACGAAACTACTGATAGTTCTGTTCAAATATCTCTATTCTCCTCTTTGCCTTTATGAAATACACAAATGTGTTGGAATTGATCTTTTTTTTTTAATTTCATTTTTTTTAATCTCAGTGTGGGTAAATTAATGGAAAACAAGTGTAAAATAAATTACAAAATAAAAATTGAATGATGATATGGATTAAAAAGGAATGAGCAAAGAGAAAGGAAAAATAAAAAGACCAAAATTAAAAATTTTCTCAACAAAAAAGTGCAGTGAAATTCTGCAACAGAGACAAATAAAAGGAATATGGAGTCGGTGACGGTGACGGACTGGGGGCCTGCCGCCACACTCTGTTTCTCTCTCCATGAGATGTGGCTGAAAACCATCTGCCTGTCCAGCCCACGACTACGACACGCCATAGAAAAGCCAACAGGTTCTCAGATAAATTTGTTTTAAAGCTGGCAGCCGAACAAAGACAAAACAGAGAGCTCATTGGTCAGGCCTGTTCAGGAATGAAGTCATTGTTTCACTTCTCTTTACACTGAACTGTTTAATTTAATGGATTTTGAATATCCTGAAAAAACAAGAAATGTACACATAGGAGAAAATATACAAATAAATCTAAAAATGTACTTTTGGATATTTTTGGTTTTCTAACAGAAGACGGTACTGTCATTTTTCTGGATTAATGTTTCTGGGTTAATTTTTGTTTTTGCTTTGTTTGAAAAATGCTCATAAATCCCTGAAAGATATCTAGAAAAGATTACAGAAATTCCAAGAAGAAAAATGTAAACAGACAATGGCTGATTTAAAACCTTAATGCATTTCCATCTTGAATGCATGAGACATAAATGTTTGAGTTTACAACTTTCTGTGTGAGAAATGTATGTGGATTATTTGTTGGGCTGCACCTGCAGGTTAGTTGTTTTAATGTTTCATTCACAACATTAAGTTTACAAATGTTTCTGTGATTCTGGCATTCTTGATTTTTTGTCCCCCTAAAGACAGTTTTATGCACAGCCACAGGGGTAAATAGTGAGCTTTTGGTATTTTGTAGTGTTTTCCTTCAATACAACACTGACTCGATGAAGTACATACAGAGCAGAGGGCAGACAGAGCGAGCTCATTAGTAGAAGGTCGGTCGGTAGGATATTTATCAAGTATTACGTTGACATGAGTTGTTTGCTCTTACTAGAACAGAGAGGAGTCTGATTTTCCTGTGTACCTGAAATCGTTCCTCTGTTTCCTTTCACTGCTTCACTGACATAAATTTCTCCTGTTTACCCTCCTTTTTCTGCTCTTCTGCATCCCTTGCATCTCATCCTCGGCCTGCTCCTCAGTGGCTGTTCACTGTGTGTGATGACATGTTTGTGTGAGTTAGTGTCCAGGGTAGAGTGTGCACTCAGCTCACTGCTTCCTAATCAAGCATTAAGAGGGAATTAAGGTGTCGTTTTCCTCAGATTTATTAGCTGTGGTCTGTTGTGACTGAGAAAGAGGGAGTCTTTTCCCCACATCCATCTTTCTCCTTCAAGCTGCCACTGACTGTTTCCTTTTTATTTCTTTCCATTCCCTCACTCACCTCCCGTGACATCTCCCTCATTATTCCCAACACACACATATAGAAATCCCTGTTAGAAATACTAATTACGGTTTCTGCTGCATTGCAGGGGGCTTTTGTTCTGTGGCTGACAATATGTTTGGGATGTGAAAAAAAGTTAACACCTAAACAGATCAGAGACATAATCCCTTTTCTTGTGCATCACTTCTATTTCCTTTGACATCCTCTTGAATTGAAGTACAAACTACATCAACATGTTTTCTTGTAAGGTGTTTCTGAAACAAATCATATGGTGCTGCTTTTGCACAAGCTGACAAGATTTAAGATAGTTTAGAGCCATATAAAAGTGAGTGATTGAAGAAGGCTTTTGCATATAGTCTGAGTTGTTTTGAGTAATCAGCTCTACTCCTTCTCTTTTTCATTAGATGGGTACAAATTACTCTCTACAACTGTTCGGACCAGAGCCTTCGGTTTCTGGTCCGACAGAACTCAGAGCAAATCAAGTTCGGCAGGCTGGACATCAGCTGCTTATTTCATGGCTTCCCACATGTTTAACTCAACCAGTTTATTATAAAACGACATAAAGTGACGGGTTTAATGTATTAATGGTAAACAAGTTGCAGTTTTTCTATTTTGCATCTTCTTAAAGCCAGAAATTTTAAGTTCATTAGGATTTTAATTGATTGTAATATAATTTCTCTAACTTCCTTTATTTTGGTAGTACAATCCGGACCTGCATTTCCTATGAGTAATAATGTTTCAGCATTCTATATATTTCTCTTCAAGTAATAATACAAAGTGATTTCATTAGCACCAAAGGTGGAGGCTTAATAAGTTGATCAGATAGACTACTGAGAGTCTGAGTGGATTTTACATTTTCTTATATTTTCTCATTGTGCAACAGTTTTGTTTTGTTGTTTTTCTTTTCCTTTTTGCAGTCTAGTCTTATAAAATACTACTTTATCTCAACAATGATTTTGAACTCATTCCAAAAAAGAAAGCAGCCCTTACACAGTGTGTTTATACCTCTGCTGCTGTGGACGATAAATATGGTTTTTAAAATATGCACAGACATGTTCAGAGTGCAGTGTGAAGTTCAGTAGACACACACAGGCCCACCAACAGTGAGATATGGGCTCGGCTGAATAATTTCAATCTTCTTATCAGATGGAAAATATGGACAGCCCTTAAAAGCTCCCAAGTGTATCACAGCTATAAATCAACCTCATGAACTCTCCTCCTCCTTCCTCTTCCCTCGCTCCTTCTGCCTTTTAATGTCTCCTTGTTCCTCTCATCGCTTTTCTCTCTTTGGTTTTCCCTTGAATCTTCTGCCTCTGCCTTCTTCTCCAGGCTTCAAGGGTTAACTGTTAACTGATGGGGCTACCCTCCATTGATCCTCTTTGATTAAATGGATTGTCAGCCATCTTGCTCTCTGGCTATCGTGCAGTTTATTATGGGACCCATTGCTCATTACATTACCGAGAAAGACTGAGGGACTTTAGCACTGCAACAGCACTGCAATGTAAATAAGCCTGCTGCAGTGTAGGTTGATTAAAATATCATTGTAGATTTTCTTTATGCACGTTGTTTACCTGTGAAACTTCTATTTTCTCATAAAAAGTCTTCAACTGATAGCGTATGTTTAGTGATTTAAAACTAAACTAAAACACAATTAGGACAATTAATCTGCAGGAAATAAATTATGTTGGGAAATGCTATTTGAAAGCAGTATATGTTTTTAGACATCAATCAGTCAATCAAGTTTTTTTTGCATAGTACATTTCAGCAACAAGGCAGTTCCAAGTGATTTACATCATAAACACACACAAATAAGAAAAATCAACTGGAACATTCCTTAAAGTCTGGATTTTAAGATCGAAGCCTAAATATACAAAACAACTACAATCCATAAAATCCAATATGGCTGCTGGTTGTTTAAAATGTAGTGAAGGTTTAATACATAAAATATTTATTTGAATTGCTATTCATTTGGTTTCTGTTGGACTGGCCTCACACATATTGTACTGTAAAAAGTTAGACAACATGCATTTCTAATTTTGGAATATTTGAAATTTTAAAAAATACTTTATCATTTCGTACTGCTACTAGTAATTAGCATTGTCATGTGGAGCAATTAAGAAATCCCACCAGATTTAATGACTTGCAACTAGACAGAGTTTTGGATTCCATGCCAAATAGTGTACAACATATTTTTGGATAATAATGTAATCACTGTAAAATTGTTGCAACTTATTGTCTTAACTGATTTGTTTTAATATAAAAAGTTGCTAACTGGTCTCCTTTTTGTGGAGGCAGTTGAACTCTAGAAGAGGTTTATTGTCGATCAAATTAAATTTAATGGTTTTACATATGATGCCTTTAGAAAATCAATTTGATGTAACCTGAAAACAAAAAGTCTTGGTAAAATGTTTCACGTTTCTTCTGTTAGGCTTTTAGAGTTTCCTGTTTCTGTATGTGATCCCATACTGACTTCATGTCGTTTAGATCAGAACTCCTTGGTCTGCACTATCTGTTACACAAATCTTTGTTCTTTTGGTAGAGAACAGGAATCTTGATTCTGTTGGTGTATTTTGGGTCAAAACTCTGAGGCTTCTGAAGAAACGGAGGGATTAGGAGGAGCTGAAATTCCTGACTTTGTTCGCCATGAGCTCTGAGACAACAACATGCTGCGAGCACAAGCATCAATCACTTCTTTAACCCACACAGCCTCAGGCCTGGGAGTGCCTGTGGCTCTCACAAAACACAAAACACCTTTTGTGTTTCTACTGAAATAATACACTCATCTTATGTAACCCCAATCTAAAGGAAATATACAGCCCTACCCTAACCCATTTTAATTATGTATTATCACATAATTAAAATGTGACAATACATTGGAAATAAAGACATTCAAAATTGATTAATTTAGTGTGACTAAACTATTCAATATCAAAGAATTAAATCATCACATAACTCACCCATATGCGTATGACATGTCCTGATTTCAGTCACAGATTGGTTTCTGACCAGTTGTTCATACTAATCATTTATCTCCTGGCATGCACAGCCAGAAGACTAAGATGTATTCCAAATCTCCCAATTTTTCAGCCTCCATTTAATAGTCTGTGTCCTTCTGTTTCAGGTAAATTCACCTGCATTGAGGCTCGTTTCCACCTGGAGCGTCAGATGGGTTATTACCTGATCCAGATGTACATCCCATCGCTGCTCATCGTCATCCTGTCCTGGGTCTCCTTCTGGATCAACATGGACGCAGCGCCTGCCCGCGTTGGTCTGGGAATCACCACAGTGCTGACCATGACCACGCAGAGCTCAGGCTCCAGAGCCTCGCTGCCCAAGGTGCAGAGAATCAGACAAATTTCTATGCCTGTTCAGACACTTAGTGATGCGTGGAGTGATATTAACTGAATCAAAAGGGGATGACAGAAAACACACTTGCTAAGTTACAGTGAAGGGAAAATGGAAATCATCAAATAAACAAAAACAATTTTGAAGCCCCTCTGTCTTTTCAAATGGAAGTGGAGCAAATATGAGCCTGTATGATTCCAGGGAAGCTGTAATTCAAATGCATTCAGTCTAAGTTTGTTTACATTTGGAGCGCACTGGAAACCAAACTAGTGAACCGTGATTCCTCTGCAGTTCAGCTGTCATAGTAATAATCACGCACCACAGCTGAGTGTACATGCGGCTCAGTCACACACTCGCAGGCAAATCAGTGCGACTGCTATCAAACACACCTACACATGACATACTGCATCATGTCAGGCTGGAGGGAAATGGAGGTGGATGAGAAGAACATTTACAAGAAAGGTGGGCAGGTTTTATTTTTAAGGATTTCACCAAACAGCAGAGGAACCTGCTGCGTTCTGCTTATCTGAGATTAGGTCATGAAAGAGACGAATTCGGAAGGGAAACTAGAGAATCCTCTCCCCAGCAACATCATCCTGTTTCTCATGAGAGATCTATAGATTGTCCACAAAGTTCTAGATAAATGCTTCTGGGCCCATTCACTACTGCTCTGTTTAGTTTGCTTTAATTGAACTCCAGTTTGTTTGTTTAGAAAGTTTGGTTTATTGGAGGAGGCGTGAATGCGCAATCAAGCTCTGATGTGGACAAAAAAATAGCTAACTCTGATCCGATTAAAGTGAATTTTCGCACAGTGCAAATATCTATTTGGAGGCAAGTGGACCAGAAACTGCTCCAAAAGCAAGATGTGAACCATCTGAAAATTTAACAATTGTTGCAGTTTTGGTCACCAGTCGATCCAAGTCTACCAGACTTACGGGTGTAAAGATTTCCTCTGGTTCTCTTCCCAGTGTGACATGCCTGGAAAACCTCCAAACAGAAAAATGTCCAAATGAATCAAATGACTCAACCATCTTTGCTGGCTCCTTTTTGATGCAGAAAGGCAGTGGCTCTATCCCAAGATCTCAGTAAATAGAGACATTTGCTTTTCAGTTAGCTCCTTCTTCATCACTGCAGACTGAAGCAATGTTCTCAATACTGTATAAAAAGGTTAATTTTTTTTTACATTCTTTACTGTTAGTGAGAGTAAGTCCAATGAAAATGGCCTATTTCCCTTTACGTTGCTGCTTTATGCCTGAATGGTTGTCAAGCCAAGGTGTTCATCAGCTGTTCAAAGATAAATGTTTTCCTATCAGTGTCACAAGGTGAACTTCCAGACTGTGTGTGTGCAAAAGATCCAAAGTCATAATTTAATTAGATTTTATACAGGTGATTGTGTTTTCTTTGTGTTTGACTCAGGGCTACACAAAGTGATCAGTGTAGAGATAAAGAGGTAAAATGACAAGACAGGGTGTAAATTAATTAGAGAATAAGCCAGACAGACTTCGTTTAGCTCCTATCTGTCCAACTACAATATTTCATGATTGAAAAACAGGTAGTGAACCAAAAAAAGCAGAGCCAAAAGGCCTCGAAGCAAAAACCCAGACACAAGGCTCTGTTTATTTATTCTAATTCAGTATATCTGATGTTTGTTTTTGTTTGTTTTTTTCTTGACTGCCTTCAGGTGTCCTATGTGAAGGCCATTGATATCTGGATGGCAGTCTGTCTGCTGTTTGTCTTTTCGGCCCTGTTGGAATACGCCGCCGTGAACTTTATCGCCCGCCAGCACAAGGAGCTGCTGCGCTTCAGACGGAGACGACGACACATGAAGGTAAACGCTTCTGACTTTTCCTCCAAGGACAGGACTGTTCCTCCTGTGTGTCAACTGAGAAATCAGTTGGACTTCATTTAAATTTTTGATTTCATCCTGTGGAGTTTGGTTGCCTGAAACAAAGAATCAGTTTAATTCATGAGGTGTTTGTTTAGTCATGTGAAACAGAGAAGAAAAAAAAATTCTCTCTTCTTCTCCACGCTCAAATCATCTGAAAACATTCAGGTCCTCGCTTGATCCTGGCTTTGTGGAGTACTTATTATTGTCTTGTAGAGAAAGGAGTCATCAATGTTTCATAGGCGGAGCGCCGACTGAAGGCTGAGCCGAGTTTCGCTGCAAAGAGCTTGTTGTGAATTCACAAACATACAAAACATATACAAAAAAAACCTTCTTGTTGTAGAAGTGCAGCAAAAGTCTACCCAGAGGTATTTTTTTATTTGAAAAGGCCATTCTCAAACGTTTTAAAATATATCCTATTAAAATATTAAATAATATGATCATCTAATATTTATTATCTGCAAGCCTAGCTAATTAATGGACTCCCATTAACAGAATAAGGAATTGGAAAAGCTATACTGTAATTAAAAAAGAATGAACTGTTCAATCAGTAATGCCTCTCCAGTGCTGCACTTTAAATATAAAGACACAAAGACGCTCAATAAAAATGTAAATGAATAATTCAAAGTGCAGTATAGTGCATAAACACTCTTAGTAGATGAAACATTATAGTTGTAAACATTGATCTTATTTTGCAATTTGGATTTTTTTATTGATTGTTTGGAGAATCCAAGCAACCAGCAGCTATAAAAACAAAAATACAAATTTAAACAGTAATAAAACATTATGAAGGCTCAAGAAGCATCTGATGAATGTAAAAAACTGAGATTTTATTTTCAGTCACTTCTCTGATCATTGATATGCTATACGTCACATAAGCCATCTTCAGCTTTCTCAGTTTTGGAAGCAATAACTTTCATTGACTGTCAAAACGCTCAAGAACTTTAAATCAGATAACATCAAGTTTCATTAAAAGCTTGGACACCATAGTTATTAAATTTCATTATAGTAGTGTAGATGCATATAAACACATTGACCTCTGCCCCCTTATCTTTAGAGGATTTTCATTTTCTAAATCCATTGTCATTTCTTTTACTTTGTTTTGACTGCAGTATTTAATCTGTGGATTCCGTTTGGCTGGTTGGTTTTATCAGTGCAGGCGGCTGTATCGAATAAGGAGTAAAGCTGTCAGGTCTGCAGGGAATATTGATGCGCTTGCTGATTGTGAAGCTGGCAGACATTGTGGGGTGCAGGGCAAAGAAAAGAAAAACCTCAACCACAAGAGAAGGAACAATGCACCTGCACTTTAAAACAAACAACAAAAAAAATCCATGCAGCTTGGATTTGTGTTTGTGTCAAAGGGAGAGCGAGATTTGTGTCTTCAGAGCCGGTGAGCATGCTTGCATTTCTAAGTGCTGTTGTGTAATTTGCTGTCAAAGGGGCAAATGTATTCGCATTTGATTTAACTTAAGCTGCTCAATTCAGTCTGACACCTCGTGTGCGAGCATCACGTATCAGTTTTCATGATTTTTGAGGACACAGTATCCAGAAGCCCAGGAAGGTGACAGCTAAATTAGGAAGACCCATTTAAGAATTGGGATTAAGGTGGGATTATATCTTGGTTGACTGTGTCATTTAATATTATCATATCCATGCATTTAGACTTCATCCTCCATCATTTTACTGGTTGAGTGAACTTCAATTTGATTTAAGCTTTTGATCAAACAACTGTGGGTGTGATGTAACATGCAAAACAAGATTCACAAGAACAACATTTTTTGACAAATGCTTCTGCAAACCAGAAAATTATGTTTCAGAAAATCTAGGATTCAAAATTTAATCCAAGTTTGAATTGGCTAGTTGCTGTAGTTTTAAGCAGCTTTTCATTAGATGAGACGGTAAACCCAAAAATTATTTAAAACACCCCATTTGTCTTTTAACAAAATTCTAGAATTTATTGATTTCAGCTTTGACCAGAAAAGTATTTCAGAGCTAAAGCTGCTGATTGTTAAACAGCAATACTATAAATGTTTAGAATTTTATCACTTTATTCTAATAATTTTTTTTTCTTCATTTTCTTAGCATGGCCTTAAGACTCCATGGTAGACAACAGAGAGTGTTGGAAGCAATAATCTCCATTGTGATATGACTTAATTTATTCAGCCCTACTTTAAATTGCCATTTACTGAAGTCAAAGGAACTTGACTTCATAATAATTAAAAGCAGAGTTTGACATCTTCCCATAAAATAAACATGAAGAGCTCAAGAGGCATCGAGGGAGAGAGTCAGCAGGGGTGAGAAATATGATAATATAAAAATCTATTAATCCTTAATCCCATTTTTGTCATTCCCAATCCCATGAGCCCTGACGGCAGGTGAAGTGGTGGATTAAACAGTCCGACTGCCGCTGTACTTTCAGGGAGAATCAGACAAAAAAAGCCTCTCAGTCTGTTTTTACGTCTGTCTCAGGGTCTCTCGACTCTCGTTTCAACAGTAGGAGCAGTGGGACCGCAGGCTTGGATCCGACAAACATCTGGCACGTTTGTTGTTTTTTTTCTTTCTCTTTTTTGTGGTTGATGATGAAAGCAGGAGGTGAATCCAGGCTGTGGCTGTGTTACATAATAAGAGTATTTGTCTGTTCAGATGAGGTCAACATGTGAGTGACTTCACAGCTGACAACATTTTGGTTGTTGACAAATTCTCTACAATTTGATTGCTAAGCTCATATTAATAAATAGGTGAGTTAAGGTTTGATTCTTGTATAATATTTTGTTAACCAAGTGGGGTTGTGTCATGTTCCTCTGCAGGATTAGGGCTATTTATTTTTTATTTACAGCCAAATTTGACATTTATTGTACGCCATAAAAATGAAAATAAATTCTCATCCCTTTTTGACACACTTTCTTCCTTTTTTTATGTCAATTTTCAGTTTTCATGCTGAAAAAAATATTTTTTTTAAGAAATATAAACATAATGTTGCCCTGGCAGCAGCAGAGAATGCCATCACAGTCCTCCTCTTCCAGCAGTTTGCAATGCAAAACCGACATGAGCAAACAGTAAGAAGCTTTTCAACTTCTCCATGTAAACTGTTTGAAACCAGGGCTCCAAGAAACTCCGAAAACACATGGAGGATTGAGGGTATTTGCATTTGAAGCAGGACTTTGCATAATTTCATGGAGTTGGAAAAATTCATCAGTCAAAACATTTGTCAAATTCAGCTCCTCTGGTCTTTTCACTCTATTTCAAGCGTATTTTAATATAAAAAAAGAATTAAAAAAAGAGAGACTATGACGATGATCTGATATAAAAATGATGAGCATCCTCAATAAGATGTAGAGCAGTAATCGTTACTGTGGAGCTGTGAAATAAATCTGGTGATGGTGAAAACCCTGAGTCTGACACAGTGAGGGAGAGAAAGACAGACAGTTGTTCGGCATCACGTTCTTAATTAACCTCCCAGGCCAGTCCTTCTAATGTGAGTCTAATGTGATCCATTAGGGATGACTATCAGTCAGGTTTCAGCTCAAAGGAAAGCTTCACCGCAGCATATAGAAACCAGCAGTTTGGGGGCATCAAAGCCCAAGCATGCAGAAGCTGTCAAATGTGCAAAAAAAAAAAAAAAAAAAAAAAAAAGAGCAGAGGAGGAAGGGAAGGCATGTTTTCCTGGAAAATAAACACCTCCAACAAGTGTTTAAGCTGCCTGATCCTTCCCCTCCTCACTGCTGGAGGAGGCAATCACTCTCAGTTTTCATTGGAATCTCAATGATGACCCTTCAGCATTGTGTAATTGAAGTAGTCTTCAGAGAAAGAGCAACTCCTGCTCCTCCTTTTGACTGTTTGAGGCTTTAAAAAAGACAGTGACAGGGGACTTGAACCAATTTCAGGTCAAATCTGCAGCGGTGAAATGAAATGTAGTAGTGAAGGGTGAAGTAATAAACTTCAACTAAGAAGAGCTGGCTTTTTAATAAGTACTCTGGGCTGGCTGAAGCTTTGATTAAATTGCTACTGAGATGAACTCTTCATGGTGTATTTATTGTGCATAACAGAGGGAGGAATATGAATTCAAAGTATGTCACAAAATATAAAAAAAAAATTGTTTTAATTATATTTAGAATAACACATCAAAAAATTAGGGACACCAACAGTTCATTTATATATAAAAAGTACAAAATTTAAAAAAAATTATAACATTGGCAGCTTTTATAGTATAGTTATAATAAGTATACATAGTGAGACAATGTATAATGACTATCCATAGTCAGCATAGCATTCAGAAACAAAAATGCACTAAAATGCTGCACAACAGCAATAAGAGTGCACTCATAAGAACATTAAAAGGAACATAAATAAATAAAAGTAGCACAACAACTGTATTTGTGGAACGGTATAAAACACACTAATTAATTGTGACGTCATGCTATTTTCATCAGATGTAGAGCAGAAATCTATAAGAGCACTTTAATGTCAAGATAAATTATTTCATGAAAGTATAGCATACAGGCAAGGCAAATAAAATATAGAGTTTTAGTGTGTTGACTATGGCTCTAGGGTAAAGAAATGTACTTTATTTTTCACAAACATCATCTATATTTCACAAAAATGACAGTGCAGTCTGCAGTTATGTGTATGTTGCATATTTGTTTTTAATCATACTTTTCAGGTGAAATTAAATTTTACAAGATAAAGAGCCAATAGAAATTCCAGAGGGTGAACTTTCCCCTACATTATTTTGGGATTCGGGTTTTAAACACAGCATAGAGTTCAGTCTCTTTGGAAGGAATACAGAAAAAAATCATTTTATTTTTATCTTTGAAAGCGACAGCAGCAGAATATTGCATGCTCACCTGGTTATCTTGCCCCCAACTAGTACAGCCATGTTCACTTGGAAAAACTGTTATAAAGAAGTAATTCACCCTCCTAATAACCACATGTTTACACATGTTCATGACATGTTTTTGATTAGCTTAGTTTTGCTTTGATCTAGTTTTAAACTGTACTTTTAATTACTATTTGGTTCAAGTTGATCATGTAAAACTGTTTTACAGTTCAGATTTATGAAGAGATTTATTTTTTCTATTGCACCTTATTAAAATGCCTCCCAAAATTGTCCCTTTCCAAATCTCTGAAATTCATGTTCCATCTTCTGCATAAATATAAAAATATCTCACAGAATTCAAACAATCTGTTGTGTTGTGCTTGTTTCCCGTCTTTCCAGGAAACAGGGATGTTCAGTTTGTGCAGATTGCAGCTTGGGCCAATAAATACCCATTACGGCTGCAGACTCATTTGAATTGGAGATGAATGCTAATGTACCATTTCTCTCTGCAGACAGAAGCCAGAGGTTGGTCGGTATTGGGTTATTTGTCCATTCTGAGCAGGGCTTGAACTTCAGTTTGACCGTGTGGGGACCAAAGTTGGCAACAATCACGTTTAACCTTCATCTTGTGGAGACTAGCAGTGACACTGATCCAGTTCAGACTCCTACATGGTTCTGCTGCTGTGCTCAGGTCAATGCTCTAAAGGGGAAGTATTATGTAAAATCCGTTTAGTGTTACATCATGCTATAATGTTATTCCCTCATCAAAAACATACCCGGAGTGATGATTTGATTCTTTCATGCTTGGTTGAGAAATCCTTTAATCTCCTGTGGCAACCACTCAGCTGCCCAAAATGCCTGGTTGGACCTAAACCTGCCTTTGCGATGCAGCTCCTCCTCTGTGCTGCAGTTTCCAAGCATCCCCCAATCAGCTCCTTCAAACTAGCCAGCAGCAATTAGCATAGACCTGGTAGAAGTGTGCATCCAGGAAACTCATTATAGGACCTACTTCTCAGTGAAATGCTGGTAAAAATGTAAATAAAGGGTTAATAGAGGAGTGGTGTTGTAATGACTTTCTGAAGCTGGAGTTTCAGAAAGAGCAGAAGTTTTAAAGAGACATATTTGATACACGGGATTTTCATAATAACTGAAGTTGTTATAAAAGTTACTTGATTATGTTATAAAATGGCACTTGGTGCGTGGAAAACACATAATATTGTCCCTTTAAGAGCATCATCTTGGTAGATTTACAGAAAAATGGTTTGCAATTGTGACAGACATTGACAGTAACAGCTCATTATTTTCTTTTCGATGGATTTATTATTTATGGGAAGTCTCATGGTGACTCTGCCAGGTTAGGAGTGATTTACAGACAGAATCAGTACGTCAGCATGATGGATTTGGATTGTGAATTTACCTGAAGAGTTCCCCATGGAGGATTTATTTACTGTTGTTGTAACATCAACAGTTTGTCTGCATATTGTGGGAAATCTAAAAGACCTGACTGAACGATGTCCTCGAGCGTTTAATGCACCCACCTGCAAAGTGCACTCTGCAGCAGCGAGTGCTTGAAGAGAAATCAAAAGAACAGACAACATGGTCTGATTTCTGGAAGGAACAGTGGAGCTTTTTTTTTTTTGGAAGACTGTCAGACCAGATAAAATGTGTCTGCTTCTGATGGCTTGGCTTGAATTGGCAGATATGTAATTCAGAATTCATGCTTCGGTGCCGCTGTCCCTGCCTTGACATAAATCCACTGCTGCACCTCAGCTCGTATTTCAGTGTTGAACGTGAGCCTGTCGCTGCGATGCAGGTAGCTGCAGCAGATGAAGTGGTCCCCGTTGTGCTGATTTCTGTGGTTTCCACCCTGCTGCTTCATTGATTTGTTAGTGGCACTGATAGTCCAGAGAGAGAGAGAGAACGGACCGGAGCAGGAGAAGTCGGACTGAGGCTGTCTGGTTCAGAAGGCTGTCTAATTAGAAAGACGGAGCAAGAGGACGTCAAAGGAACAGATACTGCAGCCCCGAGAGAACAAAAAGGCAGCACGGCCCCCTCTCTCGAGTGGAGGCAGAGTGACACCCCCCCCTGCTGGGAGTGCAAAGCAACTGTGCAGGGATCAGATCAATAACGCTGCTCTTCCTTGACAGATCGGGCCGCCTGGCAGCAGCTCGCGTGTTTAATGCAGACAAGCTCTCCCTACTGAACGAGAGAGTGATCTTCTTCAGGAATCAAAGAGAAGTCGAACATGACTGCCTCCCACCTCCACTTCAATCACAACTGTCTTTACTTGCAGAATCAGTGCTATAATTGCTGGCAATGCCCGGAATACAAATGTGCATTTTAACACCAGGACAGGTTTTAACTAGAATACATAACTTTATGATAATTATCTACTGGATATTAAAAGGAATACTGTCATAGATTACAGCATAAACGGCTGCATTTAATCACTCTTTGAGAGAAAGACGAACATATCTGATTCAAATGTCTGAATTACCACCTCAAAACTGACCTGGTAAAAATCAGCCCCTTGTTCAACACTTTGTTTCGTCCACAGGGTCTGAACTCTCAGCTGTTGAGAAAATATTGCTTCCTGGATGTGTGGATTTCATTGAGGTTTTGAATTTTACCCAATTTCTAATGTTTGTCTGTGCATGTGATATGCAATGTACCAGTTCAACCAGAAATGACCTGCATTTTATTATCAGAAATTTTGTTTTTACTATTTTTGCCGCTGTTTGTTTCACAAGCTCGTTAATAAATCTCAGTAAATTTGAAAATATGATCAAAAGTGGTTACTGTATGCAGTTTAGTGATACAAAGCACACTTCAAAAAAGGTAAGGGATGTCCTGAAGAAGCCAATTTTAAATAAGAATATTATTCAAAAGAAATATTTGTGTTCTTTTGGCACTTTGTTTGCTGTGTAATACACTCATAACCATACAGATATCTAAAAAGGTGTAATAAATAGTTTTTCATAATCATTTTTATCGTTATTATAGTACTAATACAAAATGTGGCGATAAAATTTTAAGTTGACAGCGTCCACCCCCTAGTTTCAAGTGTTTCAAGATTCACATCTGACTTTTACTTCACAAATGAGACTTGAGCATGTTTAAGCTCCTCCAGGCAGATGACTGTCCTCACTGACTTTCTCCTTTCCCACGTGAGAAACTGGAACAATCTGGAGAAACTCTGTCTCCTGTATCAGGCTCTGTTTTCAGCTCACATTTCTCTGCGAAAAGAGCTGTGGTTTTAAGGAAGTGGTCGGTGGAAAGTGACCACAGATGCCATAGCAGTGTTTGAAAATGACAGCCTCTCATTAGGGAACCTGACTTCCTGATTGATCGGCTATAATCGTCTTGTTAGCTGCGATTAGGTGGGGGGATGCTGTACATGCTGGTTTGCTCAAACTGCCTTGATCTCTCCGGCTGTTCGGCAGCTCGGAGAACAAAGGCAGATAAGAGCGCGCAGAGATTAAGAGGCTTGCCGAGCGCTGGGAGTGAAATCAGCCTCCAGACTGACAGGTCGGCAGTCAACTGGTGTGAAACACTCTTGTGGTCTCCAAATGAAACAAGTGTTTAACTGTTGCAGAGGGTATTGCTGTTATCAGGAACTCTTTCTGCACTGCTCTTTATTCTACTTTCAGTTTTACCCAAATAACTTTCCTATATAATGAAACCTCTCACATCCATTTCAATCCTGACAGTGTCTTGTAAAAGTAAGAAACATGAACTTATGCTAAGGTTTATACAAATGTAATAGGTGAGTCTCTTAAAATTGGAATCTTTCACCTTATTCTTCAAAACGTCTTGAATTGCATCCACGGATGCATATCAGTTTAACGTCTTAGTGTGAGGAAGTGAACTCACAGCAACCAACTGTGAATGTTGAACAAGCTCTGCACCGGGACTATCTCAGTTCTGAACCTCTCAACTTGAATGTTTTTTTTTTCTTGATGATTGAGAAAACTACTTTCTCAGTGATTGAGAAAACTACTCTTTCTCAATCAGAGATTCTTTGCATCAGAATCTCCTGCAAGTGATGAGATTGTGGTGCAAAGAAATGCTGGTTGCACACTTTTACTTGGGACTCACAATTTTTAAAATTGACAATAACGAGTTTATATGAAATCCTGAATTGACGGTTTGATCTTTCAGCAGGATTCTTCACCAGCTCTTATAACACAACATTAAATCAACGGATGGCATTTTTTTCAGGAACTTAATCAGCCACTAAATTGAGTTCTTGTGAGATATCTTTCTGGCATTAGCCTTTTACCTGGCATCTTACGTTAACGTTTTAAAGCCACCCTGTGACCATCAAACAAATTCCCTAGTAGAAGACTTTTGTATCAGCTTCGTGATTAAAAGTTGTTAACTTTATTAATCTTGTAGGTTGTACACACTTTTATTGTGGAAGTGGAAAGTGGATTCATATAAATACTTTAAGAAGAATTATCCTTTTTCCAGGCTAAGTTCTTGATGTATGAGGTTGAAGAAGAGACAGTAAGTAGAATTCATGAACTCCATTTATTAATACCAAAATACAGCTGGTCTATGTCTCATGCTAATGGCACCAAGCAACAGTAGGTAATCCCATTTGTTAGCCTCTATCTAAGCTGTGCCCTAAGGAGGGTGTTCCCTAGTGTGTCATATCCTGTAACCCTAGCTTTGAGGGTGTTTCCTAACACGTCATTTCTTAGCGTTGAACTAGCACAAAGAGATAGAAGAAAAACACAATTATTTATTCTCAACACCCCCTTAACAAACCCTGTAGAGATGACGGATAGATGACTTTACATGTTTCTGCTTTGACTCATCTTTGTAAAATTGATTTTTTTTTTTTCAGAAAATAGAGGCAAAAACGTAAACTCCACTTCAGCTGCTTCAAGCTTCAGTGAGCACTAAATTGATGTTAAATTTGGAATTACGGTTTCGTACATGCAACTGAAAGGATTGTGGCGTCCCTGGATGTTGTTCAGATCTGATGGGGGAACAGAAAGACGGGAGAGGAGAGAAAAAGAACAGCGCAGCAGATCATGTGGATAATCATTCCAGGTCAGCGGCTTGATGAGCCAGAGACATTAACTCAGCTCCTTTTCATGCAGGCAGAGACTCCAAAGGAAACCAAAAGAGAGAACAGGAAAAGCTGGGAATGATGCATGGAGCAATACATTATAACCAAGTGTAGAGATCTGAGCTTTGATTCGCGTCAGCTACTCAGAAACATCTCCTGAGCTGTAGAACAGGCATTCTTGGAAACTCCATAAGCATTCCAGGACTTCATCCCCCCTCTGATGCATCTTGTGGTTTCAGTGACATTCATCTCACTAATTAAATTTGCTTTGACACCAGAATGAATGAACCTTAATGACACAGGTTAATCTGCATTTATGGCCGTGGAATCGCTTCATCCAGTCCACCTATTTTCAGATGGTTCCCATCTCGCATTAAGTTCATAATAATCACATCGTTGCAGTCTCTTTGCATTTTCTTATAAAAAAAATAAAAAATTTTCAACATGTCCTCTTCATGTTGTAAATTTGTGTCACCTATTTGCTAACAATTCTTATAAAGTGCATCTTCTTGAACGATTGTGCAATTTATATGTCACATTTAAGGTAATTAGATTCTTTGGGAATTTAGGATTAATAATATTTGACTTCTTGTTTGCCTGGGGAATAAAATTACTTGACACAATGGCCCATTTCTCAAGCTTCTCTCTTTCTCTCCCTGGGGAAAGGCAATAGGACGTACCTAAGACATATGTGTTCATTAGTTCATAAATTAAAAAATATCTCTTCATCTAAATCTGCCCATATTACATTCAGATTAATCATCACAGTTGGAGGATTTGTTATGCTGTGGGCTTGTTTCTCTTGTAGAGCAGGTTAAACAATTAAAAACACAATTTTAAATGTTAGTTCTTTCAACGGGACGGTGATCCGAAACATATTACTAATAATTTAATTAAATTGCAGCACATGAATCTTAACCTGTCTCCAAATTCTCAGCAACAATGAAAATGCATCATTGTCCCACACTGATTGAGAATTGAGTCTGTTGAGCTGCAGATAAAGTCAAATTAAATTCAAAAAACAGAATACTGTCTGTCTGAATGCATCCTAGTCATTATTGCCTATCATATATTCACTAATCAAAAAAAGAGTCAGATAAGTATGTCAGCGGTTCAAACAAAACGACAGTCATCTCTTTAGAAGTTTTTTCAAGAACTTTTAAAAAATGTCAGTTTCACAGACTCCACTGAGTGTTGAAACGTTTCTCCTGAAACATCTTTAAAAGCTTCAAATGACTTGAATTGACACGAGAGGGAGATGGAGGACAAGAACAAAGAGTATGAAGGACAGTCGGAGATGGATTTACCAGACTAAAGACCACCAAAGGCAAGCTTAAAACATATTCCTTTCCTCATCACTCATCTGGAAACGCTTGCAGAGGGAAATTATGAAGCAGGAAAAGGAATCCCTCCTCACGGCTGCTTCAGCAGAGACTGATTCCAGCGCTAGTTGTGGCTGACGTGTCCTCCGAGTCGTGTTTTATGCAAATGCAGGTCTCTGAAACAAGGATCCAAGGGTAATGTTTGCAGAGGAGATGGCGCAAGCCTGACACCATTCTCTCTCTGCTTCCAGCTAATCTGTTCGATTAATCACATCTGCGACGGCACAGATACAAATGCTTCAATTACAACCTGAAAGCATGACGGATGAGTGAGCAAAGAGGTTCTGTTGCCGTCTTCTTCCCTCCTCTTCCAGTCTATTTCTTTCTACTTTATCCTTTGTCCTGTTTTTGGAGCATTTTGCTAAGACTTTCTTTGCTCAAATGTTTTTATTAAACTGAAAATATTTCATGTCTGTCTTTTTCTCTATTCACTATCTAAAAAATAGTTTTTAGAAGATTAAGGGGAGAAAGGAATAAAAAATGAAGTGTTTTTTTAATAGAAGTGTAAGTATATATTTTATTTAAATCACATGTCGTTTTTATTTTCAAGACAAAAGGATAGTAAAACTCATAGTCAGTGCTAGATTACCAGCTATATTTGAATAGCAAGCATCATGGTCACAGTGCAACCTTCCTAACTACAGATTTTAACAAGTTGCAGCTTCTACATTTTAAACCCATGTTATGAAATGTGTTAGTTGCATATTTAAACCTACTTAAGACTGAACAAGGTACAGGACAAACATTTTATGAAGATGCTTTTACTCCGTACAGTGAATTTACTTTTGTTGTGTAATATTAGTGTTGCACTTGAGAAGTCATTCTATTTCTCGGTAGATCTTGTGCTGTTTTGATTTCAGTTAGTATAATTATATAATTTATTGGCTCCTTATTACTTATCTGGATACTTTTTAGGCACCCCATGAGCATCCAAACATGAGATTGGATGCTCATATTCAAGGGGAATTCAACTAGGTGTTGGAAACTTACCCAGAGGTTTTGGTCCATATTGATATGATGGCAGTTAATGCAGATTTGTCAGCTGCACATCCATGATCCAAATATCCCTTTCTAGCATATCCGAAACATTTTCTATCAAACTGAAATGTTGTAACTCTGGAAGCTACACGAATCGTTCATTTCAAGAAACCAGTTTGTGCTGAGTTGGCCTTTGTGACATGGCAACTTTTCAGAAGTCTGTGGTCATAAAAGGGTGAACATAGCCAGCAACAGCTGATATTAGGAGGCTTAAAGTGTGCAAAGAGAATATCCCCATTATCCTGAAAAAATGGGATCAATGCTTTGATATTTACATCGGACGCTGAAGAAATGAGAGTCACTGAACCAGGCCAGGTTTGTCCAGTCTGTTATTGGCTGATTTTGCTGAGACTGTGTGAAGTGCAGCCTCAATTTCCTGACAGGAGTGGAACACAGTGTGTTTTTCTAATGCTGATTAATGCTGATTTTTCTAATGCTGATAGGTATTCAAAAAATGGCATTTTTTGAATACCTAATCAGTATTAGTTTCTACAACATTTTGTTGTAGAAACTTATTTTGGAGTCATTGTTGGTTTTCTATGATCTGAAACCACTCTGCCCAATCTTTTCTGATCTCAACAAGATATATGTACAGATACACTCTATATATTTCAGCATGTATTTTACATTCACTGTAAATTCAAAAGATGGCTGTGTATCTAGTTTTGCTTCATTTAGGAGTGCATGCACACTCCTTCTTCCTCTCTTATTGTTCTTCACTGCCTCTTTTCATTCTTTTCTTCTCCTCCACCTCCTTCTCTCTCGACAGTTCTTCTCATTGCGCCTCCTCCTCACGTCCCTCCACCCTCCACATTAATCACATGGCAGGGACAATAAAGCGGAGCATCTGTAATAGTTTCGCTGCGTCACTGAAGGACGGGCAGAGGTCGGCAAGCGTCGTGGCTAATGCGTAGACTCCCTGGGTGTGTGTGTGTGTGTGTGTATTAACGGTAATAGATGACTTGGTGTGGACGCAAGGACAGAACGGGGACATTGCTTGCTAAAAATGGATCACTACCTTGTGGTGCAACATACATAAGTGTAAATGCACACACCTACAGCTACACAAAAACAATTGAATGCTAGTCATGCAAGCGCCACATACTGGGACAAGACATTCCCTTCTGATTTCACTTTTTAGTGATCTCTTTTGGCAATTTGTTGGGTATTTAGCCTCTTTTCTTCTTCTGGATGGTAGCGCCTGAGTCTAGCACAGGGGTGTTCAGCTGTCGTTTTTTATTGCTGGGTTGATTTGTTGTTGCTGCAGAGGTTTTGCGTCACTTCAGCTCCCTTGCTGCCAGCGGTTGTTTCTGATTTAGGCATCGGACTTGCTAGCGTGGTGATCATAAAATTCTTTTTTTATTTTTCCTGTCAAAAATGGAATGGTTAGATGAGATGGGCTGCTGGAAAGACTTCCCAAACTGACTCAAAGGGAAAAAGAGAAGAAGAAGAAAAAAACAAGTTGCAAGCATTCAGACTCCAGACAAAAAAAGAGGACGTTCAGTCACCGGAGGGATTTTCTTTATGTCACTTTTAAGCTTGTTGTTTAAAGGCTGTTTGTGGTGTTTATTCTGGAGATAAAGCTTCCACAGACAGCCCACGTTGATGTTTTCTACAAACTCTGAAACAGATAAGGAAGTCGATGCCCCTTCTGTAATGAAAAGGCAGCGTGACAATGCAGATAACATTATCAGTATCTCATTGCCCTTGGGTGAAAATGTCCCGTGCATGGCGTCACCTTCTGTGCTTCTCATGTCAGTCAATCGAATCCATTCAAACACCTCAACTCACATCCTCACTCCCCTTGATTGGTGAGTGAAACACTTTGTGATATCAGTGCCTTGTGCAGCCTGACCCGTGGTGAGCTCTTCATTCATTAATCCAGTCCACAGCTCAACCTTTGCAAAGCTTTTGGCCGCTTTTTGCAGAGCAAGAGTATACAGAGATACAAAGGGCATACAAGACAACGTGCACACGCCGCTGTTAAAACATCTTAGTTTTAACAGTATGAAAAAGTCTTAAAGAATAAAGGCTTGCAACTGTTTCCACTTATATTGCAACTATAATTCAATGGAAAGATTTATCAGATGAAAAAAATAATCGAATAAATAAAAACACAGCAGTGATCTGACATTCATTTCCACAGCTTAATACTTTTTGATTCAGTTTCAATGATGGAGAAATTGTGCGTTGTAGGACTTTCCTAATATTTGCACACTTTTATTCTTTACTTAAAAGCCATAGTTTGGAGTCAAAGATCAAAAGTATCACAGTTATCAACCAGGAGAAAAGTGCTGTGTTTTTATTTTCTTCCACCAGATTGGACTAAGTGTGGGATCAGCTGAACATCTAGTGTGATAAAAGAGCACAAACAAAAGAAATGTGTAAATAGTTAAATATTTTTTTCTGCAATACTACATGTTTCAGTTTATTTAACAAACTTTAATATCAGATGAAAATAAACTGAGTAAAAAAAGTGGTTTTCAAATGTTGCTCTTATTTCTTAGCTTCTGTTTGAGAGCAGAAATGTGATGTTATTTTACACAGGATGACACTCACCAGCCAAAACATCTACTTTTTGGCAGACGCCCTCATTTGTCTCATCAGTCGACATGTTTCCCTAACGTCTTTTGGATCATCAAGATGTTTTTGGCAAATGTTAGTGAAGCTTGTGTGGAGTTGTGAAATAATCACAATGTTGGAAAGTTACCAAAGCTGACAATACGCCCATTCCAATCTCATGCCTCACTGTAAAAGCCTCACAGCTTCTACACATGCAGTCCTTGCACCCTACCCCCATTTCACCTCTCATTATCCTCGATTTTCAGCAATACTTAGGGTGGTTCAGGTTTGTCCTGCTTACTTTGAAAGCCATTTTAAACACCAGCCCAATATCACAATTTTTCCATCTTGGCCAGCAGTGGATTTTACCTTGGAGCAACTCTCATATTGGCATTTTTGACTATATTGTTTGATAATGTTGAATTCTGAATAATGAGCTCAACTTCATGTGCCATTCTGGGTTCTTTTATGACTTTCTGGATGAGTCGTTTATCTGCTCTTGATGTAATTTTGGCTGACCACCACTTATGTGGTTTTCAGCACTTCCATGTTCTTGTACATGGGCTGGCAACCCTTTCCTCACTGCCATATATCAGCTCTTCTCGGATGTTTGTATTTATTTTTTGTCAGACAGATTCTATTAAAATGTTTTTTTTTATTATTCTACAACAGCGGCAGGAGTTACACTTTGGTTTATTTAGTGAAATCAAGGTTAATTCATGATTTAACAAGAGAAGCAATTGAATTTTCACATAACGCAGGTTGGTCTGGATTCCTTTTTTTCTTAATAATTAATATCTTGATTTAAAACTAGATTATCTTGGATGTTAAACTTTATCTGGTGAACTAAAACTTGAAAGGGGCGCAAATAAATATTCCAGTCACAAAAAATGAGCTGAAGGAGAGCATGCTGCTTTGTCTAATCAACTAATTCTTGTTTCCTAATGTCAACAAAAAATATGATTTTGACATATTCTAACACTGTAAAACAAAATAACTTCCCCTAAGTGTAAGAACAGAACTTTGTGCAGTTTAATCCTGTACAAAGTGCAATACAATTCAAAACAAAGAAATGAAAGTCAGAGGCACAAAGCAGCAACATCTAACTGATGATGATGTGGCAGCACTGGTCAAAATTCAGGATCGATCTAATAACAATGTGAATTCATAATGATCAGCTACAAAATGTATCAACACAAATGACCTTATGATCTTGAAAGCGCCTGAATACTTCATGGACATTTTCTGGTCTACTTGAGCTGAGACAAGATGCATAATTGGGCACTGATAAATGAAAGCATAATTAGAGCCTTCTCTACTGTAAAGCAGACATGTTGGTGATGTATGTTTCTGTTTCTGTTGAAAACTTCTTTGCTGTGTCCCCTCATAAAGAGCTCTCAACTGTGATGTTTTTTCTGTGGTTCCTAACAGCCTGAGTCTTGGCCTGTGTTGCAGGAGGAGGACCCGGGTGACGGGCGCTTCAGCTTCCCCGGGTACGGCATGGGTCCTGCCTGCCTGCAGGCCAAGGATGGCATGGCCATCAAGGGCAACAACAACAACGCCCCGACCTCGGCACCGCCCGAGAAGAGCATTGAGGAGATGAAGAAGCTGTTCATCAGCCGGGCCAAGCGCATTGACACAGTGTCCCGCGTGGCCTTCCCGCTCGTCTTCCTCATTTTTAACATTTTCTACTGGATCATTTACAAGATCATCCGCAGCGAGGACATCCATAAGCAGTAGCCGAATGGAGGAAATGAGCGACAGCGACGTGAAGCAAAGAAAAGCAGCAAAACAAATTAAAAATATGAGACAAAGATGACTCCAAAGCAGATATTATTGTCCCTCTTTTCCAGCCATACCTCTTGTCCTCTTCTTTCATCCTCTTTCTCTTTGGTCAAAGATTTGCTGCTTTTTGTGGCCCCTCCTTTGAGCCCCATTTGACCAAACCGTTTGAAGCTTTTTATTGCTTTTTCCTACCTTTCTTGCCCTACTCCTGAATCCCATTCCCTTTTTCCTGTCTCTTTAAAACCCCTTAACAGTCCGGAACAGTGCAATAGCAATGCAGTAAAATGCATGATATATGAATGTGGCAATATACTGAAGAAGAAGCGTGAAAAAAAATAAACCTAAACTTTCCAAGACACACCCAGGGAACCGTTTGGGAGTGAACGGACTGGAAGAAAAGGAGACAAAAAGATCTTGTATTTAATTTGAGCTTTTTTGTGACGACAGAGATATAATTCTTTATGGAAATATGACGTAGGGATGCGGTGGGAAAGGTGCAAGAGGCATACAGCAGTGTAATATACTTATTTATCATAACTGGAAGATATATGGACCCTGTCTCCAAGGATGGACATCTGGAACAAAGGATGTTTAACCCTCCAAAAAGAAAAGAAAGATGGCGGTTCAGTGCTTCCACTAAATTAATTGATGCAAGGATCATGCATTCTATATATCTAGTTTTGCTTCAAACATGTATTGCAAGCACTTGTCAAAGCTTTCCCTCCCTCCTGCTGCCAACGCCACAAAAACTGCAGAGACACTTGAAGTTTGTCGCTGCTGCTGGACTAAGAAAATAAAATGAATATAAGACACTAAAAAAATAATGGACACCCAGAGCTGATTAATACCTGTGATCAACATCTATCAGTTCTTAATTACTTTCACTCTGCATCTTTGTGGGTTTTTTTGTTTTGTTGTTGTTTTCTGTTCTGTCGTTCTTTTTTAAATATAAATACTAATTAATATATGTGCCAACTAAACTTGTCACTTGTGGCTGTGCGACACTCGTCATCTCTGACCTTTTCACCTGGAGGGAGGGCGAGCAGTTTGATGTCTTTTGTTTTGATCACTGAGATTTCAGTTCAACGCCATTAGCCGAAGAAAGACCAGCTCGATCCTTGACCGGAGTAAAAAAACGCAGATTCTGATTCGTTTTCCTTTGCTGTATTGATTGGGACTGAAACATTCACATGTTTACATCTTTGTGCTTCCTTGCTTCAACCCTGCCTCAATGTGACGCCAACATTCCCCACCTATCCTGATCCTGAGCAAGAGGACAAACGTCTTAAATCATACATAAAACATCAAACTTTATGTGCATCTCACATGGACCAACTGTAGCTGTGAACTTCATGGAACTGCATCGTCTCACACACACAGAGTGCAACACCTGAATTTATTTCACCACACTGGATGGGATTTGATCAGTCTGGCTGGTTGATGTGATCGATTGATAATTTTGCTTTGCACCAGGCTTCTCTATGCAATGATTAGTATATGCAATTTTCATTTTTACTTCTTCACTGCTCTTCCATCTCAAGTGGTTACACTTTAACGATTAGAGGTGAGAATGCCAAGGTATTGACCTCTATAAGGCACTTTTGGCCCTAAAGCATGCAGATGCCTGCATGAAAAACTGGTCTGTAACAAGAAATAGACCAAGCCAAATCTAACTTGATATTAAGAATTTCCCCATGTTTAATGCACAAAAGATTATTATGTTTGGTACGTTATCTGCATATTCTACGCAGAATATTCCTAAGTGCATTTATTCTTTTAAAAATGCTTCAAGTCTGGGAAATTACCAGTATTTTAGCAAAGAAAAATCTAAAATTTACCTTAGAGATGTAGTTACTATTGCAACGTTATTTAAGAAAGAGATTTATTTATTCTGATGACATAAAATGTCTTTTAGCACTTAGAAAAACAATCAAAAAAATGGCTGAAAGTTGTATGAATTGAAGAAAATCACTGTCATCATTAGCCAGGAACAGTACTGTATCTCTGGCTTTGTTGCCAGGTTTTATTCATGGAAAGTAAGACCAATCACTCATTTCTATCATGCTCTAAGAATGATTATATTTTTAGAACCAGTTTCAGATACTTATTTTCTGCATAGAACTGAAAAAAACATGGTGCCCTGGGAATATTAGAACCTTTTGTAATGTTCCTGTTATGTGCCATATAGATTTGAAGAATATAAGGTTCAAGTCATAGCCAGTCACATTATATTTATAGCTTATGCAGTTTTTACTTGTGGAACACATTTTCTGAATATCCTAAAATAGACCTGACGGTACAGGTTGTCTGTCACATCCAAAATCTGTTTTATCCCATCATGAATATATCCCAGGCTTTGTGAATGAAGGTATGCGAGACTGATCTGAAGGGCTATGCCACTCATTGACTCCATTCTGATTCTAGATATTGAAATAAAAAGTGCCATAAAAACACACATCACCCAAAAAGCTATGCATTTCATCCAAAATACATTTTTCTAAAACTTGTTCACCAGGACCGCTATGCGTCTTGGTTAAAGTTTGTGTTGGTTGTCCACGTTTCATTGATAACTGAAGGCCAGGTTGCAGAGGCAACGCATTAGGCAGAGACACCCAGACCCGCCTCTTCCTAGCTACCTCCTGCAGCTCACCTGGGGGACGCTCGGAGTCGAGAAAGTCCTTGGCCAACCCAAACCCTAATTCCAGCTGACACCAAACTGTCTTGATTAGTTTTAAAGTGATAATTTGCAGGTTGGCTCCTCAAAGCCAAGAACACTTATGCTTCGGATATGACCTATGACATAGGCATATAGAAAAAAAAAAGTTATTTGTCAGGTGGCACATTTTCTACTGCTTATTGTGATAAACAGTCATTGCTGGAGATTGTAAGAAAATATGGTATAGAGTCTGGCTCTCTTGAACTGACCTTTAAAACAGATTGAGGGTTATGAAACCTCAGTGCCATTTCTGAACAAATAATCAAAAAAATTCATACCAAACGTCAACAACCAGAATTTGTCACTAATAGACTGAAATGCTTAATGAGTGAGGGGAAATAGTAAATGTCAAATAAATCCTGGAAGGTTCATTTTCATTTTATAAAGTCCCAAAACACATGTATTTTTTATGCTTCTTTGGATATTTTTCAACATGTAGCCTATTTGCAAATAGTTTTGCAGCTGAAAGTTTAAAAATGTATTGTGGGATTTTCAGAGAATCATTAAATCATTTGATCTGTTTAATCAAAGTGGCAGTTTAGCTTTAACATATTTTAAAAATATTAATTTATTATTCAAAAGACAGACAGTTCAATCTTGGGCTAATCTGGAACTATGGAATTGAATTCTTTATGCCTGCGTGAATTAATGTCTCTGCCTTTCTGAATAAAACTGAAACTAGAATAAGAAACCTCAGAAACGGGCTCCGACTCATTCGATACTGATTTGTTCTTCTGTGCCATAAACACTCCAACTTGAAGCGCTTGTGTTCATGAGCCAGCATCTGTTTTCCTGGAGCACACACACGTATCTTCTTGTGCCATATCGGGGTTGAATATGCAACCAAAAAACAATGGGAATACAAAGAAAATGAAACCTGGACCTAAAAGCATATCATGAATTTTTCAACCACTTCACATGATTCATGAGCCTCATCGCTCCTCTGTGTATCATAACTTCTTCATCACCAGCCTCATATTATTGTGTTAGTCATTGATTATAATGTAATGGTTGGTTGGAGTTGCAAATGGTATAATATGTAAAAAAAAATAAAATGTTGGGTTTATATTGCATCATATTGAAAAAGTATAAGAAAGATAAGTTTATTAAGAAGGATAAGTTTATCAAACTTTAATTTCTAGGTCGAATTTTAAAGAAGCACGGTTTAATATTTTGATGATTATTGATTTTGAGGAGTTTTCTTTTGCTTGTATTTTAGTGTATGTATTATACAATCTGACGCCCAGAGGGAAAAGGAAAAATGCAGTGAAACCTGAATTGCTGTGAATTAATGGAATTACTATTATTCATTTATTGATCTTCTTTGCAAAAGTTGGAATGGCCTTAATTTTGCTTTACCTGCTTCTATTGTGTCTGGCACAAAGTGCAGCTCCTTTTAATTTGCTAAATTTCTGATGCTAATTATGGCGCTTATATAAGCTGAGAGTGCACATCAAAGCAAGGTGAAAAAGTTCTGCGAATTCTGTTTATTTTTCATTAATCTGAGAAACTATATTTTGCATGAATATAAATAAAAATGGCAGATATTTTGGCTTGTACAAAAAATGTGAAGCAATTTGAAGATGAAAAAAAGAATGTACTGTTTCTGCTGTATCTGTATATATCTGAATATTTATTAAAAAGAAATATGTCATACTACTAATTCTATTAACGATTAAAGGTTTTCTGGACAAAAATCTCTTTACCTGTTTTTGAACATTGTCAAGATTGTTGGAGTTGGATCTTCTGCTTTCTGTTACTCGACTCAAGGATCTGTGTAATCATTAAAGAAAAAAGTATTAAAAATCGCAAATAAAAGCTTCCTCTCAGGTGTTTTTATTCTTTAAGCACAATGAGACTCTTGAGTTTCTGCTCAAACTACAAGCAATGCAAATTAACCCTGTCTGATATTAATATTTAATGTTTTCTGATTCAAATTAAAATTTGTAACAAGCAGAAGGAATATAGTATGTAACAAAAGTATTCACAGCTCTTAAGCTTTTTAACATTTTGTCAAATTACAACCATAAACTCTAGTGTATGTTTTAAATCATAATACACAGTAGTTCATAACTTTAGAATTATATTTCGGTTTTCTAAACTGCTTCTTACTTTGCCATGAAACTGTAAGAGATTTGAGACGACAAACATATTCTGAATGTTAAATCTTGAGATGGAGAAACTAGCAAAAGAGCAACACAGTCCATCTCGCAGGAAGCAACACGGTGCAACAGGCACATCACAGAGCTCAATTTGACCTTTTCTTCCAATGCTTGTTTCAAAAGTGATGCTTTCAGTCCGAAGTCCTGATTAAAAGCTGAAAACAAGATAAATCGATGAAGACAGTTGATCAGAAAGCAGAACCAGCGATTGGCAGTGGGTTTGTCAGGACTCTGCCATCATCAGGACAGATGAGTACTTCAGCTCCCTCTGACTCCAGCCAGAGTAACTGGTTTCCTGCAGAAAATCAATGCTAATCATTTCGACGGAGGCTCTACTAAGACATCTGAGGAGCCTCTTGAAAGTCAGTGCACTCGACTAAGAAATTAAACTCTGTGTAATTCCTGTTTTCCAGAGCAAGCATCAAAATGCGCAGCTGATTGTGTTTGTGGTCCTGATAATTAGATGTGCAGTAAAAGGAGGAGCAAGAGCCGAGAGTAGAACGACCAGATGTGGATGGATGTACAAGCAGAGTGAAAACAATGTTAAATTATCCTACTTCAATTACAATAACTTTAAATTTCCAAACGTATGTCTGTGCAAAACTGTTTAAAATCCCAAATGAGTTCGCGATTCTTCAGCTGAGTTGCAGTACCTTTAGGACGACGATAGGCGTCACTGTTGGACAGAAGCATTTTTGAGGTTTTCTATGAAAGTCTGCAGCATCAGAAACCTAAAAATGTATCCAGAAGTTCACATACCTGAGGAACTTCCCACCTGGGCACGTTTACTTTTCATTTGCGTCTTTTGAAATAAAACCAGTTCATAGCCATCTTATGCAGCCCAATAGCTACTTACTAAGAAGAAATAAACTACACATTCTTTAGATCCACAATATGTTGAAATGTATTTTATTTTAATTTAGATGATTATGGTTTACAGCTCATGAAAACCATAAACAGATATTTGTCCCCAATTTCTTTCGGTAGGAGAACTTCGGACAAAAATCTGTATAAAAATCTTGCTGTGTGAACTAGTTATATTGTAAACCTTGATTTTAAACAGACAAAAACCAAACGAGGTTAAAACAGTAAATCGCTTTTAATTTAGTTCTCTCATCGGCATGTGAGCTTATTTTTCAGATGACAAATGAAGTGCATCGGTAGTACAAGTCTGACAGGTTTTGATACATGCTCCATTCAGACAACATTACTAAAATAAAACTACAACATTTCAGCTCTTTGACCTGATAGAATAAAAAGACAGATCCATCGCTAGATACAACGGTGGCAGCAATACACAGGATTGCCCAAGCAGTAAAAGTACACGTTCCTTTAAGAAACAGGGAGAGAGAACGCGAAACATCTGGGTTTACAAATCCCCAATTCAAGTAGTATTTACCCTTTTTCATGTGTTTGTGTGTTCTGATTTAACAAATTCAAGTTTAGCAATTAAAAATGGCAACAAAAAAAAAAGTTGACCAAAAGTCCAGGTAAAAACAGGTGAAAGCAATACAAACATCCAGGGCTGATCCAACTGCAGAGCTGGTTATGTCTCCTGCACAAACCGATGTGTGGATTCAGGAGGGAGCGCCATCAGAATGAGAGGAGACGGCTGTTCACCGGAGGAGCGACTCGGCTTCAGGAGAAAATGCAGACAGCAGTTACGGTGGATTCATTCTGGTTTCTCTAGACGATCAGAACAACAACAACAAAAACATTCAGAGTTTTTTGGTGGGGGTTAAAAGTTGAGATGGCAAACTTGCAAAGTATTCAGAACTCCTTGTGTGGGAATGCTAAAAACAGTCTGCATCAGCACTCCTGTCTCTTCAAATGAGTCTCAGCATCCAACAGTTTTCCCCCTGAACAGTAAAGATGAGTCCCTGGAGTGTGGAAAGGCAGGACTCTGCTGTGGAACTGGGAAGGTTTGTGTTGGAGGGGGAGCGGCTTTGGAACAAACAGACGGATGACTCCGCCGCCTGAATTCAGCAGATGTGACTTGTATTTAAAAGTTTGACCAAAAACTTGAGCCGAAAACATTTAGGAGACAGAAAAATGCAGAAATGAATCAGAAGTTAGGCAACGCATGAGCAGCAACCCAAATTCCTGACTCCAAATCTATAATTCCTGCCGATGTTCCCTCCTGGATGTAAAGAGAAGTTGTTGTTTTTTTCATTAATTTATCTTTTTCCAATTAGTTCTTTTTGCAGAAAACTCAAAAACGACTGACTCCAAACAGATGATCCATCTCCAAGGGTTCTACTGACGGGGAGCAGAGTAGCGACCCTCTGCGGTCCCGGCACCCCGTCCAGAACCAAAGCTGGGTTTCTGTGACATGCCGCCACGAGTCGGGGGTCCCCTCGGTCCCCCGCCGCCTCCTATTCGCTCTCTGGGGCCGCCGGGGCCTCCTGGACCACGGGGCCTCATGTCTCGCCTGTCGCCCTCTCTGGCCGACCGAGTTTTCTTCTCCTCCACGTTTAGACGGACATCGCCTCTGAACTTGATGGGCTGATGAAGACAACAAATTATATTATAATCCAGAAAGAAAAAAGCTCAACCTCCCCTCAGACTGAAAGCTGTGTTTCTTACTCTGTTGCTGAGGATTTTCTGTACAGGTTCAGAATCATCAAACACCACAAAGCCGAAGTTTGGGAGCTTCCCTCCGCTGTTGATTCGCAGCTCCAGGACATTCCCGTACTCTGGAGGTAGAAAAGTCACGATGTTCCATAAAAATAATCATTTTTAATCCAATTCCAACTATTGAGGCTTTTGACGAATACAACCAAACCCTTTCCAGGCCAGAACTTACTGACAAGCTTTGAAACTACTGAACCGAAGAGCCAAAACAATCAGATGAATCAGTTGAAACAACAAAAAAATGTCAGTTTATTAACAGATTAATCACTGAGGAAATGCTGTGATGCATTTTAGCTAATGCAATATGCTTATTTTCTTATTGCATCTTTATGTGCCATTTTTTATCCAATTAATTGCCAGAATGATTGATTAAACAATAACTAAAAAAACATTTAGTTGCCACCTTTCTGTGCTCTTGCTGAACTGTAATATCTATTAAAGCTGCTGTTGAGGTTTTGCTCCAACTTACGTTCAAAGAACTCCTTCAGTTCCGTCTTATCCACGTCATGTGGAACGTTTCCCACAAAAAGCTGGTGGGCGTCTGGGTACCGGACCATCCTGCGGCCCTCCACCTCACCCTGCTCACCTTCACGAACTGAAATATAGACGGAAACAATTTACTAAAATACAAAAAAGCGATCTCAAATCAGCTGCACTTCCTGTCAGAAGGTGAATCTAAAGTGTGGTGTGGCATTAAGCCGGCCTGCACCTGGCCTCGGCCCCCTGTTGGGGGGTGGAGGACCGCCGGGCCGCTGTTCTCTCGGCCTCTGGTCCCTCTGCGGTCTCTGTGCTGTCTGGGTCTCTGGCTTTACTTCCGCTCTTGGCTGCAACAGAACAGCTTTTATTAGAGCAGGAAGCCATCTGATATTTGCATTTAGGAAAGAAATGAATCATTACTTGAATGTGCTCCAATTAGTTTTAGGCAAATAAACATAAGCAAGTAAAACATAAAGAGTCCAGAGTGAGCTGCTACAGCCGCTCTGGTTAGAAAGGAATATTCTGCTGATAACAAATCAGACTTTTTATGAGGAAAATTTACCAGAACCAAACAATTTGAAGACCAGCAAGTTTTTATATTATTAATTGGATTCAGTAAATTCACTTCAAATATAAACATTTGACTACTTGATAACTTCAATGCAAGACCAGAATGTCTAGTCAGCATTTTTCCAAATTAGTTAATCTTCACATGAGTCCCAACCTCTTTATAAATCAAATTGACATGACGCATTGATCAGATCAGCATTATGATAAAAACTCAAAAATAATAACTCAAATGTGATCGGTCCAAAGAATTTGATTTAAATGAATGTAGCTGACCAATAGAGTTGAGAGTTCAACCTACCTGTGCCGTGGGAGCAGCTTTTACATGTGGAGGGAATCCGGAGACTGGGACAGCCCCACTGGGAGGGAGGTTCTTACTGGTAACCAGTGCCCAGGAGAACTAGCAAGGGAATAAAGAGTGAAAATAAGATTTCTAGTTTGCTAGGGCGTTTTCTCCGGTTCTTCCCACCTCCACACCTACCCTGTTTACCTCTTGAGCAGGGGGCGTGGCCTCAGCGGGCGCAGGCTCTGTGGTGGGGGCGACGGCTGTGGAGGGGCTTTTCTCCGTCTGATCCTCAATTGTGAGCGCTTCTGTCTGCGTCTCCAGCATCACCTCGGCTTTCAGCTCCACCTCCGCAACCTCCGCCTCCTTCTCCGCCTCGTGCTCCGGTTCTGGGCTCGCCACGGCCTCTTCCTCCTCGTCGCCAGGAGCCGCTTGTTCTGAACTACAAAAAGATCATGTGGACGTTGGTTTGGAGCCGCCATCAGGGTTTGTGCTGAGGTAGTCTATCGTAGATGAGCTGTAGGAATATTGACTAAAAACTAAACTAGTAAACCCAGGAAAACTGATAAAACCTTACCAAGCTGTTGAGTCGTAGTAAGGGGCCGACTCCTCTGGGGCCACATCAGGGGACGGGACCCTGTCCAACTCCTCCACCTCATCTTCAGACTCTGAAAATAAGTCAAAGAATTCATACTTTTTTTATCCATGTCTGAAGTCCATTTTATTATTTTTGCAAATTCCATAAAATGTTTTCCAAAATGTCTTATTTTGAATGTGAATTCCATTTTAGCCATATTTAACAGTATTATCTCAAAAATGTATGTAATTATGGGGTGAATGGAAAAAAAGGTAAGTCAATAGATGAAGTTCAACATGTACTGTTAATCTGTTCACAAATATAACAAATTGATGTTCAGAAACTTGGTTTCACAAAATGTTAAAAAGTGTTCCCCCTTATTTTTTAGAAAATTTATCATATTACACAATTTCTTCACCACAGAAATCATAAGGTTCCATATTTACCAATACAATCCATCTGAGTCCAATATACAAACTCATTGATTATTTAGAATTTTTTCTAGTCATTATATTCACAAAGTGAAATTAAGACATTTTACTGCAAATTACAAATCATAAGTTTGAGCAATGAACAGTTTACCGTACAGATAATAAAGATTTATTATAGCATTGGTGACAGAAGATAAAATGGAGGACTTCCTCAGTACTTCAGACAGAACCACAGCTACAGAATCTATAAAAACATTCTTTGCACCTTCTGGGGGTTCAGAGTCCGAGTCACCAAACACCTCGTCTTGGTAGCGAAACACGTCGTTGTGGACGTAGAATTTATTTGCAACAGTTCCCTGAAACAACAACAATAAAATAAATATCGTGACGAGTCAGGACATTTTTTACAAGCCACACAAAATCTACAGCTGAAGGCGCATGCGTCTCAGTCTGGGTGCCAACCTCGGGTGCCAGAACAAACGTCTGCATGAACTTCCTCATGGGCTGCATGTTGTTGGACAGCTCCCCCATCACCTGGACCACCACGCCTTCGTTCAGGGTGGCGTGGGCGTCCACATGTCGGATCTTTGTGTGACAATCACGAAAACTCAGAGCCATCACCCTCTTGTGGATCTCCTGCAAGAAAAGACAGGAAGAAAAATCAATGAGGTGGACTTCCACTTAGCAAAGGTTTGATTGATTCTTGTAGCAAGTATTTTTATTTTTTTATTTTTTTAGAATCACCAGGATCTGCAAATACAGACACATCTTTATTTGCAGATCAAAGTGATTTTGGTCAAAATATCTCAATCTCCTTGTTAGAAGACGACATAGGAAATAATAGACTCTATAGATAATTGCAACTTCTAGTCCTGTGAATTCTTAATGAATTAAAAAATGCTCAAAAATTCAATTTAAGTCTGCTTAATTTCTTATAAAAAATATAATTTAAATAATTCTTTGACATTTCTTTAAATATAAACTGATGAATTTTGATGCAGCCTTATAGAATTGCTTTAAATAAATGTTTTAAAATTGCTTAGTCTTTTCCCCTCTAAACTGTTCGAATAGACAAATTGCTTTCTGGATTTAAAAATCGCTTCTGAATTGGATCTTGACTCTTAAAATCTGAAAAATCCAGATTTTACACCTCTATCTGTAGTGCAAAATGTAATTCTGTTGTGATTTCTCAGTATGGAAATAATTCTTAAAATGTCTCCTGTTGGGTGACGACACTTACGGCTTGGCCGTAGACGGCCTCCAGAGGTTTGCCGTTGCTGTCCAGGCCGCCGTGCACGTAAGACGAGTTCTTTCCATAAAACCTGAGGAAACAGCCAAACAAGTTACTTAATAGAAAGGAAATTTAGAAAGCAGGATTTCTGACTGATGAAAGAGCAGCAGCTGGTGGTACCTGTGCAGGTAGTCTGGGGCCTGGTTCAGGAGCGTGTAATACTGTCGGACAAACTCTCGCCCGACCAGCTGGGCACTTGGCTTCTCCATCACCATTTCTTTGGTCGACTGGAAATCTCTGCAGGAACAAAGCGGACAAGTTTGTCAATAAACCAGTTTATTAAACCAGTTTAATAAATGATCCAATAGATTTATGTTTTAATTGAAGTTTTGGTCACAGCAATATTAAAATTCAAACTGCAGCAGACTGTTTGGATCCTGTTTTGATGACTCATCTACACTGACGGCGCTCATCTGCAAACCCAGGAGTCATTTCCAGTGAGAATCACCACCCATTTCACACAAACATGTTGCATCTGACTTTATATGGCCTCTTTTTTTATTTACTTGTTGGGCCAGCGGCACTCGCTGCGTGAAACTGACTGACAGCCATTTAAAACCACATTCTGGTGAAAACAACTTATAACCTGAACAAAATTAAGATTTCTCCTTATATGTTGTGTGAGAACACAACTGTGAATGTTTTATTCAGGCTTTTTTTTTCTGGCTAATTATTTTGTATTTCCTCGTGGACCTGAGGTGTTGATTGCAATTTCTGTCCTATAGATACATAAAAAATAAAAAAAAACTGCAAAGGCTCTCCAACCAGGAAGTATTTTAATTTTCCATGACCACTTCCGACTTTTACTGAAGAATTAGTTTTGCACTGAAGACAAAAAAAAAGAGAAAAAGAAAACTCTTTAGTCTACATTGCAATCCTGTTCACCATTTTTTAGAACCATCAAGTTTCCCTTTAAATTCAATATTTGCAGTAAAAAGACAGACTCTAGTAATGCTGATAGTTTGCAAAAAACGAGGCATGCTTGAACAGAACAACATTCTTCTAAGCTGCAAAATGCAACCACAGCTCAGGCTGCCATTAAGAGCAAGTTGATACCCAGCTCAATATCTGCTGGTTAAACTGGAAAAATTACATTCACAAGTAAGAAGAAAATCTATCCTTGTGGTTTTTTTGTCAGTATTAAAGCAGAAACTATTTAAGAGTTTTAAGCAGAAGTCATTTTGATTTGTGAGCTGGAAACTCGTTTGGGTCCAAAAGTGTTTTTTCTCATGGCAGGGATGACAGTTTACAAAAATGTTTTCTACACCAGCAGTTCCATTACATCCACATAAAATAATGCAGACATACTTTTTCTTTTCTAGTGGTCAAAGCCAGGCTGCAGCTTACATTTCAATCTATCCATTTTTCCAGTAATATTAATAATGATGCCAGAACCTGAAAAGAAACTTTACTGCACCTAGGTATTGACATTTCCAATATTTTATAGTGTTTTTCCATCATATAGTGAAAATTCCAAGACATTTCAGCTGCAAATATCAAAGTCCAGACCTCGCAAAAATAACAAAAACATATCCAACGTGACACCACTCTGAAAAAAAGCAGAACAATTTCACAGATTTATTATGAACCAAACATTGCATTTATTAATCACCTCAAGCCAATAGTAGTGGTTCAAATAGAAACCCAAACAACCCCAGATGATTGTAGGTTTTTGGGGTTTAAAAACAAAACAAAGTCTTAGTTTTAATCATGCAGGTTTCTGACAAACCAAATGATACCTGCCCATCCCTAGTTCAAACATGTATGAGGTTAGGCCCGGACAATATCACTGAAAAACACATTTCAAATTGATCAATAGCAACAATTATTGATCGTTTTTTTGTATTAAATGTCTGAAATGATGCCAAATTGGTTATGTGACATTTCCTGTTTAATCTGGTTTTCACTGCACTCTGTTCTTTCACATTTTTAAGTAAATGTGAAACAGGTACAGCCAGTACTCAACAGGCTGTTGCTGGGTAACCAAAGAGTGAGCAAGTTAGTAGATGCCACCAACCTTGCAAGGCTTACAGTGGTTGAGCAGCTACATATGCCTACATCTCCCAGAATGCTGTGCAGTTCTGGGTTGAAGTTCAGTGAAAATTATTGACAATTCTATCAGCTTAATCTACTGATATTGATTATGTGTAACGCAATACTTACAGGTCCGATGTCCCTGTATTTATATGAAACATGGAAGACTTATAATTGTTTTCATTTTTTTCACTTGAACCAAAGGACTATTATGCATTTTTATGTTCTCTTAATGCAGCAGCTCTTGCACCACTGAGAGAAAAACATTGTTTTCCAGCGCAGACAGCAGGACAAACTACTGCATCTGTAGATGACTGTAGTGGGACATATGCAGATCAGAGCAGGACTTTATCCACCGATGTCCATCGACCTGCAACAGGAGGTCTGGAGACCCACTTTCATTTTTTCCAGTGTAAAATTAATTTAAACAATTTAAGAATAACAAATGTTATTGAATTGAAGTCCCGTTACTTCACTGCGCTTCATCACAATCGATCCAGCTTTGCGTGATGCACCAGAAGTCTTTACAATTTTCGCGCCGTTTGCTTAATGCACAATCTAGGATGTTTTACATGGATGGATTTCTGAAGCTGCTCATTAACTGGAGCATTAGTGTAGTGCATGTTCAGCTAATCTGAAGACATTCTCTGGAAATGCTCACAAGGAGTCTGGGGAGTTAAAGCCCATCAAACCTTTGGAGGGTAGACAACCGTTCTGTTTATTTGCTTAAAGAAAATAATCGTAATATAGCATGTATCCATTCTTTTCAATAAGCTTCGATTCCTTTTATCCTGGTTTATATGAAATCAGCCTCATTTCCTCGGCATGGCGCGCAGACAAAGGCCGCGCCATGCCGGTTGTGATGGAGCCGCTCACCCGGCCTAAACACGCACAGGCCCCGCATACTGCGGGGACATCGGGCCACTCGAGCGGCCGTTTCCAGATATAACCTGTCCTCACTTGGCACGAAGCCGCCATCGACCAAGGAGCTTAACAGCAACAGCTGTAGCCGCATGCGGGCCCCGAAGCCAGAAGGATCCTCAGCAGCACGTGTCCTGGACGGTTCCCGGCCACGCGCTCTGCCGCAGGCGACCAGAGCTTCCCGGTACCATGATTACAACTATACAAGCTACAGTGAAATCCCACTCATCAAAACGCCACCAAAAATCTGATTTGGGACACGATGGAGATGATAAGACGGGAGAGAGTCACGACTGAAAGGCTAAACAGGAGCTAGAGAAGGGCGGTGGTTACTTCCTGGAGCGCAAAAGCGAAACTGGAGGATTTTTCTAACATTTAATTTTGGTTGAACGATTCTATCACTATTTTAATACTTAAAGGCTTAATTGTTTGTAACCTGCAACACTGTAATTTTAGACCATTTTAACAGGAGCTTAAGGACTTCCTACAAAAAAAATTCCTATTAACCCTCACATGAACCCCAGAACTTAGACAGAGCCCGACACAGTTTAGTAAATAACCCCGATAAAAGAAGAAACCGAGGATGTTATTATAAGACATAAACAGCCTGCAGATGAAATTAGCTTACCAACTGGTCAGTTGTATTAAAAAGTGTTGCCTTTCACTCGTTGATTCTCTGAATTGCCGTAAAGGCTGTCGGAGAGCTAGCGGCTTCACAACGTGCCGGAGTGCCCGGATACCGGTCTCACCTCCGCCACCGAACAACAAGATCCCGCCTCCTGGAACGTTTCTAGCAAATCAAACTCCATGTTAAGACTGATAAACCAATCGCTTGAGAGGACCACAAGGAGGGGCGCTAAATAAGGCATGAGACTGAGTGGTCCGTCCCGCCCCTTTCTGTTTGCTGCAGCGAGGTCCTTCCCCGGGTGCGATGGTTTTGTGAACTGGCATACACCGGTACTGTTCGGTGGCGGCGCACCGGTGGAGTTTTCCCGCTTGGGGGCGACAAAAGCATTCGGTCAAAATCAAAGAATGGATGCGAAATGTTTGCAAAAACAAATTTATCATACGCCGTCTAAGTAGAGACATTACAAATCCTACCCAATGACTGCGAATAATATGTTAATATCCAATTTTGAAATATAAATTTCCATTAAAAATTACTAAGCTATTTAGGTGACCTACTGTACCCTGCCTCTCACAATAATAGGATATGAACAACGGACGAACGGATTTTGTATTCGGTTCATTATCAGGTTCAAAAAGTTATATTTATCCTATAGTTGTACGTTCTATATAAAGAATTAAATGCATACATTTAATTCTTTATATAGAGTTAAATCCATGCATTCTATATTAATCAATTAATATAGAATGCATGGAAGAATGCAACAGCATCCCGCATCGAAAAAGTGGGTTTCAGTTGGAAAATTACTGAAAATAAGCAATGAAAATGTTATGAGAGCGCTGGCTCAAAATTTCTTCTGCAGTTTAACGCAAACTATTGATTAGTATTACTGTAAAATAATTGATGACACCATCAGTGCTACCACTTTGAACATAACATAACATTTTCCCATGTTAAGTTAAATAACCTGCCATTATAAAAATGTGGAACAATTACTTTTCCATGAATATTGACTGAAAACAAGCCCATATGTAGCTGAAAAGTTACCTGTAAGTTAGTTTTGTCTTTTGCCACATGTACAAATTTGCACTAGAAGCTACACCAAAAATACTTGGTTGGATTATTTATTTATTTATTGCAGTGCTATTTTAGATTGTTCAGTTATAAAAATGGTCTAGTCAGAGCTGGGAACTAAATCCTGGTGAGAATATGTGAAACAAAAGATAAAGTTCATGTTATATCCATTTACATTTTTTAGAATGAATGATAGAAGGAGTAATTGCCAATATAACACGATTTCAGTACTGCAGCGACTTTTATTCATTTTTCAATTTTTATCAAAAAAGTGAGCTAAAAACATTGATATGAGTTTACTTTTGATTTCTTTATTGGTTTGCCTTCTCTGCTGGGGTAGAATGAAGAGGTATTTATTTTTTCCCACTGCGGCAGAGAGGAGGCACTGCCTGCTTTATGGACAAGCCCCAGAGGTTGATTCACATTCCTGACTCTGGAGTCTGGATGAGCGGGTGGGGATGGTAACTGGGTGCTCTGGCTCTCCCTCTGTCGTCTCCCAGGGGACCATATGCAACATTAGTCGACCAGAAGAAAATTAAACACAAGAAGTAAAGAATGCTGGAGCAAAGGCACACAGAAACTCAGCCTAATACGGTAGGATGTATGAGAACACAATGTCCTCAGAGCCAGAAAACATGAACACATCCTGTTTTTTTGAAGAGTTGGTTTGTAACATTTATGAATATAATATGCTATTTGGACTTTTAGATATTTATGACACACATTACAATTCAATAATGATTCATTTGTGTTTTTGAGGTGATCGTCCGTAAATTTTATGCAATCAATGAAATTCTAAATCTTTATTATTTCAATAAGTAAAATTGTGACCAATCACAATCTAACATCATAATACTCAAATGGAAAACTGGAGCTCATCAAAATTATGAAATGAAGTTGTGGACTTTGACTGGACCATTCTTACACTTGAATTACTTTGATCTAATCAATCCTATTGTAGCTCTGATGACTACGTAGGTTCATGAATACAATGAACCTTCGCTTGAGTCCTGCAGCTTCTCTCGGGTTTTCACATGAGTTGAGGTTTATCCATCACCATGGGCTTCTTGGTGTTTTCTCTGGATTTTGTTCATCTTTATTGACCTGTTATATGGATAGCCATGCCTTCGAGAGTTTGCTGTTGTGTTGCATGTTTTTGATCTTCACATGAAAAACTGAAAAGTTCTCTTTGAGATGTTCAAAGTTTTGGATGTAGTTTTATAACCCAATTCCGCTGTAACTCTTTTCACAATTTCATAAAGAGCAGAGCCGACAGGTGAGTCTGTTGTGTTCTTCAGTTTTCATGATTTTGTTTGTTCACAAACGTTCCTTCACAGAACAACTCCATCTCTACACATATCAAATTACACACAGGTAGACTAATTTGTTACTTAAATTACTTTTTAAAATATTTAATTTTATTTAGAAGGATTAGAATATAGGGGTTAAATACAAATGAATGTCACACTTTTTAGGTTTTTGTTAAAAAAAAATTGTCAACCATGTGTGATTTTTCTTCTGCTTGACAGTTAGTTGCTGTTACATACATAACCTGTAATTCCAGTAAAATTATTTGACGTTTTGTAAATTGCTGAAGCTCTGTGTAAATCTGGTCATAATGACGGTGACTGGACCCATTTCTGTGGATTTCTAAGATGAGTATGCTTGTTTAATTTGGGAGGGATGGAGAAAATGATTGTATCCACAATTTCTTTTTGCCCTAAACCTGCAAAAAGAAAACTTCTTAACGATTGCTTGAAAATAAAACTGATAATTTTATGATTTTATTAAAATTAAGATAAATTTCTTATCCCTCTAAAATTTTATATATAATGTTTAAGATTATTCTGATTTAGATGTTTGCAAAACAGTTCAAAACAGTTCAGCATACATACTGCATGACGTAGCAAGATAAGATTTCTCATGCTTGAAAGTCCAAAAAATTTCAAAAATGTCACACATGAAAAACAAAGTCTGGCTTGTGGTGCTGCACAGATGTCAAGTCAGATCATCTGGGTAAAAAATTCTTTTGCAGAGAAGACTGATGCAGATATGGAACCATGCTCAGATGTTTTTGAAGACATTTATTCAGGAAACGAACGAGACTGAGCTCTTTATGTCACAAAAAAAAAACATGGTGAGAAAAACTCTCAGCCTGCGAGGTTCCCCCCTCATTAGCAAATAATTTTTTTAAATTTATTTTCAAATATAAGCACACACACACACGCACTGCTTTGTCTGGAAATTGATAAAAAAAAAAAAATTACAACTTTGCTACCAGTAGTCAAACTGCTAAAAAATACACACAAAATGACAGCAAAAAATGAAGGAGCCCACCACCAAAAAAAGTGCAAAAACTGAAAAGTAAGTTTCGTAGGAAGCAAGCAGATGGAGCATTTATTTAGAAACTTTATTTTTCACTTTACAGTTTCATTCTTCTGGTCTCTCCTGGTCCCAAATAAAAAAAAAGCCCTGAACACATCATGGAACAGGTAGCAAATAATAATATCAATGTAAATTTACATCGGAGGTCTTCAGTTTTTACCTTACTGGGTTTTTATTAAAAAAACAAACAAAAGAATTGAAATGTTCACAAACGTGATGCTATTGCAGACTGTGAACTTCTATAGTTTTGGAAGATTTTCTTTTAGTGGTATAGCTAGAAAAGATAATTAATAATAGGAAAGTAACACAAAACTTGCAGTTAGCACCTTAATTGTATTCTCTTTATTAACTTATGGATCATCAACACCTTGTCCGGTTAGTAGCGACTAGAAGTTTCTCTCAAACTGTTGCAGCCCATCAGAGGAACTTAGATGATGAGGTCTTTGTCCACATCCTCTGCAAACACAAAGAAAACATATTAATGAGGTAGAGTGTGATGACAACGTAAAGATCAACTCACATGTACTTACAAATGCTTAACTACTAAAAGCTAATTTCAGATTATAATGGAAACCATGTAGTAGTTTCAAGACAATAAAACACATATTTACATAAGTGGTGAAAAGGAAACATGTCCTCATTTGATTCCAAACGGATTCCACATTGTTATAATTTATTAAACAAACATGAAACAAACATTAAACTGCTATATGTTAAGTACATTCTTGCCGATTATGTGGTATTCAGGAAGAGAAGTGCCAATCATGTCCTGATCATTAAATGCACTTGATCAATATGTTGGAATCAGTGTGATTTCCTCTCTAAAAGTATAAGTTTTAGCAGTTTTCTGCTGTGGTGAATACGGGTAAGTTAACACACTGCTAAGCAGAAAAAATATCAGCATTCTTCTTTTATAAGCAAATGTTGTCCACCATTCATAAAAAACATTCGGTTATACGGTAATTTAAAATTAATTTGAAGTCCATCACTCAAAAGATTATCTACAAGTGAAAACATTTAAAGACAGCTGCCAATCTGCCAGCAGATCATCCTCAGGGTCAGACCATGCAATGCTCAGAGAAATGATCAATAAACTCAAGAGTTCTTTCTCAAACTCTACAGGCTGTGAAAAAAGAATCAAGGTGTTGCAATGGCCTAGTCAAAACCCAGACATTAACATGACTGAAAAGTTGTGCTTCCTGGATTTGTAACAAATAATGGCAATGTGGAATCTGTTGTGTTTCACCTTGACGTTAAATGTAAATTTTGCTATCATTAAATTTTAATTTCATCAGAGTTTAAATTGTAAAGATAAAACATAGTCTAGAGTTCAGGCTGTGTCAAAGGTTACAGGCTAAAATAAAAAATTAAACAGGAGCATTTTGTCCACCAACTGTCACTCACGCTCTTTGATGCCAAAGCAGGAAGCCCACTCCTCCAGGGCGATGTATTTGTCGCCGTCGGCATCACAAGTCTCGAAGAAGCGAGTGGTGCAATGCTCCATGGGAATGAGAGGAGCACGCAGGGGGGCAAGCTCTGAGTGGGTCAGGTATCTGATGAAAAACAAAAACAGCATTAATCATGTTTTGTAGTGTGAAAACGTGACTCAATAATACCAGGGCAGAAAAGATACTTGGATACACTATGTATATTTTCCCCTCCAATACAGTCATTAAACATTCAGCTGGGAAACTAAGACATTCCTCTCCGCAAATACTCTTTGAAATTCCTTCATGGGGATCCTAAAGCAAACCTAGAACTGGAAGGACTTATAGTTCTTACGAAAAGCATCTTGATCAGCCTCCTGAATGCCCTCAAGGGTTCATTTCAGTTCAGTAGAATAGCTGCATATCTCCAGCTTACCTTTCCTCCAACCAATAGGAGACAGAAACACTGAAATACTAGTGGTAATAATGGGAACATTAACTTAAGTTTGCTGTACAAAGCAACCATATCAATATTGGATATATTCATTTGTTTTCTTTTTTATTTTGAGAGATGCTAAGTGTATCAGTGCTACTGCAGCATAATTGGTCTCCAAACATATTCCATCAGCATGTTTTCCACATCCTTACCCGTCGACGGGGTGCTGGTCAAGCTGGCCGAACTGCCAGTGGACGGGGAAGATGTACATGTTGTAGTTCTTCTCGAAGTCGCGGGCCAGGAGGTCCAGAGAGTGCTCACCAGCCTGCAGCCTCTTCTCATTCTCAAAGATCTTCTTCACCTGAAAAACAGGACAGGTGTGGCTTTATATTCTAGATGCTGAATGGAAAATAAATGAGCTATTTAAATGTATTTTCAAGAGCAAGGTGGGATGTTAATAATTCAGTTATTTTTGTTTTTCCCCTCATTTAAAAGCAAATCAAACATCACAACAGTAAGCCATCTGCTTGCATGTCTTCATTTCTTTAACATCCTGATGCAGCACATCAAGAATGAGTTACAATTTCAGAACAACAGCTTTGAGGGTCATTAGTTTGAGATAAACTCTGTAAAGGCTAAACTAAGAGTTGATTCAGGATAGATCAATATAATCCAGCCAGCTGAAGTGGGCAGGAGAGCAACTAGTTTTTATGAATCAAATCTCAAAATTAAAATTTCTTTAAGTATGTTAGCAACTATTTATGCAGCAGGTTAGTATTTTATACCCGTTCAAACATGTGATAGAGTCACATTTTGTTGATCCCAACTATTTAGTGAGTTACATGCTTTTGATAAGGAAAAGTTTGTCACAATGGCTAAAAGAAGAAAAGCATTCATGCATGTCTTTTAATGTCTCACCCTAAGCTTCTGCTTCTCGGTCAGCATGTTGTTGTCCTCGTCGCGCTCGTACAGAGTCACCAGAACGTTCTTCAGCCAGTCCCTCATGCGGAGAGGGAACTCGTTCAGCTCGTTGTCCAGACAGGCCTCGATGTCTGCACAGAGCAAATAAAGTCATCATTTAAAACAAATAATTAATAAAAACCTTAAAGATATGCTTAACATCTTGTTTGATGACTTAAGGATAATATTCTTATAAGACAAAGCATTTTACAAGTTTTGCAAACTTCAAACTGCATTTGTCTTTAATCAGTTTGATTAGAGACAAATGTTTGTTTTTTTCTTTATCTTACCCGTGAGCTCATGTTTAACTATTTACTATGGTTCAGATCTGTTTATCCTCAACTGTGCCACAGACTGAAATCTGTTGTCTTCTCGTAAGCTGAGATGTGCGTGATCTCCGTCCGAACCCCACAGCCCTGACTCATCTCCCTGAGCTGCATGTGCCATGTTCAGAGAGAACAGACGAATAAATGCAGCCAGCGTGTCTGGACAGAGCCTGCAAGATCCGACATGACAGTCCAACCCAGCCATCCATCTCAGCAGAGAGTGCAGACAGGAGAAGAGACAGAACTCTGAGAGTCTGACGTGAGAGCCGAGTTCGGCTTCAGCTCCCCCACTTTTTCACACATGTGAGAGGGAACTGTGCTCCACATGTACGCAAGCAAGACTCTGGTGAAGCCAGCAGGGTGTCAAAACAAATAGTAGTTCAATCCTCAAAGTGGCACAAGAGAAAGAGGCATAAGTTCTACTTAAGGTTTGCTTTTCCTTCACTTAACTAATATCATCAGATCTTGAATCGTGTTGCATCCTCTTGAGTTATACACTGCAGAGTGTTGCATGACAGTATGTTATACAGTGTTGGAAGAGTTTAATCACTCACATTTGCAGGGTCCAATGTAGTCCAGATGCAGCTTGTGGCCCTTCTTGGTTCCCTCCAGAGCGCACTTGGTGGCAAAGAAGTGGCAGGAGGAATCGTAGGTCTTGTTGTCAGTGCCGCAAACCTGGAATCAAAAATCAACTCAAGTAAAAATGCAGCGGTTTATAAAATAGATGCTAATTTTATGAGACAAATGTATTTTCACACAAATGTTTTTGACCCCTTTCAAACTGAGAAGTTTAAAAAAAAAAATCCATCTTAGATTTGGATACATTTATGCAGTGCAGAATTATATGGTGACCAATAGTTTCTACAAAAAGGTCTTTAAAAAATAGATAACTGAAGTATTTTTATTTATTCTGCTTTTCTTTTTTTAGTTCATTGAGATGCTTTATGTTCCAAACTTGTGAAATCCTATAGGGGACGACAAAGTGTTGCACTTTTGGCAAAAGGTTAAACATTAACAATATATATGGCTTGTTTATATGGCTTATCGTTCTCTGCATGGGTTGTAAATTCTTTGTTTTTTATAGTTTTTTTTTTTTACCCAAACAAAAGGAAGCGCTGCTGACTCTTGGTGAGAAAGAGGGGAAAATCAGAGTGTGAAATGTTTATTGAAATTTTTTTCCAAAAAGGATTTGGTACCTCATGTTGAATAGATATTATGTATGTACTGTGACAGACAGGTATCACCGGTTAACTCACGTGCTCAAACTCTCCTTCGGCAGCAGGGCAGGTGGAGGGGTCCTGGCACACACACATGGGGGTGTTGCTGTCATCAACCTCACACACCTTTCCCTTCTTGCAGTGGTAGTTCAGGCAAGGATCTACAAGAAAAAACAAAAATATATTCATGCAGAAGAGAACGACACAAAATAGCTTCAGCAAAAATGCTCAATTGTTGTTCAAACTAGATATATAATTTTCAATTCTACTTTTCTGAAGCAAAAATTTAACTTTCTCACTAACACAGTAAGACTCTACCACAAATATATAATAATGTAGCATCTCCTCCAACCACTAGCTTTGCAGCAATAGCTTGAAAAATGTTTAAGGGTCAAATGACATGTTGAAAACAAAATGTTGACACTTTTCCGAGCTTGAGATGCTGACAACATTGAGGAAAAAAAATAAGATTAACGTGTCCCTCATAAAGTCATTCTGGTGACAGATGTTTGGCGAAACGGGAAGGATGGTCTGATGTGAAATAATGCTGATCGCTACTTAAAATGTCTGTCTAAATGCCGCTACACTTCTTGAGTTTTTAATTTCTGTTACTGTCTCAGTCTGTAACTCAGCTATTTTCTTAACTTTCTTTTCTTCAGTGAATGAATCATCATTTGTTTATTTTTTGAAGTAAATTTTGAGCTTTATGCAGTGCTATCACGACTTTTGTCTTGCTTGCCCCTTTGTGTTATGCACAGTTGCCCACAGTTTATTCCAAACCTAACATCTGCATTGTTCTGCTATTTTTGTCTACATTGCACTTACTTTCTGTCCTTAGTGTTTTTTAAACATATTTCTCAATCTTGGATATGAAAACAAACAAAAAATTATCATGAGCTACATACTTGAACACAACTGGAAAAGAAAAAGTGCAAAAATGGGAAGTATACTCTTTAATATGAAGTTTAATATGAAGTGTTTTAAACCCCATGTAGCCTCTGCTGCTTACTGCGTTTTCTGTGGTTGAATTGCCTCTTTAAGCTGGGTGGAACATATAATCACAGGCATCTGCATACAGAACGAGGCAGCCTGTCATTACGTCTGTTTCGTGTGCCAGCTTGAGCCTCGAGCAAACCCTGAAACTTCTGCATAGATGCACCTAGTCTCCAGAATGCAGCCAAAATGCTTCAAGGTTGATTATCAAAGAAGGCTGTTGTTGCAGACAAAAATCATTGAAACAGCCTTTTGTGTCAATATTAATCCTCTTAGACATGTTTGCACAAAAGTATAATCATGCATACTTGGGTGTACCTAGATTTTAAACCCTTCATGTGGAGAATTAGGCTATGCAAAAAAGCTGCCAGACATTGTTTACTCTACGTTTATGTTTTATTTGCGTTAGGTGTGAACGTGGTTCCAAACAAGCCATTTAAAGTTAGTTTTAGAGGGTTTGGCTTCCTGCTGAAGCAAGAGATGTTTATGGTTTAGATAACCAGTCTTCCTATATTAACTAGTTATGAACTTACTCTCAACAACATCTTCAATCTCGATGGCTTCATCAAACTCTCCAACCTCCACCTGCACTGGGTTGGTTCCCACCTCCGTTTCCTGGAACGCAGCACATATTAGAGGTGAGGCCTTGAACAAATGATCAATAATCTTTTGGAACATCGACTTTCAGATTCATCTGTGCATGGTTTCCTCAAACTACTCATTGTTTGCCTTCAAAAAGGCTTGAAACATCACCAGTCCTCCCTGAAGGCCAACGGAGTCTGAGAGACCAGAAGATCCAGCAATAAAAAACAGCTGGATCCACATGTGGCCGGGCCAAAAAAGAAAACAAACCCAAAGGTTTCCTGGCTAGCTTAACCAGTGGCTAAAATTAACAGCTGTGGGATCTCTGGTCCCGCTGGACCTCTGGAGCAGGAAACCATAAAATGTTCACATGAAAGCCCAAGATTTTCTTTTGAATAAATTTGTCTAAAATCCAGGACTGCTAAAAACCTATTATTCTGCTGAAGCAACAAGAAAAATACAATAATAAAAATTACTGAACATGATGCACATTTTCCTTATTGACAATTGACAAGTAAAGTGCTTTGAGGTGCAATTCTGGCCTAAAGATTGAAAGCTGCAATTTTTACTTGAATACCTCATCTGGTTATGGGACTGACGATAGTAACGCAACTTTCTGCTGTTTTACTTGGTGGTTAAAGTCCATTTATGACTTAATTACAGCAGGTTAGTTAGCTGCTAATATTTACACAAAAGTTCACAGCTTTTGCAAGTCAGTAAACAGTTCTCTGTCTACAAATCTGAAAAACCCAAAGCTCTGTCACACATCAAATTTAAGAACAGCTGTGTGGTTTGGAAAACACATCACAGATGCGTAACAGAAGAAATGTCTCAAGAGAAAAAAATCAAGTATTTAAAAGTTTATACCAGTTTACAGAATCAGGACAAATGAGATGATAGTTTATGTAAGTTAGTTGTTCATTATATCCCTCTGATTAATGTTGCTATTATTGTGTTTTGCAGAGAAACTCCACTAAATAAGGAATTGACTAGCACTTAACGACAGCTAAGTCATTTTCTGTGCTTCAGAGAATTTCTTCAGTTCTTTCCTGAAATATTGAAATAAAATTGTAAAGTTTTATTCAAGGTACAGTGAAAGAAATTCAAGAAAGAAGAAATAAATTGGTCTTGCAGAAAAAAAAACTAAAAAATTTGGACTGACCTCAACAACTGGTTCTTCAGTAACCATCTCCTCCACAACTGGCTCCTCCTCAGCCTGCAACACAAAAACAGGAATGATCTGATTGCAGACACACAGAACGTCCACACAATGAAAAATGGAATATACGTGAACGAGACAGCAAAGCAACCCTCAGGGGAGGAATTGGCCTTGGAAAAATTGTCAATCCAAACAAACTTTACATGTGAAAGCACACCCAGAGTTAGAACGACGGAGGAAGTCTGTTAAACAATGAGGGGTGATCACGGGAAAGAAGTCGTCATGGAGAACAGTGAGTACAGACGGGAAAGACGGTTCTTCCTGGCTTTCTCCTCATTGTAAGGCGTTAGGTTATCCTGAGCAATGCCTGTAGTTATGCTGCTACATGTTTAGGACTACATTTCCGCTCACTCTTCTCCCTACTCTTCTCTTTGGATTAATTGGTGTTATTTCAAATGTTATTTTTATGTTTTCTCTCCATGGAAGCTACATCTAGTTTGGCGTTTTGTTTGGCTTTGACACTTCTTTCAAGGAGAACATCAGCTGACATGATGCTGCGATCAATAAATCTTTCTGTCTCTTTTGCTATTAACTTTTTGACATACAAATTACTACTATACTACTTTTTTTGTGCATTTGGTGTACCTTCTGAAATTCCACAGATGGCTACTTTTACTGAGTCAGGTTCTGGTTCTGTTGCCAATTTCTTCCTATTAAATAGGAGTTTTTCCTCCCCACTGTTGCTACATACATGCTCCAGTATGAAAATTGGTATAAAGCCATCGACACTAAGACAAAATGCTGCAAGTCACTGACTCGATGGGTTTCTTTAGAGAGAAATTTTGTAGCTAATTTCAGTAATTAACTGAGCTTAATGCACTGTTGGATAACTACAATCAATTGACATGTGTGTGATTGAATTGAAATTGTTGTTTGTGCCTTGAGGTTACATTTATTCTGAAATGACACTATGAAAATAAGACGAATGGAATCAAGAAAGGAAAATATTCACAAAAGATAAGGATTAGAAATGACCTCAGAGACTTGAACTTACAGGAGCAGCGATGGCGTGGCCAGCCAGGCACAGGAGGAAGACGATCCACACCCTCATCTTCAAAGACTGTAAGGAAAGAGAGAGAAACAATTACATTTTTCTATTTGTCATCGAATTAAATAGCGCAGGAGATGCTTTAGAATAACAGATGACACAAAGCCTTAATATATTTGGATAAACATTTGCCGTTCCACTTATTTATTTGTTCCAGATGTTGTTTTCAGAAGTTGGTGTGCATTTAGGGATAAACTTTTCAGAATGTTTGTGTGAATACAAATTTCAATAACTTCAACATCTTAGTTGAAGAGGTCAGATGACAGGAGATCTGATGAGTTTCCTAATGGGAGGAATTTTGACACTGCAAATAAGATGTACAATAGCAAGCAGATTCCGATTGAGTTTATGTCTTATAACAATTTGAAAACCTAGAATGAATGTTGCACTCTAGAGTCAGCAATTCTTGGTACTTCTTGGTTGTTTTATGACAATCAGGTCTTTAAGTCTGTAGGAGCCATATATACGTTGTTTAGAACTTTATACAAAATGTTATTTTGTGTTTATGTGAGTTTAACTTTTTAGTCTTATTTGAAAAAGATAAGCATCTGTAATTGTATTGTGCTTAAGCTTGTTACGTGGTGCCTTTTGATTGGTTGTTGTCAAGTTAGTTTATAAAGACCAGAATTGCTTGCTCATTGTAGAAGTCTGGCACCTGGAGTAACACAGTCTTTTGACCATCACTTTCTATTTGTTTTGAATCTGTTTGTCATTTTTATTTTCTTTTTGATCAGTAAAGACTTAAAGATGACCGCTGGATTCAAGACCTCTTTATTTTTTAGAAGAAATGTGTCGCATACGAAGAAGCTTTATAGTGGCTCTTGGTTTAACCAAAAGTTTGCCATACAGAACTTATAACGAACCTTTATCACTGTAATCATCGAACAGAATCTGTTTGAAAATATCCCTTTATTGATCAAATAGAACATATTTTCTGTTTTAGCTACCATGAGAAAAGTCTTTGTCTGAGAATGTGTTTCTCTCCTCGAGGGTCCTGTCTGAGCATTCGTTGTTTGAAACTCAATGAAGAACTTCTCTTGATGTAGAAGAAATAAAGGTTCCTTTGTTTGGTGAAGGAATGTTGCACTGCTTAGTCTTTCTCTCTTTCTGTGTAAATTATTCCCTTCTTTGGCTCCAAACTGTTCTGAAAAAATTAAATTAAATAAAAACATAGACAAACAGCCTTTTTTTGGTATTGTTTTTCTTTCTTTAGCTGATTTAAAATTATTTTTGTGCAGTAACAGAAGCAGTAATACAAAGTTCATGCTGTTTTAAACCATGCTAGAATAATTAGCTTCAGTTTTGATGTCTTCAATTGTAAAATTCAACTTTGTACAGTTTCTTCATGATGTGGGATTGGTTTCAAGACTGAAGAAGCTCTTTGCTGAGTTAAAGTATTCATGACACAAAGCATCAGAATAGGTTGACATGTTCAGACTCATGCTGTGAAAGGAGCAATATTTTGTTTGCATTCAGTAATTTGTTGTCTGACAAACCTTCCAGCAGAGTGAAATTATTCTGGCATTTAAATAAGACAGGATTGCTATGCTGTTCTGCAAACACGCTCAGCTGCGTCTGACAGGCATGTTTGCTTTGGGTTTAATTTGAATTCTTTTCTGGGAGTGAGGGACTGCAACAGCAACTGTATCGTACCTTCACATGCAATCTTCAAGTGACTGAACTTGTCCTCTTCATAAAATAAACGTGGTGGAAATAAATGATAATAAACACAATCCATTTTCAAAATGCACAAAAGTTTCTACCACAGCCATCATCCCTTTACACAACAGCCATTTACAACCAGTTAAACCCAAAGCACCTTAAAAAGCAACAACAGCTGAACACAACTGTGTAACTCAACCATGAATTTTTATTTTGTCAAACTATTTACCTTCATCCTGCTTATGTGCTGTGATTGGGTCCTTCCACATATAAAAAAAAACAATTTAAATAACAAGCAAAGCAACTTTTAGACAACTTTTACTAAATTAGTTCTTAAACCCATTAGAAATAAAATAAGGTGAAGATTTTGGGGTAATTCCTACCTGTGACCTTTAAACCATGAAATTCCCAATAACTGTGGATGCTAATACTATTTACTATAAAAATACATAAACATACAGTCTGTATATCTGAAAAAAATCTCCAAATTCTGAAATCTATAACTAGGATGCATAAGCATTAAAATGCCAGGAGCTGACTATACTAATTGTATTATACCTTCCAAAATTTCCACCATCAGCAACTGAACAAGAAACTGTAGTTAAAATGTTAAGCACCACTTTAAAGTGATTGCTTTACACACTTTTGCTCTCTTTTGCTTGTGCTTAATGGAAATGAAAATGAGCCTTCAGCACCAACTGTGTACATAATTCTGACAGGATGATAAAAAAGTATCAACAATAAATTCAAAACTGTGTGACTGTAGATTTTTCCAGTACGATTCTTCCATATTTTGCGCTGCTTAAGCTGAAAGTATATTTGTATGCAAGTATATTTATATGACCTAAGACCTGCAGATTCGTTACCAGTGTCTTGAGTGTTGTTCTTAAAGATTTATGGAGGCTCTTGGTTTAACCAAAAGATTGCTATCCAGAACTTATAATGAACCTTTATCACTGTAAAGCAAAGTGTTTAAAGCAACTGTCTGTTGTTTGAGAAGGTCCATGAATACTAAGTCAGGAAGTCAAAACTTAAAGCTTAGAGGTGGAAAATTACAGAAACTTTGGCAGGGGACCAGATGCTGTGTCCAAATAACCTTCACAAGTGTGCCTTTGAAGAAGCAGAGCTAACAAAAAGCTTCTGGTGAAGGAGAACTCATTGGCAGATGTGAACAAGAAAAAAATATTAAAATGTACTCTTGAAGGGGAGAAAACAGAAATGGTGTCATCTCTAAAGTGTGTGGCGTCAATATTTTACTTGGAGGGGCCTGATGTACTCGTTATTTAGTTTTAAAAGATTCCTGTTTAGTCGAAGAGTCAGGATGGAGGAGGCTGGACTAACTGACATAACAGCAAAACAAATTATTTTATTTGGAAAGCTGTTCTGAGCTGAGGGAAACTTCAGGCTCATAAAGGGGCGCCTTCTCCCCACAAATCTATTTAATTTGGGTTAGTTAGGTAAGCAAGTGTAAACTTGCTTTGGAGGAAAACAGCCTGAGCTTGAACTGTCACCAATTCACATTTCTCCTCTAGTTTTGCAGAAATATCTGTTGCTTTTTCCACGGGAGCTTTGAGGGAATTCGTTCTCACCCTCCTCTGTGACATAACAGGCAGGTTTTGGAGGATAAACAGTCTGTGTGACAGCAAACAGTCTGGACAAACAACACTGGGAACAGAGAAATATTTGCAAAATCTCTCAGAATGAAGAGTGATTTCCTGTGTCTGCACCAAGTCCCAGAGGTGGATGGGATAAATTACAGAAATACTGTTAAAATATAAGGAGTGTGTGATGGTTGACTTGCCTCTCTATGACATATTCAGACAGAGCTTAGGTTTGAACCTAAAAATATCTCCAGTAATTTGCAGCCTTTTGTATAATGTTGCTGGTTCTTTAATTGTACTCTGCCAAACCTGGAGGGTAAAATTCCTATATATAAGACACTGTCTGTCTGATCAAACCAGAACAGGGATGACATCTTTTATGACCTCCTCCACCATCTGGATGGATTTTATGGGGCAGCAGGACCAAACAAATCAAAGAGGCTAAGCATGTCAAACAAGTGCTTGAAAGTCTGTCAAGACATGTAAGATGGTAACATTACATTAGCAAGTGCCTGGCAATTAATTTGAAGAACGTTTGATGAGGTTGGAATTGCTGCAAGAAGATTTGCTCCCCTCTTTTGCTGAATTTGTAGGTTTGCTCTCTTAAGGAGAAATGATCCGTTTTCTATTTTTAAGAGAGAATAAAATTCAGGGAAAGCGCAGAACAAATACTTAAAAGAAAATAACACTTGTTGACATGGTCGACATTAAGATACTTCTTGTTGCTGGTCACCAGATTTGGGTGGATCTTGGGAGAGTTTAAGAAACTCTATAAATCATTTGGGGTTTTTATGCTGCTGTTAGGTAACTTGAAGGGTCAGGTTCATCCATGGATTGTCTATAAGATGGATCACTCCATGACCTTAATGTAATCTTTCTTTGCCCACTGTTCTGTTCACTTGGTGTTGCTTTGAGTCATTGTCAAGACGAAAGACCCATCTGTGACCAATCTCCAGTAGCAGTGCTAACAAAGTGTCTTTAGATCAGAAATAATGGAGGGTTGTAGCTCCATAATAAGAATGACTGATGGCCAGTTTTCATTGATTAATTTGTTTTAATCTTCTTGATAACCTTCTTGCTGAAAGTCTACAGCCTTTCTCAGACTTGTTAAAATGTTTTTTTATCTTGATGTCATTTGAGGCTGGAATAGAAGGTGATTTGAAGTACAGGTGTATTTTAAAGACACTGCCAAATGCAATCAAAACTGTATTATCCGTTCTCAGAGGTTTTGATAGAAAAAGTTATATTTAAGTAAATTTTACCCACTTATTTGAATTTAAATCTCATATTTTACTGTTTTATAAATATCTTACATTTGCAACACCTTTCCTTTTTTTTTCATAAATCTTACTTTTTGGTTGTGTTTCTGGTTCAGGCAGCTGAAAAGGTGCACTCCTGTTTGCAGCTAACAAATTCAATTTTCCTCCCTTGAGATTATTGATGTATCCATTCAATCGCCTGGACAAAGAGCAGTTTTCATGAAAGGCACCTGTGTGAAGGTGGAAGAGAAAAGTCAGAATCTTTGTTAGCCTGGGCTGTTTGTCATCTGACCTCTTTATTACTCCGATTTTCCCTTCCCCCATTGCAGGTAATCGGATCAAATCCCATGTCGCTGGAATCTGTGAGAAACCCAGCATACGTAGCAGACTTTTCTTTACCACTTCACAGTTTTCATAGCAATAAGTTGTTAGTTGTGCCTAAAAACCATAATGTGATTCCCATAAACAGGAACATTTCCTAAGAGCAGTTTTGGGAGGGGTCGGCGAAGTTAAAAGTAACGGGATGTGAACCACATTGAAGCTGCAGGACCAAAATGACTAATAATGCATATCAACAAACTATTGATAAATAAAACTAAAATCCAAATGTTGCTTCTGTGCAAGTTTCGTTCAGTCTGACTGATCTAATCTCTGCTACACCTCACATTTCAAACTATTCTAGTTAACTAAAAGGTAAAGAGCTAAATATGAATGAGATGTTTGCTATCTTTAACAAAAAAGCTCAGGTCTATGGAAGCAGCGTAGCTGTTTTGCTACTGAGGCAGCTAATCATGATTCAGCCAAAGCAATGAAACAACGAACTGCAGTCTGATCTTTATTGTTAATGTGTTTCTTCTTATTGAGAAGAGAAACTAAATAAAAGGTTTACATGTCTTTTGCATTATGTATTTACTTACTGGAGGACAGAGCCACAGCTAGCAGCTAGCTAGCAGCTAACAGCGAGCAGCTAACAGCTAACAGCTAACAGTGAGCAGCTAACAGCGAGCAGCTAACAGCTAACAGCTAACAGTGAGCAGCTAACAGCTAGCATCTAACAGCTAGCAGCTAAAAGCTAACAGCTAGCAGCTAACAGCTAGCTCCTCTCTTCAGCTGCTGTTGCTCCTCCTACACTTTGGACTGAACCATTCTAACAGTGGTGGGGGGAGACCTAAAAATTCATTCTTATTTTTTTCCTGCGATGAATGGCAGATTTATTTATTTATTTTTATTTATTTTTTTATTTATCTATTTTTTGCTTTTTCATATTGACATTATATAAATGCAAATGTTTCTTCAATTATTATTTTTTTTTTTTAGGGGGGGCAATTCTAGACTTTTTCAAGATTGGGGGGTCCGGACCCCCCACCCAATCCCTCTGGGATTTACACCTATGCACTTGGCCAAATCATATTCCTTTTTATCAACATAATCAAAGATATACAAGTTTTATAAAATGAAAATGAAAACAGTTCTAGCAATGAGGAAATCAGATCAAAACAAAAATGAGTCTCTATTATTCTCTAATCTATTTCCATTTTGTGCCTTAATTCTTCACGCCTGCTGTGTTTTTCCTCTTATTTTCTTTCTCAGAGGAACAATATCCAGATTTTTCCTTTCCACGTCAGCCTGGACGACACCATAGACCTCCTTCTTCCTGTCAAGAGATTACAGCTTTTCTGGATCAGTTTTCCACAGCATCCTTTGCTCTAACACCGCCTCTCCTTCTTATTTTCCTCCCCTCCTTCTCTTTTTCCTCCTCCAAACACTTCAGTCCAGACCTGCCACCTCAACAATTAGGCACCAGAGACTCAGTTTTGGCTTCGTTCTCACCAACACCAACACATCACTGTGCTTTATTCCCTCTAAATGAGCTTTCAGAGAAATCTTAAACAGGTGTGACGAAAGAGAAAAACAAGAAGTGTTTCTAAATGAAGACAAGGGAGGAAATTTCTCTGGCAGCATGGAAAATTTAGTCCATTGTAGCTTGTTTTGGTGTTAACATTTATAGTACAACTACTTTTTAACTAAATGCAACATTAATCAAATTGCCAGATATATAGGTAATGCAAATTTTATTGAAAACCTTTACATATATTTAGCTACAACAGCAGTTGTCATTTGATATTTAATCATTTCTGACAGATTTTCAGAGCTCGGATAAAGAGCTGTGATCCATAAAATGTCTTGCCAAATCAGCTGGAAATCATGTTTCTAACCAAACTAGGGACACAATTTTTTGACATGTGCATGAAAATGACTTTCTGAAAGTTTCTACATGGTTGTAAGACAAAGAAAATGATCACATTTCTAGGTGTCTCCTTTGACTCCCAGCAAACAGCTGGTAACTGATCCCCACAGCAACCCGCATTCCTTTACATGGGAGTAATCAAGGAATGGAGTCATTGAGGAGATGGAGGGAGGGAAGGACAAGAGAGGGATATCTGTGGAGAAATGCTCCGATTTCTCTGCCTGGCTTAACTGAAATGTTCTCCCTTTTTTTCTCTCCCTCTTTTCTTTCCTCCATTTTTCACAAGCAGAACCTGATACCCTCTGCAAAACTGGGAAATCTCAAAGCAACAAAGAGCATGGCTCTTAATGCATCACACTAAAGTAAAGAATAAAATTAGCTGAGAAAGGAAGACAAAATATTAACTTGTAGAAAGACTTGTTTGCATCCCTCCAGTGTCCTAATTCCTCTTGCCCCTCCTCCCCCCTTTGTCGATGTGGCACACAATAGCTGCACAGTCAATAATCTCCCAAATCACAGACCATGTACATATAATGAATGATTTTCCGGGCAACTGTTTGAACAACAAAGAAGCCATTTTCAGTACATTCCAGTTTGAAATGAAATGCTTGACAGTAAGTTAGTTTGAAATACATTTGCCTAATCAGAAAGACTTCAAATCAGAACTGTAAAGTAAGAAAAATATATAAATGAAGATTCTATCTGCTTTAAAAAAACAGAAACTTTTCGAAAAGGATTTCTTAAATCTTACAATGATGAAAACAAAATTTCCCCACTCCCATCAGTGGCCAAACTTCACCTCTAAGAGCAGTTTTAAACCTGAATGCCAAAATAGTTGCACAAGTTGCAAAAAGCTTTATCTTAGAGGTCAAATAAAGAGAAATATCAATCTGAGGCAGTAACTGCTGGGCAGAGTGAGACCTCTTACCTTCAGCTTTGCAGAGCAGGAGAGCTTGGAGAGAAGTCAGCCGTGTGCAGGGCCCCAGGAAGATCTAAATGCCTCACCAGTTCACTCAGAAGACATTTCCAGTGGGACGTCCCAGTCTGGACACGACTCTTGCCTCCACAGCCCTCCTCCCAGTCTCCTCCTGCACTGGTGGGATGGGCTTGAAACTAACTCTCTGTTCCCCTAAGCAGGTTGAAGTTCAAGAGTCTGGCGTGAGAAATTCACTTACGTTTCTTTACAGATGTCTGAGGTTGAGTATGCTTTATCATTTTCTGGCAGGTCTTTCTATAAACTAGAGAAAAAAAAAAGTAATTTAGTGACTTCAATTTCTTTGATGCATAAAGCTTTAAGCGCGGCTCAGAAAAAAAATAATAAATTATGAAAAATAAACAACATGCTTTCTGATGTGTGTACATCCAAGAAATATAAAAATATGAGCAATTGTTAAGTTTCACATTTCATGGTGTCTTTGTTGCTTTCAGTGATTGATTTGGGAAGGCATCGCAGGAAAGCATCAACAATAAAAACAGGAGAGAAAAAAATCAATATCAGGAAAAAGGAAAAAAGACAATATCATATATATTTTTTTATTTTAGCAATAAAAATGTGAAAACGTTTAGAGATGAGTTGGGTAATAATTTGAATAATAAGCTCTGACCATCTCATGCAGCATTTTTAAATAAGAACGAGACCAAGAGATCCATGGTAACTCTGGATGAGCTGCATGGATGAACAGCTCAGGTTGGAGAATCTGTTAACAACATATCTATTCATAGTGCGCTTTACAATGTAGAGGCTTTACGCGAGAGTAAAACAAAGAAAGAAACAGAAGTCTCCTTTATAATTTGCCACCATCCATGTATGAAGGAAAGCTATTGGTTGGTAAACAGTAAAACGTGGTGGCAGCAACATTGTAATCAGGCTGTTGGGATGCTTTTCTTTATCGGGAACAGGCAAGCTGATCAAAGCTGATACCCTGATGGAAGGAGTTAAATACTGGGGCGACTTGGTATAAAGTTTCCCAAAGTTTTAAAAGCAAAACTTTAATGACAAGGTTAGAATACTCCAGTCAAGATTCAGACCTTAATTAAATTGAGAATCAGTGGTGAGACTTAAACACTGTTTTTCACAGATGTCCGTCATGGAGAGAATTTGAAATGAACAAAAAGACATAGAAAGCATAGAAAGATGGCACTTCTCTCTAAATTGTCCGTTGGCATGAATGTGTGCGTGCGTACTTGTGTGTCTCTGTGATGGGCTCTCCAGTTAGAACCCTTTCTCTTGTCAAAAAACACAATGGAGATCTGCACCAGCAACCCTTCAAAGAAAATTGGGCTTAGAAAATGGAAGAACAATATACAACTCTTCTATGTTTTAGCTATAAAGGTGCCAAAAAACACAATTTGTAACATTTTTATGGAATACAAAAATAAATATAAATGCATAATTTTTGCAAGTAATTTCTAAAAGTAATGATTTTACTGTTTTACTTCTTTTAAGGCTACAAATGCATGTTTTTTCTTTGTTTCATAAAAATATTAGATATTCAGTTCAAAAGTAGGTTGCATAAAATCAATTATTTAAAAATCCATTTCTTAAAGATACTTAAAACATTTAAGTTATCTTCTTTGAAGGTTTGTGTGGGTTCTGCAGATGTAGACAATTTTCATTTTGAGGCACACAGGGTAAAAATGGCAGTAAAAGATTGTAAAGACAGCTGACCTCTGAACTAAGAACACCAGAGAATTGCTGTGCACAACCTTGACACATCCATTCTTCCTCTTTTATCAATATTAACTAGATCTGCTGTTTTTATAAAATGCCTTGAATTGACAGTTGTTGTGAGTCGTGTTACTTAAATGATCTAAGTTGAAATTGTCATCAAGAAGGTAAAGCCATGATGTTAATAAGAGGGGAATAATAGACAAACATGCACTGAGGAATGTGTGGAAAGTGTGCATTGTTTGTTGAAGCTGTTTAAGTTCTAGTGGGTGGCATGATTCGTAAATGACAATCCATGTTTTTTTTTTATTCTCTTTTGTTTCGTACAGCTCAGTGGGGTCCTCATCCTGTGGGGAGGGGGAGTGAGAAAGCTTTGCATTGGTCTAATTTCAAGACACTCTTGGGACGCTGGCACATTTTCTACATGTCTGTATTTCCACTCTGAGGGGTGAGAGGTCCAATCCTAATTACTTACACAAGATGAGTCATGAAGCTTTTCCATTGAGTTTTCCATAAGCATTAACATTTTCACTCTGACTCAGAAATATCACTATGAACATTCATAGAACCTGTTTTCGTAAAAACAAGATGGAAGAGCTAGCTGAACTGTGAATGTTGCTTCTTTCTTTAAAGATCTTCCTTTAATTTAATAATCCTCACATCTTTCAATTGATTGTCAACACTGTTCACTCTTACTGCACATAACAGTGGGACAAATGTTATCATGTCTCTGCTTTCCAGTCAGCCCAAAATAAAATCAGCTGTTCCTCAACACACCACTGTGCATTTTTTACTTCTATGGTTCTTTGTTGTTTCTTTGTTCAGTTGACCAGTTGTTTTTTTATGCCAGCTTTTGACCAGACCACAGAGAATGCCACAAATCATGCAGAAAAACCTACAGTTGGTGCTGTGGGACCAATTTTTCTTTGGAAACACACAACACCGGTTCTAAAACACATCCAGGAAACTATCTGTGTTGGTGCAAAAGTCCTACCAATGCACTTATGCTTTGGGCCAGTTCAGCTAAATGACCACCTTAGCATGTGATCACATTCTACAGAAGCTTGGTACTAAACCCTTCATTTAATTCAGATGTGTTGAACAAAACTTCAGCTTTGTTTACCTCTAATAGCTCTTCACAAACACATTAGATTAGCCATCCAGAAAAGCTTTAGGAATGCATGCAGATTGTGCTGTTCCATTGCATTGCAGAACAATGCATGAAAAGATATGCTCTTGAAAGTGCAGTCCCACTCTAATATTTCTTCTGCTCTTTTTTGCCAGAAGGATAAATAAACCTTGCAGACTTGTTGCTGACAAAGTCTGGATCCTTTTCCTCTTTGCTCTAGTTCTTCACAGGAAGACCTGGATTACTGATCCACAATCCATGTTTCCAAGAAGACTTCCCAGCCTAAAAAGTGCCTGAAATCTTTGTAAGCATTTTTATGAACAGTAAAGTTTAGGTTTGCATTGTGGAATACGACACATTTAGTTCTGAGTAAAAATTCCCAGTCAAAAACACAGTGATTCTGTTTCAGCCCATCTGGGATCATAAAATGCTTAAAATTCTGTCACTTTCTAATTTTGCATTACAAACCTAAATGTTTCTGTTTCAAAGCCTCTGAAGGCTTATATTTACAGGAATTACATGACTCAGTGAAGTTTTTTAGCCCTCTGGGGAGTTATTATTAAACTCACCATTTATGGAAAAATTAGTTCTCCACATCTAAGTTACGTTAGCTTAAGTTATTTTATTAAATTAATGTTCAAACACCTGCCTGAAAAGGACAGCCAAACATTTCCCCTGACTCTCACTCTCAGCTTAGGGTTTTTATTTGTTTTCATTTCCTCTGTTGGAGTTTTGTGGGCTGCTCCTGTCTGTTCCCACAGACCAGACAGACCAGTGCAGATGTGAAGAACAGCTGCAGGATCAGGAAGTAGGACGAAGGGAAGAAGTGAGGGAGGGGGTGAAAGCTGCAATGCAACGTGGCGTTTTTCCATTCTGCTTGGAAATCCAGCTGCTGATGGAGAGGAGGTGTTGTTAGAACAAGACTCTCTCTTCTCTCCTCCCATCTGTTCTGATTTCCTTTTATTCTCCCTTCTCTCCTCTCACACCCTGCTCCCTTTGCCATCTCCTCACTCTCTCATGTAAACGTGGCAACTACGCTTGACTGCTTAACAAGATATTTAGCAAAAAGCTGCAATCACGCTTTATTTTTGCCTGCTGCTGTTTGATTGTCAAAGTGCAGCTCAGCAGTTTGAAGCCTGTTCAGATCCTAAAGTCACTAAGATTAGAGATGCAATGTGGCAGAAGTCAGCTCAGGCAACTGGATTAAGAACAATTCGGCTGTCCAAGAAAATCCTTCGCCACATCAGTGAGTTTGAAGTGAAAATGAATTGGAGAAAAATGAAGACCAGATGAAGCTGGAAGATCATACTGAGAACATCATCTGAAAATGTGTGATGTTTTTTTCTTAATTTGTTGTCTTTGCCACCCAGATCCAGATGTTGACTGGCTGATTGATTTCAGTTTCTAAGAACGAGAAAGTCTGGAGGATGGAAGCACAATGCCACGTTTTATGAAAATCAAGTCGTTTTTTTTTATTTAAGCTTGACTTTTCTATAAACTAAAAAGAATATTAATTGATTAAATTGATTTATGTGTCCAAACAGTGTGTGTGATGCTAAGATAAAGCATATTTTCAGTCTGTGATTGACACATCAACTAATGTTTGCAGCTGCCTTGCATTTTATTCTGAAATTCATCCTTTAAGCCATCAAGCCTTTCTTTTTGCCTCCACACTATTTCTGATGTTGTTATGTCCAAACTTTTAGTTTATGTGGTGTTTCATCCAAAGCTCTTGTAATCTATAAAGACTTGAAGACTAAAATCTGGCATTTTTCTGTAGTTTGCACAGCAGCTTCATATTTGGACACTGTGCAAATAGGACTGTGCTTATTTGTTACTTGTTTGAAATCTAACAGTCTGGTGGTCCAAAACATTGAGAAAATGTATTCAGTGTCAGATGTTCTTGCCTATATGCATTTTTTGCTACTACAATCCAGAACACAAACATTTTGTGGTTTTGATGATGTGAAGCATGCTGACCAGTTCTTTTAGCCACACCCTATGATCTAACTGCGCCTCTGAGGATGTTTCTGGAAATCTGACTGTAGGCGTCCCTTACAAATCCTGAAAATCTGTGGTGGACTCCCCAGCATCGAGCTGTTGTAGAGTCCTCTGTGTTGGTGTAATTACAGCCTGAAACCTTCCATCAGGTGACAGACTGTTTTCAGGAATGTCTGAATCCCAGACCTCCTTTGAAAACACGCTACTGCGTTTTACCTTCACAGTGTCTCAACTTAATTCAGGTGTAAAATAAAGAACTTTATAGAATTTTTACAAACTTCTTACTGGATGGTAAATATGTCTAATTGCTTAAAAATCATAAAGATTTTTTTCTAAAGCTGCTTCATTTTTGAGGTTTCTATGTTAAAATCATTTTTAGTTTGTTTTCATGCAACTGATCTGAGGCACTGAGAAGCAAACTTGTTATTTACACCTCAAGGAATGTTCCTATGAGCAAAAATACTCAGAACATTAACATATGACTTTATTTTTGTGTGTGTTTGTTTAGCAAGAGTAGCAGGAAGAGAAATAGAAGAGGCAGGCTCAGCGTGACTGAAGACAAAACATCTATTAAACAGAAAAGGGCTGTCGCTCTGTTTAGTACCAAACCATTCTCGGAGCCAGTGGGTCTGAAGAGAGGTTAAAAATACCTTTGAAGTTGTTTGCTGTGTTTAAATTCTTGCTTTGTTCTACAATTTTAACATTTATGCTGAGGAGAAAAAAATTAAAAGCATATGTCCAGAATCCTCCTGCATTTTTAAAATAAAAGTAAATTTTCACATTCTTGTTTGATTATGAATGTTTTTAGTCTCTTTTATTTTTGTATTCATGTAATGATTTGGTTATTACCAGGTTGTGAACTACCAAAATTTCACCTCAGACATAACACACAGCAGCTTAGATATCGACATTATTTGTTACGCAAAGCTTGCTTTCATGATGTTTTCAAGCAGTTCTTAAATGTTGTCATCGACACATAACTCTGTCACAGGTTATCTGAAACCACTGCTTTTAATTCAGTGATGTTGCTTCTTCTTTTAAAAAAAACAACAACATGATGTTTCTTCTCTGGTGACGTACTGTAAGCCAAGTGAGATGAACAAATTCTAAGGATTTTTTTGTTGTTCATGATCGGTAGATGGTTGTTGTAGGACCCAAATGAGGGACACGGAGCCGGCCAGTGAATATGAAGATTTAATAACAGAATATGGAACAATAAACTCAAAAATCAAAGAATGAACTCAAGACACCAAAACAGCTCAACAACCTGGGATCCCACCAGTTCCTTGCAATTTAGATTCTTTAAGCATATTTCTTTAAATCTGACTGTAAGTGTCCCTTACAAATCCTGAAAATCAAAAACAAAATAACTTCATGTAATGACAATTATCTCAGATCTTGATAGTTGATGAAAATGTATAAAAATTGCAGAAAAAAATCCCACTTCTCTATTGGTCCAGGTCCAACACAACATCTAAGCTACAGTCAAAAAACGTTTACATAAAACAGAATATAAAACAAGATTTTTGTCTCTTTTCTGGCGAATTCATCAAACTGTAACTGAACTTTCCACGTTCACCTTGTTTACAGTGATTTGCCAAAAGATAAACATCCTTTGAAGAGTAGAAAATCATGTTCGTTTTTGAAACATTGTGGGTGGTCCATTGCCTAAACATTTCATGAAGAACCCAAAAGCAGGCTGAAGGACATGAATTAGGTCAGAAACAAGCAAGTAGAAAAAAGATCTGTTAGGTAATTAAAAAAAATTACAACTGGAAGCCAATGATTGTATAGGCAGACCCCAAAACAAAATCTGAAGTATAACAGAATAAATAAAACAAAGCACAGCTGCAAAACCAAGAAAACCCCTTAAACTCTCAAAATAGAGGAACTTTAAATGTGTTCATTAAACATTTTGCTGCTGATGATGTAGCTGTTAGTATCAGTGTCCTCTTCTCTGCTCTCATGAATGATTCCAGATTAAGAAAAGGTTTTTATCTTTGGAATGCAAATCAAAGGAATCTCTGCATCTGAAACAGGTCAAAACAAGACAGCTGCATGAAGCAGTAAAAAAGGAAGGAAAGAGATAAGAAAAAATGCCCTGTGGTATTGTGATGTTTTTAGGATTCCCTCAGCATTGTGCAGATTCTCATCAACAAAACTTTACCTGCAATTCCTTCAGCATTCAGTCACATTCTACAGAAAACCTTTTGAAAACCTAATTCTTTGATTCAGGTGTGTCAGACAACAATGACTTTTCCTTATTTACGTCAGGTCTGAGTACCAAAATTATTTATTTTTGCTAAATGGCAGAAGAATGAAGAAGACACAATAGGCTGGACACAATGCACATTAAAGTCTGACAATACTCCATTTATAACAGTTTATGGTGAAAACATAAACAATAAGTTTACAAAAACAAAATAACTTCATGTAATGACAAAGTATTTTCAAAACTCTCACCTTATGAACTAAAGAGAAGGAGAAAAGGTGGTAGTTCCACGGATAAGAAGTAAATATTAACCATAAAGAATTTCTTTCATCAAGCACATGACGATTAAGTTCCACCAAACAGTGAGGAAATCTACAGCTGAGACTCCCTTCAAGACGTAAAGCCGCAGAGTCGACTGAGTGTTTGCTCTTGTCCATCAAGCTGCACGTTTTGCTGACTGGCTGTAACTTTCTTGTGAAGAGTGAGTTGGTTTTGGCACGCAGGGCAGGATGTGACAGCTGTAACTGCACCCTGAGCCACCTTTTCTCAACCTTTCAGATACATATGCAGTCATATATTATGATGTAATCTTATACCACTGGTCAACTGAGGATTATGTACTAAATACAAAAATACCAGCATTAGAACAGGTACAGTGCATTGCAAAAGTGTAACTACCCCTTAATCATAACACAACCTATGAGCAAAGCTACCATGGTGTAGACCTGCATTTCCAGTAACCATAAACTTACACAAACTGAAATTATGAAAATAAATTTGCTTAGTGGAAACACAGCAAACTCCCATTTTTCAATAAAAAGTTTTTGCACTAGGATAAGGGGGTTTTCCAGCAATGTCAAAATATATGTATTTCTCAATGGAAACATTTATTTTGCCTCACACGAGTCCTGTGACCAACAGCCGGATGTTACTACTGACAAAAAAGATGAAGACAGCAAGAAGTAGTAGTATGTTTTTTTTTTTTTTTTTTTTTTATATGCAGCTGTGTCTAGCAGACTCTCACAACCTTTTATCAAAAGGTTGTGTGTCATTTGAAAGTGTTAAATTCATAGTAAAATCACTGAAAAAAGGAGAGATTTTTCTCTATTTTTTGCACGGTCTTTAAATTGTAGTCTGCCTATGGTTTTAGCAATCAGAGCAGATGAAGTGAGCAAAGTCATTCAGTGTGTGTTGGCCACGTTTCCAAATATTGAATTAACACTAAATGCCTTCTTGTTTGGCTCAGCACTTCAAAGTGACAAACTGACGCATTAAATACGTCACTGACAAACTTTGGCGATTCTTTAGCGATTTTTCCTCTGCTGAAGTTTCAAAATTCAACAAAGTCCATGCCATTTTTTGTACTCAAAATATCAGTTTTTAAACTCTTTATTCCTGTTTGAAAAATTAAAAGCTGTGTGACGTGAATTGAAGCTTTTCTCTGTTCTGTTTTTGAACCTCTTGCTCAAGATTGAGAGGAATTTACCTTTCAGTGATGTCAAGAAAATTCATACATTTAAGCTGAAGGTACAGCTTCTCCCTGTGAAATCAGAAGCCAGCACAGGCATTACAATGACACCACATTTGTGTGCGTAATAGAGTAAGATGAGGAACCCAGTGACGAGCTGACAACCTTATCTGTGGAGTTTGTGTTGTACACAATGAAGCTCTGTTCTCCTCAGTAGGTGGTTCAGATTGAGGCCAGCCAGGGACTCTTCATCCAATGCAGCCTCTACAACATGTTCAACATATTTCCACAAAGGCTGAGCAAGCATCAATTATACAGGATTATCTGTTTAGACGTCAGACCTCAGTAAAACATTTTGCATTTACTTTAAACAGTAGATGGCCTGTTCAAATTATCATTCATTTTTTATACAATTTCACAATGGCTGTCGTACGTCATCAGGCTCTTCTTCAGCAACAAAATAAAATTACCTGGAAGTGAAACAGCATGCAGGATCAATTCAGTATTTAAAATCACCTAAAAATAATGGTTCAAAAAGCATTTAAAGGGTTATCTTTATGTTTTGCTCCAGTGATGAGACATCTCAGAATAAAGTGGCAAACTGAACTGTGGCAGGCCTGGGACCTCAAGATGCCATAAGAACAGAAGTGCAGCATGGACTTTATTTATTAATTTCAACATTAATTGCGTGAAATACTTACAAGATGTGCTTGGTATTGACTCGAGCAGTTTAAATGTCTTGCACACTAAATATCCAGTGCCTTTCAAAAGCCAACCAAACTAAAGTCCCCCACTTCCATCCTTGAATTTTTCACACTTTTCCACATCACAACCATAAACTTAAATGAACCTCATAGAAACCTCTGAACGAGGTCCTGATAAGCAATAGTAAGGCTTTCAATGAAAGAAACCAGTTAAAATAGTGAAAAAGAAGGAATTTCACCTCTACCATGTGCACACATGAAGAAATAAAACACACAAAAAATAAATTTTATTGCTTTTTTTAGGTTACACCCTCTAATCTGTTCTTTTCCTTGGCTGTCTGTGCAGACAGCTTGGTCATATATTTAAATAGCAGAACCAGGCAGTGCTGCACTTTATTTGGACTTCTGTTGAATTCTTTATTAATGCCGATGTTGTCTTTTTGTTGTTTTATAAGGCCTGGATCTGAATTTGATTGCCCCATTCGACATCATGGTTAGATCTTCTATACATCATTTAATGATGAGTGGCTCCCACTGAAAAAGGTGCTGTTCAAATTTTTCTATGTGATAAAATATTTCAAGCTTTGTAGTGGGAGCTAAACTATTGTCTGGTTTATTTTTTAAATTTAGGACACTGTATCTCCCACATATAAACTTCCGTATTAATGTGATATATTCAGACATTAGCTTAGAGGTGTTAAATAATGCAGCTTATCTTGGAAGAATCAAGTTGATAACATGTTTTACAGGATTTTACCTCAGACATGTTTTATGAATTTGGCAAACTGCTGGATTGATTTATATGGAAAACTGGTTTAAAAAAATCCCTCTGCAACCAATTTCAGTCCACTTCAGAAAAACTCAAAACATCTTAAGTGTGAGGCATTCTTTCATTAAAACATTTCTCACACGCATATTTGTCCCGCAGCGCCTCCTGGTGGTTGAAATGTGGATTCAAGCTGACACATTAGACGTCTCCTAAAGGTTGAGCTGGTTAGTAGAAGTTGAAGTTCAGCTCATGTAGAAATATGACCATCATCAGCAGCCAATAAATGCAAATTGAGATGAATAACTAATTCACTGGCTTCTGAGTTTAGTCGCATTGAACCTTTATCTCTAATAACTGCATTTACCTATTTCCTCTTTTTTGTATTCACATTGCGACCAACAGTGACTAACACAATCCACAAAAAGTGGATCTAGTTTGTAGCCTTGTGGTCTTGTTGCTCATTTCACAACATTTTAACAAGAAACATGACACCTAAGTATGGTCAGTGCAAACATAATTTAAAAAAATGATCAAATTAAAACAAGACAAACTGGATGTGAATGGTAAAATGTCTGTCCTGAAAAAGCCTAAGACACCTGCGTTCACTCCAAGAGTAGTGGTTAGCATAGATCTAATAAAATATGGGCAGAGGCTTGACACATAATTGATTTTATTTCCATTGTGCATGAATAAGACATTCTGAAAATCAAATTTATTTGTCTCCCACTTCAGAAGTGGTAACATAAACACAGATACAAAGATGCCTGTTAGCGAATCTACATAACTATAATTTATACGATGCCTGATGATTTGTAGTGTAAAAAAGTGGAAGTCCTTAAATGGCAAAAACATGGTTATCGTTCCTCTCCAATTACAACTATAGATATTATCCACGAAGCGGTGTCGGATAACATTTGCTGTCAATAATACTGAGTCAATGTAAAAGCAAAAGGACCAACAGTTCATTTTATTTGAAACGGATACAGGGAATGTTCTTGAACTGCTCTGAAGGAAGACTATCCGGATCATTTTGCAAGTTTAAGAGGATGTTCACCACAAACAGCAACAGACATTCTTTAAGCTTCAACTGAAAGTCCTCTAAACTGCAAAGCAGAAATTATAGCAAATTGGACAAAGAACCGGATTTCAAATACTAAATTTTATACCACCACAAAAAAATAATCTATCAATCCAGGATAGAAATTAGAAGTTTTTTTTTTCTTTTTTCCAAACCTAAATGCATGACGACATCCTCCACTAAGAGCTATTTGTAAATTGTCATCTTGAAACGAGGGGGGCTCAATCTGAGGGAGTTTGCCTCCCAGGTCTTTTCAAAACACGTGGGTTGATGAGGCGCGGCACTTTTGGGGTCTCCTGGTAATAGATTTCAAGTGTAGCTTAAGTCTTGATTTTATAGCAGCAGGGTTTTCTAAAACAAAAACATAATGTAACATTTCACTTGTAAGTAATATTACAGTTTAAACAGTTTCAGAAACATTAAATGTATGCAGATTTTTTGCAGACTATGTTTTAATCCACAAAGCCATCAAGAAAAAGCTAACGGTCTATACAGCAATCATTAACATGGACTTTAACTCTATTGTCAGCATAGTGTCACCTGTTAAACATATGAAGCAGACTCCTTCATTTAGTGCCATTGTACTTGACTTCCTTTCCACATTTCTTCAGCGTCTCCATGAGAACATCCACATCCTTGTCTGACTCGATCCAAACCAGCTTCTTGGGCAGGTCGATCTCAAACTTCACATCTGAGAGGCGAAAACAGAAGTAGAAACCTTGTTCAATCAACTGACTGGAAACAAACAGATATTCCTCTTTATATCTGCTTCTCTTTCTAATATGAATGAAAGATTTTTCAGCTCTCTTTGACCTGACTGTGAAGGAGGATTTGAAGAATAGATTTTCTTTATCTTGTTGAAAAATCGAAGCTTAAGAATGTGGGACTAGAACAAAATTGAAAACGGGAACTGAAATTTGGCTTCAAAACAATTTAATGACCAAGTCAAATAAAAGTGAAACAAACAAGCTGTTCAGCATCAGGTGACCGAGCGGCTGAGTCAACACTCGGAGCAAAGAAGTCACGAGTGGAAGCAATACAAGCTCCTGTAAGCATTTCTTGATCGGTTAAGGACCCATTTGCATTGATATGAATTACCTTCTCACAACTCAAATTAGGACTTGTTTGCACAGAACTGTAAGTTTGTCATAAAACTAAATATAATTCAACATATTGACATATGATGCTTTTAAAATGTACTTTACCAGGGTAATGCCTGAATTTACCAAATGTGGCACAAAAAAATAGTTTTGCTATTCTAAGAATTATTCACAACAATGGATGTTTTACCATTTTATTGCTTTTACAAATCTGTCATGATCAGTAAAATATGGCTTTTATGACAAAAAAATTCTTACAAAAAAAAATCCAGTGTAATGACAAAGTGAAAATTAATTTGTACAAAATAAATAAGAAAATATAAGTTACATAGAGTAAAAGGGGAACAACTTTCAATGAATCTTTAATATTGCTATGAAGGAACTTTGGCACAATCTGGTCTGCAGAATCATTCTTAATCGGAGAGTTTTCAAGCATGAATGGCTTGTGATTAATGCTACAATGTTTAATTAAGATTTAAGTCCAGACTTTGATTAGGCCACTCGAAAACTACAATGGCTTTCATCCATTCTGAAGGGGGCATTTCACTGTGTTTTGGAACATTGTCATCCTGCATAACCATTGTAATTATATTTTCACATAAAGTCAATCATAGAACATATCCCTAAAACTTTCCTCTCTAAAGTGTTAGGGACTTTAGAGATGTCTGTTTAGATGTACTGCTTTGTCATTTCTCTGTCTTTTTTTGTCTCTTCTTCGATTGTAACCAGTTATGTGTCATTTTATATTATCAGGTTTTTTTTTTCCTTTTCATCTCCTGTAAAACATAAACCTCTTTCACAGCATTTTTAACATTGATATTATTTGTAAACATGTGTGTTTTGTGCAGTGAATGAGTACCAAAAAACAATCAGCTATGCCAGTGCTTCCAGTGAAACCAGAAATGCAAGTGGAACAGAAGATGAAAGAGACGTCACAGTTTTACCTCCAAGCTTGTTGAGGATTCTAGTAACAGCTCCAGAGCACCCTTCACAGGTCATCGCCACCTCAAACTCATGCTTCTGTGAGACAGAGAATTTATTTAGCTGTAAATTTAGAATTTCATGATGAATAGAAAACTTCTGCAACGGTCTGAGATAAATATTCTAAAATGATTGAAATGTAGCAATTTTCAGCAAGAGGGTAAGAAAATTTCTTTTGAAGTACAACTGAATTTCTGGATTATATTGACTCTTTGATATTGTTCTAATTTGTTGAGAAGTACACTTGTGGTTCTTTAAAAACAGGTTAATGATTAATTGAAAGTCTGGTGTGGAAGTTAAAGTAAAAAAAAAGTTACCATTGTGGCTAATATGTGCATTTTATTTTAGAAGAAAGAAAAGCAAAACTGATCTGACGTCAAAATCGGACATTCCTGAAGCAAATGTTTTCAAGCATACTGGTCCCTCCAGACATGAAAATATTTACAGCAAAATCCAAAAATTCCTAGTCGTTATAACAGCTCTGATGACGGCAAATTCTTATAATTTATGCTAAACGAACTGGCTTTTTAATGGTTGTTACATAACCCGTGACTAATAAACGGTCCAGCTGCGGGAAGTATTAGTTTGTTGAAAACATTTGGCACATACTAAAGCTAAAACACATCCAGGAACAAGCTGAAATTACTTAAAAATAACTCACAGTCATATTGTCAGTGATGTGTCGCACTTAGCGAGCTGACCAACTCCGGGATTTTGATTTTTATCAACTTGGAAATGTCGCCAAATACTACAGAAACCTAACAAACGGAGGCTACCTGCCTGATTGACCACTTAAAAGCTAAGGATAGCAGCATAACAGGATATCCGGTTTTGAAAGGGTGTAAAGTAATAAAAGACAATGTACTGCGAAAGATTTTGGTTTGCTTATAAAAAAAAATAAATGTTTATTGGTATAATACGAGTTGGCATATGAAGTTCAAGCAAAACATCCTAAATTAAATAAAACAACATCACGTAAAGCTACACACTTCCGGTTTGCCACGTTTACATTTTATTTTGAAAACCTTGACGGAAACCATTCAGCTACGTAAAAAAAATAAATGTGTGTCCAACATTTTTGACCAAAATCGTAAAAGCTTGTATCAGGGTCTTAAACTAGCATCTCTTTTAGGCATTTTGGGTTCATGGGTCGCCCGAAAATGTTTTTTAAATTCTCACTGACCATATCATCCTAACCATAGACATACCGTGTCTCTTTTGTTTTTCCAAAATAAAAGCTTTTTAAATGACATGGCAATAAAATTAAAAAACTATTATTATTATTATTATTATTATTATTATTATTATTATTATTATTATTATTATTATTATTATTATCCATCCCACTGTACCCGGTTCTCCCTCCCTTCAGCGGTCAAAACCAGGAACTTCTTGTTGTCTTTTTTTTCTTTTATTGAAATCGCATACCTTTGCAAAAACCAACTAACCAAACAAACACAAAACAAAATAATGCAGTGCAAACTCTGCAACATTTATTTAGCAAGTTGTGCCAAAATCTGCTAATATTATAGGTATAATTTTCGCTTCCCTCACATGCATGCCTGATAAGAACCCGTCCTTCGAGTTTCCTACTCTATAGCAACAGAACGTCAAACGTAGATGGTTGCGTCCGCCCGGGACTCGTATCATGTGACCTCACGGCTGTTTGCTGAACAGAACCGACTTTAAGTCTGAATCTGTGTGCAGCACCTCGGCCAGCGCTCTTTTTCAGCAGTGATATGAGGACCTGCGGTCAGTCAGGTCATCCAGATAAAGGCTGAAGCAGGAAAGCAGAGGGACGGAGGCCGAGATATACCATTAAGGTACGCTGGTGTGTTATGATGACCCGAGCTGCTGTTTACCGACACAAAGATGGCATCGAAACCTTCAGCTAATGTTGGCTAACGCGATCTGGTTGCGGTACACCAGTTTAGTCCCTCTTTACTCTTCCTTCTTGATATTTTATTAAGTGACAACATCAGAAGCTGGTAATTCGGTGTATCTTATATTTGAGTGTACATCCCACCCTGGGGACTTCCGGGCTTTGTATCATCCCGGTACCTTTAGCCCGGGGCAGTTCGTTATCTGAAACACGATTCACCTGCTGGTTCTCCCGGTTATCAGCTTCATGTCCGCTTTGACAACCTGCACGTCTTCCTGGCCAAAGATTACCGGCAATATTGATAGGATTACCGTGTTAATCTGCATACGGTCTGCAGCTTGTGTGTCTGCTTGCTCTCATGAAAGGAGAACCACTCTCACTGGAAATGAAGTCTTACAGTTGAACAAAGTTGCTGTGGTTTGGCCGCACCCTAGTCTGACAGGGAGTTTTGTGTTTTAAGATTGGGATGTAGCTTCTCTTTTTTGGGATTTGTTGACAGATGAGTGTTTTCACCCCTGTAGCGCGGATTTAATTGTTGCACACAGCAATTAGCGCAAGGTACGTGCGTTGTCATGATGCGGTGCGACTTTCTGAAAGCAGGATGATCTTCAATGAAAATAAGACTGTCATGGAAAATGTTAACATGAAAATCTAAATGTCCAACATGATTATTATAAAATAAAAAAACGGCAATTCATATTCTTAGACACTTTAACATTGATGATTTCATCCATTTTATAATTGTTTATACCATTTAGTCATTTCTATTTTCATTCTAACCAAAAAATTTAGGATAAGTAGTCTGCTAAGTAGCAGAGATACTGCGTGTAACTTCCCAAATTTAACTCTTTTAAGCCAGAACTAAAATTGTTATTGCAATCAGGAACAAGCAATATTGTAGGGGTTTGAAACTGCTACTTTTTAAAATTTCAGCATATTGTTTGTGAAGAGAAATGCTTACATCAATAAAAGATAAGAAATAGATTTGTTTTATCATCCACTAACGATCTGGTGGTATTTTCCCTGTAACCTGGGTTATGGACTCCTAAAATCAGTAAAATTATTTAAAAATAAAAAAGGGTTTAATGCTACATTTCTGTCTCCCTGGAATTATTCATTTTATTTTTATTTCGCGCAGGATTGTTTTCATTCATTCTGTCATGCACACACAGACTCGACAGCTACTATCCTGCAACTTTAGCTGCATCTCATTTCCAGCACAACTGAATGATGGCTGAATTCCCTCACCAGTATGTTCTTCACCTCTTTTAACCAGCCATTCATTTAATGTGTGTGTAGAGGAAAGAATGCATGTAAAAGTTGGAGTGCAGTTGCACTTAAGAACTCGTTAGACTTTAGCTTAGAAAATGCTGTTTTGTTACACAAGAAGTTGTGGTTTAAAAATTCCTGTTTGTTCCTGATTTCTTAACGGTTTTGCTCACTAAATATGCAAACAGGTTGTTTCCTAAACCTTTTGACTTTTGTCTTTTTTGCAGCTAAAAACAGACAGGTGCACAGCGAAATCTTCAAACAAAGTCCTGTTTAATTACACAGCAGATGCCAAACAGGATTTGTTTGAACTTCCATCCATTGTGCTCGTCTTGCATAACATCTGGGTTTCTTTGGCCTTGATGCTCCCTGATAGTGATGGCAGGAGCCTTAAAGATGGGAGAGGCACTTGGAGATTAGCGCTCTATTTCAGTGGATCAGATAAAGTTAAATGCAATTGGTGCCTGGTAGGAGAGTATTTTTCTTTGCTATTTGGGCCAAAATAGCAAAATGTGAGAAATATTAGACCTACTTGAACAGGTGTAAGCTTTGTTTCCATTAAAAAAATAAATAAAGGTTTGCATAAAATCTACTAAAACACACAGAATATGTGTATTTTCATTGTGCTTTGATGACTGGAAAAGTGCAGGTTATTTTGATTTTACCTACAGATGAAAAATAATTAAAATTTAGTACAACAGTGGAATTTTTAAAGCACTTCTTCTTTTTTTTTCTATTTATCATGTTCTGTTTACATATATTGAGTCTGTTCTGTTCCAGACTCATTTCGTTCAGTCATCAAGTTTTTTTCTCCACAGAAATATTTAGATATAGATTAAGGACAGTCATGGCCAGTTCTAGTGCTGAGCTCAGCATTCTGATGACAACAGTTCAGGCATAAAGAATCATGTGAGGTCCACGCTCACTTTCTGTTTACATGTTCAGTTCTGACAGGAAGAAGTCAACAAATTGTCAGAAACTTTGTTGTAATTGTTAAGAAGTTCTTTTAATTCAAAGTTCATAATCTTAGAGTTTTTTAGACTTTTGAAAAGTAGGACTTTTATATTTTTTAAGCTGTAGTTAATAATGCAACATTTTACACAATCTGCCTTTGCGCTGGAACTTCTTTGTGTTTTGCTGGAGTTGCTGCAGCTAACAGCATATTTTCACATTTAGAAGCTGTCGATGCTGAGCCGTTTGTCTTTGCTGCATTGGGATTCGTGAGGCTGGGAGAAACAACACCCGTGCACCCGCGAGCGCCACCCGGCCCACCATGATGGCATCCAGCGACGTGGATGGCAGAGCAGACGGTAGGAAATATGTAATCAATATCATAAAACTCGGAAGGTAAAATATTCTTTTTGTTGTTGCAGTATGAGACTTGGTTGCAGACGGATTACATGTAATCCTATTGAATCATCAAAGCAGCTTTCGTTTCATTTATGAGATCGGTCTGATGGCCTGGCTGGCTTGTATGTTCTTTGGCAAGAGGTCACAAACATTTGTTTCGTTATTACTTGTGTATCTCAGTGAATTATAATATCTTCAATAAGATAATTGATTTAATAAACTAAAGTTTTTAGCATATTGTGCTACAATAAAATATCGGGATAAAATTCTAAGTCCAAGTCGCTCACCCATTTTACCGTACCTTTTCCTTCCACTTAACCTTTCTTGAATATACTGTGACACAGCACTTTGAGAACAGACATCTCCTTTAGCAACAACATTTTGTGGTTTAGCAATGTGTGAAGGGTGTTGGTGAGTGTCTGTCGAACTGTCTCGTTATTACTCTTCCTCATCACATAACATTTTTGTATTAAATACTCTTTTTAATGCTTCAATGTGATGAATACAAATATTCTGAATTTTAGCTTGTTATTACCAAAGAGAATGACAGAAACAAATGGAGCATTTTAGGTTTGCATGTTTATTAATGATCAAAGACTCAGCATCTAGTCAGTGTTGCTGATTAAATCTGTCAGTTAAACATATCTTACTTTGCTGTTCTGGCGTAAGTTACATGAGACAACAGTTTGATAGCGAAGTTAGGCCTACAATGTTTTTAGTAGGGCGCCTCCAAAAAGAATCTTTCTTTTCATTCTATATACATTTAACTCAAAACTTTTTGAGAAAATATGCAACTTTTGATCTTGACGCAAATTTTATCCACCGTCTTTTGTAAGGCAGTAAACTTAATTTACTCATTTCAAACCACTGAGTGTTTTTGTTGTGCCAGAGTCACGAGCATCAACAGTGCTGTCTTAATAAAAAAGGTTTCTGACCGGTTGGATGTTTTAAAGATGGGCCTCCCTTTCATTTTAAAGTCCTACTTCACACTGCGATGAAGCATTCTTTGTTCCATTGTAGCTAATGAACTGTGCTGATTTTCTGGAGTCTGGCTGCTGCTGTGGTGATCTGTTGGTGTTTTTATTAAAAATATGCCAGCAGGCATGCATCAGTCTGCAGCTGCAGCTTCTTATCATTGTTCATTTTCATCCCAACTAAAAAGGTCTTCTGTTCCTTTTTCATTAGAGTCAGCTGCCTCCAAAAGGCCTGGAATCTCTGCATTAAACTGGTTTCTGATAAAGTCATGAGGTTTCAGTTTATCTATTTTTATGAGCACTGACCTCAGTGCACACTTGATATCAAACAAATGAGGTGATAAACTTTCAGCAGAATGAATGTATCTGTATTTCCTTCCCTTTGCATGTTCAGTGTCTAAAAGTATCTTCAGTTTTGAATTAAACTTTGTGTGGTATCTCTTGCGAACCCTTAATAGAATGAGTTATTTCCTCTAAATAGGTTTGACACATGACTTTTCTAATATGAAAGTTGTTTGTGGTAAACCTGCTTATGCTTCAAGCAAGAACTCGACGCAGTTGTATGTAAAGATGTGAAGAAACATGGAATATAATTCTGTTAAAGATTTGTGCAAAAGTTTACATACTCCCCATTATTGTCATGAATGTATACAATAGCGTTACATGCTGTTGACTTTACAAAAGTTCTAATTGTCTTCTGTAAATGTCTTTCTCTTTACTTGTTATCACTGTATGGCAGGGTCTCTCCTCTCTGATCAAAACCCATCAGAACTGGACGCTTTGTGTCCGTCTCCTCCTGGACCATCCAGACCGCAGAGAAACTATGAGCGGATTGGGGGAAGAACAGGAACCTCGTGAGTGAAATACCTTCAAACAGTTCACTAAGACCTGTCAGAACAGCTTCTAAACTATTTTATTCTGCCATTTTTCAGTTTCTGTCAGACTCTGATCCACCTTCTGAAGGGGAACATCGGTACTGGTCTGCTGGGGCTGCCTCTGGCCGTGAAAAACGCTGGACTGGTGGTAAGCACAACGATGCTATTGTCCAATTATTCCAGATAAAACCAGAGGCCTGGCCTTTAAAAATTTGATTCTGCTTACGTCCCTTTCAGCTGGATGAAAGACAGAGACACAGCAGCACTTTGCAGACTTTCAGAGGGACCTGTTATCAAAACAAAAAAAACATCTGCAAGTTACAAATTGTGGTCGATGTAATAAGAAATCTTGCTTGTGCAACAAGTAAAGAGAAATCTATTTGCATGTTGTTCTGAAGAATATGAGTCACTTCTTATATCAAGATAATCAAGACAACAGTTTTCAGTTTTGTCCTTATAAGGTCGAACTGGTTGCCAATCAGTTGATTCATAGTTTGCTCAATAAACTGTAAAAAAATACCAAAATATCTGTTTTATAGCTATTAAATTTCTAATAATCAAAAGGAATCACCATACTGTTGTGAAAGAGGGGATTCGTTTTCTCTTTAAAATATAATCTCTCAGTTCAACACAGGATCTTGTTTTAATTTACAGAGATTAAATTAGAACATCATGTCTTTATTGTTGGGAGTTTAGTACCAGTCATTGCATTCATTTATGTATTTTTGTACAAATTATTAGAGACTGGTATTATACAGACTTTTTTTGTGCTTCAAGCATGTTAGCTCTGGGGATAAAATGTTCTTGGCATATGTCCTGCTTCTTCAGAAAAACAAGAGAAGAGTCTCATTCTCTTCACCTGTCAGAAGTTATAACGCTGTTTTCTCCTGGTGGTCTTTGGTCACATAAGTTGTTTTAATATGGGTAAACGCTAACTGTATTATTTTATACCATTAACTTTATCTGTTTTGGTTGTCAGAACAGCACATTTTTCATATCAGAGCTTTGTGTTTCAAAGCGCTATGAGCTACTTTTATTGGGTCCTGAAACATCATTGTCACAATGCTTCAGGAAAGAAACTAATGCACACACTCCTAATCCGTCCTGTGCTAATGGATCATTTTAAAGAATTGTATGCCTGCTGCAAAACTCTGGCTCCTAGGAAAAATATTGCAGCTCTTTTTCTCTTTTCCTACAATAAGTGGTTGAAAAAAGGTTTTTACAATTGAAACTTGTTCAGACACATAGTACACTGAACTAAGTTTCTTAATTAGGACACTGGAGTTAAGATCCCAGAGCACATTGACTCTACCCTTCAATCATCTCATTTGTATGCCTCTAAGCACAACAGTGTGTGCAAGTGGCTTCCTTGTTAAAATAAACCACGCCTAAACTTCTCCTGTTCTGGCTTTGTTGAAGATGAGACGAGGCTGAACAGGACTGATGATTCAGCGCTTTCAAGACTGTTGAATTCCTGTCTGCATCTTGAGAACATGAGCTTTTGAAGTACTGAATGGTTTCCACATAGGCTTTGCTTAATGTTAGGTTTTGTTTAGAGTTTAGATATACACATTTGAGTTTGTGTTTGCAGTTTGTGATACAGTTAAGTATCACTTAACTTGCAGCAAAGACCTACTTGCCTACTTGCAGCATGCCTACTTGCTTCAAACAAGGCCCAACAAGTCTCTACAAGAATCCTAGCCTGGGTTCTTTTTGCATGGAGTTTGCATGTTCGCAATATACATTGGTGGATTGTCTCCATGTCCAAACACATTACTATTAGCTGAATTTGTTATTTGGTTATTTATTAAATAATACTTGTTAGTAAATTCATTTATTTATTTTTTAAGGCCTTAAAATATCTTAAATTCATTTAAAAAGATAAGTTGGCCTTTAATTAATCAATTATTGGTCCTACATTTTGTTTTGACAGAACTATTTAATCTTGTGTATTCTGTGTTTTTTTTTGGGTTTTTTTTCTCGCTGGACTTTTCTGTCAGTCGAAAGTTTGAGTCGCACTCCGGCATCATCATTTCATTCTGTGACTCCAAACTCACTGCTGACATATCCTTTCTAGATTGCTAGAAAAAACTAGCTAGGTAGTTCACTTTTTTGCATCCATCAGGGATAAGTGTAAATCTATTGGCAGTTAGCTAGATAATGCTTAAACATTTCTGTGGAGATATAGATTTTAAATTCCTTTAATAGTGATCTTAAAATGTCTTAAATTTGAATTGGTGAAACCTGCAGAAACCCTGGTTATTATTATTTATCTAGCTCGGTCTTCTTGTTTCCAGCTTGGACCAATCAGTCTCCTGGTTATGGGAATCATCGCAGTCCACTGCATGAAGCTCCTAGTGAAATGTTCCCACCACCTCAGTGCAAAGTAAGTAGAAAATATATTTCAGCTGCAAGTTAAAAGTCAGATACTGGCATTTAAAGTGGGCTCACGTTAAACATTTGCTTGTGTCAGGTTTTCCACAAGAGGGTGGAGATCAGGCGCAATTTAATGCAATTAATTTAACCCCATAAGTGATTCCACTTAATTAAATATGTGCACACTTTAAAATTATGTCTGGGTTCCATGCTCAACTCAGAGTGCAGCTTCTTTTCTCTGTTTAGATTGTGTTAATTTAACTTTCAGGTCACTGTAACTGAAACCTAAAGATGTATTTTCTCTCTGTATCAGTCGTTCAGTTCAGGAGACTTGTTTGGCTCATTGTGTGTTTTGCCAGCTCCTGTAGACAGATTACTTTCCACTAGGTCTCTATTTTCTGCTCAGTAATCAGGAGTCCTTTGGCAGCTCGTCGTGTGTGCTCTCACACTTTCGTCAACGCTGCCAGACAAACCCCAAACACCATGTTTACAGTGAATGTAATCAGCTCGACTAATCAGAAGCTGGGAGCTGTGCTGCTGGTGTTTTTAACATTCCCTGCCACTGAGCCCAAGTCCCTGGGGGTTCTGCATGTTAGTGAGCTGTTGTTGTGTCTTTACTAGTTTGCAAGCTGCAGCCCATGCGCCATGTGTCCACCTTTGCTGAGTTCGTATAAAGATCTCCTGTAGCTCTGCCACTTGAGTTAAAGGAGATTGACTGGATCAGAAGCGTGAATGAAGACAGTCTTCAAAGAAGTCTAATATGCTTCCGTATCAGTCTGAAATTGTACAACTATGTTTATGGAAACTTGACTCTTCTGATTTAATGCCTTGTCATCACTTCCTCTCATAGTAACAGAAGGGTCAGATCATTGCGAAACACTGCGTTGTATGACTAAATATTTACCTTTATATAGGTGGAAAAAGTATTGGTCCAGTGGTTTCCATTTCTTGGTTTATTGTTTCCTTCCAAGCCTTCATTTAAAGCTGTGCTGTATTTTTGTGTTTATTTCCTGCCAATTGTTCCATACTTCAGCAATTTCTTCATTTAGTTTTCACTTACTTGCTCTATTTGTTGTTTTCACTAGGATGAACCAGCCATCTATGACCTACGGAGAGGTGATGCAGTATGGGATGGAAAACATATCATGGCTGAGGAGGCATTCACGATGGGGAAGGTGAGAGGAAAAACAATCAGTTACAATGTTGATATCTTTACTCAAACCCAGGAATATCCCAGGCAAGGTTTTCCTAATAGACAAAAAAATAAATGTACTTTCTCATCAGAAAACATTGATTAAAATCAGTAAAAATTTGTAATAAAAAAAATGAAATAAGCAGATGTATGTTGAAAAGAAAGCACACACTCTTCTATTCCTTTCGAAAATCTAGGGTTTATTTGTCGGTGCAAAATAAAAATGGTTTGTTTTAGGCATAAACCTCAGGAGAATTACTAAGGTTTCATGGTATTTAAGTATAAAATTTGTAACAAAATGTTGAACATGATATAAATATAATTTTGATAATAATTCAATTGTTATTATTTAATTTATCAATACATGTTTTTACTGAAAACAGAAAAGAAATGGTAGTTCGTGCTGCTAGAAAAATTAGAATACCTTATTACACTGTTTATTATTTTTATTGTCTTCCATAGGTTTCAGTAAAATCTTATCTTGAAATTTATTTGTAGTTCTGAAGTGTTTTTGCAGACAAATATTGTAGTTATTTTCCTTGTGCTTAAGAGTGAAACAAATGTAAGAAACTAAATTTAGTTAGTCCAAGCAAAACAAAGATTATCTAAAGTTGTGAAAGCTTTAAACTTGGTAAATAACGGCTGTTAACAACTGACATCTGACTGTGTGCTCCTCCTCTGTGTCTTGTTTCTCAGTCGGACCGTGAACTTGTTCCTCATCATCACTCAGATTGGCTTCTGCTGCGTCTACTTCGTTTTCCTCAGTGACAACGTCAAGCAGGTCCCAACCGCTCACACACATACACACTTTCACATGCAGAACTGTCTCTCCTGCTGGTCCCACTTGAGAATACTTGAGGATAATATTTGTCCTGTCGGCATGACAGTTCAGGTCACCTTGTCTGCTGATATTAAACCAGCTGGACGACTGGATTAGAAAAAGCAGAAATGTAGACATACGGAGCTCGGTCTCTTTACTCAGATTCTCAACTTTAGGTTCTCTCAGATCAAACAAACACCTTTACTTAGAATTGAAGTTTACACAGTTTTGAAAGGATCTGTTTGCAGATCTTATCATTCAAAGATTATACAAGTTAGAAGAATCAGTACCAGTTATTGGTTTTGCCTTAACAGCAGGACGAGGTGGAAAAACCCAGGAAATGCTAGTTAAATTCCTCTTCAGGCTGCAAAGAATCTTCAGATTTCGCATTATAAAATAATAATAATTACAAATATCCTCAGACTCTCACTCATGTATGTAATATTTATCCCTTTAGCTTTAACAAAAAACCTTACATTGTCCTCGTCAGTAGAAAACATGATAGAACATCGTAATGTGTGCCCATTTTCCTGCTCATATGTTTAGATTTCATCCTGGCTGTTAAGGGATTAGCACTCAGTTGAGGAAAATCTGAATGTAATCAAGTAAACTTGTTCAAAGGTCTCAATGTTTGGTCTCCTTTTCTCAAAAGCATGTGATGAAATATGGTCTGGCCGCCGTGACGTCACAGGAATGAGTTCACCTTTGACTTCTGAACTTTTCACTACAAATCAAATCTTTGTCTGGAATTTTTTAACAGCCTTTAGAAATCAATGCTTGATCATTTTGTTTGCCTTAACATCTTTAGGAACTAGTGAAAAATGCTTCAGTATGATAACCACTAACGTTTCTGATGAAGAAGCATGGTGTTTAATTATTGTTGTGCATCGTCTCACCACTAGAGGGTAGCATCCTTTCGTTAATTGTATGAGCAAGCTACCAGTCTTGGAAGACATACAATGCAGTTTATATTTTTAGATTATATTTGGATTGGACTGCCAAAGTGTTATTCATCAATAGTTCTTCAGGCTTTGTAGTTTTTCTTTGGGCCTTTTTTCCCCCCCTCTATTTCTTTGGGAGAAAAGTACAATTGTTTGTTCCTGCTTTAACATGGTTGTGCTTTTTGACTTGTTTCTGTATAGCATTTCTATGACTTGTTTTTGAATCACTTTGTGTTTTGTTTTCCAGGTTGTGGAAGCAGCCAATGCCACCACCTTCAGCTGCCAGGTGAACCACACCAACCAGACGGATGTCCTGGTTCCCAGTTTCGACTCCCGGATCTACATGCTCTTCTTCCTGCCCTTCTTCATCCTCCTGGTTTTCACCCCCAATCTGAAGTTCTTGGCTCCCCTTTCTCTCATTGCAAACCTGGTCATGACCCTGAGTCTGGCTCTGATCTATATCTACTCCCTCATGGTAACCACCTCATTTATCTTTTATTTCCCGTTCTGATTCATGCAATCTTTACTGGGTTCTGTTTACACATGTGGAAGACAAACAAATCAATATTAGTTTCAAACGGCATGTGGCAGAAAATGCTCACACTGACTCATCTGTGCAGGCGGTGCAGTTGCGTCGCCGCTGTTAACGCAGATTGTCAGGAGATGCCAGGATTTGCATAGCTTGGCCTCATTTTGGGTTCTGATATATTCATTCCCTCGAGTCATGAGGATCAGTGGAGGTTCTGCTAGAAGATAAATCCTTTCAGGACTCTCACAGGACACAGACATCCTCCATCCATCTGCTCCAGAATGGACTTGATTGGGTCCATTTAGATTTAAATAACTGGTCTTAAAATAACAGCTGTAGATTAAACTAATTCATGATATAATACAATTTGTCCTCGAAGAGCTTTTTAGCCCAAAAAGAAGAAAAATTCAAAGGATTATTTTAAATAAAATGTTTTGAGTTTCCTCTCAATTTTCCCTTTACTGTAGGAGACCGGATGCTAAAAATTTTAATTTTTTAAATGTTTTCTTTTCATAAAAGGCACCAAAACTGAATATTTCCATTTTTCCCTGACCACACAAACTTAAAAAAATTTAGAAAAGGTTATGGACATAAGCTGCAAACAAGTGGGTTTTAAACCTTTTATTTTCTGTTTGATTCAAGCTTTACTTTCCTTTAACCCTCCACCATATATTTTCTTTTATGATCATATTAGTAAAATTATTAAAAAGGTTAAAAGGTCTGTAGAAATCTGGATAATTCAGTAAATGCCTTTGGACAAACTTTAATTTATCATTTATTTGTTTTTAGATTAAAAGGCATTCCATGCAGGAATATAGTTTATTCATTCTTCATAATCAGATTGACGTCCTGATTTAAACTTTATTTTAAAACTGAAGCGCAGAATCAAAAAATGTCATGCTAAGAAACATGAGGCAACAATTTCAGCAGCTTTGTGTAGATGCGTTTTCTAAAGCTGATTTGCAGCATGATTATGGAGGAAATATGCCTGTTTATTGTTCCTCCTTGTCAATTAAATCATCATTTTACTTTTGCAGATTTAAAAAAAACCCCTCAGATCTAAGCTAATTTAGAGAATCTGAAAATATTCCCACATGATGAGAAGAATGTTTTACTCCATTATAAGGCAAACTGATGTGCTCTAATCACAGAAATTAAATGTTATTCTTTTATCCTCTTTCTGCAAATGTTTTTTTTCAGTGAAGTCGCAGGAAAGTATTGACTGCTGCTTTGACATTTTGTTCAGTTTTGTTTTTATTCTTATTCTGAAGGTCTCAAAATAATCTAAATCTCTCAGCTGCTCATGTTATGTTTATTTACTTAAAACTATTCTCTGTTTATTACCCCCCCGCCCTCAAATCTGGATCAACCATTTAACCAACATTAAAACGTTCCTGTTTCTGAAAGCTTTCAGTTTCATTCAAATGAAACCCAACAACCTAATTTTCTTTTGGAAACAGCCATAAAGTAAATATTGTAGGTGGTTTAATATCTTGATTCAAGATATATCCAGATCAATGAGAATGTCATTAAGTTTGTCGTTGTAGGGGAACGTAGATTTTTTTTCCACTCTGCTGCTGCCGATGCAATAGTATTCTGATAATATGACTCATCTTTTAGCCTATAGGAACAAAAGATCAATATTTTTGTGATTACATTAGAATCAATACTTCAGCTTGAACTTTTGTTCATGAAACTTTCCATCCGAACACAATAAACTCCCAGTTTTCCGTCTCTCCTCTCTGTCAGTGGTTGCTAGGCCAATTGGATTTTGAGCTTTTTTTGAATAACAGAACAACCGGTGAAGACAAGAGTCTCCAGATTACATGTTTCCTGGCCTTCGACCATTTCATCATCCTGCTTCTGTGCTTTGCAGATATATAGCACTCGTGTTCGCCGAGGAATGGCCTTGGCTTGAAACGAAGCAATTTCTTGCATCAGAAACCTCACAAAGATTTGGGACTGAGATATGTGACCCATAAGCTGGATCTGCATCAACAAAGTTCAGCACACTTGAAGGACACTGACTACAAGAAGTTTTACAATTACTTTCTCAGTTGCTGATTTTGACTTCTCTATAGTTCAAATTTGTTGACATGTCCTTGTCATACTGAAGAACCTTCCCTATTTTGTATTTAATGATGTAAATATGAAATGATAAATCAATGTTCATTCATTTGAGGAGTTTCAACCCAAGTGAGATCAGAGTTGCTGTATAATTGGAAAAGCTGATAATTGATAATGATTATCAATTAATCTATAGATTATTTTAACAATTCATCAATTAATGGGATAAAGAAATTTGCACATTCTGATTTTTATTTATTTTTATTCATGTAACCACTTAAATATAAAGATTAGAAATACATTAAAAGATACAAATAAATATTACATTTCAGTTTGAAAATGAAAATGTATTAGTTTTTTTGCCAGAAATGCAACAACATAGCATTACCTTAGTGTAGGTTTTATCATTCATAGTAAAAACAGCTAAAACCTGTGAAAATCAATTGATACATTGCACGGCTAATCTGCTGTCTAGTTTTTTTTTTTTTTTTTTTGCTTTGATTAACCGACTAATAATTGGATATCGAAAAGTGCATAATAGATTTTTATTAATACAGAATTTAAACTAGATGAAGCTAAAACTGTGGCACTTGAGATGTTCTGGGTAGAACATATTTATAGATAAATTATTATTTTTTTAATCTTAAATGCAAAATATATCGGGGTTTTTTTTGTTCAGTTTTATCTTAATTACTGCAAAATGTCTTTTGTGTTTATATATCATACAGTTGACAATTAATTGATTTCTAGTTTGATTACTTCAATAATCTGTTCATCATTATTAACCCGATTCTTCTTTCTGCCCTACTTTCAAAGCAAAATTGTCCTTCACTGACAGAGAACATGTTTAATAGGTAGTCATTCTCCCTGTTGACTTTTTTTTTCTTTAACAAGGAATAAGAGTTCCTCATATATTATCCAGATTTTTTTTCTTTTTTTTTTGCTGCTGATGAGAACAGAGCAGAGTAATTGTGTTAAATAATTGGTACAAGCAAAGGTAATTTGCAGGCTTCAGTCAGCAAATGAGTTCAGCTGTCATAAGGTGGGCGTCCTCCTTGCACAAGGTCTTATTTTAACGTGACTCAGTAATCTGCGGAGAGGACCCCTTGACTGCAGATTTGATTTGGGTAGATATAAAAAAAAGTTGTATGGTATTTGGCCATAATGAATCACTAATTAGCATTCAGAAAGCCTTTAAAGATGATATCAAATGTCCAGGCATGCCTGAAGTAAACCGTTAATATTTCTTTTCTTTTTTCTTTGTACCCTTACAGAACATCACGTTTCCTATTGATCTACCAAAGGTCGGCAGAGCCAAGGACTACCCTCTGTTTTTTGGGACGGCCATTTTTGCCTTCGAAGGGATCGGCGTGGTGAGTGACCAAGTCATGATGATAAAGTAAAAGAATGATTAAAAAATGCTTCAAATTTGTATCTGCTTCAGCTATTTAATGCAACCACATCTATTATTTATCTACAGTATCATCTGCTTACAACACAAGAATAGGAAACATTGTGTTTTGTTTTGTGTTTTTCAAAGTGCTGGTTTATGATGAGAAATATACCAACCAGAGTAACATTGTCAGTAGTGACATATTAATGCTGCTTTTTTCTATAAATGGCAAATGGAGATTGCGTGTTGAAGTTTATGTGTTAAAAGCAGGAAGATATAATCAAATGTATTAATTTGAGTGAGAATGATGGGGTTCAGATTGTGATGTGAAGGTAACTGGGTCAGAACATTTCTAAAACTGCAGCCTTTTTTAGGATTTCCTGGTTTACAGCTGTTCAAACAAAACTGTAGCTCAGACTGCTAAACAAGGTCATGCTGGTTCTTATTGAAAGTTTCAGAATATACTATTCATCATTCAGATTTATGCCAATAAAACTACAAATAATAATGATATGCCTAGAAGTCCGTAAAGTAATTGAAAATGCTTATTTGTATGTGAAAAACTAAAACCACAGGGTTCACTTTTAAACGCTTCTTAATGCTTTGTAGCATTTTGAAACCAGGTTGTTATTCCTTCGTCATCGTTTGAGTTCAGCACCATTTCTTTTCTGTCACATTTCAACTGTTGCGTCACATTTATGACCAGCCTTCAAGAGTCTGTGAAGAAGAAATTGCTTGTTGCGCACAGACTGTCATTAAAATACATTTACAAAGAGGTGAGGAACATTTTAAGTTCATTCAGGTAGATGTTACCTGAACAACAGGACTTCTGGAACCATTTCCATTGTCCAGATGGGGCTGAAGTGAAGATGTCTGATTATAATTCCAAAAAACCCTAAGAACAAATATTATTGTCAAATAAAACTTGGCGATAAGATAAATATTTGATATTTTATTTATGGTAAATCTTATTTGTCAGATATTGTGATTGAAAGGTGAGGATTTGGCAGCCATGAAATTAACCTTGAATTGTCTTATATTCTAGAGTAAAAGAACAAAATGATCTACCCAAGGGAAGATTGGCCCAACAGCATCACTGGGACCAAGAGCCCAAACAAATGAGTTAAAGTATACATGCTAATCAGGTTGAAGGTCTGCAGTGAGACATTAATGCCTCGTTTCCACTGAGCAGTATGACATGGGTCGGTGCTGTTTGGTACGCTCGTTTGTCTATTTCCACTGTAAAAACGGCCCATACAAATGGCATGTATGACACCATTCCCGGACCTCCTTCAGTGGTAGGTCCATTGAATGACGGGTAAGCTGGGGCTACTGGCGTCACACAATATGGTCCATTAATATGGCAACAGAAAAATGTTGCTACTTGCGCCGACCACAACCACAAAAATAAGCCTAGAACCTAATGCCAAATCATTATTTCCTGATGCCCAAATACTGACAGCTGCAACATATTGGACTTTCTTTGTTCACGGTGACTGTAAGTAACCCTGGTTGTGTTCAAATACACAGGCATGTGGTGCGTCCACATGTGTTAGATTCTTCTACCAAAGCCTTGTTTGGAATTTTAATTGGATGTGATCCTGGAAAAAGAGGACAAGATCACAGGCCCAAATGTTGTTTGTATCTTTTCTTTGTAAAGCTTGCTGATCACATAGGTCTCTGTGGGAGCTTTGGATAAGAAAACAAAACCTTCATTTGTTTCACTTGCCACCAGCACAGTATGAAGGGATGAATATAATGCTTTTGAACATGTTGAATGCCATGAAATGGAGCCATGGGCTTTTGCTGAAATGTCAATGCAAATTTGAGCTTTTCTGTAATGTCCAGATGCCAAAATCAAGAGATCACAATCTGAGAACAAGGGACATTTTGAGTCACTGATTATAAGCAGACTCCAAAAACATGTTCACTGGGTTTTCACCTGCTGAGCCGTTGTTTTAATTGTCCTGCCTTGTTTGTGTCTTTGTGCATTGGAAGGTCCTCCCTCTGGAAAATAAAATGCAGCGGCCGCAGAAATTCACCCAGGTTTTGTATCTGGGTATGGGCATCGTCACGTTCCTCTACATCAGCCTCGGCACCATCGGGTACATGTGCTTTGGAGAGCACATTGGCGGCAGCATAACTTTAAACCTGCCAAACTGTTGGTAAGATAACAAGAAGTTTAGACAATTTAAAGAGTTTGTTGCTCTTTTCCTTTCATCTGCAATAAAAGGTCCAATCCACAGTTTTTAACAGAGTCTAATATGATATAAAATATTTTAGTTTAAAAGAGGAAACATTTTGTATTAATATAACACAAATTTCTTTGTAGGTCTTTACTGTGGGAATGCTGACCTTGTTTAACCCTGAGCAAGTGACATGCCTAGATAAAATAATTAAGCAGGTGGAAATATGTCAACAGTTTGGACAACATGGTGTAATTTTAACTTTTGACAGATCTTTGATCAGAGATGCCTGTAAAGTCCTTCTACCCTGGCAGGGGAGTAAATTATCCTGGCTCTAATAGTAACATTGAAGATTTTTCTGTGGTATAAAAAAAGTTTTACTTGAAACTTTTACTTTCCCCAAAGTTCAGCACAGACCGACGTAAAAGCTAATGAGAAGCCCTCGGTAATTATATATAAAGTTAGCTGGATAATCAGCATTTCAGAAACAAAGGTGTCATTTTTCTGGCCATTAGTCTGGTTTCCTCTGATGGAAGCGCGCCCGCAGTAACAAAAGTGGAACCGAAGTCTCAGACAGAATTTGTTTACTCATTACTTGTTGCTATCATCACAGCTGCAGGAGAGCGACGCCCATTGAAGTGGCTTTTGTGACTGGACTGATGTTGCGTTTTAGTGGAATAGATTGGCTGTTCAATGAGGTTGAGAACTCAAAGATTGTAATTAGCAGCATCTGTCTCAAATGGAAAGAAGAGACCAAGGGATGTTTATAAAAACTACACATCATAAAGTTTATAACTTTCATGTTGTATGTCATTATTTTTAAGAAAATTGATATTTTGTGGTAATATTTGTGCTGATTTTCTGTCTGCTTGCAGGACGTACCAGGCAGTAAAACTCCTGTATTGTTCCGGCATATTCATCACTTTCGCCCTGCAGTTCTACGTTCCTGCAGAAATCCTCATCCCGCAGGTTTTGGCCCGAGTGTCGGAGAGATGGGAGAAGCCAGTCGATCTTCTGCTTCGCACCCTTCTGGTCATCATCACATGTAGGAACTATGTTATTTTATTTTTAATTTTCACCAGCATTTCATCTCTAGGGGTGCACCGATTTGTTTATCAGCGACGATTCTCTCAATTTTGGGATTGGTGAAAGGCCAATACTTACATATGAACCTGATCTTGTCCCCCACTCTTCTCTACCTCAACAAAGGCCTAAAAATCAACAACTGTCCTCTTCTTTGAGAGATGTTTGACTGATATACTGGCCAACCAGGTTATGTTTATTTATTTGCAATTAACAATATTTACCTCACTATTACCAACTCAATGACTTTCTTGATATATTTCGCAACATTTCAGACAAAAAAAAAAAAAAACTGCGATTGGCCAGAAAACTGCAGTCGGTGCACTCCTATCTGAAAGCCATCTTTTGAATCTTAAAATGACAATTTTATTATTTAAACGATTAAGAATACTTTTTTTCTGTTCATAAAATAAGTTAACAGTCACTGGGAGCTGCTTACAAGACATTTATAACCAGTTTTTAATAAGTAATCCACAACGTCACAGTCTGATGTCACAGTCTTATTCCACTCTCTAGTCTCAGTGGAATAGTTTCATATTTTGATGGAGAAGTTTTTTCTTGAAGTACGGTGCCTTGCTAAAGGCTCAATCATGTTCAGTGACTCCTCTCGAGCGTTCTGCATTTTTATCAAGAACACTGAATTACGCTTACTTTCTCTTACTACTTCAGAGGCAGTTTTCTCTTTATTCCTGTTGTTGAATGTTTTTTTTTTCATTAGGTTTATTTAAACCAAATTGGAGCAAAAACAGTCAGTATTTTGTTTTACTCAGCAAACAAAGCTGATTGTCTTTGATGAACACCTCAAAGTGTTGAAGTCTTAAAGCTTTTAAGATCTGCGCCTCCTTTCAACAACCCTCTCTTCACTTTAGCTGAAACGCTCTTAAGGAAAAGAAACCGATGTGTTCTCAGAAGGTTGTTGGTTTGATTGTAAAATAAAAGCATCCTTTCATCCCTCATTGAGGAGAGTTTTTAGCTGATTGACTGTTTTAGCTAAATGGGTGAGGCAGAAGTATTGAGCGACATCAGCAAGCCCCTTTGTGACTAATTACTTCCAGGTGATCCCACAAGTCCAGAGCACTTGGAAGAGCCCTGCTTGTATTTTCATCTTGGCATCACAGATCTGGCAAATTGATCAAAGGATGGACTTAAAGGAAAAAATAAATGAGATGCATTTGAGAGACGAGGATTAAAAGAGAACTAAGTTGTGGTCTGTGTAAAATAAATAATTTTTGATACAATTTTTTTCAGACCAACTTTTTGACTGGTTCAAAATCAGATTCAGGAACCACTGATGATCCCCAGTCATGAATCTGTAATATGCAGGATTCCCTAATCTAACTCTAATCTAAGGCAGCTGAAATGTAAAAGTTCTAAGTTTTGAATGATCTTTTAAAGTTTTGTTAATTATGGAAATGCCAAAGGTGTTTGATTATTGTGTATTAGAACAAGGATTTGATGCAATGTGAATTTTCTTCTTTCCCCGTCAACACTTTTACTACTTTGTACATCAGTTTTCGAATCGTTTTTATAGCAGGGCACTCCATCAGCTTGTAGATCTCAAAAGTCTACAAAGTTTAAAAGTATCACACTTATTTTAATCAGAAGTGCATTGGTCCTACTTTTAAACAAAATCCTTGCCTTTGCATTTGGGGCCAAAAGAAAAAAAATTCTGATTAGTTTTTTGTCTGCAATGATGAAACAAAGTCACTGTCCAATTCAGTTCCATGCAAACGCATAACTCTTCTGACCCCAAAGGAAAAAAAACAAAAAACAATTCATGTGCGTTGTCTGCATGGGTCTGCAATTTTGGAACGAGGTCATGTACATTTGAAAACGGATAAAAAGTTCTGACAACAAAATAACTAAAAATATACATAGCTTTATGATTTTTTATGCAGTTGTGTGACTTAAAGTCTTGCAGTCTTGTACCAAATTAAACTGTGCACATAAGTTAGCATGCATGTCATTTGGTGGTTAGAAAGGCTAAAAGGAGAAATGCAAACTCTATGTCTGATGCTTGTATCAGGACTTTTTTTTTCTTGCTGTCAAACATTTTGTTAATGGAGGAGCAGAGTTTTAATTGTGTTCTTTTATAAACAAATGCACATCTTCAAACATGACTGGAATAGAAAATAACTAATTGACTAATTTGTAAAATTGTTTTGTCTTGTCCCTACTGATTCTCTGTCAAAGGTAATCTAGGCTTTAAAAATTGCATAACTTTTCCACAATCCTCTTAAAAAGTTATTTGCCCATCCCTGAGAACCTGACAAGTAAAAGTGTGTTTCTCAGTTCAAATCCAGCAATGTCGTCTTCTTAACAGAGCCTGTGCTCATTTACGTCAGAGGCATCCTCTGGTTGGACCAGTAGGCCTTAATTTCAGAAATGATAGCCTCTCTTTGCTCCAAGCTAAAGTTGAGCAGAACCATTAATCTTTTCAGAAGCATACAGCTCACAGCCCATCATCCATAATGCGACAGAAGTGCATTAGTATAAATGACATGAACATCTTCAACATCTGTGAAGATACTGTCATTTTTGAATGCAAAAGGTGTTTTGGAGCAACGTTTTCTCTTAAGTGACCAACCAAAAATTTGTTTACAGTGCAGTAATTTTTTTTCTGGACTTTCAGCTCCAAAAACAGAAAATATACTTTTAAAGTTTTGAGAAAAAAAAAGCACTTTGATACAACTCTGCAGCCTCTCACATCCCAACGGTAATTTAAGAAGAGTAAGTGAGAGTGAAGTGTGAATATAACCTTAGCAAACTGTGCAAATGACTAAAATTATCTTGCATTCCTTAATATTTTACTTCTAAACATCAAAGCTTTCTTGTATTTTCCTAAAATGAGTTTTATGTTTTGATCTCTTGAGCAATGAGGATCAGGATTTCCAGGTTTTACAAAGTCCTCACATATTCACTCTCAGCATTGGTTGCTTTTTGCTCTCATTTTCCTTCAAGTTTTCATTCTTTAGTATTTTACAGTTAAACTTAGCTCAAGCGGTTCAGAGTGTCCTTAAAAAGGTCCCCACTTACGGTAGTGCTCTTCCATCAATTTGTTTAAGTGTCTTATAATACTACCAGTAAGAGCAGAAAAGTGTTTGAAAGTATTATTTTATTCCACACTATTTCTAAGCAAGACATGCGTTTTGAGTTTTTCCAATTACATCTGAAGCAAAAATAACCAGAAATAAATAAGGGAACATAATTAAAGCACAATGTCATTGGCCATTTTTTCAATTGGGGGACTTTTATTTATTTATTCACCCTTTATTTGACCATGTGAGTTATTAACAACAAATTTGTATTTATATTAACGACCTTATGGGAAGGTCATTCTTTTTTTTTTGTCTCAAATGTATAAATTCATCGGTTTTGTCAATATTTTAGAGGCTTTAATCTGATGAACACATAATTTAAGAATATTTGTTGCACTCTTAAAAAAAACAAATTGATGTGAAAATAAAATACTCAGCCGCCCACATATGTGGCTTCATTTTGCTGGACAACGTGTCGAGTTGATGGAGCTGAAACTCCTACATTCTTTCAACAGTTTCAGGCATCAGTAAGCATTTCTCTGTATCAGACGTCAAACTGCAGTCAGAGTCTCTCAGTAGGTAATACTATGCTTATTTCATATGTGAGGTAAAAAAGAAGACGTTGTTCTCATGGAAACAAAATTATTTAGAAAAGGATTGTTGTTCGGTGTGATTTTCCAGCTCCAGTCAGCCGATCCTCGTCAGAGTAGAAGCTCTAATGTATTATGTCTGTGTTTAAGGTATTTATCTGATAATCTGGGTAAATGTCTTCATGTTTGTGTTTTTTTCATTGCTGGTCTTTGTTTCTCTTCTTCTGGACTAACATTTGATTGGCTGTACATCTGAAGGAGCCTGCATGTCCTTCAGAGCTGGTTTGTTTGCAGCATTGCATGCAGGTGAGCATTTGCTTCCGGGAATCAGTTTGGGGAGAGAGGTGGCGAATCAATGAAAATTAAAGTCAGCAGCCTAACAGCCACATGTCTTCTCCACTTGCACTCACGAGAGCACGCCGAGAACTATGTGTTCTCATTCCTGTCCCGCTTTCAGGCAGCAGAACACACTTCCCTGTAATGGGCTTCTAATAGTTGAACAATTGCTATTGATTACTATCGAGTCAGGACTGCTGATTCCTTAACACTGCTGTCACTTTGCTTCTCTGCTGCCTGATGTTTAAAAGCTCATTTTCCACGTGCAGTGAAGTAAACAGGGGTGTAAGTGTGTTTTCCCATTAAAGCTGCTACTGCTAAGAATTTAGGCCGGTTCTGTTCATTAGAAAACCTGAGCCTTGCAGGGCTGTTGTATGAATGAAAGGACGATGCATGTCGGGGTAATAGATCCGGTATAGGAGGGCTGAGGTGTTAAGCCTCTTTCGGTATGAATCATGTTTTGTTTTTCCAACATATTTTCTGTTGTGGTCAAGCTTGTAGTCCACAATAGTAATAGTAATTGTTTTTACAACTTTCCTTACAAGAGCAGTTTAACACAAACTTTCAACCAAAAGATCTTAAGAGTAACTACACTTAATAGATTAGCAGATATTTAAAAGAAATCAAATAAAAGTTTCAATATGATTGATGAACATGAAATGTTTTCTTGTAATCTCTGAAAAACAGAAAACAAGCAGAAACCCAAAACTTGAACTTAGCCTTCTGGTGGTTCTGGTGTACGATTTGAAAATGGCTTTCAATTGACTGTAAATGTCAGAGGTTTGACTGATGTTCCAGGTCTTTTTCTCTCCTCCCAGATCCTCTATGATTTTACTTTACTGATCTGTTTTAACTGGCAGAGCTGTAAAACAAACCTGCCACTTGTCGCTACAGCAACAAAGCCCTTTCTTTTCCTGCCATTTGTTTCAGTTTGAACTCAAACGGGCAGATAAGAGGTAAAAGAGAGGACTGCTCTGAGCAAACACCCCCCCCGTCTCTCTCTGCTGAGCTCTGATTTGACTTGCATTTTCCCTGAAAAGGTCAGTTCGTTTCAGTGCTCTGAGATTTCTTTTGAAGTGAGGACTCTTTTCTAATTTGCCACAGATAGGCTGAGAAACGGAGGAGCTCACTGTTGCTGCTGATGCTGTTTTGAATCAAAGAGCCTCTGAGTGGCAGCGTTGGGATGGAAACATGGCTTTACCTTATTCTGTGTGTCTCTACACAGGGTTTGACAAAGTTACCTGAAGGCGCAGTTTTTCAATTGTCACATGAGGCAATAGATGGATCTCTCAAAGACAGAAACATCAGGTTGCACCAGGGTATTTTGGACATTTAGTGGCAGAGAGAAGATTGTGATAACAACTCCACAGGCGCAAGCTTTGATGTTAATGTTTGAAGTTGGGGTTGATGACGTATACCTATATGATTTTTTTTTTTTATTATTATTGTCTTTCTTGAATCCTTTATCAGGCTTTGTCTCCTGTGGTGAAGGGAGAGCCATGTCATTGTTAAATTATTTAATAAAGAAAGCTATGTGTTGCATTTGTGATATCTACCAATGAGTTTTTCACATCATTGTGGAAAACCTTTGATCCCCTCATCTTTGCAGAAAGATTTTCATTTTGTCTAATTTTGGAGTGTTAGACCACTTTTCTTTTTGGAGGTGATAACCTGTGAAGGTAATATCTCTTTGACCTTGTATCTCATCTGTTCTTGAATTTATTTTAATTTGGTCATAAGAAAATACTAATGTGCTAAATAATTATGTGACCAAAGAAACTTTTCTGTTTCCATTAAACCACATAAGGACGGATTTGTAAAGTTAAATCAAATACGAAGCATAGATTTGTTGCAAATATTACATCAAACACCACTGCAGAAGGTAGCTGCAGTTTTAGAAATTTCTCTTGACCCAAAGTTTGACTGGTTAAGTCAAAAATTGCCCAAAGGAATGAGTCTCAGTTGAAGTTGCAACAGCATCAAAGATTCTGTAGCAGAGACTCGGTCATCATTTTTGGGTTTTACGTCTCACTCTGCTAGTGTCCAAATAGACAGAATAGCTGAGAACAACTTACACCAGAAAACCCCTCATCATCCATGAGACCTCAAGCAACAGATTGCACCAATTTCACCATTGCCTTATTTTTTTCAAACAACTCATTTCTATGGGAGTAGGTTCATATGCAGTAGCAACACAAAGTGTGTCCCCATCATAACTCTTCTTCTAGAGTAATCTAAAACAAATTGTTTGAAGTTGGGCTTGATGACGTATACCTATGTTATGTATACACCTAATCACATAATAGGCATAAGTTTTTATGAGCTGAGAAACCAGTTCAGCATTCTGTGCCGGTTTTGGTCGTTTTTTCTCTTCCCTTCATCTGAGTCACTTTGCCACGGGCTTGAGGTGAGCAGCTTGCGTGTGTTGCTAAGCCGTTGATGGGAATAGGAGAGGACACGTGAGGATGTGGCGTGAGCCTCCTCTTCCTCTTTTCTTCTTGTGCTTCTTCTGGACTAGTGTAGCATTAAGGTGATGTTCCAACTGAAAAGAAAGCTACTTGTTGGACTGTAGTGCTGTCATTTATTTATTTACTTATTTTATCCTTTCAAGAATGTGATGGGTGCATTCAGCTTTGCAGGTTGTGGAGCATATTCCCCTCTGTGTTTTGCCCTTTTGCTTTCTCCTTCCTAACTTTCCTACTTGCCTTCTCTCTTCTGACAGAGGCTGGATTGTTTTAGTTTAAAATTGTGTTTAAATTTTACAAAATCTAAAGATCTTTTTGAAAAGATTTCTGATCTGCGATTGGGCGTGAAAAGTAGTTGAATATTCATGGTTTTGTACTTGAGAAGAGATTTATTTTTGATACATTCTTGTAATCATGATTCCCTGTAAAGAAACATAGTTTCCTGAGTATGATTTTCTTAGTATCACCCATTTAAATCCAATTTACAATGCCACAATGTTCAGTTGATCATATAATGCTAGCAAGTTTTAAAATCGTGAGTGAAAAGAGAGAACACAAAGGTAATGGAAACAACTACTTAGTTTATAGCGAATCCAGAAGGCAAAACTTAACTTCATCACTGGTTTATTCTAGAAAAGAAATGTAACTAAACACAAGCATTGTGCCAGGATTATCTTCTATGGAAAGAAAAACCAAGAAAACACAAACATATTTTCAATAATTGTAGATGGTGGATAAATGGAACACGATGAGTCAAATGAACATAGTGATTTATGATGCGTCTATTATAATTTCATTGTTCTACCGTTGGTAATCTGTTTATATCATGTTCTTGTTTCTGTATTGTGATGGCAGTCGTTCACATTTGTTCCAGGAAGGTGCCAGAAGGAAACTTTAGAGGTGACAACAACTCATTCAGTTGTTGGCAGAATAACTGAATGCAGCTCGATTTTGCAAAGCACCTTTTTGTCTTGTTGACACAAAAATCTGTCCTCATAATTTTCAAGACAGCAGCAATAAGCGTTAAAGGTCATACCTGAAATATTTATCAGATCGCATCTGAATGTTTCAGACTAGACCCATCTCTAAATGACGGCCTCTGTCCCTAAACAACCCAACCTTCTGGCTCAATTATCATGTCACATGACACAGTCAGCTAGAGGATCTCTGTCATTACCAAGGATCTCCTGCAGGGTAGGGAAGGTCAGACTCGCCCTCCAACTCTAATTTTACCTCTCGTCCTGCACCTCCTGTCCTTTCCACTCCATCCTCAGATTTTTCTGCACATATTTTACCCTCAGGTTTCTTCCCTGTCTATAATAGAGCTAGTCAGCTTAAACTTTTCATACACTTTCTAAAGTATGAAAATTGCTCAGTATACAAAAATCTTAATATTCTGTAATTTGCTTTTCAGTTATTGAAATGTACGCTGCAACACTGGGCTCATTTTCAACCTAGCAATGTTCAAATTGTTTTGTTTAAAATATTTATTATATCTAAGATTGCCAGTATAAAGACTTCTTAAATGCCTGATGGTTAACTTATTTATTTTGTATATCAATCCCATTAGTGTTTTGTTTCACACCATTATATGGATTTGCATCATTTATGTGATCTTCAAAATACATACATCAAAAATCCTTTGTAGTCATATGCCACCTTCAAGCAAAAACTTTGGCTTTATGTCAGGAACACATTGTTTTGTTTTAGCTTTTGTGTTTTAAATATGCAAGGTCAATATGAATAGCAGCACAATAAGATAAAGTGTTTCAAGGACTTGCACCAAGAACTTTACCAGCATTCACATCATCTTTCTATGCCACGATTCCTCTTAAAACCCTGCAAGAGTTCTTTTTTTTTTTCTCACATTGCAGGACATACAGAATGGTAGTTTGGAAAAGTGCTGGCTCTGGTAATTAAAGCTTCTCGTACCCTTTCTAAGCCCCTCAGAAACACATAGTGGCACCCAAGGTCTCTTAAAGACAGATGGGTCAGTGTGATGTGGAGCCAGGAAAAGGACAACAGTCCGTCTCTGATCCTTTTTGCTCGTTTGTTCTCAGCCTCGTTTGTTGAGGAGATAAAGTTGAGAGTCTGCTGGGAGAGTCTTTGCCTACAGAGCTGAGCTCTTTTTGTCTTTATTGTCTTTGTAGTATTCTCTGAGGTCCTTACAGCCTAATATGTTTGTTGTTCAAAGAAGAATCAGTTCAGCTTTTTGTTGGACTTTGTAAAAGAATAGCAAAGGCTTTCTGACGAAGTGTCCACTTTGTTTGCTTAGTCTTCCGTTAACTGAGCACACTGGAAGCATAAAACATTTTCCTGCTGAGAGAAAGGCATGCTCATGGTTTTAAAAAAAACTGTGCCGATGTACAAAGTAATTACATAATCAAAATACTATAATCAGATAAAGAAATAATTTTCTGTGGGGCTTAAAGTTAGTAAGCATGAAAAGAGTTCTCTGGTAGAAAATACAACAAAAAGTACATGTACATAAAATGATTTACATATATAATATCTACTTATTTTAAAATAAATTTGGCACAATATTCCATAATACTTCAAAGTGGATATTGACTGTCAGGGTTCAAAGAAGACTATTTTCTAACTAGCATATTTACTCACATTGCAAAATTAGAAATTTGTGAGGAAAACAAAGATGTTTTTAAGGAAATTTACTCAGATTATAAAGTCAAATACTTGTAGCAAAAAGTGACAGTTGCCTACAATGATTAGACATTGAACTTAGGAGATATGCATCTGGATATTTTCCAAAGAGTAAAACCTAATACAAGTTTTCTTTCCTGTATCAGAACATCTCCTGGGTGCAGACTCTCCATGAAAACCTCGAACGAGGTCAAGAATTATCTGATTGCAAGACTTTTGTCTACAGGATTTTTACCTTTCCTGAAATGTAATCACAAGAAGTCAGAATGCAGTAATTAAATCGTTTTGAGTTGAAAACTTCTTTTGATGGTCCAAGAGGAGATTCTTTTTTGCCAAGCAACGCAAAGAGTATTTTTATGTTAACTTTTTTATTAGTTTTCTGTTATTTTTCTTTCTATTCTCAAAAATGCCTCCTCCAAGGCAGACTTCCTGAACTTGTCACCGGTATTTGAAGGACTCCAGCACATCTTTTGTGTTTGGCTCTTTTATTTGCCATCTTGCATTGCAGGTGTCACACAATAAAATGTTCCGTTTCCAGCAGATGACATGGCAGCTTACAAAGGTCTTTTGATGACATTTCCATGTTGTACAATGAAGCTCACAAAAAAACACAGGTCATGGCGCTGTGGTACCAGAGTGTGTGTTTTTTGTGTATCAAAACTGCCTTTTGTTAAAATACCGAGAGATTTAACAAAAGCAGGTAGAAGTTTTTAGTTTTTGTTTGTTTATATCTTGTGGTGACAACCAATTGAATTTGACCTTCACATGGCATGTGACTTGTGTATAAATTAATTGTTTGACAGAAATCCAAACGTATGAATTCACTTGCAAGAAGAAAACTTTTTAATTTCTTAAATGTCTTGTTCAATTGTCATCTCTGTGCTCATAACAATTTTTTTCCGATTTGATGTGACCTTTTTCAGTCTTACTCAGGAAACACAACCACTTCCGCTGTTGCCCAGCATTTTATTTTTTTCAAGCTGTACGTCATTCTTTTCTAAAACATGGTTTGGAGGGCAGATTGGATGTATTGACTTGTGAAACAACCCTCTAATCACGCAGCAGACGTCTTTATTTATCATTCTATTCCATCCTGAAATACAATTCATTTTCCACAGTTGTCATGTTTGCAGCATAAGGTGAAATTTTGTCCTGCATTTGTTTGTAATTCTTACCTGAGGGCAGTGCAATGGCTTTTTCCATGCGGAGGAAACGTGCATCATTTTCTCAGTTTTGGATTTAAATTCAAATGGGTGCTCAAGGCTGACGGGCTCTTTATTTAAAATATTACTGTAGACGTTTGTCCTTGCTTTTCCTCCACATGATTGCTTATTTTAATATCATAAATATTTTTCCAGACTGTAAACTATTAAAGAATAACTGAACATTATTTCAAAAAATCTTTCCTCGTCCTAATATATTATTTTAAAAGTGCAAAACGCTACAAATGTACACTGTCCGGAGCTTGACACATAAAGGAAGTCCTGAACCATTACTGTACATTGATTTCTTTATGGAAAGAAGTTTCCTCTTCCAGTAGTCAGATTTACATGCTGTTCAGTTTTGATCAGATACAGTCGTTTTCCTGAGCACAGTTTGTTGATTTTCTTGAAGCAGGGAGTTACATGTATATCAGTTTTACTCCTACAAATAAATTCAGAAATATTACAAAACTCGACACCTAAAATCCATGGTTTTTATTTTGCATGTAGTTGCCTTGAAGTTATTTCGTACCTCAGAGAAATTACTGGTTAAATAAACTTTAAATAAAAATAAAATGTATCCCCATCACAGCAGGAACAGATTATAGCCCCTCCAGCAAACTGCCGCCTCCTGATTAAACGAATCTTCACTCGCGCTCATAGGGAATTGCTTCTGTTACCTTGTATTTCTGTAATTTCAAACAACCACCAGCCACGATAAAATAAATTGGCAGCTTCAAGTTGATAACTGGGACAGAGCATCCTGTTTCCACTACCCGGTTGTTTCAGTTACTCCTAGAACCAGCTGAAATATTCATTGTAATCTTCTAAGAAATTGTTTTCTAAAGAATCATCTTCTCCTTTCTGCAGATGTGTGTAATTGCTCAGGAAGATTTTGTCTTGAAAAGCCTCTTTAGCTTTGTTGTTTAGTAAATTGTATTTTGTGCCTAAGCTATGACTGTTGATGCTGAGGAGGGCTAATTGTATACTGAATATAGCAGAACTATGCGTTTGTGTGAAACAGTTTTTATTTAACAGAAAATGAAAACAAGAATTTCAATTATAGCTTACCTGTTTTTTTTTAATCCTACAATATAGCCACTTGTATTTTTGTCAGCCTGATCAGAACTGAGACATTGTTTGTCAGTCCTTTATTGTAACATCCCCATGTTCAGAGTTTTCCTCTTGCAGTGCATTGTGGGATTAGCAGTCCTTACACCTGCCTCATGTAATAGTCTTTCATGACTGGAGGTCCAACATTATTAAAACAGATGGACATATTTTTGGTTAAATATTTTTGGTTAAATCCTTCCAAGTTATTCACTTGGAAGCTACTGATTCCTTCAAAGGAGGCTTCTCCTGCCAGGTGTTGACAAACGTTTAAGAAAGACATAAAAAAAAAAAAAAAAAAAAAAAAAAAAACAGAATTGGTGCAACTGAAGAAATTTCCCCTAAAGCAGAACTCTGAAGTGTTTAGTCCGGAGCATCTCTGGAGAAATTTTGCTACCTTTGTCAGCTCATCTTAGTGCAAAAGACACATTGACTGCTGACTCAACACAGTGATGGAGGTGGGATGAGGGAGATGAACCAGAGGTTATATTGTTGGTGAAACTGAGGAATGGAGAAGGGGTGAAAACACACTATTCATTCAGAGGGGGTGAATTTGAAACTAAGTAAATGATTATTAAACATCATGCTCTTTTCACTGAACCATGTTCTCTGCATGCATTAAATCTTGCAGAGAAATAATGTATGAACATATTTGTTTTAGTTTTCTCACCAATGCTCCCTAATTCATAAAGTATTTATTTTAAAAGTCAGTTATAACTGTTCAAGTGCTTGTTGAGTGGAATATCTCTGGATCCAGCTTGGAGTTCATCACCGTTAATGGCATGTGGGAACAAAAAATGAACTCATGTTTCTAATTACTACGGCATAATTCAGAATACCACAACAGTAAGAGTACAACAGTAACACATTGCTTGGTTGCCAGCAGCAAGGACTTCAGCATGGCATTGAAGGATTAATATTAGATGGGGAGAGATGCAAAACTTCACAATGTATGTTTGCTTCTGGCAAAGTCATTGAAGTTTCTGTAAAAAAGGAAGCCTTTTCTACCAAACTGGTTCCAGTGATTAACTCTAAATCTTGCCTTCATTAAGGTTGTGCTTCCAATAATATGATTTCAGTTAATTTATTTAAATTTGCCTGCTAGAAATGACAAAAAGGGAATACATTTACAGTGAAAGTTAACCGTCCGTTTTTAAGGGTTTTTATTTTGGACTCACTACCATGTTTATTGTTGCTTGGTTTGGACATAGTTCTATATGCACTCTGGAACACTTTATTAATCTGAATATAGTCTACCTCTTCAGGTTTTTTAGTATTTGTTATTTTTATATGGCCATGATCAACTCGGTTTCTAACAGAATTAAATCCAGCTAAGAATCCTTTACATCAACAAGAAAGTCTTCAATATAAATGTTAATGCAATTACTCAGAAGGTTCTCAAGTCCCAAATTAGCTTTTGCCCCATCATTAAGCACCATTACCTCGAAATTGCACCAAAGTTTGTCAATAAAGGCTGAGTAAATGTCCTGATTTACAAAACAAAAATTCTCTCTATTAAACCACATACTTTCTACTCCATCAGGTTCTCTGAGATTCAACATTGTTTCATTGAATCTTTACTCTAAAAGAGCTTCTTTCACTCAGTGTCATTCTTAACAGTTCTGTTTGTCATTATCATTATACTCTTGCAGACTCTTCTCAAGAAATAGTAGCACTCCGTATGAATAGACCCATTTGGCTCTAATTGAGCTTTCATTTTAGTGTCTTTTTACTTTTTTTTAAGGAAATGTCTCAAAAGTAAGGATTGAATGAGAATTCAGCCTCCTAAATAAGGCCCTCTTAAATGAGACTGATTGTCTTCAGAAATCACTTAGTGTCATCCTTTTTGAATTAACATTAGTGAACAACAGCATCTTTAAGACCAAGAAACACACCAGACAGATCAGGGACAAGGGTGTAGAGCAGGTAAAAGTGGGTTTTGGTCATGAAATAATATCCCAAGTATCTAACAGAACACATCCCTACCAAGACTTAATAGTTCACCCTACAGGCTGGGCAAGGAGAGCAGAAAAACACATCAGGGACCTAAGGTTACTCTGGGGGAGCTCAGAAACCCACATAAATAAATGGTGATCCACAAATCAGGCCTTTATGAAAGAGTGATTGAAAGAAAGTCATTGAAAAAAAAAAACAGTTTTGCACAAGTCAAACCTTGTTTGTACAAAAAGTTATGTGTGGAGAAAATCTAAACTGTAGCCCAAAGATACCAGCCCACATTGAGACCCACTATGACTGAACCGGTTTGGTCACCGGTTTCTGAGAACTTATAATGCTTTCTACTGGTCATATTTTGAAAAGCTCAGTGAAGGCTTCAGTGACATTTATGCTGCCAAAGGGTTTATGTGGAGCACACCCTCCCTGAGCTCATTAATATTAGTTTATGCAGGTACCAACCGCTCCATTAAAAGATGTGAGCCTTTCAGGCAGATTGAGCGAAGGTCCATGTTTTAATGACTTCAGTCCACTATGCAGCAGATCAGCCAATATTGGGTGAGGGAGATGGAAGTCTGCTGAGACCTGAAAGAGCTAGAGGCACCTCTGCTTGTTTCTGGGTGGTGGCTACTGATGGCGAGGTGAAGAAATTAGATGGCCTCCAGTATATTTTGGTTGTCTGTGGAGAAAAGAAAGCTAAGAGCCTCCCTACCAATCTCTAATCCAGCCTTACAGCATCCCTACTGCCAGCCGTGGCTTCGTGGCTTGGGAAGTAATTGACTCTATTTGCCTGTAGAGCTGACTCTTTCTCTCTCTCAGTGGATTTAAAAACCTGTGGGCCCAGTTCAGAAACTGCCTGCTGACAGTTTAAAAGCTGCCAGCTCCTCTCCCTCTTAGTCTCTCCTTTATTTCCTTTTTCTGGCTGCTTAATTGAACTGGTCTAGCCAATCGGTCTGTTGATGCTGACGGGTGGGAAGAGGAGAGAAAAAAAATCTTTGACTTCAGAATTTAATCTTATTTAATAGTGCAGCATCCAGAATGTGGAGTTGTGAAAAATATTATTTAAACATTTTAGTGGCTTCAAGGGAATGCACAAGGAGGCTTCTTGTGTTGCTGCCTGGAAACAAAACGAAAATCAACTGAAGGGAAGAAGGAAACCAAACCTGGAATTCTCCACAGAAGAATGGAAAGAGAAACCACAGAATTATTTTTAAAATCCATTTATCTAAGATTTTATCACAGGCTGTAGAAATGCTGGATCTGTGTCTTAAGTTTGAGAAGAATTGATTCCACTATTTGAAATTGAGTGGCAAAGGGATTCTTAGGTGCAGTGATTGTCTTCATGAACTCGGATCACATATTTCACGTCCAACCTTTTCCTAGGGAAAGGTCCCTTCGACTGTCTGACACATGCCTCACATGGACCCATGGATTCAGGATCCTTTGGTGTGAGATATCTTGTTCCATGTGTGGCTGATAATTTACCCACTGTCCTAAAGCCACCTTCCTCTCATGTTTCCCTCCTTTTTAAAAAGTTTTTGTCATTCATGCTGTGCAGAGCTCCCTCTTGTCATCCCGAATCTGCAGTGAGCAGATCGTAACATTAAGCGTTTTCTTTCTTGTTTCTGTAGTTCCTGAGCTTGTGCGGAAATATTAACGTGCTTGCAGTATTTTGACTTCAGCACTTTGAAGCTGTCTGATGATTCGTTTGCTGCCTCTCTTAGGGGAGCAGCCTTTTAGAAGCAGCCCTGTGGTTTATTTGCTGTGAAAGGCTCAGCGTAGTTAAGTCAGCTGGTTCTCCCCTTCGTCCTCCTCCAGAGTCAGGTCTGCCTTCTTTGATGCCCTGGAAAGCTTTAAATCTAGGCTAAAGAACAGTGTTGGACTGCGTACCCTGAGCAGTGGCAGATTTGCTCTACATGAACATCTGCCACTGGGGAGTTGTGTCGTGCTTGTTACGTGAAAGCTCGACCTTGGTTTTTGCCTTTCAGTATAACTTGATAAACCTTAACATGCAGTGGTGAGCGATTGATTATAGTTAAAAGAGGCTTTTATGTACCTGGTGTATGAACAGAACAAGAACACCTGCTCCGGCCCGTCCTCCCTGCTCACCACAGAGAAGATGCTAACATATTCTGTAGAACAGTAAGACTTCTCTTTTCCACATCTGAATCGTTTACTCATGTGCAGAGAGGAGCAAACACACACACACACACGTCTGCGGTGACGAATGTATCTCCGCGTCAGAAGAGGTGTTTGTGCTGTTGTCTCTGTAGCAACCACACAAGGTGACTCTGATCCCTGATGGTTTTAGCAGCATGGTCTCCGCTCCGTCCGACACGTGAAAAACAATCCCAACAATCACAGTTTCAAGCTCACCCAGTGGGAGTCCCTCCTCCGTTCTAAATTTGCCATTTCTCCTCTTTTCCCCCTTTCATCGTCATCTGTTTGACCTAATCCATCTACCTTTTTTCATCAGAGTGCATGTCCACCTCATTTCTCTTCTGCCCCTATACCTTCGATTCCTGACTCCCAAGCCCTTACTTTGTGGTAGAAACCTGAAATTGAGTCACTTGTACATTGAATTCAATCAATCATCTGGATTGTCTACACATGATCGTTCTCATGTGCAGGGGAGAGAGGAAAAAATGGGGGAGTAATATTGCATTCTTTAAACGCCAAATATCAAAAGAGCTGGAGAGAAATTGGATGATCTACTGGACAAGGCTGAGTTTGTTTGTGTGCATTACTGAAATGCTTAAAGCTGACATCAAAAAGCATTTCACCAATAATGATGAGCTTTATTATGAGAGGCAGTTGTAAGAGTGGGACTTAAGTTCTGACGTCAAGATTTTTACGCGGCGCAATGCTCGCTTTTTTTGGACCACCTTACAGTTCGATTGCACATTCACACCATCCCTAACAAACCGCTTTCTAGAAAAATGAACTTGAGTTTGTTTTAAAATGGACTAAATAAAATTTGCACTTCACAAATTACAGAGCAATAGCTCTACAGAACTGGAGTTCCAGACATTTGACCATTTCAGAGTTTTAGGTCCCAACTGAGGTTTCTGGGGGAAGAGGTCAGAGTAAAAGCAAGTGATGGTCCATGCCAATGATTAACGATCTTGCCCATATTAGGGGTTGAGGAGCATCTTCCTGAAACATGACCTAGGACCAAGGCTCAACACCAAGCTCCTGGTAGTCCAACCTTCGCTCCTGCGACTTTCTCTGGTTTACCATAAAAAAGTAACCAGAGAATCTGCTACATGAATCCCCCAATCTACGATCCCAAACATACATGCTGATTCGTGATTTTTTTCTGAAACTTGAACTTCTGCATTAATGCATCAAGCTGTTGGAAGAACTGCTATGTGCAGGGAAAATGTAAATACAAGTATTTTAGTGAAAAGACTGAATTGGTGTTGAAGAACTTGAATAGAACTCAACAGCAGTAAATAAGTCTTAATTGAATGTTAACGTTATTGTCGTCAAAATGACATCAGAGCAGTGATGTGCAGAAGTCTGATTCACGCCTCATTTCATTTCATTTGCCTTTCAGCAAGACTTTCTTCTTTCTTTAAAGTTGTCTTGATCAAGAGTTGTTTTCATGCTTTCTGAAGCTCTTTTCAACTCTTTTCTTTGAACTCTGACAGTTTTTTCACCCATTTTCATCTCATTTTCAGAGCTTTAACTCTGACCTGTGACTCATTCAGACACTTAAAAGTCTAGGGGGATGAATCAGTGCTGAGTCAGCATATAGATAATTAAGCAAAGAACCAGTTTTACATGGATTCTTTAGGCCGTGAAAAAAGCAACATAATTTACTTATATCTTTATTAATTGAACCATCCCCTCTTTCACAAACATCACAAAGAGAAGCCCACTTTTTAAGGTTGTTCTTTTTACTTTTAAATAACTAATTAAGCCTGATGTCAACGCAGATGTGACTTTTCAGAAATGAAAACCGCAGGAGGTGTCGAATGAAACTCATCTGGGTCAATATTAATGTAATATAATAATATCTGTTGGATTGACTGTTGACTGAATAAGCTTGGTATTGCACTTATACAGGAACTACATGAGGGGTAAAAATTACATCTGAACATACACAATTTAAGCTTAGGAAGCTACAAGTTTAACGCTCAACTTTTGTTTGTTTTTTTAACAGTTTTTGATCCACTTAAATCCTGATAAATACTAGTAGTGTCTTACATCTTAGTCCTAAATACTTTTGTACTGTTTGTCTTAAATCATAGTCTGAACACATTTTTACCCTCTGCTCTCCAGGTGCTCTCGCCATCCTGATACCGGAGTTGGACCTCGTCATCTCATTGGTCGGTTCGGTCAGCAGCAGTTTCCTGGCTCTCATCTTCCCACCCATCCTGGAAATCCTTGCCTTTCACACGGAGGGTCTGTCACCACTGGCGACCATCAAGAACGTGATCATCAGCGTGGTGGGGCTGATCGGCTTCCTCTTAGGAACTTATGTCGCCATCATAGAACTTATAGCACGAAATAATGTCAAACACGTAGAGACATTCCACACCTACATGGTGCAGTAGAACAGACTGTTGGGCCTTTCAGGTCAGCTTAAACTGTTCTAATGAAAACTTTTATTTTATGTTTTTATTTGCTGCTGTTGTATTTTAATGCAATGTAATTATGTCACAAATGTACGAGTGTCACGCTAAATTAATTACAGCCATTAGTTAAGGCCAAAAGTCATAAATGCGTAACGTAGAAGATAACTTCATCAGATTTTTAAGAGATTAACAGTATTAGAGGTAATTTATTGTATTCAGAGCCTAGAAATATTCATGTAAATTCTCCAGTCAACACATCAAACTACCTCAATAGTTGTTTTTCGTTTTAACTCCCAGATTCAGAGCTGATTCTGACTTGCAGATTGTTTTTCACCTTCACCCAGACATCTTCAAGTTTGCAGCTTTGAGTGGTTTTTAATCACCGTCTGACATCTTGACAGGAAGAAAACCTTATTAAAAGAAAATGCACTTTGATTTATGCCTTATTGAATAAAACTGCACCACTTTGGCAGTTTTCCGTGACACATTGAACAGTTTAAGAAAAAAAAAACGTTTTGAGAACAGATTAAGGGTTATAAACCAAACCTTGCATTATTTGAGCAATATTTGTGCTTTTTATCTTCACTTATCAAATCCATCAATGTGTCTCTGGTCAGATGTTTTAAAGATAAATCTGTTATGCACTTACACAGGAAATACATGATTGTGATTAGGAGAATATTTGGAGAATATTTTGCACTTTGCATATATCGGTGCAAAATATACATAAAATGAAGTGACTTGATGCTTGCTAAGCAAAAAAATTTGATATTTCCTCCAAAGCAATATTACTATGTTTAAATATTGGTGAAAGTAAAGAAAATTTCTTACCGCCACTATAGTTTAAACTTTATTTGGGTCAAAGATTGCATGGGTGTTTTGATTTCTTCTACGGTTATTTTTTTTTCTATTTGGGGATTTTTACCATTGGATGTTAAGCAAAATCATCACATCTTAAGCTTAGTCTTGGTTTAAACTCTGAACTATTCAGAAGGTTTTTGGTTCAAGCCACTTTCATAGCTGTACTATGGTTTCCAGATGTGCACTTTATGCATCTCACAGAGGTTTGGAGTTATCATTCTTTCACCCACTGTGGCTCCTGTTATTTATTTGGGTTCACACTGTGTGATTACTAGCCAAAGTCTAAAAATAAGAAAATCTCTAGTTATCATTAAATGTAAATCATAAAGCAAGCAGTGATACTTTCTGGATAATCCTGCAGCGTGACTCCTGCGGCGGCAGATTTCTGATTCTTGTCACCCTGATATAAACTTGTGCCGCCTCCTTTTTCGTCTCCTCGTATTCTTATTTTCTCCATCTGACTCCATTAATATGCACATTAATAACTGAATCTTCCTTTTTGTTTATTGATCCGTCACCTGCAATCATGTTGCAGTAACTATGTTGCCTCCATCCCCCTTCAAAGTTTCTCCAGAAATGTTCTAGTTTTTTACTTTTATGGTGAAAATAAGACTTTTCGGTCTATTTTTGTGGAAACATCAGTTGTGCTGATTTTCTGCAGTTAAAATCTAATGCGAGCCTGAATCTTGTACAGGTTGTGCTGTGCACCGTTTGCTCCAGTCACATCAGCTTCACTAACTCTCTTTAACTTTGAAATATTACAGAAGATTCATGAGGGGAAGAAAAAAAAACTTGTGACAAAAATGTATGAGAAGGCAGTAAAATAATTTTAATTCAAATCTCGTTGAAAATTAACTAATGTTCAAATTTTTCCTGACCAGAGATGACGAACATTTACAATCTACAGGTACAAGTTGTAAAAGTTTTTTTGTATTTTTTTTTTCTAAAATCTTGACAAACAAGGATTTGATCAGAAGACAGATGAAAAAGCTCAATGATCTAAAACTGTAGAATAAATGTAGATATTAATCCAAACTGTTTCAGTCTTGGGAGACACAATACTAAATTATGTAGGAGCTCTTCTGTGTCTTGAAAAGTTTTTTGTTCTTTATTTTTTTATTATTTTGTTTGATGTTTTTACTAAGTCTTATTTTTAAAATTTTTTATTACTTGTTCCTAACTTTTACAGGTTGGTTTAATTTCTGACATACTGTATATCAAATAATAAACAATTTATCTGCAATGTCTAGCAGACAAAATGCAACATGTACTGTAAGTTCACCGAACAGCTTCTGTACTGTTGTGCATCTTCAGTGTTTCTGTGCCAGTATCACCCAGTTAAATTTTTCAGCTTTTATTAGAAAATGTTTGGAAATCAATAAAAAAAAATCATATCCACATGCCTTATGTGCATAAAGAACTATAATTGTGTGTGTGTGTGTGTGTGTGTGGATATACCAGTTACCTGTTGTGCATGTAAATGTTTGCTCATTTGCAAAGAAAATGTTTAAAATAAAGTACCCATTAGTCTTTGTGCTAAACAGGGAGCAGCATTGATAACAGTGATGACTTCCCAAGGACTTTTTTTCTATCTGTAATGTAGAGTGTTGTGATAATAATCATTTTTAAAACTCTTCAGCAGAAAATATAAATGTCAGTGAAATAAAAATCTACATCTGAATGATGAGCTTGAAAAGGACTGAATTTCACGTTTATATGCTGCATGGTTTTAAAAAGATGAAAACATTTTTTGTTCTTTTAGCATTCTGTAAGTTCTTCATCCCTTTCGCTGAGTAAACAACCTAATGAGGCACATTACTTATATTTTTCAGTCATAATTTAAACACTTTGATGTAGATCATAAGTGGTTGAAATTAGAGAATTTGCATCTTAAGTTATGTTTATATGAATAATTAATGCTCATTTTAATGTTCTGCCTTAATATGGCAGATAAATATACCTTTAGCTGCATGCTATCACAACATACAGCAGAACAACTGTATTACTTCACAACATCTTTCATTGTTTCCCTTTCTTGCATACATAGGGAGACATCCAATGTCCAAACCCTTTAACTGACTCCACTACAAGCTCCAACCTGGAAGATGGAGGATTTGTTTTTTTTTCTCCCATGATGTGCATAAACACTACATGCTTGTGTGGGTTTTAACATATGTGAGCTAAAGAGCTTCCTTTTCAGTTCAGCTCTTTCTTCTCCAGAACAGAACAAAATAATGTTCTCACGTCGACAGACACACGCCTTTTCACAACTCCGCATTGAGATCTTTTCCACAAGCTTCAAAAACAGTATCAGTGAGTAGGTGCAGCTCTGACAGAGTTCAACGCACCCCAGAAACAGCTTAGACTTTGGCAACAAAAAGACAAGATGAAAAGTAACTACATTCTCCAGTTTCTCTAAAAGAAAATACCTCTAAGGACACATCAGCGCCACTCTGCACATCCAGTAAGAACAAGGGAAGAAAGTCCTCTAACACAGAAGCAGAGTGAACTTTCTTGGATAGCCTGACAAGTTGGGTGCTTTGATAGCTGGAAGTGCCTCTAATCTTGATTTGAACTCCATAAATTCTTCTTATGTTTTTCATCAACATCAAACATTCTGAGAAATACTTACAATCTCTGCTTTTATCTAAAAGCATTGAATCATTTCTGCTTCAATCTAAGCATTCAATGAAACATTCAAGATATAAACAACTGAATCTAAACATTAAAACCAAAGGAAATGTTTACAACAGTGAGTTTCTCATCATGGTGCAAGTTTTTGTGGCTGATATGATGTAAAGCACTTTGAAATACCTTGCTGCTGAAATGTGCTATACAAATAAAATTTGAGTGATTGAATTTTATCACAGAACCATGTACCATGTACTATACATGCAGGCACTGGAGTCAAAAGCTCTGTAACATTCATCTGCTCAATTTACACATTAGTGTCAACATTAATAGAGAATCTGAGTTATCATGTGCTCCAGGTCAAAACAGAAATTGGAGAAGTTATTTCAGAGTTGTCGTAAAACAGACGTGTGTGTGACAGAGACTTGGTGGAAGAAAGTGACACCTCATAATCAGAGCGGTCATGTTGTAACAAAATCTAATGCTGCTGAATAAATGCATGAAGACGTTCTTATTGCTCTCACAGTTCTGCTACATCTCAGAGGTTAATAGACTAGCGGAAGCTGCCAGAGTCTAATTCCTTCCTTAATTTGTCAGATTGTTCAATTTCTCTTTTCCCATTTATTTTCAGGAGGTCCCCAGTCTGTCTTCCTCAGATAGTCAAAATGTATTGACTGTTAAATAAACTGTCTGGTTTGGATGTTATTTGGTCAATAAAGACTTTAATAGAGATGAAAAATAAAAAAAAGTAAATTACATCTGCTGTAAATAAGATTCAGATATAATTCACAATGTTTGTTAAGTTGCATTATAATCATTTGTAGTGTAGCTGTTGAAAAGAATGAGATTGACATAAATTCTACATTTTTTCACTTAAAAAAATGTTTGGGGGGCTTTTATTGAACTGTAATTTGACATAAAAAAATGATGGAGACAGAAGTGGGAGACATGCAGTAAATATCCCAAAAGATAACCAAACCGACAGCTATTGCAAACGGTTGCTCTACCAACTGAACCATGCAGCGGCCCAACACACAAACATTTTTAAAGATAAAGCAGTTAATGCCAGCTCTTTTATGAGCTGCAGTATCAATAAGACTCCAAGACAATGCCATTTTAAAGCAGTTTAAAAACCTTTATTTTAAATGCCATAATTGATGAGAACTTTAAAATTGTTTCATTAATTATTAAGAATATCTTTGAGATTATCTTTCCACTCAGCGTTTAGTTAAATTAAGTAAATATAGTTAAATTAAACACAGTGTTTAATTCACTGTGAGTCTCCTCATTGTGACTTTATAACTAATATTATTTTTATCTAATTTAACTTGAGGCTTGAGATTTACAGTAGGTGACTATTAACGAGGCGAGGCTGACAGACGTTATAAAGAAGAATGTTAATGTCAATCACCATTTATTGTGGTGATTGATTTATTGATTTGTTTTCCTCAGAAAACAAATCAAATCAATGATTTATTTTCCTTGGAAAATAAATTGAGGTCAAAATTATTCACATTGCTGGAAGGACTAATTTAAAAAGGTTTATTTTTTACTGTAGAAGTTTGTTTTTGACTTCTAGGAATGACTCAAAGCTCAACAAGATAATGTAATCTTGAAAAAACTGTGACGGCAGTACAGCAATCAAACCCTTGTTATACCAGCTTTTTGCATGTTTCCACTGGTACTTTGCTGACACTTGGTTAAACCAAATATTTAATTCTAGAACAGGTCCCAGTCAGGACTCAAATTGTTTAAAGTATGTATAAAATTAAATGATTTCTAAAACCGACAGTTTCCTGTATCATGCAATCACACTTGCATTCATCAAGTAATCTATTTCCCACTGCTGCACTATATGTTGTTTTTAATCACGTCTGGATATTTTAGAGTTTGACTGTTTCCACGACAGATGATGAGATTACAGTTGAGAGGTTGTTATGGAGGGATTTGTGAAAGAGATGATGAGTTTGTCTCTGTAACTCACATCAACCAGCTACTGAATAAAAGCCTTCTGACATCATCGAGAGTCATCCTCGACAATAGAAAAGGGTTTGTTACGATATATTAAACTGACAGTGTATTTTGTTTTTTTTTGTATCTTGAACTGAAAGTGCTAGTTTTAACAACAAAGATGACTATTGCTTGACTTGAATTTAGCTTTTAGCTGCAGATTGTACATTCAAGCCAAAGAAACAACAGGTAGGTTCTGATTCTGAGGTTTTCTGCTTGCTTGGATTTCTTTTTGTTTCTGAAAAGAATTCCCACAAGCAACCCAAGTGTTCCTCATAACCTAATAACACAATGAGAGGAAAGCTTTTTGGAGTAAGAGAAAATAAAACGTCATTTTGTGCTTATGGATAGCCGAAGACAGCATATCATTAACCTGGAGGTAAGCAGTCACTAATGTGGACGGATGTATTCTGCTAACAGCACAATGCCTGGAAAATGAACTGGTTGACATGGACTGTGCGGATGCTCAGATTTATCTTTAAGTTGCTGCATAAATTCATACATGTAGCTTTTGGTCTGGTTTATAATTTTCTTAAGGTCACTTATCTGAAAGTTGTACTGTCTCTCCTCTTCCGTCCACTGCTGCGCCAGTATGTCTCCAATCACCTCTTTTCCTGAAATGACCTCGTTTGTGCTCGTTATCATCCCAGCCAAACAAATAATGGGACAAATTGATGGCACAAATTCAACACACAACAGTTTCTTGTTTTTTATGACGACAATGAGGTGAAACAGCTTTTCAAACACGTAACGCAGGCTTTTCGAATCCAGTATGTTCAATAATTGTACCTCTGCATTGAACCTGAATTACTCGCCCACCACAGATTAGAAACAACTGAATAGGAAAATCACAAAAGGATGAGGCCGCTCCAATAACAATCATCTTTAATGTTAATTCCTCCTACAGAAGACAGTTTCATATATACATTGGAGTCTGCTGTGTAATTTTACTCAAAATAGATTGAAACCTGCTCATGACACTCCTACTCGAAAATTTCTTCTGAAGCTCTGATGAGTGATGTAAAAATAATATCCACAGACAAAAGCAAGTTCATAAAAGAATATGTGGACAGACTGTGCAAAGTGTTGCATGCTAGAAAACGAACATGAACAGCATCTTTAGTAGTCTTTCAAAACGAAGCCAAGTTAAAAATAAATTATGTTGTGTGTCCTACTGCTTTTGCTGACTGGAAGTCTATTAAATTGAACATAGAAAAACCAAAAGAGAACAAATTATTTTATTTGCTCATTGTAATGTAGAAAGAAGATGATAGAATCTTGTCAAAACAATCTAACTCTAAAATATCAAGATATAAATGACAAATCTGAGCATTTGCTTCGTTTCATTGCTGAAGATGAGATTTGGATTTCAGGATTGTGATTTTTATTTATTTTCTTTTATTCCTTTTGCAGATCTTAGTTTTAATTGCAGAATAGTCTTATAAATCTGACCCAAAATTCCTTTTTTTTCTGCAGCAACAAATTGAGCATTACATCTAATTACCCCTAATTCCTTATTTGGGCAGGAACACAGGCCCATCATTTGCTCCATCTACAGCAGAACAATTTACACATTAACTTTTAAACAATTTTCTATACTGTGAATTTTATATCTTCTTACACATACCCTGCTTTTAATAAATTTTACATTATAGGCCCTAAAACATCTACTCAACAGTGAGTGTTGTCTTGTATTCTACAGGATTTTAGTTAAAAGTCCAGGCATGAATCTGCTTCCCGCTGTTACTCTGGACTCCTCTGAGAATGTTGTTTTGGACGGAGCTGAAATATTTTGAAGTTGGGCGAGCAGGCAGCTCTGTCGGTGCTGTCTGGAGCATGCAGCCTTTATTGAGAACAGGGAGATAAGGAGAGCTTCCCTGCGGACGTTCGGCTTAAAAGATCCTCCGCTCTTCTTTTCCTCATCTTTAGAAAGCTGTTTTCCATTTCAAAACTCCAAGAGCCGGGATGAGCGGAGCATAATGTGTGTTTTCTGTTTAAGAGGATGATAATTTTCTGCAGAGATGGTGGGTGACTCACCATGAGCAGAAGGGGGGAGAGAGCTTCTCTTTAATTGAAAAGCATCACCCACACTGAGGAAATTTCAGGAATTTTGCAATGGGCAATAAAAATTTTAATTTTTGTCAATTTGTTTGCTGTTACATAAGCTGTTAAGAAGACCCGTGCCACTATTGAAGAAGCAGGGAACTGATATATTCCCCTCTGTCTTAATGAGAGAGGAAATTCAAATTAACACTGAAAAGATGCCACAACCCACCCATTAGCTGCTGTTCTAATTGCCTCAGTTTCAGACCCTAAGTACAAACAACCAGTGATTAGAAACTCATTTGTGTGCGTGGTACCTGGTATTAAAGGACAATCTGCTGTTCTGGCCTCACTTCCAGAAGTGCCAGGTTTCTCTTCCGGGTCAAAAACCCTGAATGTTTGATTGCAGATACTGCGGGATTAGCGAGGCCTGTAAGGCTTTGTTGCATAAAGATCGATCCTCTCTTTGGCTCACAATATTGAACAGAGAATGGGCTGTAATTAGTGATGATGATGTAAATGAGAAAAATCTTTACTGGTGTTTTAAGAGGCACTAACATTGAGTCACTATTTTAGATGCACTTGTGAAATTCAAGCCCACTAATGACACTGACTTGCATAATCAGCATTTTTAAACAAATAAGTAGTTTCCCATCTGACAAGACGCCAACCTTTCTGTATGTGTTTAACAGTTAGAAGTTTAACTTCTTCTTCTTTTTTTATATAAATTATATAAAGTTTAAGGACTTTGTTTTTATGTTTTGTACATTTACATAAGGTTTTTAAATTTTAAACAACTTTGAGATATTATGTATCTCAAAGCAATTACTCCAATTGAACTGCTTTGAGTTTGGACTAACCCTGTTACTTTATTTGTGCTTTATTTGGACATTTTATTTCTGTAGCACCTGCTCCATATTCTCTAGTGTTACTTGTTGCTGTGATGTTTAGCTATGTTTGATTTACTTATTATTTGTCCAATGCTTGTATGATGTTTGTATGTTGCTGTTTATCTACTCAGCTACCCCAGTTTTTCTTCCTTTCTTCTAAGCATGTGCTAATAATTTCCCTTTAGCCCATTTGTATTTATCAGATACAAGTGACCTAAAATCATTTTAAGAATAAAAGATAGTGTACTTAATATTGCTAGTTTTCAAACAAATATATGTTGATAGTTCAAACTTTATCAGCTGCCCAAATGATATTCAGAAAAAAAAATAAGAATGGTTTGATTCAAGTTGGGGAAAGATTTCGCTTAATTTTTCAAAGTTCTTCCCTTTCTGACATTTAAAATCCTTCCTTTTGCTTTCTCGTTATTACCAATCTTTCTGTATTGCCTGATCTCTTATTTTGTCACATTTCATCCTTGCTACAGTGTTATCATCCTTAACAGCAGTAACCAAACTTTTCTTCACTTTCCTCCCCCTTCTCTTTATTTTAATGACTACTGTGTGTTTCATCTCACTCCTCTGGCTGCAGCACTGATCTGTGCAGTGTTGCATCAAATGTTTCAGGGAAGCCTGCAGGGAATTGTCCTGTCTTGCAGCATGATGCTTTAGGCTTCTGCAGATATAAGTGTAAGAACTTTATTTGCAGATGTTTTTTTTGTTTTTTTTTCTTTTATAAGCCAAGGATGTGGGATAATTGGAGGGCCCATTATACAAATAAATCAAACTTCCCAAGAAGCAAAATATAATCTGAGTACAAAATCCAAAGAGGAAACATGAAGATAAAAGTAAACAGGGAGGAAACCACGATAGCACAACTAACATTATTCAAATGTAATGAATCAAACCAAGATTATCTTATCTCAAAATATAAAATGATTGAAAGAGCAAAATTATGACCAAAATTATTGGATGGTGCTGAAAGAGACCATAGCAATTTTGGTCTCCAATCGAATCAATAATACTTGAGTACCCGCTCTACTTAATGCTCTGATCCTCTGAACATTTTGGTTGTGAATGGAAGATTTTTCATCTTGATGCATCGCTTTGTCACAATCTCTGCACACAACAGTGGCATCTCAGATCTGTGGTCAGCTCTCAAGAAGCAGGTGGATAAACAAAGTACAAACTGTGATCAAGTTCGAATATGACAAGCATGAGTTCACCTTCAGAGAGCACCTAATTTAGAAGCTAATGCCGTGCATTGAATTATCTTTGTCCAGCTTTTCTGTCATTAATTACACATTTTCTCCTGTAGGTTCTTCAGCTTTCAGCTAAGAACATTTTCTCAGTTCTCACCCAATCAGGTTTTTGCTCTTCAAACAGTTATTATTAGGATGGGAGCATAATGCATCAAAAAAGCAAAGCAGGGAAGAACTTAAACTATTCTTCTCACCAAAGTTTACATTTTAGAAGTTACAGCTCATTGCATTACATAATTAGCTGGAGTTCATTCAGCAGCCATATGATGTTCTGCACAGCACGACACTGAGCTGGATTAGACTCTTGATTCTAGTTTCAGACTTGCTGTGAAATGTAGACTTAAGTGTTTAGTCTCTCAAATAAGAATTGACTCAAAGACTTGACATGAGATTTACCTGCATAGATCGACTGAGATTATCATTTGAATTCGCTTTTAAAAGATCATTTCTCTGTTTTATTGTCTAGCTGTCAAGTCATTCTTCAATGATATCACTGCCCTGTTTTCTCTCCATTCCTCTATTTATCTTTCTCCTCATGTGCCGTCTGAATTCATTTCCTCGCCTCACCCCCTGGTGGAGACGGTGCTTGACTTGCAGTGTTGCTTCTGGCGACAGCTTGGCTGTCAGATCCTGCTGTTACCGCAACCATCACCTTCAGACTACATAGGATGGTGTTGGGATGGAGTTTGTACAGGTATGTGTGTGTAACTACGGTGAAAACAGACAGCTGTCAGGTTTCTGTCGACAAAAATCACAGAGTAACACAACATTAGTGGTTTCTCTGTCCTCTTCAGTTAGTATTCTGACTCAGAGGAGTAACCCAATGGCTAACAACACAGCCCTCACTCAATTTTTCTCCTTCTCTCCATGGAGTTGTGGTATGAAAACAAGCACCATTGCGGACAAAACATTGTTTTGCTCAATTTCTCCTCTGCCAGTGAATATTTGTCAAATTAAAAGTATGAAGTGCTGAGATGTACAGTACTGCAAAGCTGGGGAAAAAGGCAACAAGGGAGGCATTTCACAGTGAACGTTCATTTATTAAGACATGTTTTCCAGGATTCAGTGTTTTTTTTTTTTTGTCTCATCAACATTACAGACATTCAGAGGAAACATTCTTCATGGTGATGTGCAAAAACAGCGTATGAAAGGAAAACAGTTACATTCTTAGACTGAATACTGATAACTCCTATTGGAGCTGGCTGGCACCGGACCACACATATGGACACAGTATTGCATTTTCTTTTTTTTTTTTTGTTGCTGCTGTTCCAAATACACAAAGCTTGGCTCATTGCATTGTTCTTCAGCACTAACAAGAAAAGTACCTTATTAGTTAATGCACATAACCACAGGTAAAAGGCTGATTCTGTATTTTTGCATCCTCTGTGGGCCAATTAAATTTGCAACTACCCTCATTGGACTCCTCCGAAAAGCCAATACAGATGCCTCATTTACTTTCTGCAAAATCTGAGGATGTTAATTTACCATACCATACATAATTTATACTTTGATGAGCACTTACTTTAAAGCTATAAGGATTCACATTATTGTCATGGTTGAGTTTATTTTATTGTGTTTGTGTTAAAAAGTCCAGTTAGAGCAAATGATATCCACTTATCTTAAGCAGCAAACAGAACAATTGGGACAAGTTTTCAAATTTCTTGACAGGATACAATTTTTGAGGTAAAATTGAAATTGAAGTTTTGTAGTCAGTTTCTGTTGATCATCCTATCATACACCAACGGGGACAAAACGGTCTATAATGGACTGTAGGTGATGAATTATTAGACCAGTGGTTTCCTCTCTTTCTCTTTTTGATGTCCAGTGCTTTACATGTTTTAGATTTTCTCCTGGTTCCATTGAGAGGATTCAGTCAGCAGGCTGCTGCAAAAAGTCCTCAAATAAACATATGAAACGTCGGACGGTGCCCTTTAATAACTGATTCTAGGCGCTTATGTTTTAGACTACAACGCCTTACAAATATAATCATATACCTAAATCCTTCTCACTTAAACCCCTTTACTTTTAGTGACATTAGAACCACAAACTCCACTGTATTTTATTGTCATTTATAAGATAAAGTAGCATATTATTGTAAAGTAGAAGGAACACAACACACTGTGACAAACCAACACAAAAACAACTTTTAGTTGGTTTACCACATGAAATTCCAATAAAATACATTTAAGATTGTGGTAATAATGTGAAAAATAATCATAAAAACAGTTTTAAAAAAAACTGTATCCTCTCCTAGATGTGTTGCAATGTTGGATTTTCAATATTTGGGGGTAATTTCTTGATGGATGAGATTTATTATTTTATTATTATTTTTATTAATAACTTTTACCCACATATATCAATACAATACAAGCTCGAAATGTAACACAATTAGACTAACACAGAGCAAGTGAAGGCAATAACAGGCCAAAGAAAAAACAATTGTTTGAACTGATAGTCATTGGAAACGGTGATCATGGTGAGCAAAATATGGCAGAATAAAGATATTTTATGTTAGTAATGAAGAATGGTAACTTGGACAGATTATTTTAGAGTGAGGGTCCATAGAAGGAGGTTAGCAATCCTCCCAAGCAAGGATATCCAGTTTCTTTGGAAAGGTAGAGGAAATCAACCAAAAAACAAAGATTTATTGTCAAGCTAATGGATCACCCTGGAAAAAAAAAGACCATTCCCAATCTTTTTGTGAAACGCCTACGGTGTTTTCAAAGATTTGCAGCCTTTGGAAAGAGTGAATTCGATGCTGAAATGCCTGATTTTAATGTGTAATGAGGTAATTTTGAAACGTTTTTTTCACCTCATTGATTTTACTGAGATAGTTTTATAGTCTTTTTTTAGTAATGTTTAGGGAAATGACTTGTTTCGTTTCCACTATTTTTGTGGCTTCAATGAAATCATATCTATGGCTTCCATTTAGTCTTGGGAAACATAAAAATTACATTTGTTGGTTTCAAATGAATTAAGAAAGACAGAAACACCCAGAAACAGATAATGAAAGCACTCCTTTTAGCACCTCCACTGCAGCTCTCAGTTAGCACTTTGAATGTTATAGTTTATTATAAATCAATTTAAAAAAATACAAAACAAATATGGCTTGTTTAGACAAGAGAATATATTGTTCTATCTAGACAAAAAATGTAGCAGCACAACTTACATATGGAAAGTTGCATCTTAATGAACCAAGAAGAGGTTTTAGCCACAATTTTTTCACAATATATTGGAGAAATCCAAGAACAACCTGGAATCTATGTGATTATTGTTTTGACCAGAAACTTCTCTGTAAAACAAAGTATTTTAGTCTGAGATGTGAGGCCATCTGTTCAACAGCTGAAGCTTGGCCAAACCCGGGTCATCAACATGGCAATGGTCTCAAACAGCAGAAAATCTGGACAATAGCTGAAAATTTACGACACAATGTCTAAAAGAAAAAACAACAACAAAAAAAAAACAGTCCTCAACCTGCAGAAATGAATGTCTAGAAACCTCAATAAACTAAATAAAGTATGTTGGAAATAAAAACTGGAAAACAATTGCTCCAACAAGGACAGAGGTGGATACTGAAGGTATTTCCCATGACTGATTAAAAATCTGTGGACAAAATATTTTTCTTTTGTGGCGATATGAAAACAAAATCTATTGGGTAACTCAAAGAAGCATTCATGTATTACTATTTGTGGTCAGTGATGTGATTAGGAAAATGTTAGCTCTTCACTGTTTGGTGATGTAGCTGTTTGCATTTTTATACTTGTTCATTTCCAATTTCGTTCCTTCCCGTTGCAAAACTTCAATCTGTAAACCCAGACATGCTTACTTGGGGAACAGAGTTTAAACTACACAGCTTCAAAAATTTCAGGAGTAAGTTTGCTGCGCTGAAGTTAAACACCAAGACTGTCCTGAAAGGCAGTGTGAAATGCTGCCAGTGTTGCTAGATTGTTGCTCAATTAAACTGGTAGCCTTCTACAAGAAAGAAAGTAAAATAAACAGAAACAAAATCCTAAGTCCAATTAAAGGCGTTGAGAGGTTAATATCTGCTGATAAAAGCTTAAAACATCTAAGTTTGTGCCTGAAATAGATCGTAAAGCACAAGTCAGACATTTTAAAGTGATGTTTTGGGCAAAATAAATTACAAATCAACTGACCTAATTTCCTTTCATGCCAGTAATATTAACTTGGTATTTTGACAGAAATAATGATATATGCATCTAATTGAAAACACTTTAGATCAGTCACCACTTGTGCAATTGGTATTTAAGATATGTGCTATGTTTATTCATCTGGATTGAACTTTTAAATTGTAGAGTAAGGGCTTTCACTTTGAGGTTTCACATAAAAACTTAAACTAGGATAGGAGCCAGCAACATTTTGGCACAGTCAAAACAAAGTCCCCTTCCAAACTGATTACCCTGTTGCCAATTTAGGTGTCCTTAGTGGACCTTTAAGTTGTATGTGCATCCAGACAGCTGGATGCACATACACACAGAAATGCACACAGAAAGGGAACTGATTAAAATGGGAATGAAGCAGTCAGATTATCAGCAGCAACACCCCTTATAGTCATACTTGCAGAACTTACACTTTCTATGGGTGTTAGAAACACAGTGATGTGGTCAGAATACCATTCAGAACAATCACGGCTTTATTCCTCATTTTTATCTGATTTTATTTTTTCATTTAGTATGTTTCAGTATCTTCTGCGACAGACTGGCCTGTGCAGGGTTTAATCCCTGGCCAAGGGTGTTAGGAAATGGATGGATGTTTCAGAGCCATATTTAAGTAAGTAGTCTTCCTGCTGGGAGGATCTGATGTCGAACCTGATTACGCAAGTGCTTATGCGGAACCTAAACTGTTTGTTTAAATGAGTGTGGAATTGTTGAAATTTCTTTCTAGTGCTTCAGATTGTCAGAAATCTGAAGCAGAAACTTTTCTGGTCTGTTATTTATACGTCAGATTATGGACATTGACACTTCTTTTCACTGCAGTTGGTCTTGTTCTGAGTAGAAAGAGCCAAATATGCAAAGTCAAAGTCCGACATACTTGAAATGAATGAGGCAATCTTTTTCTATTTACGAAATTAATAAAAAATAAGTTAAGAAACTGTGACTGTCATTAATCCAACTGTCAGACTGAAGTAAAGTCATTCAGCCACAATGAAACAATAGCAGTGGAATATAAGTCAAAACAATATTGCAAAGCCAAACTAATGACAACAGGAGTTGATTTTAGAGGCAAATCTCTGGTTGCTCTTTCCTTGTTTCCATTGCCGTATTAGTTTTCAAGCAAATGTGTACAAAAGGGCATGCCATGCTGTGCAAGGAACCTTTTATCAGTGTAATACTTAACATTTTATTATTACCAAGAGCTCAATATGCTAGGCTTTACTATGACGGAATAATTTTAGATACTCACTCATCAATGTTGTGCTGAAAAAGTGTTTAAACTCCAGTGTTTTGTTCCAACATACAGGTATTATGGTTTTGGGAGGCAAAGAGGCCTTTCTGAAATCAGGGTTTGCAAAATTATTAAGAGCAATAATTGTCTTTCATGTAGCTGACATTTCTCATTGCAGTGAGATTGTAAAAACATGCATCATCTACATCCTTGATTTTGACAATTTGAAACTGAAGCCAAATATTTTGACATCTATGGAATATCAATAAATGTTAGCAAATGCTAATAATCATCAGCACTTTCACAAGAGACAGTAGCTAAGCTGATTTAAGTCAAACAATGTCCATGTTGCAATGGTAAAATCATAGTGGTTGAAAGTACCTGCTGCATTAATCATCTTCATCAGCAACAACCTGCCAGTCTACACTAAGACCATCAAACAGATGCAACCTATAACAGGAACTGGCTATTATAGGTTTAATAACATTAAGGTAGGTAAGTTGCTGTGCTTTTCATGACCTCATACCTCTTTGGAAATTTCACCGACAGACTCGCAGTCAGCTCATCAACTGGACTGACACAGCTGGGTATGCTGAGAAAACAGCATGACGGGTGTTATGTTGTAAAGTTTGCTCTTCTAAATAAACTTTACAAAACTGTTCCTTTTGTTATATATATTAAAACGTGCAGTTTTATCTGCTTAAACCACCTAGAGGGACTTCTGACGTCCCCTTTGTCATTAACTTCTCTGAGAATTTATTCAGTTTTCTAAAGATTTACTGCAAACTGGCATTTACCATCAGGAGGAAGAGGAACCTTTACCGATAATTTAATATTTCTATGCTATATGGCTTAACACCCTTTTGTACAGTATACTAGGTTTTACTATGACGGAATAATTTTAGATATTCACTCATCAATGTTGTGCTGAAAAAGTGTTTAAACTGCAGAGTTTTGTTCCAACACACAGGCATTATGTTTTTGCCTTTTTTTTGCCTCCTTTGTTTGCACTGGGGAACGCACACAAAGAAGTGTTTACAAAGTTACTGAACCCTGACTGATGTGTTGCTTTGAGTGCATTGGTTCTAGGTGTGTTATAAGGGTGATGTGTGGTAAGCTGAGTGATCCAGGTACCTCAGAAAAACAATCTCAAAATCCTCCAATAACAGAGATTGAAGGCAAGAAGCAGAAAGAATGTTCATGAAGTAAGAGTTTTGACACAAGAACAAAGCTGCAGTTCCTGGCCAGGTTTACAGGATGTCAAGTTTGATGGTATTCTCTACTTTCAAACTCTGGTGGGACTAATCCAAGGACTGACTTACACCATCCAAAAGGTTAGCAGCAACAATTAGACTATTAAAAGATTGTACAGTGATACAGTCAGCAGTTGCATGTTCATTAACTTATTAAACATATTTTGTGTCACTGCTAATTATCACACAGTTGGGGTAAAGTAATAAGCAGATGACAAAAATACCCAGGTAAAGCTGTAACCTGCTCTTTAGCATTGCATATTTGCAAGGTAAATGAATCAGAACCTCAAATTTATTCAGCTAAATTATAAAGTCAACACTGCAGGTAAGACACTATTCTAATATTTGGCTTATATTTAAGAAAACTAGCAAGATTATATTTGCAATATTTAAAGTCAATCAAAAAACAAATTAATTGGTCAGCTTATTTTTCTTGCTATGTCCCCAAATAAAAGTACTAGAATTACAGACAAAATTGTACAAATTTATGTGGAATAGCACCTAAACTACCTCTTAGAAAAGGGAAAAGTGTTACAACCAATGCAGTCCATACTTTATCCAGCAATCCTAGGTTGGAACATTGGACATTTGCATATAGTTCAGCTACTGAAGTGAGCTGAGTTATTTAAGATAACTCTACTAAATTGTTTAGCTTTTTGATGCATAGTCCCTTGAATGTAAAAGTAATTTGTTCATTAGCTATTTATGATTTGCAGTGGTAACGTGTCCCTTGCAAACAACCTCTCTACCCAATAATTAGTTGGTTAAGATCTGGTCATTTCACATGTTGTTTAAGCATTGCTTCTCTGCACTTAAAGAAGCCATTTGGAATGGTTTGGGTATTTCATACAGAATGACTGACTGTATGTCACCTAAACCCCCTCAATCTGAGGTTCTTTTGGACATTTTCCACTGAGAAAAGGCCTTGAGTGAAGCCCAGAACTCCCAACTGCACCTAAACAACAGGCAGAGTTTGTTTCTTTACACTGAAGTCGATTTTCTTTAGCATGATCACAAGACTATATTTCTGTGTTGAAAAGCCAATATTAAAACAGGCACCTGTGTGTTTACTTTACTGTAAAGTAGTGGAAATTGATATCTGAAATAATTCAAATCTTGAGTTAAATTAATGAGACACAGCTCTGTAGTTCTGCTTTATAAAATATAAAACTGTTTTAAAAAATTCCCTTTTTTTGAATAGGTTTTTCTGCAAAAGAAAGTTAGTAAATCATTTCAAGTCAAAGTCCTTTCAAGTCTTGTTCTTTTCTTGCTCTCTTTCCTCACCCAAAATAATTTTATTTGGAAATCAGCACAAATTATAACAAGGAAATTTAATCTTGAATATTTTATGCTTTTTCTTTTTTCCTCCCAGAAGCACCAATTTTGCAGATTTTTATTTATTTATTTTTTTACCACCTTTTACTATCCAAAAAATCATTCATACAAGCTCACAGTTTCTTAGAAATTCAGCAGCATGTTCTGTGTTAAAATTAATCAGATGGAGGAGAATGGACATAATATTTGGATGTTCCAACATTTAAATTAATTGTGATGCTGGTTAAAATTTGAGCAGCCAATAACTTTCAAAATTCACCAATGAGTAATGACCCCTTACTAAAGACAGTTATGAGGAGACAAATTACTAAGAGTTACTTTCAATGTCTGGTCCCAGTTTGACTCGCTACATTTTAAAATCTCTGTTTCCCTGAAGGCAGCACTGATAACTCTCAGTATGGCATCATTTATTTGACCTCTTCTTTATCCTCCTCTTCACCTGGAGCTGTTTTTCTCTTATACTACATGTTCCAGCTTCTTCCTTTCACAGTGTTGTTTGTATTTGTCCCCTTTTCTAGTAGTATTTTATTTCTTTTGCTCATGGCTTTTTAATAATTGTTTCTTGGGTGTTAAAAAAACACTTCTAGCTCTGGGCATTTTATCTCAGCAGTGAAACTTGAAGATAATCAGGACGATCCTCTTGTACTCCTTTCTGAAGTTGTGATTCAGGACGCCATAGATGACAGCATTGAGGCAGCTGTTGAAGTATGCCATGAAGTAGCTGGCTGTGAACAGCCACTCTGGGATGGATCGGCTTAGCCTGGAATCCAGCGCTACCACCAAGCCGATCAGGTTCAGCGGCGCCCAGCACACGGCGAATAGCACAAACACCACGAACATGGTGAGAAAGTTGCGAAGGTCGTGGGGTTTGATTTTGGGCCGCGAGTCCGGCTTTACTCTCCGCCTGACCTGGATTACCAGAATCCAGATGCGCAGGTAGCAGTAGGTGACAATGCTCATGGGCAGTATGAAGTGCACCACAACCACTGTGATGGTGTACAGCGAGCTAACCGACTGCGCGAAGGTGCAGGAGTATACCCGCGGGTCGTACTGCAGTGACTCCACAAACCAGTTGGGCACGATGGCTAGGATTGTGAGCATCCAGACAAGCATAATATAGCACATAGTGTTGCTGCTGGAGAAAACTTTGTCGTACTTGAGGTTGTGGCAGATGTAGCAGTATCGATTGATTGCGATGCCAGTTATGTTGAAGATTGAGCCGATGACACTGAGGCCCATGAGGAAGCCGCTGATCTGACAGTGGATGTAACCTGCAATCCAGCCATTATGGAAGATGGCTGTCAGGACCAGCGGGTACGGATAGATGGCCACCACCAAGTCAGCAAAGGCCAGGCTAACCACAAAGGCATTTCCTACAAAAAACAGAAAGTGAGAAAAAGACACAAGTTTAATACAACAAATGCTTTACACAGCTGAATTTTGTGTAAACATTTAAATTCATCTCCTGTTTCGTCTTAGTCTTCAAAAAAACAGATTTCTACAATTTTCTCTAAAGTGTTCTTAATAATTATTTTCAAGGGGCTTTCAAAGTTTTTTTGTTTGCTTCATAACTCATTTTTGATTAATTGTCTTGCAGTTGTCAGGTAAATCCTTTTTGATTGTGAAGTCATTAACTATAACCTAAATTTTTCCCGTTTATTTTATTGAATTTATTTTAACCAGTTCACTAATTATTTGTAATAGGTGGAGTTTAATTTTGTAATTCAAAAAGCACCCTCAGGTTCTGTTTAAGTAAATCAACTCACTTTCTTTAGGCTTTGACATTTCAAAAGAGATATTTTTTGATAAACCTCAAGAAAGGAGAGTAATGAACAGACTCAGTAGTTGCAGTGCTTTTGTGCTTGTTTCTTTATTTAAATTTGTGCCAAGAAAAAGAAGGCTCCCATTGAAGTTCATTGAGCAGAATGATTTCCAGACATGACAACAACACACACAAAAAAAATATTTCCTTTCAAGCCTTTGCAGAAAGATTTTCTGGGGTGAAAGGATTAAAAGACTTCTATCACTTCTTTCATTCTTTCATTCTCTGAGACAACTTGCAGCCTTTTCATCTGTACTGATTTTGCAGAAACAAAATGAATGTTGTGGTTAATTAAACAACAATAAAAAAAACAAGTTTTAAGATACTTGTTCAACAAAGAAGAAATACATCTGATTACTTTTTATTGGAACCAAGAGGAAACTGATGTGCATATTTAGTAAAGATGCTAATGGTCTGAAAGTAAGATGAGCTGTGGTCAAAACAATGTGAGCCCATCCCATTTGTCCCATGCTAAAGACTTTAATGATAAGGTTATTTATCATTTCTGTCTTGCGCAGGTCTTAGAATTCCTCTTGAGGATCTGAAGAGATTCTAAGCAGAAACATGTTGGAGTTTCTCTCATGGACTTGTTGCCTGATAAGCGGAGGACACTTAACACTCTTAAGGGCCGAGTGTCATGGTTCCATGCAGGATTTACGAAACAGCATCCAGTTTCAGTGTACACTTGGGAATTGTACACAATAGTTATTTACATGAGACTCCTACATTTATTCATTACTTCAGCGGCTTCAGCTGCAGAATATGTGGCACGGATAGACAGAATGTGGCAAAGAAGGACGTTCTCCCACATAAAACTATGATCTTTCAACGCAGACTTGAAAGAGGCACTAAACGACAAATCAAAACTTAGAATCCAGTTTGTCACATAAAGTCCATGGTAATGTTGTAAGGTCATAAGTTTATTATAACAGGACATTTCCCATCATTTAATAGTCACATTTGGAGAGTCTGAGCCAGAAAAACTCTTTTCTTTGGGGAGACAAAGAAATTATTTACCAAACCCCTTTGCAGAAATGTATTAATTAAACCAATCCATGTTTTACATTGAGTAGGTGGATAGATGAATGAATATGTGTAAAATATAACTTGAATGAAAATACATTTACAGGATAAACTGGTTGGTTGTATTACAGCATCTGAGTAAGCAGTGTATGTTTGATGTGTCCACATGTACCCTACTTTAATAAACTGAGCTTTTCAGCTGCAATAGTACAAAGGAAGGAACGATTTAAATGCAGGGCACTTCACTTGGGGCAGCAGGTAAATGTTAAACCCATAATTCAGAAACTCAAAGACTATCTCTCCTATGTAAGACCTCTATGGCAAATCAGGTGAGCTTTTTTTTATTATTATTATTGTTAAAACATACTGTATCTGCCAAAGCAAATAGCTGAAAATTGGAATAAAATTGAAACCACCTGCGACTTTGGCTGGTAGAGCTGTGTTTATATCTCCCCAGGGAGCAACAACACGTTACAGCTTGAGCTGCCTGAAGTGGTTAGAGCAGTCACTGCTACACTGAAGAAAGTTGTTAGTTATGTTCATCATTTCTAACACTTGATGGCATTATTAAAGTGCACTGATGAACTTTGAAGAGATTAATTATGGAGAGATGTTGGAGATATTTCATTAAGTTATTTTCTTGCTTGCGTCTTGTTTTTTTTTTTTTTTTTACTGGTATGCATCTTGTTTTAAAAATACAAAATTTTGCTTGTTTGAATTCAAAATATACTAGAACAAATTTACCAATCTTACTAAATAACACAACTTCGCATTGTGAAAATGTTGCATATAGTCTGTCGAGCTCATGGCTCTACAACAAGTTTGTCTTCCATTATCTTGGTTTCCAGTGTGGTGCATCCTTTGTCACCTCTGTGGAAGCGTTAGAGACTTTAGATGCAGCTCATTCGGCGGCCTGTTGCTTTGTCTGGCGACTGCAGACTGTTTCAAATCGCACTTTATTAGATCAACAGAGAGGGCATCCAAAATCTTGTTTTGTTATCTTGTTTCAGACTCAGTTTCTTTTCTTTTCTAGACATTATAAAGACATTTTACTAAACACAGAGTGTAGATTCCAGAGGCAACTGAATCAAACAACACAGAGCAAAGAAAAACAAACTTTCAAGAATAAAAGGAGGATCTTATCATGGAGGCAAGCGCAACATAATTAAATACCTCAGAGTCGCAGCAGAAGACATGAAGTTATTGAAAGCCCCCAAAGAAGTGGAAAGGGAATACATATGTACAAATTTAAGAATAATATGAACATATATAATTAGTAGGACATCTAAAATAATTTATATTTCCTAAAAGCGCAATATTTCTTGCTAGACATCTCAGAAAATTAAATGGTCATTTTGTAGAGGTGATCACCCTGTACCACTGCGTGGATCTGATGGAAGCCCAGATTGCTTAGATAAATGCCTTCAGGTCATCTGCCATTTTGCGTCTGGTGTCGTTTATCTTCCTCTGTACAACAACCCATAGATTTTCTTTGAGGTTCAGGTCAGGGGAGTTTGCTGGCCAATCAAGAAAAGGAACACCATGCATGGTCATTTAACCAGATGGTAGTATCTTTGGTTGTATTGGCAGGTGCCAAGTCCTGCTGGAAAATAAAATCAGCACAGCCATACTGCCAGACATCCAAGGGAAGCAGGAAGTGATGCAGAATTTGCTGGTAGATTGAAAACACAGTGGACCAACATCAGCAGGTGACAAGCCACCTCAATTCATCACTGACCATGGAAACTTAACTCTGGACTTCCAGCAATGTGGATTGTGTGCCTCTTTATTCTCTTGCCATACATTAGGACCATAATTTTAAAAGAAAATGCATAATTTATTCTGAAAACAGTCCTCTGGATCATTTTTGTAACAGTGCAGTTCCTATTCTCCATAGCCCAGGTAAAAGATCTTTGACATTGTTTCTGGTTCAAGAGTTCGCTGACATGGGGAATACAACATTTATGTTATACGCTGTGACTAAATAGTGAAGAGAAGCTGTTGCAGAGTTGAATCGCCTCAGTGTGTATAAAGAGCGTCTCACCTCTCAACTGCTTCTGTAATAAATATGTTGTGGTGAAAGCTTTTATCACAGCACACAAAGGGAGCGTGGCCATTAACCTTGGCGACCTTAATAAGACCTTGTTAAACCTAAATTCAGTGTTTATCACCCCATGACTCCATCTTCATTATGAGGAGTCCTCGCTGTTAATATTCCGGATGATACTCTTTGTCTGCTGCAAATCACAAGTTTCAAGCAAAGAGCTGTGGCAAACAGAACAGACACAGGGGACTTGTTAACCACCAGTCAATTTGTATTAGTTGGTGGTTCTGTCTTTATTACCACGGTTGCCCTTGGCGGAAAAGATCCCATCCTCTGGTGTTTGCTGAACGTAAATGTTAATAAGACAGAAATAAAATGGTGACATTGTTAACGTTTCAATTCCCAAAGTAGTTGGGATTCATTAGAGATGTTCTTGCTGTAAATACTTGAGACGATGCATTTAATGAAAATGCCATCTCTTTGCTGTTACCCTCTTTAACTAGGAACATTGTTAAGATAATCTATCTATCTATCTATCTATCTATCTATCTATCTATCTATCTATCTATCTATCTATCTATCTATCTATCTATCTATCTATCTATCTATCTATCTATCTATCTATCTATCTATCTATCTATCTATCTATCTATCTATCTATCTATCTATCTATCTATCTATCTATCTATCTATCTATCTATCTATCTATCTATCTATCTATCTATCTATCTATATCTATCTATCTATCTAAAAATCTATCTGCATCTATCAGCATCTATCAGCTGCAGCTATGCAGAATGAAAGGGCCTTTTAAGTAAAAGTTTTCTTTTCTCCGAAGATGCCAAAGTCATAAGAAACCATACCTACGTACAGCCTTGAGACCTATTGATCAAAGCCACTTTAAAAGATTACACAAGAGTCTGTCTTTTAAAAGCCAAATGTGAAAGTGAAATGGGTTAAGATGTCTGATCCGTACTACACTTTCCTGAACCTAAATGTAGAGATTAATCTCCTCAATTACACAATCTGCAGGTAGAAACACCTCAACTATCTAATGATAAATGAAACAGAGCCTGCTGTTAATCATCCTGTTCATTAAAACAAATGGAGACTTCATTGAGAAAGATCTCTATCTGAGCGGGGTGATCTTTGCCTTCTGAAGGCACTGAGAAGTTACAGTAGTTTCAAAGTTATTGCTTTTTACACATTGAAATGTAAATTTATGCATAGAGTTAGACAAATATCTAATCTGATCATCTGCTCTGCGGAGGGAGAAGTCCTATAAACGTTTTTTCTTTAGCGATTCCAAGTCCATATGTTTGTCTCACTGAAAGATGCCAGCATGCGAGGCGCTTCTAGTTACCGGAGAGAGGCTGTTTTGAAATGTGAGTCTCTCTACACAGCGAGTGTTTCAGTTCATTCTCCCCGTAGTGAGAATGTGGCACCGCCGGGGTCTTTGATCGTGTCGGCAGCTCTGACGGCTGCTTCTGGTGCTGCTGGATTCCTGTTGAAGTGGAGCAGCAAACATGGCTGTCACCTTCAGACACACTTCAGGTAGCAGTTTGGAGGTAAAAATAGCCGCTTGTTTGTCAGCTTGTGTCTTTGGATGTGGATTACTGCATGGAGCCCACAGTTTGGGGTTAGAAAACTGAAGTCAGTAGTGTCTGAAAAGTCATCCAAAGCAAACTTGAGGAAAAGGTCTGCCAGGATTGCATTTAAAAAAAAAATATTTTCTACTTTTCTCTCTGAAACTGTAGTTCATGCGGTATATTGAAGGAACACTGTGTTGTTATTCCATCCTTATTTTAAAGAACGACAAAGTTGAATGTGTTTAATTAAACTGCTATATTATGTGAAAGATCAACAGAAACCAGTGCATAATTTGAAGGTACAAAGAAAAGCAATACTTAGTTTTTACCAGTTATACCAATGAAAACCCAATGAACATTTCACATTTTGAAAAACAGTGAAGGCTGTTTGTTGAGCACAGTGTGATAGCACTGAAAATATGTGTTTCAGGAGGGTTTTAGCCCTGTGATATTTATTCAGTCACATGACAGAGAAGCAATGCAGGGGGTGTAATCGCTTTGAAATGGTAACAAAAGTGGAGGAAAACATATAACCATGTTTACCCATGCCATAAGTATGGGTAAATATGTCATCAGTATGACATATTGACATGGGTATACATGGTAAATACTTCCATAACAGCAGTATACATATCTGATACCAACATTGGCTAAAATTTTCTTGCCTTTGCATCCCTAATAATTTCTTTTCTATAGCTTAACCAGGAAAAGTAATGACTCTATAAGTTGATAGGTCAAAAATTATGCAAAAATTTGGAATCAAAGAAACAGATAACAGTCTCACAAACACTTGAAAAAACGCCTATAGCCTCCCTTAGTCTTAAGTTTTGGGTTCTGATCATTCTGAGTAAATTTAATAGATGAACTGTAACTTTGCAGAAGCTTTTTTAATGTTTGTGTCCTTTGGGATCCTACAGCATCTTTGTCATACACAGAAACACACATCAGTTATGTGCTTTATGAACTCTGTCACCATTGTTGTGACTGGTGATGGTATGAATGAAATTTATTTTCCGGTTCGTCAGTGCTGCATGCAGCTGCGCTCCACTCTGCTGCGCACTTTGCCACTTTGTAAAGAACTGCTGCAGGACTGGCAGTCTGTTGTCTGTTCCATCTAATGGATAAGAACTAACCACGAGGCAGCAGCTCAGGAGGACGTCATGTGAAAGAAAGGCTGTCGCATTTTGTGCGGCGCTCCAATCAGCATGCCCATCGGTCCCCTAAACGATAAAACCTGGACATTTTCATAAATCAATAAAATCTACCCCCGGATGCCCTGGGCAGTCCGGGGAAAAGAGAACGTTTGGTCACCCTAGTTTCACTCTAACTTTTTGAGCGAAATGTGAATTTAAAGCAACCCCAATAAGGTTTTCACACTCTGATTTCTGCTTTAACACTGAGCCGCTGCTGTCACTGTTACAACTTCATCCTGAAGCAGTTCAAAAAGCTAAAGCTCATGACTGCAGACCAGGAGCCTACAGAATACTAAGACACAGTGCCCACATGTTTGTTTTATTTATTTTCAGTTTCTCATTTTAGTTTCGTAAGCTGATATTATCTTGCGACACGATATGAGCAGGCCAGAATGTGCCTGTGTAGAGAGGAAGATTTCCAAGGAAAGTATTGGCTCTCTTGACACTTTAAGATTCTCTGAACTCAAAATGAAATGAGCAAGCAGCCCCTCCCATGACATCACAGAGCCAAGACCCTGCAGTTACTAAGATGTGGACTCAGCAGGTCATCTAAATTTTAAACAGACTGAATAAAATATGGGCATGAAATGCTCAACCAGTTTAAAAATAAAGCCACCTAAATCAGTGGAGAATAAATCAGCTCAACATGATCATCATCCTAACACTAAAACACTGCAATTTAGATTTCAATTTCCTTGTGGCTGACATTTATTGGAAAACTAGTTTTATGACTGAGACAGAATTAAAGTTACAATGCATAAACCAGGTCCAGTGATGCTCTGTCAGCTGTTTTAAAATGATAAGTAAAAAAAAAATAAAAAAATCAAAACGTTAATTACATTTAGTTTTTTTTTTTTTATTGAAATCTAAATTTACGCTGATGGTCCTCAATGTTTCATTTAGGGGTATCAGAGCTGCCAGTAAGATAGAAAGAGAAAACAAAACACGCTTAAACTTTTTCTGCCACTTATTTCATCAGTTTTAATCTCATGGTATAAAACTTAAGCATCTAGAAGCTAGCTCCAGTACAAAAATATGAGGACATTTTTCTTTCATTGTCCATGCAGATGCACTCGCAGTGGTGGCAAAATTACTGTGTAGCGCCCCCCACTGGAGGAAATGCACAGCAGATGCTTTGTGTGGAACCAGAGCTCCATCACAAGCCTTAACACTTCTTTTTGCAAAATTCTGTCTCGTCATTATTTTCTTATCCTGTCTTATCCCCCCCTCCCTGTTTCATTAGCAAGTATGAGACAAATGCTTCTGAAAATAAAGCAATTATCTGCTCGTTAAATTCAAAACGGTCTCTTTTCTCTGTAGGGGATGGACAGAGTGTAGTTCAAGTGACAAGATTTTTGATAGACATTAATAATAAACATGGAGAATCTTAAAACAAAGGCTAAAAATAGGGACTTGTTTCATTAAAAAAAACAACAATGCAGAATACAAATTTAAATATCTTTTTTTGGTGAAAATTGAAGTTGAGAGACATTTTTACTCCTGCTTTGAATTCATGTTGCCGCCTGTCACAGGAGGACTTCAGATCACAGTAACTGATGCTAACCAAATGGACGCGTTGCATCAGCAGACCAGCTGTGCTGCTGCAAGCAAGTAGCTGGAGAAGCCTCACAGCCTTTGATCCGTGCATGGCTTGAGTCATTAGATCATTTTAGTAGAACATAACTGAGTCTTAGGAACACTGATGAAAGACCACAAAAGCTAATGAAACATGTTTTTCCTTCTTTTTCTCACTCTTAAACAGCTTGACGTGAACACTACATAGAAATTTTAAAACATATAATTTTGTTTGCAAAATCAAACATTAAACAAGAATAAGCAATCAAAGGCCTCGTTTACATAATTGATGACCAGCTTTTTGCATATTTCAACTGCTATTTTTTTTCAGCTAGTTCTCTTCGGTGTTCTTATGTCACACATCCATGGATTAAATGAGCCCCGTCACCTATTTTTAAGTCTTCAATCACATTTTTTATGGTTTTGCTTACAAAGAAGAATCCCAAAGTTTTGATCAAATCCCTATCTAGTCCAAAAATTTGTATTTTATGTGTTTACATGCTGTCTAACATTTTACTCTTACTATTTGTCACAGCGGGAAATAAGCGGTCATCAGTTGCTATGATGAAGTGGCTTAGGCTAGAATTTCTGTTTGAATGAAGGGTGGTTTATAAAAGCAGAATCCATTTTCTATTGAGATAAAAACAGCAAAAATGTCTTTAGTTTGTTATGATGATATTTAACATCTCTTTCGTGCTGCTTCCTGTCAAGTCAGGCTTGTAGCTGCATGTCAATTTAACCCTGTAATTATGTCTGAAAAGCTACATCCTCTCTAAAAACTGGGGAAAAACTATTACAATGGCATTGTAATATATTTGCCAATGTTTTGTGGTAATTAAGCTTGATTATAGTGTATAGTGTGCAATTCAACTCAACTGTAATGGATATAGTGCCATGATGTTGATACATAATCTTTTTTTTTTTTTAACTATCAAGCTTTTATTATAGATTTCAAATTAGGACAGCTGCATCAAGGACTAACAGCCTCTATAAACGGGCTCTGGTTGAGCTTCAGAACCCAAGACTCAACAATGCAACCATTCAACGCACTGCTATAGTAATATAGGCAATATACTGTGTTAGGTATTTTTTATGTCCCGCTTTGATTAGAGGATACTAGGAAATAGTTTGCTTTGGTTTAGCATTTTAGAGCAAAGCAACATTTGTAAATCAAATGTTTGTTAAACGTTTCTAAAACAGGCTTTATTTTTTGTTATTGTCACTATGTCTTAACAACATGAGACAGATAATCAGTGAAAAAATTCAAGCTTTTCTGCCTCCTGCCATCTGCAGCAATTCACCCCATGGTGTAATCAAAGCCAAGGGAAGGGTGTTAGAGCATTCAATCACCCGTGTGTAGATAGTACTCATACCCTCCGTCTTTCTCTCTACTACACTACAGCTAGTTTCCCAGACTGGAGCCTGCCATTTATTCTCCACCTAGTTACCTTGGCCAGTTTTCCTGTAACGGTGAGTTGCTTATCTGACATTAACACAGCTGCAGCATGTACACATGTGTGATTGACAATACTGAGACCTTGATCTGGGCTTTGATTAATATTATTATTTTTTCATCAGGAGCAGTAGATTTTTGCAAGTGGCGGCGAGGGAGGAGGCGGAGGACCTCAATTATTATTTAAATTATCTGTTTTATGTCTTACTGCATGGTGACAGATTTAACAAATTTGTAAAAAAAACATATTTTTCTAAAGTTTCCTTCTGCAGTTTTAATGTGGTATTGTTTTTTTTTTTTTTGTTTGTTTTTTTTTTGTCTGAGCAGTGGTTTTGGTCATCTGATTGCCATGTATCCTATTTACATATATTTATAGAGGCAACATGATCTTCCTGAGGAACAAATCCAGAACATCCTGGTTCTTAATGGGGAGAACAACATGTAGGTTGACCTTCTGAATACAATGAGTGGCGTGAAATTTTTTTTTGTTTTTTGTATGTATTTGAATAAAAATAATGCCAATGTAATTTGAGAAATTGTTCATGTTGTTCAGTTTAGGAAAAAAAATAAAATGACTTGAGCTTGCAAAATAATGTTCCACATCTGTCATAATATTCAAATTGGGGTAATTTTTGGTGATGCATTGAGGAAAGTGAAGTTTCTTTATGTTTCTTTTCCACTCATATATTTCTTGTTTGAACCACAATGAGAGATTCATCTGAAATGAATCATAGAATAGAAAAATCAATTTCCTTCTCATGGGTGTAGAATACTAAAAGATGAGAGAAGGGAATCACAAAAAGTTGAACCCACAAATTAATCTCAATATAAACGGTGCAAAAACCACAATCTAATAAGGGTGGGAGATTAAATGCAATTAATACATATTAATTAATAGTATTAATACATTGAGATATTATTTATACATGCTAATACTTGATTATCTTAATATTTTTGTACTGATATCTTAATTTCAATCTTAATTTCAAGGAAGGCAAAAGTCAGAACTCAGAAATGCAAATGCTCAATTCATACAGTATATAGTAAACTTATATCAAAGTTATGAGGGGGTGGCTGAGAAATAAGACAAACTCCATACTGACAAAATGAAACAATGACTTGAACCCTGTGTAAAACTTAAATTAATTATTCTGAAAGAAAGCAAACCTGGTGAACCTTAATACATAGTGTCAACTAGAGGCAATTAAAATACAATTGATTGTCACTGTCAACCCAACGATCATGAAAAAATCCATGTCAAGTTGCAAAATTGATTCTGTCAAGTTTAGAAATCTGAACCCTAATGTTTAGTAAGTTTTCAAAAGAAATTCATCAATACTCTGCAAACTAATAAATATAGCCATAATACATTGGGCTAGATGGATTCCCAATACCAAAGATGAAGCTCAAGTTGCTTGTTTGATACCTGCAAAATTAATAGAGATCAAGATGCTAAAACTCAGAGAGGAGGAGACATGATGGTGAAGGAAAAGAATTAGAAAACTGAGGAAAATGTGGCTCAAACACAACCTATGTTGTCATGATAATATTCCACAAAAATATCAGTGTTGATCAACTTCCAACTATCGTGCAGCTCTGTTCCTTAGGGTGCATCCACATCGGCACTATTTATTCTGTAGTTTGTTTCTAGAAAGTCATTCATTTGGGAAGTTGTGAATGCGTAATCAAGCTCTGATGCTGACCAAACAAGCAAACTGTACTCCACCTAAAAGCCTAAGTCTTGGTAAGATTTAAGTGAACTCTAGCGTGGTTTGAATGCATATGTTAATGACAAGTGAACCAAAGACCATTCCAACAATAGGGTTAAATACTGCCAAAACAAGCACTAGAAAGAGAAATAGGTTATGGTCTTTTAACAACAACAAAATTCTACAACCACTAAAATCTGACGTCTTTTTTTTTGTCAAGATGAAAGTTTATGTCTTCTTCAGTGTCATTTCCTTAAGTGGTTCTTGGTGCAGCACCACCACAGATGAGGAGGTGAATAAGTTACTCAAAGAGTTTGGTTCATTTGACAGTCCAGTGTGAATGCAAACTGCAGAAGCTGAAAATGTGACAAATGTTGCAACTCCGGTCCCCAATCGAACTGAGTCTACCAAGCTATCAGATGTGAAAACACCTTAAAATTAAAAAATCCAAACAGCTCTATTCATTTATAATTTTTAAAAACATTTAGACTCTATTTCAGACATTCTGAAAACACAGAGGCTCTTTGACTAGACCCAAAGTTATTGGGACTTGATCCTTGTTTTCCAAAGATTGAGAATCTAACACTTTTACTTTCTAGACTCACACAGTCTGTGCAGCCTGAAATCAAACAAATCTGGACTGGGTGGCTTCAGGGCACAGACTAATTTTCAGCCCCATGACAAACAAACTGAAGATATACATTGGTGGGTCTGAGAGTTAAAGATGAGCAGCACAGCTCTGTCTCAAAGGCCTCCAGCAGGTGATGCATCCTCACCTTCACTGAGAGCATAAACAGGGTTACAGCGAATGATGAAGCGTTGTGCGCTTAAAGGAAATTAGACAAAATAAATCACGGAGGCTCGGCAGCAAACAGGAGCGTCTGACTCCTGGAGCTACAGCGACGGGGGCAGGATGAGGGCTGAGCTCAGGTCAGGACCATTAGGTGTGATGTCAGGGAGGACAGAGAGGCTGCGACTCTGTGTAGGAAAAGCTGCATGGGATGAGCCTTCACACCAGAGAGCACGACTGCTGGCTTGTTAGGCTCTCTGCCAGCTGTTGCTGCTGTTATCACAGCGTCTCTCGTCTGCTCTCCATGGGTCACAGTCTTACTGTCAACACTCCAAATAACAGCAGCTAAGAAAAGCTTAAACTATAATGAGAAAAAAGAGAATACCAGCACTCAAAGTGTCTGCTGGTATCCTTTATGTATCAAAATGCTTGAAAATGTACTTTCTTTCACCAGAACGAAATTCATCAAACAGCTTAAAATGATGACACTTTGCTCCACAAATTCAAACACAATGAAAGTGTGATTTTTAGAAAAATCAAAAAGTTATGCTGGAAAATTCCTATTTATGTTTGCAGAGGTGGAAGAATCAATACCTACCTGGCAAGATTGTTTTATATCTTTTGTTCTCAGTTTGTAAGTTGGGTTCAAGCTCTAGGATAGCTTCAGAAAACTCTCCAAAGAGAAAGAATCAAACCTCCTGCATGAATGCACAAAGCGAGAATTCAAGAGACTCTGGAGAACCAACGCTCTCTTCTAGTGCGCAGTCATGCCTGTATTTCAGTGACCTTTATGTAAAAGTCATCCGAAAGAAACCTTTCCTACATCTTCACCACAAGGTATCGAGTGTTTGCAAAGAACAGAAGAAGAGATATTCATCTCAAAGTCCTTAGATTTTACTGTACCTGCACCGCAATAGGGTTCAATCTGATGAAGAAAAAGACCAAAACAAACACTGAAACTTTTTTTCAGTGAGATTCTGAGGCAGGAAGATGATATAATGACCAACCCAGAACTATGGATATTAGTCTGAATTATTGCCTCTTATGTTTATCAGCAATGCCAAGATAATTAATGGTTGTCCCTTTTAAAAACTGATCTGACAGAAAACCTGTGGTTTAAAAAAGAGGCCTGCAGCTATGCCTCCAGGTTTGAAAAGGATGTAACAATAAATTCTTCATTCGCTCATAAATGATACAGCGCATATGTCTGGATGACTTTAGATATTAATACAGTTATACTGCTGTGAAAAACTTTTACAGATTGTGTCTGTTTTTGTTTTGCTCAGAAAAAGCTATCCAACCCAACAGTGCTCTGTGTGACAAATTGCCCCCTTGTCAATTCATGTACAGCAGCTGACCATATTTTGAGAAGCTTTTTTCCATTTCAGCCACCTAACCCTGGCTAACTGCTAGTTCTTTGAATAAGGTTAATAGGTCGCAAATTGCAACACAACATGCCCAGATCTAAAGAGATTTAAGAAAAGTCCAATATCAGCTTGGATAACAGGACAAAGTCAATGCTAAGAGGTTTGGGACTTCAGCAAACCTCAGTGAACTATTATCTAAAAATTGTGAAATTATGGAAATCAGTGGTGAAGTTTCACAATCTTTGGGAATGGCCGGTCTGGATAAAGCACTCATCAAGATTTGATTTCCACTAAATGTTAAATCCTTCTCACAGGAGCTTACCTGAAAGTAAAATTGAGACTCACTCATTGTACCGCCTAGTGGTGACATGAAGAATTAATTTACATGCTTATATTGGATGTTGAGGTGGTGAGTTGCCAGGGCTGTTCGAAGCTGCTAATTTTTCTTCATTGTCAAAGTTGCACCAGAAATGGTTTTTACATTAAACTGAAATATTTATATTTAAGCTAAAGGGAGAAAAAACTGCTAATTTAAATGCTAATAAGAAGCAGGTGTCACATATCCAGTGGATATCAAAGGCTGCATTATTTGAAAACCCAGAGGAAGTTTCCCAGAATGTTGCTTTCACTTGTGAACAATATTGTCAATGTGGATTCATTTGTCTAAAACATAAAAAATACTTTTGCTTTCATTGTTCTGCTTCATATTAATTGTACATTTAAAATAGAAAATCTTGTTTTTTTTATGTAAAGATCGACATGTTTCTGATGACAGTGACCCTTAAAATTTGTGTCTTGAACTTTTCCACATTTATTTTACAAACTTATGGGAAAATTAATCTGAGACCAAATTAAAATGTGCACCTAATTAAGAGTTAGTATCCTACCTGTTTTAGATGGTTCGATATATCCCATGAGGGTAAATCACCAGTGAGTTTGATGAAATGCTGAGGAGTTCATTAACTTCTGAATAAAATGTGTTTGAGCAGCGAAGCAGCTATGAACACCTGCCTCTGCAGAGGTTATCTGGGCTGCCTCACGTGTGTTAAACAGCATCATGAAGACCAAGGGACACAGCGGACACTTCAGTTGTGGTAAATTAAAGCAGGACATAATGATATTCTGAGCTCCCAACATGGCAATAGAGCAGCAGAAATTGAAAGGCAGATAATGTAGAACGAGTTTGACAAACAAGTACGTTTTTACATCTCACATTGTCATTTCCACAGGGAAAATAGGAAATATTTTCATCATCATTTCAGACGCACGTCCACGTTTATTCTTGTTGACTGATATTTATGTTATCGATGAAAGAAATCCTGAGAAAAATGTTAAATATTACCACATTGTGAGCGCTAAGGCTCATCATTTCAAATGGTTACACTGCTGATGTTTTTAATTTGGAGGTGACTATTTCATATGAAGACATAATATTTATCATAAGAACGGATCATTATGGATAGAGTATAATAATTTCTACTTATTTTCAACACTTTAATATAAGAGATTTAGGCTTCATTCAGCTGTGGCAAGGCAAATCCTGTTCTTTACACATCAGGGTTCAATTTTTACTATTCATTTTTTAAGATTTCTGCAGTTTTAGGGAGTGTTTTTGCTGGAACAGTCCTGATTCTTTTCTGCTTTTGTAATAAAAGCATCCATCTGCTGTTGTTCACTTAACAATAAAAAAATAGATATATTTAAAAGGATCCTGTGATGGATGGATTTACTTCTTCTAAGCCTCTAAATCTAATCACATTGCCGGTCGGTGTGTTTGCTCGTGTATGCTTAAATCTGGTCATCGCAGATGCCTCCAAACAACTCGGGGCCACCTTCTGCACAGAGCTGACTGATTTACATAATAATCTTCCCAGGCAGAGAGCTACAGGGCATTGTGGAGATGTTCAGAGGGAGCTCCAAGGATGTAAAGAAGAAAATGAAGGTGAAGGAAGAATCGTGAGCTTATTTTTCAAACAAATCCCCTCAGTGAGTGGTATTTCTATATCAAACCCATTGCCTCACTGTTTTCCAGTTTCTGATTCAGCTCTGCAACGAGAAAACAACCGTCTGCAGAGTTTTACTGTACGTAACATTGGGAGCCACATGAGGTATATTTGTTAGTCTTAAATTAGATAAATTTGCATTTGTGAATAACCATAGAAATGACAAATAAGATGAAGAATGATTCTGTTTTTCTGAAGTAGCTTAAAAGGCAAAATCTTGAAGCATTGTTCTGTGATTGTTGAAAATTGCAAGAAAATATGCATAAGAAATTGGTTTAGAAAGGAGTTGGAAAATGTTTCGCAGATTGATTTCAGTAAGGATCTGGGTCAGAGCAAATTCATTTTCATATACGCTTTTCACACAGATGGTTTCATTCAGTCTCAACGTGAGGAAAGCTGAAACTGAGATGAGCTGCAGACCACTGGCGCCTACGGCAGACTGCTGGATGTCCTCAACCAATTCTTCATTCATAGCAGTTTTCTTGGTTAGAATTGAGAGGAAACCAACTCTCTTGGATGTAAAGCAACCCCACACACAGACTGAGTCAGGATGCCCCTCCGCTGGCATGACAAAGGACTCATTGAAGCGCCTACCTGTGCTTTTCCAAAAAAAGATGTTTTTACACAAATCTGAAAGCAGGTTTGTAAGAAAAAAATAAAAATCCAGCAGAACCTGTCTACCCTTTATGTCGTTTTTCAAACGTATTCATGTCAGTACTTATGCAAATAGACTAACATCGAGCAAGTTCGCCCAGAAAACTCTGTACTAGTGCACTAGTCATCTAATGATCACAATAAAAACCAAGGCTGGAATATTTTAAAACCTTTTGGACAAGATTGAAACGTTGACACTGTTTATCAGAAAGCCTTGCTGCTCATCATATTCTTGCCTTTATATATTTTCCCACCTCCTTCTGTCTCCCCTTATAAGTTAGAAGTTAAAAACAATAAATATGTTTAAGCCAATAGTACCAAGCAGATGGTATTATTGGCACATTATTGCTTTCCACCAGAAAAAGGTAGTTAATTAAGCCAAGACATAAAGATTGCAACTAATATCAGAATACAATAGGAAGATAATCCAGTGAAGATTTTAAACTAATGATATTCAACAGAAACAAATCCATTTAAATTAGTTTCTTTTTTCCCAAGAAGATTCATTTTGAATTTTTCTAAAGAAAATAAAAATGTGGTTGAAAAAGCAAAAGGCTAACAGATCTCCATGCAAAGAGGTGGTTATAAGGATCTGATGGATATTTGGTCTTTTGTGTCATAAAATCAGTTTTCAGGAGAATAAAACAGTTTACTTTAAATATATTTGAAATAGAATTGTGTATTTGCAGTCTACCCATGTTAATAAACAGTGAATTTATTTTATTTTATTTTATATCTAATTGGAAACAGCCACAGGAGGAGTCACAGATTTTTATTTTTCTATGCATTTCAATTGATACAATAATCTTCACATATCTTCCTGTGAGGTCAGCAGCAGCAGCAGCAACAGAAGAGGCATATTAGAAATGCATGCTCATAGATACTATTGGGTGATATTTTGAGTTCATCAACCGGCCTAGTCTTTTATGGATTACTCTATCCAGGCGGGACTGTCCTCTGAAAAGGTTGAGCGCCGCTGATCTACTGTCGGACTCATTCAGATTGATTTCCAGCTGAAATGCAGCAGCTCTTGGTTTCAGGCACAGCAAACAAGTTTAATTTGGCGGGATCTGGCAGTGAGCCAAAACCCATCCATGCCAAACACAAAGCGCTCCTCCCTCCTTCTTCTCTGATTTAACAGCGAGCTGAGCTGAGTGTTCTGACCCGTTGAATGTAAACCATTACAGGTCAAGCTCCTGAAAGACGCCAGTAATGATTTACTCTACACTAAAGGTACTCTGACAGTTTTTCATAGATCAGGTGACAGCTGCATGATGAACAATAGCAATAGTTTTGTGATGATCTGATAATGTGTGTCAGATGAATGGTAAGGAAGAGATGATGAGAGTAATTCAACAGCTGCATTTTGGAGAGAAGAAACAAGGCAATGAAGAGTCATTGAAAAAGAAAAATAGGACACCTGAGAGGACGAATGAACAGGAGAGTCTTAAAGGGGTAAATTAAATTGGAAATGCAAGAAAAGACAGAACAGAAAGGTATGAGCTTAATTGAAGGATGAGCTGAGGAGATGAATGAGGGGAAAATGTGGAGGACAAATAAGAGGAGAGGACAGAAAGCAAAGCTACAGGATGAATATAAAAAAGAAGGAAGCAGTCCATGACGTTTTCTAGTTTTGGTTGCTATATTCTTGCCCTGGGAATCAAGGAGTACAGAGACAGAATCCATAGAACCAGAGCAGCACAAGCATTAAAAAAGTGACACATCTGGGCTTTTATCTTTATCTACTGCCTTAGAGACAGTTCAGCAGTATTAGAAAAATTGAGATAAAGACATGCAAAACTCCAAGATTCCACTCTTAGCCTTTGCTGTCATGGACGGTTATCTCTACATTAGCCTATTTATTTATTTAAAAACATTTTGATGTGGCTGAAAATCTTCATTAAATAGTCAAACTATTAAATCTGTCTTTTGTCATTTTTAATCATTTTTTCAGTGCTTTTTGTGTTTTGTGTTCATGCGATGAATTGGGATCAAGACAGAGCAAAATGTATCTATTATTTTCTACGGGTGGAGAGAAATTTCAGACGAACCCCTCAGCTTCTCATATGTGTGAAATTTCCTGTCAGACACTTTTCTTCATGGAGCATTTAAACCAGTTCATGGAGGAAAGCTGACCTTTCCAGTTGGGAGGTGGATATTTCTGCCATTTTCTCTGCTTCTGCTCTCTAAGGAGAGTGATCGCCCAACTGCTGAGCAACGCAAATCTTTTGAACAAAGACTCACTGATCAATCAGCCACAGATCACAACTTTCTCCTCATCAGCTGTATTGAGTTACTGGCTGCTCATATATTTTTAACTGCTGAATAAATGCACAGAAAACAATAAAGCCCCACTTTTAAAGTAAAAATGCTTCAGATATAAAAATCTGATCAAGTTTGTGGACATATTTTTGATGCATGAATATGAAATATTTTCTAATATCTTAATTTTCTGCATCATTCACGAGTATGATCTCTATGATAAAAAAGAAATTCTTATTGTTCCCAAAAACTGGGCTCAACTTTACTTTAAAGCTGCTTTAAAACAACAAAACTGTTCAAAGTGTTATATGGGTGTTTTAACCAAAACTCAGGTAATAAATATTTAATGTTTATATGCAACCAAATTATATTTAAAAAAAATCTCTCTCTTAAAGTCACGCTTCCCCTGAAATATTGTTTCATTCAGACTTTAATGGTCACTTTTCTGCTTGTGCAGCAGAGGTGTGAATTTAATTGCGGCTCTCAGCTGGCACACAACCCTCGCTGCATGTTCAACCTCCTGTTGATCTCCATTAGCACTGATTGAGCAAAGTGTCTCAATAAGTGCCTCTTGATTTGAGCTTCCAGGGAGGCGATGTGGCCCTTCTCCTCCTGTGTTTCTCCTCTGTTGCCTTTGGAATTAGCATGACCATTATTGCACTTTATTTCTTATTTGTTACAGAAAGACATGAATTGGATTTACGCTCCTGTTTATGGAAGTCAAGCCTCCCTAACTATTTGCATGCTGCCAAACTCATAAATATTGCTTATCATTGTTCTGATATTGTCAAATAAACTTTGATAGGATGATCATCCTGGGTAAGTGTTTTAAATATGATATTTTCCGCTTCAAATCATTCTCAGGTTTGGTAATTAATGAGAGTTAATAATCTTTCTGAATTCTTGTTTAATTAGTTGTAATTATTTTCGCTTCACTGTGCACAGCAGTGGGACTTTTAATCAGAAAGGGGTAACTATCAAGTTTACAAACTCATTTGCAGGAGAAATAAGATCTGCTTCAGAAGTTTAGACCTTCAGAAATCACCGAGGTGAGTCAGATCAGCTGCAGATCTTTCTTCATGGCAGACAATAAAAAGGGCAAAGAGAGGAAAGATCAACTCCAGACTCATCAGTCATGTTGCCTGGTTAGAGAATGAGCAGCAACTTCCTTTTGATCCAAAACTCCTGGCACTTTATCTAAATGATGTCATTAATCAGGGATACCATTTTGGTGTACATCGACTTTAACTTCAACATTTTGTATTTTATTCTTTACTAGATAAAACTTTTTGAAATGAGTCCTACAGAAAAAAAAAAAGTTTATTGTTTAATTATTGGAATTTAAATAATTTTACAGGGATTCCTGATGTCATACGAAATCACAAGTGCATCAAATTGGCTGAAAAAGTGATGAGACTGAGGATTTTTCACACCTCATTCTGTTCATACTGTCACCGCTCCCTGTGTCTGTACCTGCTTTCCTGAGTTTTCTGTTCCTGAACACCGACACGATCACCAGCAGGTTCCCGATAACATCCACCACGATGGTCGTGATGAGGACGCCGGCCAGCACGGTGGCCACCCACGGGAAGGAGTGCTGCTGCTGACCCGGGGCACCCTCCTCGCTCGCCGCTGCCGTGGAATTGCGCGGCTCCAGGGTCCCTCCCGCCATGGTGGGCTCATGGTCCTCCAGGGACATCAGTTGCGGGAGGTGCCTTGGATCGACCAGTCGCATTGGGTCGTAGCGGCGGAAAGTGGGTCCATTCAGCATAACGCACGAAGGTCAGACTAGGCACAGCCGGAAAGGGTGCGCATGGCTGCGCGCTCGGCTGCGGTTCAGATTTTTTTACGCGCCCGAGCCTCCAAAGGTCGGACAGGATGTTTCAGAAGACATTACTTTTGTCTTTGGTTTATCCTACTGGACACCCACGGAGGATCAACGGCAGTCTCGATCTCTAAGGCTCAGGAAAACACATTGTGTGACGGCAAACATCTCCCCAGTCAGTCTGGTAAAAACCTTCCATCTAAACTGGAAAACAGCGGCTCAACTGACCCGTCTCATTCTCCTGCTTTCGGTCACCTATGCGCTCTCCTGTTCATAATCTCCATTTCATTCAGCCTCTCATGCGCTCCTTCAGTCTGGAGACTTCAACATCATTTGGACACTCCTCCAGCTCCCTCTCTGAGCGCCTCCGTCTGAGCCCAGCACGTTTACGCGCCTTTAAACATCCAGCGAGATCCGCGCGCTCTCTCACCTTACCTCTTTCTCACGCGTGTGCCCGTTCACGTGAGAGTGCACGTGCTTCTCCGAGGTTCACCAGGTAAACCGCTATCCACCTTTGCGCATATAGACTATAGACCTATAAGAAATATGGACACCGTAAAATCATAAAAAGCTATAAAACATAACACAAAGATCAATAATGTCTACCAATAATATTATCTATTTAAGGATATTATGTTTAAATATCTCCTTAAATAGATAATATAATTATGTTTAAATAATAACATTTGTAGAAATCTATCAAATTACATCTTCAGGGCTTTTAGTAAAACAAAGTAAAATCAGGAGCTCCTCACTGAGTCTGCTGGCATCATCAAAAGTGTTGAGACTAACAGAAATTTAGCTTACAAAGATTCTTTGTAAGCTACATTTTTGGTATTTGCCATTTTTTTATTGTAAAGTTTTGTGCACATCTAGTTCCAGAACGTTTATTAATCAATTTACCAAATTAATAAAAACCAGAAAGAAAAAATAGAAACATTTTATGTCTTCTGAATTTCACTATTTTGGTATTTATTTTATCATCCGGATCAAAGGAAAGAATGCTTAATGTTATTAGCTTTCTTTATTCATGACAGCTTTTTTTTTTAGATAGAATGCCTTATTGTTTTCATGACACATCTCATTGTGGTCTCATCTTTCCTTTTCCAGACATCCGTAATGGTCCAATGAATTCTTCATCAGAGAACATAGCTATGCCTCGTTACCTGAAGTCCAATCCCAGTACTTCCTGCTGGATGTCAGTCTGGTTGATTTGGGCACAACCTTAGCAGGAATATAAAGCAATGATGACAGCGCATGTTTCCCAGAGGTGAATGGCTGACTAAGAAAGAACGAGTTTAAGCACCACTTCTTTTTAAAGCAACCATTCAGCTCTTCTGTTTCAATTTCGTCAGCTTTCTTCTTTTTGTAAGAGTTTCTCTGAATTAACAATGAATTCAATTTAAAAAAAGCCCTAATTCCTTGGTCAGGATAGAAAGCAATGCAACTGCAGTTTCTCTGGCAGTAGTTCTGATTAATCTTTTAATCATTTGTATTTATTTTGATACAAGATTTCACCTTTTAACCTCAGCTTGTTTTAATACCTCATCAGAGTGAGACAGAGTGAGATATGACAAACATTTTTCATGTTTGTCATATCTTATATTCTTAAGTTTGCAGAAGTTTTTTTCTCCCATCTGTATTTAGAGACACACTTTTACACTTTTATTTCTATTACATATTTGTCAGGAGAAAATCAAAATCCAGATTTAAGCAACAGAGTCCTTGAGCGCCTTTTCAGATTAAAAATACCATACATTACAAATGCTATTAACTCACAGCCAGTTGCTTCACGCACACTGGGACGAGATATTTGTCCTTTGACAGTCAGGTACTTGATGCTGTTTTTTTTTTTATTTAAAGCATCTCTTCACTGTAATTGTGTTTGAAGAAACCCCAAAGCTGCCTCTGTTTAGTTAAATTATTCCATCTTCACATCACTTTTTCTATTCAGTCATTGTGCTAAACATGTGGGCAACACTTTGACATCTTTGATTTCATTTATATTTGATGCTGTTCACTTTCTGAAGGTGACGCTGTTTGCTCATAATAACATAATAAAATCTCCGTCCTGTGTGAGACAAAAAAAAAAGAACATTTGTGAAGGGAAATTTTTATGTGCTGAATAGTGAGGGTCCTAAACTGGGATTGTGGAAAGTGTAAAAAAAAATGCAATAATACGCTTTGACTCCCTGAAGTAGAGCCAGTGACAGCAAACTCTATTACTGGTGTAAATATTGGGAGTTTGGGATTTGTAGAAGTCCAAATGTTTGTCTTTGTGTGCCATAATATCATGCACAGATGATGGATGGTTTCTTGTCATTCTGTCACAAACTAACTTCAGTCTTTTGCATTTCTGGCAGAAGGCTTCGAAACATTTAGGGAATTTTGGTACATATGTCATTTGAAAGAATCCACTGATTAGTTAATAACAGAAGTTTAGAAAAAGGGGTTTATGGAGCTCTACAGTCTGTCTACTGTAGCTTTGCATGTTTTCACATTGGGTTCAATTTGCTGGTCCATTCACTCCCGAAAAGATTAGCAGCTGCTCTTGAAATGTGCGTTTCTAGTGTCAGTGTACTAGATGGTCCATCTATTGAGTTTGTGGATGTTCCCTGAAATCTCCTGTTAGCAAGAGACATCTGGTACACATTGCCACAAGTCATTATGTTTGGTTACCAATCAGGTTACTTTGTACCTAGCACCTGTGGAGGTGGGATCCCATGGTTTTTATAGGAGTCAAAGCCTTGATGAGTAAGTCCTGATTAGGTCTGATTGGTGTAATTTTCCTATTCTGAATTAGTTGTCCTTTTTCCTGTAGTCTTATTGGAAGAGCATCACTCTTAGACTGACCCGTCTCTGAGATAATCCTTGGACAGGATTATCCTGAGACACCTCACCAGCAGCTCCAGCCCAAGAGATATTATCAGTATGCTTTTATTTTTAATCTATTATTGTTGTATTATTGTGTGCTTTAATCAGTTGATCTAAATTCTGAAGTGTATCATTAAAATAGTTATATAAGTCTGATAGGTGTGCATGGAGTTACATGTTTTAAGTTTTTGTGTCCATTTTCCATCATCTGAGCTGGCAGTTTGTGTAACCACTTCTTTTGTCTTTGTCTTGTTTTCCCATCAGGCTCGGAGCCATCTGCTTGGCAGCTCCATTGTGCACCTTACTTTATTTTCAAACTCATTCTATCATTGTCACAGGAAACATGCCTCATCAGCCTGTAGACTCAGAAAAGTTACATGGTCACTGTAATATGTTGACTTAATTTAGCACCTCTAGGCTGCTGGCGCTCTCTCGTGTGACTTCATGTTGATTTGCAAAGTGAGCCACACAGGGTAAGTAATCTATAAAGATACATACAGTTTGATGGATTTTATCTTGAGCTGTCAGCAGCAACAACTTCTCCTCATATAGGATAGTACAATGAGGTTAGTCAACTGATATATTATCATCAAATCATAAAGGACATTTTCAGTACATCTACTGTGTTTGTTGCACACAGTAGAGCTTACCAATAGAAGTAAAGTTTTCTGAGCTTCAAGCCACAGTTTCCGTCATGCTGTGGTGCAGGATTGCACCAGTATTTGTTTTTATCATATTAAGCTGCATCAAAAGGTAAGTGTGAAGGTTGTCTTTGTACAGATGGCTGTGCACCACTTCGTGTGACAAGCTGTGCAAAAATGTTAATCTTTAGGCTCATTGCATATTTAAACAAGTAATCACTGCTCTGATATCAAAATTTAATCTTGGGCTCCTCATCGTGATTTTCTGAAGATGCACTGCAGCTTGAAAGTTTACACAACTTGCTAAGTTACATTGTAAACTGATTATTAATCACCTTTTTTTCCTCCCAGTGTTCCTTTCCAAAACACCTGATCATGAAATAAAATACTAGATCTTTGACAGAAACTCACTTTGTCTTTCAGTCGCCCGAGCAACCATCAGCACTGTGTGTGCAATTTGGAGGTGTGTGCACTTCTACCCAGCAGTGAACGGCATGGCAGCAGGGGTCCAATTTAGTGAAGGGATTAATTGTATTGAGTTTCTTTTGAACTTGAGATGAAACGACAGAGCTTTGGATGATAGATGGAAAATAATTTTTTTGGCCTCATACACCTGATTCTGATGAAGAAGCTTTGCTGTTATGTTTAAGATGGAGCCTTGCTCTCCCAAATGATGCATGTTTTTTTTTGTCCCATCACACGAGACTGAAACTTATTCCCACATATAATTATCTTGTGGACATAAAGTATAAATTATTCATCTTCTTGTATACAAAGGAGCTTCTACAGTTGGCCACAAATTTTGTTTGCGGTAGAAACTGTGGCTTCTGGTTGGAAACATTCATATGTGCCGTGGGGTGTTATGTTTGCTACAAGGTGAAATTACATTTTGAAGTCTCTCCTTCCCTTCTGTCATATCATTTTACACTCCCCATAAATACAGAAATATATCTCAAAATGCTAATGAGGACTACATAATATCTGGACAAATCCATGTAAGATGCATAGTGTGTGTACTATGTTTGCCAAGATTTTTGTTTTTGTTTTTATTGGATCACAAAATAATCAATATATGAGAAAGTGGTGGCGCTCTATACTCTGCAGCAGGTTTTCAGAAATAAGAATCAGGCAATCCTGTTAGAAAACCTTTTAAATACCACTCCTTAACCTTGATGGAGTGAGTGCAGAAGGCACAGGTTATTTTTAAGACAGTAAAAACACTGAAGTTAGTTTTGTTGAATTGCTGCAGAGGTGACACATTGGCTGAAATCCTATGCTGCTTCTGTTATCAAGACAGTGGAAAATTGCAGAAGTAGAGCTTTTCCATAAACAATATTAGCATTTTTTTCCTTTTAGTACTCCATTTTTTTATTATCTTTAAAAAGCATTTTTAAAAGGTGCTTCCATGTGGATGAGAAATTCACTGGATGTTTTTTTTTTATCTTAATGAACAAAGTACTGCCATAATCTTGTCTTAGATATGACTTTTCTATTTTTGTCTTTTGTCCAAAATCATGAAATATCGTCTTGCCTCATATCATCTGATGCTTCGAGTCAAAGGCCATCTTGTTAATGCTCTGAATATGTTTTTCCAAGTTGTTGTATTGGATAAAAGACTGAAACCATCATAAAAGTGACATCATCTTTTTTCTCAACTGAACCACAAATAGAACAGAAGTTTGGGAGGCCTATAAATAACACCACCTAAACATGAAGGACTAAACAAGGAAATGGATCTGGATCACTGGCAAGGGTCCAATTCTAAAAGAAGGAGGAAGGTAGAAACTGGGTGTGGAAAGACGAGTCAGAGCCCAGAGAATCTGAATGATTCATTTCCACATCAAACACAAGATTCACCAAGTCCCTGGATTTTTATTCAAGCAGACCAAGAGCTCACGTCTTTCTCATCTGACATGCACTTTGTTGATGTTTGAATCACTCAACTCCCATCTTTTAATAATGGGTTTCAGTGTGGGTGAGCATCAGCACACAATCACACTTTTAAACTTTAAAAAAAAATTTAAAGTTTTTTCAAAACAGTTTTATGGAGAATCTGTACCAAACTGTGAACTTTAATCCAAACACACATACAAAAAAAGAAAGAAAGAACAGCAGCCACACACCGGTTATTTGGCATTAACATATTCCATCTCTCCATGCATCGTGCATAAATAACTCCATCGCATATTTCAGCGCACGTTCACTGTCAGCGTGTGCTTGGGGGTTTATTTAGACCCTGAGGCACTGAGGCAAAGAAACAGCACAGAGATGAATCTGTGGATGTGAAACTGATACATGATGACCAGCACTGTTTGACGTGCTTAGAAAAACAGACAACAGGAAAAGGTCAGGCCATTTTTGAGATTTTTGAGGTTTGTTTTAATTAGTGTTGGGAATTTATTGTCAATAAAATCAAATGCTTCATTTCATTGCAATGTGTGTATAACCTGAGGGTCAGAACGATCATGTTTCATTTATTTTTCTAAAGAATCTTCAAGATACATCAGGTAGCCTTGAACACTCTCTCAAGCTCAGAAATCACTTTCATATAATTAATGTCAAACTTTTGAATTTTTAAAACATGCTTGCACTTCATACAAAATTCTCCATCAACTTGCATCGCCTACATCATGTAATTTCTTCAAATCTAAAGGTAAGAGAGCCAGCTGGAGGTGAGATTCCCTTCACATGCAGCACTTTTGGATGAACTTTCATGACAGTTAGAGACAAGAATCACTTTATTGTTTCTCACTTTATTGTTTCCATATGGAGAGCGTTACCATCATATCACCTGCTATATAATACATGCATTTAATACCAGACACTTTTTTATCATGAATGCCACCCCTTCACCTGATTCTGACCTGAATATGTAGAAGGACTTTGCAGACCCCTGGGGTCTTTGAGGGCTCAGTTGGCTCCTCATTATATGTGATAATGCAGAATAGTGGCACAGTTGTTTTGAGCATGCACCAAACCTCCATTGGGAGGTTGTGGATTACTATCACGAGGTAAACATATCTTGGTTCTGGATCCATTGCTTTTTATGTATTCGCATGACTTAGTTGGCCAGAATTTGAAGCAGGACGCCTCATCCTGGTCAGGGAGCACTGGCAGCTCTCAATGTAAGTTATTCTAATAGTTCTGGTGGCAAAGTTGCTTACAGATGGCATCTTAAAACACTGTTTAAACTATGCTTCATTTACTTTCTCCTGTAATTCAAGAAGCTCTTGTTTTCATCATGGTAAGCAGGAATTAGTTGGAATAGTGGAGGGAAAAATAGGAATGAGAAATGCACTTTGTGTGCAATAACAGCACAGACTGGAGTGGTTCAGTCTGCTGTTATTACACTTAGAATTAGCTCTGTTGAGTCTGCTTTTATGCTTATCAACATGGAAAAGGTGAACTGCTGCCTCCACAGCAGGATCCCATCTCTGCCTCAAGCTTGGTGGATCTCTGTGTCTTGTTTTCGAGTGATGGATGACAAGTGAAATGAACAGAATGATTGGGGCAGACAAGTCTGCCTCAAAGCCCTCAAAGGAATGAAGGCATGCAAGATAATTTTATATATTGTTTTATAAAGATACTCTTCAACTCTTGTTGAAGAGTTATTATGGCACTTTTCACATTGCCAAATACTGACAAAGTCAGCATCACTGGGTTCCCAGGTGCAACTTTTGTGCAATGACTTTCCATGGCACTTAGTTGGATTTAATGCAGTAAAAATAATTTGCAACTGTTTTATTAATCCATAAGGATCTCTTATAAAAACTGAGGCAGAGCATATGCTGTAGAAATGCAGGGTTCCAGGATAATAAAGACAATGTGGATCCTGCAGTTTTTCTCCTTTTTTCTGTGAAATAATGATACCTTATCTCTGCTTCCAAGCTGCTCAAATGCACAGAATGTTGTTCTCATGATGACAATAAAAAACAGCAAGCAGAAGAAAACGTGCTAGAGCACACCTCATCAAACATTGTATAACTTGTTCCTAATTAACAAAAAAAAAACTATTCTAAGCATCATCACTCCACAAATGGAAAAAAGTAGAGAAAATCAAAATATGTTATTGGAGAGGATTTACGTTGAGCAACAAATGTTGGTCGAACATAGAATGAATTCTGTATTGAAAAACGTTTAGTTGGTTTTGAGCATATGATGTGTCGACCTGACTTTGGTCCACCAACTTCATCCCGGTTAAACATTAAAAGGATGTTAAAATGCAACATTTTATCTTGTAGTTTGAAATGCAACTGTATAAAGGCAAAAAATGTTTTCTCATTTCATATTTGGGAAAAAAGAAGATGACATGAATTCAGTAAGTCGAGCCACTGACATGCTCATTTATCCAGAAAGGATTTGAATTCAGATGTTCTGGTATTCCAGGAACAGGCTTGTTACAGGAACAACTTGCATTGGTTTTCTCCAAGGGCACCGAAGCATATGGGGAACTAATTGCAACACTGTTATGCAGAAACACAAGGTGTAAAGCTTGGAAAATTCTTGTGATTTTCTCATTTGAATGAATGAGGCGCCACTTTTTAATCCAGTTCTCCTCACATCCAGATGGCAGTTTGGGAACAAGGAGTCAGTGTGTAATCAAGGGCCAATGAGTTATTCATTTTTCAGACCTGCTTCATCTTGTTCAGGGTTACTGGAGCCCATCAGGGAGTTGCAGGGCCCCTGGACGGGCTCCAGTCTCCTCTGACTCTCCAAGATGTTGCCAGGTGAGCACAGGGGTGCACAGAGATGGACAACCATGCACACAAATGCTTTTTGAAGAAATGCAGCTGAAATGGAAACCTTCTTGCTAACTTTGCACCCCCAAAAGCTGAAAAAGAAAGTTAGAGTTTAGAGCCCTGGCTGCAAACTTATGAGTTTCTTGCATTACGCTTCTGTAAATTGGTTCACTGCATAGTCTTATTGATAATATATTTTCTTTAAGTCAGGCAGTAAATCCCTGGCTGTTTCCATTGTCTTTAGTCCCACAGTGGCAGAACAATAAGTTGCATTTTTAGACCAAAAAATTCTCAAATCCCTGCACTGCACTGTGACAGGTACAGAGCAATGAAACTCTTCTTTTCCCCTGCCCTGATATTTCCCTCTTTCCTCCTGGGTCATTACTGCCAATAATCATGATTGCGCTGCGCGAGAATAGCTGGGTTGTTTCTAAAATCCCTAATAAAGCACCAAATTGTAGCTGGTGTTTCAAATACACTATGGGAAACAGGTATGCGTATGCAGATACGAGTGTATTCCCACATGGCCTCTGTGTAGCTGTGTGAATTAGATCAATGCTCTTTGGTTCACAGCAGGGAATTCTCTGATATTCAGGAATCCGTGCAATACAAGTATGTCTGTGTATGATTGTTTTAGAACATCTAACGAAGAGAACACATTTGTTCTGAGACAAGCAGAGTTCAAATCTGCATATTTATGAATAGTCACGTCATAAATTATGTATCATGTACCTAGAGACATGTATTATTTTTTCACCTTACATTGTACACATCAGACACATGTTTGTATGGACTGTTTTCTAATTGAATATAAAGAAAAACCTGAGCCTTTCAGAGAGCTGGTTGATTAGTTTGTCTGGTGAGCTCAATTAAAGGAAATGTACTTAAGAAGGATGTTCCACATTATTAAGCAGGCCGCAGGTTTCAAGCAATATGGGAACGAGAAAAGCTCTCTCTGCTGACAAAAAGCATAAGATAGTGTAGTGGCTTATGACAAGGTATGAAAACATTAGATATTTAATGGAAACTGAAGCATTACCATCACTTTCTTTCATGGCTCAAAAAGAAGAGCCGTACCTTCAGTAGCAAAATCATCTTCATACATGACAATGCATCATTTCATGCTGCAAGGAATACCACTGTGTCATTGGCTGCTATGGGCATAAAAGGGGAGAAACTCATGTTGTGGCAAAACTACTTGTCCTTACAGAGTTTAATTTGTGCCTTTCTTTGAAAACAATTCTCTGTTATTCAGAAGACAAAGTCTGATCAACAACATTTCAATAGCTACACTAATCACGGCATTGTTGCTTTAATACGATCGATGAAGAAGGTTGTTTTGGTGACGCAATTGTTCTGTGATCTTCCAGTGGTAATTTAAAATTATAGCAAATTATAGGCAGGCTTGGGTCACCATAGAGTGATTTAAACCCATGGAATGAGTGCTGGTTTGTTTTCTGCTGAAGTGCTCCTCTTCAAATCCCAAAACATTTCATAAGCTCAAATTGTAGCATTGCACTTTATAATAACTGCTTTGGTTTTAGTTTATTATCGTCTTAATTATTTATGCCTATGTTTGGTGTTTCTTATGTAAGGCTGCACTCTTAAGCAATTCTTAAGCAAAAATACATTATGTATATTTTTCCAGCATCATCTCCATAAAACTCACCATTCTTCATAATATTTTATGGAGAACGGTGGGTCTCAGCCTCATCCTTAGCCTCATCCTCAGCCTCATCCTCAGCCTCATCCTCAGCCTCATCCTCAGCCTCATCCTCATCCTCAGCCTCAGCCTCATCCTCAGCCTCAGCCTCATCCTCAGCCTCATCCTCAGCCTCATCCTCATCCTCAGCCTCAGCCTCATCCTCAGCCTCATCCTCAGCCTCAGCCTCATCCTCAGCCTCATCCTCAGCCTCATCCTCAGCCTCATCCTCATCCTCAGCCTCATCCTCAGCCTCATCCTCAGCCTCAGCCTCATCCTCAGCCTCATCCTCAGCCTCATCCTCCAAGGCTGGGGATTGTGGCAGTAATCGCTCTCCACACCTACCTCCTCCAGTTCATCTGAGCAGATGCCAACGAAGACCCAAATGTGCTCTCCTTAACAAACCCAGGACTGATTTCTCTTCCTGGTGGAAGCACCCCTACATCTACAGCTATACCCACTTTCTTTTAAAGTGACGAAGAAGCATTGAGCTCCTCAAAGGCCCATTTGGCCTTTAAGCTCATTAACATTGCAGTCACATTTGTTCATTCTTTGTTCACTGTTTATTATGACAGGTAAGGGGTTGTAGATTTCTCCATTCTGCCTCTTGATCTTCATTCAGACTGAGAGATTCTAACGATCCTCCATCTGTGGCAGTATTTAATTCCCAATCCCTTTTCAAGTTATACGGACCATGTGGTGGTTTGTCTTTAATCACAAATTAGATTCTCACTTATCATGATATTCATTTCACATTGCCTGAAAAAAATCAAGCCCATAATTTGGAGGGCAACCCCTTTTCTGGTAGTCATAACAGATCGCCATTCCTCCAGGGTCGAATATTGTCCATCTAAGAAATATTGAGTCTATGATATTTATTCACTTTTAAGCTTTATTTTGTTCCCCACAGAAAACACCTGGCTTGTCAGCTGAAAAACACACCTGTTCCTCTCTGACTTCGCCTGCCTGCTGTTTGGTTCTGAGGAAATAGTATACAGAGGGCTTTCTTTAGAGGTTTTCTTTGAAAACAATTCCCTGCTGTTGCTAGAAATGATGGGATGCACCCTGAGAATGAATCTGGTGAGGCAGTGAGTGAGGTGCTGATAATCGAGCTGAAATGCGCTTTAATGCTCCTCGAGATTGCAGAGAGCAGCGAACATCACAAGCAATTTATGCTTAAAACTCCCTTGTACTTTCACCTTCTCCAAGGGTGATTTTAAATAAACAAATATTTTAGCCAAGCACTCTATTATGGGATTAAATACAATATATGTAATTAATATAACCATAGATGAAATTTACATTTTTAATTCTTTATTGAAAGTCCTTTGAAGTCTGGAGTGCGTTGACATCAAAGAGTCGGTTTTGTGCTTTGTGATGCTCAGCCAAGCCTATTTGATCAGTTTGGGGTCGGTGATTAACCTGGTCAGTTCAGTATAACCTAACTGCTTTCAGTTAAAAATTAAATCAATAAATTATGGTTGTGGAAATCGGTTTTACCATCAAGCCTGCATTTTCTTCTTGTTTCTGTAGCTTCATTAATAAAAATACACGTCTCTGGTAAATATTGTCTGTTGGCATCACATAACTTCATTTCTATACACTAGTAGACTACGACTGGACTATGTTGCATTACATACCATCCAAATCCTAACTTGTAACTAATTCTGCCTGCATATAAGTGTCAAAAAACAATTTAATTTCCTTACATGTCCCCTGAAAGATGAGTGTCTGTGCTGCAGTCCGATTGTTTAAATCAATTTCAGAATTATATGGCAGCCAAAAACATGAGAAAAAATACACAATCAATGGTTGAATATTAATAAAAAGTGGTTCCTGTATTTAAGGATTTGTGTCTCAATTTTATGCTGCCTTATTTCTATACAAATGAATAGAAGCTGAATTCATTTCCATTAACAGATGGGAGATCTCAACCAGCTCTGGTCCACAATGAGCTGCCACATTTACCTTGAACACCGGGGAGCACAAAGCATTCCAGGTCTGGGGTCTCAACGGAGGAAGCCATTATTTTCTTGTTTAGTGGAAAGGCCTGATATAATTCCTCTGTGCTGTGGGATTCCATTGTTGTCTAGAAACTGTTTCACTTGGCAACATCTTCTTTCACAAACATAAATCCTTCTACAGCAAACATGCCAACCAGCAGCACAGGTGGATATACCACTGAACTGATTCCCAGTTCAATTAACTTCTGCCCAAAATTAAAGTTAACACTGACTACCACTTAAAATATTCTATAACTCTCTGTGGAATGCCCTCTGTGAAATGGGACAAAGTATCTATATTCCTGGAACTTTTCAAATTACTTTAGAAAACTTTTATATATTTCATTAGGACTTCATGTGATATATTAAGGCAAAGAAGTACATAATTATTCAGGGAAGAAAAGTTATTTTAAAGTTTATGCATATGGAAATCTTCGAGGTGTGCATATGTAAGTCAGGACTCTTCATTTTAATACTCCAAAATGAAATGCAATGCAAAAAACTATCATCAGAAGTCAACAAGCAAATACAAATTTAAGCAGAGTTAGGTTATAAAATAATTACTCAAGATTTAAACACAAAAAATGCTATTTACATTCTGTCATAAATAAATAACAAACAATGGGACAACAGCAAAGCTAACATGACAAGATCGATCACCTCCATAGTGAAATCCAGACCTCGAACCTACAGGTGAACAAAACCTACAGGTTACATTTCACAGAATGAAGCTTTCTACTCAAAAAAGTTTGTTTGTTTGGATCCGCAAAAATGGCAACTTCCTCTAAGATCAACCCGCATCTTGGTCTTACAGGAGTCTGTAAGCTCAATAAAGAATCCTAGATTTTGTGAACGTTACTTATTATGTCTGGATACTTCAGCATAAACTTATATATCATGTGTCTCACAAAAAAGACACATAAGTGAACTGTTAATTCCAGAAAGTACAAGGTTACGAGTTGGCTCATGAAAATACTGCTTCCTGAAACTAGCCTGTCAATTAATGGGCTGCGCTCCTTTAGTTCATCTTTAAGGTTTCATATGAAATGAATAAGTAAAACCATATGCATTGAATATAATGAATTTCTACAAGGGTTTTTATATGTGAGCTGTTTAAATTTATATTTGAAAAAAAGTTTTAAAATATAAATTTCCAAAGTCAAAACTTTGAGACTGATTGAAAGTTAATTATTACAAAGTTTTATGCAACTAATGACTTTAATAAAGTTTTTCAAAAGAAAAAAGTCTTAAGAGCTTTTGGTCAATTTTTGCATGAATAAGCTCACATAAAAAAAAAAAAAAAGAAAGACTCAGGGATAGTTATCTCTTATCTCTGTCGCAGAAGTGACATTGTTAACTCAACCCCCTGAACACACACACACACACACACACACACTGTCACATACAGTGCTTGTTGTAAGTGGATAACGAGGACGATACCTGAGGTGCTGAAATAATTGAAGCTGTTTGATGTCACATCAAATACCCTTCACACACATACACACAGTTTGACATGCACTGCAACACACTCATGATAACCTTTCTCTGTAATTATGATGAACATTAAAACACACACAAACCAGCAGGACCACATCAGCTGTGCGGGATACGAATGATCTGCGCTACTTTCCAGGGACATCCAGCAGACAGATGTAGTAAGGCCTGGCAGGGCGGCATGACAATATGTGCCTATGTTTTCATGAAATTAGAGACTTTACAAGAGTGGTAGGTCCATGTTTTAACTTACACCTTTGAACTGAGTAGCTGGGAAGCAAGCGTACATAATTGCTGCAGCTGTCTGGAATCTAATTTAAAACTCAAATGACTCACAAATTACAGCATATTTGAATCCAACAAATATGGATTAAAAATGATGAAAACTGGATTGAATGTAGATGAAGCCAATTCTCAGCTAAAATTATAGCCATGTTTGTTTGTTGTCTCTCAGGTGTCTGTTATTTTGTTCATTGATGAACCTACTTTTCCCCCAAATGTTCTCCAAATCTTCCTTCCAATTTTTCAAAACAAACTCTCTTCTGATTGTGTTAAATAGGGAACAAGTGATGGAGTGTTATCACTGTCTGCTAACCTTCATGCAGATGTTGACTCCCAAAAGAATTAGACAGCATTACAATTTAATTTAGAAAGGGTTTGTATGAATTCAAAATGTTATTTAATTGTACAAATGTAATTGGAAAGATTTCTTGAATGCAAATCACATTTTTAAATGTCACTTGCTGTATACTATGAATGCTCCAAGGGTAAATTTCAGAAAGATACAAAGTACTTGTTTGCACTGAAAAAATCCTGTAAATTTGATAATGTCCTAAATAAATTTTACAGCTGTTAGGCATGTCTTACATTTTGAACAGTCAATTGATAATCATATTGTTTTAATGTGCTTATTAGTGCAAGGCTGTAAACACTGAAAACCAATTTCTCATATTTATTTTCTTTTAATAAATGAAGGTTTCTCATATTTCTTTTCTTTTAATAAATGAAGGTTTAGCGATAAAAAATGATTTACATAAGTACGTTATGAATGTGATTTAAAAAAAAAATGATTCAAACCCAATGCTTGGTAAGAGTTTTTACTCCTTTTTAGTTATTTCTCGACAAAAGTTGGTGTTTTGCTTCAGTCAAAGTAGGGTTGAAGGTAATATCTTGAAAAGTATAACTTTATTTTAATTGGCAGCAGCTTCCACAGCTGAGGTCAGATGATACTTGAAGTAAGAACTTTAAGTCTCCGAATTTTCTTATTATCTGACTGAATTTACAATGATTTTAATTCCTTTGTGGGAATGAAAATAACAGAAGTAAGCTGTTTAATTTTTCAACAATGTGTGTGTGGAAAATTGGAACTATCTCTATGTTTGGATCTGTGCTCTGAAAACTTTGCAAACCAAAGGGTAATTTGTGCCCTCAATCCTGCAAAATAAACTCTTTTAGAGCTCCAAATGTTACATGGCCTTTGCTTAAAGACAACAGGGATATTTACTATAGAAAGTTTGTGGTTTTATTTCTATTTTTAGGTTTTAAAACAAAGAAAAATATAAAAGATTTACTTACTTATTTCTTTTATTACTTCAAATAAAAGAAATAAGAGAAATATGGTCAATGCAAAAGTATTCACACCCCTTTGACTTTGTTGTCTTATGTATGATCTTTAAATGCCTCAATCTTGTGTTTATGTTATTAGGATTTTATGTGATAAACCAACACAAATTAGCAAATAGCTGTGAAAGGGAACAAACATTATGGTTTTCAAAAAATTTTACAAGTACCAGGAATGTTATTATACTTTTGTGCCCATAACGCCTCTGTCTGTTCCAACCACTTTTCTAGAAAACATGACTGAATAGAAATGGACTGCATACTGTAATAAATAACTTTGTGCATATCCATATGCCAAGGAATATATGCGATGCCTATTTTAAGCACCTGTAATACTCTGTTTATGTAAATGTACCTGACAGAAAGTGAGCGGATACTCGCAGGGGTCATGGCTAGTTTCCTCTGACAGTGAAGTCAGAAAGTGAGAATATAAAAGAAAATGACTCAAATCGCTAACTACAGTATGTCTGCATGAGTAGAAGACCATCATCGTCTCCTCTTTCACACTTCATCATATGTTGGCATTTAACATGCAGCTGTTTCAAGGTATTTGAAATAGAAGCAAAGCTGTTTGTCTCTGGAATTAATCTGAATCTGAGCAAAGATATTTCTATTCTGTCGAAGAGGTGATTTATCAACAGAAACATGACCATTTGCAGCATGTAAATCAAAGGGCTGGGAGCAATTTGGATAAAACAAACATCTTCAGGTCTCCTGGACATGCAGATTAATATATTTTGGCAACCAGGTGGGAGCAATCAGAATGGCTAACAGCAGTGCAGCTGACCTGCTGCTCTGTGCATTTAGGAAAAGTAATCTTTTTTGACGTTTTACCATAATATTGAAAGTGGCGTAGCTTTTCAGCATAACTTCTGATGTTTTTTTTTTTTAAATACTTAGAAAGGGTTTAAATATCAATATAACCAGTCATTAAGAAGATTTAGAATAATTACAAAAATGAGAAACAGCAGAAGGGAGAAGGATCAAAGCAGTTATCATTTTTTCTCTATTAAAATTCCCATGAAGTAACAAGCTGATGGCTCAAATTGCAAAGTAGCGATGCCAACTATACCCACTGAAGAAAAGCAGCCAAGCATCACGTTAAGCACCTGGAAGGAATAGTTCAATTTGGAAGAAATTTGTCCAACATTCAGACCAGTAATGGGGATGTAAATTATTCGATTTGCAAAAAGCTGAGTTGATAAAAAATAAATGACAAGAATGTGGGCTGGCATGCCATGTTGTATAATTACCTCAGAAATGGGACATTATAAAATTAAGCAAGGTGGCACAATGTTTGCAGGTGAACCCATTGATCCCCACACTCTACCACTATTTTAGGACAATGTAACCATAAGACCCCAAAACCAAAATGGAAAACAGCTTCATGAAAATGTCAATTTCTTTTTCCAGCATGACTTAGTGCCACTTTACACTTTATTTTAATGTGATTCATTGACCAGTAGATCAATCTAATCTATATCCCCTAGAAAAATATATGTCTGATTTTTAAAATAGACAAGACCAATTATGGAGACAAAGGAAGGCTGCCATTAAAGTACCTTTGTCTTCATTAACATTTCAGCAGAGCTATAGGCTAATCACCTTTTAGCCATTCAGTAATCCATGCAAAATAACCTCAGAGAAAGTACAGATTGCATATATAAAACAGTACATGGGTTCGTTTTCAACAGGCTGATATTTAATCACAAATCATTTTGCTTGGTTTTAGGCAATGCTCTAATTTTCTGAGAAAAGAAAATGTTTACAGTATCAAAAACGTTTGATTCTGTGGAGACTCAAACTGAAATAAACCTTTAAAAATCACCAAGCCAACATTTTAATTTGAGGTTAAAATTGTGAAGTTGGGCAAATTAAATTGTGATGCTTGATACTTTTGCATGCTGTGAAGTGACTAAAAAGCAATCACATAAAATTCGTTACAGGAGGACTACATTAAAGAATGCCAGTGACCTCCTCACCACCTCTTCCTGCAGTGTGAGCAAACTGCAGTGGATCCAATTCTGTTTGAATTGCACTAAAAATGAGCACTACAATCATTGAGGAATTTCAGTACTTTAATCTTGGACACAAGGAGAGTCACTGAAACCTGCAGCAGACAAGTAACCTCATGGAATTGAAGGAACTTTACAGAGATGAAGGACTTTTTCTTCCCTTCTTCACTCCCCAGCAGAGTGGAGAAGCCTGTTTCTTTTCAACATGGTACCTGATTCTCACAAAGTAAAAAAGAAAAAGGTTGATGATATGAGAAAAGCTTTTTGCCTGAGGTAAGCTACTCAATTTCATTCAGACGTGAATGAGAGGGAAGAAAGAGGGGGAGTTTAAATGTGTTCAGACTAACAGCGTAGCACATGCTGTGATCATATATGGAGGCAGAGAGGGAAGAGAGGATGTGGCTCTTTATGTATTCACAGAATGCTGAAAGTGACCTTTGAGTACGGAGGATTTAAACCCTTATGTAGTTTTACTGACAACTACTCAAAGTTACATAAAGTTCTCATTCATCCTACCTTACTACAATAACACAGATATTATTCTACTAAAAATACCCAAAGTAAGTTTAGGTAACTACTAAACTTACTTAGGATGTAGGCTTGATATCATCCAACATCCAAATATTGTGTTCGATAACATTGTAAGGTCATTCAAGAGGTCACCAAATAACCAAAGACAACATCTACATCAAATTACATTCCTTTATTAAACACGTTTGTTGACTTAGTTTAATATAAATTTTAAAGATGCAGATAATTGTGACTTTGTGTCTTCCGTCTTTGAACAGTACAGAATCTAAACTCCTTATATATCAGACTATCTAGAAAATCTAACACATTATTCTGTTAATGTTCGGGCAACTGCTTTGGTTAGACATCAGTAATGAGCTTTGACTAGGACACTAACTGGAATGAAAAGATGAACACTAAAAATACTGTTGGCATGTTTTCTTTATGATATTGTCACAGATCGAGGAAAACTCAATTTGCAGTTTGCCAACAGCAAAGTTCCTCCTGAGTGAATGAGACAGTTGGATGCAAAACCACAAGACTCAATGACAGTAACATCATTGAATCTACTGCCTATTATGACTTCTAATGATGTTGAAACAATCTCTTTTCACTTCCACTCACCCTAAAGTCTCTAAAGAAGAGTTTAACAGCATGGCTGGCAAGAACATTTATTGGACCATTACAAATAAAGTGCACTATAAAGGAGTTATGTTACCATTGCAGAAACTTAAAGCATATGTCTGACTTCTTCGGTGCATCAGGCCTAAATTGCTCAGAAATGGCTCCATAACATATTCTGCTCTAATACAGAGTCTGTATGCAAATATAAGTGTACACTTACCAACCAAATTTATGACTCCTGATGAAGTTATTAACCTACTGAAATTAATTATGTTCTATAATGAGAGGGAAGAGGAAAATGAGGGAAACTTGCATATTGTAATAACTAAATTTATTCTGGAGCTCTGCAAATGCTATGATGTTAAACACCATTATAATGGATTCATAACAATTGTCATGAGAATCAGTGTTGTTTTGGTGCAAGGATAAAAATGTGAAGAAATAATTCAGGAATCTAAGATTCTAGTGCTTTAGCCAGTATTAACCCTCTTGTTATTTATATTTTGGAAAATAACAGAATATTATCCACTTAGAAAACATTTAGCCTTTTCTTTAGGAGGAAACCTTCTTTGCCACTTTGTCATCACTTCCAGCAAGGCTGACTGCTGAGTACTATACCCAAGCCATGAAATCCCTTTTGTGGTTGCTAGACCATCAAAGGTTTTGTTTTAGTTGTGTAGAAAATACAACATCAAGTAAAAGCCTTTCTGAGACAGTTTTGAACAAACTCTGGTTGAGATATCTCCACAAATGAAGTTCTGAGTCTACACCTCCCATGTCCCAGCAAGTCACCAAAAAAAAAAAATAAAAAATGAGCAGAACTTGAACTTTGTTGTCTTAAGATTAACATCGCAATTATGTTTGCTGGAATGGCCTTTGATGAAAACATAAACCAGAGAGATTAACTAAACCAATTAAGACTCCAAGCCATTTGCTTTAGGTTAGCATTAATAAATCTACGGATGACTTTTAATCTAGTTCCAGAGTCAACATATTGTTGTTGACTAACTTTGTGGTGATTGATTTGGTTGATTAGATTGATTTGGTTCTTCTCTTTTTTAAGTATTGGAGCATAGTTTCAAAAAACTCTTCTTAACTTCTGTATTTATAGGTTGTGTGATAATTTTGTGGGATTAAACACAACTTGAAGTTGATATTGTAGTTTCCAGAATTTGTCTTTTTATTCACCTTTGAAAACATAAAAGTAAAGCACATTTTAATAAAATCTCTCACAGAGAAACAACAGAAACATGGGGTTTTGCCCACATTAATACAAAAATAAACTTTATAAATGAATTTAAAAAAGAACATATGTAACATACATTCAAGCAATTTCATCCTGCACAACACAAAATTTGTATTAAATGTACACGTCAATAGTTGCTTATAAGATTTCACTCAGTCCTGACTAAACTACCAGTGAAAAATAGAACGCACATCATTCAGTGTGACCATGATAAAATGTTAACAGAACTGGAAATTCATGTAGTAGAAAACTGACTTTAGAGAAGAAGAGAATAAGGATTCAAATTTGGTATCCGGAATTGCTTAAATGATTGTTTTGGCTTTGTAACAAGATCAAGTTCTTCCTTGTGTTTAAAATTCATGGCAACGTCTATATCAAGAAGTTAGAAGCCTGTAGAGTTTTATTCAGCTGTTCAGTACAATAAAAATAAGCCGGAGGGGTCAGTTAATTTTAATACATGCAATTTGATTAGCCTAACATTTTACAAAGAAGAAATTGCCCAAGAATCCATCAGATTACCCTTGTTGAATCACAAATTTGGAAACAACGTGAGATTTCAGTTAAAGCTCCGAAAAACTGGTGAGTTATTGTGCACAGACTTGATAGAATCAGCTCTAAGATTGAATAACTTCTTCTTTTATGTGCGTATATTCTTAAAACGTACTGCCTACTTGTATGTTATGCAAGAAGCTTTCCTTTGTGAATAAACAATAGCAGTTAGCTGTGCGTCTTTATTACACTTCATGAAGAGAGTTCTTCCGAATAATAGTGACTCACAGTTATTGTCTCAAACTGGACAATAACTGTGAGTCACTTACAATAGAGTCGTTTTTAGCTAAGGAGAACATTTTATTTGTTCAGAGTCACTGAAATGACTTCAAATTTGTATTTTTTGGAAAGGCTATAACTTTTTAAAAATATGTAAATCTTTTTAACAAACTCCAAGATTGTGTATCTTGGAGATTGGAGATTTTTAATTTTAGAACAATCAGTTTATGTTATTGCAATGTAGATGAAATATTAAATGTTGCAATTAAAAAAAAGAAAAAGAAAAAATACTGTTTGCTGCTTGTAACATTAACATATCTACTTAAAAAATGTGCTGTATGCAGCAAAAGTAGTTTTTGACCGAAACAGGAATTTTAGTAATCAGAGCGTTGTATTTTCCAACATTAAAAATGGCTGAACAGGCGTTTCTTTGCTGCTGCGAAACTTCCACATTAAGTGTTCCTGTAACATCAAGGGTAGAAACATTGCTGAGCAGTGGCTAATCCTAAACTTTGAACCAAAATCCATTCTGCACTCATTAAAATCCAGGAGGAATTGTTCATAGACACTAAAGCTACTGAATTGTCCCAATACTGAGGACAGTGTAACACATTTAGAAATACGACATCACAAATAACATCACCAAATCACTCGTTTAAATGAGGATCCAGCCCCCATCAGAGAAGATGTGAACAAACAAATAGTGAAATGCTTATCCTGCATTTCAAGTTCTGAATGTCTTGTTTAACACATTTAAAGTAATTTTATTTGTATCCTTACAATTGGGAAATGACCAGAAGCATAAATTCACCTATGACTGAAGTGTCACATGATTTACTTGTTCAGTGCAAGACAGGGAGCAGGCATTAACGAATCAGTTTTGTACAGAGTGGCTGTGTTATCAGAAATGTGATGAAATGCTTGATATTTAACTACACATTTTTTCAAGCAGTCTCTCCTGCTGTTTAAAAAAAGTAATACTTTGTCTCCTTTTTATTTCCAAAGAGTGCAGGATCAAGTCAGTAACACTGTTCATATTTTCTAGGGATGGCGCTCAGCAGTTTTTCTTGAATTAAAAGATGAACCTCTGCTGAACTACTTCCAAAGACGTAATTGAGCAGCTTTGGACAACCTCGGTCCAGATCGACAACATTGCTTGTTGAAGTCAAATGAATCAGAGACATCTGAACTGACATTTGCAGTCTTTCTTTGATATCCATCAGGGTGGAAAGAAAAGAAGATTGGATTGAGGAATCAGAGCTCAACTGCAGTAGACCCCCAACCAAGATGTGTACTTGTACACAAAGCTGCCTTAATGTGAAGTGTGATAGTAGTTCATGTGTGAAGCAATATACTCTTCAGAAACGATAGAGATCTCTTTGTGAAATGATACATTTTGTCCTAAAACATTACTTCTTCACAGCTTCCATAATCACTCTCCACCATACTCAACCCATCGTAGCCGCGCTGGTTTTGACCCGCGGGTCGTGTTTGAGGCTGGGCGGGGTTTGGACCCGGTGGCGAGCTGGACTGTTCAGCGTAGGATGGCATAGCCACACTTAAGCGCATGCTGAGTCTTTTATAGCCTGAAGAGACATTGTCGAGGCTCCGCGTGTGCTGGGTGGGATAGTAGCTGATGGCTGTGTACTCGTTCGGGCATTGAGAGCTGGGAAGAGGAAGACCGTCTTGACCCAAAAAGTCGTCCAAGTTCTGATTGCTGTAACACGGAGGCAGCGGTGCCCGACGATCACAGCGATCCAGTGGGAATGGGAAGCCCCCAAAACGGGAATTTCTTCGAGAATCCACAGTAGAGGTGGAGTAAGTGTCTTCCACAATATCAAACTGGGGGAACTCCCGGACTGTTGGCCGTCCATAATAGTCCGGGTCTGCCGGGTAAACTGGAAGCAAGAGAGAGAAAACATCACAATTTGTCTTGAAACAATCAAACACTATTTGCAACACTTTGTCTTCAGCCCGGAGTAAAAATGTGATACTAGAAACAAAATAAATGTTTTCTGTACAAACAAAATTAACGAAGAGATGCAGAAATATATTATGGTAAATTGTAAATTACTGCTGCCTGTGTTTAAAGCACTCCATAAATATAAAGCTGATACACTTTGAATGATCACTCACTATCATTAATAGATTTGAATTATAAAACGCCTTGTATCATTGCGTGTGGTCCACATAGGTTTGACAAAATTGAGGCTGTGAAAATATGCCTGTTAAATTGTTCAACCACAGTTCCTACGATTGGGTCTGACAGGCAGAACGGGGAGAGGGAATGTATCCAAAGAAGACTCAGCATGAAGTCCCCACATTTTACTGAAAGGCAGGCTGAACAAAAAACCTTCTAAGAAAAGCACCTGGAGAATCCTTCTCATCTTCTTTTAATATTACAGTTCAGCTGGAAACCTCGGCATAGACACCTTCAGCTTTTCATATGAATTTGTGTCTTTTTTGATGTGGACAAGCTTTACAGAAGTCACTGCAGACCAAGTCCGTCACCGGGAGCAGCATATTTTGGGATAAAGAAAAGTTTCAGCGCGCTCCTTCAGAATATACTGCCAACAGCAGAAGTTCAAAATTGTTTTTTTAAAATAAGAAAAGAGAAAGCTGTGCTTGAATCATGCTTTAGTTATTTCCATTAAATAACCTCTTATAACAGATATCGATATTTTCCTCAAATTGAAATTGGGTTTAGGTTTCCAAGTTTTTATTGTTATACTGTTAATATGTATAAATCTTATGTTTTCAATAACTGCTGTTGCAGTTCTTTTTTTTTTTGTACCTGAAAACAATTAAAAAAGCAATTCTGGCTGACCAGCTGCAGGCTCCAGGCTGAGCTGTGGAACCTCTACTGGTCTGATGTCATTTAGATTTTCAAATGGTAATTTTGTTTTTTGAAGGTTTGCGGCTTGGATTCAAAATGCTTAAGATAATTCAATTCTATTTTCTGCAAGAACTAAAATAACAAATGTAGCCGTAGCTTGGTTTTTAGAGAATAATTTAATCTCTTCTTCATTAAATAAATCAAACCATTTGTGTTTACATTATTACCATAAAACATTTAGGAAAAGAAAAATTGGAAATCTCATATGTCAATGAACTCGAATCGATCCACCATTTTATTTTATTGTGTCATGATTTATTTTATTTATTTACAGATTTTTATTCCCTGAATGAATTTGTTCAAATCCAGATAATTAAAGTTAAAATGTGATTTCTTGCCAAACTGCTGGTCTGTATAAATGTTTAAAACAAACTACTACACACCTTCGTAGTCCATGTCCCAGTGGCCCTTCCGGATGGAGTCATTGTCGGAGCTTGACGGCGGCCTAACAGGAAGGTTGGGGGCCACGCTGCACACAACCGGCCTCTGTGCCTTCGGGGATCCACCTCCTGCTGAACCAATTTGGCTGTGAGGCCTCAGGGATCTGAATGGTGTGTGGTGATCCAGGTTGTTGGTGGATTTGACCAGTGAGTTCATCTCAGTGGAGTTGACATCTTGGCTTTCTGCCTTCAGGCTCTTAGCCAGACTGGGCTGGAAGTACCTGTTGGGATCAGCAAAGGTGGTTTTAGTGAAGTTTGACACTGAAGGCAAGTAGTTCTGTGATGATGATTGAACATGTATTTGTTTGATGCTGGTCAAGTTTTCACTTGATGATCTTTTTATTTTTATGATTTAGTTTCTCTTTCCTGGGAAAAAGTGGAATGATTCTTACCTAAAAGTTCAGTAATGTGATTCAAAAAGTGAAACTCTTCAATTATAAGTAATACATTTTGAAATTTCTGTTTGATACTTTAATCATGGTTTACATCGTCCAAAAATCAAAACAGTTATTTTCTCAAACAATTACTGTATAGTATTTGCACTAAATTTGTTGGGTTGCTTTGCCAGGAATTGGCAAGAAATCAGCTTGTGGCACCACTTCCCTAAAGCACTTGAATGAGTTTTTCATAACAACCATATCATTGATGTGCTTCTTTTCATGCCCATCTTTTTTCCTTCCACTAAACATTCCATAAATGTGCTTGGATATAAAGGTCTGCAAGTGTCCACCTGGTTATTTAGCAATAACTGTTTGTAGATTGTGTTCCAAATGAAGTTGTCAATAATGTCTACTGGACAATGTCAAGTTTGTAGTTTTCTCCATAATTATGTATCCCACAACATAAACTTCCTGGTAACAGGCATAAGTAAAATTTGTATTTATTTTCAGAAAAACTGAACTCTGGATTTCGCTATGAGTCCTAAAAATCAAAAGTGACAAAAAACCCCAAGAACAAAAACAAACAAACAAGAAAACATCTGGGATATATCACAGAGCAATGAATCAGTTTAACTTTGAATAACTGAAACGGCTTTCTGATCAAATTTATAGTAAATCACTTAAGCGTGTGTAATAGGAAATAAAACCACACCTTTTTAAGGAAAAAAAAAATCCTCACCCATTTGAGTCCTGGACACAAACAGGCTTTCTCTTCTTCTTTTGAACATAACGTTTCCTGATGCAAACAAAGACTCCGACCAGAAAGACGATTCCCAGCACAGCGGCACAAATCTGTATGATTTCCAAGTAGCCAATTTCTTGAGATACCTGACACAGAATGGGAAAGGATGAGTCAGACTTACAGTGGAGGAGAAATTACAATAATTGGTATAATAATTGTACCAACTATAATTGGTACCACTATCATGTAAAGGTTCCATAAACTGACCACTGGCAGCGGGGCGCAGTAGATCAAACCATCGGTGACTTTACAGTCATAAGCTCCTGGACAGGAATTAGGCTGGCAGCCCTCAATCTCGTTGTGGCATCTAAAACATGAAAAGAACATAGTTTAATAATAATAATAAAACAGAGAGATACAAGCAATATAATATAGCTAACCCTGTTCTATGTTTTGAAATTGCATTATAAAATATAGTTAAAAACATAGGGCGCAAGTTAATGGACCAAAAATTGTTTTAATTTGTTAGTTTGCTAATAAGAAATAGCCCAAAGGCTGTTTTTAAATGAGGAATGATTTATTTAGAATTAAACACTTAAAAAAATCCCTTGATAATAACACTCTTGTATTTTGCAAGCTTTCTGGCCAAAAACCAAGTCTTTTCTCTTTAAACTGTTCAAATATTTTAATTAAATCCAACAGCCAGGAGCCAGTGTGACTCTGAACAAGAATGCAAAAGCAACACTGGCACCTTGGCCAGGGAGTAAAGGTTATACTTGGCTAATGACACTAAAAGCTTTACTGCAGCCCTTCATCTTCCTGGTCCAGGCAAGAAATACACCCCAAGGACTGTCAGCGCTCTGACTGCTGAGTGTTACCGCCTTACTACATAAACCTTTCATTTTATTTTAAATATAACAGCCTACTGCATGGTCTAACACACACATTTCCCAGATGCTAAATATACTTGATGTGATACAGTTAAATCTTTTTAAGGAACTCTTTAATTTAGTTAAATAAAAAGAAAACATTTATTCAGTTTATCGGAAGAGAATTTGGTTTGTAAATTGGGCTCTTGACACAGATAAAAGCTAGGATTTTTGTCCCTTCTGACCTTACATGAATGGACATCTGTTATCTGTAATTTACCTTCATGTGCTGCTGTGCACTTAACTGAGTGTCTTTTACTATGACATGTACTGGTGTGATTAAAACATCTTCACAGTCACAAAAAACCCTCCCAAATCCTGCAATTACAACCCACAGTCATTTTTCACTCGTTCAGTCGAAACGCTACCTGCAATGTGGATTGCTCTCAGTGAGGAGCAAAGCAATTCCACAGATGGACTTAATGAAAGACAGAATATGCAAATGCCTCAGTAATTTTGTTTGACGTCTGCTGGTGATGTGAAAGGAATGCAAGTTTCCAGTGATGAGTGCATGCTGTTTGTGTAGAGTGTGTTTGTTCATCAAAATTTGGAAGTCCAATTGAATACACATATAAATTCATGGCCGTGTGCGTCATTTCTCGAAAGACAAACTTTGAAGCTGTTCTTTTTTCTACTTCATTATTTTCATGGCCTTGCAGGATCCGTACGATTACCTCCGAGTATCTAATTATAATTTTGTGTGTGATTGCTCTCCTACTACAATTCATCTTGGAGTGATGGGATTGGTGGTAATTGATTTTATTATTTCAGCTTGTCTTGTTAATTTGTTGAGCTGAAACTATTTGTAAATGTTTTACAATGGATAGATTAAAGCAAGGTCTTCTTGGTGTGCTTTAATCTTAATCTCCTCCCAAGAGGTTGCAAACATAATCATGTCTTAGTAATGATTAGTGGAGATTGACCGATTGGCTTGTACTCAAAAACATCTTCCAGCCCTCATGTAAAATCTAAAGCAATGTTTTCAAATAGAAAAATAAAATGTGACAAGTGTCTACCTTGCTTCAGTGTTGTCCAGGGAGCAGTTACATATGTAACCCGGAGCCTTTGGTATGCATACCCTGCCGTTGGTACATGGCTGCGAAATGCAGGGGTTGACAGCCAGTTCACAGCGGTCGCCGTGGAAAATTCCTGCACACGTGCAGTGGGGCTCTGCAGAATAAATAAAATGCACTTAGACAACTGAGACAAGAGCGACTGATCAAAGCCACATTGAGCGTCCCCAACAGGCAGGAATTAATCACAGCAAAGGTCAACGTGATCCAGCCTGATAACACAGAAGTGTGTTTGATATTTACAAGGGAAAACACAGTCGTCAAAGTAAGTCGTTGGTCATTATCACTGGTAGAGGTCTAAATGTTGTCAATTACAAATATTCATAGTAATAAAAATATTATGAAGTATTTTTTATATATATGAAGAATTAACAAAAATAGAGAAAAACTGCAAAGACAATGTTTAATGCTTTGAAACTTGTATAAGTTAGGTAAACCAAAAGAAACATTAAACACAGAATTATAAACTAAATTCAACATGAAATTTTATGAAAATCCAGTGTCACAACAGAAACTTCAGGAACCAAAAATACTGACTGAAGTAAAAATGGTAACAAAACTTAAATAACTTAGCTGGATTTTATCACTCAAAAGCCAAACTAATGAATCAAATCTCTCTTTGCGGAAGACATTTTCCCTGAAAAAAAAAACAGTTTAAATTGTGATATAGAAAATGTTATGTTGCTGTCTTTTCACAGTTTCTTTTGTGGTGATGTGACAATCCACTATATTAAAACTATTCTGTCTTATCAGTGTACACCAATGTTATATCAATGTCGGATCATTACTTTATGTAATATCAATATCGCAAAAGACTGCATGGAATTCAATAATTGTTGACTATACCTGCTACTATTACTTTATATTACGATATTACCTGTCGTCATCAATGTAATATTTAACAATGCTGAAATGATTTCCTAACATTATTCTCATCTATTCTGGACTTTTCTCAGTAATCTTTGCATGAGCAGTGAGGCACTGTATGGACAGGTCACCAGATTTTCTGGAGACCTTACTGTCTCCAGAAAAGACAGTAAGCTCTATAAGCTTCAAAATGATAAAATGGCAGGTAATGGCGATCATACAGTTAGTTGTATGATCGCCATTACCTGCCATTTTATCATTTTGAAGAGTTTAGCAGCCACTTTGTAACTTGTGTTGTTTTCTTAACCATGACCTAAAAAAGCCTGAAGTAGGAAAACATTGACAATAACCTAATCTGTATTTTATTTTATTTTGTTTTATGCTAAGTAAGCTGCAGTAAAACAAAAAAACCTTGAATTCTGCGTTGTGTTTAACATCTGTGTGATGGCATTGCCCTTACCGTGAGGCATCTTTAGGGAAATAAACACAGCTTAAGATAGTTGTTTCTTACTGCTGCTCTGCTTTTTGTAACTGAAGCATGACTAAAAGATGAGTTGACACGATGACGAATAAAATTATGAGAAAACAGTAACCATTCATCCAGTGTCCACAGAGGCCATTTGCAAATTGTAAAAGAAAAAAATAAAACTAAATGTATTTATGAGGCTTTAAAAGTAATCTATGCAAATAAATATTGTGGATGGAAGACTGTTGGTAAAAGCTGTACAGAGTTGTTGTTTTCTAAAGCAAAGAAACATGCATCAGTAGCCATCTTATGTTCTGTCTCATATCTAATAAGCTTTATACGAAAAATTAGATGCAATGTCACAGTTTCACAGTGAAGCTCATCGGAATAATTTTTAAAAGATCCTTTTATGTTAAGTTCACTTGTGTTTCTCAGATGCTGTTTGTTTGGGTAAAGAATAAATCAAACAGCTAGAAACAACCCGTCAGAAATGCAACCTTTCAGAGACTGAATTTGAGTACGATCTACCTAATCAGTAATAAGATATTACTAAAAAGATATGTTGGATAGCACACAACATTGCAATACGTTGGTGTAGTCTTTTACACTGATAGAACAATGTTTCTGACTGTGTGAAGATCCATGCTCTTTCCAGCCTGTTGACACTGCACAGCTGCTAAACTACAGAATCACATCTGCACCTGTGCTGGAAGAGCCAGGGTTTAACATTCATCTTAAAATGAACATGAAATCTTTAGGAAAGAAACAACTTAACTGCTCTGAACACAACCGTCTAATGTCTTCCAAAAGGACTACAAAGTTCACACAATTGCTTGAAAAGAATGGTGTACTTTTTGTACACCATAACTTATTTTGACAACACAGACCTGAGGGAAGACTTGGCGGTTTAATAATTTACATGAATGCAGCCAAGTCAATTGCTCACAGTTGACTTGTAGATTATAGGGCTATGCATTACATTGTCCTTTGTAGTACAATTTTGGTTTTTTTTATATGATACATAACCCTTTTACATTTTTCAAGACACATCTAATAGGCTTCATAAATAAAGAACATTAAAAGTTAAAAAAGTTTGAAGCATAAAACTTCTCTGCAGAAACACATAAATCTGTGTTTTGTAGTTATTTTGTTTCCTGCTCATTTGTTGACGCTCCTGGAACAACACATAGAGTTGCAAGACAAACTTCTTTGGTTGCTATTTTCAATGTTAATATAAGGCAAAGCAAAGTTAAGCTGAGTAAAATCATAAAGCACTTTCCAATAATGATTTAATTTATCAAGAAAAAAAACAACATAAAAATCTCTCTTATCTCAGTTAAAATTAGTTTTTGCAAATCAAAAATAAAACATCTGAACAATCTGTAAAGGTCTAATTCTTTTAATAGCACTATACAAATCAGCCTTTCATGTGACTGTTTAGCATCTCTAACTTGTTAAAGCAAAACCATTTAATGGCTGTTGGATTGTGTTCCACAGTAATTGACTTCACATTACGCACAAGGCCTTAAAAAACCAGAAAAATATGCAGCAAATGACCTGAAAATTATTCAAAATTAGGGAGCTCTTTGATCAATAACTTAATAAGATGGGGATAATTTACACTTTTTGTTTACAGCCTTATTGTAGCACAGGACTTGTACCTGTCCTTGGACTGACATCTTTATTTAGTTTCATATTAAATTACCTTAGCAACTACTTTTCAGACTCCTGTTCTTCCAACCCAGAAAAGGAATTAGACCAGATATTTACTATTAAAGGGATTTTAAGGAAAGCCAGGCTCATTTACTCACCTCCAGCAGCATTCTCCTGGCAGACGCCTCCATTCTTACATGGTTCGTTGTCACAACCTCCTGCATTGTTGCAGCACTGATACACCCCGTACACCCTCCTGCTTCCTGATCCTGTCAACTGTGCTGGATCACCCACTACAATTGGCTCCTCGTTGAGCTCCAGGCCCTCCAGACAGCCAGTGAAATGATGCAGGTCCAGGCTCAAATCTTGAGCGGAGTCCTGAGGTAGAGGAGCAAACAGTAAAGCGCCATGGGAGTGCATCATTCGGCACGGCTCTGCCAGGCTGATGGAAGCTGGGTGCTGCTGGTCCAGAGTCAGTTTCAGGGAGCTGGAGTTGACCTCCTGCAGGACGCTGTGCCAGCGGCCGTCCGACACCGGATGGGATCTGACCAGCAGTGTGCTGGGGGATTTGTTTCCACATCTGTATCTGAAGTGGAGTTCCCCTTTGGTCAGCTAGGGAAGTGAAACAAAAACAAAAAACAAATAGGATAATTGAAATTCAGGCTTCAGAAATTCATAAAATTAAATAAAGAATAAAAAAACATGCAAATCAGAGTTTCAGGCACAGCGTGATTATGAATGACTGCTAATTTTCTGTTGTTTAATGATGCGTTAAATGTAACAACTGTTAGTTCCAACTTTGGTGGGAAAAGATCACACACTGTCAACACATTGTCTGTCCAATATAAGAAGTCAAACATATACGGGATAAACAACCAGGACGTTCTTACTGCCAGGAAACAATGCTACTGACAATGCTAAAAACATCTACCTACTTATAATTATGTAACATCTGTAAATAATAAAAAAATGAAACACTTAAACAATGTTTTTTTATGTTTACCCAACTTTAGAAGACTTTCTAGTTTTCAGGTGCAATTTGGGGAATCTCTTAAAAAACACCTAGTCAGTGACTCATGTTTCTGTTGTTTCTGAGTAAATAGTCTTTAGTGTTACAAAAATAATCTTTTGCTGATGCACTGCTCAACTCCCCTCTATTTGACACACTCCACCTAGAGTCAAACAAATACGCTCAGCATTTTATCTCCATAAACCATAGCCTCTTAGTGTTTCTGCACGCTCAGCACGCTCAAGAAATAACAAGCCAGCAGCTTTTTCCACCTCCTTTAATCTGGTCATGTTTTCTTTATGCAACAGAATCCTTTTTCATATCTTCTTTATTAAATATACAAAAGTGGGTATTTGAAAAATGCTATCAAACACGAGTGAATGATACATTATTGACACCAATGCAACTGACTCTCAAAACATTAATTATTCCAATATCTGCTTTTTTTTGGAGATCTTTCTCAGACCTTCATGCAGAGTGATGCTATTTTGCCTTCAGTGAACAAAATAAAGTTTGTTTCATATCCAAAAAAGGTAATAAATGTCCTGAGCTGAATCTGCAGAATCTCTCATATGGATGAATGAGGAGGAAAATGAGGATCACTCTTTCTTTAGCTAACCAAAGGAAGATGCTCTGACTGAGGAGCAACTTAAACATGTGTGAGTTCCCGTTTAATCTGTTGCATCAAGCTTAGTACAACTTATTCATAACGAATGATTAAATAGAGAGAGCACAGTTTGATGCATCAGGAATCTCACTATATCAGAAGAACCCACTTAACATGTGAAGCCTATAAAGCCTAACTCTACTGGGACTAAAGTTCTCCAGCTCTCCATATTTTTATTCTGTGACTTCATAAATCACAGTCACAAATGCTGCAAGAATCCTGCAAGCTGCTTTAATGCTGCAGGGCAAAATTTACTAGGCCGGCACAGCAGAAACGCTTATGTTTTCAGAATTACGTTTATGCGCACAAGCAAAGGTACAGAGTTTACTACAGACTTTAATTTTTGGACAGTTTTTGCTTTTGTTTTATATTTAAATCAGGTATGCATAATATATCAGCCTTAAGGTCAGTATTGGTCCGATAACTGAAATATCGACAACCAATATTTATTTCTATCTTGTTTCTGTGGGTGGAGGGGAAGCAGCAAGACCACAAACTGACCTGGACCTTCTCTTTTCAGATTTTTTGGAAGAGATCAGAATTATTGTTTATAATAATGCAAACTATCTGGGTTGTCCCATACATCACACTACCACCAACATGTTTGATTACAATCGTAATGTTCTTTCCTTGAAATTCAGTTAGTTTTACATCAGATTTAACAGAACATAAAGGTTCCAGTATCCTTGTCAGTCCCCTCATTAAGAAGGAGCCCATTAAGATGTTTAATCGGTAAATTTAATATGAGCTTTTTTTTAGTTAGTAAGTAGTTTAAGCCTTGAAACTTCACTCACTAGCTGTTTTCATTCTCTTTTTTTTCTTGAATGATGAGCAAATGCTGACCATAACAAAGACAACTGAGGCTTGCAGTGCTTTCCATGATTCTAGTTTTGATAATCAAGTCACTTCTTGAAGTGTCACAAGTGCTTGAGCAAGAAACTCTTCCTGCTCACTCGTCAACATAAACGCCTGAAATAAAACAAGTCAGCTTGTATAACTGCAGTGAGTGAGTGTTGGTCCACTGATTCCACATCAGCACATATCCACCGCCTTGTTCACTGTCGAATGTGCTAACTGCTCTGCTGTCAGCTCTAAAGTGACAAGTCACCTTCACTTGTTCTTCACCGTTTACTGCTGCCGCTTTCGATTGAAGCTGCCGCAGTTTTCCTTTCAAAGGTGCCAAATTACTCTGGAGTAAACTGTGGGATTAAATAAAATAATTCACCAATAGTGAAATTTAAACTTTAAAGTTAACTTAAACCCACACAATGTAGCTCAAGTCCAAAGTAGCATGAGTTAAAAACTCTGGTTTCTAATGACTTCCAGGAATCAGAAGAAAACATATTCAGCCAGAGAGCCTCAAGAACCCGAGATATATATCGACAATAAAATAATAAGAAAAAAATCTACAAAAGAGAATATCTTAAAAACTTCAGGGACTTTTAAAAAGTATTTAATCCATTTAAAGAAATAAGTCTCTCATTATTCTCCTTCACTGTGCTCGTTTAGTTTTGTACAGAAGACCTTGCACTAGAGCAGAAAAATGAATCGTCCCTTCCCTTGACTGTGCCACAGAAACATGAATAAATCTTGATGACAGTAATGTTTTTATTGGGACTCCCAAAACACAGTTGGTTCTCTCAGTGGGAATTTAAAGCAAAAAGAGGATAAATTGGGCCAATGAGCTACTATACCCGAATCGCTGTCATCATAAAGTAATGTGGAGCTGGACATAAATGTCATTTGGTAATTAAAAGATACTCTAAAAAGTCCTTTAGCAAATATAGAAATTTAAAGTGAAAAACTTAATCTTTAAATATGAAACATACATCTCATACATAAAAAGATACATAATCTTTTGTTTCCTACTGATCAACATTAAAACAGAATAAACCTTTCCATTTTCAAAGCCTTGACCGTGATTGTGGGAAGAGCTGAAAAGTTTTGAGAACAAACTTGACTCAGTTACATCAGTTCTGCCAGGAGGAATAAACCGAAACTCTAACAAAGAAACTTTGGAAAGAAAACTCAAAATGGTAGCCCCAAGTCATACAATTTAAAAAGCAATTCTACTACTAAACAGGTCTTCTGTATCTGAAGAAAGTTCAAAAGCATGCCCAAGATGTTTTTTCTTTCGCAACTAGAAATACTGGTGTAATAAAAGAAAATTCAGTCTGAATTAATGTGAGAAAGTGGGATAGAAAAAAAAAAAAGATTTGTTGTTTTTTCAGATATTGGATGTACATATTTAATTATGACTCTAAGTGTAATGGTCTTCATGTTTAACTGGAAGAGGAGCAGAAAAAAAACGCTCTTGACAACAGCTTTGTTTTAAAGTCTTGAGGCACAAAAATGTTTGAACCTGGTTTGTTTTATCTTAAAATAAAGCATTTTTCTCAACTATAAATGGTTCAACAAAAGGTTACTTTAAATCAGGTTGATACAGCTGGATGTGATGCAATATTTGAATAAACTCACAAAAGGATAAACAGGTTCCATATAAAATATTTCAGAAGGTAGCGTACAACTGTGGACTCATATAATGAGAAAATATGAAATTAGGCCAGTATATGAAAAGCTGAAGTCAAATATTTGGGATTCTGGGCTCGAAATATTTTGAAATCAAGCAATCCCCCCCTTACTGTTTGTGTTCCCTAAGGAAAACTCCCTTTGATTAAATCAGCAGCAGCTCGATTTTATCTTTCTGCCCGTAAATTAGAGTCAAACAACAACATTACACTAACAGCATCCGAAAATTAGGAAGAGATTTAATCTCTCTGCGGTGGCAAAACTGGAAGAGCAGAATAAATTACCCTCCAGCTTAGGGGAGAGCACAACAAATACATTTCAAATGATGCAAATAATGAGCCTCTGCCTCTTTTACTGTAATTATATTACTTCCAGAGTGTTTCTTCTTATTTTGTCTTATTCTGTTTTTGCAACATTTTTAAACTGAAGTGGAACTCTCTTGTAGGAAGAATAAACATTGACATGTTACTTATAATTAAAATGTCAATGTTGACCTTTTTAGCAGTTCAACATGAATGTTGATACTTACTTCATTCTAAAATACCACTTTATTTATGTCTTATCTTTACATACTGCTGAAGTAATGATAGGATTCTAGATTCAATTACTTCATAATAACACTAGAAAATTCACACAAATATAAAAAGTAAGTCCTATTTTTTGACATTTAGTTATAAAACATGTAAGGATAAATACCTGTAAAGTCCCCCAGTCGTTTGCACCCCTAGAGGACATGATGAGGCCTTCCTCCTGGAAAGTCTTAAACCTCAGTGAGAGTCTGAAATCCTGGCTGTCTTCATCCATCCTGTGGAGATACTTTAGGTAGGATGTACTGCCAAACTTCAGAGCTGATTCTGAAACAGAAGAAGGTGCATCCAGTGAGGAAAAACAGTATAGATGAGGAGAAACGTAACTGTTGATGATGAATTAATTGCGATTCATGAGCTGTCCTTTTACAAAGTTTATCTACATTTGTGCACATTTTTTTCCTTTTTGTGCCTCATTTTTCTTCTTTAAAGCTAGTGAAATAACTGGTGGTTTTGGCTTGTAAAGATATGAACAAATTTCAAATTAGCATCTTCAAAACTAGGCCTCTAATGACCACATGCCCCACAATATGATAATTGTTCAAGAAAACATAATAAAGAACTTCTCCATTTAAAATAAGAAATATTTTATTGGTGCTTGCATAAATATCAGGAGAGAAAGTAGTAGTTAGTCTTTATAACGCTTATGCCTTGTTTCCACAGAGCGGGAGAGCACAGGTCTGAGTGGTGTTTTGCAATTAATTTTATATTTATGTATGAAATACCTTACTTCTGTAATTGCCAGAACAGAACAATCACCAACAGAAAATTTTAAACAGACACTCGAACTAAAATTACGTCTGAGTTTTATAGATTATATCATCCTTTTATACAAATGCTTTTACTTTATAACATTTCGGTAATTACAATCAATCAACCAGATAATTGATCAGTTATTAATTTTTGTTCATTTTCAGCAAAGGGATCAAAGATGGCTTTGGACAGAAAAACGGGGAGTTTAGTAGCTTATATTTTGTCTTAAAGCTCTCGATTTTAAAAATATAGAGGCCACAAGCTACTCATGTGAACAAATCTTCAACACGTTTTACTCGTAGTGCTGTGGATTGAGCCAGCTGAAATTCCAATCACACCTTTTTTGGTCCTGCTTCATTAATGAAAATATATCATTGGAAGATGTGGATGACTCAGTGTGTGATTAACGGGCAGCCAGAGGCAGATTAAACTGGGAATATCATAAACTTGCTATTTAAACAAGGCAACAGGAAGGTTTGACTGCTGAACAGACACTTATGATCAGCAGCTGCTGGTGAGCAAACAGGATGCTGCTGCTGCTTTCAGTTGCTTCTTCACATCCAAACTGCTGCATTAATCATTCCCATAATTCATTATTTGAAAAGCTAGTGGCATTTCAGCCAGAAACAATAAAAAAACACACCAGACAATGTAGACAGGAAAGTATTGAGTTTATAACATAACCTATTTATTTCTCATTTGCATCTGTTGGGATTGTGACATTGTAATATCATACCTGTTCATTTTTAATCCTGATTCATTGATAGCTACAGAGCACTTTGCTGAGAAACTGCTGAATGATAAAGGGTACAGAGATATTACACTCCCTCATCAAAGGTAAACTAATTTAGCAGATTCAATTTTCTCTGTCTAACTGGGACTAATTAGTTTTCTAATCTGTGATTCATTAGATGCAATGATAAAATTAGGAAGGTAGAGAATGAGGATCATGAATTTTCTGTACATGCCCCTGAAAGGCGCATATTGTAAAAAACCCATGTTTTTTCATAAACTAATGTAATGTTCTAGTTTGCCACTTCAGCAAATGTTTTAGGAAGCTTATTTAATCTGAAAACAACATTTTCTCCTGTTATTAAACTTAGCATACTTCACCACCTGAATTAAACAACGCATGCCACTGAAACAGAAAAACTGTGAAAACATGATGGCTATACAGTTAAAATAAGATGTTTACAAATACTTCAGAAGCTTTTTTTGACTGCCATCCAGGTAAGTTAATCTGCTAATAGGGGTGCGCTGATTCACTTTTTTACTTCTGATTTCAATACAGATATTTGAGGTTTAGAATCAGTCGATATCGATCCCATACAAAAAACAGTGATGACTCAACTTGTTTTTTTAAACACAGACATAAATGTAGTGAATGACAAAATTAATAGATTACTGTACACTAGCACATTGTCACTAATACCTCATCTTTAACTTTTTTCAGTATTAAGACCGATACAGATATCAGATTGGTGCATCTCTATTGCTAAATATCAACATAATAAATGACAATACTTTCAGATATATTTTTTCATTAGTTTTGTTAAATTCTAAATCTTACATACACCAGAGCCCTGTATTTACTGGCACCAATTGTAATATTAAACATAACTTATGGCCTGATATGCACAGTGGAAACATAACTCTAGTAACAACAGCTTGTCTACCGACTTCAAAAATGTAGTTTATTTCAATGCCAGGCAGTGAGTAAATAGTGTCTTTTTATACAGTGCATATCAAGATCAAGTTTCAACTATACTGTATATAGGGAAAGGTCATGTAGGGCAGTGGTTGCTGAGGTTTTGCAGCAGCCATCAAATTGAAAGAAGTGGTTAGCATCCAAGCTTCACATCTAGAAGGGTTCTTGTGGGCCACATTCACACTTTATTGGTGTCTGAGTGGGTGTGTAATAGAAGCACAGCGCAGGCTGTTAGATTCTGTGTCAACAGAGCGCTTTACTCTGGCAGGAAAGTGTTGGCAGGGTGCAGAGGAGAGATTTCTGCCAGCATTTCATCAAAATAAACCAGCACTGACACAGCAGCCTTTTGTGTGTGTGTGTGCATGTGTTTGTGTGTGTATGTGAGGACAATATCTTGGCTCAGATTTATGATAACGAAACAATGTCTCTCTCTCTCCATTATCTATGCCTTAGTCTAATATTTGGTTCCCGTTGTTTTATCGCCAAATAAAATACATTTGTCCTCCTGTTATCAGAAAATCAAGCTGTCAAACCTTTAAACTTATTACAGCTCAGTGTGACAGCCACCACTGCAGAGAGGCTAGTGGGGAATCTATCTGACACAACAGTACAATGAGTTTAATCCCAATACAGACCTAATCAGGTTAAACAAGAGACCACTTAAATTAAACATCTTTTGGAGGGATGGAGATAGATCAAGCTGTCTGTATGTTCAGAGAGATGAGAAGTCCTGCAAAATGTCTGTGTGCTTTCTGTTTTTCTAAGTCTAAAATCAACAGGCTAGTAATTTTATGTCTTTTTTCATCACTTTTTAAGCTAAAGTTAACAGCACTGAGTGATACGGCTTATAAATAAAATCTGTGATTTATTCATACCAGAGACTGAGGAACTCAGTTTTATTTTCCTGCAGCTCCAGTTACTAATCATATAATTACTTGATTTTTTTATCTTTTAAACATGTTGCCTAATGAAAGCAAAATAATGAAAGTATTTTTTGTTGTTGTTCCATTTTCTCCATCATATGATATTACTCAAGCTCATGTAGACCTCATTATGTTACGTGTGTTGCCACTGTTTAGTACTAGAGCAACGATAAAGTTTATATGAACTTTGGGGCTGCACACCCAGACATTCAGAGCGACAGACGCCAAGCTTTGTGTTTGCAAACTTCAGCATTTCCATTCCAGAACCACAACTTTCTCTGCGGTTCACACGATCTCACATCAGCACTGTCTCTGATGGCTGTCTCTCTGAAGCTCAGACACACACTGACACTGAGACAGAGTGACGTACCGTTACAGGAGCAGACGCTCTCCCAGGTGTGCTGCGGTGTGATGTAACCAGCTCTGGCTGTGGTGAAATGGCTCAGCTTCGCTCCTGACAGCAGCACGGCGTTCCTGCAACCTTTCGCCAGACAGCTGGCTTCCACACATCCGTCATGGCTCACCTTGGGAATTCTGAGACCCAGGGAGTCTTCCATCTCTGCTAAAATACCTAAATCAAAGTGTACAAATTCAGGCTGTACGCAGTGCCATGATCACAGGTCTTAGGCTATGTTCACTCAGTAGGCAAATGCGACCCAAATCTGCCTTTATTTTGCCCTTTCGCAGTAGTCTAAAGGTGCACAATTGTGATGCATCTCTCGTATCAATTCCAATATTTTTACCCCCAAAAAACACTTTCATATGTGTTACTAATTCAGATGTGTATCCAATTGCTTACAAAATGTCTGAATGGTCACATTGCATTTTATCTGGCTTTTATGTCATTGATAGGAGAGATGCATCACAATTGTGCACCTGACATGATAAGTTACGATGTAAACAATGACTAAAGTTTACGATTAAAAAATTATGAAAGAAGTCTGTGCCACAATCCCACCACTCCTTACTCTGACTACACATCCAGACAGACTTTTTTTTACAGAAATTGCAGCCAATACTACACAAAGCCATTGTTATTAGCTGTGCTTTCATTTTATTAGCTGACTTCACTCTCATTGACTCCTATTGATGAATAAACCTTAAAACTCATCTATAAACGGTTCCATCCATTACTATTTCTGTAAACAGTGATGCCAAAGTTCTTCCCATTCTGTGCATGCCGGTCACTTTAAGGATGTAAACCATGCACAAGTCTTTTTGCAGCAGGGTTTAATTAGACTTGCTGTGTGAAAATAGCCTTATAAAGAAGTATTTCTGCTGACGGCTCACCTTCCAGTTTGCTCCCTGACAGCGACTGAATGAGTCCTCCCTCAGGCCTGCGGACCAGCAGCACCTCCAGGGCCTTGGTGTCAGGCAGCTGCTGCAGGCTGGCCAGATAGAGCTCTTGTTTGGGAAGGCTAAGAGACTGCGCCATTTTGCGCTGGAGGCCTCTCCAGTGATCTCCCAGGAACTCCTCGGGTGACATCCCGACCAGCTGCAGCGTCAGGCCAGAGTCCAACACTCTCTGACTGGCTGCCCACATGTGAACTTTGACCTCTGTCCAGACAGTAAACTTCCCGTCATACACGCTGATGTTCAGCGCATACGAGCCCACCTCCAGGTTTTCATCCGCCCAGATTTTACCATCAGTCAGGTCCACGGAGAACATTTGGCCCTCTGGCTTTTGTGAAACCATCTTGTAGGTCAAGATGTCCTGCAGGTCCTGATCCGACGCGTGGAGTTTGCCAATGACCCGATTTGCAAATAGTCCTCCGGTGGTAGTAATGAAAACCTCGAGGGGGACAACGGTGGGCGGATACTTGCTCTGCTCAGTGACGTTGATGTTGATCACACAGATAGAAGACAGCGGAGGGTGACCACTGTCTGTTACCTGAATAAAAAAATGCAAAGGTTTCACCCTTCACACAATTATATATATATATATTTTTTTAAAGTATGCCACTTTTAACAGATATTGCTTTCCTGCTAAACTGATTTTGTTTATTAATTTTTCTTTCCTCAAACTAATAAATCAGTAAAAACTAAACTCTTGCATGATCTTAGCGCAAATTACACTGGGTTGATTAACCCAGTGTAATTTGCGCTAAGATCTTCTTCCTGGCTCTGATCAGTTGGTTTTGGTGATGAAGTGATGCATTTTTGCAGATCAGCTAAGCTACAAGGTAAACTCAGCAGGTTTAAACAGCAGGATATTTTTGTTGTTTAACTGACATGAAGACTTTGACAGAAATTGCAGTGTATTTGTTTCCAGTCCACTGGGTAAAGAGGGAGAAAGCAGCTTAGAGGGAAGAGAGGCAACAGACAGAAGTGGAAGAGCAAAAACAGATGTGTAGTGGCCCTTGTTACCTGGATCTTCAGCTGATGGTAGGGTTTGTTCTTCTTCCTGAGAGGTGCAGAGAGACAACAGACCGCCCTGGTCGACATGAAAACGGCGGTCACTGTTACCACTGAGGATGGGAAGGAGAAAGGCGGTCCGTTCTTTGGAGTGTCTTTATCCGTCACAACAAGCTGAAGGATGCTACTGCCAATGGACTCGCCCTCCTATGAGAAATATATTTATTTTTTTATTTCAGATTTTCATTCATCTTTAAATAGTTTGTATTGAAAATCAGCATTTGGTTAATTGATGAAAAATTTGACCAAAGCAAAAAAGTTTATGGGTTTCCTTTTAATAACACGTTTGCCTTTCAATTGAATTTAATGTTCTGTACGACACAAAAGATGCCAAGCTTTACTAAAAGAGATCAAAACATGTTTGCTGTGATGAATTACATATTCAGTTGGAGCTTCTTTTCATTGTGTCCTAATACTATTAGAAACCAGTGGTCCCTTACAAAATAAAGCTGTCAGTCTCAAAACACCATTCTGCTGGAGATGGATGGCAGGAAAGGAACACAAAATGTGAAATTACTGCGCTAACACATCCACCGACCCATGTGCAGTGTGAGCAATTTGAATTAAAGCACGCGTCACGTTATGAGTCAGGTCGGTTAAAAGAAAGCTGCAGCAGACTGTGGCGAAAACGGCCGAATGTGTTGTAAATGTTGAAAGCTGGTCTTGCACCTCAGGCTTTGCTGAACACAAGAGTTACCATATTGACAGAAAAGCCTAATTAACTTAAGATAAAACAAAGTGTTGAGCAGTTGGGATTCAGTGAGCCTAACCTATGTCTGCATATTTGTGGCTTTATGAAACGGCGGAGTAACACATTTGATTACCTGTATGACCACACCTGCACAATCTACTTAAAGTCAAACAGATCCACATAAAATGCAGAAGGCTTTTGTGTTCCTATTTAGGATTAGAGAAACACTGACAGGTGAATTTCATTCAAAGACCACAATTAAGCCTTTTATATTATGTTTACATCCACACAAATCTTGAATCCCCAGGAACAGACATCCAAACACAAACGCTTCTCTAATGTTCTTGATCCTAAACTTCTTTGTAGGCGTATCATTATGTGGAGCAGATTAAAAATGTCCATTCTGTAGCTTAATACTAGGCTCCCCTAAAGATGGGTGCCAGAGGCCCTGCTCTGCAACTTGCAGACATCTCCACTATCATTTGACAAAGTGGATCTTGAAATAAAGAGAATTTTAAAAGTAAATGTGAAGACACACTTTATTGATCTAACAAATAGGAAGATGTGATTTTTAAAAATTGTTTGAAAAATTTAGAGGTGAATCAGATTGAAGTCTTAATAACACATCTAAATTGTTTTACAAAAAGGCATGTGCTTTCCATTCTGGTACAAGCTGCTATAAAATAATAGTTCACAATCAATAGTAATGAAGTAAAATATGAAAGAACAAAAAATGTTAAGGTATTTATGAGATTTAAAAATTATTCTTCTTCCCCCTCTCTCTTTCCACTCAAGCTGAGAAAAAGTCAAACAGCTTTTATTTTGGCATACATTTAAATACTTTCACTTCAGGACATTCCATTAAGGACCTGAAGTTGAAAAAAAAATTAATATTTATCCAAAACCCCGAGGCTTCACTGAAGTTAAAGATAGACTGTAATTGAACACCATGTTTGTCTGCAAGAGTTACTCTCTAGGAAATTACTCAGAATGAGGAATTAATCCTGGTACATTTAAATGTCTTCAGATTGTTTTCACTGCTCAGTGGAGACAACCTTCCTCAGCGATGTAGAATTTATCTTGATTTATATCTCCTGTGGCTTTCTCTGTGGTGGTTCTGGGATCCAAAATGAATCACTTGTCAAACTGCTAGTTTTAGTGAAGACTTCAAACTCAACTCCAGCCCATAGTGGCAGCTTCACTTCCCCACAACAGATGTGCCTCTCGTAAAAGCAGACATCTGAAGGTGACAAATAGTCAAACAAAGACTGTAGTTAACTGCCAAAAAGGAAATCCAGGCCGCTGTCGACCTGCAGCACCTGTCTGTAAAAATTAACAACTCCTCAGACCGTCTGCAGCCGCATCCATCTGCTCACTGCAATCAGAGCGCCTTGATCAGGCAGAGCTGGCGTTAGCACATGGGAGCATTTCAAAGACTTTGGATTCATCCACAGACGACATTTGGCAAAGTTTGGTCTCATGACCAAGCTTTCCGGATGGTGTGAAGAGAGCTGGCAAACCTGCAGCAGTCAAAGTGATGAAGAGTTGGCAGATAAAACACTATCAATGAGCAACAACCACAGGGAGCCAGGAGCAGATTTATAAACAAACAAACACAGCCACGTGGAAAACTGAAACATTGTGAAATACATGTGTTCCCAGGAGCAAAGATGCAGGTAAATTGCCCGTTAAATGTTTTTTTCCACCTCAGCAGATGTGGCTGTGTAATAAAAGGTTTAAAGCAAAAAGGTTGAGCACAGTGACAATCATGATAGCTGATCCCTCTGATGTTGTAATTCAAAGTCCAGAAAATGTATTTTTATTTCTGTGAGGTGACATTATGTGTCTTTAAAGGACCTTTTAAATAAAAGTATATAATTATTATTATTATTATTATAAGTACCTATAATACTACGAAGAAGGACGTTGCCATCGTTATTGCTTCACGTGGTGGCAGACTTCCTGGTGTTTATACTAATTTACCTATGTATGTATTTGTGGGTGGCAATTGAGCAGACCAGCAGCTGCGCTCTATTTTCCTTCAAATTAGGAATTATAAAAGAAATGTGCGCAGCCATGTCTGTGCGCACGGCTTTATGCATCTGATTTTTTTGTGCGCTGCACTTTTCTAAATTTTTCTGTACGCCAGGTTTTAGTGTGAAAACTGCACATTCTTTTATGCATGAGGCCCCAGAACACTGGTGGTTTTATATAATATATATATATATATATATATATATATATATATATATATATATATATATATATATATATATATATATATATATATATACATATATATATATATATATATATATATATATATATATATATATATATATATATATATATATATATATATATATATATATATATATATATATATATATGGAGCGGTGGCTTATTCCTGGGTGTTCTTACATCTCCTGATGTATCGGTTCATGACAGTTTGTCGAAGCTGTGCTTTGTGTGTGCAGCGGGGTGTGCAGCCACTTTTTGTTTGTTTAAGCAACAGACGTGGAAGATCTCTAGGCACAAAACAGTGGCTGCAACAAATCAAAACACAGTGGTAAAACCTGTTCAAACGTGTATATGGTTCCTGAAAGGGTCAAATCAATAAAAAGTACATAAAAGACAAGCTGTTTAAAAAGATGACTTCTTTCTCTTTCCTTTTCAGGCCTGCAAAAGGTACATCTAAAGCACTAAAAGAGGACAACAGAAATCAAGGTCATTGGTGACTTAATGAGTTACTGAGTTTGCATCAACTTAATACACATAATATTTTTGTGTCTTTTTTATTTCAAGCCCTTATACTTCTCTCAAGCACTTGAGTACTTCTCAAAAAATCCTTTTGTAGAGGAACGCTGAATGCAAAGTGTAGGCTGAACTTGTTCTTTCATGCCAGCAGCAATGCTGATGGATCATCTAGACAAAATGTACAGCAGCCAACATGTGGTGGCCCACGCCGAAAACAACACACACACAAAAAAAATTTAAACTGTTTTTGAAAGTATGAGGATTACCATAACATGGATAATGGAATATCTACACAGACATATCTTTTAGGATTCAGCAATTAGCTGGATAAACATTAAATAAGCCATGTTCCACCAAATATGTCTGATGCTTTCTGTGAATAAGCTTAAGAAAACTTTCAGGTTGTCGTACCTGCAGCACTAGATTGTGGTTGACCTGAGAGAAGACAGGTGGGTTGTCGTTGACGTCCACGATAGTGATGGTGACGAGGACTGCTGATGACAGAGGGGGCATGCCCTCATCTGCTGCCTGCACTGTCAAAGAGTAATGAGGGATCTGCAAAGGAGAAATCAGGGTTTGACTAAACACTTTTTGTTTTATTGTCATTCGATGTTTTTCTTTCTTTTTTTTGTATTTCACACATACTGACCTCTTCTCTGTCCAGTGCTGTGTGGACAGAAATTTCACCGCTGCGAGGGTGGATGGAGAACTGCTGCTGCTGATCTCCACTAACAATTGAGTATCGAAGCAGATTATTGATTGGACCATCCAGGTCTGAAGCTGTTACCTGATAAGAATGAAAGAATAGATCATAAACACCACAGTCAAAGCAAATATATTATCTGCCACATTGCCTGGTAATATGACAATATGGCAGCTAATATTGCCATTTTATCTGCTGCTGTCCTGATGAGACGTCATGTGGCTTAATCTGGTTTCTGCACCTTTCTCACCTGAATGCCTGATCAATACATAAGATCAAACTGTTGTCAGTACTCTCTGCTCGACTCATTCGTCACCTCCTGTCATTTTGTGTATTTGTGTAAGATCACTTCTCCTTCCACTGCAATTAAATATTACCTGATGAAATGTTTTATTTGGTTCACAATTATCTGTTTTGTGTATGCATACATGTCATAAATGATCAAATCTCTGCTTCATTCACTTTTCATTGTGCAACCTGGTTTTTTACACTCGACTCAAAAATTCTGCCAGATTTCTCATATGAGGTTTTGTACAGGAATTTATTTTGAATTTCACCTTCCGCTTCTTTTTAATTTAAAGAAATAACAATAACATTCAAGGAAACTGTTATTTCCTTAAAATAACAGTTTTAAGGAATTACATTTTTTTAAATAAACTTATTATTATCAAAGGAGTCTGTTATTTAAAAAGGCACTTTAAACTATGATACATTCACTTAAAGCTGCATTCTAATTTATTGAATGCAGAACTGCAGTATTTATAGAATATTAGTATTTATTATTTAGATGTTTTCTCTTTTATTATTTCTCCAGTTTAATTATATTGCAATATATTGGACTTATTCCTTACTTTCATAACCAGACTTCCAGGTGTCAGATCCTCTAGTATCTCAGCGCTGTAATCGCCCTGTCTGAACACCGGTGCGTTATCGTTCATGTCTGTCACATTGATGATAACCATTGTGATGTCACTGAGGGAAGACTTTCCACGACTCCCTTCCACGGACAGGTAGTACTCCCTGGACACCTCGAAGTCCAGCGGGGCCATGAGGGTGAGAAGGCCTGTAAGATGACGACACAAAGACCAAGTTTGATGGCAGTCACTTTGAACAGCAGAGCAAAAATCTGATGTCTGACTGACTGACAGAGCGCTGTCTTGCGTCCATGATGACCGCAGTTCACACTTGACTGCTATCATAAGAACAAAAAAGTGCTGAAGGGTTTCCCACATCTGTTCTGCTTTCCCTTTAATGTGATTCAATTAAACTTTTAAAGCGCAGACTCAAAAAGTGAACAACTGGGAGGACATAGTGAAGAGTACAAAACTTTCTATCTTTAGTCTTCCTCTACTTTAGACAATTTCAGGATCTTTTGTTCTGATGGTTTTGCGATGGTATTATTACCTCCACAGCACAAGAAAGTGTATTCTGATGCGATTGTATTTTCAAAATTTTTTTTATTTAATTTTAATGTTTTTTTAGAGTGTTAAGTGAGTTCTCCTATTTATATACTAAAACTTTAAACAGCTCTGTGATGCCTTTTCTACAATTGATGGAAATAAATTCAGGCTCAGGATAGAAAACATTAATTTTATTGCAATATAAAGACTAGTTAACTTGATGTTTACTTGCTATACATTGCACAATACTCACGTGAGAACTGCTGCATAAAGTTATGAAGACATCAGTTTATTTTACATCTTCACAAATCTCAGCAACCTTCCTTTTTATCTGTTTCCCCAGCATTTATTTTGTCTTACACATTTGAACAGTCATCACAACCTCCTATACAAACTGTGATCTGCCTGACTACACTTGAGACTGAAATGCAGCGTCAATCTTATATGGACTGACAGGCATTTTATGATCTTTAAATGGGTGTTCTCGTCGTGAGCGGAATGTGTTTGGACGGTGATATTTTCCATAAGTCAAACACATTCTGTGGCATCATGTGGTGTAACTGAGCTCAGTAAAGCTGTTAGTTTAACCTTTAAAGAGACATATATCTCTCCACAAATGCCTGCTGTCTGTGAGCATGTTGTCATCCTCATGTGAAGCCCAACATCAGTTTATGGAAACAGCTAAAGGAGTTAAGATGTAACTACAAAAGGAGAAAATATGTTTTTTGTTGCTAAAAGAACCAAACCAAGCGATCCTTACATTATTAATGAGCAGTCTATGCCTATGTGCTGACTGCTATGTTAGTTTTTTAGTTTCTAATATTGACTAATGGTTCATTGGTCACTATTGACAGCTCACAGAAAGAGAATAGATAGTTTTATGACAACATCCTTGATCAAATTCACTTAACTGACACAGCAAAGTTCAATTAAAATGTTTCTGTGGACATTATACTTTTAAAAGACATCATTTAAAATACTTTATACAATAATTTTGACATAAAAGATCATAAAAATGTTAAATATTGGCAGCTAAATTGATAATAAAATTTAATTTTCAGAGACCAAACTGGAAACAATATTTTATATTTCTGAACTGGCAACAGATTTAACGAGATTGTAATTTGAGGGATAATGTCTTGGCACCAAACAAATTCCTTATTAGTTTTAGAATGAGTATTTCTTTGAGTCAATGGATAACATCATCTCCTATTAAAACATCTTCTTTTTCCCCATTTCAATCAACATGATACTGGCTATGACGGAAAATATGAAACATCCTTGGCAAATATATCCACCTCTCGTCATCAGAAAATAAGCAAAACATGTTTGCCTTTCTTGGAGCAGTACCAATAAAGACCCTTAATCCAAAACCATGCAGAAAAAAATAGAATTACAGCCTGCAGCTCTAACTCCAGAACATCCTGATCCACTCATTAACTACAGTCCAAAGCACAGATCTAAACAAAAAAACAACTCTAGTTAACTTTTAGTGAGCTCACACAAACCCACAGTGGTTTCAGTGTTTGGATATGGGACACAACTTTTTCTGTTTTTGTTACACTGAGCAAGTGTGAAGCAATAGAACGTTTCATTGTGGGCATATTATCCCACACAGAGCCGGAGCGCACCTACCTGCTGCAGCTCGTCATATCTAGCAGAGTGTGGGTGAAACATACTCCCAGTTTTGGGCTGCCAGCCAGTCTGCCAAAAGACACCTTATTAAGAGAGAACAAAAATAGGCTCCAACAACACGAAACAACCATCCGCCACTCTGCTAAAATCGAACATCTCCATGTTTCAGAGAGTAAATTATTTGTGCCCTATACAAAGAACATAGGTCTCATTTTATTTATTTTTTTTAGATAAAGGGGTTTTCTGCAGCTAGTTTTAGTCAAAATGATCCAGGGCGTGTAATTTATTCATTTGTTGTTGTTTTGATTTACAATCCAACTGTGAAAATGCAGGCTGGGATCCTGTTTTCCCTTTTGTATAAATAAAACACATCCTTTCTCTTTTTTTGCTGAATTCCTACTGAGAGGTCTCTGCTTGTTTATAATTTGTACTATTCCAAGGTTCCTCCACTTCTTATTCTTAAACTAAATATTATTGGAAGAACCGTAAATCAGTTTTCATATGTGTAAGAAATCAACAGTGGTGATATATATAAGCTGATCCAATAGAAATAACGTCAACTACTTTGAAATCACTTAACTCAGTGAGACAGCAAAAGTGCGTCCATCGAGCCAAATATATTACTGGCAAGCAGTTTGGATGCATGCCACCCGAAATACCTTCCAAACACTTGATCCAAACAGTTCTTAGCAATTGTGTACATATTATAATTTCAGTGATGATCGTGACTAAATATATTGTGCAGCTATAATGATGAGAAAGAGGTTACTAAATGAAAAACCTGCTAAAATACTGAAAAAATAGCAAACTAAATCACTTTAAATTAAAACAAAAATGACTTAATTACAAATAGAAGACTACATAAATCTTAACTTTCAAAACCAAGATAGAAAAATCAAACCTAGTCCCTTATCATTTACACATGGCACAAAAGTCCTTCTATAGAACCAATTCTGCATAGAGAACAAGCACCCAAGTGCTCAGCTAAACAATAAATCAATACGCTTCCCTCACACTGTTCTATTTTATAGTAGATAATATATTAACTTATGACTGACTTTCTTTTTCACATCACTCACAAGATTGTGCCTAAAATAAGTACCATCTTTAATTTCAACAGCAGTGAAATTACAAAAACAAAACAACTCCTTAGTGCTAAACTGTAAAAAAACAAGCAAAAAAAACAGAAACTAAATTAAATAATACAAATTGCTCTAGGTAAAATCATCAGATTTGTTGTAAAGAAATTGAGTGCATAGTATTTCATCTCTGTCCTCAGGCCAATGGCACTGTTTCTGGTAAGAAGCCTTTTCTAATACTCTCAGTTGTAGCTGGCATGAAATCCAAGCGCCTGCTGGTTGATGGCCACTTAAGAAGTTTATAGTTAGGATGGTAAATGTTCTTCATTATGTGCCCTGGATCCACATCGTTGAATCAAGATGTCTCAAAGGTCAACCTACGTAGAGCTTTTGTCTTGTGAGTTATAATTCCTGTACCAGATGGTGATATCTTTAGAAACTACTGAGTAGCAGAAATGAAGAAGGTTTACAGTGCCAGTCCTGTGGAGATATTATACATTTTCAGTCTTTTTAGACAGAGACACTATTCCTTCTTTACTGGGCAGGTTTGTATACTCCAGGTTAGATCCTATGAGATATAGAGTCCAGGGCAGGTGGTAAGTAGTTTATCCTACTTCTTTCTTCTGAAGTCCACTGTCTGGTTTTATATTGAGATTAAATATTTTCTCCACAGAGTTTTGATGTTGATTGATATTAAGAAATCCCACAGTGGTGTTAGGGCTGAACTGGAATCAAAAGAGTATCAAGAATAGAAGTTGACTTAAAGCATGTCCTTGGGAGGCTCCCATGTAAAACATGTTGGTTTTACAATTACCAACATGTAATTGTAAAACATGTTGGTAATTGTAAAACTGTATATGCAGTTTTTTATATTTTTCTTCTGCTGAACATCCAGCCGCCATTAGGTGGCACGAATCTCCACTTCCTTGAGCTTTTTTTATTAAATACCAAGCTGTGATAGATCAACCAGCAAACAGGAGTAATAGCCCTAAAACGACATAATTTAAAATAAGTCTTTATTTTAAAAAACTTTCCACAAAGTGAAAGAAGGAGGTTTGTACTTTTGTTTATTGTTTGACATGGCAGCTTACTGGGGCCCTGCAGAGAGAGAGCATAAATGATTCAGTGAAAGGATGAGGTTTTTACATATCTGGGCCAAACCACCAGATAACACATCTGGTGATACACATCGATTTTAAACATTTTCTAAAGTGAGCTTTAGGGATCAGACTGGAAGCCACAGTTTCGCAGCTTGTCTCTGGAGTTTTCGTGGATCCCTCTTACTGCAGCAGAGGTGTTTGTGCACGTACAGTAATTATGTTAATGTTTTTGATTCCCTGTTATAACCCTGCAATGTAGTAAGCCTTTGATATAAACATACAACAGGAGTTTTTTTCTTTCTACTGCCAGGTTTCTATCAGTATGGACTTGTTTCACAGTTTTGCTCCGAGCAGTAAACTCATTCCACACAGCATGAAGTGACATCCCACAGAGTAACTGAGTGAGGATTGTTTGTCACTGACAGCTTCTATGCTTCTACTTCTCGCACATTTATTGTGAATACAAACAGCAGTGCTTTGAGAAGCTGCAGCAAAGGCTGTTAAAACCTGTAAGAAGCTGCAGGGAATTAATTTGTTATTAGCTACAAACAATAAAAACCAACTGAGCTCACTTTGCTTTCACTGGAACACAGAGTTCAAAAAAGATTAGTACAAATCTTAAATTTTTTAAATGTGCAGATAAAATCTTGTGCTGCCATAAACAGTTGAGGATTAAGTTGTTGAGGATTGTCAAGTTGTTATCTATTCCTGAGGTGACAGTTTGTAGGAAAAAGAGTGGTGATATTTTTTCATTTAAAATAACATTTGATCTACAGCTGCATATACTGGTTTACTCAACTATGTTCCCTATAAAATCATCCATATTTTGTTCCCAAAGGTGTGACAAATATTTGCATTTAGTCAAATGCAATTACACTATTTACCGCAATTAAATCTTTTCTAATATCTTATTTCCAGATTTTTATGCACAGACTAAACCTGCTTTGACAAAAAGTTTGCCTCAGTCCCAAGTCTGTTTGTGACACTTAACAGGTTTTTTGTATTTTGCTCCACCCAAGTCTCACAAGCATCCTCAGAGCATGATGCTGCCACTGTTGTGCTTTATCAAGAGGATAGTGTGTTAGGTGTTGGTTTGCAGGGTTGATTTTCTGCCACACACACGATGCTGCATGTAGGCCCAAAAGTTTCTTTTTCTGTTCCCCTCTTCTTCTAGGCCACCTTCCCTTCATGCATTCCAGCAAACTGCAACTTAAAATTCTCTTATCTTTGAAGCAACACTGACCCTCTTCCATGCAGGATCTATCCTCACAATCGATTTACGGCATGCATTCATTACTTATTGATGGAATGAACAGTGCTTTGTTCAAAACTTGGGGCATTGTTTTATAATCTAAGCCTGCTTTAAAATGTTTCACAATTTCCTCTGTAACCTTTATGGTGTGTTTTTTGGTCTTCATGATGCTTTTTGTTCTGTAATATTCTCTGAAGACTTCACAGAACAGCTGCATCTATACTAAGATTAAATTACAAATTAGTTAACTTCTGAAGGCAAATGGCTGCACTCAATTATGTGCAGAAGTAGCAGAGGAAAGGGCTTGAATGCTAATGCGTACCACACGCCGTGATTTTTACCTGTAGATGTATGCCTTTATTGTCCTTTCACTTCACTGTTCTTCACAGTTCTCAGTGTTGGTCTATTACCAAATCATCCAATAGAATAACACATGGAAGATACTGGCATTTACATAAAAATAAATAAATAAATAAATAAAAACTTCAAAGGACAAGGCGCTTTTTGCAAGATGGTGTAAAAACTGCACAGTGGAGACATTAAAAAATACAAATTTAGCTTCATTCAGCAAGCATAATATTTATATTTCCTTGTATTAATATTTTTGATTTTAAATTCTCAGAACAGCAAAAAATATGTGGTACATTGTCCTCTTTTCAGTCATACAGTCCTTCAATTTGTTTTAAACCTATTCATAGATTTACTGAAAGTACTTTCATTTTTTCACAATTTGTTGGTTGATCAAAGCCCAATCCAACTTTCAGGCATGAAATATTTGCCCTTCATGCTGAATTGAAACAATGAACTATTTACTTCTGGAAAACTGTAGACTCACAGAACTTTGTTGAGTTATTTCTCTCTTACCCTGCTTTTGAAGATAAACTCACCTATTTGTCACATGATTAGTTTATCTTTCCTGATGATTCAGTGAAATATTAAGCTGCCAAGAGGGCTAGACCCAATCCATCTGGCTCCTATATCAGACAAGACAAACTGCTTGTCTGCTAATATTGGAAAAACACCTCCAGATCCACTGCCAGTGTGAGATTTACTGACCACAGCTATGTCCTTTATAGCCAACTTGGAGATGCTTGCTTATCATGCAAAGGATCCATAGTTCTTTCAAAAATCATATAATATAAATTATCTAGTGTATTCTTCACCAACCAGTGAGTGGATGATGCTTTTGAATGATGTTTTATCAGGTCAACAGCAGATATTACAGTTGTTTTTAGGGTCTTTAACTATTTACACTTGGGAGATTCAGGGGGGATGCAGGCTGCTGAGCTTCTGCTGCTGTTCCTGCATGCCTTTCACAGCAGGAGATTCACGCTCACAGCTGGAAGTAACACAGAGTAATATCTGGGAGGAGCGCAGAGGTTGCAGGAGATGATGGAAAAATGCTCTGTGGGATTCTCAGTTTTGTTTACAGCATGCTGGCAAATGAGTCCCACTGAAAACTATTTTAGTGTTTACTGTGTAACACAGAACATTTTAATTAGAATAAACTATTGCTGAATTAATTAGAATGAATATTTGCAACAAAGGAGTAAACCACGGAGGTAGACAATATGGCCTATAAACAATTTCACAATGTCTGCAGAAAAAAGGGGTTTGGACATTCGAGTGCTCTGTAATTGGTTACATTCTAGTGACTTTGTGGGATCTCTGCTTGTTTTTAGATTAGATTTTCATAATTTGGAAACCTGGAAGATCAGCTCATGTTACAAAATTATTCTAATTGTGATTGTGGATTATGTGAAACATAGCAAATAATTTTTTTTTTATTCACTGTCTTTTTATTTTTTCTTGTTTTGTTTTTGTGTGCAACCGTAAGAGAGCAAACATTTAGTTAAAATTGGATTTATGTCCCTTTTTTAATAACAGCACATGTAGTCATGACTGTAGAAATTGCTCCATGTTTGGAATATTGTGAGTATGGGACAAAGAGAGCAAAAATTAGGGATTTGCAGGTATTTAAATTATTCATATTATTCAACAAAGTCAGAAATTTACTTTTTGTAAAATAACTTTTGTTCTTCGAAATGAAAATGCTAGATATAATATATTGAATATACCTTAGGTTGTTTAATTAGGCTCTGCAAAAATCAGTTTTTTTTTTCTATCAGTTGTTTTGAAAGACATTAATTAGTGAAGCCAACACTAATTAATGTGTTTCAAACTCCAATAATTACATAAAGCATTGCATAAAAGTGTAAACATTTTCTGCAATGTTTACTGTGAACAAAATTTATTCATGATGCTTTAAATTCAATATACAAAGTCGTAAATCTTAAACTATATTTCAACTTAGATATCACAGAGGTAATTCTACATTCTCAAGAGTCTCAACAAATTTATTTTCTTGTCAGTCTTGCTTGTCCTTCCTATTTAAAACATGAGAAGGCTGAATGCAGGATATCTTTCAGACAGCCTTGAAAGAAAAAAAAAAACAGACGTGTTTGAGGTAAACTTTGAATGTTTCTGACTTTTAATTATACATCATACTTCTACATTACACACTTTATTCATAATTTTCCCCAAAGCATTTCACTCTGTTGGCATCACAGGGGAAGGTTGGCTTTTGCATATTAATACAGGTGGAATACTTGTTAATTTATTTGAGAAAAATCCTAATTGCTATATTCCGTTGACAGTTTAGTAAAAAAAAAAAAAAAAAAAAAAAAAAAAACATGAGGCCTCCAGTCACCTTGAAGGAAATCAAATCAAAATCTTTTTTCTCCAGATCAAAAGTTTCAGCTCCCTGGTTTGTCTTTGTTGTACGAATACAATGCACATGAATTATCCGCACAATAAACTGCTGGCACTCCATTCATCATTCAGATATTTATACACTATGGAAGAACGTTCTCACAGTAGCAAATTTGCTATTGTTCCACTCATGAAATACTCTTTAAGTTTTACAGACCGGAAACTTTCTGATTCTTTTGTGTTTAATTACACATATTTTTTCTATTGTTCTTCTTAGAGATATTTATATGTGAAAAGCTAAAAATGTGTGTATTTTAAAATAAATTGGTTTATTTTGTAAAATGGCAAGTCTACATATTTGTTTTGTTCCTTATCATATCTTTTACAATTAATATTTTTTGTAATCATATTTAATTTGAAAGTTTATGAACATTTTTAATTCATAAACAGAATAGTCCTTACAACCCAGTGAAGAAACATATTTTTTAAATTCACCTCAGAAAATGAAATCAGTTTTTAAATCTGAGGACAAAAAACAGTTCTGACCTGTTTGTGAGTCCAGGTGGAAGCGGCCATCTTCGTTTCCTGAGACGATGCGGTACACGATGGGATCCGGACCACCGCCGTCTCTGGTAAGCGCTGACACGCTCAACACCTCGGACCCGACCACCAACGACTCTGAAAGCTGGGCGGTGTACTCCGAGCTCAGGAACACTGGTTGATAGTCATCGAGGGAAACCACATCCACTGTGACCGTGGCAACAGAGTACAGGTGGCGAGGCAGGCCACGGTCGGCGGCCTTAACCTTCAACTCAAATGTTGGTGGGGTGTCGGAGGTCAGAGGTCGCTCCAGCCGCAGGACTCCAGAGAACTCATCCAGAGAGAAGAAACCACGGTCTCCAGCCAGCATGGAGTACTTAACCTCAGAGTTGATGCCTGCAAAACAGAAATTTTGAAGTACTTAAGCTCAAACATGAAGAATAAACATACACGAGAAACTCAACCAAATTTAACCTCCGTGTGCAGAAACATTAGTTTTTTTTTATTTAAATATTTTGAAAAACTTCTAATAGTTTAATAAAGATCTTATATTTTAAAATTTATTTTAATTGGAAATAAAACAAAAGATCAATAATTCTCTGATGAGACTGTTAAATGACGTAAGCTGTTGTCTGAGACTGTTCCTTAAAAGTCTAAAACGCGGTGGAGGAGAAAAACTTAAAGAAATTAACTACAATTGAAAGTATTATTGAAAATAAGCATAGAAACGGTTGAAAGTGGTATTTTAAGGAGTAAAATACCTCTAAACAATGGTTAATCCTCAGTCGTTCACTATTATTATTGAATCTCATTTTAAAGACAACTTTCATCTTTGAAAGTTGCTAAAAAGAAAAAAGGGGCAGAGAGAAAAATGCCTCTAACTGAGATTTGAATTGGATTAAAATTTAGCAGCCTTTATATATATGGAGCATCTTTTCCATTCATGTTTTCACAGATATTACCATCAGTCAGTTGCAAGTTTTAGATAAATTATTTCCTGGACAAGCTCCCGCCTTTCCTGCCCCTAAACCAATTCAGAATGCAAGAAATTATCTGAGATTATGTATCAAGATCAAATGCATTGCTATTTCATGTAAAGCATGTCACTCTCTTTTATGCAGTAAACAAGATAATAGGTAATAACTCAACAGATGGGGGCACCAAATCCTCTTTTCAGGTCATGAATAAATCAATGCAAAAGCTGTTCAGCGACTACTCATAAGGTCTCTGAAAAAACTCTGACCACAGCATAAGTCTTGTAAATTAACTTAATTTTCAAGTCCTTATTTTCATCAAGGCATTTCACATAAACATTCAAGCATGGAAACTTAAGTCACACCAGGAAGTTTAGGTGTTCTGCAGAAGATTAACTGGACAAAAGTTTGAAAGATGATGGTTAAGCAGTTTGTCTTTCTGTTGCCATGACAGAAAACACATTTTGGTGTATTCCATTCAAAAACTAAGATTTGTTCTCATAACCGTCTCGATCTTTAAAAGCCAGCAGCTAGATTTGAAAAGTTTACTTATGCTTGCTCATTAAGAAAATAAATCTCAGAAGAAGCAAACTGATGCACCAGTAGATGAAGTAAAGCCTCAAGCAGGCCGGTCTTTGTCTCATCTGTGAGAAACCTGTGAGAGCAGGAAAAGACAAGCTGCTGCACATCCAAAGGAGTGGCTGAGCTGCCAAAGTATGCCTTGTAAATAGTATGTACCAGCTAGTTTATGGGCAGACTGTTTGATCACTTTCTTTACATTTGCCCTTGCATCAGAGTTTGACCATAAACCTTTCAACACTCAAACTGTAAACAGACAAACGCATCTGTGCAAACTGGTCTCAGCTACAAGTTTTTAAAGACAAAAAACTTTTTCCTTAGGTTCCCCAGCGGTATTAACTATGTATGTACAAAAATGGTGTCATTTATTATTTTAGAAACGACATAAACTATGCACAAATCTTTATCTTTATTAACAGAAAAAACAACATTAAGTGGCCCCCACAACATTGCAATATAAAACAACTGTTGAGAACACACACTGTGAGGGTGAGAAGTTCTCTTGTAATGAAATCTTGGCGAGAGAGAGGGAGAAAAAGACAGCAAGAGACAGAGAAAGACAGAAAAAAATCTAGAATAAACACTATTTGCTACTTCACCGACATGTTGTGAGTTGCTTCCCACTGAGGGTGGCCTTACCACATCTGGATGCTGCCATAAACTTTTTTACCTTGGTTCAAATAACCGACTGGTGCATGTCTCTTGACCACATATGACTGAGAACATTTTTCCATATTGAACATTTGAAACTAGATATGGAAACTAAATCTAAAAATAGAAAGAGGTCTCTTAATTTCATGCAAAATAAAGCAACAGAAAACAAGACATTTTTTTCCAAAATAAGAATAAAAATGTAAAATATGTGACACTAAATATTTTGTAATCATTAAACTCCAGGTGTTTCAAAAAGAGATAAATGAGACTATTGGCTTTTCAACAACTCTTTCAACTGAAATGAAAAACTGAAATTTTCTTTCACTGTTGATCAAAAACAAGTTAGTAGGTATTCAAGGTCCTTTGTGTTACCATCAGCAGCTATTTCCATGACCCTTAGATAATCTCCTTATCTACTCATTGTCTGTCAAGGCACCATACAGAAACAAAATATCCTGGATAAGAGTGGTGATTGCAGTTTTAACTGATTGCACAAGACAGTAACAATCTGACACATATAGATGCATGATTATGTCCCTGCTTTCCACTTTGTAACAAACACAATCAGTTTACACTGATGTGAAGGAATGAACCCTAGATATTTATTCTTCAGAAGACCGTTTTCTTTACATGGTCATATTTAGTATTTAGAGTTTAGTATGGAGTATTTCACTTTATAGTCAAATCTTCTATGTTTTTTACAATAACTATTTTTACTGATCTTATAAGTGGGGAGCTTTCCATTTGAATGTGGCTCAAAGTGAAATAACAGTCAGAGGTTTTTCGGTGCAGTAGCAGATGACAATTACCTTGAAAGCAGCTGCAAGTGCAACTAAACACTGCTTTTTGGTTGACTGAAGAGCTCAAACTTCCTGTTCAAGTTGCAGATCTCAAGTGATGATTTAAACTTGTTTGTATGTTGAATTTAGCACTCAGAACAAGATGAAGTGATTGACTTAAAATAAACTATCTACATACCTCCACCATCCCCTCAAAAAAAAAAAAAGAACACACACACACACACACAAAATTGGGGCTTATCTGTAAACAACCCATAAAACAGTGTTATGCATCAATATGTTTGGTTGTTACACTGGGATTAAAGAGGTAGTTACACTCAGCAAGTTATGATTTTAGACAGACTGAGAGTTGGTACTGAAAACACAATGAAGTGCCAGCATGAAAGAAGAACACTGTTAAAGCACACAAGGGTGTAAAAAATTTGATCAAGTGATGAAATGAACTGAATTTATAAAACTCAAAGCACTTAATACTAAAGCCCCAGTCATCCTTTTAAACTCAATAATATGCACACATCCATGCACCGATACACAAATCGACAGGCACCTTGGGGTTAAGTACCGTCCCTGGGGTTAGGTTTGTTTCAAACATGGCAGAAGGACGTTTGAAACCAACTTACAATTTTCAGATTTTCAGCTCATGAGGTTAAGTGTTAAGAGAATTAAATCTCTGTGCAGAGAGCTGGAATGACATAATGTATCAAGGGGGAGTTTCGGAAGAATTAACTCTGTTGCAAATGGATTAGCATGTCATTATGTTTGGGATCAGCAAAAACATGCTTATACCCATACATGTTATAGACTTACAAAGCCAGGCTTCTGATACCAGGCCAAATGTTTAATCTCAGCATGTTGGGACCTGGGGAACACAATACATTGCTCTCACCGAGCTGAAAACCTCCCATTTCTAAACGTCAGCAGTTGCTCACCTGTGTCTGGGTCCCTGGCGTAAATGACAGCGATCGGCGTGCGAACCGTAGTGTTGTCGAACACAGTGACCTCGTAGTGACTAGAGGAGAAGAGGGGTGGGTTGTCGTTCATGTCCTGGGTCATCAGCAGGATGTCGGCCTGACAGGACCGACCACCGCCGTCAGTCGCCTTTGTCACCAGGTTGAACTCCAAATGAGTTTCACGGTCCAAAACGGCCAGAGTGAACAGCTCACCTGAAGGCAGGTGGATTCCGAAATAGTTAATCACCAAACATCACAATTTTATATGTAATTAAAAAGTATTTTATTCTTATCGAAATTTAAATATGTTTATCTACAGTGAAATTGGCATTTATCATTCCAAAGGATTCTCACAATTTAGGTATTAGTACTGTGGAAAAAGTTTGGGAACACATCTTGAAATGTAAATTTGTGACCTCCAATACATTTTCGTATTATTTCACAGTGAAAGGGATGATTGTTCTCAGAAGGACATGACAAAACATCTAGTTTATCTGTAAAATCAGGAGTGCGAATTTTAGGTGAGGATAAATGTTATGGCAGAATGAAAGGAATTGATATCAGTGATTTGCTGGACAATAACAATTGCTTTGGCTCCTATTAGCTCATTACAGCTGCAGATTGTTGATGTTATCACCATCCCAGACACTCACAGACACCATCATACCTGTTCTTGGATCCAGATGGAACTTATCTGCGTCTGGACCGTGCAGTGAGTACGAAATCTCGCCATTTGCTCCCACATCTGGATCTGAAGCTGAAACTTTGAGAACAAACATCCTTGGTGGCGAGTTCTCCATTACCCCCTCTGTGTACATCAGCTAGAGACAGAGGATGAGAAAAATAATCAGGTGGCGCTGAGAGGATAACATGCTGCCACAGTGTTTACAAGCTTCAATCATTTTAGACGTTTTTAGCAAACAGTTGAGAAATGCTATTTTCAATAAATTAGACTCATATGTCAGATTAAAAGCATCCTTTCACTAATAAATAAAGTTTATTAGTGATATTTTAATAACTAACTTTATTTAAAAAAAAAAAAATATATATATATATATAACATATATATATATATATATATATATATATATATATATATATATATATATATATATATATATATATATATACACCCGCACAACTTTTAAATTGTCCTAGATATCTTTTATAAACATTTAGTGCAATAGCGCAAGTACTGCTGTACAAACAGCACTCCTCTTTTGTAATTCCCTGTGAAAGAAGATCCTGACAACAAATCTGGGACTGCCTAACCAAATTTACTGAGAGGATCAACAAAGTATCTGAGAAGCAATCGCTTTTTGTCAGTGATGCTGTGAAACGACTCACCTGTTCACAAACTGGACTGTTGTCGTTTGTGTCCAAAACATGAACATCAACAGTAACCGGAGCCTCAAACTTCCCATCAGTGGCAGTCACCCTTAATGTGTATCGGCCTTTGGTCTCTCGGTCCAGGTTCTCCTTCACAATCAGACCCCACTGACCTTCGTCCTCCTGGACGATGGCAAACTGGCCCAATGGGTCTCCATCTGCAAGAGGAAAAAAAAAAGAAGTTGCGTCATGTTTTTGAATCTGACGATTCGATTGTCATTGCAGCTGAAAATATTTTGTGATTCTCCAATTGTTTCATAGCTGCTACTGTCCTGCTAATGTTTGAGATAGATTTTTTTCTACATTACACTTGCAATTTTAGATTCTGTTTTCTCATAATGACACACACACCTTGTCGGACAGGTGATGTGTGTTGGCAAGGGCTTAATTAAAGGTTTCTTGTAAAAACAAAAGGTTTAACCTCAAGAAAGAAACTGTCTTGAGCTGCCATTCGGGTACTGCAATTAAATTGTTGTTCCACAAGTTTTCTTTGGCCACACTAAGTGGATTTTGTTCCACAAACACCAACATTAATAAACCTCGAGCTATTATTTATGCTGATTTTAATTTATAATGTTGACATTGGAATGGAAATACCACAAATCAAGTTGACATTCTCCCAGTTTTTACGGGAACATGCATTTAATTTTCTTTTTTTTTGTGAAAAGTTGTGTTTTTACAGCAAAATGTAGAAACTTTATTAAAACAAGCCATGTTACATATTACTGAAATGGAGAAAGAAGCATTTTGCAAATATATATTTTTTTGTTTTTGTTTTGTTTTTTTTATATATTATTATTATTTGTGGTTGGGAAACAAATAATTTTGACAGGAATTGATTTCAAATGTAAAGAAAACAAAAAATATTAATGAATTGTGGAAATAAACAGATGCCAGGTAGATTTTTCTTTCCATTTAAATAACCTAATTATTCCTACATTTCACATGGGTTGGTTTCTTCTTCCAACAGGTTCAGGAGCGGTAAAAGGAGTTGTATAACTCTCACATATATATTAAGGTCCTTAAAGGTATTTTTATAATCTGCTAATATGTGACTTTGCACCAGCACAAGGTCGGATGGGCTAATTTGGGTTTGGGGTCATAATGTTTTATATTTCAGCTGACCCAAATGGGGAGTAAAACCGAGATCGAAATGTATGATTACAACATAAAAAGTCAAGTTACATAAAATCATTAAAGACAAAAAATATTTGTTTTAATAAAATATCTCCATCATTCATCAAAATTCTGGACAAAATAAACTAAAATTAATATTAAAAAATAGGAATATCAAATGGCAACTTGAAAGGTACAAAGAGATAACCCTAAGGTGTAACATGAAGGATGGAAGCAAAGAAACCTAATTCTAACTTGTTAGCTGTGTATGAGTATACAATTCACTGTTTTTCTTATGAGGTAAGACATTAAGTATTATTGATAAGACATTAACATAGAAAAAATACTCCTTTTAGTACTATTAGTAATATTGTCTTAAGACAAAACATAGAAAACACATTTGCCCTGCGAACTGGAAATCAACAGTGAAAATAATAAATTCTTATTGATTCAGAATAAGACAAACCTTAAATAAATTAACAAAGTGTGTAGACAGTTTTATAAAAAATTTTGTGACAACTGAGAGTTTGCCTGAGCCGAACCCTTCGATTGTAAATAATTCCAGCACAAACACTCATCTCTGTCTCAGAACTCCTTCAGAGAAGTTTAACTATCTTGGATTTGCATTAATTCAAGGCTCTGTTTGTTGTTAGCTGCAGGGCATCCAGTTGGTATTCCTGTGTTGTCACACCGCTCCACTTTAGGATTAATTGGAGGTGGAATAATGTGACTCAGTTGAGGGTGATTAACACAGATTTTCATTTTGCCTTATTAATGTCTTTATAAATCCCACAGTGCAGCAGATCTTCAGAGCAAATAAGTGATTTCACTGATGAAAACATTGATGCTTGCTTGAACAAAAAAAACACACTCCACAGTGCAGTAACATGCAAAAAGCTATTGGCCAAACATACTGTAAGTCAGATATACAAACCTGTGATATAACACGTCACCAAACGGTTCTCCAGGGACACATCAGCATCTGTGGTCGTCATTGAAACAATTGGCTCAAATGGGGTGGCATTCTCCACCACTGAACCATGGTATACGTCTTCCGTGAATTTCGGCGCGTTGTCATTCTCGTCTGTCACCATCACTTCCACGAGGACGCTGGACGATAGCTTGACATCTCCTCCATGATCTGTGGCAACCACATTGAACTTGTAGACTCTGAGAGTCTCGCAGTCTGTTTCCCGCAGAGTGGTGATCCAGCCGCTTTCTCCTTCAATGGCAAACACCTCATTGATGTCAATCTCGGTGTCATCAGGCAGCGTCTCCAAACTGTAGGTAACCATGCCATTGGTGTCTGTGTCTGGATCATTGGCTGTCACCTAGAGGTCAAAGACCCATTAGCATATTCTGTGCAGAAATCTATTGTGGCATGGACTTGTAAAACACTTATGTGGAGGTTAAAGTAAATGCTAAGACCTCTAGGTGCCAGATGCTGGCACAATAAACATAAAAAAAAACAAACAATAACTTTCAAAGATAGCGACATTGACTGCATATCTAAACATTTATTTGAATGTCTTTTTAAAAGTTTATTATGTATATAATTGTTTCCTAGACCTTTATTCACATCCAGTTTTCTCAACATTCCTTATAGTCTGTGCAGATATCTTATAAAGAAAAGGTATAATGTCTATGTTCAGTTTACATATAAGCAGTAGACATGCAAATGTCTCAGTGTACTTGACACCATTTTATGCTTCTCTGTTCAACAAGAATATTGGCATTTCCAGGAACTTCATTAAATGCATTCAATACATCGGAAGAAGAAGTAAACCTACGAAAGAAAGCCTGGTTTGTCTTACCTGAATAACAGTGGTTCCAGCAGGCATATTTTCTGCCAGGAAGGCTCTGTATGGGCTTGCATCAAACATGGGCTGGTTATCGTTCACATCCTGAACCTGGATACTGACAGAGACCAGCGATGCAACATCTGTCCCATTATGGTTCCCCTGAGCAATCACATCTATCTGGTACCACTTTGTCTTTTCATGGTCTATGGTCTTCTGCAGTAGCAGAGTGCCACTTTCCTGGTCCAAGCTGAAAACTTTGTCTTTATTGCTTTCCACAGTATTCCCATTGACCAGACTGTAAATGAGAGGCATGTCAGAGTTGGCCCTCACTGAGCCAATCTCTGACCCGATGGGAAAATCCTCTGCAGCAGAGAAGGTGTAGAGTGGTTCTGAGAATTTTGGCAGGGGAACCTCTGGAGGAACCACCTTTAGTTGAACAGGGACAGTGGAGTTATAAAAAGGGAGACTGCCGTCACGAGCTTTCACTTTAAAGTTAAAGATCTTGTTTTCCATTCCAACCAAACTCTCCTTAACACTGACCACTCCTGTGAAAGGGTTGATTTCAATGATGTCTTCGACAACTTCCTCAGCTTCATCCACAGTGTAGGTCACGTCTGCATTTTTACCATCATCAGCGTCATAAGCCATAATCTGAATGACAGGAGAGCCTTTATTTACAGTCGATTGAATTGAAACTTGGTATTCTGATGCTTTGAATTGAGGCACATTGTCATTCTCATCTGTGAGAATAATTTTGACTGTACAAAAGGCCACTTTTCCACCACCATCCTTTGCCATCACTTTTATTGATATCACTTTCTGGGTGGGGTTTTCTCTGTCCAGCGGTTGCGTTGTAACAATCTGACCGTCTTCGAGGATGGCAAATTTCTCATCAGCAAGTTTGTTGATGATGGTGTAATCCACACTTCCGTACGGCCCATCATCGGGATCAATAGCTGCCAGTCGGATAACGCGAGTTCCCGCTTCTGCATTTTCAGCCAGCTCTGCCTCATAGATGCTCTTTTTGAAGTAAGGACTGTGCCTGTTGCTGTTAATCATGTCAATACTAACTGGGGCAGTTTTCTGAAACACTCCATCAGATACAGCCACCGTCAAGTTGTAGTAAGGATCTAGATTCCTCTTGCAAACGTTGGAAAAGGAGATTATCCCTGAGGATTCATTGATGTTGAAGTATCGATCTTTGTTACCTGAAATTATTTTGTACTTGAGATGATTGAGGTCTTCAGAGTCAGGATCTGAAGCTTGAATTTTAATGACAATGTGGCCACATTTGGCCATTTCATCCAAAGTAGCTTCATACTGAGAACTGACAAAATCAGGAGGATTGTCATTGACATCAGTGACATTTACAAAAACCATCACCTCGCTACTGAGAGGAACAGTCCCATTGTCAATGGCTTTGATTTTCAAATTAAACTGTTCAATATCTTCATGATCCAGAACCTGTTTTGTGACAATCAATCCAGTCTTAGGATTGATATCAAAGAAATCAGTTTCATTTCCCTCAGTCTTAATGATCCGGTAGGTCAAATCTTTATTTCTGCCAGAGTCTTTGTCCGTTGCATTGAGTTGAATCACAGAGGTGCTGACTGGAAGCCCTTCGGCAATGTTCACACTGTAAGTCAGCTGTGGGAAAAGTGGTGGATTATCATTAACATCCTCTACTACAATTTCAATAGATGCCTCTGAGAACGCTCCAGTAACAGAGTCAGTAGCTCGAACTGTCAAGAAATGCATTGTCTGGCTCTCATAATCCAGAGGATTGGTTATGGTCAGAACTCCAGTCTTAAAATCAATGTGAAAATGCTTTGAAGCATTTTCCTCCTCAAGATTGTAGATGAGCCGATATCCCTCAGGGTTTCTGGCCTGAACGTGCAGAATGGTGGTGAATGGGGGAACATTTTCAGGAACTCTCAGTGGATAAAGAAGAGTCTGAAAAACTGGATTGGTTCTGTTCCTTACTTGAATAGTGAGCTGAGCAGTGGTTCTATGAGTTGGCAGGCCATCATCTGAAGCCACAACAGTCAACATGTATTTATTCAGGGCTTCAAAATCAAGAGGTCTTTGAAGGGATATATCGCCCACATCTGGATCTATCCTGAAGAGGTCAAAATCCTCCTCCAGAGAATACATGATTGATCCGTTTTCACCCAGATCTTTATCAATGGCAGTTGCTTGGTACAAAACATCTCCTGGCTCTGCATCTTCAGAAATCATCATTGAAAAAGGCAAATTTAGAAACTGTGGAGAATTGTCATTAACATCATCTATAAAAATTTTGACTTGAGCTGTTGCTGTTCTGGGTGGGGTTCTGGTATCTTCAACTTTTACCACTACGTCATAAATATCTTGTTCCTCTCTGTCAAAAGGAATGCCGGTGGTTTCAAGAACCCCTGACATTTGGGAAATAGTAAACCTTCCCATTGGGTTGGTTACAGAGTATAAAAGAGGCTCATTCAGGTAGCATCCTGAGACTTTTAGTGCTGCCAAAGTTTTCACTGTATTTAGGTTTTCTGCAATGCTTGCTGAGTACATTTTATGTTGAAATTCTAGATCACTTGGCATCAGCTCAGTTGCATTTATCCTGACAGTGGCTGAATCTTTAAAGAGACCATCTGAAGCTCTGACAGTCAGCTGGTAAAATGACCTGAACTCTGACACGTTGCTCACAGTAATGACTCCTGTATTGGGATCAATTGAGAAGGCATTGTGAAGATTTCCCTCATAGATGCTGTATGAGACTGCTGAATCTCCATCATGGGCCATGACACGGACAACCTCAGTATCTCTGACGGCTGGGACAATGATAGATGACTCATACATAGAGGCGGTGAATTGTGGCGCGCAGTCATTAAGGTCCAGGACACGTACAGTGACCTTGGCAGGCTCTGCTGCGTACAGTGATGGTTCCCCTGAGTCCTTCACCTGTACTGTGAAGTGATATTCAGCTTTGGCTTCAAAGTCAAGTGGTGAAATTAAGGAAATGGTACCCATACTTGGGTCAATCTTGAAAACTTTCAGCACTTCAGGTTCAAGGATCAGATATGTCAGCAGAGAATTTGAATCTCGATCTGCATCAAATGCCTGAATGACCAGCGGTGCACTTCTTTTCCCCATCACTATGCTGTTTATAGGAGCTGATTCACTGATTTGACCCAAGTACTCCTTCTGCTGAAATACAGGAGCGTTATCATTCTCATCCATGACATAGATATGGACGAGAGTCTTGGACATGGCTCCAGCTGTTGTGGAAGCTGTAACTTTGAGCTTGTAGGACTCCCAGGTTTCAAAATCAAGATATCTTTTGGTGGAAATCAAGCCACTGTAGGGGTTGATATAAAATGTGTCATTTAAGTTTCCACTCTCTATACCATAATGCACTGCAGATGGGCAGGAGGCAGAGATGGTGAGCACTGGAGTGCTGGGAGCTCTTAGTTCACTGACCTCTGTTAAATATTCATCCGCAGGGAAGATGGGTGGCGTTTGATCAGAAATGCGGATATGGATGTGGACGGAGCAGAGGTCAGAACGTTGAGGGAAACCCTGATCATTGGCTTTTACTGTTAGGTGGAATTGGTCCTGAGGCTGAAGGTCCAGAGGTTTGGAAATGCTGATGGAGCCCAGCTCAGGATCAATGGAGAAGATGTCGTCAATATTACCTGCAGGGAGGTAAGACATGCTATGTTATACATAAAAAAAACTATCTAATTTTAGATTTTGATGATTAAGTCATATTTGTATAAAAATAGGTACAGAAAAAAACTATTTACTTTATTTTTCAAGGTGTTCAGTGATAATAGTATCATCTCATTGATTCTTCTGTTGTCTTTTAAACATTAAAAACGTTTCTGGGAGCATTGACATTTATCTCACACCAGTGGTCATTCTTTTAAACTTCACAAGCAAGAATCTGAGATAAGATAATTACAAAGATGGATGTTGTTTGCTGCATCAAACACTAAAACAACAATGTGTTCAATTGCAGCAGCTGGCATTGAAGCATCATTCTCTGTCTCAGACATTCCCAGGATCTTTGATTACTCGTGATCCGCCATAATCCCAAACAACCCAGTGTGAAAGATTTAAAGACTGCAGATGAAACAGAGACAGCTCCCAGGAGTGAGTTTGTATAGCTAAATGAATGTGAAGCAGTGTTCAGGTGAAAAGAAGCAAGCGCAGATAAAATATAAAAATAAGCCTGGGCGACTCACCAGAGTGCAGCGAGTAGCTGATGTCTGCATTGCTCCCCATGTCCTTGTCTAGAGCTTTGACTCGGACAACCTCAGAGCCCGCAGGGGCCAGATTAGAGATGCTAGCTTCATAACGGGGGCTGAGGAAAGCTGGAGAGTGGTCATTACAGTCCTCCACATGAATCACCACCTTTGCAAAATTCTTCTTCATTGGAATCTCCTGGTCACGCACCTGAAGAAAAGAGTTAATATTGCAGCATGTGAAGAGGTAAATCATCTATCATCAGTGCAAAATTCAAAAAGTCTGGTCTTTTAAACTTTTTGTCATTACATAATAAATAATTACCATAATGATGAGGGTATGAACAGAGATCTTCTCGAAGTCTAGCTTCTCCGTCATCACCAGAATGCCATTCTTTGGATCCAGGTGAAAGAACTTGGTGCTGTCCGGATGAAGGCTGCTGTGGATGGAGAACAGCAGGTTGCTGTTGGTGTCATCGTCCTTAGCGCTGATCTGCAGGATGTCCTTCCACAGGGACGTGTCTTCAGGAACCCTCACCTTAAGGACAAGAGAAGATGATCACAGAGCAGTGTAGAAAAACTTACTGTGTTTTGATTCTTGATGGTTCTTATAAAGAAGGTAAAAAGGGAGTAGAGCTGAAGAGGAATATCAAGCTAAAAGAGTCAGCTCAGACAGAGAAATAACAATGATGTGAAGTTGTGAGAAAATATAGCACATAGCTTTTTAAAACATTTAGTTGCCATCTCAAAGACATACCCAGGTTATTCATATTTGTTCATCTCAAATTAAAGAACCAAATGCTTTGTAAGACCTCAGTTTTCCAAATGTTGTTAAGCAATTAATGAAAGAGCACAAAAAGAGAATGTTTATTCTTTTTCACATGATGAAATATCTACCCAACTGCATGACTAAAGGCAGCAAATAATAAATATTTAGCAAATCACAAAATATCCACTAAACATCTTTTTATGAAAGTCTAACAGAAATGTCCTCAGTTTTTATAAAGGTATTGGGCGAAAAGCTGTTGTACTGAATCTGCTTCTTTTTTATTTTGTAAATAGTATATTTTAACCTGGAGTAAAGCCTGTCTTAAACAGTGATCTCTCTCAGTTTCTCATCTCTTTCTGGATCTATCCACAAATATCCTGTACTTAAGGGCACAACTGAGAATCTAACACATTTCAGATTTCTGTAAGGTAATCCACCAAGGCAGCTAATAGCCTTTCTGGATGAAATGTAGACAGGAATTTCAGCTTAAAATAATACTCTTTACATCAAGCTTTTGAAAGAATAACATCATAAATTTTGGTTTTCTTTAACGTTTGCTTTTACTTATGCTCTCTAGAAGACATTTCAATGGCTGTCTAAACTTGTATTATATTAGATTTCTGCTGACATGTCTCTACTGGTGCTTTACATCTGCTTGCATCTCAACATCCCCATTATAAGCACACATGCATGACCTTTGGAGGATCATTATCTGTATGATTAAATATTAACTCTCACCTCATACAGCGGTTTCAGGAAGAAGGGTCGGTGTTCATTCATGTCCAACACACGGATGTTGGCCTGCAGATTGGACACAGGATTGAAAAATGAAAAAAGAAAATGCATGAAAGACCCATCATCTGCAGCACCTGATCAGCTGTTAAATATTTATGAAATTAAGGTATCTAGACATATTCAACCTTTGTTTGTTAGTTTGCACCACCATAACTATAAAAATAGAGGAAAAAAAAACTTATAATGTAAAAAATGTCTCATTTGATCAAACAGAAATATCAGTTCAACTGTCTTTTCTGTTTACAGATGTAAGAGGAGAAAGGGAAAGTTTTTGCTATGATTTAAAACAGGCAGAACAGGTAATATAGAAAAATTCAGTTTTCATATAACACCATGCTTCAGATGTCTTTGATCCAGGCTCATCAAAGTAAAACTTAAATATATTTTATGGCTGATAATAATAAGAACCTTCAGAGTTTTTCATTTATGTTTTGGAAATGTGTTTTTGTTTGTTTTATGCGTTAACATTGCTTCTTGTGGTTTTCTTTTTTTTTAAATATATTTTCTTACCTGTGTGGTGGCGCTACGGTGGCCATCTGTGACTTCTACTGTCAGGTTGTAGTTGGAGCGGCGAGCGGCATTAAGTTTTCTGGCAATTAAGATTGTTCCTACGTTCCTTTGGATGTCAAAGTCTTTGTCTTCATCACCACCTAAGAAACAAAGAAAAACAACAAAATCCGTCCATCTGTTGGTGAGAATGGCCATGGTTTCGTAGTGACACATTGCTGTTCTGATGCAGGTGTTAATTTGGTCTCTGCCATGGTTTAGACATTGTCAAACACAACAACAGACATAAAAATGACACTGGGAGAGATATGAGATGTTTTGCATATTTACACCACACTTCAAATTATTATGCAAATTGGAATAAAGTGTCATAACGATAAAATTTTTTGTTGTACTATTAAATGTATAGAAGGTATTGTGTGTCAGGACTCTTTGAATACTATAATTAATTTCAGAGAGCTGGTTGATTAGTTTGTCCTCTGAGCTCAATTAAAGAAAATCTACTTAAGAAGGATGTTCCACATTATTAAGCAGGCCACAGGTTTCAAGCAATATGGGAAGAGAAAGGATCTCTCTGCTGACGAAAATCATCAGATAGTGTAGTGCCGTGTGACAAGGTATGAAAACATTATATATTTCACAAAAACTGAAGTGTTATCATACTGTCAAGAGATTTGTGGCTGATTCAGAACAAAGATTGGTTTGTGCTGATAGAGGCATAATGAAGAAGGTTTCTGTTAGACAAATTAATCGAATTAAGAGAGCAGCTGCTAAAATGCCCTTACAAAGCAGCAAACAGTTATTTGAAGCTACTGGTGCCTCTGGAACCTCGAGGTGGAGGATCCTCCAGAGGTTTGCGGTGCATGAATCTACTATTGGGCCTCCCCCAACCAGCTCACAAGCAGAAACGGACGCAGTGGACCCAGGTGTAAATGAAGATTAATTTTCAAACAGACTTGTTTACTGATGACTGCTGTGCAACCCTGGATGGTCCAGATGGACGCAGTAGTGGACTGATTTTGGACAGCCACCACGTCCCAACATGGCTGTGATGTCAGCAAGGAGGTGGTGGAGTCATGCTTTGGGCCAAAATCATGAGAGAGAATCATTGGTTGGCCCCTTCAGAGTCCCTGAAGGTGTGAAAATGACCTCAGCAAAATATATGGGCTTTCTGACTGATCACTTTCTTTCATGTTTCAAAAAGAAGAGCATGCATGACAATGCACCGTTTCTGACCATCATTTGCATTAACCATTTAAGAAAATCTGAGAAAATATCACTTGTACAATAATTTGGAACACGGTGTAGATACCAAATCCAGTGTAGACATGATTAAAGTCAACTTCAAGACATAATATCTGACTGTAGAAATAAAGGAAATCTCATCTCTCTTTGGGATTTGACAAATTGCAGACTCCTCTCCATGAGCCGTAATTAATATCTCTGTCCTTAATTTTTAAACCGCTATAACTCCTCCAACTTGAGTCTGAGTGAGTACAAACATTTAGGGATGATGCTACTGGGTTTAATTCATCTTGCAACACTGATTTGTGTCAGTCGGTGGTAATTAATGATTGTAGCCCATATTTTACTGACAGTCTTATCCAGGTTCAGGTCCCTCTACCTCCCAAAAGAAACCTGCTTAATGAGAAAATCTTAGCAGATGGTTTGTCTTAAATACATATATTTGAATAAACAGAGCTGATTAACACTTGGTACCTTTTTTCTTGCATCCTGAGGTGAAAAAACAACTGGAAAAAGCAACCTATACCTCACATTACGTCACATTGGTTTGTTGTTCACTTGTAAAAATTGAGTTTCAGAAATTCTAGTGAATGATATTCAGAAAAGTTAGTTAGTTAAAGATGCTCTGCTGTTATTTGAGCTTATATAATTAAGTAAACTTTTAATATCACATCTGTGAATATAATTTAGACATCATCTCTGAGTTTTAAAACTGAAGTTACTCAACTTTCGGCTGAAACTGAGGACAGATGTTATGAAGAGTTCCCAGAATTAATAGTGAAACAGCTCTGCATTAAAGCAGAGCAACAGCTGAACTGGCTCAGACATGAGAAATAATCCAGATAGTCTAGTTTATGAACAGATTAAAAACTTATCAGATGCCTAAGCAGTCTCAAACGGTCGATATGCTTTATCTTATCTTTGTTGAAGCATGTGTGAGTAAAACCACGCTAAATGAGTGATCTGTTTGAGCACGGAAACAGTTTGTCTTGTCTTTGCAGTTTCTGCAAACCATAAAAATCTAATCACAGAATAAACACTTAAATACGTGTTCGGACATATCTTCTGGTTCGGTGAAAAGGGATTTGAATGCAGTTGTTTTTAGTCTCAGCTTAACAATGTTGGTGCATAATGTATCATTTTGAGGTTAACAAATATTAATTTGATATACATTTAAAAAGCAACCAGCAAGTTTTACAAAGTTCTAGTCATGAACCATTCATTTTATTCAGGTGTGTTGCTGCAGGGACTGTCGTGATGTGAGTTTTATTTATTAAAAGTTACAGAAAAAAACTTGGAAAAAATCACAAGAAGCAAAAATAGGCCAGAGCAGCACAGGAATTAGGGACCGCAGGATTAGACAGGAGGAACCAGGAAGGAGAAACTGAGAATGAGTTGTATATGTATATAACAGGGCAACACAAAGGCACAGTACCAACAATAATGCACATACTCACAACTAAAGACAATTTAGAGAGACCAATTATCCTAACAGTCATAATTCTGGACTGTGGGAGGAAGCCAGAGTATGCAGAGAGGCCTTCTCAAAATATTAATGCTCTTAAACTTGGTACCATTTAACTGAACACCACTGTCTAGTGGTAGTGTATAGATAATAGTTCCTTTTCAAATCACTGACAAAATTAAGTCTCTATAGGTCAATTTGTGCTTTTAAAGCATTAAAGAGCTGATTAAATTGTAACACCCTGTGGAAATGAAATAAATTCTTGTCTGGTAGTTTTGGTTGAACTACCAGACAAGTAGTTCATTGTTTGACCAATGTAAAACACCATTGTTTGACCATTGTTTGACCAATGTAAAACAATGTTTTGGAAACCTAATTCAAAATTTTGTTGTTGACAAAAATTATGCAATGTGGTGTAAATCAAAAATCTTCTCTTGTTTCTGCCAATTTAATCTCCATCATGTATATAAATGTGTTATTTTTGTAATTTGCACCACAGTATTCACAGTTTACTTTTAATCCCGGATGTATCCTGATTTATCTGCGAGTGGGCTTGTTTTCTTTGTCACAAATCTCTTAATGATCTAACACACTGTGATTTTAATCTCCAGTTTTTCTGACTCACTCCCACCATCTGCTTTCATCTTTCTCCATCACTTCTCTGCCACTCTTATTTTTAATGCTCCATATCTCCCTTTTCATCCTGCACCCCCCTTGATTTGTCTTGCTTCTTGTCTTTCTCTCTCCCAGCATGTTGTGTGCACATACATGAGAGAGGTAAACCTAACGGCTGCTCAGCCAGATGGTGTTTATTATCAACCTTTGTAATTTATATCAAGCGGGTATAAAGACAACAATTATTTCAGATTTCTTTTTATCTTTATTCTCTCAACTTTTATTATGCACGGTTGGTCAAAGTATTGTTTGAAACACATGCAAAAATAATAGGACCACAACAAAGAGTATTATTCAGTTACAACTCAATGATCAAACTGAAATGTCTAGAACCAGAAACTGGACTGACTGGAAGCCATTGGAAGCCATTCAAGACTGGACAGACTTTTGCAGATCATGACCTGTAGTCTCAGCAGACAGAGAAGAAAATGTTCTGGGATAACAATTTTTCACTTTGCTGATTATCTCTAGCCAAAAATGATGTCACTGCCACGGTTGGGGGATCCTTTGCTCCTGGAACCAGCCAGGCAAAAAGCGTCTTTCATTCCCGTTATTCTGTGGGCTTCAAGTATGATCCACTGGGGGGAAAAATGTGCAGAGCAACATTTTATCCATCTACCCTTCCATACATTCTCTAAATGTTTATCTGGGTCAAAGCCCCTGGAGCAACAAGGCAAGCTGAGCGGCTTCAAGCCCATCAGTCATTTTCTAGACAATTCTTGGCTTTACCCCAGCAGATTGGAATAAAGATAGAAGATAATGAAGACCACACATATCTAATATCAGGACAAAAAGTTAATTTACATATTAATAGAAAACAAAATGTGTGTTCTAAATGTTTCTTGCTCTCTGACCAGAAAATAAAAGCTCTTTCTTTTGACGTTATTAAAAGGTCTCTTCACAGAAAAAGTGGATTAGAGAAACCGGTCTTACTTTCTGAGTGAGGATGAATCCTTGAAAATAATTTGTAAAACCCATCAGATTTTAAGTATTTTTTTATATCAAACTCTGCCCTTCAAATGATTTATACACACAAATATCATATGATATAATATTTTGAATGGTCACAGCCATTAAAACTTTATTGTGTGCATTGGGTTTTAATGCAACACATATAAATAACTATGAAATGGAATGGAAAAAAACATAATTTCAAAAAATATTCTTAAAGAAAATCTGAAGTGTGGAGTGCACTTGTGTCAGCCTATAAACTACCAGCTATGTCATTGCAAGTCACTGCAAAGGTTTACATGCAATAACGCAAAGGACAATGAGGACAGCAGGAAAGCTGGTTGCTCAGACAAGAGATTACATAAAAATATCCAGATCCAATATATCCTAAACATTGTCTGTTGTTTCTGCTGATCTCGGGAACCTGGCAATAAAACATTTGAAGCAGAATAACCTCATCTGAGTTATTTTATAGTGCTGAGTTATTTTATTTTGACAATAAGAAGATTAAATCCTTTTATGAAAGTTTAGTTCTTGATTTGTGCTTGAGTAGGCTCAATGTTTAAATCGCATCTATTAGTTATTATAGACTTTTTAGAAATATATTGTCGATCACGAATTAGCTACAAGATGCTCTTTAGTTATGCACTTCTAAAAGGAGTCAAAAGAGCTCCACAGAACAGCTGAGTTTGCATTAGATGTTCCCTGGAGGGTAAGTTGAGGAGGGTGAGCCAAAATAACCAGAAGACAAACAACCTTTTCAACTGCATCTTCTTCCAGTAATTCCTCTGTGACGGAATGTTGGGAACTTTAATTTCTAAACCTGTCATCCATATGCTTCAGGGTCTGCTCTAGGTTTTCCGACCTGCCTGAACCATTCAGCACCAGAGACGGGAGGGAACATCCTCATGTTACCCTCTATCTGAACGAAGGGAATCACATCGGCCCTCCTGCTGATAAAACATCTTTTTCTCTCACTAGATGAGAGAATAAGCCTGGAGTCCTGGTGAGTGTCAGAAGAGAAGATCGATCAGTTTTTTTTAATTTATTTATTTTTTTATTAAAAGTCTTCGAAAGTCATAAATGCTGCTAGTCACTAATGCTGCTTCAAAGATGAGATCATCAGCGTCTCTTTTCTGTTTCTGACAGAACATAGCTCGATGTACAGGTTGAGTAAATTTATAACAGCTACAGTTCTAAATCGAATTTCAATAAATAAGGTTTAGTAAAAAAAGGAATCTGCAGGTGACAGTTGTACCTCTGATTCACATTGAATTTGAAAATAGGTTTTTGTTCAGAGTTTCTGACTTACTGCTCTTTCAACTGATCAAAACCCATCTTACACATAGTCTTCAAGGTTGCTGGTCTTTATTCCAAGAGCACTTCAAGAAGAGTGACTTTTTTCAGTTGCAGTCAGTTGCAATCCTTGTTCATTTGTCATTCTCTTTAAAGCCTTCAAAAGGTGAAACGTGTGCAGCACAATTAGAAATAAATTAAAGAGATATGTCTTTTTCATTTCTATCAATTTAAACATCTAACAACCCCAATACAACCAACATCTGCAGAAGATGTCAGGGTCAAAAGTGAAAACGTGATAAATTATTTTTAGCTTGAGTCTGGTTTAAAACACCTGATCCCAGACTTCATCTCCAATTTATTTCTCTGGATGTTTCTCCAATAACTCCACAGGAATGTGGCTGAAAAACACTTAAAAACATAATGTGACAAAATGATTTTTACTTTGCCGTTGTGACCTCCCCCCCTAGAGCGTCTGTCAACATTGAATTAATCCTTCTGTCTTTGGAGGTCGTGACCCTCATATTGACCACAGCAAACCCAGCAGGTACCCCAGTCCAGTGAACCTGACAGAGGCCCACATCCTTCCACAAACAGTTATGTCACCATCTATGCTTCCAATCCCACTTTGTGTCGCAGACGAATTGTTTTTACACATTCACAGGTGGTGTCTGAGTTATTTTGACAGCCAAGGAAGCCTTCATTTGTCCCTGTGAGTTATCATACTGCCAAAAAACAGCGATAGGAATCAGTGTTCTGCTCTTGGAGAGGAGGAAGGCAAAATAGGGCAATATATCCAGGATCATATCAGCCTGGGAGACGAATCCTGTGACACAACAGCCCTCGTATGCCAACGCAGAGATGAAGGTCAGAGATACATGACTACAGAGCAATCAGAACGCAGTGAAATAAAACAGAAACATGTCAGCCTGTCCTATCATGTTATAATAGTGGCACAAAACTAAATTGAAGGGAGTTGCAGGGGGAGAGGGGCTGTAGGAGAAGGTGGCTTGATTGAAGTGACAGGTGACAGGCCAAAAATGATCATTCTCGAGGTAATATGGAAATGCAGCACAAATATCCTGCTACACAACAAACACTTTAGCTCCGACTTTTAAAACCAAACAGTCAAAGCTGGTCAGTTGCAGACCCTGACCAGCGAAACACTAAAAAAAGTTTTTATCTTTTCACATCTCATTACTACCCTCATGTTGTAAAATTAACAAATAACCTTCCATTTGGAGTATTTTTCTTTCAATGTATGTAGACATTAAGAGAGGAAACAGAGTTAATCTCCATCTATTGAGGGAAATCCAGAAAGCTTGGATTCATTTTATGGTTAATTCAGCAGTAAAACATAAATCAATTGTTGACAAAACTGCCAAAGAACTTAAGTATATATGATAACAGCAGCAGCCAAATTATATGTTTGTTAAAATTGCTTTACTTATGTTAATATTGTTGACTGATACTGACTATCAGTATCACTCAGGATGATTAGGACGCCTTCTCTTTGTGACATAATAAATGTCAGCTGCAAATGTCAGCAGCTCGGAGGCAGCAGAGTGTCCTCTGTGGGATGCACTGAGTCTTTGTCGTGATCTGCTGAGTTCTGGCACCGGTGGAGCTTTGCACAGAAAACCGAACAGGAGGAGCTTTCGGCCTTTTCTAGTCACACGCTGCCCTGCTTGGCAGGAAAAATGAAAATGTCTTCCTGTGAGGTTCAAAGAGAGCGGCTCTCACAAACACTTCCGGAGACATCCAGAGGGCTCATTTCCACTTTAGCTGGGAAGGTTTTCACACCTTTCATTTTCTGAGAGGATGTGTATGACAGTAATGTTCAGGGCAAAGTGGAGTAAGAGACAAAGGAAGGCAAGAAGAAGAAGGGCAGATCCCTTCCCCTATAGTGACTTGGCAGTTGATGAGACAAGGATTACTGCTGATTTTCTCTCACAGAGAGAAACTACCTGGTGGTACAGCTGGACACAAGAACCCGTTGTTTCTCCTCTTTATCTATACATCGCTCTGTTCCGCCATCATAAGCCAATTTTCAGGGAAATTTAATTAAAGTGCTCAATGAATGTACTTCCCTGTGAAAAAAATAAACAAACCCAGTCAAAGCCTTTTAAAGGCAACATTATGTAATTTTCACCTATTTATGGTCCAGTGTTTGTTCCTAAATGTCTTTTGAAAGAACATTCTCAGCTTGGAGGCAGAACATACCAGCAAAAGAGTGTAATTAGACACTGTTTGAATGAAGTGTTTTAACTGCTGAAAACAAAAAACAGACTCTGTATACATATGTCTTTTAAATACTGTTTACAGTGAAAGGGCCACATTTTTAACAGCAGAGAAATAGCTAAAATCACTCTGACCTGATTCTGTCAGACGACACACAGAGGCAGCAGGATGTTAAGCCAACAAGCAAAAACCACAATTAAAAAAGAAGCAAACAAAAGAATGTGATTACGATAATAGATGTACCTGCAGGGCAGTACTGTAAACCGGAATATGGCTTTCAAAAACAAACTCATGCACTGACACTATTATGAAGAGCTGGGATGGTTGGTGGCTAAAGATGGCGATCAGAGTCTTTTCACTGGACTAAAATTAATCAAGCCTAAATCTTGCAAGACGAAAAGTTACAAAAGCTAGTGAGCGAAGCCAGATTAACTTCTTTTGAGGCATAGAACAGCAGGAATAGGAGAGAAGACATAAATTACAAATGTATGGAGTTTAAAAACGTTGGCTGTCTTTACATATAAAATGCATAATTCCAGTTAGTATAATCTCAAAACACATACCTTATACTAATCTATACTAACATCACAGATATATTGAAAAGTTTTTAAAAAAAACTTTAGCTTGCATATCTATTAAAGACATGCAAAAATACTGTTATTGCATTAGCAAATCTTGCACCAAAAAATAAAAAATTCAATCTTACTTTGAGCACATTTATTCGGAAAAACACTAATTAATACCACCACTGCTGTTAATACTTTTTACAACCTACTTTCCCATTCACAAAGCACCTAGTTTTCTCCAACAATATCATTCATGCCTGGAAAGTAATTAGAGATTACACACACACACACACACACGCACACACACACACACACCCCCACACACACACACACACACACACGCACACACACACCCACACACACACACACACACACACACACACACACCCACCCACATGGATGAACATTTTTGCAAAGGTTCCAATAGTATATTCTCCTTATGAAGAATATTTTCTGTCTACAGATCTAGAAATTCCACAAGTTTTAAACTTCAAATTAAATCGAAAAAATAAATACAAGTACCACAATAACTCCAGTGAAGCAAAAGTTAATTTTCTTCCTTTCACTCTTAGGTTCCAACATTACTTAGCATTGCAGCCCTTTGCTGACCTTTAGAAAATATCCTACATCACATTATAAGGCTGTTCATAAAGATGGATGATGATTGTGAGCTGTTTGTTTTCTGCAGCCCAAACCAGAGCTCCAACAGTCAGCACTCTGGTGGAAGTTGCAATACACAAAATGTCAAATATAAATTCCCTCCAGTCGCAGGAGTTTAATGTCACACAGAGCCAGAGTCGGAGAAACACGCTATGATCTATGAGGAGCCATTACTCGGTGATCAGTGCATGCTCGTTTCTGGAGCTTCATGCAGTTAGTTTTCTATTCTTTCTTGTCAAATTTAGCAGCCTGTAAAAATAAATATTAAGGTATTTTAAAACCTTGTTTTCTTTAACGATCGTTAGCCTCTTATCTGAGATGGTTACTCTTCATCAGAACTCAAAGTTCATTCTGCTTTTCTCATCAGTTCTGCTACCTTGATTGATACTGTGGTGTCCACTCACCTACAATGTCGTACTGCAGAAAGTCAAGATATGTCTCTATCGCGATGATGCCCACCATGTGAGTGACAGGTTCTGTTTCTATGACAGCGAAGTTGAAGTGAGGCTCTTCGAATGCGATTGGTTTGCTGGATGGTGGTGGACGTCGGACCCACTCAATATCGAGTCGAGTTGTGGATAAGCGAGGAGGGGTGCCCTGATCAGTGGCTTTGATCTGGAAAGGTACAGAAAATTGACTTAATCTCATTCTGTGCGGACCAGAAAAAAAATTATATTTGGATGATGAACAGGATTTGATTTTAATTAACTGAAACTGAGAAATTTGAGGAGTTCTGAGAAACAATCATGTCCTTGAGGAGACATCTGGAAATAATTAATTTAACGCCATTATAGCTATTTTATAATAAATGTAGTATGTGTGCGTCTGGTTTAAAGCAGGTGGATAGTGACATTAGAATGTTTCTGCTTGCAATCTAACCTAAATGACTTCCCAACATTAAACAGCTATTGCCAGCTGATATCTGAAAATCCAATTTTTTTTATGTTAATAAACAAATTGTTATTATTGAAAATCTGGCCATTGTAATGTTAAATTACAGCAGCATGTTATCTCGACAAAATTTGCATTGGTAATTAGAAATAAAGCAATTCTCTGTATTTTTGTTTCTGTAAGTAACTAAGAAAAGTGTAAATCATGGGTCTCTGTTACATTACCATACTTATGTAAACTTTAAAAAATTCTCACTGCTACTGAACATGTAGTGGATGTATTGCAAGATAATAGTACATTTGCTGCTGTTTCACATAAAACACTTAAAACTCTGAAAATATAAAAATCACATTTTTATTAACAAAGCATTTGACAGCCATGTATCATTGTGCGTCCACTTTCCAAGCAAGCAATACTTTCTATTGACCGGCTACATAAAGTCACAGTAGAATACATCTATGTTTTGGTTGGAACATAGACAAATTTGAAAATGTCCCCTTTTTTAAGGAATTGTACTCTGAAAGTCACACTCATACAGCTAAAGGCTGTGTAATTCCTAACAATGCAAACAACATGGGACACCTACTGTGAGGATGCTGTAGTTTCCTGGCCAGAAATCTCCCTGTGATGTCACCACTCCAGTCAGCGGGTTGATGTGAAACCGCTCATCGGCGCCATCCTGAAGCTTGTAGGTGATGGCAGCATTAGAGCCCTCGTCGTCATCTCGTGCGACCATCCTGCAGACTTTCTTTTTGCCGTCACGTTTGCGCTGTTCCAGCACTTTGACTTGGAAAAGTTTGTCAGTGAACTTCGGCCGGTTGTCATTGGTGTCCAGGACCTGGATGATAACTGTGGCAGTAGACTGCAAAGGTGGAGATCCATTGTCTGATACGATTACCTGAAAGAGAAGAAAAGCTAGGTTTAATGTTTTGATATTTGTTCAAATTTTAAACCTAAATTGTTGAATTAGATAGAGCTTTTTATGTTTTTGGTTCTTTGGTTATTTAGAATTTTTTATGTGGTCTGTTTAATTTGTTTTCATATTTGCCATGTTCAGTATAATTATGCTAAGGTGTAATTTGAAAAAAATAACTAAGGATTGTACAAATCATCCATTAAACAAGAAGATGAAAACATTTACCATACATTTGCATATCAAATATATATTAATTTAAGCATCTCCTTATTTGTGAAGAACTCAACCTCAATGAATATTCTTTGGGTAACTCATTAATTTGCTGCATAAACATAATCAAGTTACAAAAAAAGTAGGATGTCTTATTTCAGAGTCAAAACATTGATATGGAGGATTAATCAGTCATTTAGCTGTTTTCCAACACAGAAGCTCAAGATCAATATTAAAAGTAAAGACATTTCCAATCAACAAAAGTTAGCTTGAACATCTGATGTTCCTGTGAATATAAATTGCCTGCTCTGATAGATTTCAGTGTGTTGCTGAATAATAAGTGAGTTTAAAAGGACACCTCGATGAATTCAAACAATGATCTGTTGCTGCTATCACACCTCCCTACAGCTGATTAAAACATTCCAACTGGATGCCGTGTTTTCTGCACACAAGCCTGCTGCTTTTCTGTAGACGTGGGATTAAAAACAGGAGGTTAAACAGGCAGCAGCTTGCCTCTAACAGCCCGCAAAACATAGCGTGTCATGGATTTATTGATACTGTGGTACCTCAATGCATTACAGAGTAGCAGGATTTTAGTGTAGGTTTGAAGATACTCAAAATGTTCATGGGAGTCTGACCTCGATGCTGTGCTCGGGTTTTTCTTCGCGGTCCAGAGCAGAGTGTGTGCTGATAACACCTGTGAATACAGACACAATAAGTGTGGTAAGTGTAAGTCCAGAAGAGTGAGAGTGGAAATTACACCTAAATAAACAAAGACAGGTGAAAGTTATATGTGCACATTTGTGTTTTGCCTGGGGCAGAAAAACAGAGCCAATCACACCTGAATAAACACAGTTTATTTTATGGGTACATTCATGTTTGCTTGCTTTAAAGTTTGTTTATGTGTGAAATAAAAAATATGTTTAGGTTTGAAGGTCATGTTTGTATTTTAAAGAAAAAAATAAAGCTAAGCACCATTTTAGGACTCAAAAGAAAACATTTGAGTAATACTATTCAAACCAGATATGCACTTCCACACAAAAATAATTAAATAGCATTTGTACCCACAAAGTCTGGAAACTTCTCATTATTTAATATTGCAAAACAATTTTTTTATTTTTTTATTTATGTATTTACAGTTTCCAAATAATCCTTGTATAAAATGCTTATAACTAAAGCATGTCAGGACATTTCCATTTTGGATGGAGTCCAAAAGCATTTTGTATCATTTTATAGGAGCCTCCCTCTATTCAATAGATGTTCCAAATGGCTATTATATTAATATTATAAACAACAAAAGAAAGGTTTCCTTAAAAAGAAAAGCCTTTTTTAATTTGAATATATCAAATAAGGCCCCCCTTCAAAAGGGGAACTTTATTTTTTGCCCCCTTATTGGAGACAAAAAAAATAAATTGACAGAGCATTTTCAAAGCAGGAAATATGGATGAACTCAGCACAAACAACAGACAAAAAGGGTATTTCTTTTCACCAACCAAAACCAGTTTCTCCTGTAACAAACTTCTTGTGTTCTGGGATTGTGAAACAATCAGAAACTTGGTTCCTTGCATCCAATTGGATGCAAAAAGACAAACCACAGTCAGCCAGTAAAAATAACTTGGGCAAATATTCCGCAGCAGATATTGTGAACATAAGGGCATAAAGAAAATTTATTCTTTTATTATTTTTTTTCTTACTGTGTGTCCAAAGATGTTATTAAATCAGTAGCTACACTCTCTAAGTAATCTTGACACAATGTGAAAGAGGCTTTGTCCAAACATCCAGTTATGAGAAAACTAATTGTAGACAGCCTGTTGCTTATGTAAAACTGCCACTTTGGAGAAATACAGACCAACGAGGCTCATGGAGCCTCTGCACTGATGCGCTTGTGTTTTGGGTTTGATCATTTCTTTTTCCATATTTCTCAATTTTAAATGCGGAAATAATAAAACTCGAGTCAGCTTGAAGGTCTAAAAAATTAAAAAAGAAAAGTTGAGATGAAAATATACATCCTTTTATAAAATAATTGTTTCTCTCTCAACTTCCTGTGCATTGTTAAGCTTGACTTGTGATATGCTAGTTAAGTAACTACTACATTTTTTACATGGGACATCAGTTAGATTTTTTTTCCCAAACTGTGCATCTTAAATGTTGTAGTCTTAATGAACTGCTGGCACCTTAGCTTACGTTTCTGTGTACGGTAGTCTGTATAATTTGCAGATCTCTACAGACCACTATAGAACATTTCAAGTAAGCTCAGCATCTAGATTAAGTGATCTTAGCTAAAAGTAATATAATTTCTATAATCACTGAATCTTCATCAACTGGTTATACATGAAACATGAAAATACAATATCCATCATTGTATCAAGTATTATAATTGCATTAAAAACAGGTGGTCTTAGCTTTGTAGTAAATAAGTTAATGATTCTCAAGCCTTTAAAATATGTAGACATTTAAAACAAATAATTATGTAAAATGTTGTCTTTATACTGAAACATTTTTTGATTCAGGACTTCAGTGTCCGTGGCAAAAAAAGTATCTTTGGAAAATGTAATTCCTTGAATATGTTAGTGAAAACGTCTTTTTCACAAGTGGTTCAATTTTCACCATTTCTCTGCATATGAGGTGTTTAGTAATCAACTGATAAGAGACAGCAAGCAGATGGAAAATGTGAAATCGTCGCAGGGACTCTGCCCAGATGGCTTTGGCAGGAAACACAGTGAGAACTTTAATCCATCAACAAAATTTATCTGAACTGCTTCAGAAATTGTCTTCCCCATTACATTTTCGGAGGTTAGAGGAGTCAGTCTCACAATTTCCGCTACTTACTCCCCGACTGATAATCCAACAAAAGGAGACAGAGGCAGGGTTTGAACTTTGCTCCCACTCTCAGAACAATTTTTAGGAGAACAATAGCGATCACTGTTGGAATGTTTACCACTTCTGTTCCCTCTCTAAACAAGAATGACATGCACAATAAGTTATGGACAATTAAAGCTGTTTAATCTCAGATTTTAATTTTACCTTATCTGTTTATTTTTGTTTTCGTTTTCTTTCTTACTTTTATTTTTCATCACAATAATTTACAAACCAGGTATTTAATCTGTCTTTTCACACTAACTACATGGAAGTGTAAATTAGATAATTTTGACAAAAATGTAAATTTGTTAAGGCAGTCTTAAATTCTAAATAACCCATTTAGACAATTCATCACCAACAATGTTTTTATTTGGTGTTAGTTTCACTTTAAAGACATTCAAACCTTGAAATATTAATATATATTGTAACCTTGCTGTGAACTTCTCTCTAAAACATCTCCAAGAACTGGCAGGGGTGTTCCTTGGTCTTTATTTTGCTATTTGTTCACTAATATTCTCTAACAAATCTCAGCTGTCTACTCAGACAGCTGAGACTATAAATTATAAAAAAAAAAATTGATGATTGGAATAGGAATTGTTAAAATGTTAGAGAAGTATTCAAACTGTAGACACAGGGAAAACAACCTTGACATATTTGCGACTCTCGGCTGTTTGAATTGCTAATGTAAACAGACGAAATGTCAGGATCAACAGCTGCCCTTAGAGACTCCCCCAACATGTTTGGTCAGACAGCGCCAAATGAGGTGCAGGCGCTGTTATGTGAAGGGATATTTAAGAGGTCAAAAGTGGAGTGAAAGGCCTGTTGAGAGTCGTTCGGCCCTTTTACGACAGTGAAACAAGCCCAGCTGAGAGGACAACAAGACAGGTGGGTCACATGAGAAAGCGTGTTTCTCTCAGTAGGAAAGACATGGGGATTGGGGGTAAAGCTTCATCTGTCCCACATTGCCTGTTTTCACTCAGCGACACTGAAGGCCTGTCAGAACCACGTGAAGATAAACAGTGCTGCCTGAGATGTCAGCGTCCTGTTTGTTTGTTTCCTCATCTTCCTTTGTCAATTCACAATGATCTGCAGCTCCGAAACTGCAGCTTCTCTTCCTTTTAATACCTGTATATATTTACTGAGCTTCATAAAATTCTATTTTATTTTTCTGAGCATGTTAGAATGATCAGAGAGTCATTTCAGTGATTTAAGACTGCAGAGCAAGTGTCTAAATCCACTGCTTTTGGTTTGAAAAGGGATACTCTATGATAAGCTGAGAATGCAGAAATCCCTCAATAACAGTCATGTGGGTAAACAAGTCCCTGAAAAGAGATGAGGCAAGAATCATTGCTGCCTGCAGGAAATAGCGATTTAAAAAGAACAATGCTGAGCTGCTATCCCTGAGCAATAAAACATTCACAGCTTGACTGCTATCTGATCTGAAGCAAAACACTCTATTTTTCATGATTTAATGCAGAATTTGTACATTCACTGAAGTAATTTTCAACACAGAGACTGTTTCAAGGTTAATTCACAAACACAATGTGAACTTTATGTAGTTTCATGTTTAAATCTCAGAACTATACATGCATTATATCACCTGGAAAATTGTTCTCAATGATCAAACATGGCCAGTGATAAAATGCCCAATTGGTGACCATGAGGAAGTATTGCCAAACATGGTGATCAGAAGCATCTGTTCCCTATAAGGTACAAAACTCTCTGGATAATCTGGATGTAAGAGCTAATTCAAACAGACCCAGAACAGTAAAAAAGTTCAACTTTAGTAGATTAAATAACAACTAATGAAAGTTCAGAATGTTCTCATAGTATAATCTGAGAAGCACACTGCCATTATGTGAAGTATCCGTGGGAATTTCAAAAGCAACTTGCAATAGAATCTTTGTTTGTATCTTGGCCTTCATCTGAGCCGACTGTCTCTTCAGCCACATTTCTACAGATATTTCTGGATGTCACCCAGAACAAAAAGACACTACATTATTTCTCCATTTTATTTTACCTGAGAATATTCATAAGACATTGCTGCACATAAAAAAAAATCTAAGAAAATAACGTTAAGACGTTTTTTATAAAGACACTCCTCAAATGGATTAAGGCCTCCACCATAACATTCGACATATGGCAAAATGTTATTGGCCTCTGGAGAGTCTCAAGGACGTCTTTTGGTGCATTTAAAGGCAGAGTGGGCTCCCCATTAAACATGATATCCTGTGAGAGTTTCAAGAGGTTCAGGAGTAAGGCTCGTGGCAACTGGCGGAGCACATTTGTTCTGCTTTGCTTCCATCTCTGTGCCACAATCTGCAGCGGTCTCGTGCCATCCCTAAAAAGATAACCCCTGAGTCAATTGCCCGTATTGCCAATGTCAGAAACCACCACTGTTTGCACCAACGGTAAACACTCAACTACCAACTGAACACTGACCAAGGAAGCAAGAAGTAAACAAGCACAAGCCACACACCCTAACTGTTCTCACCCTCCTCCTGCTGTAACATCTGCCACCTGGACAGGTGATGAAAACAATCAAAGTGCAACGAGCATGCTGTGCTTTTATTGTTTTGTGCTCTTCTGTTCTGTTTATGTTTTATTTATTCGCTGATTAAATAAATATCAATACATTTATATATATAATTCAGTAGAATTATAATGGCTACTGCAGTACGCAGAGCGTTACAGGAATAAAGAACGGTTCTGTTAGGTTCCAGTTCTCGCTTCTTCAGTAAAGAGCAGTTCAGAAGAATCGGATCGTTCGTGAATGTCACGTCACTTTGGTCAGAGTGTCGCTCCATATCTGCAACATCAGTCAACACCTCCGCACGATAATTCAGCGCAGTGAGTGACAACGTTTTTTTTTTTTCTTATCAAATCCAATTTGTCACTGTACAGCTAGCTTAGCTAACATCACGTCCACAGAGCCTACCTTTCTTTGAGCTTCTTTGAAGTGATGATAGTCCCCACAGTGTGTGAAAGCGAATCAGATTTCTTATGATTTATGCAGCGAGAGACTAACACTTAAGACAGAAACCACTGCGCATGTCTGGTCACGTTATTGCTTGAGTTTTAATCGGTATGTTTTGCATCCAGCGAAAACAAAGCTGTTAAAATTTAGTGATATTTCCACAATTGTGTTTTTTTTTTTTTTGTCGTTTGTTTGTTTTTAAAACCCGAGTCACCAATGCCCGAGACAAGACCGAAACCATCAAAAAGTGGCCTGGAGACCAAGACCGGTCTGTTACAAAGAACGTAAGATAGCCGTTGTTGTCGTTAATTTTATTGCCGAGTGCTTTTACTCGGACATGCCCGTTAAACACGCTGGGCAACACTCATGAACGCCAGTAGTATATGATTTTATGGCAGATTCAGCTTGTTAGTTTGAGCTAACGGCAACCTAAGCGCGCTAACGGTCCGCCGTCAGTTTTCTTCGCCCTCACCACGAACCAATGCAAAGCAACTACAGCGCCCTCTGGCGGAATGGGAGGAGTGACTCCAACGTTGCACCCGATAAAAGCCATGATTAAAGAGTGGTGTGATGTTCGTTGGGGGCGGGGAAACAAACATTTTTTTATGTAATTTCCTGTAAATGATCAACTTGATAAAATGCTGATGACATTTTCCATTCTGCTTAAAGCTGAAAGTGATAAATGCACAGAAACCTCCCATATGAGGAAATCTTACAATACAACCATCCATATTCAGCTGCAGCAGAATCACTGTGATACAGCGGCCCGGACAGAAAGCATATCTGCTTGAAAGTATTCAGTTTTTCAAGTATTAATAAACAATGAGCATTTTGATTGCCTTTCCTTCGAAATATGCCTATAAACATGGATCACAGGATATATTGAGATGTTTATGGTGTTTCATGTTATTGGTTAATATGTCTTGCCTTGTTGTTCATACTCATTTTAAGAGAAGCCTTGAGTTTCTCATATTTTGACTTTGGGGTTCATGGATGTTATGATAATAACATTATCTCACCATTTATCAAAATGATGAAAACCAAAAAATGAGTTACTTAATTGTTTCATTTAAAATACAAACTGTGGTATTAAATTTAAATATAAGCTTATTTTCATTTATAAAATGAGCAGACATTTAAAAAGTGTCTTAAGTTTCTAAAAACTTTAAAATTTTATTTTATAGCAAAAAATATTATCAAAAGATATTTAAAGATAATCTAATCTCAACTTGAGCAAGGAATGTATGCTTTCCCCAATGATGTCACTATGACAATGTGATGTATTAAAAGAGATATTTTTGTTTGTCGAAACTCAACAGAATTCTCAATATGTATCTATCTTACTTACTTTTTAATCCATATGTGCTTTGTGGTGAAAAATAAGCCAGAGGTGCATAGTATAAGTTTTGAGTGTACACCCTAAAGAACTATGTAATCATCCTGACAAAGTAATAATTGTTGTTCTTAGAAAACTCCACCAGAAAAGGACATTTATTATCTTTAGTATTCAGTAGCTTATTACACATCTGTTGACAAAGTTATGTGGCAACAGAAATAAAAATATGAGCTGAAATACCACTAAGTTTCAGTCTATACTTAAAGTACACCAATGTGTTGCTTGTAAATTGACCTGAAACAGTTATTGAACTGCAAAGCTACAGTTGGTAATGTGCTATGGGTCTTTTCACGGGGTTACTGACAACAAGAAAGCACAGGATGAGAGATTCACCTTTATGCAGGCTTATGTATCAAATGTCAGATACAAAAACGCATCAAAATTCACCCCTTATCAGTGAATGAATCATAAACTTTCTTTAAAAGTTTGACAAATATGCCGTTTCAAAAAGGTTAATGAAATGGGTACATTCCAAACTTGTCTGGCCTTGCCAGTGCACAACTGCTTTATCACATAATGAAACATATACCAAAGTGGTTTTCTTATGAAGCAGCAGCTTTGATTGTCAAAACTTAATGTGTGATAATTGTCTCTTTTTTTTGAAGCACAACTCATTCCTGCCTGACACTAAAAGTAATTCTTGGCTGAAACCAACAGACAATGCTGCTGTATAAAATATGCTTCTTAGTCAAAAGCATTAGATGTGAGTCATTTCTATCCTGTCAGAACATGAGAGGTTTCTGCACAACTCACCCCATGCATTAGTAATAGGCGGTTTATCTGTGAAAATAAGACAAGGTGGATCATGTTCCAAAGATCCTTTTTCAACAGATCATTTATTTCCCTCATAGTGACTGTATCTACCTAAATTCATGTGGTTTATTCACATTTGTGGATGTAAAAAAAGTATTAATCATTTTAATTTTTAGTTATTTTTCCATATCAGAAAACATAGTTTTCATGGCAACTGAGCAGATGAAAGTAGTCACACAATTACATTTGATTATGTTTTTCTGAAACAAACAAAACTAAAATTCTTTTCTACTGCAAAAATATATATCCAGTTCAAAGTAGAGTTCCAACAAGTTAATTTGATTTCCAAGACATGATTTAATGACATAAGCGAAACAGTTTTTTTTTACCCTAATTTTTCATTGACCCTGTTTCTACAGGAGTCAATGAAACTGCATTGACTCCTGTCAATAAACAATGAGCATTTTGATTGCCTTTCCTTCGAAAAATGCCTATAAACATGGATCACAGGATATATTGAGATGTTTATGGTGTTTCATGTTATTGGTTAATATGAAACACCATATTAACCAATATGGTTAATATGGTTTTGATGCGAAAGCAAACATGATAGTGTAAATCTGAGAAAATTTTCATTTAAAAGCATATCTATTGCTTTTAAAGTAAGTTTTTGCAAGTAAGTTTCAGCAGATGGTTCACTTGATTTACAACTTTTGGAGTAGTTTTACAAAATGATGCTGGCACCAGCATGTTTTACCATAGGGACAGTCAGTATTTGTACGAGTGGAGTTGTGTCATACTCTCTCCAACTTAAAGATAATAGATTGAACAGAGCCCTCTCTGTGACATGTTTAAAGCTAATTTTACTATCCCATAACTCAGTTCTTTAAATGTCTTCTTAACTTTCGGATCTGATCTCTGCTGTTTTCCTTGGTGTCCATTATGCTCTTAATTTAAATTTCACACAGTTGACTCTATCTACTAATTAGGTGACATCTGAAGGCAGGTATTGCTAGTGCAATCAGTATAAGATTGCACTAGCAAAGACGAGTGAAATAGAAACACATATCATAAGTTTTAGATTTGGAAAAAAAAATTATTATAACAAAATAAAGTCCTGTATTACATAAATATGTAGGTCTGTTATTTTACAAATATATTAGTTGTGACAACACAAATACCCAAATGTTCAAGGAGTATGTATTTTTTGTAAAGGCATTGATAAGGGTAAAATTAAATTTATTATTAATGCCTTGGGTTTGTTTTCACTCTAGAAACCCCTTGCATTTTAACAAAACTGTTTACACTTCAGATAGCATTTTATAAGAATTCTACTCAGAAGTTAGAGTGAAAGTTTTAGTTTAGTAGCTTTTCCGCAGAGATTCTGGGTCAGATCCGATCAAATGATCTCAGACCAGACTTGACGTTAGGAAATCCTCAGTATACAGAAATACACAGAAACACAATGAACGCTTTCAACCAAAAACACTCTATTCTGTTCTCGTATCTGCAAGTAAATGAATATCAAATACAGCTGCGCTCAGACAAAAAAGGGTCTTTCCTGGTGTGACACAGCAGAACTGTTTCGACACCTACAGCTCGGCCTGTCTCCTTCTCACCACAACTGGCCTTCTCTTTGTGTAATCCCTCAGTATATTAGCCTTAGGGTGTGGACAAACAGCACAGCAGATAATAGGAGGAGGACAGGACTTGTAGTAACTTGTAATGTCAGTACTCATGGTGCTATCCCTCGGCTGAACATCAAAAGTCCTCACCAGGTAATTGGATTGTAACTGTCAAGAGTTTGTAGAGATACTAAGAGTTTACTGCGACTTTTTTTTAAAGGTTTTACTTCTCCATCAAAATCATGAAGCAGTAAGTTTAGAAGTGACTGCTACTTTATTTGCTTCCAAGTTTTAATTTCAGCTTTGCTCTCTGTGACACGCCTACCTGCACTGCTCAGACTTGTACAAACAGAAACCTTTCAACAGACCGTTTTGTGAATAATGAAACTCCTGCCAGTCTTTACAGCACCTTGTAAAGACTGTAGCCCCTGAATCAAAATGTGAAACTTGCCTTTGGGATGTGCTGAAACTGTGAGAAATGTCTTTTGAGCACAAAGCAAATTTTAGTTAAGGTGTAAATTATTCATAGCACAGGAGGCCGATATTCTTCCTTAAACTGCATGTGCAATAAATAGATAGCAAATGGAAACATGATTGATTTACACCCTTTATACCACAGTGGAGGTTAATTTGCATGTAGTGAGTTAATTAAAAAAAAACTTTTAGATAAATCATTTTACTTTATAATGTAAAAATAAACCATACCTATTTACCCATCTATCTATTTATGATTACCTGTATCTAAGAAACCAAACAATAAAAATTGAGGTTTGAGCCAGCTTCACCAAACCAACAATATTTTGATTTACAATGTAATACAAAATGGCAGCATACAAATATTTTCATTAATGGAAATAATAATTTCCATGAAATTCATGTTCTTCTTTTTTAGAAAAACATTATAGTGTAAGAATATATTCAGAGCTGAAAATAAATGCATTATACAAGAACAGAACGAAAGGACATCTTTTAAATCTAGGGTGTACTTCAGGGAGAACCACATTGTCTTCAATATTGGAAGAGTTATGCGCTATCCAAACAAATTAAAATTGATTCTGCAGTTCACTATTCAATGTTCCAGCTGTTGGTCTCCATAGGATTGGATTTCCTAGCAAAAAAAAACAGTGCTCAAAGAAACAATAAAAAAGTACAAGATCTCTTAGAACGGTCCAATTTTCTGCAAGGAAAACTGGAAATGAGGGTGTAAGAACAACTTGTTTCAAATAGATAAAGGTGAAGCATATTTTCTCAAATAGTATGCCAACATGACTTAGGTTTGTTGCATTTGAATGAATCACACCACATTAGGAACAATCTTCTTTGAACAAAAAAATACCATATCAAAAGAGTATCTCAGCACAAACACTTTTTTCAACCTGATATCCAATGTGATAAAGGGTTGATGATATGTATGGTCTTTTATTGTCTGTAAATAACTTGGACACCAGAGCTAACCATAAGCCACCAATTATGACACTTAATTGAGGAGTTAAACATAAAACTATCTATCCGACAATTAAAACTTGGGCAATGAACCCAAATGGAGAAGGCGAAGAATGCTTGTTTTACTGCTTAAAAAAGAAAAAAAAAAAAAAAAAAAACGTTGTATTGGCCTGGTCAAGCCCAGACCTTAACATTCCTATGTAGAAGACCTGTTATCTATTAAGATCATAGAGAAAACAACCCCTAAGAAAACAAAGATTATACAAGAAGCTGCATATATTTTCTTCGAATTATTTTTACCTGTTTTTGGATCCACATCAAAATACGTCTTGTGAGATTCCTGCATCTGATAAGAAAGCTTCCCCTCAGAGGTTGTGTCCAAATCTGTGGCCAACACCTGGATGACTGAGGTCACTTTATCCAAGTTTTCCTGGACAGATGCAAAATACACCGGCCGGGAAAGCTCTGGAGCATTGTCGTTAACATCCAGAACCTCCAGAAAGACATGAGTCCAGGCGATCAGAGGCTCAGTTCCCAGATCTGTGGCGTAGACAGAGAGCCAATAATGCTGTACCGTCTCTCGGTCCAGCGCTTCTGCTGTACGAATCACACCTGAAGAGCACGAAAAGATTGAAAACATTATAATCCGTTTTACAATAAATTTTCTTTATTTGTTGTTCTCTTGGGAATAGAAGGGGAAGAGAACTTTTACCATTCCGAGCTAACTAATTTGGACAAAACTGTTTTTACATAAAAATACTTAAAAGTCCATTAAAGGCCATATGAAGAACTGTCAATTTAAACTCACAGGGTGAGAACTCAAAAAATTTAAAAAATTAAAAAGAAGAAAGAAAACAGGTAATAATTCAGCACTGTTTCATCATGACGGAGAACTCCATTTACCCTGATTTTATCTGAACCCTAAGTTCAGCAGCAGGCTACTGGTATGCAAGGCCGATATGCTGCGGGCTCACCAGGTATTTTCCATATGTGAACACATTGATGGAAAAATACCAGAGGAAAAAACAACATTCTCTAATGTTGTTTTTGATGTTGTATCAAAAACAACATCAGGGAATGTTGTTTTTGATACAACATGATGTAAATATTCACTATGTTTATAAATTTACTAGAAATGTGTCTGTTCCTCTGCTACATCAACTGTCACTGAAACATTCTCTCTGCAAGCTCAATTAAGATGCTCTTTAGAGATTTCAATCACATCACTTGAACTTTGTCAGAACAAGCAGCAACTTGGAGCTCAGCTTGCAGGTGGACTGTCTTATAATTTCACGCCTATAAGTGGTTTGAGTCTGGTGATTTTTTAATGTGTGAAAATCACAAATGATAATGAATGGACAAGTGATTTTAACACAATGTGAATTACTGAGTGTGGCAAGCTCTCTTTCTGAGAATTTTCAACCAATTTTTAAATTTTATTGAAATGAGTCTCTTTAACATTACTTCAGTAGCTGCCACATAAAGTACAAAATGTTTGAATATGAATATCCATAAGTATCAGTTTCATACCACAGAATCCATAAAAACTGCTGCAAGTTGTGCAGTGCTATGAAAAACATACAACTGATAGGGATCTGACTGCATGGATTTTACTTGATTGAGAGGATTAGTTTTCATTATCTTTTTAAAGTCAAAATAATAAACAATATTTAGGATATTCTAATGTCCCTTCTTGCTCTACAATGAAGAGGTTGTTGTTTATAACCATGAAACTGATCTTCACTACGAAGAAGAAAGCCTGACAAAATTAATATTAAATAACCAAATAAAATTGCTAGGTCAACAAGGCACTTTAAAAAATACTCGTCCATCAGACTGTATTAAGGTGACACAGTTATACTGTGTACATCGTAAACACAGCTGCAAACAACTGCCTAGGAAAACAATAGATGCTGGCTTGACCTCTCATAGTTGAAGAAATAGAAGCATTATAATTACTGACGATGAAAACATTGGAAGACTGTGTAGTTGGTTTTGATTCTCATTATTTAATTGACAAGCTAATCTCTAAATATTTTTCAATTTACATGCATATGCCAATTGTGATGTTTATGTTGCATTTTCTCATTGCTTTTAAGTTGTTTTTCGTTTATGCTGTCTTGCAGACATGGATTATACTGCAGTATTATGTGACATCACACTGCAGCACTTTTGTCTAATTTAGTGTTATTAATGTCCCACTAACTTTAAATATCACCACCTTTGGAAAAATAATGACCTAAGTCAATTTTTGCCTCGTGATTTTTCCCCCCCCCAAAAAAAAAAATATATGTATTTTTTAATACCTTTTAGAAAAACCGACTTAGGCCATTGTTTTAGTAACAATGTGGATAACATCTGGCTGAAGAAACTATTTATAAATATATTGGATTTTCTTATCAATGTGATCTTTATAAGACATTCATAGTATTAGTGCTTCAGGCCGTTTCATATTGAACTGATGCTAAAAACTAACTTGACAAAAGTAGAGTGTTTTTTGTTACTCTACCATACAATTTAACAACAAACTCAAAATGTATTTAAAATTGCAACATTTTATTAAAACAGTGGAAGAAAGCTCAATTTATTTACCTGCTTCTTCATCAATAGAGAAAACTCCAAGCCCAGAGCCATCACTGATATGGTATCTGACCACAGCATCTCGACCTACATCTTTGTCTGAAGCCGAGACCATTACCACAGATGTCCCCACTGCTGCATCCTCCAGCACTGCTGCTTCATACACAAACTCTGTGAACACTGGCTTGTGGAGGTTTTCATTGACATCCAGAACCTCAATTTCCACAAAACAGGATGATGACAAGGAGCGAGGGAGGCCGTGGTCCACGGCTTGAACTGTGAGATTGTAAGCTGGTCGCCTCTCAAAGTCCAGCTCACGTTCCAGGGTCAAAGTTCCAGTAGATGAGTCAAGATGAAAGATCCCACTCTCTGTGCTCATTAGTCTGTATGTCACCAGACCTCCACTACCTAGGTCTAAGTCTTCAGTCTCCACCCAGACAAGCAGAGTTCCCACAGGAACATCTTCTGCAACTTTTATATGATAGCCCTTTGGCACAAATTTAGGTGTGTTGTCATTTATATCCTCCAAAATTACCACCAGGTTAGTGGTAGAGAACAACTGAGGACCAAGTCTGGCTTGGTCTGTGGCTCTGATCCAGAGGTCATGTTTGGGAGAGTTCTCTCGATCCAATGGACTCGTCACAATCACCTCTCCAGTCAGTTCATCAACTCTGAACGTGTCAGTTGGAGTCAGGAAGGAATATAGGACATTTCCATTCAAATCTGTGTCAACGTCTACTGCTCTGGCTCTGAAGATAACAGAGTCTTTCTCAGCATTTTCAGGTACTCGAATCACATATCTGTGCTGATCAAAAACAGGAGGGTTGTCATTGACATCTACTACGTTTACAGCGAGGAATTTCCAGGCAGATGTTTGTGGTGTTCCCAAGTCATAAACTGTAATGTTCAGAATGTAGAACTCTTTGGTCTCTCTATCCAGGGGGCAAGCTAAACGAAGTTCTCCAGAAAACGTGTCAATAGCAAAACACCCATCTTCATTCCCTGTTGATATTGCATACACAAGCATACCGTTATAGCCAGAGTCCAGGTCTGTGGCCTGGAACTGGAGAATGGTTGAATTAAGTGTATAGTTCTCAGGAACATCAATAGAACTGGGAATGCTCTTAGCAATTTTGGGAGAATGTCTGTTAGTGATATGGATATCTGAGAAAGACTCTTCTTCTTGGTTGATTAAAACTGGCTTTATTGACTCTATTAGTTTATCAGTCATCTGTTTAAAAATGCCTGTTTCCAAGCAGCTCACTGTTGCATTCTCACCTTTGTTTGTGACAGTTACTCTTACAACTGAGACTTCAGAGTGATGTTTTCCATCTGTTGCAACAACCCTCAGGGTAAATGAGCCCTCCTGTGGGGGAATTTGCTTTTTAAGAAAGATTGAACCAGAAATGGAATCAATGCCAAAGATTTGGGCCTCGTTGCCTGATTCTATTTTGTACTGGAGCTGCTGCAACTCATCTAAATCAATGGCCGAAATCTCAGCAAGTATGTGTCCCACTGTTAAATCAAGCGGTATTGTGATGTTGCAGCCAACTCTTTCAAACAGAGGGATGTTATCATTCAAGTTGTTCAGGGTTATTGTCACGGGGCATTCGCTGACCTGACTGAAGGGGCTGCCACTGTCCGAAGCCCAGACTCTTAGGTGATACCGTCGTTTCATAAGTTCATAGTCTAGGTGTTCAGAGGTTGAGATAATGCCTGTAAATGAATCTATAGTGAAAGGTAAAGGTCCAGAACTTGCAATGGAGTAGGTAACAAAGCCATTTTTGCCTTCATCAATATCTGAAGCAGCAACTTTTAGGACACTGCTGCCAACAGGCATGTTTTCATCCACTGTCGCCTGATATGACGTTTGTCTGAAATGTGGATTGTTATCATTCTCATCAGCAATCTTGATCACAATATGAGTCTCTGCTTCACCATGATTGGCCACCACATCAAATTCATATCGTTTTTTCCTCTCATAGTCAAATTTATCTGCAGTTATGATAATCCCAGTTTTGGGATGGATTTTAAAATTCAAGCTGTCTGGATTGTTTTTGATGCTGAATGTAACATTTTGGTAAAAGAAAGTGACAGAAACTTTAATTACATGAGTTTTAGGAGGGGAAAACTCACTTAAGGTGACAATATAGGTGTCCTCAAGAAATGTTAAAGGCCAATAAGGGCCTGCTGGAATGTGAATTTCTGTAATTGGAGACAAAATGCTTGGAGAGCTCCTATCTTTAGCTTGAAGGGACAAATTCAACCCAAAAGGACTTTGAGACCACACAATTCTCTTTGTTGAAATCACTTGGAAGTCCATGCTTTGCACTCCTGAAGGGATTATCTCAAAACACTGGTGAGGATCCCCATTTACAATATAAAGAGATTCCACAGGCTTGACTCCTGCTTCAACATGGATGCTAATATCTACATCTCCATCTGCAGACACTTTGGGTTTTGGGGGAGGTGTGATGACTGGGAACTCCTTTGGCATCTTTTGTATGTTGACTGTGACTCGAGCAGTGTTTCCAAATTTTTGAATGCCTGATATCTTTTTTGTTCTGTCTTCTGCTAATACTATGAGGTCATATCTCTGCATTCGAGTGTGATTGAGCTTTTTGACAAGGGTGACCACGCCTGTGAATGGATCGACAGAAAATGGATGAGCTCTGCTTGTGAAGGAGTAAAAAAATTCAGCATTGGTTCCAATGTCAGCATCTGTTGCACTGACTTTGACCACACTCGTCTTGAGTGGAGTGTCTTCCCTTATATTCACATTGTACGATGCGGGATAGAAAAGCGGCTTTAAGTCATTAGTATCGAGCACGTGAATAAACACCTTTGTCTTAGCCTGTAATTCAAAAGTGCTTTCTGTTGCTTCCACTGTGAGAGTGTAGCTATCTCTAACCTCCCTGTTCAACAGAGCTGAGTTACTGCTGCGAGTTTTGATCCTAAGGAAGCAGAAATCCCCCACTGATAGAGCCTCTGCTTGGAAAAACTCTTCATCGTCACCTGCAACGATGTTATATTTGATGTCCCACAATAGGTCGTTCAGTGAAATACCCATCTTCACAGGGATCTCAACATACATCCGTGGGGCAGAGTTTTCATTGATAGTGGCATTGTAAAGATGGTGTGTGAAGCTTAACAGAGAGGAGTCTTTTCCTTTTCCCATTAATCCATTGCACTTTGCTACAAGGAGAAATGTCACCAAAGTGAAGAGTTTGGTTCTTGATATTGCCATCCTCAGTACCTCGTTGTCTGACCTCAGACCTGTGAGAAGGAAAAACAGGAGTATTAAAGGATGTATTCGCCTTTAAATGAGGAACAAAAGAGGCTTTGAAGCTAAAACAATGGAGTCCTATGCTCATGTTTGTATCGACTTGTTCATCTGCACATAACACACTTGTAGTCATAACTAATACCCCATTATTATGTATACACGGTACACAGCCACACAACAGCAGAGAGGAGGTCTGTGGCGTGTTTGACTCGTCCTAACTTGCCCATAAAGAAAAACTGTAAAACAAGTAAAACAGAGCAGTGTTTCAGGGCCTTCAAGCTGTTTCAGACAGGTGGCTTCTAGATCCCTTCCTCATAATTATTCCTTTGGAGAACAAGAACTAGAAAGAAAAAAAAACAATGACACAATTCTCTCTAAGCTTCTTCTTTGGCTTCTTGTATTGTTCAATGACTTGGTGCCTTGCAGATGACAGCAAAAGGTTAAGCATGGATCTTATTTTAAATGGCTGTACCAGTAATAGCTGACATGAGTCACCAAACTGCTGCATTCATATCATATTCAACATAAGATTCTGAAATGTTAGACAAAGATGACTATCAGAACAGTTAATATGGACCCCATTGCATAGTGCTTAATTATTTCTTGAAGACTGAACTTCTTTTTAGTTATTGTTCATAAAGCCAATATGCAGCAGGTAGGCATGGCATTCATTGCATTGTGCTTTGATGCTGTTTCATCAACAAGTACTGATAAAAAATCAAAAGACTACCTCCAAAATCTGAATCCTGAAATGTCCCACAGCATTGAACAAATATAAACCTTATGTAATGGTCTGCTGAAAACACTAAACTAAATCAGAGTAAAAGCAAGAGTGGTTCATAAAAAATGATGGACTAAACTTTAAGGTCAGGTTGGTGCCATTGAATCCAAAGCTTTATGAAATGAAATTACATCAGACTTATATAGAGCTTTTGAGAAAAGTGAGAGACTCTTTACATAAAATCAGTCATTCCCATTCAACTACACATTTACATGCCTTAAATCAACTCTACCATTTGTACTTTATTTGTGAACAGCATTGTGGACCCCAATCTATCAAAGTTTTTACTGTATATAACCTTAAAATATTGATGTTAAGATTTATACATTTTTAAAATTGCACTGTAATTAACTACTGTGACATCTTAAGGTTGTTACAGAATCTACTTCTTTTATTAGGTATTATCATGACAAGAGAACTTTTTTTTTGCCAACAAATGAAAAGAAAGGATACGCATATAGAACCAGAGAGGTAGTGAAAAACTAATTTGTAGTTTCACAAAAAATAAACAAAACACTATAATAGCAGAACACCACATGAGCAGGAAGAAGTTAAGCTGTAAAAACATTCATTTTGTTCATTTACAAGGTTTTCTTCTATTATTTGCACACAATCACTCAAAATGCAGAACAATAATTAGAGCAGATCAAAGATTTACTGACATCAGAGGAATGAAACAAAACTCCATGCATTGTATTCATAGTTAAAAAAGCTACCTGACACCACCTGATATCACTCGAGCATCCAGTTATATGAAGAAATGTGACAGAAGCAAACAAAGAATGTTTACAAAAGCCTGTGTCATATTCTAAACCAGCAATCCATGTGGGATCTGAAAACACTGAGCATGCATGTGTTTGACTGGCACTGGTGGTTTCAGTAATGGATTCCAGGTATGTGGGATTTTATCTTGAATCGTTCGCTGACAGGTATTCAGATTATAACCGTCAGGGTGCCACTTGGATTTCAGCTTCTATCTGGAGAATCTTGTCAGCTTAGGGAAAATTGGGCATTTCAGATCTACCGCACAAAACTTTTTCCCCATATATTTTGTCTTTGCGTTACCATCACTTGTAATTCATAATGTTTGCGTTTACATATGACATTGTGCTCCATTTCAATAAGAATTAACGGCATAAATATTCTGTCATTAAATATACAGTATTGAGACTATAGGTAACATATTTTGATGTATATAGTGATGCAAGGCAGATTAATTAAGGAAAGAATTACTGTATTTGGAAATAAACAGCATTATATTTGACGGTAAACTAAACCTGGTTCAAAACAAGTCTTGTAAAACCAGAATACATTATAAAATACTAAATGTAGTTTTAATATTCATCTTGAAATGTGCATTATTTAATATGTATTGATAGACCTTCACAAAACAGTGATGACAGAAGATATATTCATGTATCTGTATATCAACTTTAGATTTAAAATGTATTTTTGACATACAAATAATGACTAATGGTTCTGTACTTCTTGTAATTTAACTTGCCTGATGACAATGCAGGAAAGTTGCTAAAGAGTATTGAATCCTCTTTAGCAACACAATATCACACAGCAGAAATACAAATATTTGTTCAGCTAAAGGTAAATCCTTTAATGAGCAACCAGAGGAGGGTGATTTAAAAAGGAGATGAGGATGGATTACTGTCTGACTACAAACACTGTTCTGTTCAAGTACAATGTACCTAATATCAAACATGTAATGAATCCAACAAATCAGCCCTGTTTGCTTTGTCATCCCTGGCTAATATATGTTTGCTCTCATAAACTGCAAAGGGGTTAGGTGTGTGGAAGCTGCCTCGACTGTTCAGAATCTTTCAAACCACATAGCTTGACAAAAACAAAACTATTGACTTTCTGTTCTCCCAGTTTTGAGCTTGTCAGCTACTTTCACATCACATCTTTTCATGTTTATTCTTTCATCAAAAGACAAAGCTCTGCAGGGCAGAGGCTTCAGGATGTTACTGTTGGTTCAACTAACAAACAAACTAACACCTCCCTCCTTCTGTGTGCTCCAGCAGGTGACCTGCAGCCACATGTTCGGCTCCAGCTTGCTGGGTCACATTTCGACATCACCCCACATGCCTTCCAGCATGAATGGGGAACTGTTTTTGCAGCTTTTCTTCACCCCATCAACAATCTCTGTCTGTCAATGAGAGCATGATCAGCTTGTACTTTCTGCTGTGTTGAAACCTACAACAAACTCACACACTGTTAAACACAATGCAGGCAAGCTCTCTGAAGTTTAAAAGCACTTGTTCTGCCAAATATTTTTGACATAGTGGATTACCACCAGCAGATTAAATATTTTTAATCTCATCTTTCATATCATGTATAGAAAAAGATTCATTATTTATTACGAATGATGATAGATCTTGCAATCGATCTCTATTTCTATGCAGCTTTTGAAAATAAGGTATATTACGTAATTCTCAATTTTTAGTGAAAACATGATTTCACTGCAAGTGTAGCTTTTACAACGTACTTGCAGATGATATTAATCTCTGATGTGAAATAAAAACACTCAAAAGTTTAAGAAGCATATATTACAACTTAAAATGCTGGAGACAAATTAATATTTGGTTCTGAATTCTGAAGTAGTCATGTGAACTAAACATTAGGACATTAATCGTGAGGTTACCATTTTATCTGTTATTCATCTGGGTGTTTTGGGGGGAAGGATGGATAATTATAGTTGTTCAGTCTGAAGTGAATACGTCCATTTCATTTTTGTTAAATGTGTAAATATTGTAAATTTGATAGAGACATTTAGTGGTTGGCTAAAGCACGTTTATTGGTTTCCTTTTTTGAGAATATCAAGACTTATGATATCTGCCAGATGTTTAAATGAGTTACAAAAAAGACACCTGCCTCAGTGTAAAAACTCATTTCTTGTAGAAATAACTTATTGGTTTGAATCTGACATTTGAATGTCAACAAAATAAACATGAACTGATTTTTTTGTCTTTTGTAAGATTTATTCTGACTATGATTGTTATTCTGAACCATTTAAGCATTTTGTTATGCTAAAGATGAATTGTTTTGGATAGTAGACAACTGAGAAGCTTGACCTCTTTATTCAACTCCATAAGACAATTTTTTGTACTGTGGTCTATAACTTAATGACAACAATCTTAATTTATTTTCAGGACTAAATAAAAAAAAAAAAAAAAAAAACTTGTATGGCATTTTGGAGTAGAATATATTCAGAAAACAGGTCATCAATGCAAGTTTGTTCTCTCCAGCACAGAGCTATAGTGCATTTGTTGAAAAGGTATCCATTTCCTGTGTGATGATAACCACTTTAATGAGATGAATCAAGCATCTGCATGCCTGCAAGTCTGCCACTGAAAACCCAGAACTTTATGACAAAACTATAAAAAATGGGTAAAAGGGTTCATACCTTACAGCTATCATTATCTCTGTGTTCTAAAGAAACCTATAATACGTGTTGAAATAGTTGATGAATAAAAAACATCATGGTCTTCCTTTTGTCCCTGACGATAGAGGATTATACCTTTTGCTACTGCTTGTGCAATTGTGTTTATCACATGAAGCTTGTTCCTATTTTTTGTAAAAAAAAAAAAAAAAAATGGAGCAAAGTGATTACACCCCTGTCATTTAGAAGAAAGAAGAGATGACATCTTGGCTCTAACACAATATCTCAGTAATCACGTCAAAAAGCTGCTTTGGTTCAGGGTGTTTTAAAAGAATAAAAAATGGGAAGAAAAAACAGGTCTGGTGCATATTTCTATAAAGTCAAATTGGGATTCATCTGTATATCTTATTTCTGTAAAACGTATTCTATTTCTCAACTAAAAATATAATATATACATTAATTCTATTGTTTGTCTCTGTACAAACAATAGAGTTAATGCAACACTATAGTTTGTATAGATATGTTGTCTCAGAAACTTTGTTGATTTCGTGCTACCTTTTGTAGAAAAGTACAGGATACATGAGGACACTAAGATACAAGGTTGACTGAATAAGATTTTATCATAGCAGTTTCTTTTTCCTGATTTACATGCCAGGTGTCTTTCAAATTTGCATGGCAGTTATCAAAGAAGGATGAGTTACATTTTCACTCCTGATCATGTAGGGGACAGAGCAAACATGAAGAAGAAGGTGCTCTGGTCAGATGAGTGCCTACAAAATAATCTGCAACGCTCCATCCCCACATAGTAGCTGAATGTGAGCATATGCCACATTTTCATATTTTTATTTGTGAAATGATGAACTGCTTACAGTGGATTTTTTTACGTGCTAGGAATTACTTTCTGTTTACCTCTTTAGAAAATGACAGATTTGTTTTTCCATACTATCCCTCATTGTTTTTAGTGTAGTCATTAATGCATCCTCTTCTGTATTTGCATGATTGTCAAGTTCAATTTCCTTTGTATCCATTACAAAAAACAACACCTTTAGGCTTTACACTGGTACAATCTGTGACAGTAATGAGTTTGTGATGGAATATTAGGCCATGAGGGATGAGGAGCATTCACTTGGTGTTTCCCATCTTTTGAATACAAAAGATGGTTTACACCTTTCATCTCTGCTGGGAATCACAGAGAAAAATGACCCCAAACTGTCATTCTAGACAATTAGGTATTACAGTAAGGATTAATGGCAGGTGGTCCCAGTCAAATTAGAAATTGTAAAACAAAAAACAACAACAACAAAATCATGCAGATCATCAACATTACAGGCCATGTTCAAGTTCTCTTGTGTCTAAAAATGTGACACAAGGGAAGAGTTGTTAAGCGACTGCAAACATTAATGATACAAGGAAGAATTTCTAACCAAATGTTAAAATGTTTTTCATTAAATATGTTGCTGATTTGGATCAAAAATCTAAAAAGGTTCCAGTATTATATATATATAAAATAAGCTTTTTTTCAGCTGTAAAGAACTTGTTATAATTTCCCTGAATTCCTACGTTATAGGTTTGATCCAAATTATCAGGCACTGGTTAAACTCACTGTTTTCTGTGAAATAGCTTGGGTCATTCACAGCTGTGTGGGAGAGCCAGATTTAAATCCAACATATTACGCAACGTACTGTGCTATGAAAAAGTAGTTTTCCTGTTATAAATTTAATTTTCCTTTTTGCTTAAATGGTTGCCAAAAAATTTAAACATTGGGCAAAGATAATCATACTAAGTCTATAAAGAACCTACAAGATTATGAGTTTATAAAAGAGCAATCTAAAGAAGCCAGACCCTGTGGAAATATAATCACTCCCCTTGGTAAATCATGAATCAGCTGAATGGCCCCATTTTTTCTTTCGACAGCTATGTTCAACTTCATTAGCCTGGCCCAGGGCTAACTACTGGTAAACCTGCACAATCAAGAACTCAGATGAACAGAATCTTCTTGGCGACATGAAGTAGAACATGAAACATTTAGTAGATGGATACCAAATTAACGTATCTCTTGTTTTATGAGGAGCAAACAATTTGAGCACAAGTAAAGAATTTTTAAAATTGATTCTGGTTTCTACAGGTTGCAAGTCCAAAGTTGTATGCATTATGCTTAAACCTTTCATTGCCTGTGTTTTATAATAACTGTAATGCTGAATTTAAAACACAGATAAAGTGGCCAATACAATAATCCAGCCCACTTGTGACAAATGCATGATTTATTCTTTACTCATGATTATAAATAACTTTTAGCTTTTTTTTTTTTTTTATCTAACAAAAGGCAGATTTGGTAGTAAAGCTTATATGGTTTTGGAAATTTTGATTATTATACCCAAATGTCTTGCATCAACCAGAATGCAAAATAACTTCTAAAGCAGATTAGGCTTCAATTTTCTCTCATAAAATAACAGTTGAGGATTACACAATAAGCAAGAAACAATATAAAATTTTATAATATCAGGGACAAAACCACTTCCGTTGTTTCTCACATTTGTCAGCAGTCACAATTATGGTAGTTCTGTGATAGTTTGAAGACTCTTTTCTGCTTCAGGGCCAAGAAAATTCACCTTCACTGATGAAATCATGAATTTTACACTAGAAAAATTCATGAAAAAGGTTAGTTACAGTCAGCAGATCACAACATCAGGCTTGAACACATTTGGGTTATGTAAAATGAGAGTGATGTGGAGCTTCATTGTCTGTGACCTTGAAAAAGCCAATCATAGTGTAAAACCTTCCAATTTTGCTAAATCAGAAATATTCTCACATAGAAGACTGGACCAGAGTTCCTCCACAAGGAATTTAAAGACTGATTGCCAGTTATTGCCAACAGTTGAAAACAGTTTTTGGCGCCAATTGTTGCACAACCAGTTATTAGAGTTATGGGGCAATTACTTTATGACACAAGGCCAAGAAGTGAAATGATCAATTGAAAACTGCTTGCTTTCTTCACTCAGACTGGCAAGGTCTGACAATAATAATATTTAAAAATAAGATCTTAGGAAAGTAAAAGAGCTAGAAGTAACTCAACAATAATGAGGATCAGAAACTGACTGATTCAAGTAAATATTGGGATTATCCAGATTTTGTCCAGCATTCATGTTTTACTTCAAGAAGTTAATGTTTCAGCATATCATTTTGGCTTCTTCAGTTGTTTGGGTTAATGCTAATGAGTGCATAATAAACACTGTTCACAGTCATCAAAATGTGACTCAATTGGTTCAGCTGAGTGTGTGGTTCTCTGCTATAATTATTGTAATTTTTGTGTACCTAACGACTGTTTGGTTACTCCTGGTTGTACAATAATTTTCCCATCAGGCATAAAATAATTGAAGCCACTGATGATTCTGTAAAAACAAACAAATGCCTGATTATATAAGCTCATAAAGAGGTCTTCTTTCTTTTAAACAATAAATGAAACTTTGGGTGATATTTGGGGGATAGGGATGGACAAGTTGCTCTGTCTTGTTTTCTGACAAAAATGCCTTCAAGCACTCTGTTCTCACTTTATTACTTTTTCCTGCATGATTCTTATTAGTTCACAGCTCTGACCTTTGACTTCTGAGCGAATGACTCCAGTTGGCAGTAAGATTTATTCTCCTGTTGACTTTCTCAAAAAGATGACATTGCAACCACTTTGACAGTAAAATCTTAATGGTCAATTTTCCATCTCTGTTTTTGTTCAATTAAACATTTGGGTCATGTTTTAAATAAGTAAAAGATGTTTTTTGTTTCCACAACATAAAAACTTAACTTTTTTTTTGTTTTACTTTCACAGTCACTGCCATTGTTGGAGTTCACTGAGATCAGACTTCTTGGATTAAGTTAGGATGAGGTTATGACGCTAACCCCTGTCTGGAATTAGAGAGGGGCGTGGCATTCACTTTACCTCTCTCACACCCACAGTAAGTAAGGCTTTAAATTAAGCTTTGAGGTTGTACTGCAATAAGTCTCTGCTTTTCTGGTCCAAAAGGAGTTAACAAACAGCCCGAGCTTAAGGCATCCAATCAACTCCTGAGCATCTTTACAACTCAATTTAATGTATTTGATTTTCATGTAATTTTTTTTTTTTTTTTTTTTTTTTTTTTTAGGTTTGGTGACTCTTATTTTGGAATTCTGTGCCTTCGATTTTCTTCTGCTCTGATAAACTCTGCATAAAGAAGCCACAGAATGTTACTGTCTACACAATATCTTATGAACTGTGAAATTGAAAATTTCAGGAAAATAGTCCAGGTAGGAAAAGCCTGTCAGGTGCTTCATCATGCTATCAGGATGGCTCAATAAAGCTTTGCAGGTCATACATCAAATCTGAGTCAAGCAACCTGTGCAGAAACAAATATGACAGGTTTTAGCATTAACTTGGCTCTTTTATATGAAGCCTTAAGCATATCATATCAATACAAACTCCAAAGATCAAATGTTTTGAGGACTAGAATAACTATATTAAGCTCTTGGGTACACAGTTTTACGAATGCCAAGGCAAATGATTCTGATGATTCTGATTTCTCAGAATTATGACATGGAATGACTCTTTTAGCAATAAGTTAATTAAAAGTTACATTGTCCCTGAAATGCACCACACACACAAGAAGTGGAACATTAATAAACCACATAATTTACATGACATTATGGCTATTAAGATTATAAAATTAGAGGACTATTAGGGGACCCCTTGCTTGGTTTTGGGCACTTGAGAAGGGAGAATATTATGATAATGGAAAATAATAAAAATAGCAATGAAATCATGAGTCAGTAGAAGTCTAATGATTGCATTATGTTCTCTTTACACTGTGCCATCCTACACACAGTAAAGAGCTGTTGGCTACTGGAAGCAATAGGGTAAACATGTCAAAAACAACTTAAGACTTGAAACTCATCCTGAGCCAATATCCTTGGTCCCAAAGTGGTGTCAGAGATGGATCAGTTTCATATTGTAAGAGTGGACACCGAAACGGCTGGTCTGCCGGTTTGAGACGTTTCTATCACGTTTAACAATCCAAACCAGAGCAGCATAAATAGGGGGTATCCTTTATGGCAATACAATTTTATCTCTGTGTGAAACAGCTGTCTACAGAGCTGGGTCACATCAAGTGAAGGGTGAGGGGTTGAGTGAAAAGGTCGAAGATGTTCCTTTGAGTTAAATGGATCCCACACACAAATAAGCACCCACGCCCAGTCTCACAACGAAGGCCATAATTACAGAAAGGGTCAAGAAATGCCTCTGCAGGATTCCCAGTTAGATTCTCTATCATTCATTCAGACAATTTTGACAACCAGAATTGAGCAGGTGTGGTTGGGGTAGACACAAGTCTAGTTTTAAACTACTGAGGTTTTCACTTGACTGATTAAATATCTCCAATTTAGACAGAAACACAGGTCAAAAGTCCAGCGGGTTCATCTGATGGTGCATTGCTCATTCTACTGCTGGCAGCTTTGTTCATTCTTTATCCACATCTGGACTTTTTTTTCCAAAAATTATAACAACCACATTGTCTGCCATCAACCAGTTTTAGTTTTCCCTTAAAATCATGTGTGAGGCTAGTAGAAAACTCTTTGTAAACACAGTGGTCTGAGCAAGTTAGTTGTAATATTTAAACAATTATAAAAACATTTTGTGAAATTCCATAAGTCAGTCTATAACCAACTTATCTAAACTAAATTAAAACTGTGATTTATTCTTCAAAAAGCTAAACAAAGCAACATAGGGAATTTCTTACAAAAGATGTTTTAGCAAAAAGAGCAATTTGTATCAGGAACATCGTTTGTCGATATTAAAGTCCTGAGTTGACCATATTTCGAAGGTCATCTGATTTCCCACTCATCACACACACACTTCTGTTAATGTGTGTGTGCGATGCAAGAAGACATTGTAGGAAAGTGACAGAAGGCAGAGAATACACTTTCACCTCAAGGCCAAACCAACTTCTGAATTGAAAACATGGTTCATCTTCTCTTGTCGCTGCAAAAGTTTGGGCATATGCTCCAATCTGATTGAGCAATTCAGTTTCTCACAAAGTGAACCAGGTGAAAGTTGAAAAATGAAAAGCAAGGAGAAAGACGTTTTAGGTGAGTGGAACTGCATGTGCTGACTTGCATAAAACATGTCAGAGCTCTTCACTGTTCTCATGCAAATGTCAGGTTTAAAGTCTGTGTTGTTTGTGGAGTGACCTAAACATCCCAAATTATTCACTGAAAAGCATTTTGAAGAGAAACCAACATGTTCGGTTGAGTGACATTTTAAAGGTTTTGCTCCACTTGTATATCCACTTATACATTACTACTATTTAGCAGTAGTAATGTAATAATAATGTAGTGGCTTTCTTCAAAATGAACAGTGTGAATTGGAGTGTAGCAGTAAACTTACCTGAGGTCCAGTTAGGAGACTCTTCCAGGAATACTTTCCCCCTTGCAAACGCTTCAGGAACTTAAAGAAAACTCTGAAGGCATTGTGACAACCAGCATACTCCCACAGAGCTATTCTGTGCAGTCCTTTGAGAAAATGAAATACACTCACGTAAAGTTGTTCAAGTTGGTGTTAGCTCCTTCAAAGTTGCTGCAATGGAGAGCTACTGCGACATCTCAAAACCTCCCTCAGGATCTCCATCCACTCCACCCACTTTTGACTGTCCCTCCTCTCACACACTCACACACACACGCACACGCACACTCCCTCCATGTGCCCAGATTGTGGGCCTCCTGCTTTTCTTGCCTGTGGGCTCAGACCTTTGGGCCAAATCCAAATTCGTCTTGCTTATGTGGATGTGTACATACCAGGCCTGTGCATGTGTATGTGTTTATGTGTCTTTTTGCATTTCTCACCTTGTAATTCCCTTTTTTCCGACAGTTAATATGTGTGTGTAATAGTTTCTTAACAAGAAGTCCACTGTATTGCATTATTGCACAATGTAAAAACACACTGACCTTGTGTGTGCCTTTACAAGTTTTTTTTTTGTGTGGTTTTGGGAACTGACGGGATGCCGCCATCCTTGCATTCCCTCTGTCCAACCACAACATTTGCATCACTTTACTCTAAGACCATGGGAGTATTAAAATGCTATATTCCTCTGAAATAAAAATAAAATAATAATAAAAAAAACACTGTTTTTTTAACCTAACTGTATTAAGATAATAGGGATGGGGGATGTTCACTGATAAATTAGCCTTTAGCTTGAAGTAATGAGTGCTGCCATATTGCAGTGTGAATGGATCACTTTCTACGTTGTGCAGTACGATGATTGTAATGGAAGAGGTGTTGTTTAATTCAGCAAGAATGAACTGTGTGATCTGGTGAACGGATCCTTTTAATATACTTTTCTAGAGATTCAGTACACTCAAATTATCTGCCGTCACTAGTTTGCAAACAACTTGGTGAATTACTGCCACCTTAAGTTTACAAATGGATAATTAGCAGGTGAAAAGAGAAAAACAATGATTATAGCAATGTATTTACCAGTTAAAAGTGTTTTCCTATTGAGAAATAGGTTTGTAGACTGTACACACATAAAATCATACTAAGACATCAACACATTGTCAAAACAATAGTCTATTTTGTAGCAATTAACTGTTTGAATACTCTGTACCTTTTGTATAGCAGTCTTAATTGTAAATAATTTAATTGAGAACTAAATTAGGCAAAATGGTTAAGTACTGTCCTGCAAAACAACTAAATTATTTACCAAAGTATTTTCCTTTTAGCTTATAAACACAAAAATATAGAAAAATCCACCTTCCCTTGTTGAGTCACTACTTTGTCAGGCAAAAGAGACTGTATTGGAAGAAGCAATAATAAAAATTGTGCTATTTGTTCACAAAAGTAAACTTTTAATGGAGGCCACACACAAAGTCATCTTTTCTGAACTGATGATTGTGGGTATTATTACTATGATTAAAACCTAAAAAAGAAGGGGGTTATTCACTGTTTGTCTGTGTTTGCAACAGACTCATCAGGCTATTGTGTTTCTGTTGTGTAAACCCTGCAGGTTAGCATTTTACACACCTCTTTAAGTCCTGGCTCAGGGCCATTAATGGTTGGGAAGAAGGGGGGAGAACAATGGATTTTGTGGGAGGCTCGTCTTATTTATCATGTCAGGCTCAACAAGCATTAAGTAATTTTGTTCATATGAAGACCCGAAAACCTGAATATCCACTAACAATGACCTACAATTACCACTGATTATGTTCTCTAGGTCTTATGTCCTAGAGAAGAAAAACTATTTTAGATCTTTTGTGATTCCTAGAAAAAAATAAATTTTGTGACTAGTAGCCGAATTATGTGTATAATTCTCATTGCGTCAATGGACTAAAAATTAAATGCTTGGTTTATATAGAAGGTGTCCTTCACAACAAGTGTAAAAAAGTTAGAATGTATGACATGACCTCAAAAAAGTTACTATGATTTTCAGTTTTCAGCACTAAAGAACTGTCCAATTTTATGAAACATCAAAAAAACAGTTTTGGGTCATTTCAGAAAAAAAAAAAAATTAAAACAAATCAGATCAAATGTCGTAATCAATTCTTGGTCCTAAATAGTAAAGAAAACTGGAATAAGATTCTTCTTTTCACAGTGTTATTCTGCGGGATGCAAAAAGAGAGTGGATTTTGTGTTAACTTATCAACGACAGAAGAGACAAATCTGAAAATCATTTTATCTTTAAGCGGTGGGTTTTATTCCACTAATAGAAGTTTTCTACATAAAGAGGCTGAAAACAACCAAAAGTAGAATCAACCAAGCAAGTTCATCACAGTTTCAAGTTGAAGTCTTGTCCTTCAACTATCCTGAATTAAAAAAAGATATAGACGGTGTAGTTTTTTGTGATTTGAAACAAAAATTGATGTAACAATTCTCAATACCCTGGAAAAGAAAATATAATACAATCTCCAGGAACGAAGAAGTTCATGACCAAGAAAATGCAGAAACATTACTTTCAAGTTTAGCTGTAAGAGAATGAAGGTGAGAAAGGAGATATAGAAAGGAATCGAAATTAAATTCACACCACTGGTTAACAGAGATGATAATTATTTCTTTGTTCCTTGTTTCTGTGTGAACTAAAATTGGAATCGATACTCAGCTTATATCAAGAAACCAATTGACTAATGTGACACATAATTTGTTTCAGTGGGGACATATATAAAGTAAGCATAACATAGGGTTTGAGGAACCTTGAGGAAGTCAATATGACAGAGTTTTCATTTTCATATTCATGGCCCATCTCACCCCAGTGGCTTTGAACAGTGTTTTATTCACACATTTCAAAGACAGTAGGCTTCAGAGAAAGCTTTTCCCGTTAATGCAAAAATTAGAATGTTTTGCCAGCACAGGATGTGGATGAAAGTGTCTCCCATCTCGAATCTCATCAGTGTCACCAAAACAAAAGCTCCACTATTTTCCATAGCAAAAGGAGAAAAAAGAGCCCTAAAAAAGTGAAAATGTTTAATAAATGTCTTTACATTCCTCACAAGGTCAATTGATTCAACACTCCCCAATGACAATACCTATGAACTGTTTAGTGACAATTAACATTTAACGACAGACAATGCTAAACTCTAGGGTTTCTTTTAAACGTTTGCAGTTGAAAAACGTGGTGGGAAATAAAGTGGGAAGGACAAATTAATAAATAAAAATTAAATGTAATTTAATTGCCAATGTTTTTCTTCATGGAAACAAATTGATAAAGCACAGATCTGGAGACCAACTAAAGACTGAGAATGACAAACAGTTTGTGAATTACAAGCTGACGAAGAAAGAATGGCAATGAGAGATGTTAGAAAATTGTTGGGAGAGTGGGTATAAACAAAAACAAAATGGAAAATGGGAGAGAGGAGAGCAGGCGTTGATGAGAAATCAAGCTGTGTCATGAAGATTGAAAATGTGGATTACAAAGAGGTGGACAGAGAGGAGATGATGGTAAAGGAGAAGAGAGGAAGACAGATGAGCAGGGGAAAACAAGGGAGGAGGCATGATCTAGAAATAAACACCAACAGAAGGTGGGCACGAGGCCACCGGCAGCAGGTGAACCTGAGCCGAGAGCAGGAGAGCCTGGAGGAAATGAAGGCTCAAATCCACCTTATACTACCTGCTGCTGCTATAGCATGCTGCTGACTCCATACTGCTCAACATTTGCATCTACAGTGGGGGTCGCTCAGCTGATTGTTATGTTCTTCTAACTGACTTACAGTTGGATAAAATGTCACCGATGTCTTTTAAAGTAAATGTCAGATTTATGCCTCAGCTACAGCTTCACAATGATAATTCGATGATTGAACCAAACCAGACTATGATATACATAAAAACATTTTTTGACATGTTTGAAGGGAATCATGTTTTTCTTTTCTTTGTGTATGTTTGCTGTGGAATACATTCTTTTCCTTTGCTTAATGTGGAAGTAAACAGCAATTTGAATTTGTTAACTAGACGATTGAATTCAGGCATCTTTGAAATGTCGACAACCTGGACCTGAGCTACGCAACACAGTAAAACTGCAGAAGTTTTAATGCCACCCAACCACAATGCTACTGCCATAGTTATTTAATTGGTGACAGTTTGTTTGTAATTGAAGTGCAGAGCTCAGGCTTTATCTTATATTAAATGTTAAGAACTACAATGTTGTTTTACCACATGATAGGACAAGTATATAGACAAACAAAACAATTAAAAACAAAATGTTTATCTTTAACACAAATAGCCCCAGAATCCCGGGTGAAGTCCTTTCAATACTTTGCCAAAATGGCACCAGTCCCCAATTCATGTTTTGGGGTTTCTAAGTCTGAAATTTAATCTTCAAGATTTATTTTTTGTACACTGCATTTTAGTTTATTTGTTCAACTGTAAAGAGCTCTTGTAAAAGTGACTTTTTCCCAGTTTGCTGTCAAATAGCTGAAGAGGAATATTTGTATACACTCCATTTGGAAATACTGATCATATTTTGGTTAAATGTTTATACTTACATTTTTCCTATACAAAAAAAAATATTTATGATATATGAATGCATGCATGCATATTTTATATAATGTTTGATCTAACAACAAAATAAAAAAAGGTCTATCACTGCAGCTAAAATTGATTTCTGGCAGGCAGGACTCAGAAACATATTGGGAAAGCCGATCAGATATTCATTATTTTCCTGTATAAATATGGACTCTGGTGGCAGCAGGTCTTAGTTATGATTCAGATAAACAATGTGACTCAATTCAAAAGCCACTGTTTTACTCAGGTGCCCACAGAGACCTCTACACAGATGCATGCAGTGTTGCATGCATGCAAATTACTTTGGAATTGGGAATTCCAAAGTAATTTGAATAATTACAGATTTTCCTCCATAATTAAAAATCCTGAATGATAAAGCAATGAGCTCCCGAAGTAATTAATTGGAATAACTTTTTATTGACTAATTTGTTTGCATTTTCTCATAATTCAACTCAAATTCATTTTTAAAGCATATTTGTAAAATAACTCATGTGGCTCAAAGTGTAACAAAATCTCTGCGTTAGTATGGAAAAGCACCACACCTGACACTTCTTTTAAACTAACAAAAAGTTATTGAATATGAGTCTAAGTTTCACAGGAAATTAATAATAACAAGCTGAAATTGGTTTAATTGGATATTTTCATCCTGTATTAATAAAAATCCTCCAATATGATTTTTTTCTGACTTCAACTTCAAATACATGTGAAGCAGGAATTATACCTCCATAATTTCTGCTTTAAAATGTTATTTGCTGTGTTGAAAGTGAGTATTCTACTGCATCAGATAAAAAGAACAACCAGGAATCATAGCTGGTAAGGACAAAGACCATGTTAGCAAAGACCAATTTAAGTGTAGATCAGTAATTACTAAAGCACCACAACGTTCAGATGAAACTGTCTTTTGAGCTGATGCTTTTCAAAGCAAAGCAAACAGAACAAATCCATCTTTTGTTGCTCTGTGGTACCATTCTGAACCTAATTTACATCCTTTCATAACTAATATTTATTATGTATATATCTGCGGTTCCATATGAAAACCACACAAATACCTACATTTATCTTTCTGTCCATCACAATTTGACTTTAGGCACACTATCTGAAATCCTTAAGCTTGCCAGTTTTTTTGCTTGCAGCGCATGATCTTCAAAGACAAAATGTTCACTTATTGCTCAACATATCCAACTGACTGCCAGCAACCTCTGTAAAAAGAAAATCAATGTTTTTTTTTTTCTTTTTCTATTTCGCCTGTCAGTAGTTTATTATGCTTGGGGCACCATGTTGTCAGATTATGCTAAACTACATGTGCAGAGCTGTGAGGATAAAAAAAAAAAGTCTTGTGTGCTATTACCAAAGGAGTGTTGCAAACTCTCGTGAGCAGAAGCAAAACATCTCTTCCTTGATTTACAGAGACCACCAATCAGAGTGTGTAAAACTCAAGTTACTTGCAGGGAGGATCAAATCATGTTCAGGCAGGTTTTCTACTTGCTAATATGTCAGGGCTGTCAGAGGTCTTCAGTGTGAATGAAGGTAACACAGAGCCATGAATGTTTTTTCTGTGTTTGGGTCAAATTTTGAACAAGAGACGTAAATGTAAGGAGCTCTAGCAAATCAAACCAATTGAAAATTACAGAATCTGCCAGAAAACAGACAGATTCAGATGTCAAGTAACATAATCTCATGGGCAAAGAAGTTTGAAAATGAACATAATTTTAGAGAATTAAGTTCTCTGCTGTGATGCAAAGATAACTGGTTCAAATGATCTGCAGATAGAACCAGTTGTTTCTTTGAATTATGAAAGTAAAGTGTTTCTTTAAATCCATTATTACATAAAATGCCATTTCAACATCATTTTGATGATGGCAGAAAAAAGGGAAACAACAATTAAGCTTCACCTTAATCTTGTCACCAACAAGATTAAGGTTGTTTGATACAGTTTATTCTCCGATAAACTGTATCAACAGTTAACTGGTGCCTTTTCTTAACCTGAGATATTTCTCAATGGATTTGATTTATTCACCAACTTTGACAAGTTGTTCTTTGATACAGCAGTTGTAAAATCTGACAGGCATGATTCAGACTTAGTCAGACTTAGTCAGAATTTCTTTTGATGTGACTTTTACCCTACTACTTGAGCAATCAAGTAAAATACCATAATGCGGAGTTCACCTCACACTTTTAAAGAATTCTGATAGAACAAGTAAAAACAACCTGTTTTTACTGTTTATGAAACAATAAACAACCTATTGATTGCCAATTTCTTTGCAAATATAAGAAAACATGCGAACATGTTTTTCCAGTGGTGACAAAAAAAATAACAAATCCATAAATCTGTATATAATATTGTTTTTATTGGGCCATAAAATTCCCAAATGTTAGTGTCAGAAAATGTTAATTGTTTTTTTTTTTTTTTTTCAATAATACGATGCAATTTAGACTTAAAAGCAATTTTTTGTTTAAATCTGAAAAGAGGATCATAGAACAATAAAAAGACTGTAAGTGCTTTTACTAGAGAATTTAGAAAAATACTAGTTGATTGGAGGAAGCAAGTTTTCATTCCAGCTGATCTCTGTGTAAACGTTCGAGTTCTTCAGTTCAGCCATGTCCTCCTCGTGTTCCACTCTGTCACATTCAGATTGATGTTTAGTGAAAGGATGACTGTCGCCACAAGTCATCCCCACAAGTCTGCAGGCAAATTAATGGACAGAGGGTGCAGAGTTTCGAATAGACCCCCACTGACCTTTTTTTTTAAAGCATGTCAGAATGTCTGTCAACAAGTTCGCCTCTTTGTACGCTTACCTGTCACAAGCGACAAGGAATTCAGAAATTTAGGGTCTGGACAAGGTCAGGGGCCAAAGAGGAAAAAAATTAAAATTTAATTAAATGTTTTTGTCAGAACTAAAGAGGCAAGTGATTTATTCCATGGCCATTAACTGGTGCCTTTTCTTAACCTGAGATATTTCTCAATGGATTTGATTTATTCGTCCACTTTGACAAGCTGTTCTCCCCATTTAAGCTTCAGTGGAGGTTGATGGAGTCAGGCACATAATGTTTTTGATCCTGTGGCAGTTCAACTGTAAACTCCCATGAGATCTAGATAGATAAACATTCGGAAAAAATAACCTGAATACCTCCAGACAACACCGTGACATTCATGGTAATGTGGTGTCTTTTTTATGTTTTAGAACTTCTTAAACATAAATTTTATGATAAAACCAACGATAAAAACTCAACAAAGCCGTGAATCTGATGTGTCTCATGGTGGTGAATCTAAAATATACTATGTGCTTATTTAAAAAAAAATCTATGAGCCAAAGAAAGCAATCAATGCATAGGGATGTTTCTTTTCTAAACTAAAACTTCTGTCTTTGAGTCCTTAGTAGTTTTTTGTCTAACTCTTCCACACTTCTCTCACTCTATAGCAGATCTAAAATTATCAGACCTTGTAGGAGTGCCTTTGATTTGTAGTTGCCCCCACCTCACCTGACGCCAACCCAGACATTTTGATAAGAACCGTGCAAGCAGCGGCAGGACTCAATGGACCCTGATCATCCAATAAGAACAGATGGTATTCTGGGAAACAAGACCAAGTTCTGGTCGCTGTTTAAGAGGTCCCTAATTTCGGGGCAATAGCGTTGACTCTGAGACTCGAGAGATCAACTTTATAAATGGATTTTTCATTTTGTGCTAACTTCAAAAACTTACTTAATTCCTGCAGAAATAACATTTGACATCTCCAATTTATTGCTAAAGCTACATTTATGCACTTTAGACCACTTCTGCTTCATCAAGTGAAAACAAATCTGGAATAAGGGACGCTACGAGGCCAGAAAAGTCGCAATAAACTTTACTTAATTTCACATGTTCTGCAAAAGAAAAAAAATGATAACCTTAGACCAGAGCTTTTGATTGATGGTACTCCCTAACTCTGCCTTTATCTTGTCCCATCCTGAGCTATCTCTGCATTTATGCAGCATAGGTTTAGGCTGAAGGACAAACTGACCACTTCCTCTCACTCTACTACTTTCTCCTTTGGCTACTATTATTTGCTGTTATTTCAACTATTAGCTTTAAGTTTTCTCTCAGTGTTTTTTGTTTCTCTCCATAAGTTATCAAAGGCATTCTGTACCAAAAGTCCCCATTGTTTCTCTGTATAAAGTTTTTGCAACAAAAAGAATCATTTGGTTTCACATTGATGATCAATGGTGCAATATGCTTTTAACATTGAATTTTCCCTCCAGTATTAAGACATATATTTTCCTGTTTATTTTGCATCATTTTTTTCTTCTTTTTGCCGCTGTTGTGTTTGAAGTGTGTTGAAGGAGATGGCATTTAGTTTCTCTGAGGTTCATGTCAGTGTGGGATACTGCAAAGATCACATCTGAATGATAATATCAACCAGAACCACAAATATTTACACATACCATCAACTGTGGGATAGGAATATACAGGGTCTTGCACAAGACGGTATGACATGGATACAAACTGAAGGAAACCTGATCGAGTTTTTTATTTGACATTTCTATGAGCTGTCCTGAAAAATCACAATCTTTCTGCCTCTGGTTTTGAGATGTAGGTGGCAACAGATGATGAAATTGAAGCAGGATTTAAAGATGCAATTTTTAAATAATTCACATTAAACTATTGCATACTAAGAACCAATCAAAGACCAAATGTCTTTGCTAAAGTGATGGATTTTTTATGAATCATTTTTAAAATGATTCAGAAAAATCCTTTTTTATGACTCATTTGGAGTTCCTTGTAAATCTCCTCAGTTCCTCTTTGGTGAATGAAGTGCATGCTTAGCCAAATGAATGAAAGTAATGTCTACATCAAACAAAACTACTACATTGAATTATGTCTAGGGCAGATGAAATAACAATTTCAAAAACATAAAAACATGAATGTTATGTTAAAAAACAGCAAACAGCTACCTTTTCCAACTCACCGTCAGGTTTTTTTCTTTTTTTTTTAAATGTTTTTTAAGACAAAACTGCTTTCCATTTTCTGCAAACCTTTACAAATCAAGTTTGACACTTGTAGCCTTCAAAGATCTTGATTTTTTTTTTTTTTTTACTATTTTCTCCCTGTCTCCCTGTGTAGTACCAAACAAAGGCTCTCTTTCAACTGTTATCTTATTCTGGCTACGGCCTTGTGCTCCTCCACCAGAAAGAAAAAAACAAAACAAAAAAATAATTATTTCCCGCCTATCGCCAGCCTGTGCCTAAGCAAGTGTGGAATCTTACATTTCACACAGTTGTGAAAAAGAAAGTGCATAAAAAATAACCCGGGGGATTTTACTTGAATGTAAAATCCCCTCCCCCCTGAAGTCCTGCTGATTCTTGAAGGCATAAGCAGGCTGAAACTTTGACGAAACAAGTTGGACTGTGTGGACACTATGCTTACGTTAATGGTATGATGAAGGATGGTGTGATGCATTAGGAGTTGGCCAGTATGAGATTCTCATTCTCTAAAATTGAAAAAAATAACACTGAGATTTCATATTACAGTATTAATCCAAGCATTTTAAATGGAAATTATAACATTAAAAAATAGCCTTTGAATAAGACAAGAAATCAAAAATTATTTGTATAATGCAGTCTTTTAGCAGACTGAATATTACCATGTAGATTTTTTTTTTTTTTTTGCATTTGTATAAGTAGACCTAAGTAAAAATTAGAAATCAACAACTTTAAGATTTAGTAGAACTGTTAACTCCATAAATGCATATTTTTGTTCTGCTCATTGTGAAAACTAATTTTTTCTGCTGCTGATTGGCTGTATTCACAAGAGAGCAAGTGAGGAAGAATGTGAATGTTATCTTCTGCAGTAGTCCCAAGACAAACAAGATATTAGTGCATATTATGGTGTTTGAAACATTAAAATAGGCAGGAATAATTCAAATATTGAATTAACATTAATGGCTGCCTTGTTCAATGGGCATTTCTCTCTTTGCAGTGGGGGAGAGTAGTTTACAGCACAAGCAATTTTCATTAAGCTTCATACCATCAAAACGGCACATTACATATGTCATGTCCAAATGTTAGCAATTTAGTAACGTTTAAAATTTCAGCATCGTCCTGACCTCCCACAAGCAAACATTTCTCCATAGGGCAAGGGTGTAGACCTTCTGAGAAGCAAATATAAAAAAGACTAGGGTTTACCAGGCTACCTGCAGTTGCACAATTAACTGCCTCCTACGAACCCACAATATAAACATTAATAAAGTTTGTCAACTGCTGGTAATGCTATCTCAGGTATCTACAAGCAATCCTCTGTGTCTAGTGACCTTCATTCACCATTTTGACTGTAAAATATATTTATCTCATTCTTATGCAGTGTTTTTTGTCAATAACAATACATTTTCTGCTTTGAGTTCACTTACTGAAAGGTAAAACCATTAGTGTTCCACCTGGCACTCAGACAGAATGGGACCCATAAATATTGCTAAGATACACCTGCAGGACCTCTCCAGGAGAAAACAGACATCTGTCTTAGGGTGGAACGTAACTTGTGGTTGACTGACAACATTAGTCTTTTCTGAAGCCCTGAAAATGCTTTTTTAACTGCCGCTCTGACGTGTAGCTGTATAGAAAGAGAGACAGACAGATGGATGAATGGACAGTGTGTCATGTGTGTCAGTGAAGCAGAACTGCTGAGAATTTGCTCTTGTTTCCTGGAACCTACTGTGTTCACACACATGGACACTTCAGCCATAAGGTGTACACTGACATAGACATTTATACTCACACACACATACACATAGGAGTTTTGGGCAGGCCTGCACCTCCTGCTTCAGCACCATCTGCCAACTTGATTTATGGGCATACCGACAGAAGGCCCCACTCTCAGACACTGTTTTAAGAAAATCTTTTTATGGATATTCATAAACAAACACTAAATCTGTTTCGCATCAGAATGAATCCTACTTCCTAAACCAAAATTGCAGGTTGCAAGTGTTTGGTTTTGCCAACTCACATTTGATTTTAAGCTTAATTGTGGCATTAGCAAATAGTCTGGTACAAATTTAGGAAAAAAAAAAAGATTTGTGAAGAAAATTTCTGGTCCTGGTCGACTGCTTCTAGTCCAAGCTCTTCATAGTCCAAGAGCTAAAATAACATTCAGCTGTTTTTTCCCCCTTATTAGCAATAAATAAATATGCCAGAACTGTAATGAAAATGTTTTGTTCAAGAAAGCATACTGTGTCTTCTCAAACAATGTGCCAACTATTCACCCAAAGCTCTACCTTGGAGCTTCAGCCTCAACAGCAGAGACAGTAGCTTGATAAGTGGAAATAATTTGCACTACTGAAGGTATTTTTAACCGAACCCCCACAGCACCCTGACAAACATTTGTTCAGGGTTGTTATGTTCTAACCATGGATGAGGAGTGGACAAAAAAAAGACATTTTTGGTCATCTCTTCTTTTACTTTGACAGCGCAGACACCGTTTTACATTAGAGGAAGCCACAAACCATCAGTCTGGCTTCAACTCATCCACTTGAGCCAATAACTGAGCCGTGATATAGATATCATTATTCATGTATTACTGCATAGATTTACAAACCAGTCTTTCTCCATCTACTGCAGTTTCTCACAGAGTAGAATAAGATGCCCCCTATTTTATTTATTTGTACTATATAACTGAAGCAGTCAAGACCATCAGTGTGATGGAAAATATATGCAACCATTTGTGTTGTGTGAGCGTTGTGCCTAAATTGTGTCACAAAACAACAATTGAAATGAATTTGACAGCTCTAAAAGCTTGTCTTGGACCAAGCTTGCTGCCTGGCATGGGCTCAATGGCCTTTATCTCACAGTGCTTGGTGTGGAAGACACTGACATTTTCTTGAAGTGATGCAAAGCAGTTTTTAACCATTTTTAAAGGTCAAAGTAAGTATGAATGTTACAAGAGGGCCTATAAAAGTGATCATTGCACTCATTAAGGTTTGCTTGGATCAAGGCTTTCAAATCCACCAAAAGTAGGATAAAGCTGCATAGATCACTGAAGGGCTTATTCCAGGGCCAACACAGTAAAAAGGTGGGTAATAAAAGACTCATATTTGTTTCACTTAGACATAGTACTTAAGACACTTGGCCTTGGGGGAATATGTACACCTACATATCTATTCATATAATTTTGGTTCATAAGTCATGCCTGAGAAAGATTATCCAGTATTTCAAGTTTTCTCCACCTGTGGATAGCAGCTCTCATTGTGGCTTAAAAAACCTTGGAAAAGGTTTTGTTACAATGTTTCTACTAACAGAAGTCAATCGTTTTGCTTCTCACTGATTCTGAATTTCATTCAATGTCCATGGTATAATTTCTGGTGTTTTTTAGTCTACTTTATGTTTTCTCACATCAAGTAGCTCTCTATGATATAAACATAAAGAATAGTAATGCTTTGAGGGTTTCCCTTATTTTCATTTTAAATTGAAGGCTTTGGTTGTTACACCAACCACTCCTTAGATGTCAAGGCATATTTTCTTTTTTCATTCTCTTTAATTGTTAAATACCTTCTTTGAACTGCCAGCTGTGCGATTTCTATTAATGACAACATACATTCAGCCCAATAAGTGCTTCTCCCCCACCATGAATCTGTGACGCATGGCTGCAGGAAACAACATGTTTTTGAGTAGATGGAGGAAGGTTATACTGATATACTGATTTATCAGATGTCTAGCACTGTTTTAAGTGATATGAATCTCTGTGTACATAAAAAAATGTATCTTCTTCCTAGTGTACATATGATGAGGCACATTCACATCAGTTGCAGGAATCACTTATTTATTGTGTAGTTGCAACTTTTCCGATCTGTCCAGTGGGATTTTCTGTACCTTCGATGAGCATTGGCATAGGCTGCCTCTGTGTATGTGTGTAACTTAAGCCCGTTAATTCCAGTAAAAATCCTTTCTTTGTGAATGATGTGGAACACAATACCAAGATTTAGGTTTTCAGAAATGGCTCAAAGAGAACTCTCAAAGACTTGCACTTCAATACAAATTTCTTTAGATGTCCCGAAGCCAAACACATCGTTGAACTAAAAATTGATCCAAGTTGCAAGCAGGCATCCTTTACAGCAGCGACAAAGTGGGTTAATATCATGTTTTTCATGCATACCAAAAAAACCTGCAGCAAGAATTTGGTATGGCAGAAATTAAGAAAACCTATAGATAAGAACTTGTTGGCTTCAGGAAGTTAAAACAATTTGATGACTCAGAAAAGGAAAATAAGGATGAGAATATTCCAAAGATGCTGGAGTTTCTGGCCAATGTGGAGCGAACTAATCAGACTTGTTTCTCCTGGTACAACACTTGAGCACCAGATTTTAATCTTGGACTGGTGTGGCAGTTCCTGGTTTTAAGAGGCTTGGCCAACCAGTTTGCTCCGACTGTTGAGGGAGCTTCTCAGTCTCCCTGGGAAAGTTTACAACGAGGTGTTGAAAAAGAGGCATTCACTGACTGCCAAACCTCATGTTCAGAAAACACTGAGTGTTTTTTGTCCTTGCTATTGAAATAATGGAGCAGATTAGCAAAGTGGTTGAAAGTCTACTTTGTAAGCAATTTCTACATTTGTTTTGTAAATGGTGTGTTAGTGTTAGGGGGCACAGAACCTGAGCTGATTCAATGGGAAATTTTGGTCTTATGATATAATACTTAAATGATCTGAGAAACTGAATTTTCTGTTTTCATTAGCTCTGTATCATATTAATACAATTAAATCAAAATAAACACATAAAATGCACCACACTGTGTGTAATACGGCTGAATATAAATTATAAATTAGCTTTGAAACATTATTCTTATTTATTAAAATAAACAAATGTTCCTCACTGACTCAAAGGCACTCTGGAAGCCAAAACATTGTCAATAGCTTTTCTTTCCCACTATATCACCAAAAAGAAAAACTTCTCCCCAATACAAATGTGCAAATATAATTATGTCCCTGCAGTGTACAAAAACAAACACGCAAACACATGATCAGCGTGCAACTCAACACTGAGCAGACATAATGTAGTTGGAGAATGACCAAGGGACTTTTCACTTGTGCAATGTTGGTGAAGTGTGTCTGGCCCTCCTGAAAACACACTTGTAAAGGATGGACAAGAACTCACACACCCTCAAACACGCAAGCATTTCACTGTGCTGCATATTCTCAAGCCTCTCTTGACAGTTTTATTTTTTATTTGCAGCTCTGTCTTTTCAGTCAGGATAATGGCTCATAGTTTTGAACTTCCTGTTAGATCAACTGTTTGCCAGAGTGTGAGGAAGCATAATACGTTTCCTTCATGCAAATTAGCCTTTTATCAGACTCCTGAACTCCCTGTTCTATAAAGCTCAACAGAGTTGAGTTCACTGCAGATGAATAGGTATCAATCACCTTTATTCAACATAAACACAATGCCATTATGAAGTGGCAGGTGATGCTATTTTCTTAAGTTTATATGCAAAAAAGCTGAACACAAAACTTCTAAATTATGCATTTACCCTGCAGATTTCACATGTCAACCAGCAGCGAAAAGGCCTAATGGTTCTGAATGACAGTTTTCATACACACAATTAGAGTTGCTTAATTGAGAAACATAATCACTTTTTGAAACTGTCTTTTATCTTGAAACTAAGCAGTCTCTCTACATCCAATCATCAGGGAGTCCTGTGCCAATCACCTATAAAGCCTAAGAAAATAAATGCAGAAACAAAAACAACTCTTTGTTGCTACAGACAACCAGGACTGCTCCCATGGTAATTGCATTTAATTAGTAGACATGAATTAAGTCATGATTAGAAAGTGAAAGCAACAAAAGCAAAAGGTTATTTAGAATGACAAGCTGGTGCAACGATGGTACCCAAGTTTACACTGTGCAAAACAAAGAGAAATTACAAAAAAGACAGAAGAGCTCCATATTACACTCAACTGAGTTTCCATGTTAAAGGTTAAAATTTATGATCGCACATTTAAAAAAGAAAACATGTCTTGCTTGAAGCCAAAGCTTTTTAAATTAGCATATCATGGCCACTTCACTTATGTTTGCAAAGCTGCTACTTAATAGCCTACAAATCTTCTGGAACGATGTTATAGGGACAAATGAAACCAATACTGAAGACATCTTCCATGAAAACTAAACACAACAGCTGTCTGGTAAAGTGGTAGAGAGATGATTATTTGGGCATTCTTTTTAGCCACAGCATCTGGTTACACTGTAGTCATTAACAACCTCCCTCATTATCACCACAATGATGACACAGCAGCTTAAAAAAAATACTGATTGAGGTTCAAAGATCTGTTGTTCAAATGTACTTTAACACACTACTTTATGTATGTTGCTGTGGTAGTAATTGATGTTTATCAGATGATGCACTGCATAGCGGCTTACTTATTCTGTCTTAAGGTATTTTGTAACTTCCTTTATATTATTGTAGTGAATGATTGAAGGTAAAAAGGCTCCTGATGCAAGTTTTTGCAGCTAAAAGGGGTTTCACAGGTTACTACCTCATTTCACAGAACACTTCAAGTTAGCGTAAAGGCATTTTCTTGATGTATAATTTACTTTTTGAAAAGGTAAATGCAGTGAGGGTGGTTGAAGTCAACCCGCATCTGTTACTTCCTTGATTTGTCAAGGAGTTAGTCACAGTCTCCTACTTGAGTTGGCTTCTGTAAAAGCAGGGATGTACGATTTGTGCAACAATCCATCCACAGGATCTAAAGACATGAACAAGAATCAGATTCATGTCCCATGACAATGTTAGGAATCTGAGAATTTATGTTTTAAATGTTTGATCAATCAGAAATAGAGTCATGCTATTTTATCGAAAGGAACACTAGAGCAATAAATGTATTGTGACGTTATGTATTGATTTTTTAAAACTTAAAACAAAAACAAAAAAAAGTATTCTGATTTTTAATATTCCCTGCTGCTCTATTTGTGTCCTTAAGATCCAGCAATTGAGAGACCTGATCTGAGTACCAGCATGAGATAAATGTGTCTTTTTGTACTATTTACTAACCTCTGACACTGAGCAAAGCAGTTTCTACTTTGATATTACAGCTTGTCAGCATGATTTACAATTCCATTTGAGGGTGGAATTTCACATTAGAGCAGCTGCATTTTTTTCTAAATAGCAAGAAACTGTCCGTAATTACAGCCCTTCTGAACAAGAATAATCAGCCTTTCCCAGAGAAAATTAGCCTCATTGTTCTTTGTTGGTGCCCTGCAGAGAAGAGCTTAGATATTGACAAGTTGGTTCGGATCCCCTGAGCTTGGAGACAATAGTATATTAGCAACACTACTTTTTTAGGCATGACAGGTTTGTCCAAACCTGCACAGTTATGAGAGCTGTCTCTTTGACATTGTGAAAGAAAGTAATTCCAAATGCGTTCCTTGATCTTCTGAGTCTGTATCCGCATGTTTCTTCTGCTCCGTATCACCACTAAGCTCTTTTTTTCTGTTATTGTTGGAAGGCTCTTTTAATCTTTCTGTTTCACTAAGATTTTCTTCGTTCTTATTGAAACTGATCCTCTCTACAGCAGAGAGGAAGTTCCTTAAAGGGAAACTAAGAAAATCTCCAGTTTGTCTCAGTTTATTATTTATATTGTCTGAAGGCTCCTGAAAATGAATAAAACACATAGTATAAAATAATAAATGGTTAAAAGCTACTGTTATGGGTGATCTGTTGAAAAGTCATAATACAATTATATGGGAAGCAGACATCACAAAATTTGTCATGTAATTCCTGCACTACAGATTTAAAAACTCATCATTGTCAAACAGTTGTTCCTGAGGCAGTTTTTCTGTCACACTTGATAATTCACAGCACAAATGCTGACAATTTCATTATTATTATTATGGTTTATTGCAGTTCCATCTTTGTGTGTGCTGGAGAGAAAGTCTGACTTTAATAATCGGGAAGCCTCTGCTGAAATCACTTACACTGTGTGAGTTAAGATAAATTACTATCAATGTTTCCACAATGCTTGACATGAGCATCATTTCTGGTTTTATGGGAGATCAAGAGTGTAATTACTTTGTTAGTACAGAAACAAAAAATAGGTAAGTGGTTGAAAGAACATTGCTGAAGTTACAGTCATTTAATAAACTAAGTCCTAAATAGCTGATATTGTTAAATGCAATTGTATTGATAGATTTGTTGATAATAGGCACTGACTGTTTAAATACTGAAGCTGGTGATCTAATCAGCAAGCATTCTCTGTACAAATAAAAACAGCAGTAATTTAAAGAGGCTATGAAAGTCTTTGTGAGGAGGTAACAAATTAATAAATTCATGCTTATTGCATTCTGTTGCTTATCAAATTAATTGTTTCTGCCTCAGAGGCTGACCTGTTTATAAGAAATAATAATAATAAATAATAAAATGAGGAAGACTTTCTTGAACAGACTGACATTTTTGATAGACCTGCACCATAGATAAGCGTAATGAGATAATTTCATTAGAAGCAGGTCAGGCAATGAGACCAATCAAACACAATGTTGTAATTACATTTACTAATTTATTTATAAGGTGCATGTGTTTGATGTTTTAAAAATTATTTTCTTAAATGCTCTAAGACATTTAAAAATATACCGGTTTATTAATCGAGCGTTAAAGGGACAACAATAAACTGGCATTTACAACTTCTGGCCAGGAAAAACACTGAAGACATGGATGTAAACTGACACACAAAATACAAAAGAGTGCCCAATTAACCTGGCATACATATTTATGGGGAAAGTCAGAGTACATGAAACTGCACATGCATGAGACTGGATCGATAGTTTCCCTTCCAGCTCCTCATATGCATCATAATAACATTTCATTGGCAGACTTTCAATTATCTTTGGTTGAAACTTTACTACAAAAACCTGTCTTGAATAACAAAATCAGAAATTGGTAAAAGGTTTGAGTGGAGCACTGTGTGAAATGCCATACCTTGGTTGAACACACTCTCATGCCATTAATACTGTATAAATTTCAAAGATGCATTTTTTACTTTGAAAATTATGTGGGTTTTTTTTAGGTTTTGGTCTTGTGTTTTTCTTTTTTGATGAGTGGATAGCAGCAAGTGCCGACTTCCATCTCTGGCAACAGTTACTGGACATATCCCCATTTTAAAAGAGTGACCCATTGACAATTAACAGCTGTTAAACATGTCTCCTCAGTTTTGGATAAACAAAGACGACAAATATATCTTTAATAGATTGAGCGGCATGTGAGTTTCATCATAGGATGAAACTCACATGCCGCTAAGGATTATAATCTGAGAATGTAAGACATTGTTAATACCCATGAAGAATAAAAGCAGGATGAAAAAATAAATTAACTAGGTTTGAAAGATGTTGGGATGTTTTTCTCAAGAAAAAAACATTTTTGTTTCATAGAAATATTTTTAACATCAGCATGATTACTGCATCGCCAGTATAATGATCGCACCTGCCGAAAATCGCATGGGTTGCCTTTTAACTCACTTTCTTAATCTCCCTTGCTTCAATAATATTCAAGTTCCACTACATAACACGGCTTATCCAAGTCCAATGCCAATACAAACAGATCCACACTGGAAGCTGTAAAGTTAAACTACCCTTCCTTGAGGTTGTTTTTCTGCTTAAAGTGCCCCCAATGGCAATTCTGAAAGAAAAACTTTCCCCCATAATCTGTGTTTTGAAAGATCAAAGTCAACTTTATTCAATAATCACATTGCTTTGGGCAACCAGAAACACTCGCAAGCAGAGCGGTCTGAGGATTTGAAGCTGGAACTCTTTCCTAGCTGCAGGCTATAAAAGTTCAAGTAAACACATGGCAGATATCAATATAAAGAATAAATGCTACATTTTGGGCCAAGTCATCAACAATCTATCATTATCTTTCTTTTGGCAAGAACCCTTAGGTTTAATAAGATGTTTAGAAAATGTCATTATAAAAATATCAATGCAGAAACAGGATTTATTATGTTCTTTTAGATCTGTACACAGGAAGAACAGCTCCAATCTCCTATCATCAGTCAATGTATGACATTCATGAGATTGCACTCAGTCAAGAAGTAGATCAAAGTGTGTTTTCAGTAACAAAGAAAATTGTACTCTAATATTACCTATGATATAAAATCCTAATGAAAGACGTGGAAGTTTGTAGTTGTAAAGTGTGCTTGTACTTGAGAATCTGGCTGCCTTGAGATACCAGCTTAAATTGTCTTTGAGACTTCAACCCGTAAATTTTCACATTTGTGTTTCTCAACGACTTTGCATCACAGTTCTTTCAGAGTCCATCTGGTCCAAGTAATAATGTCGTTTTTGGGAATGGTTATGCTCCGAACTGTTCTGGCCAGAATTCAGACCTTAGAAAGAGCAGCTGTAAGTGATTGGGAGATAACAGTCTGTGGTTTCTGCACAGAAAATGTTCTGAATCATTAAGTGCAGTTACAGTTTGAAACTCACAAAACAACCAACAAATTGAATCCTATTTAAAAACAAAAAAAGGTCTCAATTTCAAATAGTTGTATAAAACATGAATGCAATGTTTTGCAATCCCGTTTACATAATGTAAAGCTTTTTCTGTTTAAATTTGTGAAAAAACACCCCTGCTTCCAGCATTTGATGTTTCCTCACCTCCTTGAGGAAACAATATGCATGACTAAATATCATCCATATCATCACTGGATGATTTCAAATCATCCAGTAACTGTAAAGCATTTTCTGATTAACGCATATAACATCTGCAAAACAAGATCTAATTTTATGCCTGAAGGATGTTTGTTGTCTGATGGTAGCATCTGCTCATAAACTCTGATTTTGTTTTATATTTTTTCAAATTCCCTCCAGTTTGTCTTTGAAGACTTTTTTTTTTTGCACTATGTGATATTTGATGCAATACCTTGGTTGTACTTGTGGTGAGAACTCTCTAAAAAAGATATCTCAGTTTCACAGTCTTTTTAAAATTCATTAAATTGTTTCCTTAAGAAAAATCATCAAAGTTTCTTTCATGAATCTAAAAAATATTCTAGAATATAAATGTTTTTAATCAGTCTCATATCATAAAGCAAATGGAGAATTACACCATAATTGTATACATATTTTAAAAGTAGTGAAAATGACTCCTGCTTTATTACAGCATTAAATAACAGAAGTGCTTCAAAGATAGAAGGTATTATTGCTCATCTGATTATTTCAGGAGATCACAAACTGATTTCGATGCAAAGAAATCCATTTGTACCATCAGCATGGCAGCAAACTAAAACTTGTCAAACCATATGTTTATCCATATGGAAATGCTTCAGTGTTTGCCAGGACTGAAAGAGTGGGTGCATATTGTAAATGTCACACAGAGAGAGCAAAACAATTTCAACGCCATATTGTTACCTTGTCCTAAACTGTTCTAGTTAAAGTAAAAATGAAATCACAGTTTAAACACATTACATGAGCATCTTTATCTCTGCGACCTGTTATTTTATCCCTGAACCTTCCACTAGTGTATTTGAGTTTGTCATTCCTGCAGAACAGCAGGATATCAACCACCACTGCCAAGTGCCACCCAGCCAGTATGTCGCAATAATTGTTTCACACTGTAGATTAAAAATTCTGACAAAATAATGGCATAGTGGCAAAATTACAAAAACAAAATACATGTTCCAAAAAAGCAATTTAAATGCAAACTGACTAGAAGTCAAAACTAAATTGAGATAAACGTAATAAAAAAATAGATTTTTCTAATCTGTGCACTATATAAAACAGACCAAACCTTACCCTTTTCCTACCACAAAAATACTGGGAATCAGTGTCGAAAATCCAAGACATACTATCTATAAAAAAAAAAAAAAAAAAAAGAAACTGTACAGGGGTAAATTAGATAGTTTAAACACCAACAAGGATCTCCTGCACTGTTAGCAGACTCTAAAATACATCATTAAGCCTTCAAATGTACGTTTAACAGTTAATGAGCAAGGCAGCAGATCAGCTGCGAGGGAATCCGTCATCACCTGGTGACTTCAGCCTGACAGGATAGTTAGGTGTTGATTGGTCAGTGGCGTCTTGAACCTTTTGGTGCGTTTGTTGTTGTCCAACTTCACCTGTTCATAGCATGTGTCATCCATCAGTCATATGCTGGACTGCTGAGAGCTCCCAGTCAATCGGCTTTTGTTTAAATATGAGGCAGACACCGTGTGAAAAACAAGAGGTCAAGAATCAAGGAGTGACGAGGAAGACAAGATGGTACAGCATGTTGGGAGAGGATGGAGAGTTGGGTGTGAAATTAAAGATGGAAAAGATGAAATATTGTATTTTATTAATTCACTTGTAAGTTTATTTCTAATGCTTTCTCTCACAAAGCGCCTCGTCTTTCCCCAAAGCTCATTCTTAGATCTGCAGTTTTCTGCGCAGCTTCTGGCTTATCAAGGAGTGACGAGGAAGGGCTACCAGAGGGCTTGAAATTGTTGAACCAGAGGGCTTGAAATTGTTGAAGTAGTACTACTGTTATTTTGAGTATAACTTTTGGGTACTATACTCACTCCTGCCCAATATTCTTCAGTCCAACATGCACCAAACCACTCTCTCACACACACATCTCTTCTTCCATCTCTTCCACTGGTTCTCATAAATAAGAGTGATGGAAGAAAAGTTGTTCCGTAGAGTTATGCCGACAGATTTAATGCAGAGCATGACCCCACCTACACTCCTCAGTAGCATCTGTCAGTGTGACTTAATGTAGTGCAGGGACAAACTCGTTTCCTTTCAACTTGTTTATCACCTGCAGTCATGGGTACTGCCCGTGGACCTTAATCAAAGGATTAAGGCAATATTAAATAAATGATTTATAGATAGACGTGTAACTTTTTTAATGGAAAAACAGAGGAAGTGGAGATGGTTGAATGAGCTGCAGGTAATTTGATTGTTGCTCCAACATTGATCTCGTCAAATTTTTTGGAACTGAATTCATCTCCATTTTTTACACTTGTCTAACTCTTTAACCACAAAGAGCTGGTTTAAAAAGATGCAAGGGGACCTGATCTGTGATTATGAAAACATATTTTAGAAAGGAAATTGAAACCGAATTAAAGCAAAAATGGCAGAGGTAGCAGGTGATGTGCATGTAATACCTGTCTCATTCCAAATATGTCTGAATATGTATAATGATCAGTATTGTATATTTCTTATTCACAGATGGGAAACAGATGATGTTTTGTAGAACAAGCCGTGTCTCACCTCACAGAGTTTGCTACCTCATAAATAAAGCGAAACATTCATTTCCTATCCTTATTTCACACCTGTATTATGTGCCATTACTTTCCAAAGAAGATGACATATTTTATTTAGTATTTAAGTATTCTAATCTCACAGTAAGTCATATCTGAAAATAAACCGCAAACCAATGGGCACATCCTCCTAGAGGTTTTGAGCTTATTTACTGTTTTTTTTCTAATGGAATAAACGTATGGTTTTTCTCATCAGATCTTCATTTGCCAAATAGTTTCTCTCATCCTCACTGGAAACAATTTACTGCCTTAGCCTGACATATCTTGAAGCATTCAACCTTCAAACACTTTGATTTATTTTCCCTTATAATAGTTAAACCATTTTTGGAAACTTTTGGAAACAAAACAAACCTCCTTTCTGTCTACATGCCTGGACACCTGAGTTTAACATACAAATATGTTTCCTTAAGGTACATTCACTTCTAGCACAGTCAAACATGTCTACATGCACCACCTGAAACCTTCTCAAATGTTGCAAGAGTTAGACTCATAACCTTGAACTTGGACTATGGCTCCAGTTAATAGCAGTAAATAAAATGTAAATTTCTGCTTGCATCTGTTTGATTTCACGTTGTTTGACTCAAGTACAAGGATCTTCTCTGACTCACCCAGATCAAAAGGCTGAGTACCTTTTCAGGATGTCATTATGTTCTGCAGAGGCCAGTTAAATAACCCACTAATGTGATTCTGGAATGTTGAAATTGGGACAGATTTCATCATTAAAGGACACTGGTGCCTATGGACCAGAGCTTAACATTGTTCTGTAGTTCATGAGAGAAGTGCCAGTACATTACAACATTAGATAACACCAACATTTCACATAAATGATAAAGTTTGTTTTCAACTGATAAAAAAAACAGGAAAAACTAGTTTGGATGTCCACAGGCGGAGAGGCACCTTAAAGCCAAGTTATCATGTAATTTCTACATCATTAAATTTCTGCTTCCTCCTTCTTTGTATTGTAGGCACTTAGTGTCCAGCTACACAAATTGCCATATAATGTGCATGACAAGAAATGATGAACCTCATGTCAAAGTCATGTGACTTGTTGCTTCCAAGTCACATGACTTGGTAGTAAAGTCAACTTAGACTGATCATGCAAACCAATATTACCATCCACTCAGTGGTATGTTGGTTCCCTCTATTCTCCCAAAACCGGTCTGACCCATTGAGGCACTGATTTACTAGATCCTGGGATTTGTGCTGTGGCATTTGGAACCAAACTTTTAGCAGTAGATCCTTTAAGTCCTGTAAGCTGTGGGAGGGGTCCTCCACAGATTGATGTTTGTGCAGCAGAACCCATTGATGATTGACTGGATTGAATTTCTGAGAGTTTAGAGGCCAAGTCAACACATGAGATTATTTATCCTCCATCAAACCATTGACAAACAATTATTTGTTTTGGATGGTTTATAGTTATTGTAGTGGCCACACGTACGGATTTAAGTGAGTTTGACAAGTGCCAAGTTGTTTACGACTACATTCCCATTGGAGGATTTTGTTTCTAAGAAAGTCTTAGCATGATTAACAACTTGGCACTTGTGAAACTCACTGAAATGCTTAGACATGCCCCCTTTTTAGAACACAGCTACAGTTATTACAGCTAGAAACAACTGATCAAGCCCCAAATCTGGATGTAGTCATGCAGAGAAGGTAAAGTAGTCCAACTTTACCTTATTTTAATATTTCACTGTAATTTTTTCCTTTATGTTTTTATTATGTAAAAGACTTTGAATTGCCTTGTTGCTATAATGTTAGACAGAAATGAATTTGAAAAGCCTTCGTCTCTGGACTTGTGTCTACAGCAGAAGCCATCAACTCTTATTTTATTGCGACAAGAATAGGATGCAATAAGTTACTCAATCACTCACATATTTATCAAGTCAAAATGTGACATTATGGAGTTTTATAAAATGCCTGTAAAGGTTTAGAAATAATTGATCACACTTTGAGGTGTCCTGTCTTGATGTCCTATAGCTTTTTGAATATCTGGTTTTCTAAGAAACATTCAATAGTCCTTTAGAAAATGTTTGCCGAGAAGACGTTGATCTCTGCTCTCTTCTTCCTTTAAAATTTTATCAAACTGAAGTTTTTAAATCGTCAACAATCGCTTCGTTCAGTCAGAGCTTTGCTCTTTAAGTGGATTCTCACTGAGTTATAAAAGAGTCTATCAACAAAGAAAAGATTTCTGTTCTATCCGCCAAGGACAAAGATGAATGTCCTAAAGAAGAAATGAGCAAGTAGCACCAGTTTGAGTACTGTGTTTATTCCATCAGTCTGCATCTCTGGAGGATTTTGTACAACTTAAGTCAACTGGGAAAAAACTGGAAGAAAGAAAAAGCCTCAGCATTAAGTAAAAAAAATATATTAAATTTACACCTAAAATTGAGTTTAAGAAGTGAGTGAGAAATTGACTAGATCAATTTTAGATTCTTAAAAAATAGCCATAGACAGATATACTAACCTTAAACATGAACATGAAATAATGGCAAAAGCTACAGAATCTCAAGTGAAAGATTTAAAATGTCTGTCTCTATTGCATGTCATTAAAAAATAAAATAAAATTTGTATTTCATACTGTGACTCTTTCCAAACAAATTATTGATATTTATTAAACATACTCTTGGATGGAGTGATTCATGCAATTGGAGAATAACCCTGAGTTCCAGCTATGGATGTAGGATATGTCTTCTCTGTGCTGAGACTAAAATGTCACTGTGGCTCAGGTGGAAAGGTTTAAGCCATCGACCTGAGGCTATATCTTGCCCTGTCAGTCAGGCTTCCAGTCAATCATGGCTTCCAGTTATGAAAGTGGCTATGGACTTCTTAAACTGCAGCCTCCGTCTCTTTCTTTCTCCTATGAACAACAGAACATATTCAGCTGATGAATTGGAAGCTGGATTATTAGTCTACGAGTCTGCACTGAGGTGCTGGGCTACATTGTGAAAATTCAATGAAGTGCCTCAGTATACCATTAAGAGTTGTGAATATAGTATGGGAGAATGAGATTTCCAAACAACCTGAGACCCAGAGGTCAGGATAGGATACATGAGAGGAAAGAGTATTGAATTGAAAAACTACATTTAAAATTAATGTGATGACTTTCTTTACTGCTCTAACAATGTCAAATAAATGCTTCCTAAATGCTTTGAGTTGCTGTCCAATTACCATGCTACACCAGCAAAAGCAGAATTATGAAAATAATCAATAAAATTTATGATGTAGGATATAAAAAGTCAAGCAATAAAAGCAGGAAAAGAGGTTGCAATTGTTAAAAGAAATTACCTTTGACCTACAATATTATTAAAGTTACTGACAGAAAGAGTAGTGTGATTTTTTTTTCAGTCTTGGAAATTATAAAAATTTAACACAACATCTCCATCTGGTGGTTAAAAAGAAAAAAAAAACAACTAACGTTCAGAAATGGAAGGAAATTTAAAGTAAATGTGCATTTTAAAGTTTACATTTAAAGCTATAATTTGTAATTTTAGTTTAATTGATCATGATATGTAAGCATAAAAAAAAATAAACATTGTTATCACAAATCAGTTTTGCAAGGGTTCAAAAAAGACAAAGCTCTAGCAGGGACAGGAAGCAGCACAGTGGGAATGATCTAATATTGGTTTTCAATTATTGGATGAAAATTGTAGTTTGAAATTGCTTTTTAACTTGATTGAATTTGACTCTTATTGTACTGAAAGTGATGCGATGAAAACTTATTTAAAAAATGGATTGGTTTATATGAAGATGGCTCTGAGATGAATAAAGAAAATGTGGCTCTATACAGAAGTACAACTTTCTGACTTACTTACTTTGGATGTTTCAATATTACCAGTTAAATTAGATATATGTACTTAGTTGAAAATTAGCTCACCAATTTTAATCATAAAGACATTTTAAAAACTTTGCTTCCTTGTAAAGCTAACCATGTGTTTCTAGAGAGCAATAGTTAACACAGTTTACTTAACTAGATCCACCATAAAATTTGCCTAAGCTCCCAGGATAGACACGTACAAAAGGAAATCACAATCATCCCAATTAAACTTAGTTATTCAAAATACTTCCAACACAAAATTATTATTATTTTTTTTTTTCAGTTTTATTAATTATTTCTGATGAGTGGAGCCGTTTCAAGTTTCATCACAAACTAAGCTGACACGGAAAGAAAAGTATTTGGAGTCAAAATAAAAGATGCAGACATTATGAGCTTCAACATTCATGAGTGCAACAATAAGTCATCAGTTTAAGCTCTGATACAGTTAGCTGCGATTTCATGATTAACACTGTAGTAATGAATTAACCAAAAGGAATTCAACATCGCCTTCTGGGGACAATCACATAATGAAGAAAATAATAAAAACAATTGGGTTCGATATGAAGCCTCATGAGAGCTTAATTTTATAACAGTTTTAAATCAAACTGTATTTTTTATAACAAAACAATCTAAAACTCAAAATTAACACCTTTCCACTTCTAAAGGTTTTGCAAAATTTCGAATCCAATCCACATACTGATGTCATTTCAAAATAAAATAAAAATCAGAAAATTACAGCCAACACACAGCCATACATTAAATGAACTAAGATAGCTTCTAAGCACACACCCCCTTTTTCATTTTATATCCGTTAGTATAAGTAAACCGCAGCGATGACGAGACGATTGTGTGATTATTATAAATTGACAGCAGCTCAATTTCTCTTTTTCATGTATGAACATCCTGATCAAACACTTTCAAAAAAGATGTTTAATTAACCATCTTTACCTCTTCTTCATAGATTAAACCAAAATTATTGTCAAATACCTTTTTTTAATGTTTCTAGATTAATTTATTTTCTAGCCACTGAGTGAAACATAATTAGAAATAGCTAGATGCTGCTTTACCTATTTTTTCACTATTTTTTTTTGAAACAAAGAAAAATTAGAACTAAGAACTGCGGACTTTAAACAGTATCCACCCTTTGACACTTAAGCGACATTGCATAAAAAAATCCCCTAAAACCCAGAGAGCTACAGTTTGTTCTAACACAGGTCCACATGAAACAAAACGTAAACTCTAAACTTCGAAGAGGAAGCTCCAGAGTTTCTGGTTTTCAGAAAGAGAACGGCAGTAACACAAAAACACTAAAAACAAATTAAAGTTGTTCTTCTCACCTTGATCAGGGTCACAGGTCAAACACTTTTTCTATTTTTATTTTACTGGATTAATTCCTTTTTACATTTTGAAAGAGTAGATTTTGTCTGGTATAGGTTTTCTTTGTAAAAAGAAGTAAAAAACAGTTGGAAGACAAAAATAAATACCTAAATCATGATGTCATTATTAACTTTTGCAGAACAGGTGGCTTAAAAAAGGCAAACAGCCTGATCTTTTACAGACTGAATTCTGTTTGTTTCAACTTTAACCCTGCAATAAACGAACAAGCACAGAAAAATCAGCATTTAGGGTCACTGAAGATGTCACTGCTCGTCCTCCACCTTCATACCATGATTCACTCATAATGCAGTGCTTTAAAAGTTATAAACATTTATACAATCTTCATTAAAAAGTTCACATTGAATACGCTCGTTCTGTCATCTGGGAACAGTTCATTCCACAACAAAGCTCCACCTCTGTGACGGGTTTCCGCTCTCTGCTCAGTAGAACCTCTTGTTTCTCTCCTGTCTCTTCTGGAAAACCACAGCTCCAACCACCGCGCACACAACAATTCCCAGCAGAGCACACAGCAGGAGCAGGAACACCTTCCAACCTGTGAGGGGTGTGCCCCGAAAGTTTCCAGTAGGATCATCAATGTTGTCTGTGGAAAAACAGGAGAAATAATCAATTTCAATGCACTTTCTGATGTCTTATCATTAGTTAAAATTTCCTCTACTTCCATGTTATCACTGGTTTTGCTTTTATTCTCATCCTTTACTCATCGTTTTCATTTTCATGTCAGAAATCTCAAATGATTGCTTTAAATTTTTGTATCATCAGATTAATCCTGTTTTAGTTTTAATTTGTCCACTGGATGGTTTTGGACAAAAGTTTCTTTGCGGCTATCACCAATTTATTCACAAATTTGAGGTGAAATTAAAGAATACGAAAGCAGTTTTTCATAAATAAACCAATACTAAAGGTGTCACAAAACAAACAGTTCTGATACAATATCAATACTAGAAAATCTACTCTTATAATGATCTGTTTACATTCAGTCAGATTGTTTTCTCTTTTAAGCAAAAGTATGAAAAACAAAAAGGCCCTAGTTTTTTTTTTCTTACGTTCAACTATTGAACCAAATTGATTTTTTAAAATTATACACTACACAAAATTGGAAAAAAGACAAAATCATTATTTACTTTCTTTTTTTTTTCTTTTTTTGCAAGTGGGCTGACCTGGAAGTTTTCTCTGCCCTGCACATGCCGTACAAATAAGTAGTTTCACATTGAAGACAGTTTTGAAGCCATTCAGTAATTTGCTATAAATGTCAGAAAACTGTCATCAATAGCAGCATGACTACATTATCTCATTAGTGCAAAACCAAAATGTAGCAGGGAAGTAATCAGGCACTTAGTTCACAATGTAATAAGTGAAGTGTTACTTTACTGTTTTGTTAGACAGAAAAGAATGGATAATAACCTTGATGATGTAACTTGGATTTACTTCAATGAGGAATTAGAAAACCGATGAAAGTACTGATTTCTATTTTGCTAAAAAAATATATATGTTTTGTTTTTTTCTCTGATCTACCTTTGGGGGACTTGAATAGGCTGACGCTGGGCTCAATTTTAGTCCAGTCAACATTTTCCTCTTCAGGGGTGTGGTCCACCATTAGTTGGTAGAGTTTCATAGAGATGACATCATGATTATCTGCAACAAATGAGCATAAACTGTTAATTATACCTTCAATATTTAAATATGCAATTTCAATAAAATATCTCCAAACTAAAACCATGGAAGTACCACAGAATTGCTTTAAAAGGTCAGTTAAATCACTTATTTTCATCTTTGTTGTCAAACATCCCAGTTCTGACCTTACCTGAGAGATCTCCAGTTGCTGCTGATGCACCGAAGAAATATCCAGTAGGAAGACGAACACCTCCGATGTCAATGCACTCTTTCCACTCATTCTTGTCGTCCACGTCAACCATCACCTGCAGACAGACAGAAACATAACATTAAATCATTTAGGTATATATATATATAAAAATGACGTGGTTCAGTGATTTCCCTCATGATGCAATAAGTAAAGATTTTACACTTTGAAACCCAAAGAGCTCAAAATGAAAAACTGCTGTGGACTTGTCCTTATGTAAGAAAAGTAAGGATCAACTTGGGCATTAAACTTGCATTAGCATGGGAGCCTTATATAAGTACAAGGCTGCTTTCATGTGTTTGAAGAAATCACTGCAAGAGAACTATTCTGGAAAAACCCAAAATCAATTCCCTGTATGAAACCATTTCTTGAGTTGAAGGAATAAAAAGGAAAACTATATAAAAATGGCCTGGTGAAAATAAAGTTGTAATTCTCTAGTATTAGTTTTAAACATGTTGTTTTGTAGCTATGGGAGCTTGTAAACTTTTACATTTTAGATGTGTCTTTGCTTTTGCATGACTGTATCAAATATTTAATATATTAGAAATTGGCTGTGTGCCGAGGAGGCATCCAATGATTTGATGCAGAAAACCAAGAGAAAAAAAAAGGAACCGTAAGGTTTCCCTGTTTACCGTCAGTCTTCCTCTGGAATAGCGGATAGCGAGGTACGTGTCAAAGTCTCTGTTTCTAATGTCAGCTGAGCAGCCTCCCAGCTCCGATGAGCGGCCATCTTTACCGTGATCATAACTCACTGTGCCGTTGTTTACCATGGCCGAGATGTAAGGGAAGGAGCGCTGGTGATTGGACAAATCATTGGATAAAAAAAATACAATATTAAAGAGTGCTACAATCAAATTAATAATGAAAATGAGACGCAAATGAATGCAAAATAAATTGTGCAAATGGAACAACTTAAGAGTTCAAGCACTCCTTTACTTATATGCAGCACTGAAAACTGATTTCTGCATGCAAAACTAAGCTTATGGTTCCAGATCTAATTTTGTACCAGCCATAACAAAAAGCTGGTACAAAGCAACTGCAGTTTTTAACTGAATTATCTTATTACAAAGGACTTTTTTCTTTTTTTTAGATTGTATTACATTTTCTTTAAGTGACATACATAATGAACTTCTCGTGAGTTTTAGATGCTGACATGCTCCACATTCTGACACCATGCTGTTTTACAAAAAAGAAAGCAAACTCAGCACTGAAACGAGACTAAGAGCATGCCGACAGGAACCACTCACATCCGTTGAATCATCATTAGAGTAAGTATCTATAAAAACAGCCAGCCCGTGGAAGTGAGCATTGTTGGAAAAGACAGGCCCTGCAAAGAAACAAGCGGATCAATCCACAGGATCCACACTCTCCACACTTACATCCATTCCATGGAGGTCATTGCGGAAGGTATCCAAAAAAATAGCCAGGCCATGAAACTGATCTTGGTTTCCAAACACAGCGCCTAGGATGGAGGCAGAGATGATGCAAGACATGAGCAGACAACGACACACACTGTGTAAACAGCGAATATGAGAAGAAACTGAGACAATGGAAACAAACATCAGGATACTGTATGATGGAGTCACAATGGCAGCGAGGATCGTTCAATGCGATGGAAAATGATTGGATTTAGATTTTTACATCTAATTATGTATAATTTATAATCAAGTCTGCATTTTATCATAATTGCAATTCTTTAATGTTTCTTTTCTACCATCAAAATCTCAATGACTTTTTAACAAACTTAAACCACAGGCACCAGACCTCCTGCAGGGATAAGCAGGTATAGACGGACGGACGGACGGATGGATGAATTGTCCCTGCTTTGCTGTGCCTGATAATCTATCCTGCTTTTAAAATTTTAAAAAGCTATTTATTGATATAGCACATTTCAGCAACAAGGCAGCTCAAAGTGCTTCGAATAACAAAAAAAAAAACATAAAAAGAAAGGCATAAGTTATTGATGAAACTATGTAGTCAAATGCATCATATACATGCATTTTTTTAAATGACAAAAGTATTACTAAAATAAGAGTCCTACCAGACTTTCCTCTTCAAAACTATATTGGGGAAAATGTTTGATTTCTAAAATGTTTAAAATCAAAAATATGTTTAAACTTTGTAGAACAAAATCAGTTATTTTGTGATATGTTTCTGTATTCTAAATCCAAACATGATTGCAACAAAAACAAAGACCAAATAAAAAAGCTCAGCCATAAATTTCTTCCACAAAAAACCTCGGCTGAAAAGGGAAATGACATTAAAAATGTACCTGGATGCAGTCTGTCCTTCGTGTACCAGATAGCGATGCCATCGCCGTGGAGATTCTTCTTTCCTGATCCGTGAACTTTAAACTGCACATGCATCTCCCAGTCCTTCAAATAACAAGGCTGCAAGGAATTTGCATAAACACTGAAGTGAGAACAAAAACTCAGATTTGACTGTTCAATGATAATAAAACTGCTTTTAACAAGTTCCTTTTAAATATTAATGATAGGCCTTCTAAGATTAACCCTAAACTACATCATGCTATGCAGACACTGTCCCTGAGTATTCAAAATACCAATATTTATTACCTCAAATTGTTATGCATGAACAATACATTGTCTATGCCTTTCAAAAGTGAATCTTTTTTAGATAATTTGCAAATTCATGATGCATTTTAAAATAATCTGTGATTAGTGAAGATTAAATATAAAATATTCTGTTAGAGTCTGAAATATAAACCCACCTCCTTAGTCTTTAAAATTATGAATGTAAAAGCAGCTCCAGTCAAAACACAATTTTAGCTGCCAATATGTATTAATATTACTGGCTTCTCTTAAGTTTTGAGGAATGTGATCTGAACATATATGTTTGACAGTGTAAAAATGCAACATAAGCATTTTCAATTTGAATTGATTGATTATTTGAATCTATCGGTGATTTAATACAACTATGAGACTTGTGATTTCTTAAGTTTTAGTACTTTAAATCTTTCAATCAACATAATCAAAATCAACAAGAGTCCACTTGTTGCTCTACTTGGTTTGGTAGTTTAACTCTGGATTTTGGTTTTTGTGACTCCTCTTCATCAAAGTGTAAAACAAATCTTGCAAGTATTTCATTTCAGAGAGCATACATCATAATTTTCCTCACCACAGTATTCCATATGGATCCCTGTTTACTCCGCTCATCTGGAGTAAGACGGACATATGAGCTCGTCACCAGAGTGCTTCCCCAGAAATCCCACTGATTGCCAACACCTTCAGAAGAAACATGTGAGAACCGAAAAGAAATCAGCAACCCCTGAACGTGCAGTCTACAGCAATATCATCTTTTGAGCAAAAAACCAGAGCTTTTAAATGAGCAAATGTGCTTTTTAACCTGCAAGACTGTCATGGCATTATAAGCTGAACACCAGTTGCTTCCACAGCAGGTTAATTTGAAGTTTTGATAACATTTCTGGATTGTAAAAACCTAAAATTACTCATTTTTTGCTCATGGAGAAGTTCAACTTCTACATTATTGGCTTGAATTTATCTCATATCTGATTGTTATATTTGTTCAGGTGAGTTTCTAAGATTAAAATATTTGTCTTAATGATTATTAATGCCCAGAAGAGTTTATGAAAACAAAAAGATGAACAAAAGAACACTGTCCATGACCTCCTTTCACTCTCAATGTACTCTTACCATTGTCTAAACAGATATAATACAGCTGTAAATCCACAAAGGTACAACAGTTGCATACCAACAAACCAGGCTGAAGTCCAGTTGTTTTAAGTTTATTAGAAGTAATTAAAGTTCTGAAAATATAAGGCATTAATGCAAAATAAAATTATCTACGGTAGTTACTTTTGTTTTCATTTAACTTGGATAAAGCCTTTGTATGGCTATATAGAAAATTAACACTTCAGCAATAATATATTTTCCTCAGAACAAATACAATTTGTTTGAGAAAAACATTAAAAGACAGATGTAAAATTAAATATACAAATACAGGCCATAATATATTAGGATTTGTGTGTTATCCTATAACAGCAATTAGTTGTGTCCATAAAACAAATATACTGTGTTTAACCTGCGTTAAACCATAAATTTCTTCCACAAAATTTATGGTTATGTTTACATAGCCTGACAAATACGCAGACTAGATCCGTGTAGGATGGTGGTTTCACCAGGCAGGAAACAATGCCAGGCAGTTATAAAGCTGCTCTTCAAGATCAGCAACCTCATTTTTAGGCTCCTGTTTCAAGTATAAACCAAAAATCTGCCATATTCAGGAGCAAACAAATAGATCTTCACTTGGTGTGACAATAAATGTCTCCTAAATCTGCTCAGCACGTTAAAGCAAAAACAGTATTAGAGTAATAAAATGCAAACATATGAAAAATACAACATAAGGTGATATGCAACATTTATTTCAAAACTTTTTAGTTTGCTAAAAACATTTAACCTAAAGAAGCCTTTTGAATGAGAGTTGGAAACATACATGGTAACTTCAAAGTTCAAACTCAGACTGCAGAGAATACTTGTTTGGTCAACAGCAAACACGAGTTCGTGTTGTGTTCAGCCATCTCGTGTTGTTGACGTTGCTACGTCTTTATCCACTACTTTATTATCTAACACATTCGATATAATATGTTAAAACTGCCAGAACAAACTCCATCTGAGCAGGTGAGTCCACTGGAAACCTTCTGAGACGCGGTGGAAGAAGGAAACAGTCCGACCATCCGCTTGGCTAGCTCCTCTTACCTTGGTAAGGCTTCGTCAGAGAGTGCTCCCTCTTCAGATGCTCCGCGTTTCCGTCCGTTATATCACAACCCACCAGGCAGCACTCCACCAGCAAGGAAATAAATATTGACCTTAGAAATGGGTTAAATCCGCTCATTTTGTCAAACCCCCCTCAGGTGGAAGCTCTCACAACAACTTCGATATCCCCAAGTCCTTTCGCTTTTCTCTTCCGACGAGAAACAAGAACAGCTCCTCGTTTATGAACCACGCCTCAGCTCCAAGCGATCATGTTTTCAGTTGCTAAGCCCTAAATTAAAATAGCTGTAAACATACATTTTGAAATGACTAAAACTAATCACGTTTGTACCATGATTTTACTTAAATAATTACAGAAAATAGTTCAGTTTCAGTTGTTTCTGTACGGAAACTTTAAAAGTCACTGTGTGCGTTTAAGAGCCAATCAGAAAGAAGCACATCGCAAATTCGGCCAATCGGAGAAAACATGTTTTCACAATTTTCCCACGAGAGGGAGACACAGGATAAAAAAAAAACAGGAGCCGCTCAAGAATAGATTCAGTTTTGCCAGGCGCTTTGGTGTATTTCGCACATCAGCCTTTACATCTGCACAACAACGAGACCATTTCTCAATCAGTTACAAACTACAAGACCTACAAAGTCTGTCACTTGCTCAAAATAGATAATTATTAATCAATTCCAGAAAATCAAGCATGCCAATAATACTGTCAGTGTCTGCAAAGCAAAAGTCCTATACCATCATGTTCGTGAACATGTTCCATTGCAAAAAGTCTGATTTTGGTTGTGCTTCCTAAAAATGTTCAAAAGATAGTGTATTTGTACAACCATTTGAAATCTATACATAAGTTATGGATGACTGTATTGATGGCTGGATGGATGCTGTTTGCTACTCTGATGTTCAAAGGGTTGTGCAAATGCAAAGTACAACAAATATGTAAGAAAACCCCTTAGGGTAAAGCTGTGAACAGCTGTAAACAACATTGCAATACTGTGAACTATTCTTGAACATCCAAAAAGAAATGTTGCACAGTATAAGCAACAATGTTTCACACTTTATCCGTGAAAAAAGTGAGATTTACCTGAGAGGAATGGTTCAGTTTGTAAAACGTATTTTAGGAAAGAATGCTAAAGAAATGTACAGAATTAGCTTGACAGATTTTGTCAAGCTATTCAACATTTTTGGCACAATCAACAAAATGAGGACTTAAAATTTTGTAGGGCAAGACCTTTCAGATTTTGAAAGTAGAAGCAAAGAACAATGTCCAAAAGTAGAGAATTTTATGAAAATAATTTATGGATGTCCAAAAGCACTTGAATTTTTTTTTTTTTAGAATGAATAAGAAACTGCTTCTGTGATGTGCACAAAAGATGTGGAGGTTAAAGTAACAGCTGTGAGAACATATTGTTCAACTGTTCAACCAAAATAAATAAAAAAAACATTTAAAAAAAGCAGAAAGGTATTAACTAAGAAAATGTAAAACAATTCAACATGCGGCAAGGCTATTTAACTTGACTACAGACATTTTAAACATGAAACATCAGATTAAGACATTGTTGAAATGTCAACAATGTCAATAATGTATTTACACAACATTTAAAAAATTTTATATAACAAATGACACAGTGATATGCTTAAAAAATACCACCACTAATTTCTCAAATAATTCTTTGCCAAGTTTTAATTGACATTGTTTAAATTATTTTGTTTGCTCTAGTGTTCATACTTTATCTTATCTAAATGAGAGTTTTTTGTTGTTTTTATTATTAGTTTTACTGGGTGACTGGCATCATACTTTTGGTTCCTGGTTTGGTTCCAGACAGAGAAATAGCAAAACACATAATGAAAAGAATCACCAGCTAAAGCAAATTAAATAATACATTACTTTTCTATTTAATCGAGATTGTGCTTCCTAAACACCATAACCCTATGATTATCACAATTACAATCTCAGGTAAGAAAACAAACATGTCAATCTTTGATTGCAACAAATAAATAAACACATGCATACATAAGATTTGGAGAGTCCCGGTAAAAGGCAAAACAACACATAAATCCTGATGACGCAAATAGTAGAAAGTTGGTTGAGACTAAGGTCAATTGATTGAGCAGGCCGACCTTAAATTTTCTCTATCTAGCTCTGCCTCTGACTGAACCATAAATGTCACTGAAGTTCCACCGTCAGCTCTGCGTCACAAGGCTGAAGGGAAATTGAACATTTAACAGCACAGTATCCTGATTTTATTGGACAGAACACTTTAGGAAATCAGATGAATGATGTGAAGTTCACCAACAGGTTTCTTTGAAAGATACAACTTAATTCTGGTGTAAAAACACTCTTTCCCCATCAGTATCTTGGTGCTATGCAACATGAGTCAAAGAGTAGCAAAGGAGTATTAAGGGTCTGCATCAGTTTGGATACAGTTTGCAGAATATATTATTCTGTAAAAAATACATTTATATGACACACTGTAAACTGGGCAGAGAATTTTACATCTAAAACAGTTTGTAGCTCAAAATATTCAGCAGATTTCGCAGTAGCTTCAGTGCTTGTAAAGTTTTGTTGAACTAGTTCCTCACACATACACCTGCTAATTTATATGAACAGCAAGAAACACTGAAGGAAAACACAGTGCCTACAAAAGTATTCCACTTTTTCCAAATTTTGTCATATTAAAACCAAAACGTTTTGATTGTATTTTGTGTGATAGACCAACATCCATTTAATTCAATCTCATTATTGATACAACTGATCTATAAGAGATAAGAATTTTGTTAGAGACCATTAGTAAACAAACTGCATCACTAAAGATTACAGAGAAAAGACGTCAGGTTATGGATTTTAATTGGTGAACAGTTTAAATCCAAAACAGGTTGTAAAATAATACGCTAAGTATTGCTCATTTCACACAGCACTGTCAAAACTATTCACTGAAAAAAAAAAGAAACCAGGAGGTTGTTACTACTGTAAACCCATCAACACATATCAGAACCAGCTTTTGTTGTAAAACATATTGTTTAAAAACTTTGGGTGGGTTTTAATACTTTTTAAATCATGTTATGTTCCAGCATATTGCAACTGATTCAGTTTGCTTTGTCTTCCAATTCTTTATCAATCAAAATGTGTGTTTTTAGTACACATCTTGATTATCACTTCACACTCGCTTTGTGTGAAACATTTAAATAATTAGTGAGGCTATGTTTCTGTTTGTTTTTGTTTATTCATTACTACCAATTTTCTAATATGGCATCATTAACTTTTTCAATTCAATTTAGCTTTATTTTTACCACAGACATTCACAACAAAATGTCTCAGTTACCTTAATTGAAAAGTTTTTCTTTTTATATCAACAATAAAGAAATAAGGTTTCTTCCATCCCAACTAATTTAATTACCTCTCACTCCAGTTCATTTGGTTAAATTTAATCTGTTTGGTACAGTCCATTTAAAACTAAACCCAAGTCAGATTCACAAATTGTCTAAGCTGTAAACAAATGTTATTGAAGATAGTCAGATTCAGAAACACTAACTATTAAAACTGCTCTATGAAGCAGTATTGTGGAGAAGTCTCATAGCTTTAATGTTTTTAAATCCATCTGTAAAAGCTGTTTAAAGACAACTTTGGGAATCTGGGGAATTTAACTTCCATAATCCAGCCCAGGATAAAACGTAAAGATCACTTTGAATTTACTGTCAAGACAAATAGAGGACAGGTTTTGAATTACAGAAAAGAAAATAAAGGAATGGATGGATGGATGGACGGACGGCCGGCCGGCTGTTCGTTGCCGGCCTGCCTCCATTCTTGCACTTGGTCAGCAATGGGATGTAATAATTTCTCTAGTGGGTATGATCTATACCCTGAAGGCTCCTCTCAGTGGGACATATTCAAAGCACTTCCTCCTGGGAGTCATCTAAAAGGAATCCCTACCAGATGCTGGAACCTTCTCAACTGGCTGTCATACAACTGGGACAATCTTACAATTACTTGAACAAAATCCACTCATATTTGGTATCCTGTTTGTTCAGCAATGAAAAATAGCTCATTACCCTGTGAGGATTAGAACATAAATCAAACAGTAGCATGGCAGATTGTTTGCTTTGGCTTATTTTTTCTTTATTGATTCTGACTTATCTTTGTTGCAACATGGCAGGAGCCTGGAGAAGTATGTAAATCCATATGGTATCTGACACTGCTTGTCCAAGCTTCAGACAGAAAACTAATTGCTATGGTTTTCCAGCAGCAATGATTGTTTCACTTGTAGATTCTTTTGTTGCAGTGTCTATATTCATAAAGCTTTGTAACAGTCAGCATAGATTCAAACTATTTTTGGGTGTATCTCTGAAAATAAATTACCATTCATTCCAGAGGGTCATTTCATTTTTTCTTAACTTTAGGCAGTATTGTCCTCAAAACTGCAATGTCACTGAGGAGTTGCAGCAATTTCTTTGCAAGCAGATTTGTTATCATTTCAGAGTCTGGAAACTCTCATTATATATCTGTCAAGCTTAATATTTGTTTCCCACTGAGTCTGGAAACCTTTGGTCTAGCCCTGACAGTATCATATACAGTGTGCCTGCGTGTCCACTCTGTATTTCCCATGAAATGACCCTGACTTGTTGTTGGGTTTTGCATCTGATTTGAACCCTGGTACATCTGTGTAAACAGACTGGTACATTTTGTTGTGGATCATAGGGAACCAGATGGTTTTGTGGCTCAGTGAGCTTGCACGTCCCCTTGTACTTTTATTCAGTCTGGTAGAGGCAGAGGACATGCTGGTGAGATACTGTCTCTAAACATCTGGTACATGTATGGGAACAAATCAGCCAATCAACAAGGTTCATTTTAATCACTGCCAGATGATATGGCAGATGTTTCACACTGATATCCTGGATCTAGTCCTAAATATTGAAACTCAATTATCAAAAAGTGATGAAACATGCTTAACGTAAAAAACACTGATAACAAAACAAAAAAAAAACTTTGTTTTTGCAGTAGCATAATTTTACGCTTAAGAAATAGTTCTTTTCTTAGTCAATCTCGTGAACCACAATTATTTCCAGTCTTGCACTGAATACTTTGTACAAGCCTTTTTGCCAGTATGACAGAACTTAGTCGATTTATACAATGTCTGACAGTTTTGGAGCTTTCCCAGTCATGCACCAGAAATGGCACAGAGAGGATGTTTCATTAGATGTCGGATTAAGCATTTTAATGTTGATTTAGTCTGTTCAATGATCCAAATGACACAGTACAGTTTAATTTAAAATATAGTGGTGTTGTAAAATGTTGTGTTTAAAGAAATATCACATGTACATGTCACCAAGGTTAAAAACCCTCAATTACTACTGATGATTAGTTCATAGTCTATCTGTCTATCTGATCAAAATAAAGTCCTCTCATTAAGCTTCACATTTGGTGTAATATCCAATGTCACAAAATTACACCTGCAGCACACATATCTTTGTAATTTCTCTCCTTTAATGTGAAATTTATGGGATGGAGTGTCCGTGAGAGTTTTTCATTCTCTCAGCCCTGAAGGCTCACAGAGCCATGGAAAATCTTTTCAGGCCAAATCAATTCTCTGACCTATCAGGGATAAATATTGATTGGGCCCCAGAGAATTAAAGATTGGTGTCAAGTTGATGGGACTGCAGGGATGGTTATTCTATGACTCGCTCACTCTGTTTATGTCTGAGTGAACTGGCAATCATCCAACACAATTGAGTCGATAAAGAACGATGAAAAATCTAAAATATATTTATATTTCTTGTATAAATTAAACAGCGAGCTGGCAGGTCTTTTTGGAGCTGTTGATGCCAGTCTCTGTGGCCTCGTCATAATTTAATTTTAATGCTGTCAGTCATGTCTAAATCAGCAGACAACTCCATTAATGTGCAGTCAACATCTTTTTTTAGAGCACTTCTCTATGCAAGAAGAAAGAAAATTGGGGAAATTGTGATTACAGTCCATTTAAAACTCATTAAGACACCCACTGCTACCTCCAGTCACTGCACTGGTCAGCAAAACATTTATAAAAATTTCTGAGATTCTTGTAAAAACAAAAGACTGCTGAGATACAGAAAGATAATCATACATAGAAAATGATTTGCTTATGATGATACTTTGAGTTTATGTGGGAGTTCTGTGGAGGAAAATGGAGGAAGCAAATGCACTTAAATGTCATTTTAAAATAGATTTGATTATAAAATGATTTGATTTATAAAATGTCTGGTTTGATTTATAAAAGAAACAATATGTCTTGAGATTGCTTTTTTATTATGTCCAAGTGCTGAGAGAAAATAATGTACAGCATCAATTAATAAATAGTTGCGTCAAAATAAAATTGTGGTACATTGACTTTGACAACTCTACTTCAGCTTTGTGGCAGTTTGAAAATATAAGGTCAGGACGCCCTCCTCAGTGTCTCATATGAGCTCAAACAAAAAGTTCATAGAAATAAATATGTATTTTTTAGGTTGTGCTGCCAGGAGCAGGAGGTTCAGTTCATTTCAATTTAGCTTGGGAAGTTAATGACAGGAATCCATATGTGCAATATTTTCCCAGGACGACACATGGCACTACATATCAACCTACCTTGGACCAGAGATAAAATGTTGTATGTTGGCTAAATTTACTCATACTGGAGTTAAAAATCTAGCCCTTAATATTTGTAACCTGACTTGAACATTAATACTAAAAGAATTTAAATATAAATGTCTAAATTCCATTAATATTTTCAAGATTTTCAGAATATTGATCAAAGGTATCGAGTGAGTCTTTATTCCTTTAAATTTTTTAAAATTTTCAAAAAGAAAAAGAGAAAAAAAACACTGTTTAAAATTACTTTAAAGAAGAAATAATTCTGAAAAACATAAAAAAGTAAGGGTGGGATAAAACTTGTAGAAACTACAAGTCCAAACTTATTTTTTTAATCACCATATCCTCCATTACTTAATGTTTGCATTTAATCCATGTTTGCAATTTTTCTACAACTGGATTTAATATTCAATATTCAAATGATATTTTCTGCTCCTCCAAAACTCACATGATATTTGTTTTCCGAAAGGAGAGGCAGAGTCCACAGACTGATTACTGAGTAAATTCAATTGAAGCAAAAGCTGTTAAATTAGACTGATGGTCTAATTTCACCCATGGGGAGCCCGCTGGGGATGTACAGCCTCCGGAGTCAGTCTGATCTGAGTGTAGATATTAAAGCCAAATTTATTTAATGAAACAAGACCAGGATGGATGTGTCTGGGAGCTGTGCATGCAGACAAATTGTTTCAGGCAAAAGGATGATTGATTGGCTGTACAATCTCAAAAGGGGAAGTTTGGGTAGTATGAGTCACATATTTCAGAAAGTGATTTTGCATTTCTTATCCACTGTACTATTGATTAAAAACAGCCCTGTTTCCCTTCACATCCTCATTCATTGTGTTATTTTCTTTCTATATCCTCAGCCCTTCCTCAGTGTGAAAGAAATTCATCTGTATATTGTTGATAACGATTATTATGTGAACTGAATGAAGCGATTCCAAGCCAGTGACCCTTTAGACATGTGAGCACTCTGTGAGCCCAAAGCCAGCCTTCGTCCTCTCATGCCAGGCCCCTGCTGCAGCAAGATAGGGCTCAGTGTTAGCTGCTGGTGTTTGACAGATGGCTGCACACATGTAAACTGGAACGCTAAGGAACAAAAGGTCAAACAGCAAGTGTGGCCATAAACAATGGTTAAATAAAGCTCATTGTCAATTTTTCCAATTGCATAGGCTGGGGTGGTAGAAGTGTACTTTGTGTGCCTGTTGTGTTGGCTTTTTAACACACTCCCTCAACAGACATGATGAGCTTGATGACCAAACACTGCAACCTCAGTACAAGCATTGCTCATTTACTAGATTTTCTATGGTTATTCACTGAAGAAAGAGTGCATTCTCTTTAATTTATTGGGTTTTATAGATCAAAATGTAATAAAATTGGCATAATGTCACCAGTTATACTGTAAATCTAATATAAAGCAAACGACACAACATATTCTATACTCTACACTGTCAATATTTTAGCTCACAAAGACAAGGAATTATTTTATTGTGTACATATAATAAAATTAGAATTATATTATTGTAAATATACTTCTGATTAATATTTAGTTCTAATATTTAGATTCTACAGCAAGACATGCTATCATTTTCAAAGAAGTCCTAACTAATGCTCTGCTAGTAATCTGACATACATGTAACTGTCTCTAAGTTCTGCTTTCATCCTGCAAACCGGGTAAGTGTGTAATGCTGCCAAACATGTGAGATACTCTTCACCCAAAATGGTAGATGATTCAGCCCTAATTCAAATCAAGTCATTGCATATAAATATGCGAATCCTAAAAATCCTACTTCAAGGAGACAGTAACTTTGTTACGTTAATTTTTTGAAACCCCATTTTTATGTAAAAGCCGATATGCGACTGTCTGGTTTACAGTCATGAACAGCCTTCTTTATCAATTATGAATATGATCTATAGAATTGATTTAGCCAAAAATGTTTTTCAAAATGTCTGATGCTTTAAAAAGGACCTTGGACAAACACTTATTGATGTGACTGATATGTTTGGATAGGTAGTAGGGAGTTAATGACTCCAGAAAAGAGAAGGTTTCTCCTTCACAAACACATGATCTTGGTGTGAACATCAGGCTTCATACTTTGAGAACCAGAATTGTTTGCAGGTTTTTCCTCTTTGTGAAAAGGTTCTCATGCCTTTTATTCTTCATTATTAACCTGTAGCTTTGTTGGCTGGTAAAGAATGATGCCTGTGGACTCTCAGAGGACATGATACATCTTCTTATCTTTCTAGCCCTCCCTTTCTGCTCATCTCATTGAAGGTCTGTGCAATTTAAGCACCTCATGCAGATCCAATTTAAACCTCTGTCGTCATAGTGACAGAGTCCTCACTGAGCAATGACCCTATATACGCTTTCCTTTTCAAAAAAAAAAAAAAAATCTTATTTAGGTCTATGCAAGATAGGGAGACGACAGGCAGCTGTTCAGATTTGGAGCTTAACTGTTTGTTTCCCTTTTGTTCCATGTCAGCTTTTATTCTATGTAATGATGTCTACACAATATTTACAACACAGCCTATCTGAGTATTGTAGCTGACCATGTCTATCCCTTTATTACCGCAGTCTCCACATCTACTTATGCTTACTTCCACAATTCTTTTTTAAATAACAGTTTGAAATAATTTGAAACAATTTGTTTTAAAAGGACAATTGACAGTCAATATTCAAATGGCCTCAACAGTCATTAGACCTCAGTCCAATTTAGAATGCAAAGGTGATGCTAGCAGCAACACATATTACTGTTTTGTAGTTAGATGTGATTCTAGTTTCATAATCATTTTCTGTTACGGTCTCTTTTCGGTTAGATCAGTCTTGTTATATCAGCAGGAGACAACAATATTATCCTGAAAGCAAAGAGAAGGAGGAAATAAAACAAAAATGTGCCAAAAAGGAGATAACATGAAAAGAGCTGCATATTGAAGTGACTGATTGCACCATCTTTGCAGGAGATTACCCCATCTTCTCACTGGACATGATAAATACTCCCATATCCCTTTGTCAGTCTTTTGTGGATGATCAGACAAAAATTGAAGATAAGTCGATTAGTGAGGATTTACTCAACTAAAGACGTGCTTCTGGTGCACTAAATGTACATCATATAGATGTTAAGTAAAATTAAAAAAGAAAAGATGAGCCAATTTAAAACTGCAAGGAGTTACCAGAGAATTATATGCAGCTAGAAAGTTCTAGCAGCACCATTTCGTTCTTTTTGACTAATTGTCCATATGTCCTTGCTTGTTTACCTGTACTGGCATAAATTCTCCCGACTCAATCTTTCTCCTTGTCATCACAGAAAACAATGGCTATGTTTAGACACAAATGACATGCCCTAATCTTACCACGGTGCACAATTCCCCACTGAAACACAGTCAGGACTTACTTCAGACTGCTCCTTCTTAGATAATGATTATTGAGTGTCAAAACTTTTGCCCCAGAAGACCCAGACTGTGATGGATTTTTCTATTTTTGTCAAACACTCGTCAGGATTCTAACAAGGTGTCTATCATTCATTGAAATTTCTAATTACTTCTTATGCACAGACGCCCTCTACCCCTCTCCTTCTCTTTTAGAGTAGAACAAACCTCAGCAGGGAGAAGGAGAAGTAATGAGGTGTAACAGCATTCGTTTCGTGCAAGGAAAAAAAAACAGCGGGAAACCTCAAGCTCTTCATTATGTTGTAGGAGTCAGAGAGGCAGCAGGCAAAGACAAACAAAGTTCAGGTGATGATGATGATGAGGCCCAGAAGATTCGTGGAGCTTGTTTTTATCAGCCTGCACCTGAAGCAGTGGTCTATTTTCCAACAACATAGTTTCCAAGGAGATGAGAAGGGGCCAAAATAGAAGCTTCATCTTGTTGTGGAGGAATTTTTACAAACTTTGGGGCTCAAATAACTCAGATAATTGAACCTCAACATAATGCTTTCTGCCTGATGTATATATTGTGTTTTACTATTATACAGCGATTAATTTTCACCAAACATGGTGTTGCACATTAGTTATGGCCAGATATGTCAACTTTGTTCTCAACAATAGAAATTTTTTCCTGAAGTCTTGTTTTTAATTCAGACATAACTTTTCAAAAAAAAGTTGAATTGTAAATGTGTTAATAAATTGGTCTTAACTACTGTGAGGTAATATCTTAACATTTGTTTTATTTATTGTTTTCTATGGTATCGTATTTTGGAAGATCAATATTTTAAGTATTTTCACTATTTGAGGCAATTTTATTAATGCGTTTGTGTCCGGTATGTATGCATGTGGTGATTTTAATTTTATTTACATATTTAAATGAATGCGTGTCCCTCTTGTCTGGAAGATAAGATCTATAAGATGCATTTATGTCTCATGCATTTGTTTTGACAGGAAAGGTGATATTTGTTAGTTTGTGAATAATGTCTCTGTCTTTAGAATGATGGACTTAAGATAGTATGGGGCTTAATGCTTCACATATTGGTGAGTAGCAGCAATTGCTTTTATATGTTCATTAGTGATGACTTTCCATCTTTACTCTTTATTACCATGCCCGTATGCTCCATGCCAACAAAACTGCTTTTCTAGAAGTGGTCCCAAGGGTTAAATAGGGCTGGGGCTGTCAGGGTGTGAGCCCTGGAAAGTATGGTGGGACTGCATCATGGGACACATCTGAGGTAATTGCATTTTAACCTCACACCAACTTCTACATTAGAGGATAAGGAAAAAAAAATGTAGAGGGGAAAATTTGCTTACCATGCTTAAAAATCTTTGATGATGAGTTCTTGTTCTGCTGCAGAAAATAATCAACAAAGGAGCTTCAATGATAACCTTAACTGTTAAAATACACTGTTTTAATTATCTAAATGCATACGGCTTGACTAAAGAAAAATGCTGAATTTTGGTTGACATTTTATGGAGTCATTGTAAACTTAACAGAAAAGGGGAAACACAATGTATGATTTCAGAAAAGCTTGTTCTATTTTTGAAATAGAACAAGCAAACAAAAAAGTTTTGAAGGTTATAAAATTAATATTGACATGTACAATAAGGGGCAGAAAAAGTTTCAAAATGGTTAAAATTGGTTAAAAAAATTCAGTCCAGATTCGACCAGTGTGCCTTAGATCATGATTAAACATAATTAAAAATCCTTCAATGCAGAGAAATAGCTTTTCACTAAAGCTACAAATAGGATGCTTATTTCATCACACTGTCCATCAGACTCCAGATGGAGAATAGGGAGATAGAAGCAAAGGTAATATGCAATATTAATAAAAGTTGCTGCTTTGGTATGTCTCTAAACTTTTTAATAACTAAAAATATTAATCTGACATCATGTCCAGTCAATAGACACTGTCTGGCTTGAGCAGATGGACTGCTCATACTTTCTGAGCTCCCCTCAGAAGCATTAAAAGATTAACATTTTCAGAAAATTATGTCACTAAAATTATATAAGTTTTTGCTTGTCATTTATTATGTCTGTCTTTTGTCTTTCAAATTCAGTTAAATTCATGTTTGTTCTGCTGTTCATCAGTGTTTGTGTGAACATGACTTGCTGAAAGACACTTAATACATAATGTTTACATAAAAAATAAATTCAAATATGAGTTTTTTAAACTCCAGATGATGCTGTAAGATAAAACTCCAGGTGGGCTGCAAAATTGTATATTACTGCTTGTTATTTATGACCTGCCAATTACATACATTTCAGTTAGTTATAGTTATCATATCTGCTTAATCTATATGTTGTCATAGTTTCTTTTTCTGCAGCAGGTGGCCCTTACATTGTAATAACTGTGCTCTGGATGCCTAGTGGACACCTGTCTGACAGGCAGAGATTGCATTGCTTAATTAATCCAATATTAAAGGAATCAACAAGAGGGGGTTGGATTAAATTCATATTATGTAAAATTTGTTGAAAAAATCCCAAAGTTACCCTTAATTATGTTTTAATCTCTAGATTCTTTAGCTAATTAGATTGTTTGGTTGGTTTGGTCTGGGACTTGGAGTCTTTGCTGACGGCATTTTATACCATAAAGCTGTGTTTTATCAGGGGATCTTTGATAACACTGTTAATTATGCGTTTGGATGAGTGCATTATGTTGAGAATGGTGAAGGCGGTGTCTGGGACCTTGATTATGTTGGTTTGTTAAATGTAAAACTGCTGTGATCAGCAGTTGTTGTCATGTTAGAGGTTGGTTGTTTTTTCTGTATCTGTGCAACACAGAACACCAGAGATTTGACTTTTCGCCCATACAAACTGTTTTCCTCCCAATTACCTTCAAATTATCCTTGACATAATTGGGGTGGTCATAAATATCTCTCATGCATGATGCATGATGCATGCTGCATGCGTCATGCAAAAACAGTCATAGACAATGGATAAAAAGAAACAGAAGTAAATCTGACCGTTTGGTTTTATCCTTTTCAAGGTAAAGTGTCGCACATCTTTGTTATGGTCTTAAATGTAAAATACTCAGTGCTTGAAAGATTCTTTTTTTTCTTTAACCTTTCTGTGTTTGCTCTCCCAACATATTTCTGGGTTTTAAATTTTATGTCTGGAAACTCTTTATGATCTGTAATGTGTGTGAAAATTGTTTCTCTTGTACTCCTTTTACATTCTCACAAAATTGACCTTTTAGTTTTATGCTGGAATTCTGTCTGTAACCACTTTCAGACAGTCCGTCTGAAAGTCTGCACCTCTTTTTTTCTGTACTTTATAAAGAAAGTGTCTGTGCAAAATTTGGTCAAATTGTTTGTGGCATCTTATTTCAAAGATGCCCAGTCCTCTTTTTATGTTTTAAGGTGCATTTATAGATGCACCTTTCTCTCTATTTGTGCAGCTCTTACCAAATGCACTGAATGAAAATAACTTTTAACTAATGCAGAGCGAATGCAGAACATCTCAATGGATTCCCTGCCAAAAGCTAATGGGACATTGCCTCTGGCAATGAGGCAAAAGTAGGTTGAATGTAGAGTAGGTGAAAGTTTTCTTTAAGGATTAGAATCTAATGGATTGGAAGAAAAGGAAGGACACAAAACTGGTTCTTCCTTTGACATATTTGACATTACCAAATATACACCCATATTTGAACAATATAAACTAGTTTAAGAAAACTAAAGCACTGTATGGCAGAAATTAAGGAGATTACATGGTCAAATGAACACAATTCCCATCAAATATCATCTGAATTGATAAAGAGAAGAATGAAATAGGGCCACAATGAATTTTTGTGCATTCATTCCAAAGGGTGTTTTGTAATGACATTAAATTTTATTTTATATGATTCTCAGTCTTTGTGTCGCCACAGACACAGTGGGACAGTTTCACATCGTGTCACATCGTGCCTTCAGGCTGGTTGGCTTGTCTCCGAAAGACTGAAGTGATGTGTGTCACTTTTGAGCCGGAGCTTTTAGAGGTGACTCGCTGAAGCCGAAAGCAGTGTTGATATGAAATAATCATCTGTCAGAGTTAATACTAAGGCCTGTCTGCTGTTTTTTGCCGTGCGTCCACAGACTGACAGTAATGCCGATTTAAGCATTCATTCACAGACCTGTACAGAGATTTGAAAGGTAACAGCCATGAAGAGAGAACACAGGGGTTCAAACACTGATCATTGCTACAAGTTGACAAAACATTGTGCTGTACATTTAATGAAAAGCTTGTGACACTGTGCTGCCCATGTAACATAAGATGGACATTTAAGAAACATATTTAAGATAAATGGTAAATGGGCTGAACTTATTTGTGTTTTTCCAGTCATTTTGACCAGTCAAAGCACTTTACACCAGAGTCACATTCACACTTTCGCACTCATGACCACATACACATTCATACTCTGAGATGCAGATCGGTAGGCAGCTTGAGGGTAAGTGCCTTGTCCAGGGGCACATTGACATGTGACAGGAGAAAGCTGAAATTAAATTGACAATTTTCTGATCATTAGACAATTATGCAACCCACAGAGCCACAGTTGTTCTCTGTAGTTGAAGCTTTGATGGTTCATAATAAATTTTGTCATTCAAATATATATAAATGAAAAAGTTTTACTTGTCTAACTAAGTGTCAAATCATCAAACTTCTTTTAAATAGTCAGTAACTAAACTTAATTAAATTGATAAATAATATTCCATTCATTATTTTTTATACTTTGTCCTCCTATAATCTCACTAAAGGATCTTGCTGAGGATATTACAAAACATCCATCAATCTATCAACCAATCAATCCAAAGTTTTTTTTGCATAGCACATTTCAGCAACAAAGCAACTGGAAGTGCTTTACATCATAAAAACACAAAATAAAAAAAATAAATAAAAAAACAGGCAGCAATTGAGAAAACCAGTAAACATTACATTTACCAATGTTTACGTTACATTGGTAAATGTAAATGTAGTATTGCTACTTTAATCTCAGACTGTCTTAATTATATACATACACATGTTTTTTTTTTCTCATAAAATGTATCTCATCATTGGAAGTCACAGGATATCATTGAATCAAATTTTCTATTTCTGAGCCATCAACCAAACTCTGTTAACCATCTGTTGAGTTGTAGCAGGAACAGGCCTGGGCTCAGACTCACTCTGTTAGTGTAATACACTGCCATACAGATGCTCCTATTTATTCCTATCTCCTGACATGTCATCACTGCAGCTCATACATCATCTCTTACTTTTCCCACATTTTATGTCTCTCACATAACTATTAAGTATACAAATCCATTTAAAAATGCAGCTGCTTATTCTACTGAAATAACACAAGCTGTATGCCAAACCATACTTCCTCCCAATCTTTGCAATGGAGTGAAAACAACGGTCCTTCTTAGCTCCTCTTGTTTTTGGCAGGGAAGAGCAACATGGGTAAAGGTAATGTACCATTATAATTAGAGAACTAGAAAATGAACAAGTGAATAAAATAGTGTGGCTCAAAACAGAAAAAATATGTTTTTGTTTCAACAAGGATAGAGAAGCAAGGATATGAATCTTAATTCTAGTCTGTTTTTTCCCAATCACAGCTTAATGTCAGCCCAAGAAAAATACCTTTACCACATTAAAAACCTGAAGAACATGTCAAGATAATACTGACATTTTATAGATGAGGAGCATTTTATAGATGAGTAAATATGGATATGAATAAATGCCTATTTTATTGCTGCTGACATCAGTGTTAAATGTCTAATCTTAATACCCAACACCAATTATCAGGCTCAGGTAGGGGTCTGCAAGAAAAACATTGTGCCACTTGTCCTACTTATGATTACCACAAGGAGGCCAATGTCGATTGTTTTTCACAGCAGGTATTAATGGTAAATTATACAGGGATGATAACAGACTCCTCGGGGAATTTAAACAATCTTATTTTAAGTTTGCAAAAGAAAAGTTGACAATTTGCAGAAAAGGGCCTATCAATCTACAGACAAAAGAAGACGGCACAGTCTGTTGTTTCTAAGAACTAATCCAACATTTTAAGTTTTAACTAGCTTTGAGTGCATCAAAAAAAGTTTGTCATACAGCTCAATTGTTGCTGGCTGAGCTATTATATGTGGAAATCTTGAAATTCCTCCATTAATCCATATAGCAGACTGATTTTGCTAAAGAGATTCAGATGGGCTTTGAGTATTTGTCTTTGAGTGTTGGCAAAGGTTACAGCCAAAGAAAGATTTATATCCATCATTGTTTGACCTGTTCACAGAATTAGCTCCACATTTAAAAACAAAATTAAGATTTTGGAGCCTGCAGACTGAACATTTTTGGATAATTGAATCTTCCTCAGAAAAATCAGTGTCATGACTATATTGGTCAGTTCCCTCTGACCTTTTGATGATTTCACTGATTTGCATGAAATAAATTAATATGGAAACAGCACAAAAATAGGTTTTATAGGGTTAGTTATAGTTCTTTGGGAGGGGGTTCAAGAGGAGGGTTACCACAAAGCACTTGCTTTTATGGCAGCCAAATGACTAGCCATCATTTATTTCTGCAGACAATTATGTTATTTCTAGTAGTTTGCGAAACAAATGGAGTTGTTGGAGAGGATTTCAATGACTCTTACATGTGGGCTGGAATCCTCTTTAGAAAAACTTTGAAAATGTCACGTTAAGATCATCCAAACCACAGGGAGATACCAGGAAAGACTTGGTGGGTGGTAAAATTTTGTGTTAATTAGTTGAATTATATGATTAGGAACCACAAAATGGAATAATCACATTCAGTCCAGGCATTGCTTAAATTTTCAGTCAGAGCAATTAGGGATTTTGAATTCTGAACATAAAGAAGTATTGAAATTTTGCTATTCGTTTATAAAGTTAGACGTGTCATAACCAGTGCTGGGGACTTGATTAAGCTTTCCATTACTCACTACTACCAACTATTAATATAACATTCAAGTAAATATGGAATTATATGTGAAGTTTGCATGAGTAATATTTTTCATTGTGCTGAACCTATTTAGAGTACCAAAATGAGCATGTGAACCCTAACAGCCTAACTCAGACATCTGACAGGCCCAGATCTTGCTGCTCTGCAGAAGAAGTTTAGCTCAGCAGGATGTACAGTGACATTTCTGATTTTCCCACAACAAAGAAGATAGACATGAAAAATAAGGAGCACTGAATGCGGAGTAAGGCTTTTGAAATACCGCAGTTGTAACAGGAGCCATAGCAATGAGCAGTAACAGATTTGGGCATGTGCAGGCATGCAGAAAAAGAAAAAGGAGAACACTTGAGGCTTAAGTGCACCTTCATGATTAAAAGGGTGTCATGTGCAGCAGCACATTCGAATTGAACTGTCTGAAATAGCCTGGTGGATTTGCTTCATTAAACACAGTCAGTAATGTGGATAATTTGAAAATATCCACCTTACACTGGCCTTGAATTGGCCTCTGAATCCCCAGCAATGGTTCGAGGTTTGTTAATCTCTCCATGCTGGTCCAATGATTCATAAATCCTGCCAGTTTAGAGAAAAATGTAAGAACATACTAAAATTACAAGACAGCATGGTGTCTAAAAACCCATTGACATCATCCAAAACCTGGCTTCCTTGCAAGCTAGCTACAAACAAAACATGTGAAACATAAACTGAAATTCTAATTTATGTTTGCAAAAATAAACAATGTTCAAAATGTAAATGTATTTTAATTGTATTCAATAATTAAATTTTTTTTTGTTCTTAAGAAGTCTTGTAACTGCTTCCCTCTTCAATAAAAATGCACTCATGTTTCATTTTTGTTGCATTAAATGTTTTATGTTCTTGACATAATTTTTCTTTCAAAGCAATAGTTTCTTTTCTTTGGTTACTAAATAGTTTTGTGAATGTAAGAATTTACATTCCTTGAAAGAAGGGCCACATTTACATTGTAATTGTGACTATGGGTGTTTCAAAATTAATGCTAAAATTGTCCTACAATCATATAAACTTTTGTAATGTAAAATTTGATGCTGTTTAGGATACAGATGTTGCAAAACTCCAGTGGCATTTAATAACAACGGTCATGATAATTAGGTGTCATTAATGTTCATGATGCACATCATATTTATAATAGGTTCATAACACTCTTATGTTACTCACTTGAAAAAAAAAAGTTTGCATCATTTTTGTCACTTTTGTCACTCTTTTCAATAGAAAGTCAATTACTTCTGGCAATTTCACAGTTTTAGTCACTGTGTGAACAAACACTATGACCAATAGGCCAGCAGTGAAGGGACTATTTAAAAGCAGGGTTGGATTTCTGAGTCTACCTGGGCATCCCGTCCACAGCCCTAACCAGTAATCTACTGTAACACGGCTCACAGTGGATTTGTTCATCCCCCTTCTGAATCCTGTTCATTTGTATCCACACAATTCCAGAGCATCTATCATTTCAGGGGCTATTTTTTTGACATTTTCGCTTCTTCTGTCTTCTTTAAAACTCTTCCAAAATGTTTCTTAAAACTCATTTGAGCTACTCTTTTTTCTTTTTTTAACGGATTTGTTGATTTGTAACCAAAACTTCCTGCAGAGCTGTTTCTCTGCCTTTTTTAAACCTTATTCTCTGGGCGGATCCAATTTCTTTTTGTTGTACAGTAAGCTAACAGTGTACCACATTTCTTTTGACAAGGCAAATTAGTGTGAATCCTCATAGATTCAGCTCTAAGTTCTACTTTATTCTCAGTGACAAACACATCTATGTAAATAATTGAGCTATTTTGACAACTTTGAGTGTGTGTTACTGTTTAACCCAGCAGATCGCAAGATAAAACCAGAAGCTGATACACTCTGTAGATAATGTAAGCTATCTTGGTTGGTAAAGAAACAAGCCAGAGAAAAAAAGAGAGGACAGACTGAACTTTGTATAACTTTCCAGTAAAGGTTGAAATTATTAGAACTGAGGAAAAACAAGTCTTTTAAGGCGCTTCAGAGAAAAAAGTTGAAGAACGAAAATTTCCAATGTGTGATTTACAGTTGTATTGAGTCAAACATTTCAAAATTCTTTAAAGGAGTTACACTTCTTTGCAGAAGAATAAATGTGCTTGTACATTTAATGAAGCTTCTTTTTTATATAATGTTTATATCAGACCATTTTAAAAGTTAAACACATCCAATTAGGAAGCAGACTTCAACTTTTCTCAATGTTTATGTTGCGCACCAGCAGGAGGGATTTGAAGCCCGTTGACAATGTCCACCACATCAGATTTGGTTCATTAAATCTAAATGATTTAATGATTTAATGAGTCAATAAATAGTGTGCTTGGTGCACTCAAGTAACTATGCTCAAAAAGATTCAGATGGTTGAAAACATTTCAGAAATGAAAAAGGCTGTTTCACCTTGAAATGTATGACCTGTGTGCCATTTTCTTTCAGCTAAAAATGTCACACACTGAGGAGAATATTTGGACATGGCAGGAATCCAGTTTTGCTTCAAGACACAGACTGTAGCAGATGTTAGCTGTCAAGTTAGCTTAAATCTGACCCCCCTGGTCTCTCAGGTCACTAGACATATCAGATGCAACTTTTTACCCTTTATAAAATCTGGTTCTCTGTCAAATGACGCATGCTCAAATTTAACTGGAACATGTAAAAAACTGAGGGTAAAAGGTAACAAAACGATAAAAGGAGAATCTACACAGCTGAGAAATAGTTCAAAATGTTGCATTCTTCTCAGGGAATCAAAAATATTTACAGCATTTGGTTACAACAGACAGAAATATGCCAGGAAAAAAATATCAAAGCATTGTTACAAATAATTTATCAATGCGCTGATTTGGTTTAATAAGCTCACAATGTCAATCATCTGATGCCATTATTAAAACAAACCTTATTTACATACGATTAGCGCACAACTGCTAAAAATATAGTGCATGCTCTTTTCTTTAAAGGGATTTATTGTATATATTAGGAAATAAAAAACAAACACCACAGTTTTCAGATCTGTTTCTAGTGTGTTTTAGAATTTATACAAATTCTGAATCCATGAAAAGTTAAAAATAGTATAATAATCAAAAACATTTCAAAATTCATGAAATGTTTACACTCCAAAGTACATTGTACTTTAACACACAGAGTTCCTCTGTGATACTTTAAAGCAGAGATCCTCAACTCTGCTCCTCAGAGCCTACCGTCCTGCATGTTTTATGCGTTTCGCTGCTGCTGCACAACTGGCTTAGATTAATGGGTGATTAATGGGCTTCTGCAGCAGTTGGAGGAAAACTAAGGAGGTCAGGCAATCATTTGAATCAGGTGTACTGGAGCAGGGACACATCTCAACATGGTGGACAGTAAATATATACTTTTCTAGCTGATTGACAAAATAAATTTGTCATAAAATTAAACTATATAATGACTGAGAAAAAGGTTGGTGTCAAAATTAATCTACTAACTTAGCAATGCAAATGAAGATTTTGAGAACTTCCATCAATTAGTATGAAAATAGCAACATGTCCTTCATTTCAAATGTGCTGAAGTACTCCATTGCTAGTCTAAAGTGATTGATATGTTTTTATAAATGACTGAGATGCTGTGGCCTTTCAGAGCTTGGAGATCTTAGTGATCCGGTTTGGATTCAGAGTAGGAAATGTTCATTGTCAGTCTCTTGAGCTACTGCTCCTAAACTAATTGACCTTGCCACAAGAGTCAACATGTCTCTATTGGTTGAGCTTCTGTCAATCCTGTGATTAATGAGGCTCAGTTATTATTGTGATGGCAGACAGGAATTTATAACAGCAAAACTTTCACAGCAATTAAAAGTATTAAAATAAAATAAGAAGAATAAAATGATAGAAGTAATTAAGTTGTATAATTTCACAGCAAAAATATTTTAAATGTACCATATTTACATATAGCCTAAAGTAATTATTATCTCTGAGTAGGCTACTCCATATTCAAAGTTGCTCTAAATTTAAACTAAATTTAGAGAAAATTTTTCCTGAAAAACATATTTGTCTTGTAAAATTTCCCAAATCTTAAGCTTTGTCCGAAAGGTATGAAGTTGAAAACTTGAATTATTTTTTAATATTGGAAAGTGTCACCCTTCTGAACAAACACAAAAATGATTTTCAGTTCTTCTGAGATTTTTGTGAGGTTTTTCCCACATCTTTACCAGGGGAGCCAATACATTTGGAGAGCCCTGCATACCAAGGTTGTGTTTGTCCCTAAGAGGCTGACATTTAGGAGCATCGAGGTTTTTTACCCGGTGGAAGTGTAAATGTATTTTGTGAGTTGTGTGTGTGAGACCTTGTCTGAGAAGGTTCACAAGTCACTTTAACTGAAAGGACAACAATCAAACAGACACTTGATGGTTCACAGCTCAGTGATTGACACCTGACCTCCAAGCTGCCCTGCTAAGAGAGACATCCAAGACCCTCCAACTCCCTTTGTCCTCTGAAATAATGTCTGGATGGAAGCAGCATGTTTGCATGCACTGAATTTAGCACTGCGAGTCACTTCTGTTAAACATCAGAGCTTAGAGACCCTCATCGAAGTGAGACTCCCTTTGCTTTCAGAGAGCCTTCACTCTCCTCATGCTCATGTGGTTGTCGGTGAATGTCATAATTTTCTGTGCAGTGTGTCATTCAAATTGATTAAGTGCTTTTTTAGTTGTTATTTTGTTTCTCCAGGCTATTCCCAGAACCAAACTCACAATGTTGGTCAGTTATCTCTTAGATGCATTGCGATAAAAACTGAAACCATCAGGCCCAAAACTGAATCTTTCTGCATCCGATAGCTCATAGTCAGCACTGTGTTTGACTTGAGTCATCCCTGAGTCTCATCTCACAAGAACATGTTGATTAAGCACAACTCTGCAGTGGCTTAGAAGTTGGTGTATACTTGTACTTCAAATTTACTTCTACAACATCCCCACCCAATCAACACTGTAACCAGTGGTAACTGATCTATAGGGGATGCTGGGACACTGCATTCTCAGGTATGGAGAGGGAGAAAAAAGTCTAAAAATGATCTATATAAATGAGAAAAAATTGTATTAGCCATACTAGTTTTCTTAATTATGTGTGCCTAAATGTACTCTGAATGTAATGTAACAGTTTGTAGGTATTCTCATTTACAAGCTCCCAGCTCAGGAGTTTATATTGCAGAATATACCAACGTTGTGTTGCAGAATATAAACCCCTGAACTCTGGTTTTTACAAAGCTTTTTCCGTGGAAAGGAAGATGGCTAAAGATTGTCTGTTTATTCGAAAAAATGTTTCTCACATACCCATACATTGACTGGAGTTCAGTCCATAATTATTAACATAGTTCTAAAGCCATAAAAAAAGAAGAACTTCTTTGACACATCATTTTTAATATCTACATGTGTTAAAGAAACATGGCTCCGCATTATACAAATAGGAAAAAAAATGATCTGAGAAAAGCTTGATGAGCTTTGAAATTGAGGAGACAAAGCCCCAGGCTGCTATTTACCCAGACTCTTTGGAATTACATGATGCCAAATTTACTTTGAAGAACAGCCAGTAAGTCATGTTCCAGTAAGATGCTCAGCCCTGACATTAAACAGTATTAACACTTGATACTGAAACCCATTCACACATTCCTCGTTTCACATCAGCTCACCATATGAAACGACATGACAGCCAACTGGACAGACGGACAGCTGATGTTCCTCTGAAATGCACTTAATGGGATGTCTTCTTTGAAGACTTCAAACCCTATTTATGATAATCAGACAGGATTTATTGGCCAAGTTGTTGCCCCAAAACAAGGAATTTGACATCAGTTTCACACTCTCACAGCATACACACATTAAATATGTTTAAAATGTTACTCAAAATGATAGAAAAATATGTACACATCTGTATGCGAGAACACAAAATATGTACATACTTTAAAAAGACAGGATGGAACAGTGCAATATGTTCATTTTTGTTTCAAAGTAGGGTCACTGTTTCCTCTGGCTCTAAGGTGTTCACTGGTTTCAATTTGTCACCTCACTGAAATAATGGCTTTTGTCATTTTTTTGCAAAAAGTTATGTATATTTTATTTTACATACAGTATCTTTTGGTAATAAAAAAACAACTTGAATTTTACTTTGGTCTGTTGTAGATCTCAATGTTGTGCGATCTGATTCTGTTTTCTTTTCCTCTGAGTAAATATGTTAACACTTAAGTGACAGGCAAAATGTGGGAAATAATGTCCATGACTTGGTGTGCAGTCATTTTAAATTAACTAGGATATGCATAAAATTTAGGCCAATTTGTTCTATTTAAAGCACCTTTTGAAAATACCAATTTTAAAGCAGGTATTAAACATACTTTTTAATTAGGCCCACAATTTTGTATTGAAAATTGTATTTTTGTAAGTCTAATATTCTAACCTTAAATGTCTTGGTTTTGTAAATGAAGAACCATCATAATTAATAGAAATAAAGACTTGAGTATCTGTGTGGGTAATTAATCTAAAATTTGTGTTTCACCTAATGAATTGAGTTGCTGAAATAAATTGAATTCTCTATAATCAGTCATTCTAATTTCTTGACTATTACTATAGTTAATCAGACAAATCTAGAATCAGTTGAAAAGACCAAACAAGATGACTGAAAAACAGAAATAAAGGTTGTTTTCAAATAGTCTTTGACAGCCATGCAGTTCCTGGAGTTTCTTTACGCTTCCAGTGAAAAAGCTTGATTCATGTTTTGCTACGAGGGAATCGATCAACACAGACACTTCCAGCTGCATTAAGAAAACTACCCGCCTCCAATGAGGCGCTGGGATCCACACTGACAACAGAAAACATTTCACTTATCCACAGCTTACCTCTCATCAAACACATACTTTGATAGCACAGACTCATTCACAAACTTGTTGTGGTATGTGTCTGAATGTTCACAACCTTTTACAAACTAAGATACTAGTGAGAGATGTGAGAACATGCATGCACCATTCAAATTACAATTTTGAAAAATGTAGCTCTATAGTATGCAACCTTGAATGACAAAAAATTAATAAATTATCAATCTTTCATCAGAATTTTATTTATTTTTTTGTCTTTTCCACATCTGAAATTTTGTTCTGGCAATGGTTGAGAAGTAAAAACAAAACTGTTTTTTTCTGACATTTTTAACCACCTGTAGTGTCTCTTCTGTAAAACCTAATACAATATGACATTATAAATTGCCTCACAATTGCACAAAACATAATTTATGTTTCTAGATGCTATTTGTATGTTTTTTTAAAAATTAGCAATGAGAAATATTATTAATTTGTACCTTAACATTTAGGACAAACAATCACATTTTATGTCCATTACATTTAACAATGAGAATTCAATGCATGAACACAGAAATAAGTTCAACAGTGATGCTTAAAGTGAACTGGTACGACTGACCGACCGACTTTGAAATTACTTTGAGTTTTTTATTTTTCTTTTGTCAAATATTTTCCTAAATGAAAACAAAAATAAACATAATGAGATGAAGAATTCTGACTCCATTTTTTTGTCAGTCTATATTCAGCTCATTATTTTTGATTGATCTAAATGCAACTCTGAAGGAACATTTATATACAAATATGTGGTTCAGAAATGAGGGGAAAGAAGCTGTTCTTCAGGCTGCGGCAGGCATCAAGCTGAGTTTTGTAGCAACGGTATCTGAGTCATCAGACATTACAATCATTGTCTTCCTGCTTGAAAAAATTGAAAAATTATCTATGTGACGATTAGGCTTCTTCTTTTTGCCACCTGCTGGGAACAGATGGTGTTTTTGAAGACATTTAGCCTCAGAAATACACTTGCACACTTTCAAAAAAATCTTCAAAAGGTCTTTCTCTGGGAAAAGTCAAAGCAAGTTTAAACGTTGCAGCAAAGATGGGGGAAGGCCTCCAGTTGGAAGTGTCTTCTTACAGACATTCAATCAACTGTAACTCTGGCCTTTGTCAAGCTCTGGTTCCCTGCCTTTGCTCGTTAGAGAAAGTCATTGCTCCCAATGTGAAAATATTTGTGTAACTGGGCAAACTGAGGAAGAATAAATGGTTGGGAGTCTAAATGGTGAAATGGGAGATGCTCTAAGAAGGTGGTCAGGAGAGGATGAAATTATTCTGAGAGCAAAATTATAATTAGGAAAACCAAAGCAAATAACTGCTTTATAAATTTGATTATGATGTCCTTCAGCTAGCCTCTAATCTGAAATACTTTAAAATGCTAATGTTAGAGCAGGCCATTTTATATTTTATCCATTTTTGTTTAATTAGCTTCATAGCTTCATTCCCAAGGGTTGTCATACATGCAGAATTCAAGATTAAATTTAAATATATATGTTTAAATGTCAGTCCAGCAAGTCATAGGCGTTGGATAATTTCTTTCAACTTGTTTTAAAACAATTTAAATGCAGACTCAAAGTTTTTAGAACATCTTGCATTATTCATCACACCTGGAGCACCAAATCCTTATTAGATTCTCACAGTATGTCCGTTTTTGCTGGACCGCAAACTCCATAAACGGTAACAGCATGAGCACTTAAAGAGTTTAAATTAAACATAGCGATCCGAAGAGTTGGTGTTTAGTCAGCTGCAGTGACAACAAATCTCTGAGGGTCTCCCACCTGTTGTTCCTGAAGGCTTCATGTTTCTAATTGTGGGTGAGTGTGTGGGAGAAACAGATCAGAAAGAGGCACTAGGCTGTAATAGGAATACAAGTAGTGGTATGACTGTTTTGGACAAAATTGGGAACAAATTACTGACAGGTAAATGAAAAGGAGAAGACTAATGAGAGCTTCTCTGGTTAAGAGAGTTCAGATATCGTGTGGGCCGGAGTAAAATTCACTTGCTGTTGTGAACAAAGTCCTTCTGTGTCCTTTTGTGAGATCACTCTCAGGTCTGGAAAATCTATTTCACCTTCTGTAAATTCATTCAGTTTAGTTTGAATTACTTATACAGTTTCTGTAAATGGTATCAAGTAGCAAACACACATAAATAGGAGTAAAATTTAAATATTGTCTGGTTTATTAAACAAGACAGGAAGAACATACAAATGTAATCAAAAAATGTAATCAACGTGTAACTCAGGTTCTAATGCAGAAGAAATAGAAGTAACAGGTCAAAATCACAAGGGAGAGTTACTAAAATAAATCAAATAAATAAGCCAAACATGTACCATGAAACCATAAAAAATAATCAATGAACATCAACTCTATTAGGTCAAAGAAAATGTCAAGTTAAAAAAAGCCCCAGTAGACCTTTTTACAAGACCTCGAAAACATGAGCCTCATCATTGTCAGGTATGCAGTTTTATTAAAACACTGTCATTGTTTATAAATATGCAAACAATGGAAAAGTATGATTTTAGTAAAACTGCAAAAACCTGTTCCAAAAAACTAGATATAGAAGCTGAACATTTCAGCCTGTTCTGCTTCCAATGGATTGACAATCAATCTTCACAGGTTATTTGCAGCCTAAATGTAGGCAAGATACTTAGCTGGTGACCATGGTCACTAGTTAAAATCATTCTCCAAAAGACTTGCATCGGAATTTGATATGAAACACAACTCTACAAAATATTGACTCAGAAGTCTTGAATAATAATAAAAATAAAAAAAAATCAAGCCAACCTTTTTCAGATTTCCATTTTAAGAACTAGATTAACTACATCACTGATATGAATGGCTAAATAGAGTTTTCCAGGCACGTCCTAATGGATGAATGGGAGGATACTGCAAGTTTTATTTCATGCTAATATTTGAAACCACAATATATGTTTTTGCATTGAGTGTGTGTTTATGTGCTTCACATGACCAAATGTTTAATATGTTTTTAACAGAGAAGCTGAAAATGAAAATTTCCAGTCTTTCCTTTTTCCACTTCATTTTACAATATTCATGTTCAACATCGTTTTAGACTGACACTGATTGCAAATTTTAAATTAAATCAAGCTTCACAACTTCTTTGTATTAAATCTGATAAGATCTGATAAATCTGATAAAAGCACCTACCCAATGCTTTTGTCCCCTTCACAGCCTTGAGATGTTTCCTCCTATATTGGAATATTTATTCCATCTAAATGTCCAACAGTTTCTGAATCGACTAATTGGACACATGAGACTGGTTTCTCTCAGCAACAAGCAGCAGCAGGAAGCCAGTGAGCCCTTTCAAATCATTTCTGTTTCTGCTCAGAGACTCAGATTAAAGAGCTAATTATGTTTGTGAACAGCAGTCCAGCCGTTCAATGCACATTGAAGCAAGCATGAACACACAAACACACCTGCATGAGCACAGTACAAGCACTAATTCATCAGTACGTGTGCTAATGAACTAACAGATGAGCACAGGGTCCTATTGTCACTTATTGGACACTCTGCAGAAGATTTTGTTTTGAAAAAGGAGCCACATTTGCAACTTCGGTTTTGTGTTTAGGACTTTCTACAGAGGTCTCTGCATTTCCAGCTGCAGTGGCAAACACACTATTTCAAAGGCATTGCTTCCAATAAGGTGTCTGAACTGTGCTCTGTTGCACAAAGGGCTCTAGATCAATAGTGTTGTTGCTGTCCGTCTAGTGAGCGTGTAAGCAGGGATCCAACGGCAGGCACAGCCAATTCTGTATACAGTGACTTCTTGCTGTTCTCAATCTGGGCAGCTTGTGTTTCTTTGCATAGTAATTAATGTTACTAACATACATTGTCTAAACCATAAAACACTGACTATCAACACGGGCTGAACATTTCATATTTAAAATGCAAACTTTTCCCTTTTTGGTTTTGTAAATAAGTTGGTCAGTAATTAAATCTAATTTTACAAACACAGGCGCTTCTCAGTAATTACTGCAATAATGTTGCATAACATGGAGATTAGCATGTAGCACTGCTAAAGTGTTACAGAAGTCTAGGTTGCTTGAACACAAGCTTTCCTCTCATCCACATTCTTGATTCTTGCTTGTACACCCTAAAACCTGTCTGGAGTTCATGTCAGGCCAATTTGCTAGCCAGTCAAGCACGGTGATAGATGGTCATTAAACCAGGCACTGGAACCTGTGGCAGTTTGAGTAGATGCCAAGTCCTGCTGGAAAATAAAATCAACATCTCCCTTAAGCTTGTCAGTGGAGTAAAGCTTGAAGTGCTCTACAATTTGCTCATAGATGGTGGTGCTGACTTTGGAGCCAAAAACGTGGTTCTTCAAATCATCGTTGACTGTGAAAACTGCACATTTGACCTCAGGAGGTTGGACTCGGAGCCACGCAGAGATGTGCATTCTGATTCAACTACATTCACACACATTCTTACATATCATTATAATAAACAGACATGGACACTTGGAGTACATCACTCTGCTAACGAATCTCTAAAAGTTTGTATTTATTGCTTTTTAGGGGTACTCACTTTTTTGCAGATCTCTTGACTTAGTTTCTGTTCATTTTACGATGAAACTTCAAAGTTGAAAAAGGTAAACCGTTTTTATCACTGTATCTTGTGAGCAAATATAGTGAGTGACTGAAAGAATGAGGATTTTTTTTTCAAGCCTAACAACATGCCGCAAAACGTCTGAAGAGTGTGTTTCAGTATTTCTCACATTGTAAGATACAATTCTCTGACAAAAAAAAAGAAGTCAGTGGAAAAAAGTCTTGTGAAGATAAACAGACATACTGTGTGTATGTCTGTTGCAGTGAGCCTATGCAGGCGTGGGTGTGTGTGTGTGTTCGCCACACCTAATTACCTTCTCTATGTGCATCTCGCTGTACTCAGCTTGCTCAACTGGAACAATGGTGAACTGGTCAACTTGTCGAATATAAATTGGATACAGAATGGTTCAGACTATTACACCCAATCTTCATACTTCCTGTCTGCCCTTATTTGGACTAGAGAAACAAGAAAATAGAGAATAGAAGATGGTTGATTTACTTCTTTCCCATGCAACTCTTCTGCACAAGCTGGTTTTATTTGGGTTATTCCTCCCCTGATACACACCAATTTCTGCTGCAGGAAAACACACCACATACACTTTTAATTATATGTGCTTATGCAAAGGAGAAAGAAGTAAAACCAAATAAAAATCCCTTCAGACATCGAGTTTTAAGCTTTGTACATGCTTATTGCAGTCTTATGATGCTATTACATTCACACAGTCTCTCCAAGAATGTTGGTAAACCTTCAATTACATGTTGATGCCTTTTCATCTATAAAAGGAATTCCCAGCATTGCTTTTGAAAATGCTATAAAAATATGAGCATCAGAGTCACAGCTCAGGGAAGCATTCAAAAAATATTTCTCTCAAAGTAAGGTTTGTGACGACCTACCCAATGCCAGTATTAATTGACAAACAGGAGTAGAGACTTGTTGTCCTTTCCCACAGGCTCATTACTTCTTTCATTTGGTCACTGGAGGTTCTGCAAAGGCTACACCAAATTAATTGCATACAATGAGACCATCCTTCAAATATTTATGGACCCATTAAGGGTTCATGCAAAATAAAAATCTCAGGAAGAATGAATCCTCCCTAGGGTGATCAGTCAATCAAATATATAAAAAAAATACAAAAACAATAAAATAATTGACAGTTCATGCACAGGATTTGTTCAGTCATACATAGAGCCTGGTTCATGAAAGTTCCTTGTAAGTTCCAAGAAAACACCTAATGAATTCCAGAAACCTGGTAATCTATAAGTTTTGGGAAAGCTTCTAGGAAGTTCAAGGAAGTTAAGCTCTAGTGCCCAGGAAAGTCTGAGAGAAATAACTCACTGAACTCGAGGCTGGTAAAAAGAAGCCCCTTGTTCAGTGCTTTGCTCCAAACATAGGGTCTGGACCCTTAGCTACTGAAAAAGATTGCTTAGTGGAGGTGTGGCCTATGTTGGAGTTTTAAATGATTGGATCTGATTTGAACTATTTTCTATTCTTTGGCAGTGATGCAGCAGCTCGATGAAGCTAACCATGTATTTTGTGAGCTGTAAACTGTCATGTTCCGTGTTTTTCTGTTGTGTGTATTTGAGTTTTCTGTGTCCTGAGTCTCCTCGTTGTCCTGTCTTCCCCTTGATTACTCCCAGGTGTGTCTCGTTCCCTTGATTACCCTCAGTGTATTTAGTCCCTCCTGTGTCCTTTGTCCCTGGTCGGGTCCTTGTCAGATTGTCGTACTTTTGCCTTTGTCTGCCGTTGTGTGTTTAGCCGCCTGTATGACCAGTTGCTACCGGCGTTGAGCCCTGGCTTCCGCTCAGCCGTGCTGCCTGGCCGCGAACTACGTCTGTGACTTTGTTGTTGTTATTGGACTATTTTTTTATCATTAAATTTCCACCATTTCACTTACCTGGGTCTCCAGCGTCTGCCTCACCACCTCGAGCACACCATTTCTTGACATAAACAGCCCCACTAGAAGTGTGGCTGCAACATCTTAGCCAGCAATAAAATGTCATACATTCCTCTTGTGTGTACAAATCAAATACCTATAGGTTTTTATCTGAAGACCAAAAGCCATACATTGGAGTTACATCCGGAGCATTTATTTTTACTACTGCAATTCTTGACCAGGTCTCTCTTGAAAAAAGAGATTATTGAAAAACAAACAAGTCTGCAATGACCAAAAGATTAAACTGAATTTGAAATGAAGCATGTATAGTCTAAATGGATTTTATTAAGCATTTTTCCCAAGAAAGTTTACTTCTTGAAGTCGTCAGTTGACTTGAATCACATGTAATTTTTATGCACGACAGGACTTTCACCTGGTTGAAAGTCAACATTTAAATGATGAGTCATGACCTCTCAGATTTAATCTGTTCATTACAAGTTAACATGCCCCGGGTGAGAGGCTTGCAGCGAAACGTTGCTGCATGCTGTCGAATAACAGGAATGTTCTGAAAAAGCAGAAACAAGGATAAGCTCTGGTGTTCACAGACATTACAGGCATCAGCAAGTACAGTGACAACTTTAAATCTATTTTAATGAGTGTTGCAAGGTATATGGTTTGCATGCCATGCAAACTGTTGAGTGTGTACATTCCAGTTTTCTAGATGATGTCCAAATCCAAATTTTGAGCAAGTAAATCAAAAATGTGTCACGTTTTCAAAATGTTTGAGATGGACAATAAAAGCTGGACAGTTGTTTCAAAACGTCTTTGTTTAGAAATATATTGAAGGTGAATTTATATGGTTTATCCATCAGTTATGCCAGTAATGTTGATGTGAAAATCTCCCAAAAAACAGCATTTGATCAGAAATTAATTGCTTTTTGTGTTGTTTTCTCACTGTTTCATGTATACAGTTTTAACATGGAAATCAGAGGTTTATTTCTCTCTGACATCAGGAGATAAGCGGACAAACTGAGAATCACAGAAGAGATTCTGGTCCAGACACTCAAAAACCATGGCAACTGACTACAGCGAAAAGCAATGTGACAAAACTGTTTCTTATTACTGGTTAATACATACAAGAAGGAATAAAAAATAAATCAATGTGTATAAAAGGTCTCAATTTCTAGAAATTACAGCAAATTATTTTACACCATCCATTTTACCAACACACGAGAGTATTTATTTTTTGCAAACATTCAGTACATTTTAGAACAAATATTCAAGAAAATGCTAAACAGCAACAAAATGTATATTGAAAGGTGATAGTAATTCAGTTATTTTAAGCTAAAATTAAGTGAAATGTCAAGATAACAAATGCATTGCACTGTGCCATGATTAAAATTTTCAATCATGATCACAAATCATGTTTCTTTTACAAAAAAAAAAACAGTTTCACTTCAAAAAAGATGCCTATTGCAGGCTTTTTTGGGAAAAGTATTTTTACATAAAAAGTAAAGAAGACATTTGAAGAGGCAATTAGGCAGCATTTTGGGCTGAAATGACTCAGAGCTGACATCCCTGTGTCAGGACCACAAACCTTCATATTTTTTTGAGGAGATTTTATGAGAAACACTAACATGAAGTGATTCATAGTTGCAAAGTGGAATGATAATAAATTCATGCATTTGGAATTTCTAATCTCAAACGTGTGGTATCCAAGTTTATTCTGCCGTGCTTCAGGAGTCATTTTTAGAGTCTGTAGTTTAGAAGCAGAAGTTTGTTTTGTGATATTTTACTACCATGGTTACAAATCTAGAGAAATGTTTTTCCAGTTTTTTCCTCAAAATTGAATGACAGTGTAGATAATACCAGCAATACTGTCACAGACTGTCAGTAGGATACTGGGCTTTTCCTACAAAGGAATGATCTACACCGTTCATTTGTAGCCTTGGCTGTATGTTCAGGGTTTTGTCTTGCAACTTGAAAAGTGGACCTCTGCATGAATTCTTTTGAACCTTGACAGGTTTTCCTGTATTTAGCTCCATCCATTTACCATTAACTCTGACCAGCTTCCCTCTCTTCCACTGAAGGAGAGCATGCAATGCTTCACCCCATTTTGAAGCATTGCATAATTTAAACTGGGGTGAGTGTCTCAATGTGATGTGAAGTGTTCATTTTCTGCCATGCACAGCATTTAGCACCTAGGCCACCTGACCAGAGCAGTTTTGTCCACATGCTCCTTCCTATTCATTCCTTCATAAAGGTCAGATTTGTGAAATGCACAATAGCTTTTTCCACCTGCAGTTTGAATCTTTTGCAGCTGTTCCACAGTTACCCCAGGCATCTCAGCCTCTTTTCTGATTAATGCTCACCTTGCTTGGCCTCAGTTTATGTGGATGGACCTGTCTTGGTAGGTTTGCAGGTTTAATAAACTATTTCCGTGTTCAGTTGATGTAGTGAGCAGTGATGTGAAGTCCTAAGATTGACTTTAAAAACTAACCCCGTTTCAAATATTACACAAATTCATCACAATATTCTAGAATTTCTTTCAAATTAAATTTGATAGACATAATATACACCATACTTCATTTCAAATCAGTTATGTCAAACTTATTTAAACAGCAAATTTCAGGGGATACTTTTACTCCATACTTTTTCACTCAAGGCTCTGGATGTAATTTCAGGGTTTGTTTCTTGCTGAAAGCTCTTTGCTGTGTTTGGAAGACCGTTTCAGCTGACTGATGTTTTCCCACAATATTTCATCACAGTAAATGGAAATTTACTGCCATAGGCATAAAATCCAGACCACCCTGATTTTAATCCATCCATTTACAAATTCCAGTGGTAAAATCTTAGTTTCAGTTTTCTTTTTAAGTGAATTACAAAAGCAGCTAGTGATGCAAGCCTATAGAAAACCCCAGATAAATGCTCATAAAGCCAACAGTGATTGTAATTCAATTAATAATTATGTAACAAATGTAACAAATTAGAATAATTTGTTACATTTGATCCCTTTTTAAAAGTAAAAGATTATACAAGAACATATTCTAAGAAAATAATGGCATTTGCAGTTCAATTAATGTATCTTTTTATTGTCTCTTCACACATAATTTGCTGCTAACAAACAAAGAAAATCATGTGTCCTTATGTGAAGTGTTGAATTAGAGTTCCTGTTAGTTTGTTCATATGTTGATTATAATTAGCACAAAGTGCTGCTTTTACTCGCCATATGGAGAGATGCATCATTAGTGAACTGTGTTTTATCTTGTGTGATGGAGACCAGGGCTCCATCCCTAATAAATTATCATTGATACTATATTTATTTATAGAACAAATGCATTTTGTTTCAGTTCTTTATTTCAATTGCATTGACATTTAGTTAAACATTCTTTCAGGCAGAGGGGCTGGCCAGCCTTCCTGGACAGGGGGAATGTGGGGAAATGTCAGTTTGTTTCAATTTGAGGTTAATTGCTTGAGTCTTACCTTTCGGGTGTGTCTCCTCAGCAGGGTGGATCAACAAAGACAGACCATGTGCGCCAGGTGCTGTTAAAAAGCTCCTGGAACATACCATTTTCAATTAAGAGGGATAATGCTTTGAAGAGTTATATTAAGTTAAATTTAAACTTGACCTTAAATGAGTTTAGTTCTAATAATTTGCATGAATGTAAATATTTATTGGTACCATTTATTGTTTGTGTTAGGTTTACATTTTTTCTTGTTTTGTTTTGTCACCCCTTTATCTGGTGTGAGTGTTGGAATTGCCCAAAGTGTAAAAGCCAGTTTTTTTTTTTTTTTTTGTCTCACTGTAAGAAATGGGTGTTGGTTCAAATGTGACCTGCAGCTTCAAATAAAATCCATCTTGACTGCATTCTGTTGCTTTGCCTCTTATTCTGAATGCAGAGCCTCTGCTGGTCAAAGTGACATTGTGCCTTTGAAATTTCTTTTCTTTCTTTCTGTGCATAATGTGTCTAATCAACCTGTAAGAATTAAAGGTGACCCAGTTTGAAATGACTTCACTCCAAACTAAATGTTTGCTCTGGGCTGGTTCAGTAAAAGTCTATTTCAAAAGTGGCTGCAAGGTCACAAATCAGAAACTCATTTTCTGCAGAGCCACACAAAAAGTGGCTGAACCTCTCAGGAAAGGGCAAAGACGTACACTTGTAAGGGTATGTGTTTGGAAAACAAGTTATCAGTTATCAGATGCAAACAGCTGCTTGGAACTGCGTTGGGGTTTTCATTGTTTTTCTTTGTTTTTTCCCCCATCCTTCCATTTGCTTAAAATTGTTCTGACTATGTGATTAATATTCAGAGCCAATCTCCTGAGTTCAGCATTTTAAAGAATTACCTTTTTCTGCAATTACACTTCAGCTTTGAAAGTCCAGAGACTGAAATATTTCCCCCTTAGTCTGCTGAAGAGCTCAGTAAGTTCAAATGGAGAATGTCTTTGAAAAGCTCATTTTCAATCTGCATTCAGATTACAGCTGGATGCAGATTGATTCAGTTTGCATATAACCTTGCAATGCATAAAGATATACAACATAATTCAAAGTGAGGAAAAATAAAAAGAACACAGATAACAAAAACCACAACCTGTCCAATGTAAAAAAAAAATATCACTATTGTTATTGTTGCTTTGCAGCAAGAAGGTCCTGGATTTAAATCCTAACGTGGAGGCGTTTTGCATGCATTTTTGATGCTCTCCCTATATATGGATGCATTGTCTCCTGGTACTCTGGTTTCCTCTCACAATCTATCCACTGCAATTGGGCTAACATAAATTCTTTAAACCCTTGGCAGATCTAGGTCTGATTATCAGTAGCCGCTGAAAAAATGTTTATTGCTGCAAAAAAAAAAAAAAAAGTCCCTCTACTGAGTTCAAGTCCAACTTTGGCTCGTAAAAGTTCTTTCATCACTTTTTTATATGCTCTGCTTCAAATACTTTGTTTACAAGTTTATGATTGTTGATTAATCATTTACCAGAGAATATTACCTTAATTTGACAGAGATGTTAAATAACATGATGCGGTCAAGAATTTGGCTGCACCTAACTTCTGTGCTGGTCTGCCTATGAAATAAACATTTGGTGCACCGGTGCAAAAAGCTGTAGGTCCATGAGAACCTGAGCTACAGAATCAAACTTATACCTGATGATTTTTTGAGATAGGAGATGGATAAAAATCATGAAACTGGAAAACTCATAATGGAAAGTCATTACACTACATCACAAAGTTCTACTTCCATTTGTGAAGATCAGCAGAGATGAAAGTTTGGTTGAGTTTTCTCTGCACCTTGCAGCATCTAATGCACTGTATATTTTGGTAGTTAGGACTCTTATATGGAGCTATTACAAACCAGGAGAGGTGGAGAGGTTGGAGGTTACTGCTCAGTGAAGTCAGCACAAAAAATGTACATCTTTCATGTGAGCATCAGTGTGGAGAAGAGATCATATTCTCTGTGTAGCCCAAAATAAACTTTATTCATGTGAGTAAAAGTTTTCACTGCACTGACATAAGAATGGCTGTCAAAGAATGGCAACATTTTTAATCAAAATCCTTACATTTTATTGGGCTGATAATTTGACAAAGTGTTTGACTCTATTTTTCATTTTATCCCATCCTTTTACTTGTTTGTGCTTTAATGTCCTTCAGAACAGTTTGTATTGATGCATTTCCCATTGATGCTACATTTATTTCTATCAAAATATTTGCATTTTTTTTATCTGACTATGTGGCTATTGTTACTTCAGTGGAGTGGAGATCAAATGTTAAAAATAAACTGCTGTTGATGATTTTATTTTAGAAAACTGGAATAAAGATATCAAAAGACAAGTGCACACTGCACAGATACATTAATATCTAACCTCAAGATATTAAGCTTATGGTCATAATGAAGCTGCTACATTCAGATTTCAATGTGAACGTAATGTTTTATAGCTGAGAAAAAATGTTTACCTCAAAGAGAGAAATATAAGGACAAAAACTTGAGAATAAGCATGCATTCAGACTTTAAACATTTGTAATTAAATGCTCTTCTCTAAGTTCTTTCTTTTAGTTTACATGTCTCCTTCTCCCTTTCCCCTCTCACTCTTTCACAAGAGTCTGAGATAAGAAGCTGACATCACTTTGCATGAGCTTATTTTACTTGAAGCCAATAAAATCCAGGTTGCACGCAAAGAGGTGCAGCAGAAGGACAAAAAACAGGTTTCTGTCATAGTAATCAATCTCATGAAGAAGTGACTTCATATTTTATGACCTGACATACTTCAGCAGTGAATGCTCAAAGTTTATTTTTCTTTTTAGCCTATTGAAGTGCAGACAACTCCAAGACATAGAGACAGTGGTGATGTTGATAATCATATGCTATATGTGTTGCATTGTGGTGCATTAGGCTTCATAGAGAAATAAATGGCTGGTTATAGATACTTTAAATGCAATCAGCAGCCAAGTCTCTGTTTGGATTTGATTATCTGTGTGAGACAGATGATTCGTATCATCCAGCTCAGACGTCAGTGCAGCCAAAATGCTTTTAGTCGCACTGCACAATTTCTTATGCAAATGCACTTTCTGTAATCTGACAGTCCGGAACAGCTCACAACCAGCTGTAGTTATGAGATGAATGTGTAATTGCTGGTTTTTTTGCCTCATTTTCCAAAAGGTACATATATATATTTCCATCTGTTGAATTTCTACAAATATATTTTAAAAGCAGCAAGCCTGTCATGTAATTGCAACACACATGGAGGTTTGTTCAGTTTTCTGAACCAAGCAGGGTCTTTTCTTTTTGTTTCATCTTCACACCTTCATCTCTGCTGCCCAGCTGATCTGGCTCTGAGAGGACAAAGGTCAGGTTTTCTTTACAAAGATTGGTCATGTAGTTTTGTTCTGTTTCTTTTGCACAAGTTTACATTCCATGGAGCCTTAACCATATTCCAGATGTGTACAGAAAAAAACATAAAACAATATTTTGTACAGCCTTCTTTCCCACTTGACTGCACAATATTAAGAATGATTTTCATTGCTTTTAAGCAATTAAGAAGCATGTTACTGCATGTATTAGTAACATCTATTGATTGCACAGAAGGGAGACAAAAGCACTCATAAATTTCATCCCTACCATTTGCCTTTAAATTACTGCTTTTCCTTTTGACAAGTCTTGCAACATTTAAGGGGTGTTACTACTTGCTTGGTTTTGTAATTACAAACTCAAATCTTCTACACAAAACAAATCTCTCACTTTCTAATCATGATTTATATTAGTTGTTTTATATTTTTCTGCCTGACAGCTTTTAGCCTTTACTTGAAGACAGTAATATAAACTTCCATCAAATGGAATAAGTGCTGGCTAAAAACTCAGTTCTTATTTAGTTAATTTAGTTGAGAAATTATTGTTTTTAAGAGTTTTAAATATTTCTCTAAAGTTTGGTTCGAGAAAATATCCAAAAATTTAAATCTATATTCCCTGAGAAATGTTGGTTTGCCTTAAAACCAATGTGACTTATTTTTACATTGCAAAATGTGTATTTGTTACATTGAAAATAATATATGTGCATGCTGTGCACTCTAAATGGCAAAAATGTAAGTTGTTGTTGTTTAAATAAGTTTATTTTTCCAAATTGCTGTCACATCAGTGCTTGAAAAAAAGCCTTTTTGAAATTATTTTTAGATGGATTTGGCGAAAATGAGATTGTGATTCAGAGTGAGAGGAGGAGGCTTTTGCTGCTTGTTAGTAGAGGTTATTTTTTGCTATCTCTAAGGGGTAAATTGTAGGTGGGACAATGAATTGGCCTTGAGTTATTTCTCCTTCCATCATCCAGTAGACATCACTGATCAAATCTTTTGACAAAACTTGACAGAGTATTATTTGTCATTGGGTAGAACTGTTACTGTTTGGCCTAAACAAGGAGATATTTTTGTCACATATAACATGACAAATTGTTGCATGTTGTTATTACATTTAGGCTTTTGCACTAAATTACATTCATGTGCAACCAGTTAAATTAAGTTGTTCAACCATGCATTGCAGATACAGTTTAGTTTTGATTTTATTAGTTTCCTGAAAAAATAATACAAACAAATATTTGGATGGAGTTAAAAGACACACTGAGAGGGTAACATAGATCAGATCTGTTCACACCATAAATTATGTTGGATGGAGAAGTGAGTAGGAGATAAAGATTGGCCAGATGCCAGGAAGAAACTGGGACTAATGAGCCGGAGATGGGTTAGGGTTCAACAGTTTATGATAAGAGGGAGGGAACCTTTCTTTCCAACTTCTTTTAACCTGACCTGTTCAGATCTTGCTTTCATCTTATAATACCTCTGGATAGACACAAGGACATTCACTTAATTTTCAAGTATCAAAGATGTTTTCTTATGATTTCAGTGACTCTTAACAACAGACCTTGAAAAGAAAGTTACAGCAATGTAATCAAGTAAAAATACTAAACCTAAGGATTCAAACCAGGATCTATAAAGTTTTTAAGTTGTGCCTCATTACTAAAGTCTCCTCTTGCCCCACATTGCTTAATCAGTATTCTCTTAGCATGTTTGGCATAGGATTAAATGTAAAATACTGTTTTTTTTTCAAAGTCTAACACACTGTGCCACCTGGTGTTCAGGCAAGGCTGAACTAAAACTGAAGGAGAAACCGCACTGACTTTGATCTGCAAAAGGTGTCAAAGTTCCTGCTGAGAATAAAAAAAGGGGAAATGTTAATAAGATGCTTTTAAATGCATGTAAATGCTCTAATGAGCAATGCTATCTTTAATTTAAGCCCGGAGGGAAGTTTGGGGTGATTATAATTACATGTCTAATTAGACATCGTCTTATTAGAGAAACTTTTTAAACTTTTAATACTGCTACTACTGTTTATCAAGAACTTGTGAAATGCATTTTGAAAAAGTTTATTGGAATTTTTGTTGAAGAGACAAACATTCTGTGGAAGCCAACTCTTTTCCAGGGCTTTTATGTCCGTTTCAATATTTGAATGAGAAATAAAATACAATATATAGGTTGCATACGGTTTACATTTCTTCTATTAAAATGTAGACTGTGCTGCAAAAAATTCTGTTCTTTCTTTCCTTTAGTTTTTCATGTCATAAAAAAGTTGTAAAATTTTAAATATGAGCAAATCTGTTTAAGAATATGGCATGACTTTTCATAATCCAAGTCTGTACTTTTATGAGATTTGAATAACTTAAATTAAAATGTTTTGACAAACTGAATGTGTGTTTTTTTTAATCACTTGTGGCCATAAATGAACCAAACATAAATGGTTAACTACGTTACTTTGTAAAATACACAAGTTTCTCTTTTTGAACTGAATTCAAAAAAATCAATCTAACTTTTTATTCATTTATCTGCTTCATCTAAGTGTGGTTTTCTGGACACTGACTAAAATCAGCCTGCTGGCCACATGAGAACAAACTAACAGAAAGTTGCATTTTGTTGAAGATCAACAAAAATCATTCATTTCTTGTGCACTCATTGAAAGTTAAAGGTTGCCTCTATACACGTGCACAGGTCATTTCAATCAGTAGCGCGTCAGCAGGGACAGCCTCGGCCAAATGGATCGTGTTAGTTAAATGTAGTGTGTCGGTGACGGAGACTGCGAGAACGAGTGAGTGCTTCCGTTACTTCAGGGCTGAAAAAAGGAGGAGGGACTTGACCGGAGCGGTTTAATGTCTGCTGTGAGTTCACCCAAAGCGAAACGGCGTCAACTCCTCCGCAGCAGACTGTCCGGACACAATCCGCGTTCGAGGTTCTTCCAACTCTTTGGAGTGGTTTCTGCACTCCTCTTTTTACAGGGTGCCCCTGTCTCCAGAGTCCCAGCCAGCAGTGCGCTCTTCAGCTCGCCGGCTTTTTGCGCACGGACGTGTCTCCAAATTCCGCCACTCGTCTTTGCTGCGCTGCGCTCCTTCCACTCAGCTGAGCATTCCCGACCGTCAACTACAGTCGGCGGTTTCTTTCTTGTTTTGCTCTCTCTATGACTTATTTGTTGTTTTACTGAAGAGCAGCGGGGTTTTGGCTCATGGGCATTTAGTGTCGTGACATGCTTTCGGGACCCGGCGCCTTCACAGAGAAATGGTGAGTGAACTTCTTTCTGCCAGGCATTTCTGTGCCCGCTTCCAGTTTGTTTATGTTCTGCGTGAAAAGGTGAACCCTTCAGATAAACTGTCGCTCACACACCAAAGAACGCGTTACCTCCACCTGTCGTGCAACCACTTTTAGAGTGTCGGAATTCCCAAATGAATGACGATATTAGGAATACAGAAAATTTGATTTCTTAATTTTTTTTTTTATACCTCTGTGTTTCACCAGGTCTAATTCAGGTGTTTATAATCCATAAGTATTTTTTTTTTTTATTCAGAAGGATTTGGTGGATAATCCCCCACAACGTTGTGGTGTTTGTTGCCAAGTTTCATTTCACTTTCACTGTGAAATGCACCAAAACAGTCTAAATCTAATTCCACGTTTTCCATACATTTGATCACTGCACATCCAGGCGGACTTGTAGCTACCCTTTTAAATGCATCAATGATCCATTGATAAGGAGGGAAGTGGATACATAGACGGAGTGAACTGTCACATGCGTGTCACAGCCAGTATTTTCAATTATGTTCAACATTTGAGTAATGGATAGTTTAATGTGTAGGTAATTTGGCTGGAATTGTATTACAAGTTTGATCATGACAGGTTACAGTAGAGCATTCATCAAGTTTTGATTGTCAAGCTGACAAGAAATTACCCACGTTTGAATGAAACGTGGGTAATTTGGGCTGTGGAGGTCAGTCATTTTTAAATGTTATTTAGAAACTGAGTATGAGGTTCTGTGATTTTATAGTTGGAATTCATCACTCTCTTACAACAGTTTTGCCTTCTCTGTGTGCAAACGTTTTCACAATGACTTGTGCGAAGGCCTGTGATAGCAATCTTTTATGTAATATTTATGGTCTAATCCTGCAGACAATCCATTTTCTATCGATCAAAGGTTGAGGTACAATGTGTCGTTTCATTGGCTCAGATGTTGATTGGAGGATCACAGTTTTATAATTTACAGTTTACAGTCTGGAGCTTGCCCTGAACAACCCTTCTAGATGAGCTGGAGAGCAGCCAAACTGCAATTTTACACACAGATGACTCCAGGTGTTAGTTAGTATAGGGGATAGATCTCCTTCGACAAGATTTTGTTTTTCATGTGATACTGTTGAGCAAAGAAAATTTACCACTTTCTACCTTTCTTGCTTAGGAGACAGCTCTGCAATAAATGCATCTGATTGTGAAAGTCCCTTAGACACAGTTCAATATAGAACAGCTGCAGTTATCAGATGTGACTGCGATTGTATTCATTATTGTAACTATTCTTTGCTGTGGCATTTGTGAATTACTGATGGCATACTGGTACCATGAGCTTCCTATTTTCTATTTTTATGCCATTTAAAAAATATATATATTTGCAATTAAATAAATGAAAAATCTTGACATCAAATATATTCCAGAAAATAGCAAAAAAGTGAAATTTTACAGAGATCTATTTTTGACAGCCTATAAAAATTAAGTGAAATATTGTGCTCTGCAAAATCTTTGAGGCATTTTGTTGTAATTTTTAATGTTTTATGTTATGTGGTTAACTATGAGCTGACCCACTGTAAGAGTTTATACTGCATCCACCTTTGAATCCCTGCAGGGGAATTCTAAGCAGTTATGGAAAGTACAGTGCTGTGTATAGTGGCTGTCTGTTTCTGTGGGGATGATGCCAATGGGTCGCACTCAGAAAACATACAGATGCATCTCCAGTGGCAAAACCTTTATTGGCTTGTTTTTGGTTGGGTAATGTTTGTGATTCATTATTACAAATAAACCTAAGCTTGTTGAAAATATAGATGGAGTTGTAGTTGGCATAAGACTGTAATTTTTATTCATCAACCATTCCCTGAATGTCTGGTACAGGAGATTCAAGTATTTCTCAAATATGCATGAATTAAAGCAACATTCCAGGTATGTTTTTGATGAGGAAACAACATTAAAACATAATATCAAGCTTTAAAAAGCCTTTGCCCCCTTTGATCCTGTCAAAGTATGATTCCTGAACCTAACATCTAGTTACTGACATGTTTTATTACAATGTGGAGACCATTGGTTCTTCCAGTGGTGGGTGAGGATATTCTTCTAGCTAAAGTCTTCATTGACAAAGTAAACAATAATGCCTTGTCTTCATGCCCCTAAACAGTAGCTACAACTCAAACTTACCCTACTTATCTACAACAAATGGTAAATTATGTCACAAGATGGCAGGTTTTGCCGAGGCAGGTTATGATTTTAATACCCAAAAAGAACGATGAAGGAATTTTAAAGCCACTAATTGAGTGTCTAAAGTTGTTCCTGTTATTCATCTGCAAAGTAAATAAATTCAATTCAATTAGGGGAGAGCTCTAAAGAGCTGCAATATGGTTGTGTGTACACGTGTGTGTGCGTGTGTTTGAAAATGAAAAACTGTACAGACTGCATATCAGCATTCTGGCTGCATATCAGTCTGAATGCTGATATGCAGTTTTTCTTATCTTATTTATATCAACATGCAAGATTTAAGTTGGAACGATTTGCTCTTTATACTAAAATGCACATTGTTTGTCTGGAATCAGTATGAAGCAACAGGGTTTAACCAGGATGCGTTACCATGTTGTTGTATAGAACTGTCAATATAGTTTGATGCTAAGTGGTTTGGTAACATGCAGTCTGGTACACATTGTATAGAACAACAAGAAACTTTGATTGCAGGGCAGAAAGTCCAGAATGTCAGTTAATGTGCTGACACTCAGTAGTTTGTTATTACATACATGAAGGGGCAGAATAACTCTGCATGCAGGGTAGATGATGTAAATATGAGGCTAACGAGGCTGGAGAGAGCCACAACAACACTGCAGATGGTGACTGGTGGTGGACTTTATACAATGATGCTCCTACTTTGTTTTGATAATGACTTTATATTGCAGCTATGAAAGACATTTGTGATGCTGTTTATGATAAAGATTTTCTTACATGCATAATACCAACCTGATGTTTGATTTGCGTGAATTATCAAGTCCCGCTATCTTTTGCTGAGTCATCTACTAGCTTCTGGCATCAGTCTGACTGAAAGTTTTACCACTTCTCTTGGTGGAATTTTAGTTAATTTTATTTGTTAGGTTTTCTGGCACAAACCTTAACACATTTTAAATGGGGCAGGGCTTTAGGAAGGGTACATTTACTGCTTTTCATCAAATAAACAGAAATGGTTCATGACGTCACAGAATATCAAAATTATTAATAAAAGAGAGAGAATGTTGTACTGAAGTGGCAGTCCATGATGCAATATGGAAATGGAATATACAAACCATAAAAATGGCTTTAAAGCCCTAAGTACTTTTCCCAGAACTGAGGAGGAAATGCAGCTGAAAGAAACTGGTATTAAGGTGTCCTCCTCGCAGAGACCGCCGTAAAAAAGGGTATTATTTTGTATCTCTGCTGATTCCTTGTTCACTTTTGTGTTAATCAGCTCCGCTTCTGCTTGGCCTTCTGTGAATTGACCAGCTGCATCTGCAGTCACAATTTCTCATATAATAAGAGTCTTGTTTGACATGAACTTGTGTTTGGTTTATAGATATGCTGCTTGCTTTCCTTATCGCTCTCTTGTTTAAGGAATTTTACAATATAAAGAAGGTTTTCAGTAGGAATAAATTAATAGTTTATTTTTCTGATCAATTTTTTGGGGTTGATCTGACAAAGTTGCGACCAGCACAGCAGTAATGGTAACAGAAGAGTCTGTCTCAGTATACTGTCTCATTATACAAAATACTTTCTTTGCGTGCAGATGTAACAATATGCATTTAAAGTGCTAGTAGTACATTAAAACATAGTAGTTATTTCTTGGGTTGAAAATTGGGGTTTTGAGCAATTGTATTTTCACATCAAGCAACTCCTGGAACATTTCTCTTGTAACTCAATTTTTTGGAGTGCACAGATAAAAACTTTATCTGAAGTTGGTAGATGTTTGCAGGAATGGGTGGGTTGAAATGTCATCACAAAAGACTGATAAAAGTAGTCTTGATTCCAGTTCTTTTATTGTTCAGTTTGACAGTGAGCTCATGTTTGTTGCCTCCAGTGTGGGTGGGTGGCACTGTTTCTGTCTCTTTCACGGTTTCATTTTAAACTCTGCCACAAACTTTCAAGTCAAGGAGACATCTCGTTTTGCCAAATTTGTGAGGAAAAATCTTCCATTGAAAAGGAAAATGCCTTTTTGTTGTTATATTTTGACTTAAATTTTACAATAATTTGTTTTTTAACAGTTCTGCTGTGGAGGGTGAGGCCCAAGGTTTAATAAACAAAGGTTGTGGTCTATTGCTGAATTATCAATAATTTTCAATGCCAGTCACTCTGTGACAAACCTGACAAAGATTTTGCTTTGTTATTGTTGGTGATAACAGTGATAGGAGCTTGCCCCATAATCGGTGGGTTGCTGGTTTGAATCTCTGCTCCATCTGTCTCCGTTGTTGTGTCTTTTGCATATACTTCACTGGCCTTGTCCGCTGGTGGTTTTCAGAGGGCCCGGTGGTGCTGGTGCATGCCAACCTCACCCTGATATGAGGCTCGGGTCTGACAGACTGCCCCAGACCAGCTGTGGCTATTATCCAGTAGCTTTCTACTTGCAGTGTAGAAATATGTGAATTACTGACTGTAGTGTGACACACTTTGGGATCCTCTGGATATGAAAGAGTTATACAAGTATAGCCCATTTATCATTTTTTGCTGCTTATTTTGCTTCAAAATGGAGATATAAATAATTAGAGGCTTGCATTTTAAATGCATCGTGGAGGAAAGACACTGATATGAGGAAGGAGTCAGTTGCTTATTCTGGTGGAAACATAAATAATTGACTATCTGCACAGGATCAATAGTCACTTTCTTTACTTCCCACATACCAATGTCTTAACTGCAATTCTATATTTCTATGACAATTCTGTGTAACACATCTGGCACTACATCTGCTGTGTCCCAAGGAGCTACTCTGGTTAATCTACTGCATTAAATTCACAATCAACTGCAGTGTCTGCACTTTGATAAAATGCATTTTCAGCACCTGCCAGGATTTCATTGGCACGACCCATATAGGTGACAAGAATATGAAGGGAGTTTTGTGATCAGAAATTTGAGTAATTTTGCAATAGCTCCCATCAGGTTTAACTTTATACAATTCAGGGTTCTCTTAAATGCATATTCTGTGAGATCTTAAAGGGGTGAAAATTCAACAAAATCTTCACTTTAAACTGTTGGCATTCTGCACTTCAAGATGTGTAGAAGTTATTAACACAATCTAAACAACTTTACACTTTATTTTGATGAGTCAAAGTGAAATGCTGCCATCAACAAAAATACAATATAATATAAAAATCATCATCAACAGAATGAAGCTTGTAAATATATTGACATTTAAAGTCCAGTTGAAAAAAAAAAAATATATATAGCTTACTGCTTGCAAAGAAAATGCGCTTTGGTCCTCAATAGGTGCAATTGATTTTTAAATCCATGTGAAAACATAATATACATTATTCTTACCTAAAGTTTTTGCAATACAGTGGCTTAAAATATTTTATGGGGGACATTTTTTTAAAAGTGACAACCCAATATTAAATTGTTCAAAAAATAAAAGAACAAGCTAATATGTCAAATGATTTGAGTTTTTTTTGCCAATCTTTTACAAATCAGCTCCTTTATTCCTTTATATAGACAATGAGACGTGTTTTTATCTGGTTTTTAGACAAAATACAGAAAGGAAATTGAGCAAAAAAAAAAGTTGGAATGAATTTAGTAGAAGTTTAGTGTTTGTGTTGACTGCTTTCTTGAAATCTGATAGAAGAGAGAGGATTGGCTTCACAGTAGCAAATGTAGCATACAATCCTTTCTGTGCCATTGTCTGAGTGACCATTATTATCGCTCCAGTCGCCAAGAGTGCAGTTATTTCCTAGAGCAGCGAAGGGTGGATGCTCATGGCAAAACAATAATGTGTCTCACCAGAGAGCAAGAAGGCTACAGAGACATTCCCATTAAGCCTAGCAGTCCCAGTTTAGAGTCTGTCAGAAGCATTGCAGATATGAGAGAAATGAGACCAATCTCGGCTCCAACGCAACCTATGAATGGATTGATTCTATTCTCCAGGCTGTTCAGTTTTCTTTTGGTGGAAAATTCAGATTTTTGCCATACTTCTATTGTCGTTTGTCCTTTTAATGATGTGATGATGAACAAGCATGATACTAACAGCAAACTTCTACCAGTAGTGAAAAGGTTGAGTAAGGATATTCTCTGAAATTTAAATAAATATGATTAATGCTTCTGAGAAATTATGAATGCATACAAGCTATATAATTTAGATTAACATCAACAAGGCTGCTGGAATTCTCCCACTTTTGAACATCATTTGTTTAGTTTGATTACATTGCTGGGAAAACTGTTTTTGCTCATTAAACTAGTCCATGTAGTTGAGATTATTTCTGCCTGTAATGCACTGACAATGTACTTATACTCTTATCAACCATTTATCATTTTGCTGTAGAGAAACACATAATGAAAGCACCGAAGTGCATCAGAAATGTAGAACATTTAAAATACCAGAATGTTTTGTTAAGTGTACTTAATTAACGGGATTTCATTGAAATATTGAATGGATTAATACTAGCTTAGTTTTTCTTGGAAGTATTTCTTCAGAATATTTCCAGATTTCACAACAAATATTTTGAGTGAAATGTCATTACCTGCAAACATAGAAGACAATCCTGACTTTTTCTTAAAAATTATGCAAGTCATTCTTGTTTTGTGTGTGTGTAATTAAAAAGCGTCATATGAAATGGGACATGAATTTAATTTAAGCACTTTTTTTAAAAGAATAACACTACACTCTAAAAATAATCCAGATTCATGATACAACAATAATGTATAGGGTTAATTTTACTAACACTGTATTTCCACGAACGGTTTTCCAGATTCTCAAAGGAATTCAAGAAGAGCATTGCAGTTGCAATGAAGAAGACTTTACATTGTGTTTTGGCCAGTGGAGCCACTGGCCAAAATCACAACTTAATCAAACTGGACCGATCAACGAGCACCAATGCAGTCTCCTTCTGAGTAGTTTGCTTTGGAATAATAATACCATTAATGTAAAGCTTGCTCAGCATTGGCATCAGGGGGACATAAAACAATTTGCATGCACAATAAGTAAAAGACTTTTGGAGGGCAGTCATGGAACAGAAAGAAAAGCAGAACAGCCATCTCTAAGACAAACATCAAAGGCAGACTGAAATTCTGCAAAAGGTACAAAGAACTGGTAGAAAACTGGGGCAAATTAATTTTTAACATAAAATCATTAATCTGATTGTTTGGTACACCTGAAAATGTACAGACTTCTCATGAACACTAACATAAAACATGCTGGTGTCACAAAAGTGACAGAAGAGGTTTTTTTTTGTAGAAACAAAAAAATGCTAAAAATAGTAAACACAATATGTGCATTACATCACTTGGCCCAGCTAAAACATTTAAGATGTAATACATGTTGCACTGTTTTGAGTGGAACACTAGGCCAGATTCCCACAATCACCAAATTGTTACATGGCTGAACATCTCTGATGTGTTTTTGAGAAGATAAATAACCACTTCCTCTTTCTATCATCTCTGAGTTAGCTTGAATATGTTATGCTTGATGAAAAGATTAAAACTCCCTGGAGCCACTGGCCAAAATCACAACTTAATCAAACCGAGAACATAATTTAAACGTGTCATTTGAGGATTTGTAAATGTGATAAATCGATTTTGCCAAGATTTAGCTTGAGATACTAGCGGTAATCTTCTGATTAACGTTCACTACAGCTTCACATGCAGAGGATGCGATTTGCATGTTGTTGAGCAGAGTCAAAATGTTAAACTCTCTCCCTGGTCCTCTGTTGTCTGTATTAGAGCAGCTGAATAGGGGTAATTAGCTCTATTCAATGGCTGTCAGATTGGCCTCTGAATGGAGCCTCAATGAGCCACACTCAATGCCTAGTATAACGAATCTGAATCAAAGCTCCCCAACATAATGCATTAGAAAAAAACTGCAGAAAATTAAGATTTTTTTTCTTTTTTTTAATATAGCTCCTGTTCAAGGCATAACCAGGACATTAAGTCATAGAAATATAAACAGAACATGACAGAAAACCTTTATGTTCTGCGTGGAGCCACTTACAGCCATTATATGTTCTTTGGAGCACTCTGGATGAAATGTGTGAAGCGTAGGTGAGCCACTACAAAACACTTCAAAAGTTGCATGTAAGCTGCGAGACACTTTTATAAACATACCTCCAGACATATTTTTGTAAATGTTTTCAGAACTAATGTATACAGATGGGACTTAAATGGCCCAGGCATAAATTATAAAAGTAATATATCTTATGCTCTAATACTTGCAACATGTAAACACAATTATCAAGTAGTCAAGCTTTTTGCTTTTTGCCGGAGCATCTGTTCCAACGCATGAATGATCTGGGTTATAACTGCTTGAATTATTGTCAGAAGTGAAATGGAAGAATGCAGATGTTCACTGTAGAAAGCTATCATTCACAGTTTTATTGTGCAAGTAGCTGAAGTGAAAGAAATATGCAAAACATATATCATAATATAGCAGCTCGTTTGGAACGTGGTATTTGTTGGCTGCTATTTTTAATCCTGATCAGTCAAGGGTTAGAAAAAACAAAGGACAGTTTTCAAATGATGAATGCACTTCATACGGGAAAAAAGTTACCAAACCAATGAATTTATTTTTTTCTGCGATTAGTGGCAATGCCAGCTGTAAAAGCCTTTGCACTGCTGATATGTTTTAATTTACTAATGGCATTTGATTTTAGACTTTGACTAGGCCAGCTGAAAACCTTAACTTTTCTTGGCTTTGGGATTATTCTATGCTGTACAATGTGTTTTATGCCAGATATTACAGAATGCAAACCTTGCTTTATTACATGTGAAAACTAGGCTTTGGATTTTAAATAATTCATCACATAGATGTTAAGATGTTCAAAATCTTATCTCAATTAATTGCATATTTTTACATGCAAAAGGTCAGAGTGGAGCTTTTGTCTGTTTCTGGTATAAACGTGACACACAAACAACAAATGCAAACAACAACGATGGGTGACACGTTTGCTTCTCTTGGCCCAGCAAGGGTTAATTATTTCTTCAAAAAATGACCTGGAATGATCCTGGAAATTACTTGTCCTGTTCAAAGCTATTAAAGGCTCAATTACCACCACAATGCACAACCTGTTCCAGCAGGACAAATGTCCCTGATGCTGATGTCAGAATCAAAAAGTTTTCAAATAAGTTAAGGAAAGCTAATATGTATATAGCACTTTGTACCAATCTGATGGTTGAATGACCTAAATAACAGATTAAAATTAATAAACATCTTTGATGTTGTTCTTATGTGATTTCTTTTTTATTCAATGATTTAGCATCAAAAATGTTTTTTTTAATTGAGAATGCTTATTGTGTCAATATGTTTTTAGAGTCCCACCACCAGCTAAAATATGGCCAGCATCAAAAAATATTGAAAAGGAGAAAACCAGAAGAGCCTGTGAAAAATACAGAACATGTATGTCACTCAGAGAGGAAAAAAACAACAATGAGAAGCATTGATCTAAAGCTAAAATGTTTGGAAAACCTACACAATGCATCTGAATTCATTGAAAGGCAAAGAAAAGAGACATAAAGAGAAATACAAACCTACAAAGGCAGACACAGAGGACAAGCAGCATAGAAGTAGAAGTAAACCAACATACACTTTTAATTTTGGTCATCTGAAACACATTTACGTAGTTAAATAGTTTGTTTATAGATTGTTACAAAATGTTCTCCAATTCCTAGCAAACTTTTCATATATTTAATATGTATTTGAATATCTAATATATGAAAAGTATGCTGTACAAAACTTTTTTCTATATCATGGATGCATTTGTTTTTTGTCTCCAGGGAAACTATATCTTGAACAAATGTCCTAAGTGACATTTTGTGTAGAGATGCAAGCAATCAAAGCATTAACCTTGTGAACTGGTGCAATTTGTTTAAGACATTAGGAATTTCATAAATGCTGTTGCAGGTCTGTTGTTTTAGAGAAGCACTCTGAGTTTGATAGTTTGCACACTCTGTCCTCGGAGGCCAAGCAGTTGCAAAGTTCATGCCAAATAATTTATGTGTGCAAAAGAATTATGGCAGCTATGAGAGTCCAGTTCAAAATGGGAATCCAATCTGAAACACAGAGGAACACATTTAATCCTAGAATTAAATGTGATTGAAAGTGAAAGCTGTGCTGGTTGGGTTTAGGCTATGCAGTTAAGGCTATGCTGTCAGATGCAGTGGGAAAAAAAACAACAAAACTTCACAAGACTGATGCTCTAAGCATGGCGTAGACATGGAGTCAGAGCATAAAAATGCAAAAAGCATGATAGAGTTTTTTTCCCCGTGTGTGGCTACTATTGCCTTTGTTGAAGGCTTAAAAGATAATTCCCTTGCAACTTTTTAAAATTTTCTTCAGACAAGTTCAATTTCAAATCCAGTCAATGTGGGCGGATCTGTTGCTTTGTCCAAAGATGATACAATTATAAAATGTAAGAGTAATATTGTATTGGAGTCACTCTATCCCTTCAAAAAAACCTCAGGTGAAAAATACCTCAGATTAATTAAAGTTTAATTTAACTATTTAGATACAACATATAATTTACTGTAAGCTGAGGGAAAATGTAAATTTTGTAAGTCTGCAAAATGTACCAAATATCCATTATATTTCCAAATGCGAGTGATTCATGTCCAAATATTTGGATTTTTGGATAAAAACCTAATTACCTGGATGCTTCTGCCTGATTAAGATAAAAGTGGCCAAGATTTGCAGGACAGTGTTCCAAGTTCCTCAATGACAAATCAAGAATGACATTTTGTATCATATCCCAAGTCTGATGCTTCTGATCAACAACTTCCTCCACAGTTTTAAGCCAAATACTATCACAGTAATTTTGTATGTTTGGGTTTGGATTAAATTCAGGTTTTACACCAAGGACATAGCCAAACTGAGATTGAAAATGCTGGGAAATATGTGTTTGTTTACTTTAACCTTCCATTGGTGAGTTGTTTTAGTTCAGTTTGCTCTTTAATCTTCTTATTTTCAGAGGTATTAAAATCTATGAAGCCATGCCACAACACTGCCTCTTCCCACCATATTCTTCATTGAAATGAATAAAATGATTCAGTTGTCATTAGCAAACTACAAGCATTAACTCAAATAAGAAGAATGTTCACACTGATGTTTTGAGGAGTACAATTAACATGTTTTATGTAAATCTGTGCCACAGAATTTTTTCACATATGGCTTTCCTGAGTTATTTTGAAATATTTATGTATGCATAATTTATTTGTGCATGCTTCAATCTGGACAATCATATTTCTTTCTATGAACCATCTTATTTGGTACATAGAAAAAGAATCCTGATGCTGCAATATAGGTTTCACTGGAACCACTTTACATGAGACTCAAAATGCAGAGCTGATTCAATGATCCTCACAGACAGAGATCGCTCTGCAAAGAGATAAAAATAATCTGGTTTCCTCCAGTCATCAGTGGGTGAAAAAGGATCAAATTCTTCCGCCTGAAAACATTAAGTATAGATTCTTCGCACAGAGAGATATGTTTCAGTTGTTTGTTTCTGGGAATTATAATTATGGTATATCACTGACAAAATCATAAAATTCAGACACTTAGAAATTTGCAATATTAATTTTGATAACTTTAAATGTTTGGCTTTTGAAGTATGGACTCAAACTGATCTCTAGACTCCTTGTAAATCTCACCAGAACTCTTAAACTTTGTTTTACAAACTTCTCAGGCCCACTGATTTTTCTTTTAATGATAGGCATTTTTCTACTAAGCTTTTTGCTTCCACTCAACTTTCCTTGAACTTGCTGTTACCCAACCAGCCAACATCTGTCTTCTTTCAAGGAAGACTTTCATGGTTACCATCCAAAGATTTTTTGAAAGGTCAAAATGGCTCAAACTGTTTAACAACTATAACAGATTGTGCCATATTTATTTTGATTTAAAATGTTCTCCATCATGTAATGGCTTTTTTAAGAAGATAGACTGAATTTGATATGCATTCTTCTTTTCGGTTCTTGTTAAGGTGTTAACCTTGCTGCTCGCTCCCTTTCAATGTTGCTCCAGATAAGTGCATAAGCCAAGTTCCATAAATGTGAAAAAGCAAATATAGTTCCTCATTATTTATGCATGCATTCAGGCTTCAGGCTGATGGAGCCTCCCTTCACCTCCAATAACACTCAGACACCTTTTTAAACTGAAACACAACTATATTTTGCTATGTGTTTGTTTCTGTCTTGCTCTAAATATTCTGCATTGACATGTTATCTTCAAATGTGATTTTCAAATGCTTTGCCTTAATTTTTTTTGGAGTTTCTCTTTCATTTTATTCATGCATTTTGTTTTTTATTGTTCAAGTTGATCTGATTAAAAAAACATGATTTGTCCTTTACAGCAATTCCTGCGAAAATGTCAGCTGAAAACTCAGCATTTAAAAAAAAACATTGGAAGGGTGTAGGTGCAATATGTTACTTTACTCAGCTTCTTGCACTTTTTCTGTGTCTCCAATCTTCGTGTTATACACTTTCCTATACTAACTACAAATTTCTCTTATTTCAGTAACAGCAGGTACATCAAAGGATCTTATTACAACTTTGTAGTAGCACTTAAAATGTGCATTCACAAAGTAGACAAAGATCTGATTTGTGAGGTACTGATAACCAGGTCAGCATTCAGGGCAGATTCAGCTCAAAATTGGACGACTTGTCTGTGTATTGCTGTTGTTTTTGTTGCAAATACTGTCAGAGGTGGAAATGTAGCTGGTGTAAGAGATGTATGCATGGAAACTTGTTTCTGAATGACAAAATGATTCCAAAAGTTGGAATTGAGAAGATTTGTGTAAAAAATATTTTGGAGTTTTTGCTGTTCCACATGTTTGTATCCATGAATTTTATCAATTGAGAATCAGAATAAACATAGCAACTGTAAGTAACTTAAAAACTCAGAAGAAAATGATTCTTAAACATTTTGAAGCCATTGCACGTTCTCTTATCTTATGATTATATGGAGACTCGGGTTTTATCTCGGAGTGGAATATTTCCACAAGAAGTCCTGAAAGAATTCTGCAGACAATTGTCTTTCACATTATAGTGCTCCGAGGTTTTTGGGAATGTTTCTGAAGTGGACATATGGAAGTTGATGAGATTTAAATTCATGCAACTTGTGAGTTTTTATTTTTTTTTTGGCTTTCTGTAAATTAAACTACAGCTCTGTTGATTGATTTGAGTAACTTCCATTACTGTGAAATAAATGTGGTAGCTCTACTTTTCTTTAGCTTAAATGTGAGATGTCCTTTTTGTTGTCAATAACAATGTTTTATTCGTTACGGTACTTGTGCAGCTTTGGCTCAATTTACCATTCTGTCTATATTATAGTTATTGTACAAACACAACACAACTGCTTGGACTTAGTCAAAAAAATGAAGCTTCTTATTTCATAGAAATGCTGATTAATGTTATCTGTCCTATTTTAACAGTTATTCTGTTTGACATCTTGCATTGACTAAGACGGGCTGAACTGGAAGCACAAATGTTTCTCTGTCAAACACTGTCTTATCAGTATTTGACAGATAAGCAGAAAAAATTGGACATGATTGTAATTATGATTCCTGACCTTGTTGGTAGCACAAATTCTGATTAACAACCCAGACGCCAGCTGGTGGTCTTATCTCTGTTTCACTTCCAAAAACATACGAGAGCACACAGATAATCTTTAGTTTAGCTATGTACATTCTAACACAAAATTAACCGATAAGTACAATTTATAGTTTGTCCACAGGTTATAGGCTCTCTTTGATGTGGATGATGACCTGAGATGTTGATGGTTAATGAAGTGAGTTTAATGAGCACTTTGCTTCATTCGCATAACAAATGTGGCATGGTGATGTGATCTGAACAGCAATCCATTTACTCCACTCCATTTCTGAGGAGATGCTCACCCTGGGGAGTAGAGTCAAGATTCACTTTGATTTTTGACAAGCTTCTCACATTAGACCAGAAGCTAAACAGAGCAGAATGAATCCGGCAAGCGGAAGGAGAAATGCTTTCGGAGGATTCTGGAGGGAATTTCATTTTATTTATTTTAAACTTGCCAAACAGAACATCTAATATTTTATACAATGTTACATTTAGATTTTATCACTATTAAATCAAAATATTCTTATGTAAATAAATTAGTTTTAATGCTCTGAAGTGGTCTTTTTTATCAATTTCGCTGGAAAATTAAAAAAACAGTAAAGACTTTTTTTCACATTTTCATTCATTTACTAAATGTGTTATAATGGAGGCTTCTCTGCTATATCAAATTGTCACCAGATCCATGCATGATGGTTTAGCTTTGTTTTTGTTACCTTCTGTTCAGTTTGTGTTAAACAAAATTTCAGAGACTTAGTTTAGGCTCAGCAATGTCAGGCTTGCCAAGCAAAATGTACTCTTCCTATATTTACAAATAATGAAATGCATAAAATCAAAATAATATGCAAAACTTTAACCATAATCTTTATGAAACAATTTTGTCATATTCAATAAATAAATATCCCAATAAGTTTTGTTTGTGTTGAACAATTTTTTTAAGGTCACAGTTTTGTTTTTAAAGTAATATTTTTATTGATCCGTTATAATATTCTAATTTTAAATGCTGTGTTTTCATTACCGTTGAGCAGAAAATCATAAGGATTAAGAGAAATTGAGGTATTAAAACATCAGCCTGTGTAATTAATTTATAAAGTATTTCACTTGATGATGGCATAACTGAATTAAATGTATTTCTCAGTAATCTAGTTTTTTGAATAGGTCTGTACTTTCCTACATCTGACTTTCTGCAGAACACCTCAATTATCTGAGAAAAATCAATCTTATCAAATGACTACACATTTCTGAGAATTGCGTGTGTGTGTGTGCGTGTGTGTGTGTGTGTGTGTCGGAAAGTGGTTTTAATTAAGTGTGTAATAATAATTTGATGCCCAAAATCAGAATTTACATAATTTTGGAGTCAACATTCTAATCTGATATTTTATTTCAAAATTCAGCGTTGGATATTTGAGTTTAGTGATTTTTTTTTTTCATTAATGAAAGCATTATGATAAGCATATAGTATCATGTAAAAGCATTGAGTCCTCTTTTAAAGGTGGTTTGGTACGCATACTACTTTCATCATTTCATTTTTAACTTTGTGTTTGATGTTTTCTCAACATGGCGGATCATTTATCATACTGCTGAGGACAAATGTCTCCTTTTTTCAGATATTGAAGAAAAAAATAAATATTTCTAACCTATAATGTGCTTTTGTACATATTTAGTCTTTTGGTCATTTCGTTTGTATATTTCTTGTCCAGATGCTGAAAAAAGGTCAGAAGTCAAACGTTGAACTCTGTCCTATTAATTTTTCATAGATGCCAGAGCTGTCCACATAATGCAGTTGCAAAAAAGCCACAAAAAAATAAATAAATAAATAAATAATAATAATAAATAGTTCAACAGTGGCTGTTTTTTTTCATATTGTAAGAGTTATTATATGTATGTGACCCTGAGAAGCAGTTTGATTTATAGTATTTGGTTATTCCAGTATATTAAGTGTCTAGGGATGATGCAGAAAAGGCAGTTATGGTGAAATTCATGCTGGTATAAAAAGAAAAAAAAAAGAAAACTCTCTTCAGAGCTGTTTTTAGTTTTTAGTTGACTGGCAGGTTCCTCCTGGAAATCTCATAAAGATAAAAACAAAAGGTTTCTTTAGATCTTATCATTTTTTAAATAAGAATAACCTTACATTTTCAATGCCTTTACTACCTTTGAGTTGTTTGTATTGTGAAAATCATATAGAAACAACAGATTGACAGATGAAACAAATATGCTGCAAACTCAAAGCTTACAAACAATGCTAAAGGTGGCAGACACTTTTCATGTTTAACTGGGAGTGACAGATAATTTCACTACTATTCAAGGAATGTAGAGTTCATTTAAGTTCACTGAGTCCAAAATCTAAAATACTTCACTGATCAAACGTGATCTGGATTAAACTAGAGCTCTTTGATCCAATGACTATTTCAGTGATAGATTATTCTATTGATTCATTCTGACCATTAATCAATTAATCAGATGAAAATTTTGGAAACATTTGTAGATTTTTTTTAAATTTAATTAATCACTTAATATATTTTTTTATTAGAAATATACATTTGTAGCATGATTTCTGTGGATGTTTGTTTGCTTTGTATAGTTTGAAGTTAAAACTACTTAATTTTTAGAACTTGGAATAACCTCTTTAATATTTGCATGCCAAAGCTTCAGGACTGACTGAATTTGTGCTTTCTTCTTACTATAACAGTATACTTCGAAACAAAAACATTTCCAGTCTGGACAATTCACTGAGTGGATTGTGCAGCAATGTCAGATCTGAGTGCTTTCTCATTTTATGTCAGTCTTTTCCAAAGTGCTTTGGCCTTTTTGGAAATGAAAGAGAAAAGGATGTAGCGCTCTCTAATAATACAACCAACATAAGAAATACTGAAAACGCCAAAGAGAAAGACAACACAAACAGAAGTGAAATTATTCCGAAAATAAATGAGATGCATAAATATTAAGACTAGTACCTGTGCAGGAGATTCGTGTTTGCAGTACATCTGGCAGTGTGGAATGCATTTAGCTCCAAATCTTGTTTGTTGGCTGACAGTTAATCAGAACGCGATCATCTAGATGGAAAAATAAAAAATTGCACAAGAGGATTACAATCCAACCCCGTAACCCAGTTCTGGAATAGACATGAGTGAAATAGAAAATCATAATAACAAAGCCTTTTCCAGAATTCACCTTACAGTTTTAATGCAAAAGACGTGAAATAAAACTTAACAATATACACATTTGGAACTCATGCTATATGCATTGTTATAAGTACTTTCAGGAACTTGCCTTTTACACTATTTAAATTTATGGCTGTCTGGCCTGTGGCTTTACTACGTAATGACCCCATTACATCAATTTAAGTACCAATCAAGTTTAGAAAGGTACCAGGTAAGTTTAGGGAAAGTACGTGGTAATTTCTAGGAAAGTACAATTTAAGTTATTGGAAAAAATTTAATTATGTCACCTCATAGTGCAGCTTGTGAACTGGCAATTCCCTGTAAATTATAAGAAATTGGAGTCAGTTCTAACAAAATACTTACTGTGTTTCAACTACCTAGTCTTGCTTTCTAAATTAGTTCTACCCAAATATTTATTGATATTTTCTGTTCTTAATAAATATGAATATCAACGAAAAACCAGTTTTGGTCGAGGGAGAGTTCTTGCCAAAATGAAATTGCATTCATTGCTCTTATTTTCGTTGCAATCCAATCTGTACAATGGAGCAGAAACAAACAGTCTTTTTTAATTAACATATTTTTATGCTTTTGTCTAATATATCAACAAAAGGGACTTTTATGGTTATGCATGATGTTTGTAACTGTTTCAAATTGTCAACAACCTCAACATTGAACAGTTTTCCAATCAACCGCTGAAAACCGGCTCGAGACTTTTCCAAACAAAAATTTGCAGCCAAACTGCTTCCACTAGTGCAGTGGGAGAGACAGAAAGTACTCAACTGGCTTCAGCTCCAGGCCTCTCTTTGTTAGTTGTCCAGGTATAATTTCCAGGACTGATGGAAAAAGTTAGCTATGTGAAACATGGAGAGTATATAGAGCTTGAGTATAACTTTATTTGACAAGTGTATGATGAGAGACTGTGATGAGAGTTGATGTCATTTACTCTCTGGTGAATGTGAACTAAGAGAGTTTAGATTCTGGTTAGGTTTGTCTTTGCAAATCTAATGGCATTGTATGCGGTTATGATGAAACATAAAACAAGTTTTTGCGCCATTTTATATTCTAATAGATATGATTCTATATCTATGTGATGTTTGATTTGATTGTACATTTAAATTAGTCATTTAAATCAGCACATTTAATGTCACTGTTACTGACAGACGTAAAAAAAAATAGTATACATATTTGCCTGAATGTGGAGAAATCAAAATTTATTCAGTATTGGCTGAAAACATTTTGAAAGAAATATCTCAAACTGTAAAGAAACCGTTAATGTTGAAGACATTCCAAAAAGATGGGAAAATCATTCTAATTCTCTGCAGATGACAGGTATGTTCTGGATAATTGTACATCTCACTGCAGGCTCTGTTGATTACACACAGCAGTTTGCACCGATGGCTGACCTTTTCGTTTATTCTTCAATTTTTCGAAAATTCATCCACACAGTGGAAATGCAGTTATTGCTCTGAAAGTAAAAGAAGAAAGTAAATGAAAACAAACTTTGAAAAATGCATGAGAATCAAAACGTACACAAGAGAACAATACAATAAATACTTTTATGAAAAGGTTTAACTTTTCATAAACTTTTCACCAATAAACTCTGTGTCTTACAGACATGGTCGAGGGAGAGTTCTTGCCAAAATGAAATTGCATTTTGGCAAGAAAATGCCAAAATGCACTGTGTCTTACAGACACAGAGTTTATTGGTCAGTCACTCTGGGTTTCTGTTTCACATGAAATTCGGGCCCTCAAAAAACTGTCAGTGCTCACATGGAAAGAGATCACTCTGAGGAGAGACTTTCCCCAAGGAAATGCAGCACTTCAGCTCTTCAAGACCCTGAAGAGGAAAAAAAACAGACAGAGAGAGCAAAGTATTCCTCGAGCTGACACTTGAACATCAGTTCCTGAATGTCCGTCTGCAAAGGATCTCTATATATCTTAGGCTGCAAGGACGATGACTACTCATCAGTGCATCTGCCAGCCCCTGTCTCGGTAGTCCATTCATGAGGCAGTAATAATAAGTCAGAATCTGACTGAAAGATAGAAGACACAACCTCAAATCACAATTTTTTATTTTTATTCTTTTTTGTTTTAGGACTTTTGTTAAATATACAAAAACATGCGATGCAAATAATTATGATATTTCTACTAAAGCATGATGGAGAGGTAAAGTTAAATCATATAACCGTTAATGATTTCTTACTTGGGGAGAATTAAGAGAATTAGAGGTGATTGTAATGGCAGCAATTATAAAAAGTTTAATATGTTTTACAAATATGGACAACAATCTAATCGATGATCAAGTGAAAAAAAAAAACAACTGAATTGCAGCAAACGCTATTTTATGCATACACCTGGCTTTTCTAAGGGTGTCTTTGGAATTTAAGAGATTAAAATAAAAGTTAATTCAATAAAATGTATTAACTGTACTGGATAAGCTTTCATTTTAAATTGATTCCTTCATTAAATAAAAATGTAAGCAAATTATGTACACTTTTGTATACTTTTATTCATTCATACTTGGAGTATTAGGGTATTAATTAATTAGTTCTCAAATAGACAATATCTCAGATTGGGTAAATACTATTTCAATGTTTTACCTTTTAGATGATACAGTATTTTGTCCTCAGTGATAAGTTAAATCTGCATAAATGCTCATGTGCTGCCTCTTAATTTTGTCTAGAGACTGCAGCTGCAGCATAATTCATCTGACAAGTTTGATCATACAACCCTGATGCACATTTCTGCCATTGTCCAACTGCCAAACTGAATAAACCAAGTATTCCTCAAACACCTCTTGTCTGAAGCTATTTTCAAAAGACTACAGAGATTTAGTCATGCAATAAATAATTTATGTTGCGTTAAAAGCTTTTAAGAATGTTGTGACCAAACACACCCAGTCTTTCTAACCATATCACTTCTGCTAAAGTGTCACAAAAAACTCATGCTAGTTACTGCCCAACTGTGACATTTTGTGTGAGACAGGTTTGTAGGCTTTATCCTGAATGGAAATTTATTTTTATTTTCTGTATAATTATGACTTCATTGTGTTGGAAACTGTAGTTATGAACATTTCAACTTCCAAAGTAAGAGTTTAAAATCAAAAGTAATCTTTGAATTGTTTTAAACAAGCTACTATCTATTTTCCAGGCACATAGTTCCATTTTACAGCTCAAGCAAGCAACTTTGCTTACCTTATTTGTTGAGTAAAATGACAAAGATATCAAAAACAACTTAAAAGAAATTTGACTTTGCATCATATCCTTTCTGACATGCCCCCTGCAACACTTCTCCATGCTGTCCTTTGATGCTGCTTGGAACCGTTCATTGGAGCAAAGTAGTTTGTATGATCAGCAGACATGCAGTTCCAGCAGGTGTTTGGTAAGTGGTGCTGCCACTAGTCTGGTGGAACTGAGTTTGGTTGAGGGTTGCTTTCTGGTTTAGTTTGGCTGAAAATTGAAGGTCCAAGTCAGAGCTTTCGATAAATAGATTGCACATTGTATCAGTAATGTTAAGGCACCCCTGAATGGCTGACATGCCACTGCATGTAATTAGGTGTTTAATGAGGGAATGACATTGTAAGATGATATAAAGGTGAAACATGCCTATGTACGTTTTTATGTCTCAAAAAAAGCTTATACAAGAAGTGTCCATGTATCCCCCTTGAATAAGACTTGCTTCAGACAGATGTCATCTCCTGTCAGTGACACAAACAGCGTCTGCCAGCTGTCTTCCTGCTTTGCTCCAAAAATGTCAGAATCAAGTCATTTATGGCGTTTTAGGCTAAAAACTGATTTTCCTAGCACTTGATTTGAATAATTATATTATGAAGGTGGTTGTCCCCTAAAGTTTTATGGCTTATTATTTAAATGTTGCTGCAAAAGAAACTTTTTCTTTTCTTCTCTTTTAGTATTTTTATGACTGACTCCTCAAACACCCTTTTATGGAAAGATACGCAAAATCTTTTAAAAGAAAATAAGCTTTCACAAAAGGGGTTATTAAGTGCCGTCATCGTATCCTTTAACTTTAACAAGGGTTTGAGATTTAGTCGATGCAGCTAACTCAAATAAACCATGATTCTGTCGAGCATCATCGTACACCACTCCAATTTTTCAGCAGAACATTTACTTTTCACAGCAGCCACTTTAGTACTATCCCAAGATGTTTTTTTTTTTTTTTTTGTATAATTTCATCCCGTAAAGATAAAAATGTGACACATTTACTGAGTAACTGGTTTTTTGAAAGCTTCTCTATTGGATCCACCTGGCATCTATTAACATCTTGGATCATTATCAAAAGGAACAGATTTACCTCGTCTGACCCTCTGAGGGTTTACCTTTTGTGTTTGTAATTCAGAACAGTGTGATGATCCTGTGCATGCAATATACTTTTATGCACCATTGGATATAAATTTCTGTCATCTGTGAAAATGTGATTGCTAAAACTTTTGTTGTTTTTAACTATGCAGCTGGTTGTTTGCTGGCTGGTCTTGAAAGAGCAACTTGCCTCATTCAGCTTCCTGTTGATTTTGCTGTTCTTGACACTCAAAATAGTATTGCAATCATAATCTCAGCACAACTGTGTACAAAACAAATTCTGCAACAAGGACTTACAAAGTTTGCTTGTTCCCACCTGTGGAATGGAAGCAGTGATTGTCAGCTGCATGGCTTTGTTTTCCAATAATAGTCCACTTGCAAAAAAGCATAATTTGAATGCAAATCGCACAAAAAAAAAAAAAAAAAAAAAAAAAAGGGAGTCTGCTTTTAATCTGGACCAAACAAGTGGGCCAACAGACTTTCCTGGTGTGAATAAACCCTTTAGCAGTATGACAGAGAATACACATGGCTAGAGTTGCATACTGAAATTTCAGGTTTGCATCACTGTTTGACTGTTTAAATTGAAGTCTGGTGAGCGGTGTCTTATTACTGACCAGTTGGAATGAGTCAGCCTGAAACCCCAGCCCATGCACTTGTGACAAGCTGATGTAATGCATCCTATTTTTACCTGAGATACACTCTGTCCCTCTGTCCACTGGTCTACTTTGCATATGTCCTGGAACTTTGACAGTTCTGTTGAAACAACAAACTCCTACCTGCTGGATATATTTAAAAAATGCTCATCAGGAATGCAGAACTATGCACTTTGATTTATTATATTAACAGAAGCTAGATGTGTTTATTTATGTGTGTTGCAGTTATCTACGACATCATTTGGTTTTTATGACTCATGATAAGAAGGAAGTACAAGTGTTTCCAATTCTTTGCTTTTACATATGAGAAAAAAAAATATTTATCTGGTTATAAAATTTTAAAAATCTATTCTGAAGTTTAACAATACCAAGACAATAGATTCCTCACTGTTCTTACAATTAATAAATGGTGTCAGAATTGAAAATGTACGTGAGAAAAACAATGTCCATATTTCATGCTTTCAGATGATTAAAAAGCGTAGTAGCAATTAGGTGCAACTGCACCTATAAAAGCAGAAGTTTTTGCAGGCCGCTGATCAAGATCTTACAGGTCACAGTATCAAGGAAGAAATACATTAGAGAAAGAAACTCCTGGCATTCAATCTGGAAAAGATTACATGGTCATTTCCAAAGAAACTACAGTAAATCATCATGCAGAGAGAAAAAAGACATCTAAGACAGCTGACAGTCTTCCATGGGGATTCATGTCAAAGCAAATTCACAAGCTGAAACTGTGTATTGCAGAGTGAAATGACAAGAAATTAACCGCCTGCAGCATCTCAGTTTATACAGGCCTCTGTCAGCTTGCTAAATGTTAAAACACATGACAGCACAATTTGAAAAATACTCAACAGTTACTGTATGGCTTGTTTGGAATTGTTTAGAAAGAGTCTCTTCTCTATGTGGCAGGAAGACAGTTTGCAAAGCTGCATCTAAATAAACCACAAGACTTCTGGGACAGTTTGATTTACACACAATAAGTAGAAATGTTAAGTCATTATAGGTACTGTGCAATATATATATATAAAAAGCATCATGCAGATAAGCAGAATAACATCAAAGCAGATGTTATGGACAGTGGTGGAGGACAGATGATTTCAGCTTGCAGTCATGCAATCAACAGTGAGTTACTCTGTATGCAAAAGAATTTCGGAGTCAAATATGAGGCCATCTGTCTGACAGCTTAAACTTGGCCCAAACTGGGTCATCAACAGGTCAGTGATCCCAAACACAGCAGCAAATCTACAACAGAATGGCTGAAAAAAAAAGAAAAAGGTTTTATACTCAGAGCTTTTTCTTTTTGGCAAGATGTTTGTTTAATAAATAATGACATTATGGAATCCTTAAGTATCTTGATGCAAAATCATCAGAACTGAAAGAGGGTTTTGATGTCTATTTACTATGACTGCAAATATTTTGATGGTACCACCACGATATCTAGTTATAGCAGCAACATGTGAAGCGCTAAGTACATCTCATAGACATATAATAACTAATTGATTACTGATTCACAATCAAGGAACAAAAATTTGAATGTGTCATGCCAGAGTTTGGTCTAAGCCCTGACCTTTAACATCACTTTGGATCTAAATTGCATTGGAATTTTCCAACAACTAATAGAGATGTAAGTCAAAGAAACATGGTTATTAAAGTAAAAACAATCTTCATTAAAACCACAATTCATTGAAAAAGTTGGAATTATTTGATAATCTTGTGGTTTTAGGTAAATATCCTCACAGTGAACTGCTTTTAAAAGAAACACTTGTAAAGTCCAAGTAGCATATTCAGCACAATGACTATTTGGTCTATTTTTATAAAAGCCTCGCTGGCAAAGGCAAGATAATTTGCACAACATTTTTATGTTTTTATTGGTCCAAGTTTCCAGCTCTCAGCAGATAGAGAACATAATCAAATAGCGAGTCATTGCTTTGTAGATAGATGACTTATAACACTATCTCCAACACTTGGAGGTGGACTGAGGTCAAGTTTAGTTGATAATTTTTGAGCCACTGTGCTAGGAAGTACCTTCATAATAATGCAAGAATTTTAGTACTACAATAAAGATTTGGAAACCCCTTCATGGACAAAAAGATAGTTAGAAACAAGTGGGAATATGAGAAGATACATTGACTAATATAAACCCAAGCATTCGTTTTAAAGCTAAACTATGCTTACACTACATTTAAAGTAATTTACTTTTTAAATTAGAAGTGTCACTAAAAAGTCATTTGAAATCATTCATCTGTACTTGTCCATTTTTAGTTACACCAAGCAAGTTCCTGGATCGGATCATCTTTTGCTTTCAGAATTGGTTTTATTGCTTGGAAATGAGGTTTGGCAAACATTCCCCAGAGATTTTGGTTCACATCAACATAATGAAGTCATGCAGTTGTGGCAGATTTGGTAGACTGATCGTTCTAATCTCCTGTTCTGCCACATCGAAGTACTTTGAACTCAGTGTCATGTTCCAGAAACAGGTTTAATATGATTTGATCTTTCATGACTTGCATTCTTCTTCTACAAGTAGCCATCAGGAGATTATTACACTGTTGACATAAAGCATAGATGTCAAACTCCTGTCTTCAACGGTCAATACCCTGAAACCTTTGGATGCATTCCAAGTCCAACACACCTATCTGAATTATACCCTCGTGCAGCCTAGTTCTACAAACTCCCTCTAATGACCTAATTATTTTATTCTGGTGTGTTGAGGCAGAGTGACATCTTACCCTTTATGGACACTGAGCTATAAAGACTGGAGTTTAACCTCTGACCAACAGGATTAATACATTACAAAAAGAACACAAAATAAAATAACCTTCTCAGAACTTTGCTAATTTTTAAAAATTCTATTTAACATTTCACATGGTTAAATTAAAACTTGTTGAAGTTTTAGCACTCACTGATAATAATAATGCAGGGTAACTGCTATACACATATATTTTATTCAACCAGCATCGAGAATCTTTTTCCTCATTCTCTGAGTTTCTTTCTAGAGCTAGCTAGACAAGGCTATCTAGGCCAATTTCTGATGGTTCCAAACATCCTCCAATTAGTATTCCAATTATTTAGGTCACTGAGGTCCTGGGAACATTCAAGTCTTTAGAAATAGGTTTACACTCTTCTCCCTATCCTATCGATACAGTTTTGTCTGGATGTAGCGGGAATTACAAAACTGAGCATCCACATACATATAATATCATGTGTATTCAAACTAACACTGTAGTCATATCACAAAAAATCTCAAAATTAGTATGTATGACTTTCCTTTGTATCAGGGTTTGAAATTGCTGCCTTGATAACATTGGATATTTAAAATTTCTTATTCTACATTTGCTTATTTTAAAACATGGACTAATTTCTTTACTAATTTAATATAAATGTACAAAGAAATATGTTTAAATATTTGTTTGTCAGTTTTCTTTTATACTTATTTATCTATGTATAAAAATAAAGAGGAAAAACATGTTCCTTAAAGGATTATATTGCATTTAGAGGATTGCTGGGTAGCAATTGAAAAAGCAAACACATTTTTGTCTAAATAAAATGTGTATTTGTGCAATTTATACAGAAACTGACTGCACAATTTTCTTGCCATGAGTTTTATTTTTTATTTTTTTACTCTGGCCGACTTATTCAGGTAGACTTTTGATGGTCACTAATGAGCTGTAGTTGTCTGCAGGCATGTCTGTGACCTACATGCTTGTAGTTCCTTTTGATACAGGTCAAAAGAAACAACCAGTGAAGCTAATGGGATTGGGAACACATGCTGGCTGTGGTTGAACCATCCCCGCTGCTCTCTTGTGTCTGTGGATTCACTTTGTGTTTATGTCACTTTCTAATGGTCTGCTCTGGTTGAGTCTTTAATGGGCTTTTGGTTTCCAAACAAGTCTTTGGTGACACGGTCACTCTGGGGCAGAATTCATCTTCCTGCTTAGAATAACTCTTTGATTAAAAAGTTGTCATTTTAAAATGAGATTGCACACATTTTAATTCTGAGAACAAAACTGATGTACTTCAAGAAGGCTAAATTTTAAAAGTGCAATGATGGTTTCCTTAGTTTTTCAAAAGCTTCAAAGAGAAAAATAAAGTTTAGTTTGGTTGACTAGCATGCCTGTTAAAAAAATGTCAGTTCTGTGCTTTTTTAGCAATTCATTATAAAAATTCATCCAGTGGATGCACTGGATGAATTTTCATCCTCCTACATCACAATCAACCTGCTACCATGAAGAAATTCTTGTCTTCATCTTAAGGGAAAAAGGAACTCTGTAATTTTTTTTATTATTATTTTCAAGGACACAGAAGAGGCAATGACTTATTACATAACCCCAACCTACAGAAGTGTCCTGTAAAATCATCATCACATTCCCTAACATTTGTCTTCCATCTGCTGTGTTCTGCTTCTACTCTTCTCTTTATGGTACCTATTAAAGTTTAGCTTTGCTTTTACACTGCAACTAACTGACTGTGGCATTTATATTACTGATGCTTTAAAGGTGTTGTTTTTTCAGTGTGTATGAGAGGTTCTCTAGTTATAGATTTTACAATCCTCAGTGACAAAGTTTATATGGTTGTGAGTCACTCTGTCCTTGTGCACTTTGGACAGTGGAGCAGCTTTTTATGGCCTCTTCTGTTTAGGTCTCTACCGAATTATCCTCCAGCTTGGCACCAAGAAAGGTCCTGTGGACTTACACAGCAAAGATCAATAGACGGAGAGTAAGATGGACAGCCAGAGAGTTAGTTTGGAGAAAAGGTCAGATTTTTGATGTCTGCTCAGAGTGCATGTGCCAACAGGTAATAACATCTGTTATCGAGTGTTCTGACATTCAGTTCAAGCCAATATCTGAGCCAAATACCAGCTGACGTAAGTTTCTGCCCTCAGGTGATTTTAGGTCCCCGGCATATAATGAAGCAGATAATGAAAAATCTTCTAAATGTTGTTAAGAATGACGGTTCAAAACAAGGTTAAGATATACAAAATTATTTTCTGACATTTTTATATCTGAAGAAAAATTGACATGAACAGGTGTTTTATACTGACACAGGTACATCTCATTAAATCAGAGTGTCATAAAAAATTAATTGGTTTCAATAATTCAGTCAAAAATACTTAAATTCATAGTTTATCTGCAATAGAGTAACATAATATTTATTTCTGATAATAGTGATGATTATGGTTTAAAGCTAATACTGAATAGTATTGTACCGTATATGTACTCATTCTTTGGTTGTGGCTTCTTTTGCATGATTGTTTGCATTAATGTGGAAAGGATCAGGTGGTGGCATTAAGCTGGCCAAAACTGCTTTAAAATCTCCTTTTTTGTGTTTGTGTACACTATCTTCCTCTTGAGTATGCTCATAGATTACTGATGGAGTTACGTTTTCCTGGTCAGTCAAAGATTATGAAGTCATCGTCATTGAGACGGGTGATTGTACTTTTGCCAAGGTGCCATGTCCTTCTGGAAAATGAAAACAACATTTCCAGGTTGTCAGCAGAGAAAAGCACGAAGTGTTCTGAAATAACCTGATAGATAGCTGACCTTGGAGTTAATAACACAGTGGACCAACACCAGCACCTGACACGGCTCCCTGAAGCATCACGGACAATGATGACAAGCTTGAACTCAATCTTGGGTTCTGTGCCTCTCCACTCCTCATCCAGGCTCTGGAACTTAAATTGAACATTTACTTTAATCTGAAAAATAACTGTGGACCACTGAGCTTTTTTTGTTTTTTAACAAAGCTAATTCATCTTAGCTTCTGGTTCAGGAGTAGCTTAAAACAATAAATTTGACAGTTGTAGCAGATGTCTTGGATCCATGATGTGAAATTGTTCTTGAAGCACCAACACCATCTGGAGTCCTCACCTTGGAAATTTTCCCACCATTTTTCAGGAGGCCTTACTCTGATTATGCTGATGAAGACAGCACATTATATACAACCAGTGTTGCTTTACAGACAGATATTAACTTAAATATTAATTTTTCAGAGAGCATCCTTTGCCCGTTAATTTGCACTTTCTGATATCCTGCATGTGTTTTGCATATTCATGAAGGCAGATGTTCTAAGCTTATTACAGCTGCCATTTTTCTCATTTTAATGTCACAATCTAGTTTGTAGATCAGGTTTGTGTGTTTAAAGTTTAGCTTTGCTAAACTTTAAACACACATTTCATCTATTTTAAATCAAGTTTGCCTCTATTTCAATGGTTTCCAGCTTGTCAAGTATAAAAAGTGTCTAATTGAAATTATTTTGTGTAATTATAATAAAGAACACATACATGGCATATATTACACCAATATATGTCACTCCTTATGTAATTAACAACTGTATGAATTTCACTTTTTAACTAAGTTATTGAAATAAAATATTAAAATTATATTTTTTATTCACCTGTAAAGCTTTGATATCTAATGCTCCAGTAGTCATTTTAGGTGAGCAATTTTTTCTTTCTGTAATTGAAATGTCTCCTATAACATTTTGACAGCAAATTCTGTTTTGGAAGAATTTTACTCATCAGTAAAAAAATAAAATCTTTACCTGACCACTTTTTTTTTTTTGCCATCAAGTCAGGGTTTATTCTCAGTCAGAGATTTTTTACTAAGTTCATACTGACATTTACAGGGATCAATGTCCTTGAAGCGTAATATCATGTCGGGTAAAATTAGAAATCAATAGCATGAAAAGACACAGACTCAAATAACTTCTGGTTACCTCCAATATGTTCATTTCAACCTCATTGCCCTTTTGCCCCCTGTCTATTTATTTTTAGTGCCCGTTTCCTCATTAATATTTATCATCCGTGGTAAATATCTGCACTCAGTATTTAAAAAAAAAAAAAACTCTCCATCCTTTTCCATCTCCCTGTTATATATACCCATAAATGATTCAGGAGCTCATTACAATTCTGTGATCGATACCTAAACAAGTGTGAAACGGCAACATACAAATGGAAATTGCATAAAAGACTCAGTGGATTTCATCAGTGGAGGTAAAGAGACTATGAGCTGCACAGCGTCCTAACATGTACCTAGAGACCACAGGACGCTCGTTATTATCCGTTTAGCAAATTGGGCGTAACACTCCTACTGCTGAGGCCTCCATGTGAAGAAGAGGTGCTGAAGGAATCAACAGAATGAAAAGAGGCTTACTCGAGCTAAATACAACGCAGCAACCAGAGGAGGCGCATCCATCTGCCTATTCAAAGAGAGGAGCCCCAAGACTGCCATCAAACTCAAATTAGCATTTAAATTAAATTGGAAAATTCATCATAAGGTGTGGAAGTGTATTCAGGAGAACAGCATCCTCTCTGCCAGAATGGCGGCATGTGCTGGCCATGTCTGTTCACACTGTGTCACTGTCACTGTGAAATATTACCCAGGCTACAAGTCCACACCGTTGACAGCTGAACTGTACCTTTCCAACAGTCAGACAAATTCAATTACAACTGTCAAATACAAACAAACAGAGTTGACAGAAACTCTGTCCAGATGTCCAGTGGGTAATTACAATTGCCCCCAGGAAAACTGTGACAGGGAAAAGGATAGGCGATGAGCGTTTGCTCTGGTTTTGGCCTTCAGACTTTTGGAGCCAGATGATAATTGATCTAGTTAGAAATAAGGGTAGGATCCCAGATGGTTTACAAAACAAAAAGCAAAGCAGAGACTATATGTAAAATGCAAATGGCTGTGGTCATTTGCATTGCTGTTTATTATAAGCATATTGCCTTCAGATTTAAAGCATTTGAATATTTGATTTTGTTATTTAGTGTTCAAATACAGTATGGATAGGTTCCTTCTTTCACTAAAACATGTTGTAATAGTTGGAATTGTGGAGAACCCCTTTTACTGCCTGCTAGGTTTTCCATTCTGGTTGATTACCTCCTGACTGCCCTCAGGTCATTTCACTCCAACAGTTCAGATATTTAATCAGTGCTCATTGGGGAGACAGACAAAATATGGTGCAATTAGGAAAAAAAAACACATTGGAGAAACATAAAGACAAAATCATAAGCAGACTTAAGATACATCAGGCTAATTGATGGGTGCATATGTGCACATGTAGTTTGAGTCTGGTATTTGGCTACCGAAAAAAACAAAAAACAAAAAAAAAAACACCACATTTACATTTAAGATCAACATTAGATTGTTTTGCTCTTTCCTTTGATTTGTTATTTTGTTTGCATTTCCTTTTAATTCCTGTAAAGCACCTTGTGTTGCCTTGTTGCTGGAAATGTGCTATATAAATAAAATGACCTTTTACCTTTTTTTTTTTAACCACATAACCAATGTTTTTATGCAGAACTGAGTGTACAATGTAACATTCTGCAATGCAAATCAGAACTAAAAGTTCAGAGAGGACTCATGAATTAAATATTTTATTTGGTAAGATAAAGGTCTTTCATGCAGCTACAGCAGGGCAGGAATGGTGGACCAAATGGTCTTCAGGTGCTTATTGCATTGCTCATTACGTCTTCATTCTGTATTGGAGGGTTTCTTTGACGTGACCCGGATGACGTGCGTAATTCAGATAGAGGTCCGGAAGTTTGTGGCCAAACATGAACCATGAATGGGAATAGTCACATCTCACTGTAACTGTATGGCTGAATAGGTTGGAACAACCATACAGAACCCAGACTTTAGATATTTTGATGCTGCATTTACTTCCTGCCCTCCATCTGCATTGGGCGACGTCGATGCTACGTCATCTAAAACCCAGCATTATGGTAGCATGGGATGTCCACCCTGCTGATGAAGTTCTAGCCTTTGTATACTTTGATGCCTTAAAACTGGCCATTGCCCAGAATCTTCAAATAATATTTAGACATTTGGTATTCCCAAATTCTGGCAGACAATAGAAGTAGCAGAAATTAAAATGTACTTCACTATCCTCATCAGTTGGCTCTGTTAATTGCTGCTTCCATGTAACTTTAAAGTTTCATTTTCTGTTTTATGTGACACTAGTGATTCTATACCCGAATAGAAAATGTTTACTCTTTCTTACTTATGGTGGGGATTAGGTTTTCATAGTCGACATTTAAAAATGCATGAGCATTTGTGGAGACAATTAAGAAGGGGAGCATTTCCATAAATGTCATTTGACTCATCTCATTAATGCAGAATGCTGCCCACTGTGCATGAAAGTACTGAGCTGTGCCATGTTTCCGTCATGCAGCTTGACTTCCAGGAAATAGAAATACAGAAGTCACTGCAGATGTTCAAAAATTTCAAAGAACCCAGTTAGGTCTGCTGGTTGCAACACACATGATGAAAACGAGTGAATCTGAAATGAAACTCATGCTGATATCAAAAGAAACGTTTTTTTATGAATATAAGGTGATGGTGGATCGGCAACTGTTCTAATCTTCACTGGTTGAATTTTGGCCCCCGAAGTTTAAAAGAATAGAAGGGAACAAATTTTTTTTATTTTTTTTGACAAATTACATTCAAAAGAAATGCTGTTTCACACCTGTCACTTTCTATCAAATATTTATAAAGAAATAATAGAAAAAAATATGATGAAAAAAAGTATGAAAAGTTTTAAAGTCTCTATTTGCCTTCAGAAAAATACATTTTGATGAATTTAATTATATATATATATATATATATATATATATATATATATATATATATATATATATATATATATATATATATATATACAAAACTGAAATAAGGTTTCTTATATTTTGTCTGTTTAAATTTACTGTTGAACTTTCATTTATTATTTACATTTCCAATGTTCAACTTGCTTTTATAGAGAGCATTTGCCAACAAGAACACCAAAACAAATACAGTAAATGCAGAAAGTAATGACAAAAGGATATTTAAAAAGAGGTGTAATTAAACAACGATCAGATATCTTTATCTATCATGAAATACCTTTTATCTATGAAAGCTAGTTCTCCATATTTTTTGTATGCCTTATTACTTTCAATGCTTTATATCTAACTCAAAACATGTTGTTTTTATTATTCATTGTAATCTCTTCTTAGTTAGTTTTTCCACTATATCTGTTTTCATCTTTACTTTATTCTTTTTTTAATTTTTTGTCATTGGGTGTTTGAAAATGTGCTAAATAATAAAATGTGTTATTCTGTTTACCTGCCAATTACAACATTTGTTGCACCTGGATTTGCACTGCTTATTTGGTAAAAGATGTAATGAAACACATATTTTTGCTTTCGTCTTTGAAGATGCTTTTTTCCACATTGTGTTGGTCTGTGGGAGGACCATTATTTGGAGGGACTCATTTATTGGGAGCCATTTAAAGTCTTTTCTTAATTTTTGTTGCTGAAATTAAACGTTCAGTCCAATTTAAATTTCAGCTGGCTAATCAGCCGTCTTCAGCTACTTAATTCATAATTGGAAAATAAAGATTGATAATTAACATACAATTGGCATTGTGCTGTTAAGATGAGACCAAGTACTCCACTCTCCTGTTAATTAGGTTGCTTCTGGCTGTAAGAGGCAGAAGATTGACCTTCAGATCTTTATTTTTTCTGACGCATTGAGCATATATTATGCCTTTTTACTTCCATCTTCTTATTGAAGGTAAATCAGAGATTTGTTGTATTAAAGTTATTCAGAACAAGCGAAGATCTTAAGGAACAAAATGCAGGTTATACAATTATAAAATACTAATGGAGATAAGACATTTTAATTGTAACTGATGGTTTAATTTTCATATGATTTTCTAAGCTTGGGAGATTCTATTTGAAATACTTTGTAATTCTCAAGTTATGTTGTTTGAAATTACCATGTGATTGGATGATATGTTTTTCTGGAAAATATAATTTGTACACTTATGAGACTATTGAATTCATAATAAGTTTTGGAAAAAATAATCTAGTACGCTCCACCAGATAGAAAAAAGTTTTGTAGCTCTTGTGAAGTAAAAGTGATAATGAAATCATCAATTTTAATGATCACAATTGTTGATTTCAAATTGAAAATCAATAATAACCACAACATTGCAGTAGGATTAGGTTATTACAGTTATTTCCATTAAAATTATTACCGTCATTATGGTGACATGTTTACATTGACCTATTGTAAATGGCAATGTTGAGTGTTAGGATATTGCAGCCATATGCTATGCACAGGAGAGTGCATAACTGCTTACTTTAATTCCTTGATGAGGCCTCTGTATTGAGGTCAGTCAGTGTTTTCTGTGCACAGGAGCGTAGTTTTGATAATTACCCCCATCTTCACTAGAAACCTTTGGCTGAACCTCAGGAGACCTGAACTCATTCCAAGCTGGAGTTTGACAAACAGAGATTAACTCCACCCACATAATACTCCAGTCAGTCAGTCAGTCTCAGGTTATCTAGCGTTTTCAGTAACTTTGCTATTTGTGCTCATATAGCTGCTTTCCTTTGCTAATTTTCTTGTTCCTTTTTAATTGTTTTTTAGCAACAAATGTTTGATTTTCATTCAGCAAGTTCAATATTTCTCTCTGTCCTCTGCCACTTGTCAAATATGCTATATAATCCTGCAATTGTGGTGACAACACCATTTATATTTATAGGGGAAGTAATACAATATAAAGAGTGTAAGCTGAATTGTCAAGGGATTGGATCGTAAGGACTCCATTATTTTGTGTTTTACTGAGACATTGCTGCTGAAAAGTAGTCCAGAACCTAACACCTCTCAAACTGGTTTCCAGAATATACTAGCAGACATAAACTGCAGACAAACTAGCAATGGTAAAGTTGTAGCGTTTGCAGAGATTGGCCAGGACAGGGAAAGTCTCTGGAGCCCAGATGTTATGTTGTTAGCTTTAGGTTTATAAGAGAGTTCCACATTATTTTCTGCAAATATGTCGCAGAGAAGGAAAAGCCCCTTACCTCTCAAGTAGTAGTTGATCTGAGTTGCTGAAGTTGCTGAATATTGTTGACAAACCTCTTCAGTGTTACCTGGAGAATGGCAGGGGATCACGTCTCTCTGTGTTCTTTGGAAAATCTACTTGAGGGTGTTGAGGAAAAGGCTCCAATCAATTGTTTAGCTTCAATTAAGGAGGAGCAGATTATTCTTTGTAGGTAATGGAACAGTGAACCAGATCTGTATCTTTGTTCTCTCTTAATTACATCATTTAGGTTAACTTTTAAGTTCCGATGTTCCGAGTTGTTAGTTTTTAAATTGATGGTTTACTTTTAGGCTGTTACCTCAAATGCCGTAGGGAAAACAATGTGGAACGTTAACACAAACCCATGCTATCAAAGGCTATCACCAAAACAAGTGCCATGTTTGCCTTTTTGACACAATGCTGAGCTGATGTCTTTTGTTTGCACTTCACCTGGACTTCTCTTTGTCACTGATGCAATTTGTTGTGCTCATAATTATGATCTTCAGAAATAATCTTACAGTGAAAGGTGTCTGGTTTGGAAAACTAGACATATTTATTATTTGCAATAACAAGAGTACTTATCCATCCTGTCAAAGTGAAGAAGAAGGTGACTAGAAACGTAAGGCTCTTGATTTTTATGTGCCCGTATAAAACTAGCAGAGTGGTCCACAGTGATTGCTGATTCCTGTTATATATAAAGCTCTTGATTTACCACTTCATTTACTTTCCAGCTCTACCCTTTGGTCATGATACATTAATCATGTTTAGAAGAACATGAGTCTGTATACAAGCTACTTAAATGGGTTTCCTCTGTTGGCTGGTTGAGGTGAACCTTTGTGATAAGGTGCTGTTCTTTTTGCTTGGTAATATCACTACTGAATTGCACTTTGAAAGGAGTCTATTGATGTGGTTTGCACAGGTGGTTTGGGATGCTTCCTAAATGCTGCCAGACTAAATGCTGCATTCATTTTCATTTTCCCATTTACCTCATTATACATCACTCAGCTATTTCCTCAATATATATATTTTTTCCTGAATTCTACTTTCTCTAACTTTGTGTGATTGGATCAGAGCTGACAGGCTCCAGCAAACCCTCTGAGCAGCCTCTCCCATTAGCTCTGTCATGTGTTGAGCTTGCCTCACCTCCCCTGTCGCGTCTTTTATAAAACATACTGAGTAAGACTGGTATGACCTGAAGATGGGTCCAAGGAGAGTTCAGGCTTGTGGAAAATCCTGGTTTCATAATCAGATTTCTTTTTTTTTTTTCTGCATCATTGTTGAGAATGTTGGGTACCTTCACCTATATTTTATATGTTAGGAACTAAAGAGAATTGATATCATATGACTTGCAAAAAATAGGATTCGGCTTAAGAAAGTTACATTTTTAAAATAAATGTATTGAATAATAAATGTATAACTTTAAAAAAAAAATAATATGGTGTGTTGTGGTGGCTCAGAGGTTAAGCACAACCCACAATAATGTGGCACCAGGCACATTATTGTGGCAGACTAAACTTTGTTCAGTAAGTGAAGACACTTGTTTTTACTGTTTCCTTTATAAGGGTTGGGAAGGTGGATTCTTGCTTGCATTATAAAATGGCACTATGTGCCTGGAAAATATAAAATGTCTTTCCTCTAATTATTTTTTCAAAACATAAATATACTTTACTGTAGCTAAGGAAACATGGAGTTTAACAAAAGTTATTAAAATGTGTTGCTTTTACTAAGCAGGTTGTGAAAATGCTTTGGAAGCTACTACCTGACTCTTGTTCTCAAGCTACAAGTTGATGCACTGCAGTGATAGATGTGTCGCTGCTAATAAGAGTGGCTTGTTTCACAGTTCTATCCAAGCATGTAGTTATCAGAAAATGATCTGACACCGCAGAATGAAACTATTCTGCTCCTGGAATACCATCCTATTCTGAGTTTCTTTTACCACTAACCATTCCCTTACCTGACCTTCAGTTACAATTTGTGAAGCAAACATAGATGGGCTATTTCTTTTTCAGGATTATGTTAAAACCACTTCAATATGTGATACATTTTTATGTCATTATGAAGAAGTTATCTTTGATTTTTTTGTACATTACTCTATATAGGCATAAATCTCAGGTTCTTTATGATGTTATCTTTTATGTCTTTGGTATTAAGGATAGGAATTTAATTTTCTCTGACTTAACGTAGATTTACAGTATGATGCCATCAGCTCAAGGTCTTATCTGGTTTTTAAGCTCAGACCTCATCTCTTCCCAACTTATGAGTAGCAAGTCTTTACTGTTTTTTTTTTGTCAAAGAAAGCCTAAAGGTTTGTTCATTCCTTTCTGTTTTCAAGTGAATCGGTCATTTGAATGTTGGAGGAGATGTTTATTTTATGTGAAAAACTGCACTTCTATTTTAAAAAGTTTTTCTCTAAACAAATAGGTTTTTCCCCTATTTGTTGATGAACTTACTTTTCATTTGGAATGTGTGCATTTGTTTAGCTAGTCTAGCTGTCTATAATGCTTAAGTTTCTTTTATTCTTTTAAAGTTTTTTTGTTTAGAATTAATCCTTTCCAGAAACAGTTGTTAATTCAAGCATGCTTGATAGGTTAGCTCTACTTGACATGTGCTCCAGTTGTCGTTTCACTGCAAATCTTTTTTACTCACAGAATAAAATATGAAGCTTTTACACTACCGTCATAATAATTTCATCCATGCACATGCAAAATTTTCTACATAGACTATTGAACCAAATTTTGATGACATATGTTGCCATCATCAAAATCTTAGGAATGTTATATCAGTAATTTTTAAAAACTGTATTTCTGAGTTTTATTAAAAAAATAAATAAAGCAGTGTTTCCAAAAATTTTGCAGCAAGTTCAAATAAACTGTCATAAGTCCAGTTGGCGAGCAAAGGTAAAATATTTCTTAACTCGGGCTTGGATAGAAACCACTTGGAAACTTCTGACTGCAAAAAATTGTCTTAATCCTATAAAGCCATAGCAACCCCATATGCTGCTGACATTGGGTACATTAATGGGGCAAAAGCACAAAGATATTAGTAGGATCTAAATTTAAAGCTTGAGTTTAAGATTTAGGTAAAACTTGAGTTTGCACATTCAATTTACTCTAAATCTATGTGCAAAGGCAGATTGGCTACATAAGAATCTCTGCAAAGCCAAGTGCTGATGCAAATTTTATATATTTAAATGAGGCACTTTTCTTCCATTTAAAAGGAATACCACCCATATTTATGTAAATTATAGCCAGAGGAAACAACCTCTCTTTCTTGACAGCCAAAATTGTGGCATGACTATTTGCTGGAAAAAAAAAATAAGAACTGGTAAAAGCATCTCACAATTTTGGCTCAGCAAAAAATAAAAACACAAAATTGGCAACAGCTGTGTTGGTTGGGGAGTTTTTCTTGTCTTCTGGTAAGGTTTCTATGATATTTATATATAAAAAATAGATTTCTATTGAAACATTTTCTAAATCTTTCTTAAAATTGTTGGTTTATTTTTATTTTTTTTAACCAGAATACAACTCTTATGATTGTTAAATATCCCAATCGTGCTTAACAAGCTGAGATTGATAAATTCAAAGCACCTCTGCAAAGAAGGTCCATTTGTATTGCTTGACTTACTGTAGGTGAGGTGCTCTAATAAATATATGTTGTGTCTCTGCTAAGAAAATGTATCACATATATACATTTTGCAACAGTGGTGGCAAGCTTTTGGCATGTTTAAAAAATATTTAGCTATAGCTATAAATCTAATTGCAGATGCTCCAGCATTAGATTCCTTGGAAGGCAATACTGCAGGTTTGTTTACGTGAAGCTGTTTATCTTTATTTGTGGTAGAACACAAAGCAGATATGTAACTATGCCATAACATTATATGAGAAAGATGATTTTGAAGGATGGTCTTTCACTCCTAACAATGTCTTAATTACACATGAAACACACATAAATAAATTCTTACTCTGTTCTGGAATTTCATCCTGTGAAAAAGATCAAATATGTAAAACTAAACTTTGGATATACTTCTAAATCCCTCTGGTGCACCTGGTTGTAAAATGTTGTCAACTAGAATAGTGTAGACATGTTCCAGTAGTTCTTAACAAGTACTATTGGCAGCAGCTGTATTGGTCTGTGTGAAACTTGACTGAAAGGTCTTGATCAGGAGCTCAGATCTGAGAGAGCAAGGCGAAGTTAGTTTTCTCTTGGTGACAGCCGAGTGCTTCTTCGGCTTGTGTTCAGCTGCTAATGAGGGAATCTATGTGTGTCTGCTGAAGTCTTGTGTGAAGCTGAGTCTAAACTGGAGGAGGTGAAGACGGCCGTGTTTTCACCACTATTTCTGCAAAACATTGTTCAGTCACACTTATTTTTATTAATATCTGGTTTTAGTTTTATTGAAAAAAATCCAGTTAGCAGTGTAAAATTTTGTGAGAAAATATTTCCATGTTTCTGCCTGCATATTGTCCTGGTCCATAGTTGTTTTCCGCCCCATATTCCATTTCACATGACTTAATCTATCTACAATTGTTTGGGTGGAACTGTGGACTTGCATCTTTGTCATCTTTCTCTCCATGCTGACCCTGTGGTGAACTTGTGACACAGCCAAAGTGTATCCTGCCTCTTTCCCTATTACAGCTGGGAAACGTTCCAACCAATGCATGATACTAAACAGGTAGGGAAATGAATGACTTAACAAAAACAACCACAGGAAAAAGCCCCAATCCATCTACACTGTTGAAAATCACCCAGAATTTGGATGGCCTTTTGAAAGATGTTCAGATAGCTGTGGACTCCTGCCTCCGAGAAATTCATTTTAAACAGAATTTAACAGTTCATTTTTTGCTGGACTTTCCAGCTCTGTTATGTGTTCAGTTAATATGCATATTTTATAACGTATTTTAAAATCTAGCATTAGCGATACAGTGGAACAGCTGTTCGCCTGAAACTTGAAGGGTTTCAAGTCGATGTTGTTATTGTGGACTTTAAATTGCAGATACAGGCCTATTAATTGAAATCTGGAATATAAACTGAATGTTCCAATCATGTTGGAACTTGATATTGCATGAGGTTTCTCTTAGGGCTGGACTTGATGCTTTTGGGAAAAAAAATGTGATAAATTGAAATTGATAGTTAGATATTGTAGTAGCTGACGTTATGCAGTTTAACTTACGATGCAAAAAGATATAATCCTATTGTTAATACCACATATATTCTTTTAAATTATTGCACCAGCACTTAAGTGGAAATTTGCGCTTTTGGACTGTTTTTGGAATACCTCTCTTTAGTATTCCTAACAAGAAGATGAAGGACTCTTATAGTCCTATTTAAATTAAGGCATTCCCTGAGGAAATTCAGGCATTTTTTGAAGAATGGGTTTTATTGCTGTTTTTTTCTTTGTTGTTTATGTCACAAGTTGCATAACACTACATGTACTATCCTCTGCCTGAGGCATTGCAGTGTATTTTGTTACGCTGTATAATGCAGATGTAACAAGTTTTTGCTCATTTTGCTGTCAGCCTCATATAGAGGAATGTTAGCTTTAAGTGACTACATGACGTACTGGTCCTGACAGCTACCCATATGGTTGAAGCATGTTTTTTTATTCAGGGAATGAATGAGGTAAAAATCCTCTGCTGTCTCTGACCTCTACCACCAGGCTGACCTTCCCTGTCCAAACTCAGTATCTCACTTGCATGTCACTGGAAATGTTATCAAACGGATGTCTTGTTCAGTCTCTGTACTGGTTCACTTTTACACATCATATTTAATATGAGGAGAAATCTTACATGAGTTTGAGCTATGTGAGTGTAAGCAGGCTTGCTGATTAATGTATCAAAATAGACTTTTTTTTTTTTTGCAGGCATAGATGTTGTAGTATGATTTAGCATTGCTTCTTAGGGCAAATTGTCTACAATGTGGTACTAAAATGTCAAACAGAAGTATTAACTTTGCATAATTGTGATGCAGTTTAATACATTTATGTTAATGCAATCTTCTGAGAAGGAATTGGTTAATAAAGCAATTGGAAGTTCTTTTTTTAATAATATAAGTGATTATGATGATTCTTTAACTTTCACTGTGTGTCTGCAGGGACTCTCTGCATTTATGGTTACATGAATGTCAACGCTGCAGGCCAGATGCCGGTGATGGAGGAGCTTGTCAGTGAGAGGTGAGAATTAATCAACGTTTATCTTCTGTAATCACTGTCATTGTGATTAAGCTTCCTAAAAATGATCACGCTGTATAATGCACTACACACAAAGAAAGTTGCTTATCTCCAATAACTTTTACAATATATCACAAATAATACAAATATGAATGACCACAGATAGTGACAAGTTTGTTGGTTTCCTAAGTAAAAATATATTATCAATTTCAGCCATGACTGCAGTTGACAAATCTTTCACAAAAAAAAATTATAAATAAATTGAAGTTCATTTATTTAGTGAGGAAAAAAAAACACTAAAGTAGCACTACATTGCATGGCACAATACATTGTATTGTGCAGATGACAAATTCTCTAAAATATACTAGCTTTGTAATCACATTTTGCTTTTTTTTAAGTCTATCAAAGCTTTTTAGAACTTCCAATCATGAGTTTGTGATTTTCTATTTCCTCTGGGATATATGAATATGATGTGGCACAGAGACCCATTTCCTTTAATAACTGACCAATATTCAGAATAAGGACTTGAGTTTAACTTGAAGCCACCCACATTGAGGAAGGTATGAGGGAGATTAAAGTCGTCTGCAAAGATCAAGCATAGAAAACTATTTTTACGTCACCAATTCTCCAGGAAGCCAATAAATGATCTCTACATGCCATTCAGTGAAATTGTCTTTTAGATGTTTTTTCCCCCTTTGAACCAAAATATTGTAATCAAATGTTAGTTTTTTCAGTGAGAGTAAGCTGCTGCAATTGAAAATTAATAAAATTAAATCACTTGTTAATGAGTGTCAAGTGAACCCACTGGTCTTTGTCAGCTACATGTGTGAAATTGTCTGATATGCATTTTCATGTGGTCCATTCTTTCATAATGCTGCTATTTTATATATCAAGACATAAACTATCATATAATAGCACGCAATATGTAAGTGGTCATGTTCTTATGTCAGCTCAGCTTCGTGACCTTAATTAACACAGATGCCGTGAGGTTCTATTTCTTGAGATCTAGTGCTCTCTGAACTGAACATCCACACTGATGTTCACATGCTTACTGTGTGTCAAATACAATATAACGTACTATGCTATCATGTCTCTGTAAGATGTTATTGCAATGTGAAAAACGGGTTGTTGCATGGCATAGCTGTGAAACTTTACCAGAGGCAGTTAAATCCACATACATGATGAGCACTTGTTTGGTGTTTGTTGATGGTGGGAGCTGTGTAACACATTCCTCCACACCATAAAATTCCCATCATTGTCATTCAAATGTGACCAGTCACTGACCCGTAATGGTCTGCATTCACTCTCAATGCAACTGCAAACAGGTCAAACAGGGAACTTTCTAGTTTTCAGCTTAAGAAACAAAACAATTCTTTAAATAGTTTCATTTGTTCACTTGCATTCTTTATTATCAAGGAGCTTAGATGAGAAGTTTCTTCTCTAGTTCTCCTTTGCATTGAAAGAAAGTTCTTTTGTTCTTGTGGTGAGAGCATATACGATACAATGCTACAACCTTAATGGGTCAGAAAAATGCGTTTATATTCTTCTTAATTCATGATAAGATATATGTGTTTTTTAAAATGTTAATATAGGCAGTTATAAAAGTTTTCAGTGGAGGTTTCACAGACCCCAGATATTAGCTGGGGTCTGTGTTCACTTACCTCTGCAAATACTGGGGCTTACAAGAACTTATATCTTATCTACTCTTTTTTTCTTCTGAGAACAAAAAGTAAATTTGTATAATCACTTGAGAGTTCAGTTCACTTTAAAAGCTTAGCTTGTTACTTGTTTTATTCTATTGTATTGTTTTTCAGTACTTACCAAACAAAAACTCAAAATGTTAACTGTGCTCTTTTTACTCTTTGATATATGCTAAAGTGGTCAAGTTTTGTTATTCAGAGGGTTGCCTTGACATAACATTAAAAATGCCTCAACTGCAGGAATTTGGGTTGTGTGTGTGTGTGTGTTTTTTTAATCCACAATCATTCATGTTTGTTTTATAACATATCCTCCATTTTTATGGACATAAACTTGTGTGCAGAAATAAAGCTGAATATGTTCTTCAGCAGTCATATAATTTCAGCACAAAAACACAAAATAAATGCATTATATGCTGAGTTACTTATTTTAGTGTGCACTTATTATTAAACTCTTTATGGTGAAACTGCAGCCATTGATAGTGTCGTGTCAAGTACAGCAGTATCAGAAGCCTGCAGCTAAAAAATGAATTGGCAGTCCTGATTCCTGCTTCAGGCTTATTCTCATCTTCTTAAGGAGCGTTTGGCTCTGCTGAGGAAACAATGGGCTTTGTGGGATTTCTGCTTCACCGCTCACTGCCTCTGTAGTCGTTTTTCTCCTCAGGCTTGTTGATTTCATTTGAACACAGATCACGTTAAAACTGTTGTGTGGTATTTTTTCCTGTTTTGGATTTTAAAAATAGCAGTTTCTTCTGCTTGGTAAAGTTTCAAACATTTCAAGGTGCAGATGAGAGATAACTTTTTTCTGACTAGCCACAGTTTGCCGGTATTTTTCTGACTGTTGCTTTGACACACAAAGTGACAATGAAAAAAGAAACGGGTAAAAGACAAAAGAGATACACATTGCTACAATACTCCAAAAGTATGCTTTTGAGCAAGTGTTATTTTATATTCAAACGTGAAATTATACTCTCATATCATATTAAAACAATAAATTATGTTTTCACACTCAATGCAGTTTTAAGGTATTCATTATCTTTCAAATATATGTTGTTGGGCTCTGACCAGCTTTGGTTACCACCCTGGTCTACCAAGAAGATGGCAAGTTTAATTTGTCATTCATGTAGTTTGAGGAGTGCAAGCATTCGAATGACAACAGCTTCAAATATTTTAGGATTTCCTTATATAAGACATAATAAAACCAGACCTCTGTCTGACTCTGGATTCTTCAGTAGCATATGAAGACATTGAGTCACTTGAACCAGCAGGAGTGACTTATGGTTCATTGACATGTGCTGTATTAATAACCTCCAGAATGACAAAAAAATAGAATTAAGCCTCCATTCAATACAATTCAATTCAATTAAAGGTTGAGAAATCACAACAACAAATATGTGGAAGTGAAACTTACAATAAATCCTTCTGTTTAGTCATGAGCGCAACAACAAAGGAAAAAAAAAATCTGTTTCAACATTCTTCTTCTAGTTCTCATTTAAAGTTTAATCATTAGAAACTCACATTTACATGTAATTTACTTAGTTATTACATATATTTATTAAGTGTGAATTTTGAACGAGTTCACATGCTCAAATGTGATTTTAGCATCTAAACAAATTAATTAATAGTTTTAAGGAGGGGTAACATTAAACAATGTAACATCAAAGAATCCATTTGGCAGCTTTACAAATTAAAAATGTGTTTTATCTCCTCAGTAGAGCCTGTTGTCGTTTTGTAGCTATTAATTAATTGAATGTCTTTGACAGAATGTTACAGAGCCCCTTATTTATTGGTATTGAACTTGACATACTTTAATAGTTTAGAGCAGTATTTCCTTTGAAAATTTTGAAAACAATAATCTTTCTCATTTGAGTGTTGAGCTGTCACAGTACCTGTCAATATTATTTTAAAACTATTGCTTAGAAAAAGAAAACCAGTGACTGCCAATCAATGCACCATGCACACAAGACTCCTGCAGACTGAGATAAGAGCTTCTCTCCACATTCAGATATTTGAAGGAAAACTGTTTAAAACATTTTACCACAAGTTATTGTTTATTGTAAGAAAATATTGTTTATTGTCTTGAACAATAAAATATTTTAAGACAATAAAAAATATACAAAACAAATGCTTCCTACTAATTTTTATAATCAGCATTATCAATGACATCGATTATAACAGTCTGGTTGCACCAGCTCTGTTGTACACCGATTGTATTAGACTATTGTTTTTGCTTTTCTGAGGTAGAGATTTGTTCCATAAAAAGTGTTTTTATGATTAATTTCAATGGAACTCTGTGATTAAGTGATGAAAACAAATGTATCAATTAAAACTGTAACACCACTCAGGCCTGAGGTTAAAGGTCAGAGAGCTGACTACATCTTGTGATACTAATCTTCTCCTGTATGCACAAAGCACAGAGTAAAAATTTCCATTGCAACACAGACCAAAAAATCAGAAAGTCTCCGTTACGTAAAATATTGTCACTCTTGTACAACAAACCTCTGTGGTTTGCTCAAAGATTCTATCACTTTACAGCAGCTTTTCACACTCAAACAGAACGAGGTTTAGTTACAGTACAGAAGCTTTGCTGAGCTCCTCAATTTAAAACTCACCCTTGTTAAGTTAAATAGTTGCATAAATGCTGAAGGTCACTTATTACTGATTCCTTTTAGCATATAAAAGTGAGCAACTATTGACAAAATTATTTTTTTTAAAATCAGTTTGGCTTTTGTTGCAGCATCATTGAGTTTATCTCTAAATACAGATTGTATATTATATTTTGCATTCAAAGGGAGATCTTTTTTTTTCCTTCAAGGTTTTATAAATACTTAATTAGCCAAAATAGGTTATAACACAAAACACAAATCTGATGTTTATGAAATGATACACCTAAGCTTGTAAACTAGGTGAAAATATATATTTTTCTTGTCTCATATTTTTTTTAAACACTGTTTATGATCACAGTCTCTTGTCACCTTTAATTCACAAGTACATTGCATACATAGGTAGAAGTGCAAATTATACAGCCCTGCTGAGTGGGGGGAAAAATCATGCATTAGTTATTGATGATCAGATATTCGCATAATATACACTTAAATAGGAGAGGTGCAGCATTTCTTCTCAGTTGACTCATTATTCAAATGCCATCTATTGCTGGTTAAACCTGTACGTCCTAGCTTTTGTTTTATAGCAAAACAGAATTAGATTTATTAAAGTTCTGTAATGGCATGAAATCATACAGAGACCAAATTGCACTAACACAGGTGTTAAAGCTGATTACCAATGGAAATCACAGAGGTTGTTACTCAGACTCATTGTTTCTGTTGAGGCAGTAGGATGGTGAGAAAAAAGAAAATAAAAAAAATAAATTATTGATGTTTTATTCATAGCAGAATATACCATGATCAAAACCCTAATTTGGAAGATACTTAAAGCTCGTTGCCTATAGATAGTAGGGGGAAATTTGATTTATATGTTATTTAGACGAAAATGAAACCGTTTGTATGCACTGATGATCAGAGTCTGATTTATATATACAAAAAAAAGGAAGCTGCAAATGTCAGTCTAACATCTGGAAAGTCACACAACTCAAAGAGTTGATGCCTCTGCAGGAGAAATGATGACACAGCTGCCTGTTTCAAAGAAGTTCATGATACGCATTACATAAGATTAGCTGCAGATTGTAAGTGTGGAGAGATTCATTGCTACTTTCAAGAGGAGCTTATTCAGCCACCCCTTACTGTGGGTTTTACGATTTTGGCTGCTGATTAGACACATATGAATGCGCTTAAGTTGCCAAAGCCACTGGTGTAACAAATTAGTTTTTATGTTTTACATGCAGCAGTGTTGGATTTGTTGTGGTGGTTGTGGCTGCATTAGAGCCTATTTTTCATGGGCAGAGTAGGTTCAAATAAAGACAAATTGCTGCTGTGCGCATTAGATCAGGAATGGGTGATTAATTTCAGATGAGTTTCTATCACTGTATGAACTAAATCATTCTGAAGGTATATTTGCTAATAAATTCTGAATGTAATTTTCTATAAGCTGCTAGTATCAGCAAACTGGATCTGAACAATAAATTGCATGCTATTCTGATATTTGACGTCATACATTAATTATGCTCTGAATACTTATTCTCTAGAAAGACAATTTAAAAAATATATGCAAGTTCTTGTATTTTATTGTGGGAGTCTTTGGTCTTGACAAAGACTATTAAGATCAACAAAAAATATATATTAGATATAAAAAGAAAAAAAGAAAACCTCATCCAACAGGATGGGTATTTTATTCGCACTCTAAATGCATTACAATATGAACTAAAACACTGACAAATTATAAAACATACTTCTGTATTATTAATGGATAAACAAATATTGTAAAGATGATATTCTGTATAATCTTATTTTAGAGGTCAATACTTTGTGAAAGACTTGTTTCTGTGCTTTCTATTTACATTGAACTGACATTGCCATGCACATAACAAGGCTACTGTAGCGCCACACACAGCTTTGCTGGTTTACATATTAAAACCAAGGTTTTTAAAACAAAAGCATGTTTGATTTTAGATTTTATGCTGAAAATCATTTGCATATGGATGTAGTTTTTCCCAGAGCATTTTAATTGTGACTCCTCAATACTTCCGTTTTGTGTTCTCTAATCGAAATTTCATCTTCTGTCCATCTTACTTGAGTCTTGATTTAATTTCAGCTCGTCTTTGACAGGGTTTTTGGAAGCAATTTTTTGGTTTCCTTTCAATAGCTGTTCTCTACAGCTGGCTATAGATTTTCTGTTCGGCTATGTTGGCTGAAAAATAACCTTTTTTTTACTTTTACTCAAAGTAAAAGTAAACAAATATATGCCATTCACTCAGCAGATTCTAGCATAGAGTTTCAAAGAGCTGCTCTTCTGCTTTTGGGCCATGCTGTTGGTTTTGGATCTCTTTTTCTATCTGTAATTTAAGAAAACACAGTTTCTTGGCATCCTCCTGCTCCTCGATGCCCTTGAGGGTTTGTCTGCAGTCTTCTTCTCCTCCCAATCCACCTTCATTCATCTTTGTCTTGATGAGATTTATTGGAATAGATCATCCCTTCTGGATTAGTTCTCAAATCTATCCATTGTGATTCTTCCTGGGAAACTGCGTTAGACACAGATTAAACCCTATTTGCAGTTTGCTCAACAGTGGGGGCTTTTCAGGGGAGAGCGTGGATTCGGTAAGAGATCTGTATGATGTGATGTGGCACTGTGAAAGACATAATGACGACTAAAGAAAGGTAGTTGTCTTTGTACATATTAAAACTAGTGCAGAGCAGGAAGTCACACTGAGTGCCCAGTGACATACAAAAAACAGATTCAGCTCATTACGCGTTTCCACCCTGCTGCTGCAGTTCTTGCTGTGGGAACGTTTGATTTACTGTTCTTCTTCACACCACATTTGATGTGTTCCTGGAAGTTATTTTAAAACTTTTGACTGTTTGCTTCATTGTAGTTATTTTACCTAACATTTAATCCAGCCTAAATGTTGTTTCCAGCCTCAAAGATTCAGTAGTTTTTGTTCATAAGTGGCTTCAGGACATTTGAGAAAGGATCCAAGGGTTTCAGTCAAGAAACTGATGCACTATTCTGTTTAAAAATCTTATATATACATAGATAAATTCCTATCTGCATATCAAGAAGAAAGCAATTTATAAAAATACCAATCTGTTTTGAACAACAGGAATAAACCAAAATGTACACTAAGACTGAGGTAACTGTTATTTAATGCTTCTAGTAACTATATGTTTTTGGCATGAGTCTGAGGAATCTTTGCCCAACTCCTTAACCCTCACCTGTGAGCTGTTTGAGGAGTGTCTTGTATGTAAAGCCAATTTCAAGTGATTAAGATCTGGACTCGGACTTGGACCTGGAATTTCAATTTCTTAAGTCTTGGCCTGTCCTCTGTGGATTTACTGCTATAATTGTTGTAATCAGGAATGATGCATGCAATCACATTTTCATGATGGCAAATTTAGAATATGGCAACTAAAACAAGAGGCGACTCACTGGACCTTCAGAAAACCTGAAGGTGTATAAATACACTTAGACTGTTAAAATGAGACAAAAAAGCAAGTGTATAAATGTGTGTAAATATAACAAAGTTGGATACCTATTCACTGAATGTGCTGCTGGGATTCAGTGAAGTTTGTCAGTTAATAAAATACCATGTTTATATATGAACCCAAACCTTCTAATTACTGCATTATGTGGATGATACAACATCCAGTAATTCCCTGCAGGTTTTCTCATAAAATCCCAGTATTTCCTGTGAGATACATTCATCATCCATCACCTCAAACACATCAGTTCTTTACTGATTTTCTGTCTGTACATTCAATTATAGTAGATTTACATCAATTTGTTGAATCTCCATTTGTGCTATTCAGTGTCTGTGCTTCCGTCTGCAGACCAAGGAGGCAACATTGTGCAGTGTCACTTTCATTCACAAACTCAATAAGTCATTTTGCAGCTGCTTACGTAATCTCAATAAGAAATCGTCAATACATGTAAAAAGCTTTGGTGGCTTTTGAGGCTTAGCATGCACATGCAGAAGAAAAAAAAGAAAAACAACAAGCAAACAGGAGGCAGTGGCTTTCTTTCTACTAAGGTTGGATCAGATCTGTGAAGCAAAGCATGCTAAACTCTCCAGTGACAAAACTGAAATCTGTCATGCCAGCAGATCTGTTATCCTCCATAAACAGGGGGAGAGCCTGCAGGAGGTGCAGTGTGTCTGGATACTTTTCAGTCTGAGTGCTTCATTATACTCTGTTCCAACCGGTTTTCATTCATGCCTGACAAGGTGATTTATCCCACCTGTCACTGATAGTAATTCCAGGCACAAGCAGCTTCAGTCACCAGTTTTCTCCTCCTCTTCAGAGAGCAGCATGAAGCTTTAAAAAAATCTCTCAGGCCATTCACTCGCACATCCCATCTCTTGGCATCCTCTACAGAAAACAAAAAAATAATTATTGCAATAAACACATTTCTGATTTCATGTTTTACAAATAAATGAAATTGTGTTAAAAGATTGACATACTTGCAACAATTTATAACCGTTATTTAAACCAACAGCTTAAAAACAACATATTTCTTTCTGTGAGCAGAAATAACTGACCTGAAGTTATGACATTTCTTTTTCCATTGCTGACATTTGCTAATGTTAGCCTCTAAGCCCCTGCAGTCTCAAGGTGCCCTGCTCCCATGCTGATCTCACTTAGGTTTTTACAATCTAGACTATTTCCAAATGTAAAGTAGTTTCCTAACCAACAGAATTTTATTAGTTTAGAAATGGCATTAAGTGGCCCTTCTTCACATTATGCATTCCAGAAGTAGTGGTAGTTTTTTCCAATTTTGTGTGTCTGTTTTAAATAGACGAGAACCATTGTACTGTGCAGTGACATTGTGAAAAGGTCAGTTTTGAATGTTAAATGCATGACTGTAAAAAACAGTTCTTCTAGACTGTTGGTGTCTGGGTCCAAAATAAGCATAAGCAAAAGGTAATAAAAAAACTTACCTATGGAAAAACGTAAACATTTTTACCAAGATCAAAAAACCTCAACATGAACCAGAACCTTTTTATTTTAACTGTGTTGTATCCATCAGTTTTCTGAAAATCAGTGATCCAACCTAAATAAAACCACAGTAGAACTATAGTTCTGAGAAAATAAGAATAACATTCTCTGCAGTTACCCTTTTTATTTTAAATTGCTGGAATTTGTAACGTTTGTGTTTATATACTGTAAATATTATAATTAATTTGATTATTGGTCAAGCATAAATTAGGTGATTACTAAAGCTCATTATGAGCCTCATTAAGTGGGAAGAACTTAGGTTTTGCCAGATAACTCTTCAAACTAATGACTGAGCTCCACAGATAGTGATGCAGCAATAAAACATACTCATTTTTATATAAAATATCAACTCACACTTTTCCTTTGTGTTACCATGTCCAAATTATTCACAGATGGCAAACTGTCTTTCTTCACTTTTGCTCATAATAATAAAATATGACAGGTCTAAATGAGCATGTTTGTTTTTGCCTCTAATTTGTCATTTTACCGTTCTGGGATCCAGTCTCCTCATGTGCTACACATGTGTTGCGCTAACAAAGCAGCATTTTGTTCTGGCAAAAGGTGCACACTCCAATCTTTTTCCTGGCAGATGTCTCCTCTTTAATGTGGTGAAAAGTTAGCTTTATTTCTGCTGAGTAGGTGGAAACCTGCACCTTGGATCAGACTGCACTCTGAAGCTCTGAATGATCCATCCAGATTTCTCAGTTAGAAGTAAAAATGAATTATTTCTGGTGCAAACATGAGCAGATTCTTGCATTGCAGTTTCTTTTATAAACTTTATAAATCTGTGAACATCACTGTCGTGTGAACACTTGGAAATTCCCTACACAATAAAAAGCAACAAAGATGATGCTCGAGTACATTGCTTAATATTAAAATAATTATTAATCCACCTCAGCAGTTATTTTTAAAATTAAGATTTTGATATTAGAAAATATAACTTTTTTTAAGTAGAGCAGTGGAGACTCTGTTGCCTTATTAATGGACTAAGTAGACTTTCAGATTTAAAATGAACATTTTTGCTAATTTGTAGTCCACCCTTTTTCATCCATGTTTGTCCAGTCACCTGTTTGCCATAGTTTACTTAGGAAAAGTATTTAGTCATGGAAAGAAAAGCTAAAACAGTCCAAAACCTTGTGGTTTGCATGATCTAAAATTTTCATGGGAATGACAAATATTGACAACATAATTATTTTATTGAAAATAGAAAAGCAATAATAATTTTTTAAAGCTCCCAAAAATATGAAGTATTTCATATTTTATTGTAGCATTATTTATGAAAGCTACTCAACATGTAGCTTTCCAACTAATGTTTTCATATGAATTACCCTAATATGATTGATGCATGATGAGTGTTGTTTATGATTCTTCCAATCAATGACAATTTGAGTACCCTTATTGTTGGTGCTGAACAGAAATAGGTGGGGTTACAGCAGCACTACATATGCTTCACCCAACCATATAAACTTAAATCCTTTACTGTCATTTTGTAGTAACTCTAAATTAAATAGTGAATTAAACTTACTATAGTGAGTAAGTTTTTAAGCTTCACCTCCACTGTAATAAAACCCAACTATGCCACTATAGTGGTAACAGATTCATGTCTAATTGCATAGTATTGCACTATCTTGTTAAGAAATAGTAAAAAAAAAAAAAAAAAAAAAAACACAAGTTCAAAGTATAAGTCAGTGCGAGTCACTCGGAGCTCATCAGCCTCCAGCCATGACTGTGCTGTATACTTCTGTCTCTGAGGACCTGTCAAAACAATCAGTGAAAGACTGGGAGTTTTATTTTCCTTTCAGATTTTGCTTCCCCATTTAATTAAAATTTCCTTTTTTCCGAATAAAAAAATAGTTGGTTAAATACTGAAAATATATTTATTTTTTTTTTAAATAAAGATAATAGAACTTTTATAGACATATGTGCATGTGGCATGTTTGTTTATTTTTTGTTTTACTCAAAACCGATACATCTTTGGCTCCCATGCACATATGGGTGTATGTGCATGGGTGCAAATTGCATTTACTGAATCAAACGTTACTTTGAACTATGTTGCAATCAGAAAATTATTACAGAAATACAGAATTATTCGAAACTTGGTGATCAGATAAAAAAGCCAAAAATTGCCATTGGCCACGTCATCCATTACTGGTGCATCTTTAATTGGTGGACATTCAATCTGGAGCTTAAAGTTGACAGAAAATGTTTTTCTATCTCCCTACAACAGCAATGTCTTCATCTGCAGAGAATATTTCCAGCCACTCACTGATTTGAAAGCTTACACTGTGTATTGATTATGTACTTTCATTAATCATCATCTCTACTGCAGAGTTTGCTGTGGTTTATTGCTGACTGAGCTATTGGTTGATATGATTAGTGGCTTGGGTGCATTGAAAGAGATGGATAAATTATGCCAGAAGCAGCTGGTGCATCGACCTTGTGGTTAAACATTTGTTTGTCAATAAGGCCACTGATGGTGCAGCAGCTTTCTTTTGTTATAGGGTGCCTACTGTTCTGCTGACATAAAATTATTTTGATATAATGTTTAAACTGGTGCTCATATAACAGTGAATAAATTAATTGCATATAATTTTTTGTTTGCAATGTAACAAAATGTGCAAAACTTAAAGGAGAGTACATACTTCCGCTTGGCACTATGAATGTGTTTGAGGCTTGACTACAGCTTAATTAACAAAAGTACATTTGTCCCAATTCAGTGGGCAGATTTGGTTTATATGCACTCTGGCCCCTGCAGGTTCACCATGAGAGGGATGAGAAGTTCACACTTTGCCTTTGTGGCTTAGCAGCAGGAATGCATGCTCTCTGCAGGTGGTGCAGCTGCTTTCATTGATTATTGGGACAAAACTGGGTTGTTGCACGCTGAGAGTAAATGCATCGTGTCTGTGATGTGCTCAGATCCCCAAAATTCACCTATTTCCCCTTATCTTTACAAGCACTGTGATAGTGACTCAGATTACAAGCACGCATGCTTTTTTGTTGCCTAACAGCGAATAAAAAGAAAATTATCACTGCATATTTTGTAGGGAAGAAAAAAAAAAGATGTACTAAAAGTTTGTGTTCCTGACGATGCAATGTGTCTGCATTAGTAGTTAAAGGAAAGCAACTTACAGACCTTAAAGAAATAGATTGAAATATGTTACAATGATTGTGTTAAAAACACAGGACAAACTATAACATTGATAACATTAATAGCATTGATGTCCACAATAAAAACCTTGGGGTTTTCATATTTAAAAATGTTTCTTTGTTAGTGGCTCCATTTCCACTGACAGTAAAACTGCTCAATTTGGAATTATGAGAAATAAATTTGAGACAAACCAGTTTTGAAAAAAGCTTGGGTTTTTGCAATAGGATGAGGTGTCTTTTTGGATGTTTCAAAATAACTGTATTTCAAAAAAACTGTAATGGAAAAACGCTACCCTTAACTAGCTGTGGTTTGTGTGGAGCATAAAGTCAGGAGGAAGGTGCCTAACACCTGGGATAAGCTACCTGTGCATTTTAGTCTATTTAGCGTACTCGTCAATTTCAACTTGATGCTTTAGCAGTTTTGACAAAACCAACAGGAGATTTACTGGACGTTTTATTTACTATGATGCACATATATAGTTGCATTGACCTTTCCTAAAATGACCTGTGTGTACACATTCTGCAAATCAGCAAGTGCAGGTGTGACCATCATTTAGACTTGGTCAAAACATGTTGCCTGGCAGCCAACAGCGCCACATTTTTTCCCCCAGTAGAGATCGAGAGAGATTACTAAATCCACAAATTTCTCACTCTCAATTTTTTAGTAGGGAAAAAGTTTCCCTACTAAATTTTTTTAGTAAGGAAATTTGAAGAAGGTCTGAGCTTTTCAAATCATGTTTGACTGCAAATAATATTTCTCTGTTTATCTGACTTTTAAACATATGATTGATGGAAAGCAAAACTGGGTTTTGATTCTTGGTTCTAATTAAAAACAGACTGAAGTGCCATCAGTAATGGAGAAAAAAAAAGAAATTTTGCTATTTTATCAAATACATTGAACATGAAAAAAAATAGTACTTTACCTTTACTGTATAGTCTTTCTCTTTAATGTCATTAGAGAGACAAAGAAGACAAGTCAAGTATAGAACATTTAAAAAAAAGAAGAAAGAAGTTACTTGGTAATGAAATGAAAGTATTGGAAGGGAAAAGATTGTACTGTCCTGGACTGAATGTGTTAATACAGGCTCTGCATCAAACCTGAGATTTGGCCCCAGGTGCAAACAATTTTCAGAATTCCCCTGCCGTATCAAAAGGCAATGCCAGCATCAGGACGAAGCAAGTGCATGACTGATAATTAAGGAAAATGGATGCTCTAATTGGATGAAACCAAACTTATATTGAGCTGTCTGAAGATTGTTTCCTAGACTTTGGGATGTGCATGTGTTTGTTGGAAGCTGCCAGAACAATGCTGAGTGCCTTCAGGTATGAAGATAATTAGGCTAAAATGACTCGCAGCGTTTCTTAATCCACTTTAGCTAGCAATCCTCGCAGTGTTCAGTCACTAATCTGAGTTTAAATTGTGCCGTGAATTGATCAGTAATTCTTAGAAACAGGAATCAGCTCTTGCTGCTTGTTTCCCTTCTGTATTTTAAGTCTGACTAACAATTATTTGTCTTACATGCATGTCTTTAGGTTTTACTACACTATCAAAATGTTGTGGCTAACAGTTACCAGGAAATAAAAAACTCCCAAAAACCACATGAACCAAAAAAAGCAAAGATGATACTCTGGATTTTCAAATAAGCGAATTTTGGCTTGAGATCCTGTTCACCACAAACTGGATCAGTTGCACCAGGAATAAGCTTGACTTTGTACTGTGTGCAGACACAAAATTGTTCATTATGATGTCTTCATGTTGAAAGCAACAGGTCTAAATGACTTTTTGCTGAATAATTTCACAAGGCACATGGAGAGAGGGGTCAAAAGTAACATTGTTTCTCAGATAATCACTTCTTATGCTGTTAGGTTAAACCTAGCCTGTTACTAAAGATAGGAACTTACTCAAATGTTCAAGTTTTTTAGACTCAGACCACACTCTGAGGTTAAAGATTTTATATAGTTTTTAAAATGTTTCAAATACTCATAAAAGCTCAAGCTTTAAAAGATATTCTAACTACCATTATTATCAAGAGTTCTGCTTGCATTGAAGGTTAAAAAACACCAGTGCTGGTGCTTCTCTTTCAGTAAGAATAGAAAAGTAATGGCATGTAATTTTAAGATTCTCTCAGGTAAAACAATAATTACCAGTCATAATTGTAATGAGTCCTTTAAGTGATAATGATAATAGAATAACAAATGCAGCAACAAAATAGATGATGCTCAGAAAGGGTGAAACTTTACTGACTGTCAGCTCACTTTAAGCTGTGAACTCGAGTGATCAAACTGCAAATATTGCAGTTCTTACTTAAAATTTCATTGTGTTTTATAGTGTGTCCTTAATATTTATAATCATTGATTTTTTTTTTTTTTTTTTTTTTTATATTTTCAGTTTGGTCGTTTGTCTGACTTTTGCTGTGAGAAATTTCCTCATAAGGAAAAGTTTGCTGTATTATAACATTGCAAGCTGATGATTAGTCAGTAAACAGGCTGTGGATGTAAAGTTACTGGCATCCCTGCTGTTGCTATGGTTTTCCACAGTTTAATTTGACTCAGCTTCAGATTTAGACCCTGGAAGAACCCGACCGAGCGTTCTGGTGAATTTTAGCAAGACGCCTTGAAGCCAATCAGCTAAAAGAGGCATATCCACCTCGATGTTTAAGCAACGAGAGCTCTCGTCACGAATCTGACAGTTGATTAAAACTCAGTCCAATCACCTGAGATTTGACTTTGATGTATGGGGGCTGACTTCATAAAATCTGCGCTTTCACCAGAACTGAATAAGTGAGCTGAAATTTGCATAAAGCAGAATTGGTAAAAAATAAAACATCTCACATGGAGATGCATGGAGGAAAAGGACTAATAAGGTCCACTTTTATCAGCTGTTGTCTCTGTCAGTTTATATTATGAGCCATGATTTACATTTGTGACCTGCTGACATGGAAGAGTTAACAATCTAAATGCATACGCCTTTTTGATATACTCTTATGTTGGTCCTGTTTTGTCACAGTCGAGGTTTGAGTGACATGCAGCAGTGCATCAAAATGTCTTTGACAGGCAGATGTCTTGTGTGCTGTTGTGGCTGACTGATTGCAGTTGATTGATTGTGATTGCACCACTTTTGTAAACATTTCATCTCCAGTTCATTTCATGCAGGTGCTGTTTGCCTCATTTTCAGTTTTTCAAAATTACCTTTTTTCTCCATTTTCTTGATTATGTAATTTTTCACGTACTGCTTAAGTATGCAAAAAAATCATATATATATATATATTATATATATATATATGCATTTATTCAGCTCCCTGAAATTGATCCAAAGGCATTTTCTTCAGTATTGGAATAAAATACTTTGACAGTGAACTTTGTGAAACACATGAGACACATTTGAAGTAAAGACTTGTCTTTTGCACAAAAAATTGCAAGCACAATGTGCGTGCTCAGGTGCTTCATACCATGCTGCCAGCGCTCTCCTGCACAACCACATACTGTGAACACTCCTGTCAGAGGGGAGGTAAAGATAACAAAACATAATTGGAGCAGAACTCCAAGTTTGACCTGCCATGTCAGGATCTGAAAACTGAAGTAAACTTTGGCTGCAAGTCATGTGCTCTAAAAGGGGCTGTCACAGCAAAGAAAATAATCTTCTGGGACAGAAAAAACACAGCCCACTTATTGAGGAAATTCTAAGACCAAAAGGGAAACTTCATCATGAGTAAAACATCTTGTCAAACCAGACAAGACCAGCTGAAAACATGTCTAATTTGTATTGCCAAATGTCAAAGATGGTGGGTTTTTTTTTTGTCTCTGTAGTCATCTCAGCTTAACATCTTTTATAGTGTTTATTTTCCTGTCCTGTTCAGTGACAGAAATAATCTCTTTCTGAAGCCCTGAGGGTTTAGGTGATTACAGCTGTACAAAAACACTTAATTTATAACACAGTGGCAGAAAACTTTGTAGATATGTGGTTTAGTTCAGCAATCACAGACTGCATTTTTGATCATTATTGTAAGATTATTTTGTTCATAGCTTAGATGTCAATTTTAGTCACTAGATGTCAAATTCAGTGACTCTAAAACTCCATTAAAGTCAAAGCCTCCTGTCCAGGCATTGTTAGTTTTTGAATGAGCATACGCTAACTTGTTAAACGTCTCTGTACTCTGATGGTTTTACTTTTGTAAATAAAAAAGAGATCCTTTGTTGACTTAGTCACATGCATCCACCATTCAGTTTTACTCCAAAGCTCTCCAACATAATTATTTCTCCTATTTGGCTTCAACTTTCCTTCCATTATGGTTTTAGGCAGCAGGAGTCTGTTGTGCCCCTGTCTGCTACGCCAACACATTTTCCCTGTTTCTGTTGATGATAAACAATATTTGATACCAGTTTGAACAATACCAATGGCCTCTGGTGCTCGTCTGCACAATAGAGCACTTGTCTTTGCCTGCTGAGAGAGAACGCCAATGGACAGGCAGCTGTTGTTTGCAATTACGGAGTCCCACTGAGGCCTTCAAAATATTTTTTTTTCTGTTAAATTTAACTGTAGAATTTGAAGGCTTTCTACACATATGAAATGTGCTGTGAATGAGCATCCTTGAAAAAGCAAACAAACTGAAAAAAGTCAGAGTTTAGCTGAGGAGAAGACATGTATTTAATTTAAATAACAAAAACAACAAAGTGTATTCTGATAGTCTTCTTTGATGAAGAGTTCTTTTGATTGTTTCAACTGAATAAGGATTACATGGTGTTATGCTCATACTCAACTTCAATGAGATGAACATTTACTTTTCATTATTTTGTAAAGAAGATAATACATAAAAAAGAAAAATCTGCATTTATGAAAAAATTCTGACAGTTTGGCTTTCTAACAGGAGGTAAATAAATATATAAAGATAAAGCTGAAGTTTTTAAATTTGTTGTTAACTGTTTCCCATTCATTTTCTGTTGGAAAATTAACAGAGCAGAATTAATTAGTCGTGGTGAGTTCAAGAGAGGACGCCAGTGCACATTCAGGTCAGGGTACACAAACAAAAGTGTCTTCATTTAAAGAAAAAGTATTATAAGTGGTCAGACTTCAATGAAACAGAAAATGGGAGATAAACATAATTTTCCTGAAGTTGTTGTGTCCTCAGTTGAACATCTGAAGGGACGTTAAATAAGGCATTTAAATGATGTATCAGTGCTGGATGTTGCACATTAAGGCACATGGCACATTAAGGTCCATGTGCACTCAGGAAGACCAAAAGCAGAGTGAGAAAAGTACTCTGTTTTAATTCATGCTCTCTGGACCAGATGCACTCAGTAAAGATTGGAACATTTTCACAAATACAGCCTGCAATGGTGACAGTTTTGTAGAGGTGGGAATACGTAGGGACTGACAGTTTCCGCAATCAGCTCACCTTTGATGATTCAGAATGCTGGATCACTATGGTAATTCTGTCAGTCATGTAATTTCTTCTGCCTCACAGAAAGGTAGTTTCAGAACAACTGGGACCATGACAGAATTTGGCCCAGAGAGACTGGGTGTCAGTCATTATAGTCACTGCTCTTTGGGTCTAATCAGTGTCTGACGATAATGGAACGTGTCTCCAGAGAGTTTCTGTGAAAACTTTGAATAAAAAATTCATTCTGAACCAGTGAGGGCAGCTAAGTCAGCAGGATCTTAAAATAATAATTATAATAAAAAAAGAAAACAATTTTTTGTCTTTATTTAAAAGGCATTTTCCTCTTTTGCACTGCATGTTTGTCACTCTTCAGTGTTTCACAGCATCAAACCAAATATTAGTCAAAGACTACACAAATAAAAAAATGCAGTTAGTTTTTAAATTTAATTTTGCTTTCTGGCAAAATGATAATAAAGGAATTCTGAATGTGATTTATTTAAAAATTGCATGTTGTGTTTACTCGGGTTGTCTTTAAATTGGTTTAATGTACTGAAATCGTAAAATTTGACAAACATGCAAAAAAAAAAGGAATCAGGAAGGAGTCAAACTTTTTTTATATAATTTAGATTATTCACCTTTGTTTAAAAAGAAAAAAAAACTTTTGACAAAACATTGAAATACATTAAAGTCCTTTAAACCTTGTAAAAAAAAAATAGCAGTTATTGTCCCAGTGAATCTACCAGCTCCATTGTGTGTCTGGGGGCCTAGTTAAGGTTTCTGCCTGCTGATTGCACAGCAAATCAAAACTTAGCTACAGGTCAAAAGGTCGGCTATGGGCTTGAGAATTACCTTTCTCTGTGCCTGTGAATGTTTACATTTGGCCATGCTCACTGAAAAAGGTTGTAAGTTTATGCGACACTTATGTAAAGAGTTGTTATTTCACATCTGGGAATTCAGTTTAAATCTTATCATATAATTTAAAATTATAAATAATAGAATAAATAGGAAACTGCTTCTTTAGTCATACATGGATTAAGGTCAGTTGTGATATCAGAATCATTGTGGCGAAAAACAATAAATTTAAACTGATACTACTTTCTTACAGTTATTTTTTAGATTTGTACATATTTCTGTAGAGCTCGACTGAAATGAATGAAAACTCTAATTACTTTGAGAAAAAAAATTAAAATGGCTTATTTGAGTCTTATAAAATATTTAATCTTACTGTGTTTTGCTCTGTGTGATCAGAACTCCATAGTCAGTTTGTCCTTTTACTTAGGAGGCTGTCCTTTCAAACTTTCCTCAAACTCCCTAAGTTTTGTTAATCTTTGTAAACAAAGTTTTATTATTTTCCAAATTGTTGAAAATACAAGACAATTTGGAAATTAGTATCTTTAAGTGTTGAATTAACAGAATGTAATGTAGAGGTGACCAGCGTGAACGCTTCCTCTCCTCCGATTACTGCTAGTGATAGACATCTGAATCTCCCAACGTTTCAGAAGTTTTAGATTAAAGTTATCTGGGTAAATAATGATCAACCTAAGCTTTGAGATACTTCATACTCACCATCTGCAGCTTCTGGATCTTACTGATTTGTCATCAAACCCAACATACTTTTGTACGTAAAAGTAGGTTTAAACTATATGCTTCACATCACCATTTCCATCACATTCAAAGGTAGATGCTGCTACAATGACGTGGCTATCTGAGTCAGTTATCCAAGTCTCATTCAGAAGGAATGCTACGCTTTGTGTCCTGCAAATTTAAGATCAAAGAATATGACTGGCTTTATTGAGCCTGTGTCTTCCTTTTTCAGTAATAATACATATGCTGAGAAGCTGTCAGAGTTCCCATTTGATCTGATTAGTGAGTTGCAAACACTGATCAAAGAACAAGCCTCATTTGCATGTGATCACTTCAGCTTTGAACTTTAGATGCTGAGAGTCAAATAATTTGGCAGACAGGGATCCGGCACGAGTTCTGTACCCAATTGGGAGCTAAATTAGCATAACACAGTCGACACTGAGACAACATACAATCCACAAAGACATTGTTCCATCAATTCTGGCTTTTTTTTTTGTGTGTTTGTGTTTGTGCAGGCTTGTAACATAAATACATATAAAATACTTAATAGAGACATTCTGACTCTTGCTGTTTATTACTTCAGAAATATATGTATTTATTGGGTTTTTTTTAATCACTGTCACAGTTCACAGTTCTTGTTTCCTGTCAAGTCTTTAAGTGCTACAGATGGCAACCCTCAGGAGAATTACTTTAATGCATTACCAATGTCAAACAAGTCTCTGATTAAACACGCCATTTAAATAGACCTCTTACTCCAAGCAGATCCCTCTGTGAGCTTTGATTCATACCAGATTTTTTACTGCACCTTCAAATGTCTTAAGCCAGGCCAACGTTATACCCATAGTTACAAATACTACTTCTGCATTTATTTGTTTTTGGGGGGAAATGAAAAAGAATATTATATCTGGCCTGCTTCCCTGGCATAGTAACCAAGTAGGTAGACCTTTCTCTTTGACAAATGTTTATTTTATAGTGACCTTGCGTGGTCTGAAACTACATTATATAGCTGTTCAAAAACAATCTTGTTTTTGAACATTTTTGTGTCATTATTAAGCTTGACTTTAACAGCAGATGTTTGATTTACATGTGTACAACCTCCAAAAAAAGTTTCCTTTATAGTAATGGTAAATGTCATGTACATGTATAATGTTTTATTAAGTTTGGAAGAACCCATAGAGATTCACACTATGTCCATTGATGCTCCCAATGATGAATACATAAACATTTACCTATGGCATTTAGAAACTTGCTGTAGTTTTTTTTTCCACAGACTTCTTGCACATTAGGTTTTGTGTAAAATCTTTCTAAAAATGCTTTCCCCAAATGTCACAGATGAGAGTTTTGATTGCCAAACCATTCCAAGCTGACTTTCCTGCAGGTGTCTCTGATTTCGTCTTTTTCTCAGGTGAAGCTGCTATAGCAACTAATGCTGCCACATCTGTTTACATCTCAATTTATTACTAATCAAGCACAAATGTGAAACCTATTACTCTTAGTGGTATTAAACTTTGAGTGCTTATGTAGGCGGAAGCAATCAGTAAGAGCAGAATAGCAGACTTTACTTGAATAAACATGTTTCTCTCACTACACATGATAGCAAATCACAAAAACACCATTTTTTTGTCTTCACATATTTTTTATTATTTTTACTTGCCTAAGTGCAGCCAAAATAAACAAATTTCCTTCTCCGTATTTTACAAACAGTGTTGTCACTTTCGGCATGTTAAATAATGTGGGTTTTTCTGTGGTTTTCAGTGACAGCATGCCAAAGCGGATAGCACTCATCTGCTTCCTGTCTCTGGTCATGCTGATGAGCGTCTTGGGAAACCTCCTGGTTATGGTGGCCGTCTGCAAAGACAGACAACTCAGGTGGGTTTGCGCTTTATCACCTTCTCATGTAAAAATTACCCAGGTTTGATTGTTTATTTGATACAATCTTGTTTCTATATAGTAGATATACTCTAAGGGAAATCAGGAAGCTCCTTTCTCTTTCCCATTCATTACTTTCCATGTTACTTTTTGTAACAAGGCATCTCTTGTGTACAGTTAGTTTTTGATCCCACCTAAGACAAACATCTGGAATATTACTTGCAAAACTTTTGCTTTTAATGTTTGCTTTTTAAGGAGATGAAAAGCTGAGAAAAATTGTTTTTATATGAAACACTTTTGCGTTTCAAATAAAGATTTTCTTTAAACATTGAGGACAAATCTCGCCAGGGTTTACTTGAGGCAGAAAAATAAATTGACTTCTATTGTGGACAAAATGCATTACAACAAACTTGGTTCTGTAGTCTTTTCATTCAGATAAGAACCTCAAGCAGTGCGCGTGAAGCTGTAGTGACTGTGATAGAGCTAGCAGGCAGACCTCCTCACGTGGGAGCTGCTGTCACTGTGATCTCTGATTTTTTTTGTCCCTCACTCTCCTCCTGTCCTCTCTTCTCCTCTTGTCTTTTTTCTCTCTCATTCTCTCTCTCTCGCTTCCCGTCTTTGTCCTTTCTTATCTCATGACACCTGATAGCTCAGGGTGACCTCTGTCTCGTCATGTTGGCATGAAGGATTGTCTGTTTGCAGACGCACATTGAAAGATTGCAGGGAGGCCAGATGTTTGTATATTTGAACAATGAAATTCAGTTGAGTTTGAAATTCACTCATGCAGTGTGTATACAAAAGTGTTCATTTAAAACCATTAATTTAAAGTCACTGCTGTGTTGTCTCAGCTCCCTGTGGAGAAAATAATTATCCAGGGTCTTTGTTGCTCCCATCATCATTGCCCTACTGCCTGCTGGGAAATTTCAGGGCTACACACTTACACATATGATGCACATCTGCACAATAGGGTTGTCCCTTGGGTGAAGAGTCCTTACAAAAATAAAGCTGAACTCGGAGCATCTCATTAAGAACTGTCAAAATGTTCTTCAATGGTAAATAGGATTTACTGTTTCCCACCAAACATGCAACAGAAAAGCAATTGATTGTTGCAGAAGGAAGTCCCTTATTTACTCTTATCTTACTGTACTCTAATTTTACAACTTTTTAAGTATTTTATTTGAACGAGAAACAGGAGATTGTGCAAAGCTGTTAAGTGAAAGAAATTGACCCATCTTTTAATAAATGATAATCTAAAAATTGTAGCATGCAGCTTTTGTATTGTGGCATGTCTACAAGTGATTAATTTAATTTTGATATACAAATACAGATGTTCTACAAAGTTCTAATAGGTGAAATTTATGAAGTCCAAAATACATACCAGGCAGGTCAGGAATAAAGTTGTGAAGGAGTTTAAAACAGGATTGCTTAATAAAATAACATTCAAATATTTAAACATCTCATAGAGCACTGTTTAATCCACCATTTGAAAGTGGAAATGAGTGCAGTACAACTACAAACCTACAACGGTCATCAACCTAAAGTGATAGACCAGTCTAGGACATTATTCATGCAGACAGCTAAAAGGCTATTTACACAAAGCTATTGTGGAGAAATCTATTATATGATAGCACATCTATCCATAAATCTGCCCTTTTTAGAAAAGAGGCAACAAGACAGCCATAGAAAGTTCAATTTGCAAATATGTTGAAAAATGTCCTTTTGGTTAGATGAAACCAAAATGGCATCCATTCAAAAGTATGACAGAAAATCTACACTCCACAAAACACCATCCCCACATCGTTGTGGTAAGATCAGGGTTGCTGGTTTTAAGCAGAGAAGTAAGAGTTGGAGTTACAGTAATAATAGTAGGGAAACAGCTATTAGAGGCAGAAAAGTTTAGGCTGGGGTGGGTATGTGATGTGTATTTTCCACATCACATACAATAATGTGGAAGGTACAATAATCTGAAAACATACAGCGAGAGCTGAAATGAAATGAGTGCAACAAACCATATTCATTTGATACGATGGCTCAGTCAAAGTCCAAATCTAAATCCATATGTGAAACTTATGTTCATATATGTTACATATCCAATATGATGTATGAATGTATGAATATTTTGCAGAGATATTTTGCAGGGAGAATCCACATACACACACACGCGCACGCACACAAACACACACACTCAAAAACAAAACAAAAAACTGGAGTTGTAATTGCAGCAAAATATGATTTTGTTTGGGATGAAAGTTGTAAAATCTATGCACCATTTTTATTCCACTTCACAATCATTGGCTTCTTTCTGTTAGTTGGTGGATTGTGGTCGTAATTTGAGAAGAAATGTCGAAGTTCAATTGGTTTGAATACTTTAGCTGGGACTTTAGCTGTCAGTTGGATTGATGTGTGTTCAGTTTGTAAGAAAGGGAAGCTGCTCAACAATCTGGAGGCATTTTCCTCATAAACCCCCCACAGCTTCTTCTGCAGGAGCTGATACCAACAGAAGGTGGTTCAGAGGGTGCTGCACTGCTCATCAATAACCACCACACAAACACAAGCTCTTGTTTCTCTCAGAGTGACATGTTGAGTGTGTGGAGAAGATACTCACACACACTAAAACATGCTGCCACACAGTCTGTTTATACCGGACACTGAACAGATCTGGAAGCAGTGACACTGTTGTCATGTCAGGAACTTTTGGTTCTCGCAATAATTTGGACTGCAGTTAACAATTATTCTGGGTTTTTTTCAGTGTTTTCACAAGAACTATTGTCATGAAGAAAATGTTCCATTCATAAGTGTATGCTGATACTTTCATTCACTTTCCTGAACCACATAGATAAGGTAGCTTCATGTTATGTTATCTAGCTCTGTTGAGCTCTGTTAACTCAACAAGGGAAACCTCGTCAAAGCTAAAAAATTGCAGATATATTTTAGCATTCCAAATGCAGACATAAAGTGGCAGGCAGCTTACCAGTTTTATAAGATTGAGATTTATTTTCTGTCTTTTTATGAATAATGTCAAGCAATCAAGCAGAGACCCCCACTGAATTCAAAGTGTGAAACCACCAGAGAGAAGACAGGTACGCAGCTGGAAAAAGGTGGGCTTCCATCTTAAGGTGTGACTCATGTCTCAACACGAGTTCTGTCTTGGAGTTATTTTCACAAGTAGGGGTGAAATCAATATCTGGATCAATGCAGCATCACTTAAGGTGACTGATATGGACTTAAGAGATTATCACATTATTTTATGGGATTTATTGTTGACAGAAGTGTTGGAAAAACAACTCTAAGTTTCATAAATTTTCCAGTTATACAACTGGTACAATTTGAAAAAATTAGACACTATAATTAAAGTTTCTTGAAACTGTCTGGTAAAACCCAATAAAGTATCTAAGGTGCACAGGCAAAGTCACTATTAAGTTTCAGGAAATTTGTAGGGACGTGTCAGGTAAGTTCAGGAAGCTGTTGTTCAATTTTTTTCCCCCCAAATTTAATGTACCATGTGGATAAGTACAAAGAGAAAATCCAGTAGATGGCAAAGTTCATGTTTGTTTTACAAAACCATGGATGTGACTATTTATAAAAGCATCTTGTTTTTTGTTTTGAAAGTTGTTAAAGAAATTGTGTCTATTGAAACATTAATTTTATTGTATTATTTATTAATCTATCTTTGGAGAAAATATTTTATTATTTATTTTCTGAAAATATTTTACAGAAATTAAGATGTTTCATCATTGGACATCAATTAAACGGTGCTCATGTTGCAGTGTTCATGTGGCGTCAAAGATTAAAGTTGTTTTATAGTGAAGTATTCCAGGAGTACTTTTCAATGTTGTAGGAAAAAACAGGCAACAAAACAATCCTCCCAAACATGTAAACAGCTGAGTTGCACAGAATTATATGTATAAAAAACATTTTCAGCTTTTCTGAACTCAAATGCATTGTTGCTTCTGTAATCATAACAAAGGTGATTTAGTAAAAATAGAAATTATTTATACATGATCTCTGGTGTGTTGATGTCTTTCCTCTTCTTTGCTCCACTCTGTTTTAATCTTGCACTACAGCTTTACTTATCCATAACCACGTGCATCCAAAATAAATCCAAACTCACTCTAAGTCTCTTCTATTAAAGTTTATTTATTCTGGAAGCAGTAACACAACTTGTCATTCTAACTAAACACAACGCCTCCCCTCAAGACTTGTTAAATGTTACTAAACTGTTCTAAATTACTGCCAGCTTGACGATGTGAGCACGTAATGGATAAACATCTGCTAGTTCATCTCCAGTTTGGATGTGTGCATGTGCAGCATTTCTCTAAATCCTTGTGCATGCTCTCTTGTGTCTCACATGTCTCTCATGCTCAGTAGCGCCACCAGCAGATGGTTTGATCACTAACTGATTATTTTAAGGCACTGTTTGGGATACAGCTGAGCAGATGGGAAAGCCTTACGGCAGTCAGTTCTTGCTTCTGCTATTTATAAAATTAGAGCATCCACAGCAGAGACACTGAAGAGGACAGGGCATCTAAATGAACAACCACTTTGCATCATTGGTTTTCTTGTTGGAGTGGCTGAAAACAAAAATCAGAGATCCGATGAAACAAACTCATCCACTGAAATTGTAGTTTTTTTGGGGGGTGTTGACGGATGTGATAGATGTGATGTGTCGGTAAAAAAATAATCAGATCAAAATTGGCATCAATAATAGATATCTGACTTTTTGGCTGGCTTATAAGGAGACAATATTTCCCTGTATCAGCAGTTCTGCTTTTTGTTGAGTACATATCTGGGACATCTCAAAATATCTGTTTTTCTAAAAGTAATGGAGAGTGTGCATCTACATTTTAGTGACACAGTCTCTAAAGTTAGCCTGGAATAGCAATATTCTAACTCTATTTTACTGGAGTGTGGTTTTTATTTAGACATTACTCATTGTTAAGTGTAGACTACATGGCAGCTCAAACAGGGCGACTTTAGCTTATGCAGATGTCAACATATCCATTAGTTTAAAGGTTAAAAATACTTTTGAAATGAAAAGTAGGTATGAAATTATTCTCAGCAGTATTAACTTGCTTCTGGACAGTAATCTGAATAACATATTTTTTCCATTTATTTGACAGGGTAAGTACTCTGTTTAGGCTTTCTTTTTAGCTTTTTTTATTGAGTAGACAATTACACATTTTTTTTTTATTTTAAACTGAAATGTGTCATTTTGATTTTTCCTGAAAAACACAATCAGCTTAATAAAAAATAAAACAGCCATTTATTTTTTGTTTATTTATTCTTTGGGAGGGGGAGGGATGAGGGAGGGATTTCTGTCAGTGTTAAGGCTTTGTTTGAACTGTTTCCCTGTTTTTCCATAATTACATTTAATTTGTTTGTTTAGTTGCTCCCAAAGCATCATAAATAAGAAACAATTAAAATTCTTTGTTCATTCTAGAACAATAAGGCTTTTACTGCTTGTGGCCTCTCAATTTACCCAGCATTTATTCCTATTTTGACAATGGATTTAATTTTGTTCTGGTTTCACTAAGACTAAACAACAAAATAATATGAATTTAAACTTGAAGTTTTAATAATCTTTTTTGACTAACTATTTGATCCATAATTTTGTCATATTTGAAATTGTCTATTCTGTTTCATGGCTGTTCATATTTTATCTCTTTTTTTTCTACTCCAACAGGAAAATCAAGACCAACTATTTCATTGTGTCTCTGGCATTTGCTGATTTGCTTGTGTCAGTGCTGGTGATGCCGTTTGGTGCCATCGAGCTGGTCCACCAGCACTGGATCTACGGCGAAACGTTCTGTCTGGTTCGGACGTCGTTGGACGTTCTTCTGACAACCGCGTCTATTCTCCACCTGTGTTGCATCGCTCTGGATAGGTGAGGATGTTGTGTGCACTTCTAACCTCAAACTCTGGCAGATTTCTTATTTCTAGTCAAAATAATTGCATTACAGCGTCTTCCTTACAAGAGAGATGCAGGATTTTAGCTGAGAAAAATAAGACAGAGCACCTTTGTTACAATACTTTCTGCTATGTTTAAGCATATCAGTCTGAAGAAACGTGGCCTTCATAGAAAACCACTCATTTTTGAATAGCTTTATAATTCTCTGTTTACTGAGAAAACAGAGAAGTCATGAAACCATCCAGCGCACTACAAGAGGAATTGCCTTTGTTGTTTTCCTCAAAAACACACTGGGCAAACTTCTAACAAGGGTTTTACCTACAGATAAAATAAGATGCCTACAACAACTTTTCTTGGGCCCATACTTTAGTGTTTAACTACCGAATAAAAGTGAGTAAAATCACAATCTAACTGCTATCGGATTTATTGTGTGATTACCTCTGGTTAATAAATTGTGTCTACCATGAGAAGATTTAGCCTTTGTACTCCTCCTTTATACTCTCACTGCTTCTAGATAGCCAGCTAAATTTACTATAAAGCTCATGGCAGTTCTATAGCTTACAGAGAATGTGTAAGTTACTAGGGACTAAAGGCATTGTGCCAAAATGTTAAAGGCTAGAGATAAGAGGGAAGAGTAGATTTAGGACTGAACAGACCTAATTGCCATCCATGCTCCTAAGAGACAAATGTTCATAATACATATTCCACAGTATAGTGTTATTTTACAGGCAGAATTTTATCTCTGTGGCTTATGTGTGCTGTGGTTGCAGTTGTTTGGTTTGTAAAAAAGCATTTTGTGTCATGTTCTGTGTGTTTCTGTTGTGTTTAGTTGAGTTTCCTGTGTCCCGAGTCTCCTCGTTGTCCTGTCTTCCCATTGATTGCTCCCATTGTGTCTTGGTCCCCTGATTACCCTCTGTGTATTTAATCCCACCTGTGTCCTTTGTTCCTCGTCGGGTCCTTGTCGTTTTGTCGCACTGTGTCGTCGTTTGTTGTACTGTTCGCCTGTTTGACCAGTCGCTACCGGTGTGAGCCCTGGCTTCCTCTCAGTCGTGCTGCCTGGCCGCGAACTTGTTTGTTGACTGTTGTTTTGGACTGTTTTTTTTTTGTTATTTACTCTACACCACTCACCTTACCTGGGTCTCCAGCGTCTGCCTCACCACTTCCACACCACCACCTCATGACATTTTGTTTATTGGGCTTATCAACCCTTTGGTGGAACATCATCTCCATATCTTATTATTGTAGCTGTATTGATTTTTCAGTACAACTTAACCATTGCAACTATATGTTACAGCATATTACAACAGCATATTGTTTGCAATAATATATTTAAGTTACAATTTCTAATTCTTGTCAAAAACACAGTTCATGTTATATTATAAAGTGAACATTTGGTAATTTCTGAATAAAAGAGATAAAAAAAAAAAAACTGAAGGAAGATCTAGCTGAACTGACTTTCAAACAAGGTGAGATTCCTAAGAAACTGAAGTAGAGTAGGGATGGTATGCGGGTGGCTCACATCAGCTAATAAAAACCAAGGGCAATTTTCAGCTAAGACAAGCTACGGATGAGGAAATAATCTTTTCATAAAATTTCTTTGCAGGAAGAGCTTTGTCATCTTTCATACAAGCAGCTGCCTTCACATACTGGCACAGCAGTGCTTTCATTTCTAGTTCATAGCAAAACAATCACCACAATTTCCTTGTAAATCATGTCACATCTTCTAGTGAATCCAGTTTCCGTTCTTACTGTAATTGGCTGCCTGTTTGGGTGTTTTTGTTGAAGCTTTTATCTGTGTGCTATTAAGGAACAAGATGCATTGTCTTTGCACATCATCCAGTATTTCACACTTGAATTCATTTTCTATTTTACTTGCCCTTCTTTAAGTCTGACATGCACATGCTTTTCACCTGAATATTTTATGGTAAACACGCAAAGAAAGATCTCAGACACATCAAAACGGTTTTAAAAATCATCAGTTATTTTAATTTAAAAACAAAATGCAAAGAATAGATTTTGTTTTAACATGTGCACTGAAACCTGATTCATAATTTTGTTATACTGTCCCTTAAAATGACAGTTGTATTCTGTGCAGTGACAGATCAGGCTTTTCTTTATAAGGTTCCTCTTCTGTAGGAAGGATCGACTAAATATTAGCAGTTTTGCTTGTTTTCAGCGTCTCGAGTCAAATAAATGAAAATAAAACAAAAAAATTAAGAAGCTAATAAAAGCTTTATGTCGTAATATAATATATAATATCAGCTTAATATAAGCTTAATGTATTAATATAAATACATAATAATATGCACACAAGAACTCATCACAAATAAGTTACTTTAATATTGAAATATTGCTTTTGACCATCCTATTTTAAACTGATCTATGTAGTTTAATAAAAATATTTAATTCTTTTGTTTCTTTTAAAGTATATTTAAAGAAAATTTGATTAATCTAGAAGACAACCCAATACAGTTTCTGTATTACTGACTCAGTGGTTAGTTTTAGATTATGCAGCCTCAACAAACTACAACGGCAATGTTATTCTGGCTTGTTATTTCTGAGTGTTATCAACTTTTTTTGTAAATATGAAAGACTTGCAGAAATAGAGCATGAAAGAATATTCTTATGCAAAACTGCAGGATTTGACCATGAGCTAATGAAAATGTCCTTAAAGCCTTTGAAGCAAAACCTAAGTGTGACTCTAAGTTGATATGTAAAGCTAAGCAGAAGTCTAAAAATATTCGAGACACAAATGTATATTAATATTAACGAATAACAAAAACTGGCACTGGCAACTGGAACATGTTTCATCAGATTTAAGTTAACTGAGTTTTGCTTAATCCCTCTTAATCAGAGACTTTTGGAACCAATTTTTCCTCTTTGTGCAGAAATGTATCTGTCAGTTTGATAATATATTACTGACGCTTTAACAATGATTTATTCTTATTATATAAACTTTTTTTTACATTAATTTTATTACATCAGGAAAACAGCTGCAGCATGTTAAGGTTCAGAAATAGGGCTACGAGAATCAAAAACATATTAAGTTTTCATAAAGAGGTTGCAAAAACTCAAGAATACAGGGTTCTTTCTAGATAACCTACTGATTAAGTTTTTAGTTGTTTTCTTTCAGACCTCAGTTGAGTGGTGCTTAATTATATGATTAATCACTTTGCATATATAGCAGTATACAATCCATCACAGATTGCATCATTCTTTACCATGTAGAAACACCTGTTGGAAGCATAAATTTAAAGTATTTGTGTAGCTTCAGAGACCATCTTGTGGAGAAAATAATCATCTCATCATTGAGTTGGGCAGTATTCCCAGAGGTGTTTTATTTAGTTTAACTAAGGACTGAAATCTTTTTAGGATCTTGTGAACTTTTGATGTTTATTTTTGGTGAAGTAGGTCAGACAAACATCTTGAGGCAGAGATTGTTGTTTCAACTGCATGCTAGTGATGTTTTCTGTTTAAAAGAAAAAACAAGAACAATTTTATTATTATTATTATCTCTTTAGTCGAAGCTCATAAACCTTTTGGCTCAATTTTTTGCTCCCTTTACACTATTCGGTGCGTAACATTAGATAGGTTGCCAGGCAAATGGATGTTTAATAAAGTAATTCAGCCCACAGACTGTTTAGGACTCATAACCAGGCTGTGACTTGGAGCAAGGTCTTATAGATGATAATAAAAGCACAAAGGCATTTTCTCTGACATGCAGCTCTACCCTGAAGGCACAGATAATGGTAAGACATATCAGTGGAAACCATTGAGTTTCTCTGTGGGGAAAAATAACTGCGGTTAAGTGCTTTAGGTGAGAACCTTTTGATCACATAACATATGAAGTATATTCTGAATTTCAAAACTGATGTGAGGTTTTGGATCGAAGTTGTCCAAGAGGCAGAGAGGCTTGACATTATTATTTCAGGAAGAGCAGCTTGCTCAGTAAAAAACAACAAAAAAACATCTTGTTTATCTATCTCCTAAAAGAACTGATGTAATTACCAGTGAAAAGCAACAATTAAATATGCTTTACTAATTAAGCCAACAATGTACACAAACAATATACATATATTATATATGTATGCTTGTACAAAATAAGTTGTTTCACATTTAATCACAAAAACGTTCCAATTTATATTAGTTATTACACAGTGCATCAGTTCAGTTCATTATTCAACTTAATTTAAAGAGCTTTCCATCCAAGGAAGCCCAGCAAATTGCCTTGACTTGCAGCATTTCCTCTTCCTGGACGACCATGCAGCTTCAAAAGGCAATCAATTAAGTTGAGTATTTGACTTTTACAGAAATATATTCAGAAATCCCTCATAGTGGTCATAGATATAGTGATGGTGGTGAGGAAAAAGATCAGTTTTTAGTGCATGATTCAATTTTCTTGTGCTAACATATTCACCTGGATGGTAGAGCCTCTGGCTTTAATATCAAGGATGTGCACTTTATAAGTTATATGGTTAGGTCAATGTGCAATGTAGCTTTAAACAAACAACCAAAGAGAAAAAGTGGAATCTGTTCACCGTAGAGAAAACCTGTGATTGATTTATGACAGGTAGAGAGGCGGCTCAAAGATCAAGCCTCTAGACACATTTTCACACTCTGCTTTGTGGGCTGCCAGCTGCCACAAGTTTATCAGAATAGCCAAGAAAAAAAAAAACTGTTATCCAGAGGCCTGACCTCTGCTCCTGTGGAAAACCAGGCTCAAGAAGAAAATTTCTGACACAAACCACAACTTCAGTCATCTGAATGCTTATCCATTAACTTACAGAATGATGGAGCATGTGTTTATAACAGACTTTAAGACAGTCTGTTTACCATCTGGACGGTGTTTATATTTGTCTGAATATGTTTTTTTTTTTTTTTTGCAGTAGCCTTTAAAAAGCAACTATTGCAATAGCTCTATTTATGTTGAAAAGCTGTTCAGCTGTTCAGTAAAGTGAACTGCTCTCATCTCTGTTAAGGTAAATCTCTGTTTTAAGCGTCATAATTTATAGATGTTGATATATTTATTTTTATAAATAGCTGTTTTATGATGTTCCAACCTAAAATAATCTAAATATTTTTGAGTTTCATGTGTCAAATGAGTGAAATGCAGGTGGAAATACCATTGTCAATATTTTTATGTTTTAGATATTGACGGGGAAGAACGAAGTCAACAAAGACAGAAAACATTTATCCTCTGCTTATAATAATCTTTTAAAGGAAGCATATGGTGAATGCATCACTGAGTCACAACAGAAGGCGGCAAGAGTCTTTTAAATGAATCACGTAAAAATGCACATTTTTTACATTCACAAAATTCATTGAGCTCCATGAAAGGTGAACAACACATGATCAAATCAAATACAAACTTTAGAGATATTATCATCAAACAAGTAAGAGTTTAGTGTCTAATCAAGTTTTGAAAAACTAACTGAAGCACCAAATGATAAACAAAATGAGTGCAATGAAAGCAAAGTTATTGTTCAGTTCGTCAAAGAAAAGTGAATTAACATCAACACGCACATGCTTCTGTTTTATTCTTCATCACTTGGCTGACAGACAACAAAGGTTTTCTTTGTAAGCGTGACAAAGAAAACAAAAGTCACACTGCAAGAATGAGAAGAAAAAAGAGAAGGGAACTGAACAGAAGCATGAATTAAAACTGAACAGCTGCAAATAAAGCTTCTTATTCATAATTTAAGCTTACGATCCTGAAAAGCCTCTGAGTAGAGGCTGAAAATAACAACTGCTGCAAGCAGGATGTGGCAACATAAAGGCATTCAGTAGTAAAGTGGCTAACTCAGAGATATTCACAATATAAAGCACAAGAAAATCAGGAAATGAACATTAAGAATAAAAGAGTCTAACATAATTGAAATATAACTGCATACTCATTAGAGTATCTTTTTTGTCATGATGAAACAAAGTAAAATCCTCATTTGTGCTGTCTGACCCGCTTTTTGTCTTTAGAAATATTGAAGATGAATCCTGTTCACAGCATTTTATGATGTAGAGCACAATTAAATGAAGTAGAAGCAATTCTGGTGGATAAAAGATAAATACTTTGTCTAACATACCTAACATTTTATATTTTTATACAGACATTTCTGAAAGGCATTATATTGGTAAATATTCAAACAGCCTTGCCGTACCATACTCTAATGTTAAAGCTCCAGATATTTAAAATCTAGGACCTTATGGACTACATTGGAAATTTCTAATAGCTCACATGTACCGAAGCATCAAAGCACTCATCATAATCTATTGTTTCCATGAACTAATATTTATTAGAACTGATCACACTGCTCCAAAATCGGGTAGGTTTCACATTTTAACATGTGTTGATGGTGAATATCTTACGCTCAGTTGTGACAGACATTATTACATGTTCATATAGTCACAGTAACATCAGTACTGCATCACAGAAAATTAAACCAATGCAGTTTTGTTTACTTCCAGATAAGAATAATTACTATGTTGTGCATAGTGTTCTGTATTTGAATCTGTAGACAGTTGTCCTTTGCAGATGTCTCATGTGCTACAGCTGCATGCGAATGTAGAGCACAGCAGTTCACTTTGGGTTTGGCTGGTCTCAGAAACCAGCTTCCAAGTAAATAATGTCAGAATAAAAATGTCAGAAATAAACAGAGCGACGTGTTTTGTGGATCAAAGGGAAAAAGGGGCCATTTAAAGTGCCCGTGGTCATGACATGCTGCCATTCAACTGTGCTTTGCCTGCTTCTAATCTTACTCAGGCTAATGTGTTGAAGAATAGGAATGCGCTCCTCTGTCCACATCTAATTCCTTTCTGTGAGCACTCAAGCTGCGGGGGTTTACTTGGATACAACGTGCTGGAAGTTGTGTGTGTCTGTGGTTCTGGGCACTTGTATTGACAAAATTCAAGGATTCACATTTGCAGACATGAAGGCGAGTTCTGTCATTCAGACCTGCACATCAACCATTAAAGAATCAATCTGCAACCTTTCAACACAACTAGTTTGGGAATTTAAAGAGAAAAAGGGCCTCTTGACCTTTCTTAATGCCACGGCACATGGAGACCACACACAGTACACACAAGCACTCCAAATTACTGATGGCTGTGAAATGCCACGCACTGCAAGTAGGTAATGAGTTAGGATCACAGAGGAGCAGGCAGGGAAGCATCCACAGTGACTGAGGATGGCATAAACTGGATTAGCTCTAATGCTCCTGCAGCAGAGCATAGTGTTCACTCAGCCTCCCGAGAACAGGCAAAGGTTAAAAAAATGTATCAGCTCAGCCACTGTGTAAAGAAAATTTATGAGCTAGATATCAAAACTTTCTTTTAAAATGTTCCCAAGCTTAATGTGGGTATTTTTAAAAATTAAATAATTGGGGTTTGTTGTGCTTTGAGATAGAGTAGCAGCAACACAACCAAGATAAATAAAAAAACACATTTTTACTTATCCTTTATTTTCTAGAAGGTAACAACATTATAATAAAGTTCTCACCTGTTGATACTTCTTTATCTTTGACATATGCCTTCATTAAAACAAGATGGTTGTTTCTTGTAGAAACATGAATTCACTCACAGTTTGCTACAATACTTGTATATATTTTGTGTCTTACATAATTCAAGGAAGTTAAGTGATAATCTGCCCAGTAAGGAGTTTAGCTTTATTGATTTGGGGTTGACTAAAACTTGAGAAAAATTTTAAAACTAATATCCAACTTTTGATGCAGAAAAAAAAAGATCTCAAAATTAAGAACAACATTGATGGGATTTTTTTTTTCTATGTGTAATACAGTTGACAACATAACCCACATTTGGCAGAGGAACAAAACTAGATGGTTCTGTGGCTTACAGAAAAATTGGGCTGATGTTTGAATGGATATTGGTTTGCTTTTAATATATACATTTTTTAATATATACATTGTTTATGCGAGATTGAGAAGGGGGGACAAGAAGAGAGATACTCGGACATACCTTTCCTCATATGCTTGCTCAATCTCATTTTAGAAAATCCCAAGACTTTCCCTGACTGGAAGGGATATACAATCCTGCTGATCTGAACAGACTCTCTCATGTTCATTGTGAGTCTGCCCAAGAACACCACAAACAGGGGTGCAACCCACATGGCAAACCCCCAGCTCTTTGTGCTAAGAATCAGGTCATGGTTCTTTCTTTTGGCCACACAAGGATCTTTTTAAGCTTTCACTATTCCACAACAAGGAAAAATGCCACCCTTCTTACTCAAAATATTAGAAATGAGCCTCAGGGTCAATATTTCAGAGTTAGCACAATATCAAAATGTAAGACACGTAGCTTTTAGTTTTAAAATGTTACATCCATCGTATACTGCCAATGGCTTAAAAAAAAAAAAAAAAACCTGCTTGCATTTTTAAATGTGAAAAGATTTTTGTAGGGGATGGCTCTGTAGTGAGTATACCTTAAACCATAGTTTAGTACAAGACAAATTGATTTAAACTAAAATATCCCCCTTAGCAGCTGTATTCCACCTGCACATATTTTCACCCATGTTGCACGTCATACCTTCTATATTTATTTTTGCTGTAAGAATACACAATAAATTCACTGATGTGGATGAATCAGTGGACATTTAAGTACTGTGCCCCACATGTGATGCTGTTGGACATTATTTTTGGCATAGCTGGAATGTTCAAAGGCCCACACAAATAACCTGTTTGCAAATATACGCCTACACATCGAAACATCAGGTCAGAAAGTTTAGCCGGTTGACATTGTCGGTTTCCTGTAATCTGAGGACAGTTAAGCTCCGGATTGTTTGCACAAACAAACACTTCCACATGCAGAGATGAAGCGGATTTGTTACAGTATGCGTTCATCTCATAAACCCTCTTCTGTTTATTCACTTTTTTTTTATCTTAATGTATTTTAGTCTCACTTCTTTCATTTTGTGTATTTAGTATTAATCTGTTTTCGCCTTCCTTCTTTCACACAATTATCTGTTTGCATTTTTATTAATCCTTTTCAGATAAAGTGTAGCTATTTTGATACCATTGACTGATAACATGCTGTTTGGATTTGAATTATACTCTGAACCTTTCTGTGTGAAGTTTGCATGTTTTCCCATTTTGTGTGTTTTCTGTGGGTACTCTGGTTTCCTCCAACAGACTAAAGACATGAATGTAATTAACTGCCCTATAGCCATGGTTGTCCTGTGTCTCTCTAATAAACTGATGACCTGCAGGGAGTATAAACAGTGACTGCCAAGGATAGGCAGTAGTGGCAGGAGAGTTGAACAAGTATAGAAAATGGGTAGATAGTAGAAGTTATATTATACACACAATGCCTAAAGCATAGATTTTATCAGTCAGTTAATGAAATAACATAGACAGTTAGATGATGAAACATTAAGCTGGTGTAGATGGGAATGTATGCTTGGAGAATTTGAGCATTAAATATGAGATGGCAGTTTCAGGGCTTTTGCTCTTATTTTAAATATGAAAAAAATAGCAAACAATAACTGTAAATAAACATGTTGCCAATAATGTTTGAGTGATTTTATAATGTGCATTTTCTTTTGTTTGTGCAGTTATGAACCCAGGCCAATAAAGTTTGATTGTCTGATGGATAAGAAAGGCGCTAAAAATTGGGAACCGTTTTTGAATTTAAATATCTAAGCGTAGAAAAAATAAGATGGAAAAGATTAAATTAAGAATATAAAGAATTAAGTTAATTCTCTCTGAAATCCATAACTTTTCACTGCAGCAAGACAAAGTGTACATCACAACAAATGAATAGGTGACAATGAATAAAAAAAGCAAAAATCTAATTGCAAACAAATCATTTCAACATGTTTAGCTGTTCATAAATAATAGACATATATTGTATACATGTCTGCACCAGTGTTGTATAGTAACTAAGTAAAAATACTTCACCACTTTACTCAAGTATATTTTGGAGTATTTCATACTTTCCTCGAGTATGAACATTTTTGATAACTTTCACTTTTACTTCACTATATTTACGAACTTAATTGCATACTTTTACTCTGATACATTTTCAATGTGTGGTTTAGTTACTCATTACAAAAAAGTGAGAGAGAGAACACAAATGTTTTGACCCAACCTACTGATTGGGCTTGTTCATCACCACCAATGGGATGCACCCGTTTCTATGTGCTAATGCTAATATCTTCCGATTTACAGATTAATAAATGGAGATCGCCTCCAAACCCAGACTTGGTGCTTTGTGGTTTGTCCGATCACCACACACACACAACGCAGAACTACACTGGTCACACTGACTCCTGTTTGTTTGTCCTCCAGGTTGTATCATTACTGTTACAGTAGTCCTGACACCCGGGACCTGCAACAGAAGCAATAGTCAATGTTATGGTCAGTGATTTAAAAAAAACAAAACAAGTTTAACCTTTTGTATGGTTAAATCTGATAATGGTATCAGATTTAACCATACTGACTGCAGATAAACTGCTTCACATCCAGTATCTGAATGTGAATCTGTGTTAGTGAGTGCTGTCACTAACACAGATTGTCGGTGTTAGATTCTAAATATCAATTCTCCCATTGTATTTTTTTCAATTTCATAAGAGTATCTAAGATTAATACTAATCAGGTGGACATATTATTATTTGGAACTTTTAAAAAGTCTTTGGAAAATAAACATCTAATAAACAGGCAATGATTTTAAAAGATGAATTTATTTTGAAACATGACCCATAATTATAAAACATTTTTCAACGTGGAATAACATACTTTCATGTTTTACACGTCGCTTTCATTCAAAGATAGCTTATCAAAAGGTGTGGCATATATAAGAATACAAATATCAATACATTTAACACATATTTCTTCAGTATGTAGAATTATTCAAAGTGCAAGGTGGAAAAAGTATCGCATGCAATTTATGTAATAAGATATAGTAGATTTTCTTTTTAACACATGCAGATTGCTGGATATTACCAGGTTGGCAGAACAGGCCAACCTGGTATTCAGTAAGTTTCTACTGAATAGAAACTAATAAAAAACTAATAAAAGTTAGTGTTACTCAGGGTTAAATGTCTAACTAAGGTACTAAAGAGTTAAAATTAACACTAATCCCTTTCCTCTTTCGCAGGGTGTAAGAACTAACCAGTTAGAGGCTGGCTAGATTATCATTTCTGCCTTTACCTCTTTCTACATCTATCTTTGTAGATGCAGGTTCTAGCATAGTCTGAAGAAGAGGGTTCGTTGACAAGTCCAGCCACATGAGATGAAAAAGAAAAGTATTCGTGCCAAGGCCTCTTTTCTTAAAGACGTAGTCTTCAAAAAAAGAGGCCCCTCGAGTGGCAACTCAAACCACGTCTTTTTTTAAAGACTAAGTCTCTAAAAAAAGGGCCAAGGCACTAATACTTTTCTTTTTCGTCTCATGTGGCTGGACTTGTCAACGAACCCTCGTCCTCAGTCTGTGATAGCACCTGCATCTAAAAAGATGGAGGGACAGATGCAGAGGGAGGTAAAGGCAGAGATGATAATCTCGCCTTCCTCTAGCTGGTTCGTTCTTACAAACAGCCCGCAAGAGAGAAAAAAGATTAGTGACCAAATAGTGGCAGAGGGCCGACATTCAAAGACTCAGGTTCATACGTCATGACGTCATTCTGTGACGTATGATTAGGGCTTTGAATATGCAACAGGATCACGTGACCAGATGAGCCAATCAGGTGGAGGTGACATCACAGTACTATTTACATATGGCATTTGCATGCGGGCCCTTTTACTTTTTCCATCCATCCTTAGGATAATCTGACGACTGAAGTGAAGTTCATTTTGACATACAGGAAATGTTCATTTGCATGAAAGGTGACCAGATTTCCAAGACTAAATCTTTGGACATTTCTCGCTCGGCGATAGAGAAAGAGCAAATTTATCAAGATAAAATGAAGAAACTGGGACAGTTATGGTTTACATATTTATTAATACTTAAACATTAAAAATCAAATGTACTGCTCAAAAAAAAAAATAAAGGGAACACTCGACACTCAAATAACACAGTTGAGTGTTCCCTTTATTTTTTTGAGCAGTGTATAACAGCAGGAGCGCGTCTCTTCACACAGTAGTAATATTTCTATAAATTCTGGCTCAATTAAAAATGATGGTAGTTCAAACTTCTTAGAGGTTTGGTGTCTGTGACCTTAGAGCTGATGGACCTTTTGTCTCTTCTGTCCAAAGGTCTCTGATAAATTCCAGCCTCACTTTTTAATTATTTGCTTTCCTCCTTGGTCATCTCACATGAAGCCCACCTTGACCTTGGACTTTTACTTTCTGGACTTGGTTGTTCTGGACTCTTTCTTAGTAACCACTCATATCATAATTCTCTTGAGTTTGTCATTAATGTTCTTCCTGCGGCTATTCGTTGTGGGGAGACTTTGGCGCGTTTATTTCGTCCACCTTACAGGCAGTAAACACACCGTCAGCATTCAATCGTTTTCCTTTCACAAAATAATCAAACATCACCAGCTCATTATATTAATGTAATGTATATCTTACACCGGGCTAGCAGAGCCGCTGCTTACCTTACAGGCGGTAAACACACCGTAAGGAATACAGCAGCTCACGCACAAAAATCCCCGGCACTAAGGTGTCCCCGGCAGGACAACATGTCAGAATTGCGATAGTGCTAGCATTTAGAGAAAACAACAGCACCCTCTGTTGGAACACTTAAGCACTGCTTTACACTTGGAACATACGACCCGACGATGACCAGTTAATTGCAAAACATCTTCCTTTGCGATGATTTATCACCCTGTTGCGATTTATCTCACTCTGGCTAATTCTGTAGCTGTTCGTCGTCTTGATGTGTTTGTTAATAAAAACTTAGCTTTATGTTATTGATCCAAATCTTCATGACGGCAAAGATTAGCCCAGTTCAGACAAAACACGTTGTTTCACACGTACCGAATCAGGTCAGCTGGTGAAAACTCGAGCTCTCTTCTTCCAGCTTGTTGTCTTTTCTGGCAGCGCGCGCTGCTTTTCTTGAAGTTGATTGGCTGTTGGCTGCGACGCTCGTCTTCTTCTCTGTAACGTTAACAGGAGCGAGCAGCTACCGTAAGTGCTATGGTTGTGCGCTACACACTTTTTACCACTTCCTGCCGAGCCGGTGGAAAAGGGGCAATGAAGTTTCCGGCCATCGTAATAACAATCTAAAGGGAATTTTTTCCCCCCTCATTCATAAAATGCTAAAATAAGGGACTTTTCCGGAAAATCGGGGACGTCTGGTCACCCATAAAGGGCCTACATTAAAATACTGTGACGTCACAGATTGTATGTAAATAGAACTGTGACGTGACGTCACGGACTGACGTCAATGACCGGCTGAACCAGAGTCTTTGAATGTAAGCCCTTTACAACCTTTACTGATCCTTTTTCTGTCTTGCAGGCTCACTGTAAGAACGAACCTCTTGGAGGAAGGCCAGATTATCATTTCTGCCTTTACCTCTCTCTACATCTACTTTTGTAGATGTAGGCTTTAGCATAGACTGAAGAAGAGGGTTCGTTGACAATGCAGCCACAAGATGGAAAAGGGAAGTATTAGTGACATGGCCTCTTTTTTAAAGACTTTTGTCTTTTTTAAAAAAGGCCCCTCGAGTGGCAAGGTCAAACCTTGTCGCTTTTTTTTAAAGACTACGTCTTTAAAAAAAAGCACGGGGACTAATACTTTTCTTTTTCGTCTCATGTGGCTGGACTTGTCAATGAACCCTCGTCTTCAGTCTATGATAAAACCTACATCTAAAAAGATGGAGGGATAGATGTAGAGGGGTAAAGGCAGAAATTATAATCTAACCTGCCTCTAACTGGTTTGTTCTTACAGTCTGCAAGACAGAAAAGGGATTCGTGACCAAATTACAGAGAGCCTCCAAAGTCTTTGGACTTTGGTTCAGACAGTCATGACGTCAATCTGTGGCGTCCGATTCGGGGTTTGAATTTGACAAGTTTACCAAAATATAAAAAATGTCATTCAAACAGCATTTGCCTTGTTTTACTTTTTTTTACTTACACTTTTCATCACATTACTTGAGTACATCCATTTTTACAGTAATTTCCATACTTAAGTACAAGACATTTCAGATACTTTAAGACTTTAACTCAAGGAACATTTCATTCAGTGACTTGGACTTTTACCAGAGTCATATTTTGGAGAGTTACCTATACTTTTACTTGACTCTGAGATTTCAGTACTTTATACAACACTGGTCTGCACATAGTTAAACTTTTGTAGTATTAGATTTCAAACTGAAGCAGAATTTCTTTACAAGCTCTTTAACGCAATGTATCATTCAATGTTATTTCTCTCCTCTATAAGCAAGTTTGGTAATAATTATGATCTTGTTCTTGCTTGTAGCACAGCAAAAAAGTTCATTGCATGTCATATTCAGAATAAAATAATTTAAAACTGGTAACATTGAAACAGGGTTAAAATATTTTCTAAGTCAGAAAATCTTTCCATCCACATATTTTAAATAATTAAAGCATCTCCTCTGTCCTTGACGAGCATTTACCCACAATATGCAACAGAAAAAGCATATCTTGTTTCTCTTGAATTCAAAATATTTCAACAATACAATGTTCTGAGATTTTTTTCTGTGTAAAGATTTAATGCAACATGGGTATTTTTACTTTTATTAGTTTTTTTATTAGTTTCTATTCAGTAGAAACTTACTGAATAGAAACTAATAAAAAACTAATAAAAGTTAGTGTTACTCAGGGTTAAATGTCTAAAGGTACTAAAGAGTTAAAATTAACACTAATCCCTTTCCTCTTTCGCAGGGTGTAAGAACTAACCAGTTAGAGGCTGGCTAGATTATCATTTCTGCCTTTACCTCTTTCTACATCTATCTTTGTAGATGCAGGTTCTAGCATAGTCTGAAGAAGAGGGTTCGTTGACAAGTCCAGCCACATGAGATGAAAAAGAAAAGTATTCGTGCCAAGGCCTCTTTTCTTAAAGACGTAGTCTTCAAAAAAAGAGGCCCCTCGAGTGGCAACTCAAACCACGTCTTTTTTTAAAGACTAAGTCTCTAAAAAAAGGGCCAAGGCACTAATACTTTTCTTTTTCGTCTCATGTGGCTGGACTTGTCAACGAACCCTCGTCCTCAGACTGTGATAGCACCTGCATCTAAAAAGATGGAGGGACAGATGCAGAGGGAGGTAAAGGCAGAGATGATAATCTCGCCTTCCTCTAGCTGGTTCGTTCTTACAAACAGCCCGCAAGAGAGAAAAAAGATTAGTGACCAAATAGTGGCAGAGGGCCGACATTCAAAGACTCTGGTTCATACGTCATGACGTCATTCTGTGACGTATGATTAGGGCTTTGAATATGCAACAGGATCACGTGACCAGATGAGCCAATCAGGTGGAGGTGACATCACAGTACTATTTACATATGGCATTTGCATGCGGGCCCTTTTACTTTTTCCATCCATCCTTAGGATAATCTGACGACTGAAGTGAAGTTCATTTTGACATACAGGAAATGTTCATTTGCATGAAAGGTGACCAGATTTCCAAGACTAAATCTTTGGACATTTCTCGCTCGGCGATAGAGAAAGAGCAAATTTATCAAGATAAAATGAAGAAACTGGGACAGTTATGGTTTACATATTTATTAATACTTAAACATTAAAAATCAAATGTACTGCTCAAAAAAAAAAAAATAAAGGGAACACTCGACACTCAAATAACACAGTTGAGTGTTCCCTTTATTTTTTTGAGCAGTGTATAACAGCAGGACCGCGTCTCTCCACAGTAGTAATATTTCTATAAATTCTGGCTCAATTAAAAATGATGGTAGTTCAAACTTCTTAGAGGTTTGGTGTCTGTGACCTTAGAGCTGATGGACCTTTTGTCTCTTCTGTCCAAAGGTCTCTGATAAATTCCAGCCTCACTTTTTAATTATTTGCTTTCCTCCTTGGTCATCTCACATGAAGCCCACCTTGACCTTGGACTTTTACTTTCTGGACTTGGTTGTTCTGGACTCTTTCTTAGTAACCACTCATATCATAATTCTCTTGAGTTTGTCATTAATGTTCTTCCTGCGGCTATTCGTTGTGGGGAGACTTTGGCGCGTTTATTTCGTCCACCTTACAGGCAGTAAACACACCGTCAGCATTCAATCGTTTTCCTTTCACAAAATAATCAAACATCACCAGCTCATTATATTAATGTAATGTATATCTTACACCGGGCTAGCAGAGCCGCTGCTTACCTTACAGGCGGTAAACACACCGTAAGGAATACAGCAGCTCACGCACAAAAATCCCCGGCACTACGGTGTCCCCGGCAGGACAACATGTCAGAATTGCGATAGTGCTAGCATTTAGAGAAAACAACAGCACCCTCTGTTGGAACACTTAAGCACTGCTTTACACTTGGAACATACGACCCGACGATGACCAGTTAATTGCAAAACATCTTCCTTTGCGATGATTTATCACCCTGTTGCGATTTATCTCACTCTGGCTAATTCTGTAGCTGTTCGTCGTCTTGATGTGTTTGTTAATAAAAACTTAGCTTTATGTTATTGATCCAAATCTTCATGACGGCAAAGATTAGCCCAGTTCAGACAAAACACGTTGTTTCACACGTACCGAATCAGGTCAGCTGGTGAAAACTCGAGCTCTCTTCTTCCAGCTTGTTGTCTTTCTGGCAGCGCGCGCTGCTTTTCTTGAAGTTGATTGGCTGTTGGCTGCGACGCTCGTCTTCTTCTCTGTAACGTTAACAGGAGCGAGCAGCTACCGTAAGTGCTATGGTTGTGCGCTACACACTTTTTACCACTTCCTGCCGAGCCGGTGGAAAAGGGCAATGAAGTTTCCGGCCATCGTAATAACAATCTAAAGGGAATTTTTTTCCCCCTCATTCATAAAATGCTAAAATAAGGGACTTTTCCGGAAAATCGGGGACGTCTGGTCACCCATAAAGGGCCTACATTAAATACTGTGACGTCACAGATTGTATGTAAATAGAACTGTGACGTCACGGACTGACGTCAATGACCGGCCGAACCAGAGTCTTTGAATGTAAGCCCTTTACAACCTTTACTGATCCTTTTTCTGTCTTGCAGGCTCACTGTAAGAACGAACCTCTTGGAGGAAGGCCAGATTATCATTTCTGCCTTTACCTCTCTCTACATCTACTTTTGTAGATGTAGGCTTTAGCATAGACTGAAGAAGAGGGTTCGTTGACAATGCAGCCACAAGAGATGGAAAAGGGAAGTATTAGTGACATGGCCTCTTTTTTAAAGACTTTTGTCTTTTTTAAAAAAGGCCCCTCGAGTGGCAAGGTCAAACCTTGTCGCTTTTTTTTAAAGACTACGTCTTTAAAAAAAGCACGGGGACTAATACTTTTCTTTTTCGTCTCATGTGGCTGGACTTGTCAATGAACCCTCGTCTTCAGTCTATGATAAAACCTACATCTAAAAAGATGGAGGGATAGATGTAGAGGGGTAAAGGCAGAAATTATAATCTAACCTGCCTCTAACTGGTTTGTTCTTACAGTCTGCAAGACAGAAAAGGGATTCGTGACCAAATTACAGAGAGCCTCCAAAGTCTTTGGACTTTGGTTCAGACAGTCATGACGTCAATCTGTGGCGTCCGATTCGGGGTTTGAATTTGACAAGTTTACCAAAATATAAAAAATGTCATTCAAACAGCATTTGCCTTGTTTTACTTTTTTTTACTTACACTTTTCATCACATTACTTGAGTACATCCATTTTTACAGTAATTTCCATACTTAAGTACAAGACATTTCAGATACTTTAAGACTTTAACTCAAGGAACATTTCATTCAGTGACTTGGACTTTTACCAAAGTCATATTTTGGAGAGTTACCTATACTTTTACTTGACTCTGAGATTTCAGTACTTTATACAACACTGGTCTGCACATAGTTAAACTTTTGTAGTATTAGATTTCAAACTGAAGCAGAATTTCTTTACAAGCTCTTTAACGCAATGTATCATTCAATGTTATTTTCTCTCCTCTATAAGCAAGTTTGGTAATAATTATGATCTTGTTCTTGCTTGTAGCACAGCAAAAAAGTTCATTGCATGTCATATTCAGAATAAAATAATTTAAAACTGGTAACATTGAAACAGGGTTAAAATATTTTCTAAGTCAGAAAATCTTTCCATCCACATATTTTAAATAATTAAAGCATCTCCTCTGTCCTTGACGAGCATTTACCCACAATATGCAACAGAAAAAGCATATCTTGTTTCTCTTGAATTCAAAATATTTCAACAATACAATGTTCTGAGATTTTTTTCTGTGTAAAGATTTAATGCAACATGGGTATTGTGTTAGAATGCTTTTTCAAATTCACCTGCAGCATAGTTTTGCTAATCATCCCAAGAGAGGAAATTTAAAATATAGAACAATAAACAAAGTCAGAGCAGCACACTGCATCTTCTGGAGTTTTCCATGGACAAAGTACTTTTGATTAAAAAGCTGGGTTACTGTCATTGGGATAAAGCCTAATTTGATATTTGTTGGTTTATTGGCAGCTTGATTTCTTTTGGCTGCTTCTGATGAACTGAAAAACCTGCTAAATCTTTTGATATGAGCTGATCCAGTTTTCTTTCCTGCAATGATCTCTCTGCAGGTACTACGCTATCTGCTGCCAGCCACTGGTCTACCGGAACAAAATGACGCCCATGCGAGTGGCTTTAATGATCGGTGGCTGCTGGGTTATTCCCACTTTCATCTCTTTCCTGCCCATCATGCAGGGCTGGAACAGCATCGGTATTGACCACTTGGTGAGTTGCAAGAGTTCGAATTACAGCTGGAAAAAGATTTATTTTAGACTTTAGGTTACTTAGTTATGTGCTTTATATATTGTCAAATATGTTGAGCATCTCAGTGGGCACCAAAGCAATTGCAGGCAACCAAAGCTATAAAAAATAATCGCAAATAAAACTATTTCAGAACATTGTTTGCATAAGTGGTTAGTGTCCACATGCAACAATGAGATTAATTGTTGTTTCATGGATCTTTGTTTACTAGACTGAAGAAATGCCTCATATGTTGCCATGAAAACAACATAAACATGCCAACAAATGAAACAACGCCAACACAGGCGGTCAGTTTGTGTTTCTTCAACTAGAATGTAAATGATGTTTTTTGAATGAAGTATTTTGTTTTAGCAATACATTTTTCTGTTATTTAATTTGAAAAGCCAAAAGTTTGAACCAAAACATTTGTTACTCTTGAATCAAAATATTTTCTTGGAAGGAAAGCAGTATTTAAAAGCAGATTTTGTATTATTATTATTAGTAATAGTAGTATTAAAAAATTTAAGTTGATCTTTTAGCATTTAAAGTAACTTATTGAAATGTACATCCGGTTTTATGTAGGTTAGCTTAGTTAAATATTCAAAGTTGAAAAGGTTTCTATCTTACTCACTGAATGAAGTTACTTGCACCATTCACTTCTGGACAAGCACATAATTAGTAGGAAACATCTGCATTTAGTAACTGACTTTACAGCAATCCTTTATACTGAGCCTGTATGTAGCGACAGTGGAGTGAAGAAACTCCCCAAGAACAAAACATTTATGAAAGCAGAAAAAGGAGAACGATCAACATATCAGCTTTATGTTCCACAATGTTTGATAATGAAATTAAAGAAATAACCTAAAATAAAAAAAGAAAAATGATCAAAAAGCACAAATGAAAAACAAAGCCCAAACAGCCAAGAATTAATCCGTTAGACAGACAAATACTTTTTGTCAGGTAACACTGGCTACACAATAAAAATAATTTTCTAAGCTTTATTTGTTATAAGTATGAATGAAATACTTATCTGACAAATTAATTCAGGATCTATGTGTTAAAAATGCTACACACTGTTGCCAAGTCAGAAGTAAATCTCTCTAGTTTCTCTGCCTTATTGCCAGCAGAAATCACGTCTGAGTTGCTCGTCAAGTGGGAGACTGGGCCGCTCAGTATGGCCAAAGTGTAGTTAAAGAACTCACACACACCCACGCACCCCCACACACCCACGCACACACACACCTATATTCCATTCCCTTTTTTCAAATACACACAAACATGAGTTTAGTGCAGCTGCAATCCAAAGTTTGCCCCATTCAGTGGCAGCAGATCTCTGCGGGTCTAATTAGAGCTGTTTGATTATTCTGTGAAGCCAGTCACTTTTGGCACCAACCAAAGATCTGAAACTCAGCAAAACAAATCAGGACTAAGGTGACAAGAGGCAGACTTTGCAACATCTCAGTAGTTGGTTGTGCTGTCCTATGTTGTTGTTGTTTTCAGGAATTCCTTGTATCGACTGACCAGAGAAGCAGGGGTTTCACCCTCAATCCCAAGACAAGTCAACAAGTTTTGAGTGGTTTTGGGCTCTGTAATGATATTCCACGAGGCAACAGTAATTTAGCAGTTGCCAGATATTTTATTGAACTTATGTTGTAATTAACTATTGAAGATATGAGAATTATTGGATGATTTAGATTTTTCTTGAAGAATTTCTATATAAAACCATTTAAAAAAGATTAAATAAGGTTGATTTTTTTCTTTCTTTCTTTTTTACTGTTTCCAGTGGGTGGTTGGGGGTCAATTAAATAAAAATTTTCCCAGTTCAAATTCCATAAGCCATTCCTTATTTAAAAGTTAGTCCATCCTGAATGGCTGTGAACAAGTTATTGTGTTGTATCCTGTTTATAACCCAATTGTCTTACTGCTGTGTCCCTTTTAAGCAAGAGACAACAGTGTCAACAGACACTGAGAAACAAAATCTTTACAATTTCATTTTTAAACAGACCACTTCCTGAAAAGAAACAACCTTCCATCTGGGGGATGGAGATTCATTTTTTATTAATCTCTTTTTCCTAAGCTGAGTGCACTGCAGATGTGAAATACAAATAAAATTGATTTTATTTGAATTGATGAGGATGTTGGGTTGTAGTGAATGAGGAGGGGAAAATGTGGAATTTTCAATGGATTGTTCCATTCAAAAGATGTCTCATATCACAGCAAATCACAGTTCAGAAGTGCAAGTTCTCATACTAAATATGCTTTCCACTTTTGCTGTATTAAAGTAAAATATAAATAAAAGATTTTGTTACAAAAGTAAGTAGACATTTTTTTTAATGATTCTCAGGTTCAAGCTCAAATAAAAAGAAATGGAATGAGGTGGAATGTACAAATTTATCAAAATTCAACCAGTACATAACTTTCCTGACTTAACAAAGTAAGGGCAATATTACAGACTAATCGATATTTGATTACTCTTACATAATCTCTCAACATGGTCTGCAGTCTCGGGTCATGCTCTCTTCTCTTCAGCTGACCCTGCATTCTTTTGTCTGAGATGCACCAGAAAGATGCCTCAGCATTGTGGAAGAGCTTACAGTAAGAAAAAACCTGGGAGCAAATTCTACATTTTCCACCTACAATATAAATAAAAGTTGATCCATGTAAACTAACTCAAATATCCCATGGAAAATAATTTTAATAATCTGAAAAAAAATATATATATAAAGAGGAATGAGAACGGAATACTTATTTTCCATTGTCCTTAAGATCAAAATTATCCCACACGGGAGAAAATCTCCTCTTCCTTGGTTGATCCATGCCTGTGTTCAAATACGAAGCCAAAAACCAACACAAAGCAAAGAACACAAAGTATCTCCATCCAACAAAACCCACAAACGTGTCGACACATTCTCTCCCTAATCAGTGCAGTTTTGCACGGCCACATCTACACGACACGGGAACGGTATCAGTCATGTGGTTTTCCTTAAAGTGATGCGCTCACCGACTTGAGATTTCATCTTGTCTGCTCAGCGCATGTGCTGAGGTTTCTGTGTCGTCTGGCCCATAACTAATGTAAGCACTGATTGAGTATGGTAGGAGCGGTATGTAGAGCAACAGCTGCTAGGAGGAAGGATCTACAATAATGCTTCTTTGTGCACTCAGGATGCAGCAATCTGTCACTGAAGGTGTTTTCTGTTTAATGACACCATACAATTTTAACTGTTTCCTGGGAATTCGGAAGAAAAACAGGCCTGAATTGCTATTACACCAGATCCATGCAGAGTATTTATTACTGAGAATCTTGGTGTTAGTCTCTTCTGATAGACACCCTGACAGAAAGCTACATAAACTTGATAGTATAAAAAGACAACATGAAGAGATTCCTCAGATAAACAAAAACTTATCTGTGCCATATATGGCATAATTAGGCAAAGTTACTGACTGACAAATTGCAAGAGAAGAGTGTTTAACATAGCTGTTGACAGCTGTTGATAAATAACTCAAACTGTATAGGATCAATATCTAATTTTAAAATTAAGTATTCTTTGTGGTATGTGAGTTTTTCATATTATCCTTGTATTTCCCAGATTGAGGAGAGGCGCCACAATGGAAGCAGCAACTCCACTTCTTGTGTTTTTATGGTCAACAAGCCATATGCCCTCACCTGCTCTTTGGTGGCCTTCTACATCCCTCTGATCCTCATGGTGCTGGCTTACCAGAGGATCTACATCACGGCTCGCGCACACGCCCTGCAGATCAGCATGCTACAGCGGGCAGGCGGGGCTGGAGCCTGCACTCCTGGCACCTCCAGTGCAAGCCCAGGAGTGGGTGGAACATCAGAGTCTGCTGACCATCAACGCAACCACCGTATGCGAACAGAAACAAAAGCAGCAAAGACTCTATGCATCATTATGGGATGTTTCTGCCTCTGTTGGGCACCGTTCTTTGTCACCAATGTGGTGGACCCATTTATAGGCTATACAGTGCCCGAACAGCTGTGGACCGCCTGCCTGTGGCTGGGTTACATAAACTCCATGCTCAACCCCATTCTCTACGCCTTCCTCAACAAATCCTTCCGCCGTGCCTTCCTCATCATCCTGTGTTGCGGGAGGAAGAGGTATCGCAGGCCATCCATCATGGCAACAGGCACGACCTGCACAGCCACGCAGATCAACGGTTCAACACATGTACTCAAGTAAGTTTTGTAAACCATTTTATTTTGTGATTGGAGTTCTGTGGCATCAAGCAACACAGGTTTATATTAAAATTGATTTTATCTGTAAACTTTAAGATATGCATATTTTGGTAGCTTTACATCATGAAACACATATATCCAATACTTTTTTTATCATTTCAAAACATCAAGAAAACTGTTGTTGGAATGTCATTTAACAGTTTAAAACAATCATGCTCTTGAAGAAGAAACATTGAAAATTATGAGAAACTTCCTAATGTTTAAATATTTAATTAAAAGGTTGAGTTGTCGAGTTACAGCACATCTAGTAATTTAAAGCTGTCTTTTACGACTACAGTATATATATATATATATATATATATATATATATATATATATATATATATATATATATATATATATATATATATATATATTGTACAGAAAGCATAACACTTGCATAACATTCATTAACGCTAATCAGCACTGACAAAAGCAAAGCAAAATTTTACGTCCTATGTTGTCAGTGGAACTATTTGTTTCTTAAAGTTGAATTTATAATTTATTATCATATTTCTACTATATGTCTTTGCTTTGGTAGTCTTTACTAAAAGACATTAGTGTGCTATCTGATCTTAAAAACTTGTTACTTGTCATCAGGATAATGCGATTTGCAAATATGAGTATCTGCTGTGAGAACAAACTAACTTCTTTTCAGGTATTATGGAGGTGACTTTAATTCCATCAGTACTTATCCTAGTCCCTATGGGTTTAAATGATCTAAGTATCATTATTCTCTAAACCTATTACTTAAGGACCTTATGTTCAGGATACATCACAGTTGCAAGTTAAGTGTTTTTCCATGTGCCTTCATGTCTCAATAAGATCGTATCTTTGATCATGAATGGGAGTGTGTCACTTTAGCCTCTTCATGTCGTCTTCATCCTGTTTATGCTGACAAAGATTAATCACACATTTTAAAAACACAGATTTAAAAAAAGCAGTAACAAAAAGGCAATTTGTAACCTATAATGTCATCAAGGATTTAATCATGTACTCTATCCACATATATACATATATATATATATATATATATATAATATATATATATATATATATATATATATATATATATATATATATATATATATATATATATATATATATCCAGTCAGCCATAGCTGTCTGGATAGCTCAATACATAAGGCATCAGTATATCACCCGAGAGGGCAGGGTTCGAATCCAGTCTGGGTCCTTAGGCAAGACCCTTCAAGCTACTGCCTACTCATACCATGAGAGATACTAAGTTGCATAACATGCCGGCTCAGACGTCGCCCGGCCAAACAAGGTCTGCGTCAGGTGTTGGGGAACCAGAGCACCTTGATGACAAATGGGCTACTGGAACAAGACGGAAATGGGCGAGAGATGAAAATGTGGATCTGTTGGAATGCTACTACTCAAGTAACCCTAGTGAGAGAGAGAGGTTACATGCAAAGACTGGGGAAGGAATGGTTACTTCGACATCCCCAGTCAACACTAAGCGCTAAACAACTAGTAGCTCAGTGTTCCAACATCCGCAAACGGCAACTGCTATCACAACTTGAGATTGACGAGATACAACACAAATGCTACGGCAAAAGGGAGGAACCCGGATGTCAGGACTGTGGGGACTTAACTACAAGTCCCCACCCAGTGAGGGGATACACGGCCCAATGAGCGAAACAGAGCTGAACGAGACAGCTGCTGACCTGAGAGAGAGAATCATGACCCGAATGACAACCAGGCCTCCCCGGCGCCAATTACAACGGCTGAGTGAAGTACCATCTGAAAGTCTCATTGAAAATGTGAATGCAGCATTGAGAACGATCCCTACCAACACCATAACAGAAACCAATGAGCTGATCTACAACTCAGCATCAGTGATCCTTGAGATACTTGGCTATAAGAGCAACCATGAGACCCAATACCCACCATGGGAAAAGACGGTTAGAGGCTAAAATCAAGGTAACAAGGAGGGAAGTGAGCCAACTGTCAGAGCTCCACAAGGGTGCAATGAAAAGACCAGTACCCAGAAAGTACAGGCAGATGCCCATACCTGAAGCACTTGAAACTGCCAAACAGAGGCTCCAAGCCTTGTCCAGCCGCCTAAAGAGATACACAAGGGAGAATGAATCCAGAAGGATTAACCGGCTCTTCTCCACTCAACCAGCTAAGGTGTACTCTCAATGGCAGGGTAACAATAACAACAGAGCAGACCCACCAAGGCTGGAGACGGAACAATACTGGAAAGGCATATGGGAAAGGGAGGCGTCCCACAACAGCAATGCACAGTGGCTGATCTCTCTACGAGAGGACCACAGCAACCTCCCTGAGCAAGCCCCGGTAACCATCACTGTGACAGATGTTCAAGAAAGAGTCTCAGGTATGAAAAACTGGACAGCACCAGGGCCTGACATGATCCATGCCTACTGGCTAAAGAAACTCACTGCTCTCCATGAGCGAATGGCAGCCCAAATGAACCAGCTGCTACAAAGTGGGACTCACCCTGAATGGTTAACTGAAGGGCGGACAATCCTAATCCAGAAGGATCCATCAAAGGGTCCAGTCCCACCCAACTACCGACCAATAACCTGCCTCTCCACAACCTGGAAGCTCATGTCAGGCATCATAGCGGCCAAGATAAGCAAACACATGGATAAACATGAGCACGGCACAGAAGGGTATCGGTAAATACCAGAGGAGCCAAACACCAACTCCTCGTAGACCGCACAGTTGCCCGAGACTGCAAAACCCGACACACCAACCTGTGCATGGCTTGGATTGATTACAAGAAAGCCTATGACTCAATGCCGCATACTTGGATCATTGAATGCTTAGAGATGTATAACATCAACAGGACTCTGAGAGCCTTCATTGCAAACTCGATGAGGCTGTGGAAAACCACCCTTGAAGCCAACTGCAAACCACTTGCACAAGTGTCCATCAAATGTGGCATATACCAAGGAGATGCTCTGTCCCCGCTACTGTTCTGCATAGGCCTGAACCCCCTCAGCCAAGTTATCAACAAGACTGGCTACGGATACAGACTCAAAAATGGGGCCAATATCAGTCACCTACTCTACATGGATGACATCAAGCTGTACGCCAAGTGTGAGCGAGACATCGACTCACTGATCCACACCACCAGGATCTACAGCACTGACATTGGGATGTCATTCGGACTAGAGAAATGTGGTCGGCTGGTCACAAAGAGGGGGAAGGTCATCCACACAGAAGGGGTCTCACTCCCAGAAGGAACAATAGCAGACATAGAAGACAGTTACAAGTACCTAGGTATACCACAAGCAAATGGCAACCTCGATGAGGTCACAAGGAAAGGAGCCACAGCTAAATACCTCCAACGAATAAGGCAAGTCCTGAGAAGCCAGCTCAATGGCAAGAACAAAATCCGTGCGATAAACAGCTATGCCTTGCCAGTAATCAGATACCCTGCTGGAATAATTAGCTGGCCAAAGGAGGAGATAAAAGCCACAGATATTAAGACCAGAAAGCTACTAACAATGCATGGAGGGTTCCATCCCAAATCCAGCACCTTGAGACTGTACACGAGCCGCAAGGAAGGAGGCAGAGGACTAGTGAGTGTGAGAACCACTGTCCAGGACGAAACAACTAAGATCCATAAATACATCAGGGACAAAGCCTCAACAGACAATGTGCTCAGTGAATGTCTCAGACAACAGGGAACGGAGGTTGAGGTGCCAGAGATACCATCATGGGAGGACAAACCCCTACATGGGATGTACCACCAGCAAATAACCCAAGTGGCTGATATCAGTAAATCCTACCAATGGCTGGAAAAAGCTGGACTCAAGGACAGCACAGAGGCCCTCATCCTGGCCGCCCAGGAACAGGCCCTAAACACCAGAGCAATAGAGGCCCAGATCTACCACACCAGACAAGACCCAAGGTGTAGGTTGTGCAAGGAGGCCCCTGAGACAGTCCAGCACATTACAGCAGGGTGCAAGATACTGGCAGGGAAAGCGTACATGGAGCGACATAACCAAGTGGCAGGCATAGTGTACAGAAACATCTGTGCAGAATATGGACTGGAAACCCCAAGATCAAAGTGGGAAACACCCCCAAAGGTGGTGGAGAACGCCAGAGCTAAGATCCTGTGGGACTTCCAGATCCAGACAGACAAAATGGTAATGGCGAACCAACCAGACATTGTCGTAGTGGATAAACATCAGAGGAAAGCCGTTGTGGTAGATGTAGCAATACCAAGTGATTGCAACATCAGGAAAAAGGAGCACGAGAAACTAGAGAAATACCAGGGCCTCAGGGAGGAACTGGAGAGGGCCTGGAAGGTGAAGACCACAGTGGTGCCTGTGGTCATCGGGGCCCTCGGGGCAGTAACCCCCAAACTGGAGCAGTGGCTACAACAGATCCCAGGAACAACATCAGACATCTCAGTCCAGAAATGTGCAGTCCTTGGCACAGCCAAGATACTGCGCAGAACCCTCAAGCTCCCAGGCCTCTGGTAGAGGACCCGAGCTCAGAGGATAAGAACCACCCGCGGTGGGTGAGAAGGGAATTTTTTTATATATATATATATATATATATATATATATATATATATATATATATATTATTACAAGGTTTATATTACAAGGTTTATTTTACTTTTTTTATAATGCACTTTTCAAATCTGTGACCGTTAAATAATTATTTGTGTCTCAGTGAATGTCATATTTACATAGTTCATAATCCTCTGGCATGGGAAGATAATGCATATTATATAATCTCCATCTGGTTGAATTACATCTATTGGTAGGGGTTAATTTATGAAAATGGCCACAGATTCTAAAGAAAAGCTACATGTAAACAAAGCAAGCCTTTTGTGGTTATTATAGTAGTAATATAGTCATATCCAATCTTTTAAGATTAAATATTATTGTGAGGTTTGTGTTGAATTAAGATAGACCCAGTGTTAGAATGATCTCTTCTGTATTCAGAATGTTTTTCAGGCTTATTATGTAAATTTATTATTTTATATGTGGATAGATATTAATTAGTTAACTTTTGAATCAATATGGTAATTAGATTAATTAGTAGAATGTGCAGAAATTCATTAAGAGCACAGTCGATGTGATCTTCTTTTGTTACTCAGTTGTCAACTATTCAAGTGCTTTTCAATAGTAAACACTGCATTTTCTTATGATAAGTAGCTCAAAAAAATTCTAACATTATTGCAATTATTACATTATTGATAGGAGGGATTTTGGCTTTTGTTACTATCATTATGGTAACAAAAGCCATAATGATATGGCTTTTGTTACCATTTTATCTACAAAGCAATACAAATTTTTGGATATGTTTCAAGTCCTACTTGCTGATTATTTTCAGAGAAAAAACAGTGACACAGGTTTTTCTGGTGAAGTGAGTGGCTTTGATGCAACAGAAAATGAAGAAATCACAACATAACTATTTTTTCTGCATTATACAATGTATTCATAAGCATTATCAGTTTTTATACCAACATAAGAGCATCGAGTTAAAGGCAAATAGTGCCGTTTTTTTGTGCTGATGCACTTAATCCACTTTAAAAATTAAGATTTTAAAGTTTGAATTTCTGTTTAACCTGTTGGTCACTGATCTCAAGTGATTAGGCAAAAATAATCAACTGACTTTTTGCAGCTTTAGAGATGTAATATTTCCACATGCTAGATATTGAACTACTGTGAATTTCTATTCATGGTTTCTTCCAACAGGGATTACCTGTGTTACCTGGCAACACTCAATGTGATATCATCTATTCAGTTGTCGCCAAGCTGCAAACATTACACTTCAGTGCATTTGTGGAAATCCCCAGAGGCTTCAATGATTCCTTGGTCCTGCTTCACTTAGATTTTCCTAATCCTTGTAATGCAAGTATTTAATCCAAATCAGTCTGTGTACACTGACCCCCCCCCCCCCCCCATATATATATATATATATATATATATATATATATATATATATATATATATATATATATATATATATACTGGAATTCACTGACAGCTCAGGAAGATTGGAGCTGTGTGCTGGTAACCATCTATTAAGTGCTGAGATCTTGTACCTGTACAACTGGACTGCAGAAACACTCAGAAAGGTTCTGCTCGCATGATTTTATGGCTCATAGGGGCAGCCTAAGGTCTGTGTACCACTTGTCAGAGGTTCTGCGTTGAATACAAAAACCTTCAAAGTATAGACCTGTTGTCCAAAAGGTATCATGTTAAAAATGTTGCATTTAACAGAGCCTTTTGGAGCCTCGACTGCTTAATGCTTAGTTTAATAAGCCTATAATGAATATCACAGGTTGTAAGTAAGTGTTACTTTTGGTTTAGGAAAGCTTTCTACTTTTGAACTTCTGCAGTTTTGCTGGATCCTTTCTGTACGAAAATTAGTTGTTTCTGTTTTATAAGGTAGAAGTAGTTGATGATTTACGGGAAAATTTTACTCTGATGTATTAAGTTCAATGCACATCAAGTTGAAGAAGTGCATTCTGGCTTTTGTCCTGACTGTGGAACAATGAACCAGCTCCTTACTCACCTACTATTTACTTCTGGATTGGTCAAGAGGTTTTGAATGGAGAGAAATAGACAGATTGAGGATTTGTTTGCAGTAATGTGTTTTCCTTATGGACATGATAGCAGTGTGAAATCATCTTAGATAAGCGAAAAACAATAGATTGATGGAAGCTGCACTTTAGTAATCTCCTGAGAGCAGACAAAGGTGTGTCAGAGTTTCTATTTGTACTTCTACTTTCATGAACATTTTTAAAACATCTTTAGTTAACTGGGTTCTGATTGTTCTGTTTTTAGAATAAAAGAGAAGAGACCATGCGATGGTGGGTAGATCAAATAGGACAGGGGACTAAAAAGTCTGATTTTTCCAGTTTTATGTCACATTAGTAATGTAAAAACAAGGTGCTTGCTAAAAAAAATTACTTTTTGTTAGTTGTAGTCACTGAAAAGCAAGGGTCAGAATTAAAAACTTTAAAATACACATAAAGCGTCTGCAATTAAAGAAAAATTCAAATGGGTAAAATGATGAACAAAACAGATAATGAAACGTTTCATTGGAATACATCATATAATCAAAAAATGTTGCTAAAAGGAACAGCTGTACTGTCAATCTGCAGCAGAATTTAAGATCTCTGGAGGGATTCTACAAAAATAAAAACTGAAGGAACTGATACAAAAGGCAGGAAAAATGTAAAAGAAATAGAAGCACTGGAAAAATAAACGTGGATAAGTCCAACCTACCAATTCTACACCTATCCGTACGCCACGACGCTGTCCTCTCTGATGTCCTGCACAAACATCACTCCTCATCAACTGAAAACACATTAAGGCAATAAAAAATGATGACACTTATTTCATTTGTTTGAAATGTAGAATCTCAGGATGAGGAGATTGCCTGGGGCTGCCGAAAGCAGACCAAAACATAACTATTTTCTCTACACACTCAGCCAGACATCCATTCTACTGAAGAGTTTTATGGATTGGATCCTTTTTTATATAAGCCTTTCCCACATGGTCCATTACAGTGCAGTCACTGAGCTGTGAGAGTTGGAGCTTTTAAAATGCCAAGGGTATGTCAGAGTGGCCCAGATTGGGTTTTAGACTCCTCTTGAGTGAGGACAACAGGGAGGATGTAAAAAATAGGTTAAAGTCGTAATTTTATTAGTTGCCTACTACAGCTATGAGAAGATTTAGACCACTAGTAAAATAACTAATTTTATTTTGGTCTTTTTGTCAGAAATTAAATTTGTAAAATTATGAAATGATGTTTATATTCAGACTGAACAGAACAAAACGGTTGTGTTTGGAGACTTTTTTTAAAAATCATTGTTCTTTTTTTTATAAGAAACTAAGCTCCCAGCATATTAAATTCAAATTCAATAGTCGCTGTATTACAAGGTTTGAAATATCAAATATATTAGATAAATAACACATCCTCTCTAGGACTCTAGTTGAGATCCAAACCAGCAATCTGTAAGCTGCTAGGCACCAATAACCACACAATTTTTCATTAACTTGTTTGCTTACAGGCAAGAAAAACAGTTTATGACAAATTGTTTCTGGTAATTGTTGGATCCAACCACTGTTTAATATGTTAGGAGACTAATCCTTAAATTACTTTTCACAATGACCTCTGATTTATTGAATCATTATATATGCCTGCTGTACTCCAAACATAACAGTGAAAATGTATGTTGATTATGATGAATTAGCCACTTAAGCTGGCAAAGTAAAGGAATGACATATGATATCTCCATTCTCCATGGCGCCTTAACACTGTTCATTATACACTCCATCACAGACAGTAAAAGAACGTCTCCTCAGTATTCTTTCTCTCATTGGAGTCATTTATCTGAAAAGAGTCAGTCCCAAGACAACAAGCACTATCGAGAAACAATTGTTCACTGACAGAGGTCACAAAATGAGACACAAATAGTGAAACGGATAAAATGTGTGCACAAGAGAGGAAAAGAAAAGACAAAATAAAAAGGCAGAAAGAGTCATTTTAGTAAGATTGACATTTTAATGTATCAAAAACACTTTAAGTAATTAAAAAACTGAAAAAAATGAAACAAATTGCAAAAAAGAACAACACATTCAGAACAAATGAGGAGAAACAACATAACTAAAAAAATATGGAAGGAGAAAGCAGGAAAGAGAAAATTGTGAGATGAAAGCAGGAAGGTGAGAATACAGTTTGGAAGAAGTGAGTAGGAGATGAGTTAATAGGTCAGAGTGGAGGTGAGAAATTAGAATAATGAGTAAGGTGAAGTACATGAGTTAGAGAATCAACTGGAGAAGAAAATGCTACTCATGCAGGTAAAAAAAGGACATAAATAATCGCAGACTTGGAGCACAAACATATTTAAAAAGCAGATGAATATCACTCATCTGGAGAGGAGGAATGCAAATTAAGCATGAAAAAGTAAATATTTAAAAAAGAAATGCCTTAAACTTCATTTTTAAACCTCCTACACTTACTTTAATAATACCAGGTAAAAATGATTTATGTTTTGGTCTTTTAAAACGCAAAGTTAATGACCAGTTTCCATCATTTGTGACAGTCAAAATGTACTGTGTGTGAGCTCCCCCCCTGCTGGGAGATGAAGCCTTTGACTCAGACTTTGCTGGCTGGTATGCTGCTGATGTTTTTTTTTTTTTCAGCTGCTCTGCAGTAAAACACAGAGGTGGTTAAACACACAGCCATAAAGCACAAAAAACTGAGCCAACAACAGTTTTAAAAAGAGTGGAATTTTGCAATTATTTTCCCTATTAGTTCAAAGGACATATATAAATTATGAAGCAAGCACAGCTATTCTTCAAAGCTTTTGATTTGATGCAGGAAGAATCAGACTGTATGTTAAAATACCAATCATTCATTCGTTTCTGTGACACTTTGGATTTGATGGTTGAAAAAAACGATAAGGTCTCATAACTTTTTTTAAAAAATTCAGTCACTCAGATCAAATGGAAGAAACCTTTTTCAAAGGTTACACTAATATAAGACGTAGGACATGTCTAAGGCTTTACGGAGATTTTAGTAGAGTTTGATTTTGGAACTTATACCTTTTATCTCCACAGCAGTAAATTTGCTGTTACCATTTTTCACCTTCATTTCAATGTAAAAGCAGTGAAATATATTAGTAACCATTACATATCACAATCCAAATGACGCACCAGATTTTGTAGTTTAAGAAATAACAAAACAGAGGGTTTTTAGAGTGAGATGATCATATAATATCACCTTGTCTCTTCAGTTTTTTCTACTCCTTTGATAGATCCAGTTTTAGGTAGTTCATATTTTTTTAACCTTTTGAAAAATGTAGAAAGTGGGAGGAAAAAAAATCTTATTCTTGGTCTTAAGTTAATATATCTGGAGCATAAATTTTAATAATTCAAGCTGAATAAATTTAACTTTGCCGTTTCAGGTTGCGCCCCCTGCAGGTTGATTGTCACAAAGATTAGAAGAGTGATGATGAAGAAAACAATTACAGTTTTTAAAATTGTTTCTCTTGTCATCTTACTGGCTTTTTAGTGAAATGACTTTGCTGAGTAGAATTTGTAGCTGAACTACGGCTTGCAATAAAGCAAAAATGAGTTTGACTTTTCTTTTTAAATTACATGTTTTATGTATTGTTTTGTTTGTTTGTTTTTCAATATGTGAGAAAACAGATGTACGGCCAGAAACTGTGAAACAATCTTTGTTTCAAAATGATGAATGAAATCCACACTACTCCATCTTTCCCTCCAAAAACCTGACAAATGCCTTAACAATGGCGGCTGAGAGGTGTCCATCTTTGATGCCTTACCACTTTGTAGCTTTTTAATCTCTTTACTTCCCTCCAACTCCTCAAATTGGCAGACATGGTGACTGGATTGTAGAAATTTTCATAGAGCTCCTTCCACCAACCAGCCTGAGTCTGCAGTCCCACTCCCAAACCAAACACATCCTGGGAAGGATCCTTCTTTCTCTGCCTGAGTCACTCAATAATTTACCAGAACTTTTTTTAAGCCAACAAAAAGTCTTTCTCTAAATTATCTGAAGCCCAAGTCTTTGCTTTTGCAACCACCAACACCACAGCCTTTTTTAGCCACTAGGTAACTGTCTGCTTTATAAACAGTTTAATCAGTTTAGTTTTCTAACTTTGTCAGCAATTAACCTGTTTTGTAACATTCATTTGAAAATACATTTCATCCTTTGGAACTCCGGTAGTTCTTCAAGCACCTAGAAACATCCTTTCTTAAGCTGCATACATTTCATAATTAAGCCTTTGATGGAATTGCCACTTGGTGTGATTTTTCAGTGCATTGTATTTTAAGCACACCATTCAGTTAATTTTCTCTCTTTTTACATGTCTGGAGGGTTGGTAAATGGGAAAAGACTTCATTCTCCTTTGTGACAGCCATAGAGCCAGCACTGCTTGACTCTGCCTCAAATTAAATCATAATTGTTTATTCAAATAGAATCAATTAAGCACTTTAGCATCTTAAATTGAATTGAAACAAGCTCATCTAAATACATTACCTCATTTTATTAAAGGAAGGATTACTCTTCACGCAACAAATGGATTTGATTGGTGCCGGGGAGCAGATTACAGTGTAACATTCAATAACAGGCAAATGTGTCAAACTTGTTTAGATTGAGAGATGATGACATTAATCTGTAATAAGCAAGAGGTTTACTATGGCAAAGTGCAAGAAACTCAGATTATGCAAGAGCTTATTCAGTCAAAACTGAAAAATAAGCAAATATAAAGTTATTTGTTTCTAGTTTCTCACATTTTTATGCTTTTTGTATATCAGCAGATGTCAAAGCTTCTTCTCTAAATGTTTTTCTGTCTGTTTGAAAGGATAAAAACAGATTTCACCTTCTTACAATTTAGAACATGTTCATGTATAATTCAGTGAAGCTTCCAAGCTTTAAAAAGCCATCCTTGCCCTTCCCTTCTCCATTTATAAAGTAAACTCAACATCAAGGTGAATCAAGGGGGATTTATTTTTTTCTTATTTAAATTACTGATTACAGCAAAGAACTGAAAAGCTTCAGAAAAATGTTGTTTTTTCTTGAAGGTAACTTTTAATGCATTCATCCTAAACTGTGTAATTTTCACTACAGATGTTTTAGGTCAATAATCAATAAAACATGGACTTTAGACAGATGTTTGAACAAAGCAAGTCATTCAGCCTTATAATTAGTTTGTCAAAAGAGCTTTTATGCTGGAGAAAACAGCTAAATTTCCAAACCAATCCTTTATCTCAAAGGAACGAACTGTTCTGCTTTTTATTTTAGTCTGACTGAGGTGAAAAAAAATGAAAAAAACTTTTTAACTTTTGAAAATGCAAGAAATATCATTAGTGCTTAACTGTGGAGAGGAAACTATAAAGGTTACATCAGAACCTTTATAAGACTTCTTTATTAATTAAACAAACTTTAAACATTTTGCTGAAGATCTATTACCGGTTTAGTGCCATGAAATTAAACCAGTTACTTTTTGTCTGACTTGTCAAATTTGACCTTGTTATGTTAGAATATCAATTTTAGAGTACATTAGTTTCAATGTGCTTTAGTTTGGTAAGTATATTTGCATACAGACCATAATATCATGAGACTAATTTCAAGAGGAACGTCTGAAAATGCTGATTTGACACACATTGGCCTGTCTCATCTTTTCTTTAAAAGCTTTTGGGAAAGTCATTTGGATTAATGAGGTAGAACTGGAACTTTTGAAATGTTTGTGTCCTGCTGTGACTTGCTTAAAGTTAAGAAAGTGTTTAAACAGACAGGATCATACTAACAGTCAACATGATGGTAGTAGTTTGTCAGTCTAAAACCAAAAGGTTTCAGTAAAAATAACTATTTTATTCATTCAGGCATAAATAAATGTGATTAATGGCTAATATTATTCACTTTTTCATACTACTGTTCCATTTGCTTATCATTCTGGAGGTAGAAGCTGAGGAACAAGAAAGGACAAAGCTTAAAATACTCTGCTGTGTGTGAAAGTGCATGGTGTCTTAAAACACACCTGCTGTTTGGTCGAACAGCAGCTTCTGCATCACTACAGCTCCTTTTAGAGAAACATTATACACCAGTGAAAATGACTTAAGGTACATGTTTGTATCATGTTTTTTGAGGAGTCATAACTGCACATAATTTTCACGCTTGAAAGCTTCCCTGACAACTTTGGATTTCTTAAATACGTTTTTTAATTTTTTTTTATTTATTTATTTTGTATTTTTAAACATATTCTGGGTTGAACTGTACACTAGCTCTGAAACAATACCAGCCTAAAAGGAAGTGGTGGCTGGAAGTAATATTGTCAGCTACATTCAACAGCAAACCTGTAACATACAAGTCAGGCTAACACTTGCTCTCATTCCGATGTAAAGACGACCCTTTCTGTATTGTTAGTTGTAAGTCAAAATGTGGGAAAAAAACAAACTTTTTGTCCTCACTTAAACCTGAAGTCAGTCCATTGGACCCAACAACTAAACCTGAGCCAACCAAACCCAGATACTTATTTTCAAATTATGCAGCTTTGGATAGTTTTACATGATTCAATTTACCTTTAATTTCATGATGTTTTTACTGGTTCTTAGTCAGAAACTTGGTTTTGAGCATGTCATCCCATAAAACCAACGCTTGATGTGTGTTAAACAGGAAGAGAAAGTCATGAAAATGTTGTGGATGTGCAAATCTTCATCAAGTTGTCTTCAGCTGCAGCTCCTTGCTCATCGTTTTCAGACTGAAGAAATGCAGCCTGCAGCCATAGGATGAACAAGCTGGAAGAAGTGGGCTGATTATAGGTAACAGGTTGCCATAGTATCCTGTGTCACTGGGTGCAAAGCACAATTACTGTGTGAACCGCAGAGGTATTATATGAAAAAGGTTACTGGAGAGAAGGCAACCTTTCTGAAATGTTATATAAATGAACAACCATCTGCAGGATTAACAATGCTAATGTAAAGAGAGCTGTATCTTCACTAAAAACAAATCTTATGTCAAGAAAAGACAATTAAGCCGACATTATGCGATTTCAGTCTTGGACATATATGGAGACATTACTTCTGGGAGACAAATTCATTATAGAGTCAGTCTTGTGCAGGTTTCCATGCTCTCAGCAGGTGAGACAGATTTCCTGCATAAAACTGTTTTTCATTTGGTTTGTCAATGTCAGTGTCTAACTTCTCATTAAATATTTCAGTAAAATGCAATAAAAAATAAAACAGATTTTAATTTGATGCATTTAATTTCCAGTGTTAAAATACTTCATCTTGAGCCTTTCTTTTATTTTATCTGCAGCAAAGAAATCCCAAAGTATCTAGGATATCCAGAAATCAAAAGAGCTTTTCCATTTATCTCTGTTGAATGTTGATATAATGGGAAAGAAATAACCATCCACCTCCGCCCGCACAGACTCTTCTTGTTCAATATCCCAGCCTGATTTATCTTTCAACTCGGTGTAATATAGTTAGTAAGCTTGAGGTTGCCACATTTTTCATTCTGTTGGTCCATCGCTTTCTCTCTCATCCCCTCATTATATTCACAAACTAACTTTTTCAATATGTTGATACCTGTTGAAGTCACAGTAGAATTTATTCCGAATGTCTTGGAAAGTAATATGCATATGCCTGCTTCACACTGTAATCAAAAGCAGACTGAGGTCATTACTGTAGCTGTTAGTTGGAGACAACATTTTAGAGTTTAAAAGAAAACATTTCAAAGTTTGAACTTAGTTCTGCAAGATCTGTGTGGCCATCAAGCTGCTCAGAAAGTTTTATCAAAGATAGATCATTTGATTGTGAAAGTCAGAGTAAGGATCGACTGAATCTGGTGAAAAAAATAGTTTCTCGCAAATGTACAATGCCTTGCCTTGCAAATGTTCCCATGAGTTGGATTTTCGATGTAATGTTTCTTAAATGTACGTAACAGTATTTTATGTTTCAGACCAAGCTAAAATAGCGCATGAACATGAAGAAAAAGAGTACATAGTCTTCAATTTTTCTTACAGTTAAAAATTTGAGAAGTGCAACATGCATTTGTTTTGAGCTCCCTTGAGTTTATGCCTTGTAGAAATACTTTTTCCTGCAATTTTTGGATATATCTCTACTAGCTTTACATATCTCGCAATTGGTCTTTGTTCTCCATTTTTCTTGTCCATGCAAAATAACAAAATATCACTTGTTTTTATTTTCTCTTACTTTAATATTAATTTCCTGAAAATTTCTGCTCCAGACTGAACTTGATAAGGGCTTAAATGTGGTTTTGTTGTGCAAATGTATGAATATTTATTGCTGAGCATGTGACCCAAATCATCTGGTCATTCCTGCAGTTAGTTTTGAGATTTGACTGCTGGTAATGAAGCTCATACTTTACTACTTTACATCTTAGTTTTACTACTATAAGTATTTAATCTATTGTACTGCATATAAAATATAAAAATATGATATAGTCTGTTATTTAACATTATCTGCCTCTCACGACATACACTCAGGTTTAAGGTTGAAAACTTTGACAAACAACGGTAAAATGAAAGAAATATATTCAATTGAAAGTTATATTTATGCACATCGGGTTTCCTTTTTCTTCCGTTGTTATTGAGAAATTATTTACCATATATCACAATCATTAAGACGCTCACAGATTTACACACCCATTCTGAAGTCTTTCCTGCCTGCTGTCTGATGAATCCTCTTGGCGTAAACTAACCTTGTTTTTCCTTTTTCTACTCCTCCCTTTCTTTCTCCTGGCCCCTCCCTCTGTTACAACCATCCTTAATTACTCCTTTAATCTTGTGTTTTGTGCATTTTTTTCCCATTTCTTGGTACATCATCACATTTTATTTTTTCTTGATTATTATTTTTTCTCACATTATTGTTTCTACATTTGTTTTTTCTTAACTGCCTTTTTCTGACACTTTTTATTATTGGATCCACTTTATTTTCATGCCCTTTCTTTATTCTCTGAAAAACAAATAAAAAATGAAATAAAACAATTTCTTCATTGTTTTACCCAATTTATACCTTTCTTTTTTGCATCATTTTACCTGTCATTTATTTTTCTCATCCCTTATTGGGATTGTACTTTTATTTAAATTTTTCATCTCTTTTTGTTTGATCCACTTTCTCCTTTACTTTTCCTCTTCCTCCCTCTCCTTTTTCTCCAGTGGCTGCTCCTCTGCCTCCAAGCTGTTGCTCTGGTTCTGCAACACCAGACCAGTGCCTGTCTAGCTGCTGTATTTCTAGGGAACCTCAAGGTTCTGTCAAGTGAGTCTGTCAAGCTTTACACACCGAGACACAAGCAATGAAGCTGAAGATTTCTAGATGCATCTCATTAACTTTAGTGCCTTCTAAAAGTTTCTTTATTCAAGTAATTTTATTCATAAAAGAAAACACAAAGCATTCAAATTTGTGTCTGTCTATTATGATAACTTTTGCTTAGTACTAAGACTTAAGTTAAAATTGTCCAGCAGACAAGTCACAAAAGAGCAAAAAAGAAGGAAAAAAAATGCTGGCTGTTCAAATATCTATATTCAAGCATATTAATGGAAAGTTGAGTGGATGAAAAAAGTGTGGTTAAAAAGGGTCCAGAAAAACAGGAATAACTAAATATTAGGTTTTAATTTGCTGTAACCCACAATCATTAAAATTATCAATCTGGATTAACACTAACAGACGTTACCTAGCTTTTGAATTTTAGCTATGTCCAGCCATATCAATTTGACAAGTTTATGTGATTTTGATAAATGTTTTAAAAGTGTATGAAAACCCATTAGATTAAGCTATGATTTGCCATTCACATTATGCAAAAGTTGACACTGTGTTGCAGTTTTGGCAGCATTCTTATGTTACTATTCCTACCATGTATTTAGATATTTTACTTATTATAAATACTGCAGCCATATACATATACAAAGCCAAACATCAACATGCAACAAAGCAACCAATTATGAACGACTGTTTTTTATACACTGAGTATTCATTTCATTCATTTTATCAGACTCCAGGCTTCGATTTAGGATGTTTAATTAAAAGTTTACAATCAATCCATTTGTTGAAGATCTTTCTTGTCAATTATATTAAATAAATAATTCATTTGAAAATTATTTTTTTCACAAGATGTTTTCTAGAATATGCTATTTCAAGTAGGAAGTTAATTTAGTTAGGCTAACAGTGCCCACAGTTTAAAATATAGGGTTGTGCATGGCTTCAGGACATTTCAGAACAGGGAGTGTACTTTCCTGAAAACCTGAATGCAGTATATTACTTCTATTATTAGATAGTTCTTAGGTATTACTGAATGTGTATTATCATCTCTTGAGGTCTTGGTTGAGGTGACGGGAGACTGACAGACAGAAGAGCCAGCTGAGCCGAAATGAAAACTGCTCAATTTACTGGCCGATGCAGTTCTACTCTGAACCCTCTCACTTTGAACAACCTGTTCAAAGTAAGAGGGCAAAAAATGTAAAATTTGCTAAAAGGTTTAAAATCAATCGTTTTGAAGAAAATCATTGTAGAGGTGAAGATCCTCCTCATCTTAACGTGTCTGAATGATTTAAGAGTCTGAGAAACTTTGCAAAGCGCTCTGAGAATGATTTGAGAAAAACAAAATTTGTCACCATTAATATTCGACAGCAATTAGTTTGAACATATACTGCCAGGGCATTTATTAGCCTGTCATACATTTATAGTTATTTAAAGAAATGGATTCAGGGCAGACTGTTGCAGCAGTTATGAGAGATTCATCAATATGTAGCAATTTATTTAGACTACATAGAGGACAATGACCACATTTTATGGTGTCAATATGTTGTTGTGCTTACAATTTCTCAAATTAGACCATGTTGTTGTCCACTGTACACTTTTCACTAAGAAAATCACCATAGGATGTATAAATGAATTTGGATAAAGGTGCCATAAATCATGCTAACAGAAAAAGAAAAATGAAAAACAAAAAACTGAAATAATAAAAAAAAAAAGAAAAGAAAAACAGCCGAAGGTAGAAAAGCAAGACATTTACAGGACATGCAGCTTCCAGCTTGATTTCAATTGAGAGGGTGATAAAACAGGAAAATTGAGAAGAATACCAAAGAGATTAAAAGTGGTTTCAAGCAATGGAAGCCAATCTTTTTACTGTCCCTCCTCTGTCCACTTTGTCCACTTAAATCACCCTGGACCCCTCTGATGCACTTGTGGCTACACTGGCAAGATACTTGGTTCTAATTACATCACTATTCAACACGGTTCGTCTCTCTGGGGGGCTTTTGAGGCTGCAAGACATCAAGGAACACACCCGTACACACACACCTATACATGCACACACGTTGGAGAATTCATTTTGTCACATGAAAACAATGTTCTTTTAGAGTATACAACATCAAGGTTTATTTTCCAGGTTTACAACAACCACAAACACTTATCATTATAAAAAGTATATATCTGTTATGCTCACATGTTTACATACAATATTTTTGGGCATGAATGTCCTAATAGTTTGTTTATGACAATGTTGGTGTCAAATGAATCACCCTTTTCTGGAGTGGGCTGACAGTACAACAAACAACTTTTTGAATTTTAAAAACAAAAATTATTTTCACAAAAAATACTGTTAATATTTTCTGTGGTGTCAAATGTACAGTTTCATATTTTTTACATTAGAATATTATTGAAAATTCAGTAACTCAATGCACTATGTTAAACACATATAGATTAGTTATATGGGTTTTATTAGTGTTAATTATGATGATTTTTTTGCTTGCAACTAATAAAGGCATTACATTTACATCAGAACAATAAAAAACTAAAAATAAAGAAGTATTGGCTCAGAGAAAAGAATACCTACTTAAAATAACTTTTAAAAGTCACATTTAATCCATTAACAGCCTCATCAAAACACATGTTGATTACTTTTAAGATATGATTATAGACATACATCACCACCAATATTGGCTGAATTTTTTTTTTCTTTTTTCTTTTTTTTTTTTTTTTTACAAAACATTGATGACACATGATACAAAGTGATACTTGTTTTATTTAGACCAGATAAGAAGCGTACAACTTTGAAATTTATGCATTCCTGCTCTTGATATATATATATATATATAATATATATATTTTTATTCCTAGATTATTTCTATGTTTAGTTTGTCAATAAACAAGAGATGCTGACAAGTTTTAGCGGTGGAACTTTAACATAGCTTGTTGCAGACTCTAGCGCCATTTTAAGAGCTATAAGTGTGAATGTTGTCATAGCTCTTTAAATGGTACTGCAGTATGCATTCAGATAATCGTCTGCCTGAAATGAACCTCCTTCACTGGAAGATATCGCAACAGCATGCTCCAACCAATAGCTGAACTGTCTTTGCTCCTGAAGATACACCTTTCAATGTTCTCCATGAAGTTCTTCAGTCATCTTTCACTGCTATTGTGATGCGGTTGTTCATTCTTTAAGAAGTAAAGGTCTTATCTTTTTGCACGTTATGAGCAAAGAATTGCTGGACTCACTTTATTGATCATTTTAGTCCCAAGAAAGTGAGAAAAAAAACCCAATCATGTCAGTCAGAACCTTCTCATCTGTGGGTAGCCTTTTTTTATGTTTGTCCCAAAGCTGTAAACTCTCAGAATAAAAATAATAAATCTAACATAATGTTTGACAGAGGTTAACATGGCCACCAGTGACAATCTCTCTTCAAAAGACCTGTCAGTGAATGCAGTCACTCACTTTTTTGATTTATTTGTAGCGGAAGTGGACTATCTTGGCTGAGCTTTGCGTTTCTCCATTGCATAAAATCCCATTGAACTACAATGTCTGGTAATATATTCATATCCTCTAAAGGTTTCCAAATTTAGTCGCATTACAACCAGAAGCCTGAGTGTTTTTAATTATGCCTTTTTGTGTGAGACCAACAGTAGCAACATGTTTTTGGAGTGGGAGGAAAGTGATACATTGCATGGTTCAAAATATTTTGCAGTGAAATCAAAAAAAAAAAAAAATGACATTCAGTTCAACTATTTTTAGTCTGATATAACTGAATGAAATCAATTTCAGCATATTATGTTCTAAAGTAATCGAATTAGTAAACAGATGCCAGTTCTTTAATCTCAGGAAAAACTGAAGGCTTAGGTTATAAATCATCCTCAGCTCTCAATATGTCATGGAGCACTGTTAATGTCATCATTTTAAAAATTAAGAATACATTGCATAACTGCAAACTGTCCATCAAAACTCACAAGTTGAACAAGGAAAGCTTTGATTAAGCCCCTTCTCCTTGCTTTGGCTGTAACCTGTTTCCACAGTCAGCCCTGCTTGAATTCATCTCCATTTGCAAATACTCCACAGTTTTTTTGTTTTGTTTTTTCCTGATTTCTGGAACCACCTCAGCAGTGGCAAGAGCTTGGCCAACATGGGTATGACATGCAAGTGATTTGATTGGCACCAGACTGCATTTGTTGATTGGCCTGTGGATTTATGTCACTGCATGAGTCCAGACCTAAATCTAATTGAAAAAAATAGCTGCTTACAGTTGCTCTCCACCTAGTTTGACTGAGGTGGAGCTTGATTTGCTGAAAAGAATTGGCAAAAACGTCAAACCCCTTGTATGCACAGATTGAAGAGACCTATCCCAAGAAACCTGCTGGTATAAATCCAGTGAAAACGTTTTACAAAGTACTAACTTGGAGGCTGAATGCTTATTAGAAAATATATTTCTATTTTGTAAAAATTTGGGTTTTGCTGCAGTAGCTGTATTTTGTGTGCAAATCACTTCCATTTGCAAGTAGTCTTGAATCTATTCCCATTACAAAAAACAAATGATGTCATAAGGTCACATGGATTATGGCATTTATTGCTGTAGTGTTTTTTTTTCATATCTGAAAAATCCTTTCTTTGTGGTAAGCCAGTCACTACATGTTTTCTTTACTTAGCCTTTTCGTGGACCCTGTTGTTCTCAGGTTAAATTGTGTGTGTGTTTCCAGCTGTTTCTGCTGCTCCACTGTGTGTTTTAGCTGCTGTTCAAACATTCAGTGAACTCTGGAGGAGATATTCTGTGGTGTGTTTTTCATTTTTATAGGCTACCCATGTTTGGTGTTATTACTGCTTGTGTTTATGGAAAAATAATTTTATGAAAGTCTATTATGGCAAGCTATTTTAATTTGTAAAATAAAATTAACAAAAAACTTGAGTCTTCAACTCAGTATGACACCAACACTGAGAGAGACAATTTTACTGGAATGGGGAGATGGAAACAACTAGCACACTGATGCTGCAGAACTGATGATCATCAATTTTGTTCAAATCACCAATATGATTCGGGCAAAATTGCAGCATATTATGAAGGTTTAGGTTATAAATCATCCTGCCAATGTTAGAATAAATGTGATCATTTGAATTTTGTATTTTTAGCCTGTTTGTGCCAGTTTCATAGACATGATAAAATATTTTTTTTCCCTCATTTAACTGTAGGTATTTTTTGCATCTCTACTTTTTGGGGTGTGCTTAGTTTTAACAAACTTTCTTTTTTTTTTTTTTTTTTTTCCAAATAGCAGTGTCTATGTGTGCATGCTTCTGTGTGTTATACTTTAGGTTGGGTTCAGATTATTGTGGAATTTGGTGTACATGTCAATTAGACTTCAAAATCCTTTCTTACCTTGATTCTTATCAAACATCTATTGAATAAAGAAAAACACAAATTCATCTTAATGTACCCAAAATGTTTTAGGCACATTAAACAGTAGGGACCTACTGTTAGAAAAGCAGAGGATTAGCCAGATGATGTCCAGATGTCTTGCACTCATCCAAATTTTGTGTGGAATTTAGGATCTTCACTTTTTTCTGCCAAGGCATACTTCGGTAGACACTGACTTCAGACACATTACTCTTTAATATTACACTCTTTATTCATGAAAAAATCTATAAACCGAAATAGAGATTTTGTTTTAGTTTTGAGTTCGAGCAAAGAATCGTATAAAATAGGAGTTTGTCATTCCAGTTTTTGCGAGCCCAACAGTTTTAGACATGTCTGTGGTCCAACGCTAATCAATCCCAGCACACACAAAAGAATATGTTTTTGAATTTCAAATAAAATTGTCAGCAATTTATCTTTGTGGTGGCATGTGCTGTATCTTATCACCTTGCAAGTGTTTGTGGACGTCAATACAATGTTCTAAACTCTATTAACATCCTATGTATGGCGTACAAGAAGACCTTCTGGTCAACTTGACCTTCCCTGAAAGCTCTGGCCAAACTTCAGTAGCCTCTGTTGTGGTTGCTGGAACAGTCTGGTCTTCAATATTAAATCCTGATCCTACAAATTCAAATTACTTTCAAACCTATGTGTCATTGTCCACCATAGTTGGGTCTGGTGGCAACAGTGCATTCTGAACATGTGGACTGATCATCAAAAGAGTTGCCCTCAATCAGTAACCACATTAAAGTGGTCAGGAAGGATTTTCACTTCCTAATTGAATTGACTCGTTGTGTGGGCCGCTGTCTCTTCACCACTGCGTCACCCCAGTCTCCCTTTTCTTTGTTTCTCTCTCCATCTTTCCCTCCGTCTTTTTAGAAGAGAATGCAGCTTCACTAAGATGAAAACAACAATTACTATAAACAAGATGGATGCATCTGGCCCACACATGCATACACACACACTATAAGTCTGCATAAACAGCCTGTAAGTGGTTTACCACAGCCACATGTGCATGTCTGTGTCCAACATCCTTGGTTCAACTTGGCGCATCTGTTGCCACAGTGGTTTAATATTCTAAATCATGCAACATTGTAAATCATCCAGAGACGTAATATGAGAATAAAAAATGTAAGAATAAGTTTGCATGTGAAGCATGTCACCCCGAAGCTCAGCACTTTTACCTGTGTGTACTCAGAACCACAAAATCAAAGTTTTTTAATGGATTGTGGGACTTTGCCAATGTATTCTGCAGTTTCTAATACATATTCATATTATTGGGTATAGTATTGACTTTACCTTACCTCATGACACCAGCTATTAATAAGGTTGGGCTGCTATTTAAGGTGCTTGTCTCTAGAGCCAGAGTTGAATGCGTTCCCTTTTTTGATGTGTTCCCTTTTTTTATTTACTTAGTAGATTTTTTAGCAGCTCTCATGTAGTTTCCAATTTGTGGGATCAAGGGAGATTATGATCTCTGACATTCCTGAAGGAAAGTAAAATGACTTTGCAAAACTACAGTGAGCAGCAGTAACAGTTACAAACAATCCTAATTTTCCAGATTTGCTACTTGAGATCATTTCAAGCATCAGCTTGTAGACAGATAACCTTACATTTGACTCCATTCAAATGTAAGGGACTCATGTTAAATCATTTTCTAATTGCATTTTTATGTATTTAACATGAAAACTGAAGCCCATAGAATCTGGGATGAAGCTCCTTTGGGTGTTATGCAACTTTGAGGAGTATTATGTACTGTATTCTGACGCTGGGGTGAATATCCTGAGAAACTTTGAAGCTGCTCTAACTGTTTGCAACTGACTTTAAATAAATAGCTTAAAATGTGCTTGGAATATTTTACTTTAAAATCATACATTGGCAGCAAGGGTGTTCAGCAAATGTATATAGTTTTTTCTGGGATCAACTCAGATATCAGCTCACATTTTTTAAAGTAATTTTGAACATTTGTTTCATATCCATGGCTTCTTAAACATACTACAGGATCTTAAATATTTTAAATCCCTGTGATGGACCGTCACATTTCTGCCTTTTTCCTTTTTATTTTCCTAATTATTATTTTTATCAAAACTCAGACATTAAATTACATTTTATTTCCAGCACCTGCTGTTATTAACCAATCATTTTGGTGGAGTTTGATGTGGTAAACCAAAATGTGTTTAAAGTCTGGAATTCTTTGAACTTTCCATCATGGAGTCCTAGCGGGAATATCAAACAAAGTCTTTCGCCAAAAATAAAGCTGTGGCCTGTGTGGTTGGCACTACTGTGATTAGCAATTAGGCAACAGAGACAAAGCAACCGAAGCTCAAATCTTGATATGCAGCAAAAAAGCAGTATTTGTTTACCCTTTATTTTACTTTTTTTTACATTCCTTTATTCTTGGTTACACACAATCCTTTTCCTTGTTTTGCTGACTCACAAATTCAGAAAGCCAATACATAAACCTGTGCTCACACACATATTGACTTTCTCTGAGGTTTTATTCATGATTACTCTGCATCTGTTTATGCAGGCCTGTTTATTTTCTTCTTCCTGAGCTTCATGTAAATATGAACTTATTCTGCCTCGTCTCACGGGACTCCACTCTGCAGGGACGTAATTTTTCCTTCCTGCCAGGTATGGAGCTCAGCTTGGCAGGAAATTTTCTACTTTCCCTTCTATATTATTCATGTTGCCTCAGTCAGAGATGTGTGGTGTGTGAACAGGCAGAGACCCTTATATAGTGAAGTATTTGGTGTCAAAAGAGGTTTATAAAGAACAAAGGCAAAAATAGGTTGCTCTGTATCGATCCAAAGTTGCCTAAAGTAAAACATTAAAAGGTAAGAAAAGTTTGAATACATAGTCAATGAACCAGCCAGAAATTGAACATTAATTTATTCAGCTGTTAGAGGCTTTGTACTTAATTTTCAAGCAATTAAAAATTTTAACTTCGATTTTATCTGGAGTGCTTCTCAATCTACATGGACTCAGTGTTGTCATTTTAAACCTTAAATACACATAAACTACATATTGTTCCCATAGCTGTTAATTTTAAAAAAATAATAGCTTGAAATATTTCATTTCATGATCTTTATAAAGTATAATGAAATGAAGATCTTGCATCATCACTCCAGATGATGCAAGAAATATTGCATTTCTATGCAATATAATTTTTTTTTAGATCTGCCTGTGTATGCTGTCATTTTTGACCATAACTATTTTGCATAGTTAATAAATGAGAATTTTTTTAAGCAAGAATAGTTGGCAAGAAAAGTGTTTATCCAGTGCATTAGTCAATGAAAAGGTGTGGATGAATTTCTGCAGCAGTAAAAAGTGTGGTGTGTGTACTTTTATAAGAAGCTTCCTCATCATCAACTGCAAAGCACAAGCAAAATGAAATTGTATTCCTCTTTTTGTTTTGGAAAAACATGGATTGTTCATTCCAGGTCCTTGCGAGATGTTTGCTGTTGCAACCAGAGCAGTGGAAGAACTTCTTTGGCAGTTGTGCTGCTCAAAACATCACAGTAAATTAGGATTCTTGGAGCATTGCCAGTCTAGTCTGGGCATGATCAGGTTGAGTGGCAGCTGTATAACATGGACCCAGATGTTCTGCCTCCACAATAATACAGACACAAGTCTCAAATAAGGCAATTATTATTTGATTAAGTCAACTAATCAGCTAATTGGATTTTCAAACTGAGGAAATGATTCAGCTGTTTGATTGTGGTGTATTAGGGAAAAGTTGCATGACCCTGGCCTTTGAGGCCTGCAATTGCTGAACCCTGACATGGTGCAATCTTAGTCCAATATGGAGGTGCCCGAATGCATTACTATTTGCCTGTTAAACTTTTAAAAAATAGAAGTCCCACTTTAGAATCTTGAAAACTTTATTTTTTAAGTCATGCTGCATTGGTAGTTTTCTGGGAAATAGAAGTCATTGTCTGTCCTATTAAAAGACAATTATCAAAACAAGTTCATATAGCATAAAAATAATGCTGTAGAAGTAGTTTGTGTAGTGTTTTTAGTTAGAATTGGTGTAATATTGAACATTTTATGAAACAGAAAGATGCTATTTTGATTTATTTCTTGTTTAATTCTAATGAAGGGCAGAAAAATTAAAATTTAAAGAGCATACCAAGTACTTAACTCCAAAAAAGAAGTATTTTAATACTATTAATTAATCAAAAACACCACATCTGATTTGTACCTTTCCTGGACTTGTCTTCCACCAGGCAGAGGAATCTAATGAATAATGCAGATCTAATTTGTGACCCATTTAGCCATTTTGTTTTAAGCAAATGGTAAATGACTCAATGACAAAGTGGTTCAGTTTCTGTTCACCATTCTCCCTTACTCTTATTTCTGATTCACATACTTTCCATAGTTTTTTATAATGCTTAAACACATTAGTTTGCAACTTTGCTTCACTTACTATCCTGGATTTTTTTGTGTTAGCATTACGTTACAGTTTCCATCTACTTATATGTTCAGGTTAAAGCTACTTCTGGACTATTGGCTGAACTTGTTTATTTTGTTTCAAAGTATATTCATGGCAGTTGTTTTCCTTTTTACTCACGATTGTTTGTCTCTTGTAGATCTGCAGCAGGGCAGGAGTAGGGGAGGGGCTGGTCCAGTATTTCCTGCTTCAATGGTTGGACGATGTCATTGAGTACCTTGTTGGGTTCTACCAATCAAAGGGTTTTTCTTGGAGTATAGCTTTATTTGTTTTTCTTTAAAGTAACTTTTTGATTTATCTTCTATTACATGATTATTTTGCAGACTATTTCATTATGTATATGAGTTTGTAAATTAGATTAATAATTTTATTCTTGTTTCTCTGTTTAGACTTTCTTTTATTACCTGTTTAATTGTGGCTTGGTCCACTCCAGTGCAGGTTTGTTGCCAATTGGCTGTAAAAACAGTGAGTTCTTTGAAGCTCAGGAGGGATGTCAAAGTCAAACGTAACAAAAGTCATCTAAAGAATCTGGAACTGGTGGCTGATTATGTTTTTGTTCACCTTGCTGATTTTTGACCACACTACTTTACAGACTTACAAGAATCCCTATACAAATGTTAAGCAAACATAATTCTCCTTTAAACCTTTGTTTTGTTTTTTGTTTCAAAGTACCAAGCTATTTAAGGATAAGTTTTCTAAATGCCTAAATGGATTAAAAAGATCAACTTGCTTCAAATAGCTTCATGTTAGGTATTTTTCCAATGTCTCTTAACAGTGAAAACTATGTATACAACATTTTGGTTGAAGGGAGCAGACACCAAAAGAACCAAGCCTGTCACAGCATAATGCTCACAGACTATCTGGTACACGGGGGATCATTGTTCAGACACAAAAACAAATTTTGGTTTGTGGACTTTATCGAATATGAAATGTTTACCAGTACACAACCAAATGAAGTTTACAGTAGTATTAACTCTCTTTGTCATTCTGGGGATAATGTGTACTTATATAGAGGAAAGATCTAGTGACACCAAACATGTCATTGATTTCTAAAGTTATTTTGGTTGTGTTCGAGACAAGAACACAAACAATGGATTGTTGTTTATAGAGAAAGCCAAGACAGTTCTGTTCTAATTCTGAAATTTTCTTTCATATAAAACCAGATATATTTACCAAAAGTTGCGATCCTTATTTTTTATCTATACAAAGCGGCAGCAGAATGATGACATCATGAAGGAAGATGCTTACTCCAGTTGAGAGACAAAACAATTTCGGAAGCCAGTGGAAAAAAACAAACTCTTGCTTCAAAATCTTAGCTCTGAATATCATTGATAATCGACAGAGTCATGAACCTTTGAGACTCAAACATCAAGTCCTTGCAATGATAATAACCTCAAACCATGCAATGCTTGAAAAACAAAATATAAAGGGCGACTAACTTCTTAGACTTGTGTTAAATTATACAAATTATTGACACAACATTTGAGTTGATAAAAGAAATAATCCAAATGAATGAACATGATCTTAACTATACTGACAAGATTGAATAAATAAGTATAAATATGCCAGTATATACTTAGCTGTGCTAAGATAAAATAAATTAAGGTAAGATAACAGCCAAGCCAGGTTTAACGACAATAAGCAAAACTCAGGTAAGCTGAGCTTAAATTAACAAAACTAAATTATAATAAGAAAAGTTAAAATCAATTGAAATTAGCTGAATTAAGATACAACTAAAGGAGGAGGTGACAAAAACCACAAGTAGAACAAATAAAATGCAAAAGGAAAACAAATTAGGAAAAGACTGAACAACAGCAATACACTGAAATGTCCTCTGAATAAATGTGTCAATCTTTCTCAAAATAGTACAATTGTTTCTAAGCCTTGCGAATCTACATCGATTTGTAATGTTTTAGCACTGTAATGTCATAATTTCTGCTCAGCTTTCTTGATCTCCCATCATGCCATTTCATTAGGTTGTGGTATGAACTTTGACTAGGTCAGTACAAAACCTTGCAGTTAATGATGATTTCTTTCACTATGACTTTGTCTTTTATTTCTAACTCAGTATAACTCCATGCAGCTCCACAGAACTTAGCAGTTGCTTCCAGCCCTTTTCAAACCTTGAACTCTTTTGCTGCTAATTGTAGTTGAAGCCACATTTATCCCTCCAGCCAGCTGCTCTGCAGACTTGTCCAATTTTCACGGCAGGTTGAAATGGAGGTGAAGTTAAAAGATTGGCTATATCAATGCTCTGTTGTGACATAACAGACAAAAAAAAATGTTTTTTGCCAGTGTAGGTGACACTCATTTGTCCAGACAGGCACGCTGGCTGGTTATCTAACAGGAAATAATAAGGTCCAAATCAGTAATGGAAAAACAAAACACTTTCATTCCACAGATGTTCATTATTTCTACTTTAAAGAGAACTGCTATGAAGTATGATCAGTGTACTGTGAAACATGCTGTGGCAGTCGGGGTGGGGTTTAGAACACAAACTGTCAAGATGTTTCATTCTGTTTCAGATCTAGTCTTTTAAACATGTTGTACTCCTAATTGACTGTGAGAGCAGTAAATTTAAAGAGTTGTAAATTATCTAGTATGATTGAGACATCACTATTATTATTATGTTAATTACTATTAATATTTCACTATTTGTTTAAATTAAATAGGTTTCATGAGAATAAGTTTATGGTGTTTTTGGAAGAGAAATCATTTTCAGGTTTCTGCTCTCCTTTCAATTTGTTATTCACATTGTGGATTCATTAAATGGACACATTTATACACCTTGGAGGTGGAAATTAAGCATGAAATATGCACAATTTGTTAGGAGGTTTTGGTTTCCATGCATGTCTAACTTTGGTTTGAGTTAAATAATTCTCAGCTATGATCCTTTCTAGTTACTTCTACATTACCCTTTTTTGCCTACTAATGTGGAATTTATCCACTGTTATTCAGATGCTGTTTGTTCTTAATTTCAAATCTGCTGGAGCCAGGGCTGCAGTTCATCACTGACTTGTATAAAACGATAGCATGTGGCACACTACGAATGAAAACATGTCAGACTTTCAGGCGAGAAAAACCCACAGCAGGATAAGGTATCTTAAAGTAAAAATGATATTACTGAGTGGAGAATTGGAAACTGCAGAAGAATTGGAATAATTTGAAGACAGACAGATGGCTGTATTTCTGTGCACAAAAGTTGGTGAATTTTGTAAAACACACATATAACTGGCATACTTATGTGGCACACTGTGTACTTTCAGCCCCACACATACACAAACACACACAATGTGGCGATTTCTTGTCATTCCAGTCATGTAAGCAATTAGCTGAGGAACGCTGTGTTGCAGATATCAGCCATCCAGAAATAATCAAATGAGATCCAGCAGTACACCGATCTTAGTCCTAAAAATTACACACACTCTCTCAGACACACATGATATCATCATGTCATTATTATTGCTCGGCTTGCTTGAACTTTGTGTCATTAGTATCTCTTGTTTGAGAATTCACCTCCCACACTCTTGTTCTGGCAATTGTATGCCCAGATGTGGCATGGTATACACAAGCAGGCATATGTGTTGTGTTGCCTTGTGTTCCCTGGAGTCCTTCAGATTTCACCCCTGTGCCCTTGTGAATGTGTCCAGGCAGAAGTCTGGATTAATGTCCTGAGACAAACAGAACAGGAGGTTCAGTGTTTTCAGCCTCAGTGCTGCTCACCTCCACACTGCAAGTCAGTGTTCACTACCGTTGCCTGAGAAATGGCCACTAAGTGTTTTATCTGTTCACAATGGCAGTTTAAAGGTAAGGTGAAAGGTATAAAGGCCGCCGGTATAAAAACGCTTAAATCGGACTCAGCAATAATTACAGTACACTTATTGAAAGAAAATTGCAAATAATTTGTGCATTCTTTTGAGGAATAGAAAAGCATAAAAAATTGTCATCTTCAGTAACATTTTTGAGCAGAAATAATGTGGAAAAACAAAAATATATGTTTTGTTTTTTCATAAAAACCTGGAGTATTTCTTGCCTTATTTTTTCAATTTTAGTCAAATTTTAACAAAATGCTCAACCCTTCTAAACCTCATGTATTGTTTAGCAAATGCACACATTTATGTAAGTAATGAATGAACAGGACAAAAAGCCTTTTGCCTTTCAAACTACTGACAAATACTATAATTTGCATAAGGTGATTGTAGAGAAGAGCTGGACAATATATCACTTGCAATATTAATGTGTGCAATATCACAATTGCAAAGGACTGGTTAAATCCAATATTTGGTAGGTAGCTGTATTTTATGTGCAATGCATGTTAATTCTGCGCAGCAATAATATTTTTGACCTGTTGGACGGACTTCCCCTGCCCTCAATTCCCACATATGATTTATATTACTAGTGGTTGAGCGGCTATAGCTCAGGACAATTGAGGTGAGGTAAGTGTGATAAAGAAAAAGTATGAAAATAGTATTAAAAATAGATGTGTTTGTGACCAAAATATGTCACAGTTTACAGCAGTTCCCTAACAATGAGCTTTGGAGATGTATTTTACATTTCTTACCGTCGTGCTCACTGTGTGGTGGCAAGATAAATTTGGGACCTCATTCAGTCTCGTCTGACACAGCTCCAGTTTAAAACTTTTTAATTATTGCTATGCCTCATATACCATGTTGCAAGTTATGGATTACTTATTAAAAGTTTTTAGAAATAAGTCAACCCAAAAAGTGCAGCATAAACTACAAACATCCTTAATATTTCTGCAGTTCTTATTCAATATATCACAGATAAATGTTGTCTTAATATTAAATTTTTCTTGCATTGGGCAGCATAAAGGCTATAATATCTGAAAAACAAACACACAAAGGGAACAAATAAAATTGCTGACTCCAATCTAGTATTGGAAGTTGTTTTGGGGGAAAGTCTGTAGTGATGTTCTACCATAGTTATAGGACTGATTTTTTTTTTTTTTTCATTATTAGCCGCTGCAAAGAATCATATATGCACCAAATAAATGTAATTTTCTTTGTTGTTTGCTCACTGATAAATGCTGTCTTTGCCTTACCTGCTGCCCCATAATGACACCATATTGTCCTTTCTTTGCTTTGGTGTTTCTAATTATGTAACATTTAGACATCACAGCATAAAACAAACGACGTACATGGCAGAGCAACTATGTTAAATGAGTCCAAACTACAGACATTGTAGCTGTTTTGAATTAAACCAACATACAATTTTCCCAGAGGAAGCAATGGTACTTGTGCATATTAATGGCACTTTTGTTAACTTCACCTAATGGTAAACTTTATTCAAACTTATTTAAAGTTTACCAATACCAAATTAACTTTTGAATTAGCAGAAATAAATTCTTGAAATACATCACTTTGTGTGGGATGAATCTTTATAATATATAAATTTTACTGGAAAGTTTAATTTATCAAGAAGCACTTAAAGAGCTTGGTACCTGCCCAAGCTTAACTACAAGGAATAGCTTAGACTTTACCAACCCTAATTATGAGATACGTCACAAAGGGAAGTTTTATTATTGACTGTATGGCTAGAGATGCCCCTCTTTGCTGACTATTTTTATCACAGTGTTGAGAACCAGCATCAGTCTCAGTGGAGTTTGGACAGAGTCAAACTGATCCCTCTGAGCCAGAAAACATTTCCTCAAAGAGAGGAAGGAAGAAATGAAAAGTAAAATAACAAGCTGACCTGGCTCAAACACTTTGATGCATCTGATGCTTCACCTCATCATGACCCCAGAAAACCAAGGTTTCAAAATGCCTCCTCTGTTTTATCTGTCTGTCCAAACTGTTTGTTTGACCAAATAAGAATGTTTTTGTTTGAACTAAGCAACATTGTGCAAATTAGCTGCTTTTCCACACTGCTCAGTGGGGAGTTTAGCTGTCAATTGATTATAATGGGTGAAGAAGGTGAGGCAGGACTGTGGTGTTTTACATGCTGATGAAGAACTCAGGCTGAGAGGAGCATCCTCTTAGCGCCGTTTTAAATTTTCAGTTTATTCTCACCTGCCTTTGTTTCCTTTTTTTTAATGCTCTGCAGAGCAAAACCGCATCAGATTCACTTTTCTGACTTTCTTCTTTTTACATCATTTTTAACAAGTCAAAATGCTTTTAGAATTTGTGAAGCTTATCCATTTTCACTCAATCCAAAGACTCAACACTGAAGCCTCTTTGGTTACATTTTCCAAAAAGGTGCCCTCCAATTCAAACAAAAAAGCAAAGTGAAGCACGTATTATTGGTGTAGGTTGGACTTTTTTCCAAAGTCTGTTTTGAATATCTGTGTCTTGGAGAGCTTATAAGGAGTCCAGATTTATCAAAAAGGTGTAGTAGATTTGTCCACATCTCCAAAATCTCAAATCATCTTCAACACATTTTAAAATGTTATGAAGTTGAAGAAAGGTGATTGAACAATTTTGCTGCATTTACTTAACTAAAATCACAGACATTAAAAACCACAACAAACTTCAATTTTGGATATTGAAATTATGCGGTTTCAGAATTACTTGTTTTTTGTGTTAAGCTTAAGGATACTGTAATATAATGTCAGTAAATGTCACTGCTATATAAACTTAGCAATAAATTGCAGTGGAGTGAAAACTGACTGGCTTAAAGGAGGAGCTACTTGTAAAGAAACATTAAACTGAGAATGGAAAATGCAATAATCAGCTTTCTCCAAACACTGTAATGCTTTATATGACAGAGGCTCATAAAGCAGCAAGAAGCTACAGTATGTTGTCAGAGATAGGCAGAAGTACAAATTCAACCAATTAACCATGAGCTTTAAGTGTTTAATTAATATTTTCAGGTGCTAATGTTCTTTTGAGTCTTCCAATGTCAGCCCCAAGCTTTTTAGAACTAAAAATGTTCAGAGTTTTGAAAGAATTGAGAAACTTTCTTCCTCAAACCATATATAAAATCTTCTTGGTTCTGAACCACTGAGAAAATAACACAGACCTGTGCTGCAGCTTTCCTTTGGTATTTCACTTTCATAGTTTATCTTCTGCAGATTGGTTTCTTTGGCCTCTGCAATAAATCTCCAAGGTCTTCTTAATGGTTTTTGACATCTTTCCAGACCAGCTTCACCAAACAGTGGAGTTGGAAAAATTGCCAGAAAGATTACATTTTCTGAAAGTCCTCTTTCCTTAATTCTTCAGGGTGATACATGTCAGAAAAGCTGCTTATACTTAGTCTCAAGTCAAAGTTCATGCTTTTCTCAACTTAGATTCGAGAGTGAACATTGTGGCTTCAAAGATCGTCAAATAATATTTGATTGAAGTAGTAAGCTGTTTTAATTTCTCATAGAATAGAATCATCTCATAATATGCAATGACAACTGACTAAAAGCGTTAACTGTTCTATACTTGTTCTATGATTCACATCAGAGAGCAGACATCTGCGTTTTAAGTGGTCTTCCCATCAATTCTACCTAATAATCTTTGTATAGTAATGTAAACCATCCCACATGCTACCCTGACCATGTTGATAGTGATATGCAGAGTTACTCTTCTACCACATATTGACCAAAATGCAGCTCTAATATCACTAGAGCACCTTTGGTTTAAAATTGTGTCTCTAATGCCTTCACAGAACATCTGTCTTTGTATTAAGATTAAAGAAGCAAATGCCTAACCAGATGAGTTGTGATTGCAATTGTCGAGACTATTTTATTTAAGGGTATCTAGTTTTGATTCGCACTATTTTGGAATAAAAAGTATAATTTTATAGGCTGCATGCTTGGTAGCAGCTTGCAGCTAGAATGTTCTCTGTTTTATTTCTGTATGGATTTTTCATGATGTACTCATGTATGGATTCTTTCTGACCTTCTTCCCATAGCCAAAAACAGGAAAATCAAACCCTTTAGTTTTGTAAGACATTGATGTAATGCTTCCTTAGAGGTAATAGTACTTTTAAATATTTTAAATTGTACTATCAAGACATATCTTCTCTCTTGCAAACGTTTCTCAGTAAATTTAAGACAGACCACTTCACACACTCTGGGCTTCCACTATACATGCTTTCTTTCTTCAAATCTCTTAAAAATTGCCAAGCTCTTTGTCAAAATAAAATGCATATTTTTCTATTGTGTTGTTTTGCTTCAAGCAGACTTCTTTTCACTTGTCTTCTGCCGTAATCTTTTTTCTCCTTGAACTCGAGGCTTTTGTATTTACTGTTCCCTTTCTTCCCTATCATCAGCATCACAGCAGGATGTGAATTTATTTCTCAGTGAGATGCTCTTGTTTCAAATACTATGTGGCTGAGAGACTTAACTTGTCCCTTAATGTTTTCTTGGTCAACAACACACACCTAACACCACAAAGGCAAAAAAGGACGGAAAGAAGGAAACACTTTCTGATTGTGATGCTTTAGTCTCTTCAGAACTAAAGCATCTGAATATGCTTTAAAAACTTTGAACCACTCCGTAGAGGACGTGAGAGAGTCATTTCTAACACAGACTGAAGGAGAAGTATGGGGGAGAATAACCCTAAATTATGTCACTGAACTTGTGTATTCTTTTATGTAAAGCTTTGAAGACTTTCAGTGTTGCTCTTTTCAGTTAGATTTGTTTTCAAGATTAGTTCAGGATTAAGTTTTGTAAATTTCTTCCCAGGCAGCTAAAATGCAGCACAGGAGGTTTAACTTGACCCCACTTATCTTCCCTGATGAACATATCGGTTCTTCTCTAATAAAATATTAAGATGGACCTCAGAGGTTCATGTCATTTGGTGAAGTAGCATAGTCTGAATGAGAGGGACCAGAAGAATCTCAGCTAATCACCAGAGGAGCTTGACAGAGTGCTAATCAAAAGAGTGAAGGCTTGAAAAGAAAAAATATCACCAATAATAAATTATCAAAATATCAGTGGAAACATGCAGCTAAAAAAGGGTTTGTGTTGCAGGTTTAACCATCCTGGGAAGTATTTTTTGTTGCATCCTTAGGGATTAGGTACTACATTTCAAATTGCAGGTTTAGTGGAAAGCTCTGTTGCCTCGTGTTTCTGGCTTTAAGTCTTCTTTGTCTGCATGGATTGAAGCCTCAGCTGTTTGCCACACACACGAAATGAATTAAGATTGTGATGGGCTCCATTCTTCTCTGATCCACTCAGGATAAAGTAGATATGGTAACATAAAATCTCAGCTCTGTGATGCTGAAATTTAGTTTGAAACCACAAACAGCTTATGAGGGTCAAATTTAAATATAAAAGAACAGAATATTTGGCTGCACCACAAGTGTTGGGTTTGAAATTTAATTTCAAATTAAATAAAAAAAACAATAACAAACACCAACATTATTCCCATTATAGTTACCGCTGTAACATATTTGTTTTACGGTGAATCCTATATTTAGGCATGTCAAGATATGGAAATTCTCTGCCATGTTTAATCTGTTCAGATTGTTATCCCATTGTGTGTTCCCACTGCATTAACCCATACATTAACCTTGGGTAAGCATCTCCAGGAGCACTTTTACCATTTAATCACACTCTGTTAAAATCTCCTTTATGACTAAACAACATAAGGACAAGAGCTATGCTGTTTCATTTCCAGAAGGTTAATCCTGAGGTTAATGCAGCTGAACCAGAGGACCAAAAAGCCTATATCTGTGAAGCTTATGCATGAACTGCAATAAATCGGACATGAGACAGATTATTATATCATTAGGTAGTGTCATGCAAAGTTGACTAGGTCGTAAATGTATCTTGCCTGCTTTTGTTGCTTTTAATTTTGTATGTCACGGAAGAAAATAATACCTCTAAAATGTTTTAGCTTTTCATCAAATAGATCCAATATATTAAAGAGGAGCTCACGCTGTAGGACAGAGGGTATTGTTTATTCATGGATATTTATAGGAATGAGGCTACAAAAACAATTGATTTTATTTAGATTGCTCTGACTGCGTGTTACATATAAAAAAATATGTTATTTTTTTCTCATTGTTCTTCATTTGTTATTAATATTGTTTTGCAATATTAACATTAGTTTGCGATATTATACTTTCTATAAAAGTATAGCCATGGTCCAAATTCATTCATGACAAAACCATTGCTACAAATGGCATAGCTATTTCAAAATACTATACAGTGTAAAACCTTAATATAACACCTAATTTATTTCTGTTTTGGCTCCCAAGAAGTCAAAACTAATTTTATAATCTCTTCAGGTTGTCTTTGTCAGTTGTTCTTCAGACTCTGAACACCTTTCAAAGTTTTCCTTTGGACTTGACTGTATTTATGACTCACTTCCAATACAGTTCAGGATGAAATGTTATATAATAAGTGCTTAAAATAATGATTATATCAGAAAAGGATAACAGCATCATCTTATGCTGTTATCTACTTTTTACCAACATTTCAGCTAAAAGCTATTTGGAAATCTCTGTGCTGAAGCACGGTCTATTATCTTAAAGAACAAGAAAGTTATTTTTTATAGTTTCAATCAAAAAATGGAACAAACTGTCTGCACATATAAACACAACACTGGTCCAGCTACTTAATTTGTTAATTATTTAATATTTAAGAAACCAAACAATCCTTTGAAAATAGTTAGATAATGATCTAAAAGTACATCACAATTTCCGTTTTATAAAACCTCTAAACATTTTCAAGAAAGTCTTGTTCCCTCAGTGTATACAAGACCAGAAATTAATAGACTTTTTCATAGTGTGCTTTGTTTGCATTTAAATAAATACCAGACTGCATCTCAATAGTTTACAGAATTAATAATGTAGTAAATGAATAATGTAAAACCCAAGTTATTTGCTTCAATGAAGAGCATCACACAGCTTCTAGAACTAACTTTTTGCTCAGTAGATGGAATCTGTCATTAGGAGCCCAGAATATGTAATTATATGGTTTAGATTAATATCCCCTTTTATTAATTTTCTTTAAAATTACAACACATTCATCTGGAGGTAACGTTGCTGCAATAGACAGAAAGATCTCTACTTCCCACCTCCTCCACATGTAGCATCAGATGTCAGAGTCTGCTGTGCAGACCGTTCAAAGTCTTCATCAGCGAGACTTCATCAAGATGAATGTTTGCCACATTGCTGCCTGAAATATGTAGAACTGTTTAGTCTGCTTGTGATCCGGGCCTTCTGTCTCACTGTGTCTCTCCTCTGGCCTCATTAAACAAATCTCCATCCTGTCTATTGCTCCGCCAGTTGGCCTGTTGGCTCAGCTGTGTACAAATAAAACCACGGATAAACTCTGTACGGCTCAAGCCACATGTTCTGCTTTGGAGTTTCATTTTATCCAAGTATTAAATTAAATTTATGGTCCAAAAGACAACACATAGTCTTTGTACATAGTGCCCTAACCTAATTTTGTGCCCAGCATTGCTCATGTACACATATGATAGCACTTATGCTTTCACTGTTTTGTTGCTGAAGTTTGAAGTTTAAGTTTTGTTTTTTTGGCAAATCTATGTCCTGGAGGTCCAGGTCCTGAATGATAGTGTGTCGGTCCCCCTTTTCCTACCAAAACAGCCATGCTCTGTCAAGTCATGGACTTCCCTCATACATTTTGAAAACAATTTGTTTGTTATGTTGGGTGTAGAAGCAGGGTCAAAGTGCTGACAAGAGCTTGGAAGCAGCATGGTGAATTGAGGAATTTGAAAAAGGGGTATTATGTCAAATTTACTTTTTTGAGCTTTACAGAGTCATTCCCCCATCAAACACACACTCAGAGTGTTGCATTCATGAAAGTATGAGAAATCCTTGAAACTCCCATGGCACTATTTGGGGTGCCTTAACGTCTGCTGAGACAATGCAATGTCTATTTAACAGCTTTGGTCTCCAGCTGAGCTTCTGCCTCACAGAGCAGCCATTTCCCACATATTCACCACACTGCCCCTCCAGACTAGTGACAGCAGCTATCTGCAAACATCTGGTGGAGTTACGTAGCTACTGAGCTTGATATTCAGGCTGCAATGCTTCTAAGGATGATTGTTGTGATGAGTGTCTTGAAGATCAATTTCATGGTGTCATATGGCTATTATGCAACGACAAATTTCCTTGTGAAGAAGCAGCACTATGTATTTTCCGGGCACATAACTACTTGATTTTATAGCAGAATAAAGTAGTTCTGTCACTTTCAATCATTATAAAACTCTGTACAAATCAAACAAAATTTAAAAGATATTTGATTTAGCAATTGAAATTGTCCTCTGTTTCTTGAAGAAGCTCCTGCTGTTTCCAACAATCCGCCTTTAGCACATTAACATCCGTGCTAAAGGCGGATTGAGTTCAAGCGGATCCGTGTTAGACTGAGAAGTAGATCCCTCATCAGACTCACAGTTTTACCAGGTGTTTACTATTAATTGCTGCTGCCACCAGGCTAGTGGAACTGAGTGGGAAAGGTGTGGGGGCTGGGTGCTCTGTGAGGGATCAGAGATCCAAAACTGCTGAGGGAGAGGGCTGAGCAGGGAAATAGAGAAAAATAGACTGATAAATACATAGAGAGCATGCAGGGAGCTAAATTATACCACAGATTGATGAACCAAAGGGAAAGACTGTGACACTAACAGAGTTAAATGCATAAAATAAGAAACTCAATGCAAAGGCATAACTACTTTGACAATATATAAATAACAATAGTAAGTGACCCAGGAAGAATCAGAATGTGAATACAAAGTAACAACCAGAACATGACACTGTTAGCCCAGTTAGTAAAGGGGAATTTTCTTGTTGAGATTTTTTTCCATCCACTTCACAATCCACACATTTCTTTTTTGTGTTGTTAAACCTGTTGACCTGAACTATTTTATCAGTATCCATCTGTCAAAAACCTTATGAAAGAGTGCAAATATTTGCCACATTTCATGTTACCAATTTTTTTAAAGTTAAATATCCAATGGAAATACATCAACACCTACCAACTGCCACTATTTTCCCACACAATTGCTTGAGTTTATTTCAAACCACTTAAGGTCACATGGCTATATAATGGTAACTACAGGATTAAATTTGATTCTGCAGGACTTACTGAGTCAGTAATGTGTTTTTTTTTTCCCCATTCAGCTGATGCTAACAGAACAGATCACTGCATCATTTCATTTATAGAATCACTTCAGCTTGTTGCAATGTTTCTAAATACATTGCTCTTCAGATTAGCACACTGCCAAAGCAATTGTTATTCACTTAACAAAAAACAAATCCCTTATATTTCAGGAGTTACATAACATATTACATATTGCTGTGAATACAGCTATGTGACAAGCAGCTGGTCAAAAGCTCAGCTGAAGCTTTTCAGAAATTTACTGGCAGTTACAATGATTGTGACTTTGTTTTTTTTTTAAGCATGAGTGTGCTCACTTTCAGAGCACAACAGTGAAACCGTTTAAAGGTTTAACGCTGCAATGTGGGAGCAATTTTGTGTTCTGCTTCGGAGAGAATCTGAAGCCTGTTTCTTTCAGCAAAGCCCTAAATGTTGGTGGCTGTCTGTAAGGTGTATTTCATGGCCAGTTTGGCTGCAGGAAGTGTCTTTGGTTGGTGTGTTTGTGTAAACAACTCGTAATGGCTTTAGCCTGAGGTGAGCTCTTTCTGACACATGCGCACGCACACGCACCTGCGCACATCCACACACACACTCACACAGAAAGAAAGCTAGGTTGCCATTTCCAGCATTCATGTTGTATGTATAGAATAACATGCAAGCATGACTGTGTGCAGTGAAGCACATTTCTAATACAAATGTTTTGAGGCTAGCAGATCTATAAGGCCTGTTACAGATACCAATTTTCTTTTGTCATATTTCACTTAAAGCTGTTTTGACATGTTTTGTTCTAAAAATTCTACTGTGTGCTTGTTTTCTGCTAAAAGATTGTTTTGACAGATTAAATTTCTTTCCCTAAGTGATGAGTTTGGCACATGGCAGATACTTACATTTGAATCTGACTTTTTTACAAGCTTCATGTAATGTTTTAAGGTTAGCAGATAACTTTGCTTCTTACATCGTGACTGACTCCAGATTTGGGAGTCTTGATTTCTGAACCTGATCAAATTTACTTATTAGCCACATTCAAAACAACAAACACCATAACAAATGGTTAACCAAAGTTATGTATTTTAGGAGAATAAATAAAAAATATAAACTTAAGTGAAAACAGACAAAAGCAATGTTAGACAATACAACAACTCACAGAAAAAAAAAAAACAATGTATCATGCTGTGTCAAATTTCATGTAAAAAGAAGATGAGTTTTAAACAAAAAATACAAGACAAAAATGATGGAGCCTCCCTTGTTCCATAACTTCAAGGCTGCAGCTGCCAAAACCTGATGACCTTCGAACATCGGAGAGACCAAGAGCAGCTGGTCCGCTCACCTTGGAGTCTCTGAAGGACTCCAAGGTCCTTGCATAAAAAGATTATTTTGAAATCAGTTTGGTAGCACAAAGGGAGCCAATGAAGAGCAGGCAGTTCCGGAGTGATGGGCAGCTGCATATTAGACAAGCTGAATTTGAGAGAGGGCAGCCAGTCTGACCCAGAAATATAGTGCATTACAATAATCAAGGCAGGCAATAATGATATTTTCAAAATCACTGATTTTGATTTGGCCAATTTGTTGCAGCTGGGAAAGCTTTTTTTCTACAGATTTGAGTGACAGTGGACTTCAAATGTGGAGTCAAGGAGTAAAAATGAACATTCCGGGTGTGACAAAGTCTATGTGGGATAAAGGATATGAACTGTCGTTTTATCATAGAAGCTGCCTTATTCTAACAAAGTGATAATATATTTTTCAAGGAATGTAGACTTGACAATCATCAGCACAAACAATAAAATTAATAAAATACTATTATAGTCTTTTTCCCACTTTTTTTTTAGCAGACATTTCAAAGCTATGTGAGAGCAATATTTCATCACATTCAAGCATCATTTACACCCTGTTGATACTGGAACTTAATTATATGACAACATGGGAAAGTTTCAATAAAATAAAACAAAATACGAAGTTTATCCATGTTCAAGTATCGTAAATATTTAATTATTTTTATCCTAAAAAAACACAAAAATGTGACGATACCAGCTCATGCCCTGAATATGGCTAAGTGATTCAGTTCAGTTAGTGAAATAAGGGAACTTTTTTAATCTTTCGAGATTCAAATGACATGTACAGGTTGTTATCGGAATCTGTCCCAATTTTCAGATGCCACGTCTGTCCGAGCGGGGATCAGTGAGCTTACAGAGGACATGTAGAAATCAAATCGAAAGGATGATCTGAAGTCATGTCTAGACATAACATAACTTAGCAAAGAATGAATTTTAGATTGTATTTTCAGCCATATGCCAAAGCTACAGTAACACACTTTGACAGGCATAAAATAAAAAGCACAAGGGAGTGTATGGCGTGTCTACTATACTTTATTCATGAGAGTACAGAGAAGCACTGTACTCTGCTGTTTTAAATAATTTAAAGGATTTCTTAATATACCAAATATAGAAGACATCTGCCATAAAATATTATGGAAGTTATGATAGGTATCTATTTTTGGATTTCACTTTTTTTGCCTTGAAAAGTTGTGAGTTACACATTCTTCAACCTCATTTTTGTGATTATTCTTTGTCCCATCACTTCCCTTTTCTGCACTCAGGTATTCTGTTCTTCACAACGGGAATCACAAAGAGCAGAATAAGAAGTCTCTGCACACAAACATCGGCTCCCGCGAGTCCTGCTTGTGACAAACAGCAACCCCACAGTCACAACTCCAACGGCCTTGGCTCTCACAGTGTCAACGCAGTCCTGAAAGGAACGCAGCAGCCTTCACACACCCAGAGTGGGACTGCAACTCGGACCACAGGAAGGACTGCAGGGATCCAGAGAATGAGCGAGGCACTGCCACTGAATTTACAGCTCAGTCAAAACTTAACCTAAGTTTCTCTGAGGTCTCTTTGTGTGCAGGGTGCTTGAAACCAGCTAAACGTTTCTCTAATGCTGGGTAATGTGTTCGTGTTCTCGTCTGCAGGACAGCAGAGCCTGAGCTGGCCCAATCACACTGTGTTCATCTTGTGATGTGCAGAACCAGCAGCTGTGGTGCAGTGTGTGGGAGAAATTCTCAACTGATGTTGATATTTACTGTGCTGGAGAGTTGTAGAGGTGAACGACATTGCCAAAGTGATTTTCATATACATGCATTGGACTTGTTTCTGATTATTTTATGATGCTCCCTGTTGTTTTCTAGTGACAGAAAAACGTTACTTTAGATTTTTAAAGGTTGTTCTTTGGTATTTAACTGTGTAGGTTGGGAGAAATTAGCTTCAGAAGCAAGAAGAGATAAGCCCAAAACATTTTTTTTTTGTCTTTGCTGAACATTACTTAGACATCACATGTGTTTTCCTTTCCGGGAGCAAAACAGTTTTTCTCTGAGGTCAAAGCTTCCAAGCTCTGTTAAATCCTCACCAAGATAAAAGGAAAACAGGGATTCCAAGGCTGAATTAAATCCTTGATCTAAACTGTCCAAGTGCATTATTATGAAGACTCCTAGCACTCCTGAGTTTATCACTCCCCAAGCTCATCTGAATGTTTTAAGTTTCACTGCAAAAAGTTAAGAGGACCATGACCTATGGAAGCTGCTTATGAATGATTCAACAGATTTCTGAATGATGTTAGAGCACTGTGTGCTTGTTCTTATGTGATTCCATTTCAAATTTTTTTTTTTTTTTTTTTTTTGCTGGTTTGTTTATCTCTTGAGATGCTTCCAAGTGGATTTCAGGTGTGTGTGTATACACCTCCTATAATGTGATTCATGTGTATGAATGAGATTTGTTTTTTTCATCCTCCAACAATGCTTTGCTCCTTCTAGATGCACCATGTACTCCCCTGGATCTGTGCTCACCTTGGAGGTTAAGATAAAGAATGTACTGGAGGATTTTCAGTGTGTTTTATTCAAGGAAACGTAACACTAAAGCAAAATGTTTTCTTGTACTCATAATACAAACTTGTTCTTTTTTAAACACAGTTGTGGTGTGTTTTTTTTTTTCTTGTCATTTCCTTACATGCTTCCTAGTCAAAGTTTCTGGGACAGGTGGTTTAACAGGCCATTCACAGTCATAAGAAAGCGACATGTCATAAACAACAGGCACCATTTGCCTGTTTTTTATTTCAAACATTTAGCCAACCTATTTTCATACATATTTTGAGAAATGATGAATAAATAGTGAAATTATTTTCCAGTGGTTACCATGGTGGCATAATTTAGCAATGATTAGGGATTCATTAGAGAAGATTTCTGAATTTTATGTTAAGATATCAAAGTACAATTTTATGTGGAAAAAAACACATTTGAAAACCTTGTATCATGTTCTTTATTTTGTCAACCTATTTTATAGAATCCTGATAAAATATATATTGAAATTTAAAGTGTAAAGTGATCGTATTTGTCATTTTAAAGTTCAGGATACACTTGGTCAACAAACGTCTTTAAACAAAGGCAGCAAACTTAATTAAACTACCTGACAACATGCAAACAGATGATGTTATTTTAAAACGAGTTCATATATATATATATATATATATATATATATATATATATATATATATATATATATATATATATATATATATATATATATATATATTATAATTATTTGTATATAAACAGGATGGAAAAATCCCAATGGCAAATAATGACTATTATGTCTTGTCTGTTGGGTCATTTAATGGCAACAACTGCAGTTTCCATTTTATTTTGAGGTTACGGTTGAATGTCAGTCAGTGTGTGTACATCTCTTCATTTTTCTCTCATGCTGTGTTGGAAGTCAACATTCTAAAATTATAACCTCATGCTCGCCTACCTCAATGAAATGTAATAAACTAAAGATCTTGATTGCAGACAGTTTGCAAATGCAATAGACACATCACGAGATGGAGATCCGGTCAAGCCAGAGAACATGTGAAGGATTTAAAGGGGTCATCCTTGCAACTTGAGGCTGACAGGAATTTACTGTAAATGGAAACACGTTCAGGTGAAAAGTCTTCATTTTTATCACTACTTCAAAGAGTTTTCATCCACCTAGTCTTCAAAGCCTTTGCTTCATTAGAGATAATTCTTTGAGCTTAAGGTTTTCATGTGATGATGACCTGGAGGTGAGTGGTGTTCAACCAACAAAGTCTGAGAGTTTTCTTCCTGGAAAGATACAAATTGGTACATCTCCCCAGATTCTTGGCTGGCGTTCCAAAGTCATCTTAGGAACTAAATCCTTCCTTTATTTTCATTTGGTGAGCAGAACAATCCCCTCAAATCCTGTTAAAAAGAACAGCAGAAGTTCAGGTAAAAATCCATCAAAAACTCTATTAATCTTCCTCCTTAGTAAAATTTGTAGAGGAAACCAGTTTCTTACAGTTCATAGTACATTTACTACCTAACTGATAGAGAGCAGGGATGTTTATTTTTTATTTATTTTTGGGCTCCACTTGTTTTGTTTTCATCACCTTCTGCTAGTTCTATCATAACCTGTATTTGTCTCTAAAATATTAATCAAAATTAACACAGATTTTTATTATTAGAGAAATTAGATGCATTATTGTACCCTCAGACATAACGGGAAATGATTTAAAACGTACTGCTAGCTCGTCAATTTAATATGAAAAGCCAATATCTGTAATCGTTTATCACTATTACAGTGATAAATGATTTTATGTTGCTTTATCACAAAGTAAGATAAGCCTTGATAGTCATTGTTTTATCAACATCCACAGAATTATTTTTTTTCAAAAGAATTAATTTTAATCTAAGACAATTGACAATAAATGTATCCTAATAGGAATTATTTAGAAAAAATGTAAATATGTTGTAATATTGTCTAATGAACATCTATGTTCTTTTTTTAAATCATGTTTTTTATATAAAAAAGAAAAGAAAACATTGTCAACTTTAATCTTTTAACTTACTTTTTCATTTTACATCTACAGAACTATTTCAATCTATCTTAAGTTTTATCCCTGCTTGTTTTTCTGCTGGAAAACCTTAACAAATATGAAAAAATGTCTGAGAGATTGGAATTTCTCTCTCACTCCACAAGTTCTTTTTTTTCCCCTCAATATTCCTTCTGGGTGTGTAAATAACATGAAAAAGAAACAGCTCACTAATAATTAATTTTATAGAAACTAGAAATTAATTTTATAGACATCTTCCATGTTTGTCTGCACAAAATAAGTATTTTCAAGGAGGTAAAAAGTTTCTATTTTATGGAGCTGAAATGTGTAGGACTTTATTCTGTTGCTATTTGACAATTCAACTAATTAAAGACTCAGGAGGTGCTGATAAGCTTGATGTTGACTGTCTTTGTGTGTTCAACAACACTGCTGGAGTCAGACATACCTCGCTGATGAAAATGTCATTAAAGGGTTTATTTCACCGAAGGAGACTAAGGCAGGTGTGTCAAACTCAATTTCATTTTGGGCCAAATCAAGATCATGAAGGCTCTTAAAGGGCCGGTTGTGCCAGAGTGTGTTGATAAAACCTGTTCAGAAACTGTCAATATGTCAATAAATTCTTAAAATTACATAATATTATTGAAGATCTTTTCAGTCCCTTCAGGAACTAATAAAAAATGTGACTGTTTATTTACTTGCTGTATAAATCATGAACTATAATCATACATCAACTAAATTCTCAAGAAACAGGAGGGATTGATTGATGTAAATTGGCAGTAAACAAATAAAAACTGCATTGATATGATTGATAATATAATATTTAATTACACTTAGTGTTTAGTCTACACTGTGGAGGGCCACATAAAAAGCTTCGGCGGGCCGGGTTTGGCCCCCGGGCCTTGAGTTTGACACATGTGGACTAAGGCAAGATCTTTCTCTCCGTTTTCACTTTTCTGCAACACACCATGACACAATGAAGGCTCTCAGAAAGATTAAATCAGCAGGTCAGCAAGGAAATCACATAAAGATAATGCACATGAAGGACAACTTCTTAACAGAGATGCTTAACGGTAATGGATGAAAGGAAAACATGTTACACTCCATTTCACAACTCTGAGAGAAAAGTCTCATGCATTCTTAAAATAATTCAAACACATCTTGTACTCTTGTGCCAAAAATACCGTGGTTTCATAATGCAAAAATTATGATAGCCTTATACTGTGTACCTGTTTGTATGCCTAAAGTGTATATCTTCCGTTGTGTTTTTTGAACTGCTTATATATGGCCATTTTTTCCTGGAAAGATCTAGCTCTTCATGAACTTAGGGATTGGCACTGCAGATCCTATTAAAGCAAAAGGCCAAATTTTATTTATTTATTTTTTTCCTGGAGAATGAGTCACGACTTCATGTTGTGACTTCAGTGATGACTCAGTTGTGACTTTCCGATCACAAAGATGTGCTGCACTCCCTACAGTTCTTCTCTTGAACAGCAAAAATTACTGCTAATGCAATTACTCTATTATGCACCAGAAATGGCTCTTAGGAAGAATCTGAACAATCTACAGATTTGGTTTGTTTTTGTTTGTGCTTTACAGATACAGAATAAATAGAAATAACAATTTCTACAATACTAAATCCACAAACTTGTTTTAAAACACAGAAATACAAATTAGTAAGCAGAAAATAATTCAACAATTTATAATTTAGAGAGCTTATTTTGTGGAATAGGATTATACATAATACAATTAAAAAGAAAGTGCTTTACAGGTTTTAATTTAGAGATGAAGTAGAGAAAAGTACATATAATACTGTATATAAATCCACCCCACTAATAAATGAGTAAATGCCCCTTAGCAAGTTGCAGAGAAATTGTATCTCTTAAAGTCAACTTCAGGCCACATAGCTGAAGTGATTAATGTAAAATTGTATCATGGATTTTTTATTCGCTGTATATTTGCTGTTCGTATGACGATAGTACAGTCAGCAAATTCAGCTACTATAACCTGTCATATTTGACATGAACATATTATATATGAGCCATCACCATACTATAATCCATTAATAACACAAGTTGACAACCAGGCACATCCTTTAATATTAAAGTTTGCACAAATAAGCATTGTCAGAAGGAGCTGAAATCTGTTGCTGATATAGCAACGTTCTTTATACATGTCACTAACATTCGAGTCTCAGACGAGGAATCCAAGTTTAATGCTAAAGTCTTTAGACCACAAGTCTAATTCGAACCTGAAGTCTTTTCACGTTGTAACCCATGTGCAACTCAAGTCTGAGTCTCAAACTCTAGTTGTTACTTGTTCAAAGATTTGCACATAAAGGCTTGAGAATAACTAATTAACTTATTTCAGGTGTGTTCAACCAAGGAAAGATGCAGGACTCTGGCACTTGAATAATTGCACCTCTGCTTTAAGTTGAGGAAACACAAAATAACGCAGTGTCTTCATGATTTGGAGTCCAAACTAACAGACCAGGGATTACACACCTGGCTCTGGGAATTTACAGATAATCAGACACATATCAGGCAAAACTGATGTGTCCTCAACTGAACTGGAACATCAATGCTGGAGAGAGGAACAAGTGACTGTAATTAACTGAATGTGCTGCATCTGTGAGAACAGAATAGAATGAAACAAAGGAGAAACAATGTCTGTGGTTTTATTTAGATTATTGTACTTGTTTATTTCCTCTTAACAAGCAAACTCAGTTGGCTCTACTCTATCATAAAACAAAAAAGAAGAGAAAACATCATGCACATTAGTTAAGTAGAGGTTGCAATGGCAAGATCATGAGAGAGTCAAGACAGGGAAGCAGCATAATCAACACATAAGATGAATTCAGCTTGGAAGATCAAATCATTCTTGATGAGGGCTTAAATTGGATGCAGATTGTGGACATCTTTCTGTGGAAGCCAACCATTGGTAAAGGAAAACATAACAGATTTTGGTACAGACAGGTTCAGCTGGAGGATGAATCTTTCACACTGATTCAAGACCATGTAAGTTTTATTTTAAAAACATTTTAATTAAAATCTACAAATAAATTTATTTCACATTTAGCACCATTTACAATTTGTGGAGGATAAAATTAGATCCCCCCCAGCATTAGAAGCTGAGGTTCTTTTTGGTAACCCTTCTGATTATTCAGTGCTGCTGGATTTATTCACCTATTCTTTTCTGTCATTTCTGACCACAGAAAACCTACTCTATGGCACACGATACTGTGCATGTTTAAACTTTGAGAAAACCTTTAGCAAAACTTTCATTCTTTGTGTCTAAATTGGAAATTGGAAGGTAAACTGCAGCTTTGTTTTGATAAATTCTTTAAGGAAAAACAAAAAGAGTAAAAGAATGGTCAAAGCAAAACTTGTAATGCAAATAGTTGGCAGATAGTTTTTCATGCTAAGATTTCAACACATATATACATAATCCCACCTGCAGCAGACCCAGCACATCAGTTAGGTGTCTGTAGCTGCACCGAAGACGGAGGAGGACAGCACAGTAAGCTGTCCTCCTCAGAATGAATGAAACGGGCAGAAACAGTTTAGTCTACCTTCGATATACAAAAGGAAATGATTCCCATCGCTGTGCTCCAAGCAATTAAGTAGAAGATGAAAGCAATTCCGTATGTGAGAACTTGGTATTCATTTAGCAATAACTGATGGAGTCCTCTCAGACGGCCTGTGAAGGAGGAGAGCAACCTGTGGGAATCCTCACTTGATTATATTACTGAATAAATGCAGTAAGATGCACATTTCAGTAGGCTAATAATGAGTGTGGAGATAGATATGTGGAAGAGATCAGCAATAGAGGAGGTAGCTTAACTGATTGACTGATTTTTGAAATCCAACTGATTCTCTCAGATTTTTCTTTTTTAACATTTCAGTTGTAAATATAAATAAACTTACAATGTAAAAAAAAAATAAGTGGCATGCATTGTTTTAGTATTTGATAGGATTACCTTCATGATTTTTTAAATTGTTTGCATGCTAAAGCTCAAGACAAAAAAGAAGATATAATTTATTTTTTAACAAGTCTGTAAAATCAAATGTCAGCACATAGTAAAAAGTTCAACGTTGTTCTCAAATGGGTAAGGTACAAGATCTGTTCTCAAGGTGAAAGAATGTAAAACATTACCTTTAAATGGGTCAAACTTTATCTATGTTACAGTAGACTTAAATAATAATCACATGAGATCATGCAGAATGTGGCCGATATCACAGCTGATCCAGCGATATTACAGCTATTTAAAAATGAACATTTAAAATGAGTTTCATTGTATTCAGCAGCTCACTTCTAAACTACAGCAACCTAGCTTTCTAATTTCTTTAGAAACCTGAAAAGGAAAATTATTTTAGCACTCATAGTGAATTAATTGCAGAGGCAATCTTGATTTTCTACTCCTTAAATTTCCATCTAATCTGTCTGACAGACTGACAGTGGGTCATTATTCCTTCATCTGCAAATCATTCCAAGTCTAGGCTAACATTTTAGATGGATTTTCACTCAAGACCATTCACAGCCCACACTGTAATTGCTCTGCTTTGAGGAGGCTGAGAAAAGTTGACAATAGCTTTGGGGGGAAAATGGAGATATGTCTCGATTTTCATGCATGTGTGGTGCATGTGATAGGCAGATAAGAAAAGCACTGCCACAAATAACATTTCTTAATCTTATTGCCAGAAATAAAGGAACACAGTCAGGGGTTTTGTTAGTGAGAAAGTTTTAAAAGTGGCATGTATAGATTTGATGGACTCATGAAAGTGGAATTCCAGCAGTAAAATAGAACTGACATGAATCCTATTGAAATAAAACACTCTCTTTTGTCGAAAGTTAGAATGTCATTGTTTTTCTCCTCATATATGTAAACATGCTGTATTGGACTGAAAAGAATAAATTCTTAGTGCAAAATTTATTTCAATGAAAAAGTTTTTTTTGTTTCTAAACAAAATGTGTATCTGAAGACATCTATTTTATGTTTCTGCTTAAGGCTAACAGAATGGGTGAATGTGCCTTTAACTGAGAATCGAAAAGAGAAGAAACAGCAGTTGTTTGTTTTGCTCTGTTTTCTGTTGATAAGTTCAATCTCACCAAAATGACAAAACTCCTTCCCCTCTAGGAAATACATGGATTTTGTCAGACCACCCACAGGAGCAAAGTACAAGTGGCTCATGCAGGATTTTAGAGACTCTTCATGGACAACTGACTGAGATTTCATCAACTCTCCTGTGTGTTTTCATTGTTTTCTAAAAAAATACTAAGACAGCACTTCACATGAAAAGATTTTGTCCTATTTAAACAGAACTCACTTACATAATCTCATCACAACATTTAAAAAAACTGCTCATGTTCTTCAAAAATCAATAATTGATTTATATTTGCACAACTTGATTTTCTGGAAGAACTCACATTTTAATTGGCCAGTATGGGGATTGAACCCATGACCTTAGCGTTATTAGCACCATGCTCTATCCAGCTGAGCTAACCGGCCACAGATTGTGTTGAGATTTCATCAATTTATCTAAAACCTATATGATCTCACCACAATGAAGATTTAAGAAAAGTGTTCATGTTCTAATGTTCTTCAAAATCAATAAATGTTTAATGTAAAGTTTTCTAATATTTGCAAGACTTGATTTTCTGGAAGATTTCACGTTTCAATTGGCCATTTATTTTCAGCGTCTGTTGGTTCAGACTAAGTAATTCTGTTAAATAACGACTGCTGAAGAAGGTTTTCATGTGTGGTGTGGGAGTGCTGTGGGATCTTGGTGTGTGAGTGTCTTTTGCTTGGCTGAATGTGTGTTTGAGTTTTTATGGAAAACACCATCTGCAGCAAGTAGAAAACACAGCATCAGCAGGTGTAATAAATCACAATGATTTCTTTCTCAGCAGGAAAAAGATGATCCAGGAATTTGAGAGAAAAACTTGATTTGCAATTTCTTATTTTTATACATCTTCTCTACATGTGCTTTCTTGATTTTCTCCTTGTGTTCCTGATGTTAAAATTGCTATTTTAAGGACCATCTCCATGGCCCTGCCTCTTGATGAATACATTTGATAAATTTCACTTTCTTCATTGAAATCTAATTTAGGTAGACCTTTCTCATACATCTTGGGCCACTAACATTTTGCTGACTCATTCCAAAAAGTCTGTGGAGGAAACAGTGAAGGTCTTTAGCATGCGTTTCAAACTTATTTGTAGAATTAAACTTCCACAGCAGCAAACAAGAAATGACTAAAACACATCCACTATGGACGCTGCAAACCCACGCCTGCTGTATAATTAAAAACTTTTTAACTAAATCTGTTTGCTAGTGGTATAATAGCATTGCAATAAAAATAGAAACATACCATTGATTAGGTTAGGTCAGTGAACATTGTTTTTAACATCACTGGTGCCCAACAATTTTAAAACAATTAAATAAATATTAATGAAGTATTGTTTTTATTTATTTATTATTGACATTGTATTATCAATTACAGACAATGACTCCACTTCTTCAAATTGGGGAAATAAGAACATGTCGATGACATATAGCAGATACAAGTATCTGCTTTATTAAATTTTTAAAAAAGCCTGAAAGAAAAAGACAGACTAGAATAGAAAATGGTATGGGTTCATGTTTCCAACATGCGTGAGCAGAAAAGTTAGAGCTAAGCCTTCCCAGACGCAATTTGTTTTAAGGACTTTGGTCTGTATTTATCAGTAAATATGGCAGGGGCCATAAAATGCTTTCGTGTCATTATTGATGTCATTTGCTTTGATAACTTTACACCTGCGCAGTTGGGAGCAGCAAGAAGGTCCTGGGGTTAATTCCCGGCCCGGAGTTTGCCAATTCTCCCTGTGCATGCGTGGGTTCTCTCCAGATACTCCAGCTTTCTCCCACAGTCCAAAAACATGACTGGCAGGTTAATTGATCTTCCTAAATTCTCTCTAGATGTTTGCACATGGGTTTGTGTGGAATATGTGACTTAAAGTTTTTAGAGAGCATTTGTCAAAAAAATCGACAAGGAGCAAAGTAGGCTACCATTTTTCACACAGTTTCCACATTGGTTATACTAAACATTTTTTTCCACACAAAATAAAGATATAATGGAGTAGATAATAATTCAGTAGTTTGCTCTACCAAGTAATAAAACAATCTGTGTCATTTTCCAGTATTTTTGCTGCTTTAGAGTTAATTTTATTTTCAGGACCAGCGTAGCTGCACATATATTCACAAAGAAAGACGTGTTGGCTGTGTGGAAGGACACACTTTGTTTTGAGCATAAGGGGGAAGTTGTAGATCCACACATTGCAAATTACAACTTCATAATAACTATAATTAAACTATAAAGCAATTACAGGTCTCATAATGTACACAGCAGGACAAGGTGGAGAAGTCAGCTGCTTAAGTCAGCAGACGCTGGTGGAGAACTGGAAACTCTACTCACTGAGCTGGAAAATAAGCAGCAGTTTTGCAGCAGCTCCACTGAAAACATGTTTTCAGTCTTTTGATTTATTTGATAATATTAGACATCAGATTATTCAAATTTGTCTTTCTAAGCTGTGTTGACTACAAACAAGCTCCTTGGTCAGTCTAATCCTTTTTATATGTATTTAGATTGTTCTGTTGGACAGAAATAACACCAGATATATGTGGGTTTTATCTGTGTAAGAGATAACAGAAGAAATTTATTACCACTGTTACCTTCTCCATATGGGAATTTAATGTCAAGATAAGAATATCTCTCATACTGCCTAATATAAACTTTATTAGATAAAGATGGCAGACGAAGGAGAAGGCAGAGAAACAAATGAGTCACATCTTCGTAGCTACCCAGTAGGAAAACGACTTTCCACTTTTGTGAATTAGCAACACTTGATGGCTGCTGATATTGTGCATTCAGACACTGAAATGGAACCGCTTCACGTATTACGTCAGCAGAGAAGGCAGCCAACTCATAACCGCCCAGCTGACTTTTTATTTGGCAGCAATGCTCTCAAAGCGTCTGGTGGTCAGCTAACAGAGTTTGTGCGTTTATTCCCTAATCATCATTCTCTAGCTGTTGAATGGTGCAGAGCATTTGGTGTTGTTGTTGGGAGCACAGAGGGGTCACCATGCATGTTAAAGTGTGTGTTTGTTTCCATGTGTGTATTTGTATCAGTGTGCTCTGATGCCATCAGCCTACTCCGTGCCATCTGCTTTGTGCAACACAGTCGCCTTCTACCTCCCTGTAGGCCACTTTGACAGAGTCCAGTTATGGTTCAGAATTATTATTGTATCATTTCAACACATCTTGCTTTGCCCAGTTAATTGCTGTGAGAAAGGCTTCAGTTACAGCTAATAACTGACGAAATGGGCATTTTGTGTCTTTTGTTGCAAGTAAATTAGGGAACAGAGCTGAATGTTGGCCTGTGAAATTGTGCAGTTATGAGTGTGTACTCAGATAAGATGAGAGCATATTTTTTGGAAAAAAAAACACAAAAGAAACATTTTTACATTTAATTTTTCATATGCAAGTAAAACTTAAAAATAGACATATATTAAATTATGATGTGCAAAGTTTGAGCATTTGTGTATTTAGTATTTCTGACTAAAACCAATATTTTTTCTTTTCTACAGAAAACAACCAAAGTAGTGGAAAAGAAAAAGTGTTAAAGTCTTTTTAAGTTTCTATAATTTTTGTTGTTCTTTGGCTTGAGTTGAAGAGCAAGTGAAGAAAATCACTTAAGTGATTTTTCAAAGTTGTTTTTTCTTCTCGAGCACACAGGAAAAAAAGGTATTTCTTTTTTTCTCAAAGTCTTTTTAAATTTTTTTGCTTAAGCCCTGAATAATAAGTGGGAAAAAAAACTTTTGTCACGCAAGCGTTTTGTTTCTCTTCTCATCTGACATAAAATTATTATTTAAAAAAAAACAACAAAAAAAAACCTTTTCATTTCCACTCTGTTATTTGCGGTAGAAATGTCTAAAATTGTCTCTATGTGGACAAGGAATTTTGGACATTTTATGGTGAACCTAATTTGAAGTCACATGCTGAACATGTAGGCCCTAATACAGACACTTGCAGAACAGAAAAAAAACCCAAAATAAAACACTGATCTGAATATGCAGTTGAAAACTGCTTGGCTAAATATAGCTTTTACATTTGAAAGTCTACCAAGTATGATTTTTTTAATTACATGTTTATGGTAGACTGGATGGTTTTTGACCATAATACTTTTTTCTCCTTTGTACTCATTGTCACCACAAAAACAAAGGAAACAATGTCTAAGTAAGTAATAAATAAATGAAGATATTTATTATAAAGATAAATAAAGATCAATTATAAAAAGAATTATTTTTCTTCATAGCAAAAAAGAAAAATAATTAAGACCAGCAAAACGGTGTGAAGGATGTGTTTTCCGGGGTTAAAAAGATCTAAGACTTTGAGGAGAGTGGGAATAAGGCTTGACTTGACTTAAACCTTAATAAAGTCAATGAACTAAATTACATTTTCATTACATTAAGTTCAGATGAGTACTTTAAGTTCTTCTCACCTGTACCTGGCCACTCATCGCCTCCATGGATTCCCTATCACTTCTCCACATCCTCGTTCTATAAAACAGACTCTGCCATGTTGCTGTCTACCTAGTGAGCCCTTTCTCATCCACACAGATCAGGCTGCTCTGTAAGGACCAGGTTCTTTGATTTCTCTGGGGCTTTTAAGGCAATTCAGCCAGCCTTGCTGTGAGACAAGTCCTGAAAATACCGGTGCATGCCTCCACAACTGCCTAGATTATTGACTATCTGACAGTCAGAACACTATTGTACCTGGATGAATGGGAATGAGTGGGTGGTAAATAGCCACGGTGCACCACAAGGACCTGTACCTTTACCGTTTCTCTTCACTCTGAGCTCCTCAGACTTGCATCAGAACTCTGAATCCATTCATCACTCACAAAAGTACCCTGATGATTCCGGTCTGTGATAGGAATAGGCAAGAGGCAAAGAAAGAAAAATGGAAGAAACTTTTTTTTTGATGCGGTGAAAACAAATGCCCACTTTTAACAAAAACTATAGACCGATGAAAATAACTGTGGATTGTAAGGAAGTCAGGATGAAATATCATTAGTATAAATAATAACGCTACCCAAGCTCCACAAAATCTTCCAATTAAACTAAAATACATTTGTTTTAGCTGAATACAAAAGGTCATTTTTATTCATGCAAAACAAAAACCACCAGGCATTCTTAAATGGGCAACCACATTAAGATATAAGTTAATTTAATTAATTCAGTTCATTTATAAAGTGTAAGTTTTTAATATGTGTCATCTCAAGCCACTTTAAATAAGCAGTTGCAATTCAGATCCAAATATATATAATCCAATTTGGTCTTAATTTGGTTGAAATCAGTCTGTAAAAATCTAACCAAAGTCCCGAATTTTAAGATCAAGATTGGATTAAAAAGACTAATTTATTCCTAATTCTTAAACAATTCAGTGAACAACCTTGTAACCCCGATTGATACAAATTGTTTATCAAAGGAAGTCTTGTTCCCGGCATTAAGTCCTTATCTGTATCTCACCCAATGAAGCTTGTGGAAAGAGTGGAAAGCAACAGCTGCTTTTTAAAGAGATAAAACCATCCAGGTGGATCTGACTCAACATCAGTAGCCATCAGCCATTATAAAATGGGGGTTGAGAAAATAGGCAGAAAACACATAAAAAGTACTTTCTATTACAAATAAAGAGTAGACATAATTAGAGGCAGCAATAGCAAAGTCAATAGCACCATTGAGAAAAAAAAACAATAAATAAATAATCCCCATATATCTTACAAAGGGGATTATTTGACTACTGAGGCCAGTTAGAACTGTTAGGATCTAAATACTGTATAAACAAACAATAATTATAATAAACTAGGAAAAATTTGGTGAAAAATTTAATAAAAAGTATGTTAATACCTGATCTTTTTCTAAAGGTATTTTAATTTGACAAATGAGAAGAAAACGTTTCTTGTCTTAGTTTTGTTCTAGGGTTTTCTTCTGTAAAAGTCCAGCAGTCAGAACCTCCATACAGGAAATCACCCAGAGCCAGAGGTATTTTGTAGAAAAAATAAACAAAGACTGTGCATCATTAGAAGCAGCAATAGCTTGTTCAATGGCTCTGTTCAGGAAACAGACACAACTAAACACAAAACCACTCAGCCAGATGTATCTTCTACATGAAGAAAAGAAAGCAAAAAAAAAATCCAGCAAACTTAATGGCAGCATTTGCAAATATTCAGAAGTAATCAATAGACAGAGTAAATATGTTGTGGCTTTACTCACAGAAGGCATAGTGGAAAATAATCAACAAATTACTGCTGGATTTTTGAACACATGTTTTTGTTACATGCCAAACATGTTTTGGCGAAGAACTCTCTGGGCTGTTTTAAGAAGACTGTTATTATAAACTTCTGTTAATCGCAAAATTGCGAGGAAATCTAATTTCTTCAGTTTTTATTATATTTTTTTGTCTTGTGCTGGAAACATGGATTTGGAAGATCTCTGAGCTTCATATGGAAAGATCATTATGTTTAAGAGGGAAAATAATGTAACAAACTGATGCATAAGGTGGTTATGAAACAGTTTTTGACAGCAATCATACCTGCTGGCTGATATTGTTGAGCCTCAGCGAAATGGAGAAATGTCCTTTTCACAGAACATTAAGAATTTGACTAGTTGAAACAGTATTTCACCAGAAGAGAAGTGCTTATCTGTAATCATGCCAACTTCTCTATGTGGAAAATCAAAAAGAGGGAGTCTTTAGTCATTTATGGAAAAAGCAGATTGAAAAAGTAGTAAAAAATAAAAACAAAGGAAGAAGAAGGAAGTATTTTACTAACCTTTTGTCAAAAGTTTCTCCAAAATCCAGCTTCTACAGTGTTGCGTTTTTGATAAATGAAAATATTAATTTTCATGAAGAGTAAAATTATATAAAAAAGAAAATTATATGAGTCTGAATAACTTAGGTCTCATAAATCAGATTTTTCCCTCCAGAGAAGATTCAGAAACTTTCTCAACTTTTAGGGAATAATTTTCTCCAGGTGTTATTAGTGAGAGTTTTATTGGGAAGAATGAAAGTAAGCATAAATTAACTTACTGCTTCTGGTTTGGGAGTTTCCACAGTGCACCAATCAAGACCAGTGCCATTCCACTGTAAATGTCATTTGTGAGACGCATCAAGCCGTGAAAGAGCCCATAATCATCTCTGCAATTCTCACTTTGCCACACACAACTGGGATTTTTTCTTTTCACCGCTTGGTTTTTAAACAGATTTAAAGTGAATCTGCAGGAGTTCAGTTGTTTCTTTTCTGCTTAAAAATATTCTAATTAATTTGTAACTGTTTAAATACCCAAGAAACAAATACGTGACTTTTCTTCTGTGAGCCAGATAAAGTCCTGAATTTGTGTTTTCAATTCAATCTCCTTCAACCTTGACTTATATTTTTATTACAGAATAGTAGCAATGTTGGACAGCTGTGATTAGGAGCTTCTAATCATTTCATCATGCTGTCTGGGTTTCTTCTAAATAGACTGTTTCTTTTTGATTTAAAAGGGGAAAAAAAATTGGAAACAAAATATAAAGTAACAACGGACCAAAGTGGTCAACTAAATGTGCAAATAATTTTCTAAAATCATGCAGATGAAGATTTCAAAAAATGTAAATCCTCAAAATGTAAAACCTACAGTAGTTTGGTGTTGAATATGGTTAAGGTTGCTTCAATGCATCCTAAACCCTTCCCTAGACTTCAGTGCCATCTAGTGGTCAACTAGACTCAAGACATTGTATGTTCAATACCTCCAGGTGAAACAAATACTCAAGATCAACCAAGAATATAATAATTAATATATGTCAATACATAATGTCAAGAAGTGTCCAAAGATAGGATATTCCTTTCAATTAGCAAAATATCTTCTCACTTTTGAAAGGTTTCACAAATCATATGGAAAATAAAACAACATTCATTAACACAATCTGAGCCTCAAATACGGAAGCATAAAATAGACACCAATCAGGCATAACATTATGACCACCAGCCAAGTAATATGCTCACCTCCCTTTCGTTGCCACATTATTCCAGGCTCACTGAGGTGCAGAGTCCACTGGGCCCCTGAGGGTTGCTGTCATTTCTGAAAATGGGTTGTTACTAGCAGGTCTTTTAAACAATTTGTTTAGATATTTTGAGATTAATAAAGGTATTGGTAGTAGTTGACTAACCTTTAATAAAAAGATGTCAAGAAAGTTTTTTGGAAACATGGAAATTCAAATCAGTGGAATATATTATAGCAGATAGTAATAGTCTAGAGACTTTTTGATTGTCAGCTGGATTGCATGTTTTTCTATGTGGATCCACATTGCCTGAACCTATCAATCCTGCATCACTGTATCAATTCGCCAGATCAGCTTTCTCCATCTTTCTTTCTTGTAACTTATTCAACAATGGCTTTTTTTGTTGTTGTTGACAAATTGTTTTCTTTCTATTAGATTCCACTCAATAACATGAGACAATTTCACCCCACCTATTCACAGTCATAATGTTATGCCTGATCAGTTCAGCACTTATTTATACAATATATGATTTCAAATCATGTGTAAGTGAAGAAGGTGGAGCAAAAATATATGATGAAATGGGCACCCAAACATGCCAAGAGGAGGCCTGCAGTGGAGGATGAGGAAGGTAGAGAAAATGATAAAGACAAGCCCCAAACCTAGAATTCCTGCACTCTTAAATCCCGTCCACCAATCTACAAAACGACCAGCATCAATATTGACAAAAGCATCAGAGAGGAGAGTCATGGCATCAAGGGATCCCCCTTCACATCAATATCTGGTAATTCGTTTTGACTGATAGAATTGTCTGTCAATTCTATCAGTGATAATACTTTTCTTATCTCATTCCAATGAGATAAGAAAAGTATTTGAAGCGAACTGGCGTAAACAACAATACATGTCTCAACACATTTATGTTTTTTAGGAGAACAAATTAAAAGTAATGATTTCACAGGCAGCTTAATCCATTTTCAGATGGAAGGAATCTGGCTTACCTTGAAATGTAGGAGTGATTTAAAAACCAGTCTGTCTTCTCTCAGTGTCCCACGTATCACAGAACAACCATCCACAGAGCAAACTGATTAATAAATGAATTAATACTTTAGATTATTATTTTAAGATTATCACTTATTCTTCTGATTGATCTGTTTTGACAAGATTGTAAGAAACTCCCAGATGAAAAAAAATTGGGCAGAAGGTCTATTTAAAAAAAAAGAATGGAAAAAGAAAAGGTTATACAGTATGTAACTTATTTAATGCAACTAATTTTGCATTATTATATTTTTATCTTCCCAGGGAGCACAGATTCTTTAGCACTGAACAATTCACAAGTGAGAATGGATGGTAAATTTAAATCTTTATGTCCTTATTTAGTCATATAAGAAAATTAAACTAAACTGTTACGGTTACACAACAGGGAGTGACAATTTTCCAGAAAGCTCCATTCCAGTTTCCACAGGATTTTGAAAGTAAAAGTTGTCATTTAATTTCTGTAAAACACAAATTTTTATGAATTCATTTTATACTGGAATTTGGGGATTTTATTGGGACTAAACTACAAGGAGGAACTATAAAGAACAAGACGAGCAATTGCAAAATTATTGTTTTATTTATTTATTAAAATATTACAACCATATAAATGTTCCTGTAAAGCGTAACACTGCGGTTCTACATCAAACTTTCTGACTTCTTGTCTTTATTGAGTAATAAATAAACCTGAGCCTTAAAGCAATAAAAAATAATTGTGGTCTTCTTTTGGTTCAAGGACTTACATTAGAAACTACAATACTATACACAAGAGAAGGCAGTAATATGTATTTTTACATAGATACTTTGTTGAAGAAATCAAGTTAGATAATAATGATTTTACAAAATAGCATACAAAATAAACAGTTTCACATGTCTCAATTACCTAATGGACTTGTCAATGATAGGACTTTCAGCAGGGACAGTTCTATAATTGAATATCGTAACAAAACAAGTTAAACTGGTGATCCCACATTTATGTATAGCCCCCACACCCATAATTAATTTCCATGGAATGTGGACAGTCACGCCAAAACAATGTGCATACAGCCACTACTGACAGGATTATGAGTGCTACATATACAATCTTACTTTGTAATATTAGGCACGTCTGGTAAGCAAAAGCTTTAGGCACTTCAAACATGAATAATACATATTTTAATGTGCTTTTAAAGTAGCAATAACTTTTCCTTACTTTTTCTGGTGAGAATAAACCTGAGGTAATTTTTCTTCCCCCATTTCATACCTCCATTTCAGGTCTGTGCTACAGCGCATGAAAAGAAAACTATTTATACAACGACTTCCTAAACGTTTTATTTATGATTGCATAACAGCTGTTTTTCATTCTGATGACCTATAGTAAACCTTTTCATGTATATTCACCCTTCACCTTGTTCAAATATGTGAACCGAAACCATGACGACTTACCACAACAATGAAACAAAACAGAGTACATAGCATTCACTTCACTACAACTAACCTTCAGCTGCATATTTCACATGTTCCAGTAAGACACCACCTTGTTCAGCAGTGTTCGAAAACCTCAAAAACTTACTTTTGCTATTCGCTCTACTTTTTTGTCTCTTGGCTTCAGCAAAGCTTTAATATATATATTTAAAACTATGATCGAATTCAACAGTTGTGTGCTACTGTGGTAAGATTTACACCACCAAATGTAATCGTTTGAAAACTAGTCTAGGTTTAAAGTAATATTTGAGTTGTTCAGTGCTGCAGAATACCAGCAATGAAACGCAGATTAAAACAGCTGTATACTATAGGTAATTAAAGTTTACTCAAGAGCCTACTCTAGTCTAACATAAACAAATCCTCCATCTCTAACCTAAAATGTAATGTTATAACATGCTCAAATGTTTGACTACCTGACTATATTGTTAAATCATTGCTTAATGCCAGTGACATATGTTTTATAGCCTCCAAGATAAAATTGTGCAAGACACTTAAAATGAAATTTCTTTTCACCAGTAGTATAATTTCACACAAAAGCATTTATCTTTAATTTATGTATATTTATTCATTGGGGATAAAAACCCTGTAAAAAAAATAGAAGACTTATTAACACCTAACTTCCTATATTTATTTTTAGATGGCTTCCTATGCAGTTAGTGCATTACTGAGGTCTATTGAGGTAATGACGCCAAGCACACAGTATTTCTGATCAGGAATGCTTTGAAGCAGAAACTCCTGTTCTACTCCTTGCAATGATGTGATGAGCAGAACAGGAGTTCTTAGACAAAAATTATGGCTTAATAATGTGGAAAGAATGTGATGAAAATAAAACAGGAATTGCTACAAAAACAACAAAGAATTTGTAATAAGGATTGGCTTCTGAAATCAAACTGAACTTTGTTCACAATGAACAAAAGTAAACAATACCTGTTAGTATTGCCACTTTTCTTTTTGTGAAGGCACAAAGTGGTTTGACTAGAATGACAACTAATAGGGAAGGTTTCTTATACAAAGCAAGTTTTTTAATAAAGAGGAAGGCAGTGATAATGCAATTTTATTTACTTCAGATCATCTTCCTCTTGAGTATTTTTAGTCTCTGTAAGCAACTGTCAAATTTAGAAACACTTTTGAAACACTAAAACAAATCTATTTCATGTGAAAAAATAATATCACTACTAGATTCATAAGGTTGAATAGATTTTCATGATAGACTTTGCAAAATAAAAATACATAAATATAAATTTTAGACCTCTTCGATTTGATGAAGGGAGATCTCAAGAATTCATTTGAGTATATTTGCTTACGAAATAGAGAAATAATATAATATTGTAACATCATAACTAAGGTTTCTAGTAACTCTTCTCTAAGTTTACTTTGAGCCCCTGAAGATAAAATAAATAATTCTGATCTACTCCTGTAACACCAACCTTCAGCAGCAGCAGCAGAATTATAAGGCGTGTTGGTGACAAAGAGCTACTGTAGCTGTTTGTATGTCACATACATGCATTTGGATGAATTATTGCATCTTCAGGATTTGTTATCACAATCTCCATTAGGCACATTTCGGTTTTGGACGTAGCTGACGGCATCCGCGATGGTGTAGAATATCATGTTGTTTTTTCCTACCTCACCATCTTTTTTGCTGTCATAGTAACCGCCTCTTTCCAGAGAATCCAGAACTGAAGTATTGCACTGGGCCAAGACCACTTCAACCGCAAGTTCTCTGTAATCTTTGCGGACCTCTTTCAGAGCGTTCACTCCTGCCGTGTCCAAAACAAGACGCCGCTGCAGTCAATTACCAAGCTGTGTACGCTTCTGGAAGATTTTTTATCCAGCATCAATATTATGGATGAAGAAGCCTCACTCTCCTTGTTTTGTTTATCTTCAGACATTCCCTTTGGTATCTCTTCGGTGTCTTCCTGATTTTTGTTTTTTTCAAATTTCAAACGCTGAGCCTTCTCCTTCACAGGATTAAGATTTGCACATTTGTATAGAGATTTTTTGAACAAGCTCTGGTTTGCATAGTAGATCGGTGCACTGTATCTGAATACAGCCACTCCAAAATGGGTCTGAAGGCCACAGTAGGATGAAACGTTCTCATAGTGCTCCCTGGAGGCAGCGCGGCCCAGCTCCAGGACCTGGGCTTGCTGGGTCCGGCCGAGGACGAAGAAGGCCGACAGTAAAACACCAACCAGGAGGCCAAACTCTGTGTTGACCAGCGCTGATGTTGCCATGGTGATCAGCCAGATGGAGGCATCAATTTTGTTGACGCGCCACATCCGGGGAACGTCCCTGAATTTCTTTAAAGCACCACGTAGGTTCACCACGATGATAACTGCTAAAACACATCTGTATAATGCAGAAGAGAGAACAATGTCATGTTAAACAGTTTCCATAAGACAGAGTAAGAAAGACAAAAGATCCTCAGAGTTGTTTGGCTCATCTGCTACTGTAGATAAAAACTGCAATTGCTGATGGATCTAAGCGAAATATCTCTCTTTAGCAGTTCACCTCAGTGTGCATTAACCAGGGTTGTCAACTTTCAAGGGGGGTTTAGAGTGCAAAGTAAGCCAGTGTAAGAAAGAGGAAAGCTGTGAAACATGAGCCAATTGCAAAAGATTGGGCAACTTGAAACTGCTGTCCAGTTTCAAGCAAGCTCAGTCTTCACTGACTTGTATCCCCATTTCAGGGGCACGTTTTGCCATTTCATCCCTTCACCATTTCATTTTATAGCAGTTGTAGAAAAGCTAATTGCTTAAAAAAGACGGTTGTTTAAAAATTGGAAAAGTATGTGGCTGCATGCCACATATTTCTGATTTTTATTTACAAGAAAATGTGTTGGTTAATCATAAAAGCACATTAAAATACAGCGAAGGTTGTAACATGACAAAATGTGAAAAACGTCAATGGGAATGTGTGCAAACCAATGCAGAGCAGCTCCTTATTGAGAGTTAATTTTTATTCAGTGATGGTTTGCTTGTACTTTCCTTTATTTTACTGCTTGTTTATTGTTGTAAATGTGAATGGCTATGTGGGCATGTTAAACCATCTGTATCCGGGGTTTGTACTGAGCAGAGCTCCTGCTGACTGAGAAGCAGGCGAGTCAACATGGGATCCGAACTATAACCAGAGGTTATCCATATCTGTCAAAAGTCTACCTTTGAAACTCTTTTCAAAATGTAAACACAAGCAAATCCTATTGTAAACCTGATGTTTCCTGAAACCCTGGGAACGTTTTAAAATGACAATGTCATGTTAAGGTTTTATACTCTGTGCCTGCAGTGTGTGTATTTTTTTAAAACATGTTTTTAGGAGAATCAAAAAATTTGATTAAAAGCAATTGAAGCATTTTCACTCTATGGAGAGAACAAAAAAAATGTAGAGATTTTAACTTTTCCTTAACTGCAATGTTGGTCAACAAACATTTTTCAGACAACTAGATGCTTAATGTTATCTTAATTGTAAGGACCATAATTTGTAGGTGAAATATGATATCCATATGTAAAAACAATAAATTAGATTAACTAGAAATGTTTAATGCATTTAGAACTTTCGACATACTTACTTTTGAAGGGAGTAAAAGAGTGGAGCAATAACCAGGAGAACTAACAGCAGAATAACAGCCGTGACCAGGCCTGACATCTGCGTTTGACACCCAGTCGATTCCTTGACAAGGGTTTTCGTCAAAGCAGCACTGGTCGTGAAGCAGCGGAAGAAAGAAGGCAGGATGTTGCAGAAGCCAATGGCATACATTTCCTGGTTGGCATCCACCGTGTAGCCATGCTTCTTGGCAAACATCTCGGACAAGGAGACGGTGATGGCGAATCCCACAATGGCGATGGAAAAGGCGTCCACAGCCACATTGGGGATGAGCGTCCATGCTGGCAGCTGAGGAGGGAGGAAGCCTGTAGGGATGTCTCCAGCCACGTCAGAACCATATTCACTGTTAAAGTGACCGAAGTGAGAGGCAAGGGTTGCGATTATAACCACAAACAGCTCAAATGGTATTGGAGCCTGGGAAAGAGAAAAAGGAGTAAAATGAATTTGGTTTAAAATAGATATACATATTTAATATAATAATATAATATAATATAATATAATATAATATATATGATCAAATTAAAAAGTTTACATTTAGAGCCAAATGTGTAGCTTTGTTCATATGTTTTGAACCTGGAATCATGCTTACTGCAAGTCATTTTCAAACATGCTTAGTGCTTAGGTGCATCCTGAATCACTAAACTTGTTTCTCAGCATATGTATGCTAAGAATAAACCAAATTATTAAGGGCATAATAAAAAAATGTCACAGTCAATGAAGCAATGGGCAGAAATTGCACCAAATGAGTTAAAAATTTTTAGTGAGTTAAACATTGTAGAAGTCAAATGAAATGGATCAGGTCAGTACAAAAATGTAGTTTCCAAAGCACTGAGAATCTAGATCAGTCTGCATAGTTTAATTCTCAGTGCCAAGATCATATTTAGTGACTATAATAACTATTCATCAGGGTAATAGTAGTAGCATACAGCAGATACAGGAAGCATGGGGAACAGAGTTGTCCAGACAGGTTCCTGTTGTAACTGCAGATAATTTTAGCTGTAGCTAAAGTTAAAAACTTTGCTTTTAACTGTGCAAAGTTAATCACTTAATGTTGTAGCATATCTGAGATAAACTAACATCACAGGAACACAATCAGCGAACTAAAGCTTCTGATAGTTCATAGCACAAACACAGCAACATGGACAACCTAGAGTTTATACAATTCAACCGTCACAAACAGACCAAGACATAATCTGTGAATTGTACCATAACCCAGGCAGGATCACAACTTTTACCTTACTACAGAAAAAAGAGTGTGGATTGCTCTCAGTGATTAAACAGCCTAAGACATGCAAATAGAAATACAAATCTAACTCTTTGTATTTTTACCTTTAGCTTGGATTTAAAGCGATCATTCAGTTCCTTTGCTGGAATCAGGACAGCCAGGCAAACCAAGCTTGTGATTAGATCACAGATATTGGCTTTTGTTATATTGGCGAACAGACTATACCAGGTCTTGAATAGAATGAACCAGCCCTGCGACCGGGGGATCTTCAGCCCCAGAAGGTACTTGATCTGGGACGTGAAGATGGTTAGGGAGGCCCCTGTTGCAAAGCCACTGAGGAGGGAGTCCGACAGGTAGACGGAGACAAAGCCTACCTGCAAAAGGCCCATCAGAATCTGAGAGAAAGAGATTAAAAAGCAGCTAAGTTAAAAAGTAAACCAGTAACTGATATTTGACTTTAAAAAAACATTTGAAAATTTAAGGATTTACTAAAAACTATACAATAAAATATGCCTAATCTCACATTAAAAACTACCTTTATTTACTTGGACAACTGTGAGATATTAAATTTACCTGGTAAATACCAGCAGTGAAGGTGACTGTTGCTCCCACTGTGATCGCATAGCAGCTCCTATCACACTCTACATTACTGCTGTTCCCCTGGCCAGCCAACAAGGCATCACTGTTGTTACTGCCAAAGCTGTTTTCTGTGAGGTATCCTGCAAGAGCCAACTCTCTGTCCACAACCTGACCCACAAGCAGGCAGAGCACTCCAAATATCCCCACTGAGATGTGTCTGGAGGAACCCAGAATGGCATAAATGATAGATGAGAAGAAGGAAGTGTATAGACCATATATAGGATCTTGACTCGCCAATAAGGAATAGGCAATGGACTGAGGAACCAGCAGGATCCCCACTATAAGACCTGACATAATATCCCCCAGAATCCAGTCCTTCAGTTTGTAGCGGGGTAGCCACTGCAGAATTGGGACAAAGCTCAGTATTTTGGATTTCGCCTTCTCCGGGAGCATGTGCAGTGCTTCTTCACCCGATCTGACACAACAGAAAGCCATTTCTTCTCAGGTTCCTTCTCAGCTCTTTCCAGGATCAGTGGCTGCTGTGGGTCAGCCTCCACAGCTGAGCAACAGTCGCCCCCGTCCAGCATGTTGAGCTTTAGTTCCTGCAGAGAGAATGTCCGGCGATCAAACAAACATTAAAACCAATCAAATATTATTCCCTTTGCATATTATTGTTACTGTAATAACAGTCACCGTGCAGTAGAAAAGCACAGAAGTCCCTCTATCGTGACTTAACATTTTGTCCTTACCAAGAAGTATATTTCCTCCTATTTTATGCGTATGAAATATGAAGAGAAATATGCTTACAGCTCAGGTTACACAAAAAGCGACACCAAAAAACTGGGACAAACTTTCAGAGTTTGAATGGCGAATATAGAGAACGATGAAAATGACAACATGGTTCCTGTGCAGTGATAACTCATAAAATAAATAGCATTCTCAACAACTTCATTGAATACATGGATATATATCATCGCTTTCGTCCTTTCCTCCTCGTCCAGCCAACTTCCAGAGTCTTATGAATGAGCACCTTTGTAAACACGTTGTCAACGTGGACACGGAAGGGAACTTTAATCAACTTACGTAAGTTAACGTGACTGGATGTAATTCAGAGAGGAAAACGTTCATGTTAAATTTCACTAACCTGCCGCCGAACGAAGCGCTGTTAGGAACAAGTTTTTCTCCTGCTACTTTCCAACAGTCGAGTTTTATTCCGCCTCGGATTCATTTTACGTTTAGCTATGATGTCGTACGTCATCGCGTCTTCAGAAAACGTGTTTGCGTCATGTGATCTGCCGTTACGAACAGGCAGAAATGGACTTTGTTTACAGTTGATTCAATCTTTTGTATTATATTCGTAATTTAGTATTGCATTATATATTGATAGCTTTGTTGTTAATATAGCACCGATTTTAACATATTTATAAGAAGTTTCTGAACTGAAACTATCGGTTGTATTTTTATATGCCTTTCAAAAAACGTAAACGTTTGGAGTTTTTCTATAAAAAGGAAAAAAAGATATATTTTGACAACAGAGACTAAAAAAGCACAGTAGATCGAAAGTGAAGTACCGGACATGTTTGTGGTTTTTCATATTGACCGCAGACATCCTTTTTTAGATTAGGATGTCATGGCACTCTGCACTGCATAGAAAATAAAAACAAAAATTCAGAACCTTCGCCCCGCTCTCTCTGTTTTGTGTCTTTCTGTATTTATTATTTATATATTTATCTATTTTATTTTAGTTTGCATTGAAAGAATACTTGAACAATGCTTTCAGTCAGAATTACAACTGTGGAGGTTGGTGGTCATAGCACAGCACAGTCCAAAGTTGAGAATACAGCATTGCTGCCATGCATATAAAACATAGTAACTTGTTCTTTTATTTGTAATTTTTCCGTATTTAAACAAGACATTTTATCCATATCTGTTTGGAAAAAGACAGACGAATCCCCTATATTGTTATTAAACCTGGGTCGGTTTTGTAATCCGCATATTTGTAATTGGATGCAGGATTATGTCCACACATGACCATTTAAAGCCATCCTTGTAATCCCTTTTCTCTTCTCAGACATCTACACCTGGGTTGGTAAGGAGTACAAAGGGATTAACACTTTGCTGGGGGACAATACAAGGACTTAACAGGTACAAATATTTTCTTTAATTGTCATTTACACTCATGGGGTGTACTTGTGATTAACGATGCTGTTATTGATATAACTTTAATATTTAATGTTAAGTAACATTAATAGTAAAATATAACAGACAGCACCAAAGTGAGTAGATATTGCTACAAAGCTAATTAATTGTTTTCTTTTAAAGTAGTGAGATTTATTCATTTACTCCAATAGAGATATTAAAAAGGCTACTTTTATTGTATTTACTGCATGCTATATTACAAGACTGACTCTGAATGGTCCAAATAAACCCTTCTAAAATTAGGTGGTTGTATCCAACTTGTCTGAGTTTCATATTTTCAGGTGATATCCATCCTTAACAAATTATCCAGTGAAGAAAATTACATATTTTATAAAGAACAAAAACCTTAAAATAGAAAATAACTGAATCAAAGACAACTAACAGGCAAAAGTGATTTTTTTTAAATTATTCTTCTTTTTGTAAATATGTACATGCTACTCTTACTAGGACTACTGCTGTTAAAATGAACAACCCCCTTTTGCCAACTATATTTAATCTCTTCCTGAAATATTTTACAAGGTTAAAGCATATAGAGAGAAAGGAGGACCGCTCTACTATGAGCAATCTTTCTTATTTTTCATGTTTTTAATGTTTATTACATTTCTTCTTTGACATGTTTATCCTTTCTTGTATGTCAAACCCACCTGGAGTGCTTGTCATCAAAAAGCTCCATCTTAATGGCATGCCACCAAACACACTATTCCAGTTAAATTCTTTGTTTGTGGGATATTACATTATGTTTATGTGTTTTGGTGTTATAGACAAGACTTTTTCTCAGCCAGTTGTTAGTAAGATTGTCTTTAATGGCTGTCATGCCTGCTTGGCCACTCTTTGTAACTTAACATTGAGCTTTGGAGAGTGCTTTACTTCCATTGTCATTCTTCATGTGTGATAGGAAGATAAACTAATTAAAGGTCTGACTGCAGGGCTAAATAACCTGAGTGGCAATTGTCTTGTGTGTATTGGCTGGTTTATGAAGATCAACACAGTTCTCTACTCTACATCAACACCATGTCTCTTGATTAAGAGAAATCAACTTCTCTTCCCCTTTAATGACCCAGCAATCCATGATCTGCTAATCTTAAGGTCTGATTTTTTTCAAAACAATTTAATTTGGGATTTTGCTATTGCAATAAAAGATTATGTTCTTTCATTTTTGGCTTCTATTGCATCTTAACCAGGGGTTCCAATATATGCAGGCACACATGTAGTTATTAATAAATGTGTTGAAGTAATGTTTTTTTTTTTTTTTTTTTGCTGTCTTTGGCAGCAGCAGCCATGGTGGATGCAGCTGCAGCAGAGCAGTTCCTGGATGCCAACCCAGCATTTGCAAAGCAGTATTTTGACATGAATCTGAAGCCCCAAATAATCTCAGACCTGCTGAACAGCAACCGGCAGCCTGTGTTGGACATCAAAACCTACCATGATCCGACCATGGTGGATGAGAGTGAGATTCTTTTTGACCTGGTACGGGACATACAGGACAACTTGCAGACTGAGCGTTCAATCTTCAAGCTCATGAAGCACCTCAGCTTCTTGATGAGGGCGGACCGTATGAGCCTCTTCATGTATCGGCAGAGGAATGGCGTGGCTGAGCTCGCCACAAGGTCACTGAAGCTTTTATTAACAATTACTAATGGTTATTTTTGAACAACACTTTTTTAGTATGTACACTTTACTCCATTTTCAATCAGCTGTGTAGATGCTAGCTGGATCTGTGATGCTTGACAACGTGGAAACCATATTTTGCAAAAGGATAAAACTCAGTAAAAAAAGGTTATTTTACATTTTCCACAGTAAAGTTTAAGGTTGTAGATTATTATATGTCCAGATATATTCAGCTTTTTAAACTTGAAAGCTTTATGTAGATCCACTCCTTCATTTCACATTCCTCTAGAATTCAGCACAGCAACACACTTATGGCAGTGCTAATGTGGAGGGTTTAATCAATTGCACTGCTTCAGGGCCCACATTTAAAGCAAGGCCTTAATTGCTTGTCTTTAATTTAGTGAGTTTCATCAATTTCTGACACTTTAAGTTTCCCTTTTCTTATTATGAAGGCAGGGAAAGTTAATTTGTACGTCATTATTCATAAACAAGGTAATATTTCTTTACAGAAAAGTAAGCAAGCAAAAAACACATTAGGAAATCAAATGCAACAAAAAGCATTGAGAATCATCCCTCAAATGCATAATTTATTATATTTTTCCTAATGTTTTCTCCTCGCCTTTTAGATTATTCAACGTCCACAAAGATGCAATATATGATGAATGCCTGGTGCAACCTGAAAGTGAAATCGTATACCCGCTAGATATGGGCATAGTGGGTCATGTGGCCACAAGCAAGAAGATGGTCAACATTCCAGACGTGACACAGGTAGGCCAATTTCACTTTGGTTCATTGGTTTTTTGATGGTCTCTTTCAAATCCATACTTTGTCTAAGATAAATTATATAATCCTAATACAGTAAGTTAAAAAGAAAAGAAATCAGCTGATGGTATGATTGATAAAACAGTTTAATTTAATTATAATGTTCATGCTGAATATTTCTTTCTGTTTGACCACCAGAGGGCGCTAAGATCCCGCTGTTCCACCGACTTAACTTTCATTTAACCAAAGCCTGCTCAATCTCATTACAGTGAATACCGTTGACATTTAAAATAGCCACAAAGCTTTCTTTTCTTATGTACCCATCAAGCTTGCGATGGGTGATCCTCATCACATCCACCCACTATGCCCACACCTGCCTAAAGTGTTACTGTGGCATTTGCCAGTAATGAAGCAGAAGACAAAACTTAACTGATGCATTACAAACACTTCTCTGTATTGTGTCCTTTCATGTGAGATTAGAGAGCTCAGCTGCTGATGTATGAAGACAACAGACCAGGGATAATTATTGCCTTTTTGATTTTTTTTTTTCATCTGGCACTTCATGCTGCCAGGCCTGCCTGTTGTTCCTTTCCTTGTGAGCCATAACAGAACAAACCTCATTCTGGTCAAAACCTCAGACTGTGAAATCACAGCCTCACATGAGCACATAAAAGAAAACTGTAACGATCAAGGGTCAATTTTCCCACTGGCAACAAAAGAACAGCTAATGTTTCTATTTAATTGATTGGCTTTATGTTGCTAATGCATGAAGGATGGCTTTTTAGTAACAGACTGGAAGTCACCGTCTCTGCAAGCTATTTCTATCCCAATCCAATCTAGCAGAGGCCTGTGCTGCACCGTAGGTGGGGATTATGCAGTGAGTGACTAAGCGCTGTCCTAAATTCCCCATCATCATTTATCTTTCCCTCGTACAACTGAATTTAACAATCCCATCATTTACAGGATGGATTTAATTCATAATTTAAGGTGTGGTTACTCAATAACTGTCTGTGTGTTTGTGCCTTTGAGGAAGTAAGACAGAGAAGCTGAACATGGAGCAAGTTAATCTGTCCAGAATTAGAGCGATCCCAGATTATTCCCATAGGTCACACAAGCCCTGAGCCACTTTCCCCGACTCAGCACAATAACGCCTTTTGAGCTGCTCTGCTCTTGTTCTCATGATTGTCTTTTGCTGCGGAAATAACTTGAATTTGTGACATTTTTACAAAATTTAAAAAGTTTAACTTGTCAAGATTAAGTGAAGAAATGTGACTCTTGACTTTATATTTAAAAAGAAGCTGCACAGCTTCTGTCTATCTTTGATTTTCCACCAACACAGTCTCAAAATTGTATTCAATTCAGAAAATGTTTTAGTGTAAATCACCTGGGCAAAGCTGAAAAACTGCCTGTTAGAAATGTGTTTTGTGGCAAACTCGAACAAGTTAAAATCTTTAATCTACAAAGCTGATTCAAGATCATCCAAGACTTCCTTCTAATGATTTACTTCTTTGTTTCCCACTACACTATTTTTTATAGTAAAAAATCAAGTTTTGAATTGATTTCCAATGTGACTAAGTTGTCAAAACATTTTTCCATAAAGAGCTATCCATGACACTAATTGTTTTGGCCATTTCATTCTGCTTTTTAAAAGCATTATACATTGACTAAAATGATCTATTTGTAATTAATGTAAAAAATGCATAGTGAACCTTGTTATTATCCTATTTGATGACCATATCTGGAAAGGACGAATAGTTGAGTTTGTAGCATTTACACTGGTTCACCAAAGCTATGCTGTCACCTGTAAATGCTGTTCACCATTATTGCTTAAATGAGCTTAGACTGAAGGAGTAAAATATCTCTTGTGTGTTTCTCCTCATAGAGTCCACATTTCAGTAATTTTGTTGATGAACTGACTGAGTATGAGACCAAAAATGTCCTCGCCGTCCCCATTATGAATGGTAAAGATATGGTGGCGGTCATGATGGCGGTCAATAAATTGGACGGACCGAGCTTCACTGCCAAGGATGAGGAGGTAAATTGTCTTCATCTCTGCACAAATAGCCAGTTAAATAAATGTTCTGAAGAAAAAAGTAGAAATACTGTCATGTAGTAAGAAAATGTGTGATTTTCAAGGTTTTCTTTGATTTTTTCAAAAGCATGTTCTCCCATCTTCATCTTTAAAATTTTAAGAGTGCAGACATTAGTGGTTGACTGGACACCAGCGACACTGAAAGCAAAATGAAACAATAAAATTATCTGCTCCGCCTGCTCTCATTTCTTCCAGATTCTAAACAAATATCTTAACTTTGCTAACCTGGTGCTGAGAGTTTTCCACTTGAGCTACCTGCACAACTGCGAGACGAGGAGGGGTCAGGTAAGAATCTGACTCATGAAGAAGATTTTGATACGTTTGAGATGCATAAATGATGGACTGAATAAGCTGACTACAAAACTAAAGGAAGTCTAGTTGCCATCTTTCACATATACACACATGTAGAGATAAACTTTATTTACGGAAAAAACAGCAGATGAGCTGGTAAAAATCCATCTCTTCTTTTATTTCATTATTCAGGTTCTGCTGTGGTCAGCCAGCAAGGTATTTGAGGAGCTGACAGACATAGAGAGGCAGTTCCACAAGGCCTTGTACACAGTGAGAGCTTTCCTGAACTGTGACCGCTACTCTGTTGGTCTGCTGGACATGACTAAGACTAAGGTAGGTTTTCACTAATTCAAACTAAAAAATTATATATCCTTTGTTTAATTAACCCTCTGAGGCTCAAATTACTTGCAAAAGACTGGCAAAGTTGTTGCAAATCTGCGACACCTGCCTGGAGAGGGTTAAAACCTTCAAAACAAGAAAATAAGGGCCTTCATTTAGCCAGGAATGCTAGGTAAAAGACAAGTTCCTGTGGATAAACTGGACTTTCAGGGAGATTCAAGCTTTTTATCTTCAAAAAATCTTCAATCAACTATTTTATAAATTTTATTTTCTCTGATCCTCTAGGAACACTAAACCAAAAATGCCAGGACTTTTTTAGCACATTAAGTATGTAATGCTTTCAATACAACAGTTTCTAAAAGGTTTAAGCAAATTCTGCTAATTTAGCAGGGAAACAGTTTAATGTTAATGTTCAGTTTTCCCAGTTGTAAAGATACACAGTGTCTTTGGATTAATTTGCTGGGATATACCAACATGTTGCTTTTGTATAATACTAATCCTTTCTGTTCCTTTCTGTTCAATTCCTATATTTATTTAAACTTTCAGGAGGTAATATTTCTTCCTGTCCAATCTATAGCTCTAAATCTGCTTAAACGATTAATGAACTTCATTGTGTATTTCTGATAACCAACACATTATGTTACTTGTTTGCATTGCCTCTCACTTATTACAAGCTGCTGCCAGTTTATTCCAAACTCCTGCTTAATGTGAACAAACACATCTGACTGCACAGATGGTTCAGTGCTGGAACTTCATTATTGAAGCAGAATAAACAAGAACAAAAACATCTTTAAGTGCTTTTCTCAACACAGAATTATTTTTTACATCCTTGTAAAGCAATACAGTTTTTAGCAGTTGTTTGTACACAAAGATTTAAATGCATCCAAATAATAGGAGATTACCTACAGGATCATCTATTTATGCTCATGTTTACACCACTTTTATTCACGGTGTGTCTGCCTGCAGGAGTTCTTTGACTTGTGGCCAGTATTGATGGGAGAAGTTCCACCATATGATGGACCCAAAACTCCTGATGGCAGGGTAAGTATGAAAGATAGCAACTACAAATACTTTCCCTTTTAATCTGTCACACCTTCTCTTTAGAAAACTTTTCAACATCTACAGAGCCTATGCCATATTTTACATCTTTTATCATTTTAAGGTTTCAGAAAAAAGGTGACAGATTTTCCATAGGTCTGTGAAGCATCCATGGCCTTGAAACTATTTTGATTTAGCTAAATTTCCATGGTCTTTTAACTCTACAGCATCAATCTTGGTAGAGCTCACCTTTACACTGTTGCTTAATCATTCAATTATCATTGTACATATCAACAACAGACTAGATCCTACACCTTAAAGGCTGATATATAGAATATATGTAGCTGTTCCTGTTTGTTTTTTGTTAAGTGATGCTAATAAAGTTTATTTTGGCAGGAACATTTGGAAAATATTGAATTTGTTCGTTATGTAACATTTGATCTTCTATTTAAACTATACTAATATACATTAAATAAACCACTCTTTCATCATTGATGTCAATATATTTTTCAGATTAATTTAGCATCACTAAACTGATTACACTTTCAGCCACATCAGCTCTGTTGACTGAGGTTTCCCCAGGGAGATGGTGGTTCTGGCTTTATAATGTACAGATGGTACACTTTGGATTCCAAATGGGGAGACAATAAAAATAAAAACAAAGCTTGTTTACCTGAATCTAACAAGTTAATAAGGCCTAAGGAGCCGTTTGATTGATCAGCCAATCAGTGGGATTTCTGTAAACATTTTACAATGCTTGAGAGTTTAACACATTAAGAAATGTCCCAATTTTAAGATGCCATCCATGGGAGATAATAGGTTGTTGTACCTGTAATACTTTGAAAGAACTTTGTAGTTCTTATAGGTGAATGGTTTGATATATGTGTTCATGTAATAAAGTGTCTTGGTAAATTCTTTGTTTCTTCCTCAGGAAATTATCTTCTACAAAGTGATTGACTATATCCTCCATGGGAAAGAAGACATTAAAGTCATTCCGTAAGTCATGACACTGATTTAGGTTTGAGATGCAGCAAATAGTCAGAAAAGAGTGAAGAGTTTGGAAAGTTGAAACACATGGAATATTGGCTGTGATCCGATACCCTATCTGACAGCATTCTCATGTGATCTAAAATGAAATGAAATAAAGTTATTTCTATTTAGATGTGAAATGTCTAATTAATGGACATGTTTTTTTTTATTAAATAAGGAGACTAAACTTGCTGACCTGAATCTTTCAAAAACAAGATACTGAAAGTTGTTTGTTCAGGGATGGGGCCTGGCTAGACAAAACAGTTTCTGAGGCATTTAGAAGAAGTGTGGAAGCAACAAAATTACGGGTCTTGCAATAAAAAAACTGACCACTCTGACTATCTAACCATAATGTTAAAACCATTTTATTCTCTATTTTGACATTTTTATTAAATTTGTAATTTTTTATATTTTTCATCCCCAGGGGTCCTCCAGATGATCACTGGGCTCTTGTCAGTGGTTTACCTACTTATGTTGCAGAAACTGGGCTGGTGAGTAACTCAGACTCTTATTTAGGCTTTGACTTGCAAGTCTCATTTAAGGTTAATTTGAGATTTGTTTCAATATGATAGAACATATTAATAATAAAAAAATCACATTACCTCTTTCAAAAAGTGAAAAACATTTTTTTTGTTGTTAATTTTGTTATTATTGATGAATAATTTATTTTTGATATTTTATTGACTAACAAACTTCCATTCTTTTATCCAATTTCTGTCCAAAGAGGGATATATTTCGTGTCTCTACTGGAACTGTACTCTACTGCAGTAGAGTACATTTGTGTCTATTGCCAAGAAAGTAAATTAGAATTAATTTAGAAAACTAGACAATTGGTCAAAGAAGCATCTCATAAAGAAATTTGAATTGCCTCACAAAAGAATCTATGGCTATCAAAACATTCCTCATTTTCATTTGATTTAACTAAGCTTTTATTTCTGCTGAACAGAATTCTTGGTTAAATTGTGTCGTCTAAAAAGATATTTAAAGAAAACCTGAAACCGGTCCAGTGGATGCTGCTGAAGGTTTGATGAACAGGACACCATTAGGCATTATTACACAGCTGTCAGTGTAAACACTGCTGTAGAAATGAAAAGTGTAACGCATCGTACCGCTCTGATGTAGAATTGTAATTTCTGTGGCTATTGTAATTAATCACTGAGAGCTTTTCCTAAAGTGCTGAACCTGACTTACTCGTCTGTTCTCCCCTTGCCATCTGTCTTCCTTACATCCTCTCATTTTCTTTGGTGCTTTTCATTTCTCAAGTCTTCATCAGATTCCCTCTTTGCTATCACTCCTGTTGCTATTATGTGAGAGGTGAAAACTTTATGTCTCTACAAAGCCTCATATTCATAAATTGGGGATAAAATGACAAGCCAAAGTGACACTGATGGTTTTTGTTCTGACACTGGGATGTGAATAAATTAGAAGTGGAGCGAAAAAACGTTGTCAGCTGCTAGAAATTATATATGAACATGTGTTTCTGTCTGAAAAGGTGAAGCTGGAGGATTTATCATGGGGGAACATGCTGATGTCTTCTCTCGCATAGCAACCTATTTTCTTCAAATCCATAAATCTATTTTGTTTCAGCCACATGCACAGTAGATATTAGCATATTTGTTTTAGATTGTAGCCTTAAACATACATTGAACCTCTCCTCTTGCTTTTTTTTCTTTGCTTTTGTCCAGATTTGCAACATCATGAATGCTGCTGAGGATGAGTTTTTTCATTTCCAAGTAAGAAAACATTTTTCAGTGTTTGTTCCCGATGTCCTGGTTTGAGTTACTTAATGTTGAATCATAATCTATAGTGGAATTTAGACGCTTACATAGCTATGTCATCCGCACAAATATCTTGTGAAGTTTGAACTTTTAAGGACTTATTTAAATATTTATTTTATGGAGTGCATTGAATTTACACCAGAAAATATCAACCCAATTTAAAAACAAGAAATTAGAGCACTAATATGAATTTATTATGAATTTTATAAAATATACACTGTTAAATATGTGCATACATCTGTACTAACATATGCCTGTAATCAAGTTGAGAAACCACATGTTTTTGTACAGAAATGTCTGCCTTATTTCTAGAGAAATGTTTGATCACTCTTATTGTCAGAAATGTTTGCAGCCTGGTCGGTTTCCTGTTCCTTCTTTGAAGCATAACCCCCAGATATTAAATAGAGTTGAAGACGTACAGAGTTCTCATGTCTGAAGGTCTCTCGAGTATTTGAGATTTGTATTGCTTGATTAATAAGAATAGCTTTTAATATCAATTATTCATTGTGCTCACAATTTCAGCACATATGGAAGTAAATGAAAAATGTACATAACAAATATTAAAATAATTTCCATATTATTGTGAAAATGTCTTAGCTGTATAGTATGTTCATATTTATTTTTCATTTAACAAAATTCATATGGCTGTGATAATATTACACATATTAAAAATTCAAAGCTTCTCTTTAAACAATAATGTTTTCTCGTAGGTGAGAATCCAGATATAGCCTGTGTTAATGCATTATTTTGTATGTCTGTGTTTGTGCGTGTGGCTGTATCTTTATCTGCAGAAAGAGCCGCTGGACGAGTCTGGCTGGACCATTAAGAACGTCCTGTCCATGCCAATTGTAAACAAGAAAGAAGAGATAGTGGGCGTGGCCACGTTCTATAACAGGAAGGATGGGAAACCCTTTGATGAAATGGATGAAACGCTGATGGAGGTAAAGGTTCTGCTTGTGTGTGTGGCTGCACTGAGTCACTGGTTTATAAATATACTACAGGCCATTCAGACGCTCTGCATTATTTATCACTGAGCCTGAGGGCTTTCCACTGACGTTTTACTGTGTAACTCACAAACTCAAGTCATGACAGTTTGATCTTCAGCAGTCTTTTCTCATAAAATGAAGCTCTTAATTTTTAAGTCATCTTTAGCTTATTGTCTGACTAAGAACATTTCACTATATGGGTGAAGTCAAATTTAGGAAACTCTATTTTCATTTTTATTGAAGATCCTGAAGCTGTAGTTGCAGGGAAAAAAGAGACTTAATGTATATTCCATCTGAAAAATTATGCTCCACTCCTCCATAACATTAGTTTAATATTATTAAGGTGTGAGGAAAGTTTTGTTGTGATCTCTACTCTATGAGGTTAGGGCCTGCACTTTGACTAGGACGTTGGAATATCTTCATTCTTTGCTTTCTCAGCCATTTTCTTATAGATTTTGTGTTCTGTTTGGGGTAAATGTCATGCTGATAACCCATTTTGGATACAAGCTTCAGAAGTCAGAAAGATGATCTTATGGTTGACTTAACAATATTGTGAATCCCCAGTATCTGTGTAAAATAGGGACCACAATTACCCAAGAATAGCTGAAGTGCAGAAATACTTAAGATGTCCTCTAAAAACACATGCAAATGCCTATTTCAATTGTTCAGATAATAAATATACCTTAGCATGGATGAATATGCAAAGTGGAAAACAATATGGCACTTGCACAGATACTACTATTTACAGTCGTCCTTATCTCCTCTCTTGAGGATACAGCCAATAAAACTCAAAGAAAATTAATGGTCCTCATTGCAACTTGGTGATTGGATGATTTCCAAATAGTGTATCAAGTCACATTGGATCTAAGTATTTTATTTTATCAAGCTGCATTTTGTTTTGAATATCTTAGATAATCTAATTCAGTTCAAACTGACTTCTCAAACCTAGATTGAACTGTTGTCAAATCTTGTCTGACAACAGTTCACTGTCAAATCAAGCCATTTTTAAGTAATGGCTTATTCATTATTTTATAATTTATTTACTCATTTTTGTAAGGTAACCTTGGATATAAAAATACACGCTCAAATAAAATCTATGATTGTTATCATTATTAGAGCAACAAACCACAAAGCAAGTTCTCCTTTAAATGACAGGAATTTGCTTCTTCTTCCCCAGTTTTGTTCTCGCAGCCATGGAATCGTTCCCAATTCTATTACTGTACACAAGGCTTAGAAAATAAAAAATTGAACATCTTTCCAAAATATTTCCAAAGGGCAAGTTCTAACTTGACTGTTTATAAATACAGCAATAAGCAACAAAATGGTGAAACTGACAAGTAAATGAACAATTTATATTAATTAAGCAGTGGATTTCATTAATTCTATCATGTGTAGAAAGTGAGAAGTGCATGTTTTTTCTCTCTGTCACTCTTGTGTCCAGTCTCTGACCCAGTTCCTGGGCTGGTCTGTTCTGAACACTGACACGTACGACAAGATGAACAAGCTGGAGAACAGGAAGGACATCTTCCAGGACATGGTGCTGTACCATGTCAAGTGTCGCAAGGACGAAATCCAGAACATACTGGTTAGTAAATAAGTTAAAGGAAAGAGGTCTGGTGTTCATTGTCAAATTGAGTGGAGGGGGGATAGTAACAGAGAGCACATTTAAAATAGATCATTTTGATCAAAAATGTTTAAATTCTACTAGAACGCCACAGTTTTCCATGCCTCTTGTCCCATATGAGTAACAACTGAGAAACTGATGAGTGATAAAGAAATTAGTTTTAGGACATAAAAGGTTTAGATATTTTGTGGAATGATTTCTTGCTAAACGCAAAATTAACATGTTTTTTATATAAATAAATTTTACATTTAAAAATACCACTATTGTGATTTCAATTATTTCTATTATTGTATTAAGGCAATGCTATGAAATCATAAAAAATCAGTTTCACTGAGAATTTAAAAACTACAAGCTTCCCTGAAACAGAATGAACCAAGTCAGTTTGGAAGCAGCTTTTTGTTGTAGGTGATATAAAATGGAGGCAAGCATCATCTATAAGATGAAATAAGCTGTCCGATTTTCTATGAGGTGATTTGTCAGAGGGTAGAAAGAGAAGAAAAGCTGAGGGAGATCACCTAGTTTGACCTTAGATCAGGAGTGAGCTGATTGATGCTGTACAGTTTCATCCAAGGTGAGTGTTTATGATGTATGTTGCTGCAGGACACCAGAGCGAGATGGGGAAAAGAACCAGATGAGTGTGAGGAGGAGGAACTTCAGGAGATTCTGGTAAGCACTGAGGATGTCATTAAAGAAAAATAAAACAAAATGCAATATATAGTATGAAAATATAGCAAGGATTCATTGTTGTCTAACTTGGAATTTTAATTGTAGAGTAACAAGGCTTTCCCATCTTTCTGGTGTTACATCCAGAAATTTCAGTGTGTTAGACTTTTAATTAGCTTTTTACTGCGACACACCAACACAAAATGACACATAATTGTGGATGGAAAACGACATCATTTTAAGTTTTTACTACACAAAATCTGATAATTGGAGTTTTTGACTTCAACCACCTCTGGGTAAACACTACAGCTACATTTTTCCTATTCTTCCTTGCAATATAGCTCAAGCTCAATCATATTGTTTTAAAAGAATATGGAATCATTAAATTTCAACTCAATTGAGCCTACGATTCTCAGTTGAATGTAGGCATTGATTTTGACTTGCCCATTCTAAGACATGAATATGCTTTAGGATAAAAGATTACATTGTTGCTCTGGTTTTGCTGAATTTTAACCCCAGATTTAAGTTTTCTTTCTGGCCATGCCTTGTATTTAGCACCATCCATCTTCTGATCCAAGACAATCGTTCCCTACAACGACTTACTGCCACCACCATATTTCACTGTAGCATTTATGTGTTTATCGCCTTCCTGCACATGTTTCCTGTGTCCCCTACATGGCTTGTAGGAAACTGTAGATTTTTCTTTTAACAGTCACTTTCCTTTTCAGTTCCTAAAAGCCAGATTCATGTAGTCCACCTTAAAAACTGCAACTGTCCTGTCAATGGACTTCTGCAGTTTTTAGAGTTAACATGCATCTGTTTGCTGCCCCCCTGATTTATGCTCTCCTGGATAAGAAAGTGAAGAGACTTAATACAAGTCTCTTGTATGCTCATAGCTCATTTTCAGTTCTTTTTTAAATTGAAAAAACACAAATATTTATATTTCTCTTCAAAAATTTGTTACCTGTGCTAGTCTGTTAGATAACTTGAAAATAAATTATGTAGAGGTTTGTAGATTAAACATTTAAAAAATCTTTAGATGTAAAATGTTCATATTTATGTTTTATTCCACAGTCTGAAGTTCTGCCAAACTCTAAGAAATCTGAGATCTTCGAGTTTCACTTCTGTGACTTTGATCACAGTGAGCTGGATCTGGTGAAATGTGGCATTAAGATGTACTATGAGCTGAAAGTGGTGGACAAGTTTCACATTCCCAGAGAGGTCAGTGCTTTCTTTACTAGTACTGCTGCATAATTATTTTTAGTGCTAAGAGGGAGTAAATTCTTTCTTGACACAGAATTTTTAACATTAGAAAGGCAACAGGCTGCAGCAGACTCAAATTTTCTTAAAAAACAACAGTCTCTTTTTTGAAAGTTATAGCTCTACAGTAAGTCACGTTCTAGCACTATTTTTTGCTAATTTCACCCAACTGGATAATCCCAAGGCTCATGGGGACAAAACTAGAATCTCTGCAGAAGGACTGAATGGAGCGAAGTTACCAAACAAACTTTATGATAATATCAGTATCAATGTACTGAATTAAAAAAAATTTATATATATATATATATATATATATATATATATATATATATATATATATATATATATATATATATAAAAAATAAAATATATATATATATATATATATAAATATATATATATATATATATATATATATATATATATATATATATATATATATATATATATATATATATATATATATATATATATATATATATATATATTTTTTTTTTTTTTTTTTTTTTTTTTTTTTCCCAGTTGTGCAGGCTTCATAAGAGCTATGATAATGCATACAAGTAACTAGCAACAAGCTAGCTTTATGCATCAAACATCAGTGTTTAGAATATGAGCCTTACCTTATTTTATCTGTTTTTAATGCACAGGCTTTGGTGAGATTCATGTACTCTCTCAGTAAAGGCTACAGGAAGATCACCTATCACAACTGGAGACACGGATTCAACGTTGGACAGACCATGTTCACATTGCTGATGGTCTGACATAGCTAATCTGGCTCATTCCTCCACCTCCTTCCTTTCTCCTTCTTTCCCTGAGTACTCATCAGTTCTTCAGCTCATGCTCCCTTTCCTCCTCTCAGGCTTTACACCCACTCTTTCATTTAGCCTGCCCTTCATTTTTTTACTGATTTAAGGTGATAAAGACGATTTCTTCTCTTCCCTGCACTTTCTCAGTCCTTACCCCTCTGTGATTTCCTGTAATGTAAAAGAGCATGAATGGGATTGTTTTTACATGCATTTAGAAGACTAAGAATAGAGAAAACAACAAAGGCAATGGACTATGTCTTTAAATAAGAAGTCTTGTCTGAGCATTATTTATTGTCATTGTTGTTCCTAAAATCTGGACCTGTAAGGAAAACTTATTTGTTCGTGAGACTGAATCATGTGTAGTTCTTTGTATTGTTGACCTTGTTTTAACCCCACATTTCTATTTCTGTCTTACTGTTGGGTTGTTTGTGCTCTCAGACAGGTGATCTGAAGCGTTACTACACAGACCTGGAGTGCATGGCAATGGTGACTGCTGGATTCTGTCACGATATCGACCACAGAGGAACCAACAACCTGTACCAGATGAAGTAAGAGCTGTAGGACTGAGGGGGAAACAGCACAGAAGCATGACAGGATTAACCTGCAACTAGTTTCAGGAGCTAAAAGAGGACTTACATCAGCATATTTTCTTTGACTTTCATCATGTACAGTTCAAGCAAATGTTTACCTTTATGCCCCCAAGGTTTCAGGGGTTCAGGGGCAGGAACATAAAAATGTGTCCAGAGAAAATAAGTGATATGAAAGATGATTTATTACAAAAATAAGGTTTCATAAAACCAAACCACAATACAATTTAACAAAAAAAATATCTAACCAACTGAAGAACGTTAAGTGAAACTTAGTTTACAAAACAAGTCTGATGTAAGGTTAAATAACCCAAAAGGGAAAGAAAAAAAAAACACAAAGGGAGCACCAAGCGTCTCAAACACACGCTTCAATTTTGAGCAGAAACAATCAAGATCAAAGTCAAAACTTCTAAGCAGAACAAAATGGGTCAGTAGAACAAAGTTCTTCACAACTGCCCAAAACAGTCAATTACAAGCAGGCAGACAAACAAATGTGGGGGACAGCTGGGGAAAAATCCTCTTCCAACTAGCTGCCCTACTGGAGGAATGAGTTCAGGTGCCTTTTATAGTGAATATTTGAGGCCTCATCAACATCTTATTGGTTTAACAATCCTCTGCTTGGGTGGGGTGGCTGCTCTCCTGCAGCCTCCAGGCAGCCAATCAGGAAGGTGTGCTCTCACAGCTGAACCTGCATAACAAAAAGGAGCCTGCACAGCCTCAAGAGGCCAGGGGCCGTCACATTTACATAAAATCATCATTGGCATGAATACGGCATTCACTTTGAGTATTTTAGTAGTCATTAAGATCGAAGCACACGGTCAAATATATTGATACACCCAGATTAATAGTTTGATTATTGTTCTTTAGCACCAAAATAAAACATGTCAATCTTCTTCTGGAATTATTCTGGCCGCATATTGATTACTGGGCAGAAAAGGAAGAGTTCTCTTAAACTTTTTGGCACATTCCCTGATTTTAGGAATGTTCTAAGAACATTCCTAAAATCTGGGAATGTTCATATTAAAATCTGGGAATGTTCATATTAAATCAATAACAGGGTTGTGGTTGAGTCATGGACACACTTTGGTGTTCCAAGAAGACAATGATCTAAAATAAATATCTAAAATATTTTTTAACAGATTAAGCTGGTGACTGCAAAAGTATTGATTTCAACATGTTGGAAATGTATGCATGTCCAGGAAACCTGAGATGCTCAATACATGCTTAAAAGTTATTTTCAACCGGTACTTTTAATTTAACAATCAAACCTTATCGTTATTGAAAATGAATGTACGTCTTGGAGCACATAATTTTCACCTTGTGAGGATGAGAGAAACCTTTGCAACCAATCCTTTTTTTTATTATCATTAATTGAGTTGGATGCTTTTCAGTCATTGTGTGACAGAAAGCGAATTGTTCAGTACTGAATGAAAAAAGTAAAAGGAGTGTTTTCGACTCACAATCCAGGCTTGTGCAATATAAATTGATGTCAAAAATTATATGGAGTAAAATAAATAGTTTATATTTTTGTTGTTGCTGTAATGACCCACATTCTTCATGAGCAGACGCTACATCCAATAAAACTTTATTGACATCAGATTGTTGAGTTACTCTGAGCCTGTTTGATTGAGTCCGACATACACCTGTCACTCTTTCTGTCCTTCAAAAGGATGACCTGATATTGCTTCTTTAGTTAAAAGGTAATGACACACAGAGGACATTGGTTATCTGTTATTGACTAGATACGCCTCCAGCTGCCGCGCTCCACCTGCTGATGGATGAGCTGATGAGAATTGCCATTAGCTGTGAACACACCAGGCCAGGCCCTCCCTGAGCTTTAACATGCATGATTTATCACAGTATAACCTCCCTTCATGCTGTTTGTGTGTGTGTCTCCAGGTCGGGTAATCCTCTGGCCAAACTTCACGGCTCTTCCATCCTGGAGAGACACCATCTGGAGTTTGGCAAGACTTTGTTGAGAGATGAGGTAGATGAGTAGGCTTCTCATACCCCAACCCCGCAACATATTCTCCTTCTCTCCGCCTGAGTGACATGTTGGTACCATCATTTGAAGAGATTCTCTTGTGTTTCAGGCGTTAAACATTTATCAGAATCTGAACCGACGTCAGCATGACATCGTCATCCACCTCATGGACATCGCAATTATTGCCACAGACCTTGCTCTCTATTTCAAGTTTGTACAAAAATATAATTTCTAAGTTGCATTTATTAGCAAAGACCACAGCCCAATAATATGGGTCACTTGATGTAATCAGGATTAATGTAGAGATTAGGCATATGCATGGATCAGTCATTTGTGCTTCATCCAGAAAGTCTCATGATTTTAGAGTCTATTTGTATTGCAGTAACTAGTACGACTACCTTGGAACCCTCTGATAAAACCTTAGAAAGAGCTAACTGGAATTGACTGATTAAATTGATAATAATAGAATATTAAGGGAGCACGATGAAATCGAATAATATGCAATTTAATATCACCTAGTGAAACTGAGTTTAGGTTTAGGTTTTAGGGTACATCTGTTGAGAATTAGTTTAGTTAGTATAAGCAAACAGAAACTAAACAAATTTGGATGAATGCATGGAAAAAGTTTTTTTGTCCACACTAGTAGGGATTGTCATCAAAAGAAGTCATAAAGATGTTTAGGAAAAAAATATTGGAATAAAGGGGGAAGCAAAAAATGAATGAGAAAGGTGAAGAAGATGGAAAAGCTTTGCATAAATAGATAAGGGTAATCAGTGTAAGGGGATTTATGGGGTGAAAAGGAAACACGAAGAGAGTTGGTGAGAATAAATGATTTAAAAACTGGTCATTAAAATAGATGAGAAGGACAACGACGTGAGAGAAAGTTATAAACAGGGCTGAGAAAGATAAATATATTGAAAAAGGTATCATAAAGAGGGATCAGTAGGATGAGGGGACTGGAAAGATGTTACAAAGATGAATTAAGAGGATAAATGGTATGAAAAATATGCATTAAAAAGTAATAAGGATAATGAGTGGGATGAAAGTAAGGTAAGGCAATGTAATTTTATTTGTATAGCACATTTTCAGCAACAAGGGAATTCAAAGTGCAAAACATGAATTAAAAGGAAATACAAAAACAATATAATGAACCAAAAGGAAAAAGAAAAAGAATAAAAATAATCTAATAATGTTGATCTATATTAAATAAAATAGATACTCCTATCTCAAGGTGTTTTTTCTGGATTCTAAGTTTTTTCTAATTCCTGTTTCATGTTACAAGATAAGTATAAGTAATTGTCCTCTGGACTTTCTAAGTTTTAAATTAGTAAAAGTAGTGAGTACTCCCTAATTTATAAGTAGAAATAGGAACTAAATTATAAAAGATAAATATTGTGTGCTGAATGGAGAAGGCAGATATCAATGCCAAATGATTGGATTTATGGTTGAAGCTTGACCTGACTCCCAGACCAGAAGCAGCACCTAAATTTCATTTTAAAAGGCAATATCTGTGCTTATTTCAAAGTATATTCAGTCCCATCTTTGATTGTCACTTTTTTTTAAAATTCACACCTTATTGTTCTAAAATTCTTTAAATATTTAAGTCAATGTTCCTTAAAATAGCTAAGTCAAATTTGTGTATAAATAGAATGAGAACTCTTTATTCTGAGGAAGTTTTCAGGTATTCTTTCATCTCAGCTGTCAGAAATGAAATGTGTCTGTTGTTGTGTTCCTCTGCAGAAAGAGAACGATGTTCCAGAAGATTGTTGACCAGTCAAAAACCTACGAGAACTGGAACGACTGGACTAAATACATGATGCTTGAGACCACCCGCAAAGAGATTGTCATGTAAGCAGAAACGTGCTAAAATAAATGTTCCATAGGGAAACAAAGACAGTTAGATCTCAGTACTGTCATGTTTGCAGGGCCATGATGATGACTGCCTGTGATCTTTCTGCCATTGCCAAACCTTGGGAGATCCAGAGCAAGGTAGATCCATAGATGATCTTCTTACAGAAAATGTTAGGATAGTAGGTGTAAAGTAGCTCTCCAGTGTAGCTCACAACTATCTCTTAATGGTGATGAAACACACACTTAGGCACAAACTCTGCCAGAACCTAAGATAGAGTAGGGAACGAATGGTATTTTGTCAGCGCTACCATTTTTCTCAGCAGCGTTCAGCGGTGGTTCCTGATGGCCTCATGCATCAAAAAGAAACCTGCTGCTTTTCATTCTCCTCATCACTGCCTGCCAGTCTCAGCATCTTATTTTAGTGAAATATGTAATGTGCACATTGCCTTCAAGCCAGCAACTATTGCATATCAACATGAACAGCAAGCCTATCTGGCCACTCGACAGGCAGTGCTTGATGGTCATTTTTTACCTTTATTTGGCTGTAACAGCCTCACAAAATGTGTTCATTTTCAGTAACACCTGCTTCAAATTATTCATTGTAAACACAGACTGAAGTTTTATGGCAAATGCTTCAATGCTGCATCTAAAGGAAAATTAGGTGGTCTTATAAAGCATAGAGATCGATAAATTGCAGTTAAAAATAGATGCTCACATACACTGCATAACAAGTAATATTTTTCATCACTGTTTGACATCGAATCAGACTAAACATTCCCTGCTTTAACTCAGTTAGGATTTCCAAAAGTGTTTCTATTTCATAAATGCTGCAATTATTAGAGAGATCTCTTATAATTGCTGTTGCTTATCAGATGGTTACATACACTAGGATAATAACTATGTCGTTGCCAAATGTTGCTCAAAAACAAACAAACAAAAAATACATAGGAACAACTGAGCTTTTTTATTATCATGTTTAAAACCCGTAGTTTCTGCAGAACAACCTATGTAATTTTGTTATTGAACAGAGACAGGACAATGCAACTTAATATAATCCAGATTTTAAAAAGAAACTTAAACAACTAACCCCACATCTTAATAGCTGTTAAATATCTGCATGGAAATCTCAACAGATTTTCAGATGGTCTACAGTCTTGTTCATAACATTACTTGGAGACAAAAGCCTGAGCTCCTGTGCTTTATTCAAGAAATGTTGCTGCTGTTGTTGTATTGGGTGATAGTTTGTGCTTTTCATCTGGTTCTGGATAAAAAGTGCAGTGTCTCCGTATAAGCCTTGCAGCAATTGTTCCTTCAGAACTGGCTTGATGACTAACTCTTTCAAAATGGGTGTGCTGTGCTGAATACAGAATTTACATATTATTCAACAGATCTTGCTCTGCAGAGATTTTTGGTTTGCGAGGGCAGATAATATGGGCTTTCATTTCATCAAAGACACAAAGCCTAAAAGCTGCCTCGTGATCTGCAAATACCCTTCTCATTGTGTACTACTATAGAAGCTTTAAAGAATGATTTGAACAACATGGAGGGGAAAGATCTATTATATCAGCACTGTATAAATGTTGGTGCATTTACAGTTTTACATCTTTGCTGAGTATAAGAGCCCCTAAAATTCAAACATAAATTCAAAGGAAATTGAGATTGGTAAGCTCCAGTTTCTCAAACAAGAGTATTCCTTATGCTTTAAAAATGATATGCTTCCTTCATACATGCATTAGAGAGCAAAATATCAGCAAGGTGACTGAATATACATCGTAACTCTTCCTCTAGGTGGCGCTGTCTGTGGCTGCAGAGTTCTGGGAGCAGGGAGATTTGGAGAGGACCGTGTTGGAACAGCAACCTATTGTAAGAATTCAACAAAAAAATCACCCAAACTGGATTAATTTATGCTTCTGTACAATACAATAGTTCCACATATGCTGTGATATGAGATGATTGATTTATGTTACATTTATGTCAAATTTGCTCAAATTTCTTCAGCACTTGCACTTTGACTTATTAGACCTGTTGCTGTCAGGATGATTGGTGCTGATAAAGATCCTGAATCTTAATGGCTTTTTTGCTATCACAAAACTATAACCAAAGTTTTTTTTAGCCAAGCAACAGTGACTTTAGTTGGAAATATCAATAGATGATGTTATACATGACCTTTAAAAAAATTGAAGACTGTTTTCTGCTTCTGTTGAGAAAAACAGTTCATATGAAGCTTAAAGGTCATTCTTGTAACACCATAGTTAGAACTCCATGTCACAAATCGCATGCAAGGAAAACAATAAACTATGGACACATATTTAGAGTCCAGTCATATTTTTGAGCTTCCTGATAAAGAAGTGTTCAAAGCCTTAAAAACTGACAGAATATTTTCTCACAAAAATCTAATGCAATGTCACTACTTAATAACAACATTCAAGAAACAAGGCAGTATCGAGACATTGCACTTAAATATTTTTTCCTCATATTTCGACCTGAAAATATCAAACTATGAAGTATTTCAGTTATTCTTTTTTATAGTTAGTTTTTCCAACTGACTTATATTTCTTCTTTTTAATACATTTTAATGAGAGGAGTAAAATTACTGGAAAAGCTCATGGGTATAAAGCAGGATAAGGCCTTTTAGCTCCCCAGCCAAAGACAGAGAGAAAGAGAAGGACACGATGAGAACAGAGAACAAGCGACAGAAACACAGACCAAATGAAGAGACAGATTAAATTCCCTCTGGTGGCAGTGTTGAGCAGAGAGAAGCCATTATGTGGAGCACTGATTCAGAAAGATCGGTCACCGTGGCCTTGACCCAGATGACCATACCTTTCCTGGCTCGCTGCAGCTTCCTCTGTTTTGTTCCCTCGTGTCCTTGAGACGCTCTGAGCGTGAGAAGCTCCATCCTACACGTTTTCACCTCCAAATTTAATAGCATCCATCAGGAGGGAAAACTCTTCATTTTGGTACAGTTTGCACTTTTCCAGCAGAGGATTCTGTGAGTCACCGCTGCCTAACGGGACTTTGCAGAGGCTGGGGCACTCAAGCAGTTTTTTTTTTTTTTTCAAAAATGTGTGGGTGGTAACGTTTACTTGCAATTGTTTTCAGGTTGAGCTTGTCACAGAAATTCAAAGTTGAATGTGCTGCTCAAGTACATTTTTATTTTTTTTTTAATTTGAGGGAAGATAAGTGGTCTGCTAAATCTACATTTGAATAAACATTGTAAATACTAAAAGGCTACATTATAAAACATAATTTATTTTTCAGTTATTTCTTTCTATCTGGGTACAAGATTAAGCTGTGAAGGACCAGTATATTTTAACGATCCTTGCAGATTAACAAAATTACAGAAAGGACAGTGGCAAAGACAACCTATCCACAGAACCTTCATTCCTCTTGTTCTACTAGAACCACCTCTTGTTTACCAACCAATCTGCTTTTCTGTCGCCCTCTATTGGTTTCATTTAAGCAAATTATTCAACAGTTTACATTCTAAAGAGAGTTGTCATTAACTTTGGAGAAACAGAAATAATATATCATTGACAGTGAAAAGGACATTCAAATATTAATAGGTTGTGAGTGGTGGTATTAAAAGTTGATGTCACAGGCAGGTTCTGAATCACTTTTCAAATGTTGCAGTTCATATAATCTGTATCGGTCCAAGGTGCAAACCCTTTCTCATCTGTTGATCTCTAGAAATATGTTCCCCACTATAACTCTGAACAGGCTGTTTTAGATAAAATTCCATTTGAATGGGTTGAAGTTTGCAACAAATATTTAAATATGCCAAAGATAAATAAATAATTCATCATGCCCAACATTAAATCCAGACATTTAATGTAAAAGTCCTGCAGTTGTAAACCTTCCACTCCAAACTTTTAAAGCACAAATTATCTATCCAGTGAAATATTTAGAATTTTTTTTTTTTTACCTTGGTCACAAAATTTCTGTTTTGTCCTTTCAAAATGCAAAACCTTCGTCTTCTGTCTGCTACGGATAAAAGAGATACAGCTTCAAAACTAAGAAAAGGCAAAATGATTACTGTGTAGAAAGAAAAACAAAACAAACAAAATACTGTTGAAGCTTATCTTTAAATACAAAATAACTCTAAAACCATGCCTCATTTAAGCAAACTAAAAAGACAAAGAGTGTCTGGTCATTTATATTAAACATCTCACAACTAAATAAGAGTCAGATGTGGTAGTGTATAGAAAATGCATTAAGTGTATCATTTCATAATTATGTATTCTACTTTATTCATTGAACATCACTGTACAAGTAATGACAAGACTTTAGTCTTTAGTTCATTAATGTGTTTCCTTCTTTCTCTCCTTCAGCCTATGATGGATCGAAATAAAGCAGACGACCTTCCAAAGCTGCAGTGTGGTTTCATTGACTTTGTTTGCGCATTTGTATACAAGGTCAAACATTGTATCTTAGAAATTCAAACAAGTTATTCCTTTAAGTTTGATGTTCCTTATGTGGCAACTACACAGAGTGTTTTCGGTTCCTTCCTTCCTACCCAGGAGTTCAGCCGTTTCCACGTGGAGATCACCCCCATGCTGGACCGTCTCTTGAACAACAGGAAGGAGTGGAACGCCCTCAAGGAGGAGCACGAGGCCAAACTGGCGGCCATCGAGGCCGCGAAGAAGGCCAAAGAGGAGGCAGCTCAGAGCGCTGCAGCAGCTAAGCAAGGTAGGAGACAACCCCAAATGGGACCAAAAAGTCAGGTGTAGCATGTTTACGATAAAGTTCACCATGCAAACTGTTTCAAAGGGCTTGAATCATGAAAGTAACTTCTCATGTATCTTCTTTCTGTTTTCTTCCTTCCTTTTTCCAGCAGCAAGTGCGTCCCAGTCAAAGACTTGTATTCTAAGTTAGAAAGTCTGTTGTCACCCCAGCTCACTCACTGTATGTTTGTAGTGTATAGCTTGAGGTTTTTCTAAACTCACTCTGAAAAACAAATTATCTTCCAGAAAAGTCATTTTAGCTTTCTAACTTACTTACATCTTAAAACAACTTTTTACTTTTTTCTCTTCTGCTCTTTCTCTCCGCTGTTTTATTTCTCTTGCCAGAATTTTGCTTTTTCTGAAAATCATACATAAAACAGATTGGTCATGAATGGAGCCTTTTCTATACGCCGATTTTTTTTGATGCAACATTACTTTGCTGGCCTCTTTGAATTTATTATAGTTATGTTGTGTGTTGTGACATTAACCAAAACAGTGCAGGCTATTAGATATTGTTTTGTTTTTTTCAAGATGCTTTAAAAACAATAAGGCTAACAAAGTTCAGCTTAAATGTCATTTATTTTGTATTACTGACACATCTTGGTACATTTGATATGTCTGCATGCTGTAAAATAGGTAATATGTTATGTTTTTGCAGATAAAAGGTAATAGCTTGTATGAAGGGCATTTGTTGAGTTTTTCTCAGCTTTGCATCATTAATGTTTCTGTGCTCTGTACATTAAAATCTCTTCTCTGAATTTATTGACTGGATCATCTTTCATGATTATATGAACAATTCATTGTATGAGAAAGATAGGATATAATTGTAATTTTTCTTGCGTAGTGTGGTATATTAACTGAAAAAAATTTTTTTTGTCAGAAATAATACGCTTCATTGTCCATTAAGTGCATATAAACAATATGTTATCCATCAGCATCTAGTAAGGATAGACCATAAAAATAAATGTATGTTGTTTTGTATGTAGAAATGATGTACAAACATTCATCTGCTACACCTACATATTAAATATACTGATATACTGTAGCATCGGGCCATTGTTGTTATCCACATGTCATACAAACTTGTTTACACACATATTCACTCTAGTGCATGAGCTGTAATATAACTGATTACCTCCAGGTACACAAGTACTGATGTTCTGCACAAAATAAACTTAGGTGAGAAAATACACACACACAAAAATTTGTAATGGAAGCACTTAATGGCAACTGGTCATTATTTTTTTCTTGTCTTACTTTCTAAATTTTAAAAATTATTATTATTATTTTTTGTTTTTAAAGAAAACATTTGTTATGATTTGTTTATTTTTGAAGCTCATTTATTATGGGATTTTGTAATACCGGTTCCTTCCACAAGAGGGACTAAAGTTAATATCTCCCGTCCACTCACAAGCAGCTCTGTAAATCAAATTGTTAAAGGTTGTAATCACAACTGCATCTTCTAAGTAACAATCAGTGACATACATAGTCTGTCTAAGGTATGTATTACTGTCATATTTTTAGCTAAAATCACATCCCTGCTGCAGTTACTATACATTTAAAAACCAAAATAGCCTTGCAAAATACTACTAGCATGCCTATATCCAGTGGTCATTAAGTAAAAAGGCAAGTTACATGTTGGACAGATCTAGAACATTATTATATTAATTTAATTTTGATTGAAGGCCCGTGACTTTACCTTTTTTCTGTATTAGAAAGTCAATGGTCAAGTGCAGAAATGCTGCTGAAGGGTCAACTAGTGAAAGCATGTGGAAAAGCTGACAGTTTTTGAGGGATGTAAACACCGATTGTAAAAGCTTTAAAAATTACTTCTATTGTTCTGCATTTTTTGACCAATTTCAAACAGGTTCTTGCACTCTTACAGAAGAAAACTCAGAACTTTTATTGGCTAGTCGTGTGAACAAGTTAAAATTGCATGCACACACACACATATATATATATATATATATATATATATATATATATATATATATATATATATATATATATATATATATATATATAAAACAAATGTATTTTTGTTATGTATATTCAGTGCATTAATTATATTGAAAAAAAAAATGATTCGGACAAAGACTGCACTTAAATGTGTTGAGACAGAACATAAACAAAAACACTATCACTTATATCCACCTCACTAAATAAAAGATACACTACAAGTTCTGATTTCCAAAAGAAATCTTATTTGAAACTGATTTTAATTTTGTTCTCAGGCCGCATGTTTTCAGGGTTAACTCATGAGAATGGGTGGATGTGGTAACATTCTTTATTTAATGTAATTACGATGTGCCTGGGTTAGCCCAAGCTTTTGTGAACAAGGTTTTGTTTTTTGTTTTCTTTGGAAATATTTCAATGTTTACTATGTTTACTGACGACAACTCACACTAAACACAAAACAGAACATATTTTTGGAGGATAGTAGTGGAAAACAAATCCTTGTGTTTCTGAAACCTCACAAGTGCTTTCTGGGTTAAACCATAAAACACGTTCTGAGAGGGAGTCATTTGGTATGAATTAAAATAAAACAACAACACCATTATAATTTAAACTATGGATAGTTAAGGTTGTGTGTTACACTTTAGCAACTAATGAGTAAATTAGGTAAATGGCTGAAACTACAGTGCGTAGGCTGAAGTTTGCTGAAATAATGCAGATTCCTGCAGGGGACATCTATAATATACATTATCTGTCAGCTGCTCTATTTCCTTCTATCACTGTGTGCAAACTTTAGTTAATGTTCCCACCAAGAGCCATATATAACACAGTTACAAAACTCCACATGATGCCAAAGATGGATAATGAAAACTGATTACCACGGGATCCTCCACAGGGGGGCAGTTCATGTGCTAATTTCATCACATTCATTTCTCTGTCCCTCCCTCCCTTCGAAGCAGTTTTGCAATAATAGCATGGATACATAATCTAAAGTGTGTCGTCACTGGTATATGACGTAAGTGCCTGTGATGTAAAGGCTGTGCTGGGAGCTCAAAGGATTGCCGTATACGGTGCTGATGATCAGCGAAGCTTGTAAGGCTCAGCTCTGACGCAGGAACATCCCGTGACTGCAGAGGGGAAAGGCAGGGAGAGAGCAGCGGCTGCAGTACACCCAGAGAGCCAATAGGAAGGAAGACTCAGCCTCATTCTAACTGTTCAGGGGCAGTTGTGACTGCGATGCTGGCAGCCAGTAAGCCAGAGTGGAGAAAGCAATGCAAGACTATTTATAGGATAGCTATGCATGGGCTGACTGCAGTTTCCAAGCAAAGAAAGTCACTTGACTAGTTTGCCCAGAGTTTCTGACACAGCAATGCATTTCATAATGTGCTGAGCCCAAGGTTTATGAAATGCCAAAGTTCACACTTGATCACATATTGAATTGATTAACCCATATTTACCCAGGAGCACTGAATTAATACCTGTATTAAATTCTCTGAATCTACTTTATGTTTGTTTTCATTCTGTTTTTCTAGGTTTTTAAATTGAATTTATTGTTAACTTTAATACATAATTTCTGTATATACATTTATAGGGAACACAAAGTACAACAGCTTAAAAATTTAGGGATTTAATACATTTATCACTCTTTGACAATGAATGATATTGTGTAACTTGGTATGTGTTTTTGCATGCTTTACATTAAATTTAACTTGATTTAGAGGCAGGCACACATTCTAACTCTAGAATTATCACAATGCCCTTTCTTTTTAACATGATTTAACTGAAAATTATTCTTTTCATACAGTGCTTTAAATCAAAGTGCTGTATAAGTAATTAAGAGAAAATAAAACATTTCAATACACTCCATATTTTACCATATTTTATTTGTTTAATAGAAAAACCAACATGGTACCTTTGCTGGTGCAATGTTTATTGGCACTTCTGTTGTTAATAGTTTGAATGATCCCCTTTTCTGAATAGGTCAGGCCTTCATCATTTTTAAAATTTTCCGAGGTAGAATATCTGACTGTTCTTTGCACAATCTCACCTTTTTCCAAAGTCCTGGATCCTTTTTCATCTTGTGTTCAATTCATCTTACAGGATTTTTAAAATAGAATTTATGTCTGTGGATTTGCCAGTGGAACACTATTGATTTTGTGTCTGACAAACCATGTGGAAATTTGGCCAAATATTTTACATTTTTCTATGTTTTAGATTTTTATCACTTTTTAGTTCTTTAGCAGAGTGCTAAAGATTTGTAGTGCTCTGGTATTTCACAGACTTTGACACCATTACTCTAAGAAGGTTCATGAGGTCTTTGAAACAGAAGCAGCCCCACAGCATCACAAGTTCTCCACCGTACTTAAGAACGGAGAGTTCATTTTCACATATTTCTCCATTGCTTTACACCACACACACCCGGTCAGTTCTCAACATATTAAAAAAACAATCTGTTTAGCCTTCTTTAGCAATGTGCTTCACAACCAGGGCCGGATTTACATGGATGTGGACCACGGGCTAGAGCCTGTTTTGGTTTTGATTGATTTTATTTAAATGGGAAAGTGAATATTGATGAACATACATTGTTGTTGTAAATATACCAGATTCAGCAAAACGACAATTTCTATTTGTAGTCCCATAAAACAAGCTGTAAGACTGTTAGATTAAGGGCCTAACAATATTTAAAAGGCAATACTTATGTTACTTTTGTGTCACAGCACATGACTTTTGATTGCAAAGTAAATAAAAAGCCCACCCAAGTGTGACATGACGGCGATGGTTGGCTTCCAGTTAAATAAGAAAGGAATATTAAAGAAGCAAAATGAGATTCCAGTAACATTATCTCTAGATGGGATGTGACCTTTTTTTTATCATTGTCTCAAATTTTCCTTGCACAAGCACAAAACCAAGTCAATTTATCTCAGTCTGAGCATGTTGTGTGTGTGTATGTGTGTGTGTATGTCTGCTTGGATCAGCATGCCTCATGAGGACAGTTTAAGAGGCTTATCCAACAACTCCAGCAATGAGCAGGATCTATGCAGAAAGCAAATGTATCACAAACTAAAATACATCCACTCCACCTGCATCTGTTCAGCATTCTAACGCCAGCGCTCCATGAATCAATGTTGAAATCCCCCGAGGGGTTCTCAGCTGTTGTTGGGTTAATATTATTTATAGACAGCAGAAAATAAATTTCAAACAATGCACGATGACATATAATCAGGTTATAGCTTATTCTTTTTTTTTTAATTTCTGACCGAGATAAACATTTATATTGCTTAACTGTATATGACTGTATATTATATAACGTATTGTTCTGCCTGCTTTTAAAAACATAGGTACAAAGTCAATGTGCTTTAAAATACATTTACCAGAACAATGAGTCATAAATTCTGCCAAACAAAATAATTAACCTTTTCAGACATAGCTGAAGATGACACATTTAATAAGATAACCTCTAGTTTTTTTATTTTCAACTTGAACTGTTTAAAATGAATAGGGAGAAAACATATTTGTGAACAATGCGTGCTCATAGCCAACACATTTTTTCTTGAAGTTATAGATCGGAAATATTGAAGATTTTAAAATGTTTACTTAGAAAATAGATCTTCCTTTGTTTTTTAACTTCTGCAGCTGGTGTATAAGTTGATCAAATCAGTCACCCACAGTAAAAGTTAATATTTTTTTTTGTGGAATCAAACATTTTTCTTCTAACCTTTTGCATCTGATTGAACTTCATTACTGCACAGGACTGAGTTACTAACTAAATCTTGGTCCCCTGCTTCTAACATTGTCTTGGCACATTCAGAAATTTAGGAATGATTCTTCAAAGTAGTTTTAGTTAAGTTGGTTTATCTAAGATTTTCTATGTACTAAATGGCTCATTCAAAGTCTTGACTGAAGTCCATTTGAAAATCTGTGACAAGAGCGAAAACTGATGTACACACTCTCCAGCCAGACCCAAGAGCCATTTAGTTCTTGAACTTTAGCAAAAACATTAGCAAAAGAATGATTTCATAAACTACTAGAGTGGACACTTTTAAGATTTGGATTTTCAAAACCATATCCTGTACAATTTTATCTTCAAAATCAGGACATGAAAATGTTGTTATATACAACAATATATATATTTTCCTATGTAAAGTTATTTTTTATTTTTTTTAGAAAAAACTGGAAACAGAAGCAAATAACATATGCTTTATGTTGTGGAACAAAACACTTCTAACTCATTTATTAGTATTTGGAAAGACATTACTCATGCAGTGGCAGGTGCTGAAGCACCTCTCTGGAGAAATATGTGAGTGGAGCATATTATTGCTCAGATGAGCAACAGTGCTAGGTATAGCGTATCTTGATGTTTCTATTATAGAATATAATGTTCAACATGTCATTAGGGCAAATTTGCACATGATGTACTCAATTTTTGCCAGACAGTATCAAGTCAGTATGCAAAGTTAATAACAGTAACAACGAATCTGGGAAAATAATATATAAAGAGCAAGAACTGAATTAACCACAACCTCATGAACTGCAAAGGTAAATACAATGGACACTGAAAAAATAAAAAAATAAAACTTAAAAAGTTGAGCAATAATTAATGTACACAGCCAAAAATTGACTTGTCTTGAGCAGATTTCTTATTTTTTCCTGTTCACTTATTGTTTACTAAGGGTAAAAAAAAACCCTACTAACTACTCACTATAACCTAATATCTGCTCAACCTATGAAACCACTTAAATAGAACCTTGTCTGATATCTTGAAGTAGACTAATGGCTCTAAAAATATTTTTTTCTCCAGCTAATAAAATTCAAGAACCCTTTCAAATGGACCTTTAGCTCCTTGATCCACATGTTTTAAGTTTCACCTTGAGTTCAAATGAAAGATTCCGACATGTAAGGGGGGACTGAAGTCAATCCATATTAATCTGATGCAAAATATGCTGACACACATCACTTTTGCTTTGTTTAAAGTACTGCTTACATTAGAATCACAGGCCTGTATGAGGACCGTGGCACAGCGGTCAAATCAAATCACAACTCAAATCTGTTTCAAAAGGTGTGTCATGAACTTAGTTGAAACTAAAAACTCATTGTTAGTTATTTTTTACCATTTTTGTTAATAAAATCTGTTTGATATGAATCACATAAATGTGACAAAAACAGAACTATCCTAAGGTGGCAAGTACTTTTTCACACCAGTATAAGTCTGACACACCAGTATAAGTCTGACTGCCATTAGATTCCATTTTTAAAGGACTTTCAAATTTGTTTACAAAACAACATGACAGGCGAAATTATGAGGTTTGGATTTCGAGGTTATGTCCTCCTCCTGATGTTTCTGTCCGTTACTTCGAACCTCATGGGGGATAAAGCTGTGTGTCTGATATCTCTGCAGTGCAGAGCTCCTTCTTTTGCTGCAGTCACGACTACCCCACAGTAACAGCTGTACAGAGGATAGCAGGACAGGAAATGGCTGACAGCATGATTTCTAATCTCCTCTGGCTTTAGCTTTACAGTCACCAGATTTAAAGGTTAATACTTCTGCAAATAGCTGTTTTAACATGACCTTTAATAGCTCATAAATTACTGTTATATTTATCTGAATGCGTTCAGAAATTTAAAAGAGATTAGAAACAAGTAAGTAAAAGACACGCTGCTGAAACTTAGCAGTAGTTTGCTTTGCTGTGACTCAAAAAAGTTGAAAGGGTCACATTTGTTCGGCACCTAAAGTTACAACAAATTCCACATGATAAAATTATACTCCAGTTTTTGGTGATGTTAGACAAGAAATAAGAGACCATCCATGCAGCATTGCTGGTGGAGGGATCTTCTGTGCACATCATTCGTGCGGTCGCTGACATGTGAATCACTGTCTATCCAGGCGGAAAATTGCCAGCGGCCTGTTAACCCTCCTGTTGTCCTCGGCTCATGTCGACCGAGGACAAGCCCTTAAAAAATATGTTTTTCAATTGCAGCTGCATACAGAAACTTTAATCTAACAGTCCTGCATCAGAACTACGGTGTGCACAACTCAGGGGGAAGTTTAGGCTCAAGCAATTCAAATGTGAACTTTGCAAAAGAAATAAAAATAAGTAAACCCAGGCCTCAGGTCAGACGACCGGAAGACTAAGGAAATCACAGCTGGACAGGCAAACAGTATGGAATGGCATCACTGATCTCCGTAAAACTGATATCTTTTCAAATTTCCCCCCCCTCCTGTTGCCCTCGGGTTGACATGACCCGAGGACAAGCCCTTATAAAATTTTTTTTAATTGCAACTGCATACAGAAACTTGAAATCTAACAGTCCTGAATCAGACCTACAGTGTTCACAACTCAGATGGAATTTTCTGCTGGAGCAATTCAAATGTGAACTTGACGAAAAAAAACTAACCTCCTGTTGTCTTCGGGTCAAAATGACCCGAAGACAACAGGAGGGTTAATAGGGTGTTGTTAACCAAAGAAGGACTGAAAATAGTGAACGTCTGTTAGCGTGGCATTGCATTTGCTGGAAAACCAGAGAATGCAGATTTGTAAAGACAATCCACAGACATTGTGAAGTTGATTCTTCGTCCGATTGTTCTTGCAGTGTGAAGAGCATCTGTAAACAAACAAGCTGGAACTGTTAGCATTTAAACTGCAGAACCTGATAAGGTGACATTTAACCTCTGCAAATTCTATCAGGTTTGCACTTTAATACACCTCTCTGCTGCTTATGTAGTTATCCATCCATTACCCAGACTGAGACAGGGTCTTGCCCACAGCTAAAATGAAATGGATTAAAATTAACCTAAAAAGAGCAAATCATAAAAATCTCACAAAAAATAAGGCTGACTGAAGAGGATTACGTTCATAAAAATGGTTCAACTCCTTCTAATTATTTAAATTTTTACATTCCTCAAAGGACTGGGCAACGAGGCGTAGCAATCTTTTTTCATTCATATTTATTAATTAATCCCTGACCAAATAATAACTACAGTTCTTGTGAATATCTAACCCCTAGCTTTCCTTATCCAAATTGCAAAGCACTTGAACCACTGCAGGTTTTTGTTTTGCATTACAAGGCCCTCTCAATTTATAGATCAGATCTCAGATTTTTAAACCCACTTAGTGTTAATTGTTTTTTGAAGTGGACGTATTTATCAAAATTCACATTTTATACATTTCTGAAATTCCATTTAGGTCTCTACTGCTTCTAAAAACACAGCCACTTTTAGACAATGAATAAGTTCATGTTTTTTGTTGTGTGCAAAATGAGCCAATCAGCAGGCACTGCCTATCACCTAGCAACCCCAATGAAATACAGCCAATCACATAGTGAGCCAAACTGAGCATCAGAAAGTTTGGTCAGGTTATGTCACCTCTCTATGTGCTGTAAAAGACAAGTGTGCTGTGCAGGAGGCTCTACTTCTGCTTTTCAAAGATCTGGTTGTATAAATTTTTCGGCAGTCATTTTTATGTGCGAGTGTAAACATTGAGTTGGGGGGCCAGCAGCACCGTATTTAGGCAGAATATATTTATTTATTGTGTTTCTTGATAAATAAACAAAAGCAAAGCCAGAATGTTGTTCATTAGGATTTTATTTTTGGAGGCAAATCAATGAATATATGTACTTTATACAGTATATGAGGAGCACATCTCTACAGTTTCATAATGTAAACAATCTCTGAAGAGAAATGTATTCAGTTTAAAAGGAAGCCATAGTTGTCTGTTTTAAACTATTTACATGAATTAAAATATAATTTATAACATCAGATACTTTAGCTTCTATGAAACTAGATTTTAACAATTCAAAAATACTGAAATGCCTCTGTCTCCACATTCTCAAGAAATATGAAATTACACAACAGAGAAAAAAAACACCCTTTGAAGACATCAAAACTAAGTAGCATATAAATAAAAAAGAAAAAGAAAACATGAAATAAAACAAACATATGTAAAAATATAAAATCTCACTAGCAGTATTTACTTTTTTGTTTTACCAAAAAAAAACTAGGTTAAAAAAAGAAAAAAAAATCATTTTTGAATTTGATAGTCATTAGATGTAAAGAGACAGTGAAATGAACAGTAATGAAAAACAACATAAACATATGCCCTTTTATATCCACCCCCCAAAACAACAAAGAAAAAAATATAATAAGCAGATTTGACAGTTTACAGTCCCAAATAAGTATCTGTTTGACATCAGTGTCACCTTTTAGTTTGTCAGATTAGCCATTATGTTCTTTGAGCACTTCATTTTAACTCGGACCATATTGCAAGCACTCCTGTCGTGGTCGGGGATAATTTCATGGCTTAAAACAAACAGTGAGTGACACAAAGTTTTACCGAGCCATGGCATTAAAAGCGCAACATCTAGAACTGAATCTCAGGACGTTTTCACATTTGTTCACAACCCCTGGTGTGAATCATTGCTCTTTATCTTAACTTTTTTTTTTGGTCAGCTTGCCTATTAAGAAGTTTGTTTTCTCACCATTTTCCATTTTTTTTTCTGAAATGAAGAGTGGAAAGAAAGATATTGCATTCTTATGAGGGTAATTCCCTTTGGAAGTTTTTTTTAAATAACTTTTTTTTTTATTTATTTGGATTCGCTGCCTATTGACCTAGCACCTAGACCAAATAGACAGCAGTTATTAATGTTGAAATGTGTCAACGTGTTCTCAAAACACTGCGAAGAATGACCCACATCAAAGTTTTCTATAAGAAAGTATATAATAATCTAGATATCTACACAAACACACAAATATATATATATATATTCATATATATGTATATACTTTTTTTTATTATATGGCTATTGAAAAAATTACGTCAGTAATTATTTAATAATAAACCACGTTGGATTGGAAAGAAGTTTAAATAGTAATATTAAAAGCTAATGATAGCTTAGTTTCCCCCCAAACTGATTTTTAAGGCTTACCATGTTAGACATGGGATTGATCCGATTTCATTTAACCCTTGAAAAGCCTCACAGGCACAGAGGCAGTCACTGTAGAAACCATAGCAGTACTGCGGGCTCAAGGTTGAACTTTAATTTACATGAAAAGACAGTATATCTCTCCTTTACGTTATCGACTGGTCATCTGCAAGGAAAACCTGAACTGGATAATTGCCTGAATGTTTTTCAAGAAGAATGTACCCTCCTATGTCGACCTTTTTCGATCCAAAGTAAGGTGCAGCAGTGAAACTAGGATTTCTACAGTGCCAACATCGGCTGTTGGAAAATATTCACCAGCTTTTCATCAACACCTCCCTGCCACATTCCTTTACCAGAGATATACATGAACTGTATAGTTATTGGCTGTAAAGTAAGTGCTTTAAGCAACTCTGATTCAAACCAAATCTGTGCATCATCAAAAGGTGGTAATAATATAGTTACAACAGCTTACAAGAAGAAAATACAGTGAAGGTAGTTCACCAATTAGGACGATTTGTGCAGTGAAAACGTTAGAACAGCTTGTTCCGTTTTTCTGTTTTTATGACCACATTCTTCCTGTAGATTATTTTTAAAATGGCAGTCTACATACAGTACAGCAGCCTATTTAATCCGCAGCTTAACAGTTGCCCATGTATTAGCTCAACAACCAACCACACACTGTACATTATTACCTCCGTTTTTCACAAAGGCTGTCGAGATTATTACGTATTGCATCGGAAAATTGCTTTTTAAGAAAACAACATAAACAAAATCCACATTAAGATACAAAATACAGCCTTCTAGCGTGATTATCTATGGTGATACCTTTTCATTTGTTGTTGTTTTTTTGTTTGATTTTTCCTTTTTGCTACAGTGTTGTGTTGGACTTTGTGTGAAGTTGGGATTTTCCCTTCATTTCTTCCCTGTATACTGAACAAAATTAACATACTGGAACAAAACAGACCTGAAATCTCCTGTCTTATTAGTAATCAAGTGTGACCCACCACCAAAAAGTAAAATAAAATAAGAACACACAATAAATTTCATGTTTACAATGAGGCATAGTGCTATGTACACATTATATATTCATATATTATCTTTTTAACATGTAAACCAGCACATTCTCTCACTTTTTAGTAGTATACATACTAAGCACAAAACCTTACTCAGTTCACAAGTTGTTGTTTTTTTTTGTCCTTTTTAACAGACGACACCTTGTTTTCAATCAGTATGTATAGCACTAAAGTGTTAGTTTTGGACATCTGTGAGCCTGGAGAGGAAGGCATCCACTCCAGAATCTTGACTTGCTGTTATTTCATTTTTAAGCACTGAATAAGGCGCCTTTGTACTTAGTGTGCGTTCCTAATAAAGTCAAAGGAGAAACAAGTGATGTAAACATTCAATTTTTTTGTGTATGTGTGTGTGTGTTACCAAGATGTGGTTTAGATAGAAAAGACAAGAACCAGGATGGGAAGATTATCTGGTAAAAAGTGGGAAATTTGTGAGGGGAGACCTGGATAATATGAGGTCTTCAACCCACAAAGAGAGAAAGTTAAGGATGGAGAAAGAGTTAGGCTGCGTTTTTACTGGATGTCCTAGGCAAGGAGAGGGTGAGCAGATAAAAACAGGAGGAGTGGCACTTCCTTGAAGACAACATGAAAACAATATTTTGAATCTTCACTAATGAAGTGCACACAAGGAACAACCAGTCCACCAGATTGCTGTTCAACCTCTCACTGACCCGTAAGCGTCAGCAGTGTCCAACTCAAACACGAGACAAAGACAAAACATTCAATTACACGAGGATACAACGTTGAGACTCCAACAAACGGACACTGTTATGAGGCAAGCGGAGGACAGACTACAAAAAGAGATCACTTCTGTCACAAGGAGCTTAGAAACTAAACCTGTACCCCTTATAGGTTCTGTCCATGAGTCGGGTTTCAACCCTACACCCCTTATCAGCTTTTAAAGCTTTAATCTTCAAGAAAACAAACTTTTGATGCTGTGATAACAGAGGAGGCGGGAGAGCGTTCAGGAGAACCGCGAAACAAAAATACGGTCAGGACCTGGATGAAGGGATGTGAGGTAGAGACGCTCATCTGACCCGGTAGATGATGAGAAATTGAATTCTCAGCCGGTTACTTTCTTAGTTCTTAATCAGCTGATCCCTTGCCAGCTTCCTGGCTGCATTATTGGTGGGGAGTTGATGCCACCAGATTGGCAGGATTCAGAGACTCTCTTAAGTTTGTCAAGGCATGCTGCTGCTGGCTGCTGCTGGAATGTAAACTAGCTGCTAACCAGATCCAGTCTGAAATTATCAAGCAAACCCATCTTTTGAAGCACCACATCGCTCCACAATCTTTGTGTGGGGACAACACGATGATTACATTCAGCTTCTTAAAATACATTCTGACTCCATCTATGACTGTAGTGTATTAATGGGTAATGCATTTTGTGCTTATAAAACCAAACACTTCACTAAACCGAAATAAACACAATATATTTAAAGACCAATACTTTATGTTGTACTCAGTATTAACTCAATTGAATGTGATAGATATTTGAAAATATATATTTTTATATATTAATATTGGCCCAAATTTTCATATTGGCAAAACCATTTCCTATGTTTGAACTCATAACAAAAATCTCAGAAATGACAAACTACCAAATGTTGCTATAAAATAAATTCCTGTTGTGCTTGATGCACTTGTTCCTTTTGCATGTTAAACTACATGTAATTGAAGTGATGCACATTCCAGGGAACAAAATGTTTTACTCATAAATAATAAAGGATTTGTCAAAATTTTTGTCTAAATAAAGGCCATGTAAACAAGCCTAATGACTTTAAAGGAGTTTTAAAAATCTCCTTAAACTCAGTCAAATAAGGGAGTTTGTTTTACTCCCTAAAAATAAATATGTAATCCATAACCCAGCTTTCCTTTAGTTTAGTTCTGTCTATAAGTCGGGTTTCAACTTGCGATAAACTTATACCTCCAAATGGGTTATTTTCTTGTAAAAAGTAAGCCAATATCACCTGTTGTATAGTGTAAAGAATTATTATTGAGATTCCAGAGAAAGTGCCCACACTGATAATCAGCTGACCAAAAGAAAAAGCTACTATGATTCTCCCATGCACAACAAAGTCAAATATAGCTGTAAAGATGTCTGATGATGAAAACAATGACAAGAATGACATGGCAACTAAATGAGTCTAAGCTATCTCTGTTATTGTAGTAGCTGTGCTTTAAACCAAAGTTGGCAAGCTAAGAGAGATGGCAACAGATAGCAGGATAGCTACCTCAGCAGACAACCCAACTAATCATTAATCAGGTGATATCAGGTTCTGTTAGATATTTTTTAACATTATCATTTTGTTGTTACTTTAGTTTATATTCAGTCTAAAGTATTATTGTGATTTTAGTATAAACTGACCTGGAGGTTACGACTGTCTTCATGCGAGATAGTAAAACTTTATGGTTCTCAGACCCTAAAGTTTTCTCTGGTGTTTATCTACCCGGTCTTAGGTGACAGTTTGACCCAGAGCTGAACTGGGCTCAGATTGTAAATTAGATATCACACCTGGAACTGAGTTGTTGGTCTGTTTGTGTTAAATGTTTTACGACCTCTGTTGTTTGATGCTTTGACAATAAAGAGGGAGCTCACGTGAAAGCAGATCAGAACTCTCTATTGACCAGCCCGGAGGAGCTGTTGATCGGGATTTCTCCTTCTGCAGAAGCCTGACCATATTTAATTCATATACGTTGTCTGTGGTTATTTTATTGTAGGTTCAAGGAAAATACCTAACAGGTTCTTATACTTGGGTTTTGCTATGAAGAGCTAAACATTGAAAAGGGATAATATTCTTTACTTTTAATCTAAAGCCAAATGTATTGGTGTTAAAATCATGTCAAACATTTAGTTTTAATGTTTAGTTAGTAGTATGAATTGTGGTCTTTTTACTCACACTGCTCTAAATCCTAAAATTAATTCAGGTTATGAAATTACTTGACATTTAGTTGCAGTCAAATCCAGTTTTTTAACATTTCTGCCTTTAAACATAAATCAGAGAATCCAAATTTTTTCCAAATCAATGGCCATCTTAATGTATTTGTAAATCTATCCAAAGGCAAAGGTAAGGTTTTAACCTAAGTGTTTTTTTTTAGAGAAAAACCCTTCCTCAGTCTAAATTGGTTGTAAAAATATGAACAATGTTAAAATAAAATATAGGTTAAATAGGGTTTTTGTGTGTAAAGCATTCACTAAACAAAGCCTACAGCAGCCAGTAGCAGAAGCTAAATATTTAGCATGGCAGAGTTAGACACAGAAGGGGGACAGAGGAGACATTTACCTCTGTTACAGTGCATAGATCAAATCAAGGAAGCACTACAATTACAAAAAAGAAAACATGACTTTTTTTCTTCATTTTAGGTTTGTAAACTTTTATCAGTCATCCGTTGATTACATTAAATGTGTTTGTTATATACTTTGTCCATGAGACACCCACAAACATACGCACTCACACAAACACGCACTCACACAGAGTAAGTTTTAAAATTTATAACAGATACAATTATTTGCTAAAACAAAACACTTTTTTTTCACATCCTGGTTATATGACCAGACAAGCAAACACAGCCTGCAGGTTCACCATTTGTGACCAGAAAAAAGGGAGGTTTTCTCTCTTCTTTTTTTTGCTTACAAAACAAACAGAGTGAAGGACACGCACACGCAACGATACACACTACAACGACCAACGCAACGCAGGGATAGCAAGGATTTGCTACAGGTTTTTTATGCCCGTTCTTCCAAGGCAGGGCAAAGACGACACCAGCACAGACAGGAAGCAGCTTTGTTGTTACCTTTGTTCAGATAACTGTATCATTGTTGTTTTTAGCTGTTTTACCATTGCTGTTTAAAGTCCTTTTTTCTCCCTCCTGTCTCTTAATTCCTCATGGTGACTTCCTTGTTTTTTAGCAGTATGCTCCGGTGAAAGAGACTTAAAAAATCAAGGTCCTTGTTACGTTATTCCAACAGTAAAAATGTAAACATTTTGCGAGGTTGCCTTGCACAGAGGTACTGTGGGCAGTCCCTTGTTGTCTAAGGGGTTCTGCTGCAGTTTACTAAGGCTGGCCAGCCAGCATTGCTGGACTGTCAACGGTGCAGGGACTTCTGGGCCTCCTTCAGCAGAGTGTCAAAGTCCAGTGCATCATACTTACTCTTGACAGGGCCAGGGCCAGCTTCATCTGAAACACAGAAACATATTGAGGTCACAAAAGGTCCTTGTAGAAATCAAGCCTGAAACATTTACAGCCTCAATAAGGTCACAGAGCTAATGTAAAAATCTGCATCATCAGTCATTCTGACAACTTCTGATACATGCATTTTTTGATGAGCAAAATGTACCTCACATTACAAGAAGTCTATTTTATTGTCTAATTGCTTTGTAGGTGACACAAATAAGTTAAGTATGTATAGATGCTTTCTAATATGAAGACCGTACGTAAAACTGAATGTAAGAGCAGCAGGAAGCAGGTAGGAGTCAAGTACGTGTTTGAATTTAGTTTCTATTTATTTTTTTTCAAAAAACTTTAAGAACAAATTGTACTTGACTTGTGACTATAGTCTCTACTCAGTTTATGGTCTTATTTGAGCTTTGAGATAATTTATTATCAATATTCATATTATAAAAATTATTATTTTCCAATTTTAAAAAAGTGGGTAATGCATTAGGAAAGAGCTTCTTAGTGATTCACAAACAGTTTTTTTCTTAATATGTAGCTGTTTCTCAGATACACCACTCAATAGTTTAGTTACTTTGGGGTATATTCTGGTCCAATGGTCCATTTATCAGTTTAATACAGCTTGAAATAACAACCTCAATGAAATAATAACTTCCAGTTCTAGGATTGGCTATAATAGATTTGAGTGTTTGTATTTTGGTTACCGAGGTCTATGTAGCGTTTCCTTGTTAGCCTCCGTAGGGCTGGAGGGGCATTCTGGAAAACAATCTCTCGTTCTTTGCGATGTCTTTGAGGCCCCGACTGACGTATCTTTATCACTCCACAGCGCTCCCTTCAGCCACACAGAAAAAAACACACAGGAAAAATATATCAATGAAACCTATTACTCAAGAGTGTGAACTGAAAGTGCATTGAATTGTAATGTCTACTGGTGTATTAGCTTTAAGGAAGCATTTTATATTAAATAGCTACAAGAACAAATTCTAGACTACAAAAGTTTGGGATTTTCTTTAGCAGCATTTTTAAATTTGTGTTTATATTTTACAAATCCTGAGAGAAAACACCACACTATGTTCACTTGTCAAGAAGCAGTATCTGACAACCATCTCTAGCTCTGCCGTCCTAGTCTGAGTCAAGGACAGCAATGTGAACAGAACCTCCAATATAGACAGAACCAATTGCTCTTTTTATTTTGTGCAGAATCTTCTTCATCCGCAATAACTAGCACCGTTGCAAAATCTTTTGTGTCTCTTCAGAAAACAAAAGTTAATCCAGATTGGGACACTTACTCATTGCAGATGATGACTTTGCAGTCCTCTGCATTGCCAAAAACTTGGAAGCGCCTCCTTAGCATGTTCTCGGTCACCCTGCTTGGTAGGTTATGGATGTAAAAAACCTGGCAGTTTTCCTGGCAAATAGGAAACCACAGCAATTATAAGAACAAATGACAGGTGTGCAAGCAGTTTAGATCCAATGACAATATGTTTGTTGTTCTTTTAAACCGTTGACTAGCGTTGATCTGGGCCTTCGTCAAAGCCAAGCAGACTTTAATTAGACTTTTAAAGGATTTTTTAGTTTGAATGAGGCTGAAGAATGTGAAGGGTGTGTACCTCGTCAGACTTGTCCTTGTTCTCCTGGTTGTCGTCCGTACAGCTCTCAGAATTCTCACTGAAGGAGAACAAAGAAGACAGGGAGGAAGACAGTGAGTTGGTGGGAAACTGCAATGTGAGATATCTAGAAACAGGTGAACCACATCCAACACAAGTCTCCAACTGGTGGCAAAAAAGTATCTTTCTGTATTATGTCTCTTACTGTTACATTCCTTGTCATAATGTATGACATAACATGACTACTGACCTCATTCTGTGAAAGGCCACCTATTGAAACACTTCTGCCTGAAATCTGAGTGATGCTCCAGCATTTTCCTTCTTATATCTTCACATTCAGTGAAAACAAACACGACTTTTGACCTTATTAACTTGGACAGTACAGCTTCCGTTTGAGTGTTTTTTTTTCTTACATGCTACAAATCACAATGCATTAACCGAATGAATTCCTCTGCTTCACAATCCAATGCACAGGGCTAAATGCAGAGACTGAGGGGTAAAAACATAAAATGTCAAGTGGTTATATGTTAAATTATGAATCAGAACGAGGGGCTGTACAATCCAAAAGCAGTTAGTGTGAATATAATTGGAACCATCTCTGTCAAAGGGCATTTTTACTTATAAAAACAGGAAGACACCACCATATATGGATGATGATTCACAGTCAAACAACATAGTTTCTTTCCCCTCTGTGATAGTCAAGTGAAGGACTGGATATTTAGGTGCAAATGCTATCCGAGTATTTTATCTTCCATCCCATCTGTCACATATGTAGCATTTACAGTGAAACCCAAATTGTTGTGAGAAATTAGTTTATTAGCTTTTTGAAATAACTGACAGCTACAATACTGTACTGCAATAAAACATGAAATGACACTTTGTTAAACTTGCAAACAAAGTGCATGTTTCCAGATTTAAAGCATTCTGATGACACAGTTGTTGGCAAAAAATTAAGGACTGATGCCTGAGTAAAAATGCATGGCCAGAAACAGAGCAGAAGTTATTACCCCTGCCTGAATGTTTTCAAATATATGATTTATAATGGTTTTGAATTAAAGTTTTTTCCAAACATTCTGAAGAGAATAGCAAGCAGAACTTCCAAGATCCTCCACCGGTTTGTTAGGTCTCCAAGGTATGGCTTTAGGAGGAAATTCTCCTGACTTTCTTTTCCTTCATCAATAAATCACATTTTAAATATGCATTTCATGAATTCAAACTGAAGCTGGGGATTATGTTGTCACCACTGGCCACTGTATTTTGCATAGCTATACAAGTAACCTCATCACTCTTTGGCAACTCTCCTCTGTGTTTCCAGGTAATTTATGTTTGGTTTTAAAAACAGCATGAATATAGCTACTGTGAGCTATAAGGATTATTTAGAAAAAAAACAATACATGCCACTTAAAATGTTTGTGTATGTTGGGTCTGATGAGGGTGGTGCACTGCATGTGACAATCAAAATACTCTTGTAACTTTAGTGTCTGTGCAAAAAAGTGTAGATTTTGTTTTTTTGAGTCCAGTCTCTAGAAATATTTCTCTTTATTCTGAAGTCTGTCTCACCTGGAGTCTGTCTTGCTGGAGGGAGAGTCAGGACACATGTGAAGGATGGGTGAGGGAGAGCGAGATGCCGATGAGCGCTCCGCCTCTTCCTCAGAAACTGGAGGCGTTGCAGCAATTGACTGGCAGTCTGATGGCGGTGATGATGATAACACCATTGTCGTCTGCTGCTCCTGCGTTTCAACCACTTCTGTCATCACAAGGCGCTCCTCTTCGCTCTCTTGGACCTTTTCATCTAAAACCTGATTATCCACCACACTGGATGATTGGGTGCCATCTCCCTCACTGCCCTCCTGGGTCTGGAGTATGGCGCCAAGCATGGCAGCGCTACGCTTCCGGCTCTCCCCGAGACTAAGCGCGCAGTAGTCATGGTCACCGAAGGTGCGCTGGGTGTCGCCCTCTCCCGCCTGACCCATGCGCCGCAGCTGGGCATAAAGCTCTGTCTGCTCTGGAAGCTTCCTCTGGTGGTGGGAGCGACTCAGCCAGGTTGAGCCCTTTGCGGTAATGTTGATGTTAGTATTTGATGCTGGGTGGACAGACTCACTGCCACCTCCACCATCACTGCTGCTGCCGCACTTTCCTCCGTCTGTCGGTTTAAAGAGCTCATCCTCCACAGATTTGTGAGGAGGAGTGGTTGGAGGGGTGAGACCTGAGTGAGAAGGAAAAATATACAGTTTAGATGTTGGTTGGTTCCTCTAAGATATTGACTTGCACATAAACCAAATCTTTTTATATTTTCAAAATACTCATTGCCGCATTTGGCAAATATGCATGAAAAATGCTTAAAATAAATATCTTTGATCACAACACCATGTCATGATGAAATGTTTTAAGAAAAAAATCAATTTATTATTTATTCTTCTTCTTACATTTACAGTAAAAATATGCTTTTTACCATGTAAATTTTTGTGAATTAGTTTAGTTATTAAAGAATCTCAACACCCTAAAATTGTTGATTCATCGCACAATGTGAGGGCCGAAACCAACGTTGGGAACCCCTAATCGTGCATTGAATCTTGGAGTCTTATTTTGAGTGTTTCAGCAGGTCTTCAGACTTAAATCCTAATTTGTGACTCTGGATTGAAGAGAAATTGTTCAAAGAGGAATATGTGATCCAGTCTTAGAAGAATAAGTGTTGCCTTTTTAGCAAAGGGGGTTGTAGCATTATCAGATAAGGTGCCAGAAAATACAGTATGTCTGTAAGTCACATGGATTATTTGATCAAGTATATTCCAGTAAATGCTTCATTATTCTCTCAGATCCATTGACACATCCAAACCTCTAGGAAAAACCCCTCTGTGACTCATAGTCACCCATTAACTCCATCACAAACCATTTTGTTTTAGATGTGTAACCAGCCGACGGCGACATGAGTAGATGGACAACAAATAAGCCAGTGAAGCTGAGATGAGATTACCTGCTGTTCCACACAGATCCACACTGAGCGTCTGCTCATAAGGCCTGGTGCTGAACTGGGGCTCTCTGGTGAAGAGACAGATCAAAGCAGATAATTTTCAGCTCGCTCTGTCATGTCGGAATATGTTGCAGGCTTAAAACAGAAAACACCAGTCCCTCAATAAGTTTCGAGTCTCGGCTTTTTGCCTCTTTAAATATAACAGAACAGTTTAGGCTGATGTCTGCTGAATTTGAATTATTTGCCTTTGTGTGAACAGTACTGGCTCTTTGCTGCGCATCTCATTTCTTATCAACACAGCCATATGTGCTTTACTGTCCCCACTGCTTTTCTTCCTCCTGCTGTTGGTGGCTGTCAGTTTCTGTTGCTCTGGTTGCAATGAAAGGAAGTGGGCGTGCAGACTGGATTGGCTTCAGGCAGGGAGATCAATTACCCTCCACAGAAAACACCAAATATAGAAAAAAAAAGAAATAAATTTCTTCTCTTTTGATGTCCTTTAGAGGGATTTGTTTAGAAGATGGATGGATTCTTGCTGAGGAAAAGGTTCAGGGTTTACGACCAAAAGTGTAAATAAAATATACAGTTTCTGATGCAAATTTTGTATCAAATAGCAAATCAGAAAGAACAGCTTAGCTCAAAGTAAATGAATATATTAGGGTTGAGGATTTTATTAAATCTGAGTTGAATCTGTGACTTAATTTTCTTTTAGTCCTGTGAGAATAATAGAACAACAAGGACAGAGAAAGCAGTGACTTACTGCATGCAGATAAATGACATCACACAAACAAAAATAGGAACATGCCTGCAAACCATGCAAACTGACACTAATGAAAAAAAGCCTTTTTGCTGTAAGTTAGCAACAAGTTTGGAGCTCATGACGTGAAGCACATCTAAGGACAGTGTTTCCGGTTTTGTTTGTTATGCCCCAAGTACTGCGTTATGCTAATTACTCATTTATGAAGAGCTTTTCTCAACAATACCTGATAATTAAGCTCTGCATTATATGTCTGAGGCTGTGTAAGGAATGGGATTTAATGGCTTATTTATGATTTTTGCAATATACAAAAAAAGATGGTGATTAACACTGTAATTTATGTTAGCAAGCTTTATATTATTTCATGATCAGTGGAACCTGCTCCATATTATTGCAGTATTAGATTAAATGTGCTCCATTCGTTGGTTCTGGTTTTCAGTAAATAAGATATCAGGAAGAAAAACCACATGGGAAAAGATCCTGAAAAGTCTCAAGACTACTTGAGACCAGAAAGTGTTTTTATTTATTTATTTATTTTCCTTTTCGCTGCAAATTGAAAAGATGATTTTTGAAAATCAGTGTAGATATGTCAGTTTAGCTAGATTTTGTTCAAAATTGACCTTTATAGTCAAATCTAGTAAGAAACCCAGAATGTCACCTTGATTGTAAAGCAAGCATATTCCTTATCACTCTCATGGGACACCAAGGTTTTAAGAATTGACACTTTCACTAAACCATTATAATTTTGGGTGCTGAAAGAAGTCTTTGCAATGAGATTCCAGCTCTGCAACTCCATCAATTGTTGCTGTGCACTGCCGGCCTGCTGTCTGAATCAAAGCTTCTACACTTTTCTCTTGGTTACAAAATAGAAAAAAAAATGCTGTTCGGAAGTAAAATGGGTTACAAAAAACAGTCAATATGTGAGAACTAAAATAGTTGGCAAGCAAGCTAATAGCAGTTAGCAAGCTAATAGTAGCAGTACAGCAGCTAATTGTGGGGTGAAGAGTCAATTAAAAACTACTACTAAATTAATATTTGTTTATAATTTTGCTAAAGTGTATATTAGAATTGACAATCAATATCCTACATATCTTTGGAAATAATGGAGATATTTTCACCTTTTAAAGTTGGATTTTATGTTTCAAGTATCATGCATGCAAATTCTGCATGGGAGTATTTTATTTGGTCTGTTTAGTCCTTCACTGTTCTTGACGCCTACACTTCATGTGTGAGATGTTTCACAAAGAGTGAATATTGACATGATGGTCAAGAATAAGATTTTTCTTTTTTACAGTCATTAATATCGTCATTGCAATATTCTGAAATAACTTAATTACACGTTTTCCTGATAACTCCAAACCGGGATGTATTTTATCTTTCAACCCTGTTACTTTCCAGAATGTGGACCATTTACTGTTTTAGCAAGCCTGTAGCACTGTTTGGACAAAAAGCACCTAAAATCAATGACGCAAAACAGGAGGTGCTTTTCACAGATACTTACCCTGTGGACTTTGGGTTGAGGGGCAGACAGAGACAGGCTCGCTTTTCTGAAATTAGAATAAGACCTCGGTTAGAACAGGGTGACAATTACTACTGCTCACCTGTAAATATAAGGAGAAATACTTTAAGTCACCATCTTAAGAGGGAATGACCGAATAAATGGCCCGCAGTTTAAATGATAGCAAAGGACAGCAATTCAGCAACATGAATATGATATTGTTACAATATTATGTGATTATGAATACACCAGGAGAAGAAAAATCTCATCAGAAAATCTTATTTTATTAATCAAAATATTCTTTTTTCAACTCAAAGCATCAAATAAAATTTTTTTCCCTTTAAAAAATTATTGCTCAAAATTTAGTATTGCTTAAAGTGAAGTTGGCTATGAAGTGAGTGGTGTAGACGCAGCCTTTGTGTGTGTTTGGTGATCTAACCATGGCAGCAGGATTTGGTCAGCTCAGAGGGATTGCTGCCATCGTTAGATGTCAGTTTTTCTGGCTGCGCCTCCGTCGTCGTTCCCCTTCCAGCCTGGGTGGGCAGGAGTCTGTCTGTGTGATTCTCATCCTTTTCCTTCCCCTCTTCCTCCTTTGCTCGTGTCGGCCGCAACCTTTTGGCGAAGCGGCTGGGAAATGACGCCAGGCGTCTGGAGCGGCGAACGGAGAAGGAACCGCTGGTTTCTGCCGACTCTTCCAGGTTCTGCTGCAGCTCGGAGGAAGAGTTTCTCCTCTCCAGTGAGGAAGAGTCTTTCAAAAGCTCTGGCTTAGGGAGAATGGAGCTGAAGGACTGGGCTGGGGGGCATTTATTAGCTGGAGCACAAGGAGCAGAGGCTGTGGCCCTGCTGGGACTGTGTGAGTGGGCGTAAGGTGGGCTGTGCAGTCTGTAAGGCTTGCTCACGTCAAAGGAGCTGCTCTGCTGCAAGAGCTCACGGAGAAGGGAGTTAGCCTTCATCTCCCTTCGCCTGGCGAAGGGAAGCCTTCTGGGGGCGCTGCTGCTGCTGCTCGTCCCATTCAAGCTCCCACTAGTCCCAGAAGCGCTAACCAGTACAACTCTGCTGTGAGAGTTTGTGTTGGCTGGGCGGGGGACGTCGGGTTTGGTCCGCTGCCTTGAAAGGTCTCTGTCTTTGCGGTCCCAACCCTGCTGCTTGCGCATGGGCAGGCAATATGTGTGCATGTACGTGATCAGCTCAACAACGGACTGCAGTTCTTTCTCTGAGCTGAACTGAGGCGCAGTGGGCTCTGCAGGGCCAGCGGCCGCTGCCACTGCACCCTCGACCTCGCTACTGGAAGACTCCTCCTCTTCCTCCTCCCCTTCCTCCTCTTCATCCTCCTCCGACTCACTGTCCTCGTCCTCCTCTTCCTCCTCGCCTTCGTCGGTGTCGTGAACCGGAGCGTCCTCAGTGTCCTGCGCCGTGGTGAGGTGGCGGTGGAGTTCGGTGCACAGGCGACTCGTGGGACGCACCGCTCGGGGCTTCCGCTCTAAAGGGAGGTCGCTCTGGGGAAGACAAAGATAATATTTAGGAGCCAAACATAAATATACCTTGAACAATTATTTAAATATAAAATAAGAGATTTCTATCTCAAGTAAGTAAGATTAGATTTGTCATCAAACTGACAATGACTATTGTATGACGTTATGGTAAACATATGAGAGTTATATTGTACTATGGAGTTTGCTTTGAAATACTCCATTCTAACATTAAGTTTGAGTTTTTGTATTTTACATTTGTTTTGATTGTATTTTCCCAGGCAGCCTTGGGGGTCAGTCCACTTTCTGCTTTTTGAGGGGTCTCTGGTCAACTTGGTCTGTAATTTGATTTATCTTCAACCAAACTGAGACCTAAGTTTTTCGATGGAACCTTTTCAGTCTGCATCAGAGTCCAATTGCACATTCACATCACCCCAAGCAAACCGAACTTTCTGTGCAAACACAATGTAGCTCAATAAAGCAGATCAAGCAGGGCTGGTGTGAATACACCCTTAAAGAAAAACTGGAAAAAAAAGGACTATTTTCAATTTCCTGCCTTGGATACATGATCATCGCGCACAGCAGTAAATTTTCCTTCCGACTTCGTGAGGGATGATTCAGTCTGCAGCTGCAATAAAATGGCTGATCTGTATTACTCATACAGATAAAGAATAGAGTGAGCGAATGTGATTCACTGTTGCCCTTCTGCCCTGTCAGTCAATACTTCCATCAACGGTGACTTTAAGAAGGCCTTGTGACAGACACAGGCCAGGCTCTTCCAGAGCTTCCTCCTGTATGCTGATTACTTAGGCAACAACCTGCACGAAGGCTTCCCGTTCCCTATGCTTGTACAAGATAAATGACCAGTGTTGTAATCAATGACCACTTGAAGCACAATGCTAGCAGCCATCCAATTACTCCTACGTCATACAGCAGTAGCCATTGTAGATGTCCTCTCATCCCCAACACTACATTTATCACAAGCAGCAGCTGAAGGTCTCTGCAAGCTTGACGGCTCAGGGTTTTTATTCTAAAATGAAATATCTATCACTAGGAAAATAAAATCTGTCACCATACGGGACGTACTACTGCTACATTCTGGACAGCTTTGATATTGTTTCCCATTTTTGTAAACATAATGGAGTATCTGAGAGCTGTCAGGAGACGCATTAAAGCCTCCACGTGTGCTGAGGAGACCAGATTGTCCTGAAGCCTCTTTTTACTTACAGTCTGGCTGGATTTATTTGATAATTTTTTTTTACCATGCCTGTGTCCCTTCTTCAATTGGTAGAAACCAATTGAAGCCAATTGAAGAAGGGATGTTCGTGTGGTTGTTAAAAAAATAAATAAAAAAATTAAAAAACGCACTACTCACCATATTTTCAAGTCCAAATATTAAACTGTTAGGAAGTTCTGTAAGTACTTCAGAAAAAGTCAAATTTTTTCCAGCCTGATTTTAATGATGCTTCTAAAACTAATTACCACACTAAAACACTAACTTCTGTTTATATAAAGCAACATACAGACAAGAAACAAATGTAGAACAATGCGATGAATCCATGGTGGCAAAAGAGAACAGACACTTTGGACTCAAGTTCTCAAGATTTGCTGTAACTACCCCAAGTCTAAAACACAACTATGCAGAAATATTTGCACAGCCTAACATTTGATACATACATTCCTTTAATATCTATATGTACATGACAGAGAGAGATACTTTGTTATCAGATTGCATGGCTAATAGTTGTTAGCACTTCAGCTGGAAATGGTCAAAGTGGGTGAGGCGTTTTCATTACTGAGTCAAATAGAATGCAGCATGGAAACACTTGAGCAATAAAACGTAACATCTAAAGCAGCATCACTTACAAGCATCTGTTTTGTTTGTTTGACTCTACATTTCATTGTGAAACTTTTGTTTCAAAGCAGAAACAAAAACATTTGCTGGGTCTTTATCCTTATTGAATAACTCATAAAGAAGTGGAGAAAATGTAGTGAAATTCCTTAGGCTGCCAGAGACCTTATAAGAAAATCTGTTTCTGGATGCTACTGAGCACACAAATCCTGAAAATTGTTCCGTCTGTTTCTGCTGACTGTCATGCACGAAAAACTTTTATGTCTGAAATTTGTATCTGGTTTTATATCTTTGCAAGTGATGAAGAAGTTTCCATGTCTAACCCTCATTGAGCAACGTTTTTGCTAGAAATATTTAATCCTCACCAATGACCAAAAACAATCCAATACAGATTTAAGTTAAGAATCATTTCTGTGCATTAAAGACTATGCAAAACAAATTAATGCAGACACATGTTAAAACACAACTCCTGCAGTTGCAGTGATACTGACTGCAAGCACTACATATAGCTGTAAATTACTTTTGCCTCAACTTGCCACCCTGAAAGGAAGTGATTGGAAAAATCCAATTTTGTTATCTCACCAGCTTTCAGAGGACACGGAATGAGGCATCATGCAGCGAATAGTGAAATGTGCATCTGTGTGTTTTTGCTTCTGTTCTACTTCAGTCTGCTGGAAAGTGGGTATTTTTTTTTACTAAACTCATGATAGAGTTTTTATATGTATGATATCATATTGTCCTGTCACTTATTCACAGTAATTCACACCTCACCTTAGTCAGAGGTCTGACTGGCCGTAGGCGCAGACTTCTGTTGCTGTAGCGATGGCTTTGGACTCCATCTTTATGCACGTCGATGCCGCTTGGAACATTGGGAGGAGTCAACAACAACTTCTTCAGCTGCATAAAAAAATACATAAGATATCAGGATGCTCTCTTAATATTTAGTAAGTAGAATGCCTTAATAGATATGGTTCAGATGTTATAAGTTATTATATATATATATATATATATATATATATATATATATATATATATATATATATATATATATATATATATATATACTAGGCATGGTAAATTAGATGACTATGGTTGATGGCCAGAGACATTGCAATATCAATGTGCAATTGCAAAGCACTGCTTAGAAGCAATATTTTTTAGTATACTACACAATAACAGACTTTGATTTCCCTAGATGATCACACTAAATATATATATTTTTCCAGGGAAGGTGGTAAAGCTTGCCTAAAATGGACAGGAAACTGTTGAAGAAAGAAAATATGTAGAATAATCATATTGTCATTGTGATACTTAGCAAACGTGTCAAATTTACAACATTTCCCTGATATTGTGAAGCCCAACTATGCAATAGCTTTTGCTAATGCCTCATGCCAGTCCAACCGTACAAATCTACAGCAAACTCTTAAATCCCACTGCTGCTTGTTCATGTTATTCTACCACAGTTTTTCATTCCTGACAACTTTCCATGAAATGCAACAAAATGTGAAAAGTAAACTTCCTTAGCATTGACCTTTTGTGACTTGACCTCTATGGAAGGATGTCAGTGATCATGTACTGGACGTCTTTCACGTTAATAGTCTTTACTATGATTGCATAGGGCATAACATTATCATTAAATTTAATTTTTGCATAAATATATATCTTTTTTCTACATTGGATCATTAGATGGAAACACATTAAGGCAGAATAATTAGGATGCAAAGATAGTGAATTATATACTTTAAAAAGTAGGGTTAGTAAATAGAACAGGAGTAGAAAAAACTATTCACATTGACATAAAGCATTCAACATTCAGTTCTTTTGGCCTTTCACTGCACTTTCTAATCTAAATTCTGTCAGGCGTTAATGCTCTGCAGATGGATGTTTGTATAAAGGAATAATGTGTAGAAAAGGTCATGATACTGTACATTTATCATACCACTAAAGCCGACAGCTACATGGCACATTCACGTTTCCTATTAAAGAGCCAGATCCAGTTGTTCTTTTCTAGATACCCTAATAATACGGCGTGACCAGTGCCCCTCTTTCTCCCTCAGTTCTCAGTTTCTCCTGTTTTTCCATCATCTCTCCATCATTCTCTACCTATTCAACATTTTCTTGTTTGATTCATACATAATCCTGATTTGTATCTGATTTCTTTGTGACTCCTTTCTAAATCAACCTGTGTGACCCTTACATATTTTATCTTAACTTCTAAACTGTCACATCAACTCTGCCCTCTTTTCTAACATCCCATCCTCTTGGTCCCATCTTTTTGTTGTTCCAGATCAAACACAAAGCCAAAGTTAAGGCATAAAACATAGGAAACCTCTCCTTAGACCTTCCCTGGGTATTACCTTTGAAATGGATATTACCACAACCACTTCTCTTTCTCCAACTATCCTTTCATTACGTTTTTTCCATCTGTGTACTCATCCGTTCAATCCTGAGCGTGGCTTCATGGCAGCCCTATCAGCTGATATAAATCAGCTTAGAAAGAAAATCCCCCTCTAAGCTTTGCAGCCTTTGCTCCAAAAGATGATGCAGAAAATACAGAAATGATAGGAACGAGGATTTAAAGGGACCCATTATAAAGACGGTCGACCTAAAGTGGGGGGCAATTCAGCAATATCTGGGGTCTGAATCACTTGGGAAATGGTTAGGGCAATTTATATAGATGTATCAAAGCAGTCAAGCATCACGTTTTGATGCAGTAGTTCTCACAGGAACAGTGTTACTTGTATGCCTTCCTTAAAGCTAATAATGTTATGAAGGAGGATCCTTTACTTTTTTTGTTGCAATTTAAGGAATTTGAAAAAACAGGTGAGCTGGCTTTGTTAGAAAGGACAGTAGAAAAATGTCCTTTATAACATACCCATCTCTGGAAAGACAGTAAAGAAAAAAAAAAAAAAGAAAACACCTGGAAATATAGCCAGAGTACTGCATCAGGAGGCAATACATACTACTGCAGTTTCAGAATTGTATTTGTTAGAAAATATGAAGACCTTGGATTTTGTTTTTTTGAACTTCACAATAAAAGCTGCTTTTCACACAAAGCCATTGCAAATACAGCAATTTTGTCATGGCTGAAATGTGACAAAATGACTACAAGGGATATTAAAATGACACTGAATTATTGTTAGTACTCTAGAATTAAATCATGGCATTGCATTTTGTTTATTTAATAAAACGTTTTTATGATTGAACACTTTAGATTGATGTGAAATGTTGATATATTGGGCTCTTCCCTATTATTATAATGTTCTTTAAATGTTTTTTTAAAGGTTTCTGCATTGTCAGAGACCACAGAAAATGTTCTTAAGTAGGAAAGAAGCATGACTAAAACACAGCTTCATATGTTTTATACTTAATAATTAACAATTAATTTGTGAAAAAAAAAATAAACACAAAAGTACTAATAATAGTATAACATTTGTTTTGGGGGGTTCTTAATTTACTTATTAAACATTTTTGAATAATCAGCTGCTGTAATTTAGACGTCAGCACTATGTCACAGATTAGCTAGCTATATTTAATAAAATGAGATAGATGGAAATGAGAAGAGTTGGTAGTGACGATTTATACTGAGTAAATAGTACATAAATTTAATTTATCTAGCACCTTTCTTAGACAGCAGTCACTAAGTGCTTCACGGTAAAAAAAAATGTAATTATAGGCTTTTTATAGTAACATCTTTATGAGAAAGTAATTTGAAACATTACTGGTAGAACTGCTTTTAAAGGGATTGGGTTTAAAAGTGCACCAAAATTTGACATATTTATATTATCGGTTTATGCTGTAAAACTGTTGAGCCCTGAGTCAAGTTATAAACAACTTTCATCACTGTTATAGTACTATAATGCTTTAATGAACACAACATCACCACCCAACAGCGCTGGCTGCCACCAAAGAATACTATCTGGGTCAATTGACTGAAATGGGACGATTGCCTGCGCTGGTAATGGGGCCACTGCGGCCCTTTGTCTGAGAGCCAACTTGGCTTAGAGTATGTGATGATGCTCCTCTGAGAGTGCCATTGAGGAAACTGAAGAGTAGACTGAAGGTTTGAGTCTGTGTGAAACGTTGCAAACTCTTTGACGGCATGGGGGCCTCCCTAACAGTATAGCCCACTCTTGTACTCCACTCCGCTTTGGATGCTTTCCAGAACTGCGCTGGCATCATCAATAGAGGCCTTGTTCTACGGTGGAACACACACATACAGGAAAAGTGGAAGTGGAATTGCAAACCCAGGTGATGAAAGAAAAATGCAAAGGGAATCACAGACACACATGAACAAATTTTATGAAATGCAATCTGGCAGAAAACCAACACCAAAGAAAAAAGATAATGTGCATCGACAGAACAATGTTTTTTTAATCAAAATAATCTTTTTGATAGCATACAACTTTTTAATCACTTACTCAAACAAGATGGATAGGAATACATACATTTGATAAATAAATGTGTTTGTCCAAACACAATCCCTGATTAGTAGTCATGCAATTTATTATTATTATTATTATTATTATTATTATTATTATTATTATTATTATTATTATTATTATATTATTATTATTATTATTATATGTTTTTTCATTTATTTTGTTGCTAGTCCCTGAAGAATTTCAATAATGAATAATTCTGGCTTGAAATTCATTCATTCAACCCATTCAGTTTAGTCTATTCCAAAGTAAATTCTTAAAATAAACAAAGTTTTGCATTTTAGATACATGTCATTGAATATACAATTAAAAAAAAAAACATTCTGTTTATCTTGATAATCAAGACTTATGGCTGACTGTTCTGAATTTGGACTATAGCTAAAAGACCATAACACTGAGTTCCTTAGAAAACTTAAATAACACATTATAAACAAAATGTTTATGACAGAAGAAATATTTAAAAATTATCCAAGTACTTCACAGTGTCTTGTGCACTAAATACTTGGTTGGGGCTCTTTTCAATTTAATCACTGCATCTGTGCAGTGCAGGTGGAGGTGACCAGCCTCTGGCTCTGCTGAGATGTTACAGAAGCATTGTTGGTGCAGGTTAATGTCATCCCATTCCTAAATGGGTTTTACAGAGGTTGCATGTGCACAATTTTCAACTTTTCCATTCCACTCAACTTCACATTAAAACGTTGAATACAGTGGACAGTCAGCTTCTTTATTTTTCGCCTTAATTCTATGTCGGGGCTGTTGATTGTCAATAATCTTCCCAATGTTTGTGTAGGCAAAAGTTTGTCCAGAACATTATATAAATCATGTATTTAATGATCTTTAAAATATTCAAACTTTCTAAGAGATGCTTTAGAAACACCACTCTGTGTACCACAATATAGCTGTATTACTTTTTAAATTAAACTGCTTAAATAAATTAACTTTCTCACTGATGTTTTTTTTCTCATTGGAGATAAAAATAGTACAAAATGTTTACTATATTCTTCTTTATTATTTTTTAGTCCATAAAAACTTTGATGTGCAATTATAAATAAAATGTGTGCAGTTATTCCAGATTAATTACACATAGAGCAGTGCTTCTCAATTCCAGTCCTCAGGCCCCCCTCCTCTGCATGTTTTAGATGTGTCTCTAATCCAGAACAGCCGATTCAAATGACTGCATAAACATCAAGTACTGCAGAAGGATGGATTGAACCCGCATATTCAATCCAGGTGTTTAGCAGAAGGGAAACACCTAAAACATGCAGGGCAGGGGGTGTGAGAACCAGAATTGAGAAGCGCTGACCGAGAGCATTAAGAGCACAGACAGTGAGCAGACAGGCAAACAAGCACTAGAAGGTTCAGTGAGGACATCTGCTGAACCAGCACGTAACAGTAGAGGGCAGCGTCACATTCGGACCTGAGCACATGAGTGACAGTAAACACGTGACAGTAAACCACTCAACTGATGGAAGGAAGGGATGAATTACACACACACACACACACACACACACACACACACACACACACACACACACACACACACACACACGGCCACACACATCTGGCACATAGTTGAGTAAAGTCCTAATGTTATTACAGCAGGCTTTTCTGTGTGAGAGGATGTGAATGTCAGGTTGCTATATTTGCCACTGATAGTGTACTTAGTGGAAACAGAGTCAGGATTCAGGATGATATGATTTATATTTAGTACAGCGAAATATCCTGCTTTTTTTCCAGGGGTGCTAAACATCACAGCTGGATTTGCATCAGGGATTTTTGAGACACTGCAATCTGAACAGCCGCACCAAAAACCTCTTTGGAGGGTTGAGGAATGATAGGAAAACTTGCTGTAGCATCTCAAACTAAGCTATGAAAAGTGTGCAGTTTACCAGTCTTTCTGCATTCAAATGATATGATTTCAGGCAATGAAATTCCTAGAAGCGATGGGTCTTAACTGACTCGTCACAAACTGCCTGCCTGCAGGTAGAAGAAAAAGTTACGCCTGTGACAAACGGATTCAGAGTCAGGTTAGGAGCAGAAACTGCAGAAGAGTTTGTGGAGAGGAGAGAAGTGTGTATGAGAGTTGTCGGTTACCATGAAAAAGAAACAGAGCCAAGTTGTCAGAGTTGAATCCATAGGGAGAGAATAGGTTTTTACAGCTCTGTGTTTTGAGTGCATAAGTAAGTTGAGGTTTTGGTGCTGGATAAGTTATGGTAAATGAACTTTTAAAAAGGGGATTTGAGGAAAGTGCAAAATTTGTACAAAATTATGCAGTTCACATCAACATTTAAGGTACACACGGAGAAAATGTGTATCTTTGAACCCGAATGAGCATCTGTTTCTGGTTTGACCCTTGTTATCTTTCTGTTGCTCCATAAGTCTGGAAACAGAGACATGGGTAACTCAGTAACCCGCCTGCTTTGACACACATCAACTGATAATTGATTTCAAAGATAAACGAGGACATTTGTGTTTTTTTTCCCTACACAACAGCAAATAAAATAAAAGAAAATGCCATCTGGAAGTGTGAACTCTCTGTACTGCTGACATTTTATTTAGACCAAAACAATACCTTCATGCCATTTATCAGACTGTTGCAGGACAGTCCCCTCTGTGTCCTGATGTTTTGCTGGATGCCGTTGCTTTACAAGCTTAGAAAGTCCACACAGTAATTGTTATTGCTGCCAGGTTTGACTTTTTGGAAATGTTTTTCACTGACACTATAATGACAGGCAGTTCATTTCAGAAGTTCACAAACATACATATTTTTAATGGGCATGAATGTCATATTAGGCCTCAATAAAAAAAAATAATAATAATAAAATAAAATAACCAAAACTTTTTTAAAAAAACCTACTAATCTTAAATTTAAATTTAACATGGTAGACATGCATCAAAACATTTTTAAATGGTTCTGCACAAAACGTTTGTGAACAAGTTTGGAGGTAGTGCACTGTGTGAGATTATTATTCCATTCACTCCTTTATTATGTATGTATGCTTAAGGAGCCTTTCTGTTTTGACAGCTTATTAATTATTAGCATTAAGAGTGGAGATGTCACAATGGAAGAGAGAAATGCCTTTAGAGAAAATAGCAGAATTTTGCCTACTTTTAAATCAGTGATTTATATTAGACTGTGTTGGAAATGTGGGATACACTATTTATACAGACAGCAAAACAGTGCTACAGCATAAAGCTGCCACTACCATGCATTGTAATTGAATACCCTCAAATAAACTGAACACCTTCAAATAAAAGTCACATAAACTGCAGTTAAGTTTAATTGTTTCAGTTTTAGCGCAGGAGCTTCTCTTTTAGTTTTAGACTTACAGTCCACCGAGTAAAACTTCACTTTCTGCTTTTCTCTTTTCAGATTGTCTAACAATGTGGCAGCCAATCACAAATTTGTTTGAATATAATATCCTTTAGCCCTGTTTAACTTTCACCTACTGTTCCCTATGGTGCTAGAGATTATTTGTAATTATTGGTTCACCATCTTTTAAGAGCACTTTAAAATGGACGGAGGCTAATTAACAAAAATAAGAGGTGCACAGGCCTTTTTTCTACAACAACAACAACAAAAAACACAACACTGGCACAGAAATGGGAAGAATCTAAGATCCAAACCAACAAACATTTCTTGCTTTGCTCTTTTGGACTGGATTATAAATGAACCCATTCAATATAAAAGAGGTTAGCAAATCTTTCCTGCAGAGCGGCTTGGTGAATATTGACGCTGCAGGTATTCAGCCATCCCCAACTTGACTCGTGACTGCCAGACAAAGTCCTCTTTGTTGACTGGCACTTACTCAGAGGACCTTAAACACAGACCCTTATGCTGTAAAATTTAAGTCAAATTAAGGACGCAGGGTGGAATCAACTCGACAAGTGCAATAAGGCCACATTACAGCGCTAATCATAAGTAGTTTGTGGCAGTGAAATAGCTTCCTTCTTTAATTAGGCTTCAGAGCCGAGTACAAAGCTGCATTCTTCTGACAGCTGAGTCAACACAAAATAAAATGGACGACAATATTCCCTGCAAAGGGATACAACAATTTGTTGCTCCTGTATGACAGGATGGGGGTGTGCTCAGGTGCAGGCTGGGAGAAGCCAGGGTGAAAAGAGGAAAACACGGTTTGTTCCCAGAAATGTGGGTCAGGGAACGATGAAAGGAGGCATGCAGCAACACAGTGTGAAAAGAGAAAAGAGGGCTTGAAAACAGGCAATCACATGAGCAACACAATCACAAGAATTTATATTACTGTGCTAACAAGCAGGTGTGATTGTTACCCAATCCAAACATGTTCTGATTGTCAATGGCAATCCTTAATTCTTCAAAAGGGATATTTTATCACTTTTGCTTTGTCTTTTAACATTTATTATGCTTCTACAGTCTTTACTCAGTAACATACAGCTGAATCCTAACTTAGAATCAACATAGAATATCGTTGAAAAAGTTAGTTTATTTCAGTTATTAAATCCAAACAGTTAAACTGACATGCAAATTCAGCGCATGTCACCCTGCTGTATTGCAATATATTTTTCTGTTTATTTTGATGATTAATTAACAGGTTGAAGCATGTACCCTCCTTCTCTGAAAACTTTCTTCCTTTTCCTTGAAGAGATACTTGAGTATTGAAACTACAGCAGCCCAGGCTCTCTGAAAGGTTACTTTGTGCCTTGGCACTGCTCTGTTTTTTGGGGAGTTAAAGGCAGACTTTGAACCTCGCAGGCCAACTTGAGGGGAACATCAAGGTGCGACGCGCCATGAAGATTAGGATGCCGGTGAGAAAGAAAGTGGGGGAGCATGGGAAAGGAGAGGCACGTCACAGAAAGGGTGAGGAGGGGATAGACGGCGTTTGAAGCCCGAATTAAAGGACCCACTCTGACAGAAGTCGCTTTCTGAGCTGCAGGGGACTTTTGATTTTCAGATCTTTGTAAACAGAACTAGGAGGGTAGCATTAATGTTCTCAAACAGGCACTCAAAGGTGTGCTGTAAACTAAATGGCAGGAAGATGAAAGTGATGCTTTTGTTCATAATATTGTTATCAAAATGTATCCAAAATGAATATAACTTTAATTTAACAGGTGTTCTTACAAGAGATAGGTCCTCTGTCTCGGCCCCCAGTGACTGACTGAAGTCCTCGGCACTCAGAGGAAGACTTCTCTCCTCCTCTTCCTCTTGACTGGGCTCTTCTTCCAGAGTTGGAAAAACAGAGAGCCCACCGACCTCAGCATCCACCATGCCATCCAAACTGTCTGTCAAAGCGGCCAGTAGAGCCGCATTCTCCTCTTCTATCTGCGGACACAGAGAAAAAAAAGGTGAGAAAAGAAAATGCAACAAAGCAACACAGAAAAAGACTGAAATGGATTCTTGGAAATGTTTCTTAAATATCTGTCAACCAGTCAGTCAGTCAGTCAGTCAAAAAACTGGCAAATAGTCCCTTATTTGGTCCTAACAGTAAATTTTATTCCCTCTCCTTTCAATACTCATTCTGCTCACAATTGCAATGTTCGGCCTTAGTTTTTCTCTATATATGTTGGTGAACCAGATATCTGACTTATTCTAATAAACTCAAAATGGGTATTTTACTCTCAAGTGCAAAAGGGTAGAAAAGGTTTAAAGTTTAGTCTCTAAGCAGAACAGAATCAGGTTCCAGCAAGGATTTTCAGCATTTGGATCAAAACTGCTTTCACATCTCACCCCACCCTGTAATCATCACCGATGAAGCATCCACAACATAGCAAACATTTTCATCATGAAGTCATAAAGAGGGACAGAAAATAGAACGTCTTTGAAGGATTTATACCCATTATCCACATTTTGAGACTGAAAATGAACTTTTGTTCTTTACGTGCAGACATTTGTTGATCAGCCTTCTCTACGCACTAATCAGTTTGGGTTAACAGTTTCTCTGATTTCTGACATTTATCCAGAAGAACATCAGTCTGGTCATCTTGAGAAAAACAAAGTTCTGCTAAAACAGGATTTTTATTCCTTTGAATTCATCATGACTGGTGTGGCTCAGTTTGAACTCTTGCTCATCTGTTTTACGTTTCCTATAGTTTTCAAACATGAAGACAATAGTGAAAGTAGCAGAAAAGACTTCAGTTTGAACATTTGTTTGTTTTTTGAATCCCAGTACACCAGCACAAAGAGGAGTTCACAGATGAGGCGTTGCCATCTTGCTGAGAGCTGCGTCTGGAGGAGAGGCGATAGCACGGCTGGCCTGCAGGAAGCCACTAACTTTTATCATCCAGCTTAATATGTCCCTCACTGCCAAAGTATTTATCATAAAATGTATTCATTGTCTCAAGCCGCTCTACCTCTGTGCCAGAAGCTACTTTTCAGAATTTGGAAAATAAAATAAATACTTTAAAATGTCGTAATAAATCAAAAAATCAAATAATAATTGTCTTGGGAGTTACTATAGTGTAAATTACAATTATTTATTTGGTTATTTTTTATGGTTAGTAAATTTAATTATGCAATGACATTCTTTTGACTTCAATGTGACTAAGAGCTCTCCAGACTTATATACACTTACTGCAGCCCCAAACAGTCCCTATTACTATAAAACTATGCAATTTATACATTAAGTTGATTGAAAACTTCCAATTGTTCAGATATAACTGGGGATATGAAAATGCTGTAACACATGGCCAACTCTTCAAAAAACAAAAAGACATGTCAGATGTTTGAGGATCTCTGTAAGTCATAAACAACGAATTATTTCTACAATCAGAGCAATAATTTAGAAGTTGAAATAACAGGAACAAGTTTAACGTTCCATCAAACAGTGAGAAAGACATTAAAGGAGGTGAAAAAAAATCTGGGACTTTGCATTTGGCCAGATGAGGATAAATCATAGAAAATCATCTCATTCCGCTAATCAGTACAGTGGAGGATATGTGATGCTGTGGGTCTGCTTTTCTTCAAAAGGCCCAGAGAACTTTGGTATGACACAAAAATAGCAAAAATGGTTTTTGCACTGGTGAGATTTCTTTATTAATATATTTTATCCGAAGAAAGGTTGATACAAAAAAAATATAGAAAACATCTCAATTATGTATTATGTAGGCATCTATATTGCTTCAGTTTAAAACAAATGATGAGTTTTAATTGCCCTAACCTTTAGAAACAATCTCTTTGATTTAGTCTGCAAGGTTATATTGAGTCTTCCCACAGAAATGTGATCAATAACTTTCAACATGGGATTAAATTCCAATATGCTGCTATAAAGAAATCAACTGACAAGAAGCAGAGGCATAAATGATACACTGACAATAGCTTCATTTGTGTTCTTATCACTGTATTCAGAGATAATGAAATGATGCCTGACTGTCTGCAACGTTGATATACTATACTGCCAAATTGTGATAGGGAAAGGCGCCGAATAAGCACAGAGGTACAAAATACTGGGCTTGAACGGTGCAAATTTAAAGTGTAAAAAGACAAAATTAGAGGAATGAACAAATGAGATATGAAATGTAAAAACAAAAGTTTAATTGATAAAAGTAAAGCAATGGCAGATACATAAATAAATAGAAATGCAGCATTTTCATACTAGATTAGACAAAGTGAAACCAGGACCCTGCATATTAAAGTTATACTTTAAATGAATCTATACTAAGTTAAAAGTCAAATGAAAGGTTATTGAAGATGATTAAGGAGATGAGGACAATACAAAATGTATGCAAAATGTGGACTTTTGTTTTTAAGTCCGTTGAAGATCTGTTTTGTGTCTGCAATGAATAGGCACTCACATGGTGCCAGCTAGAATGAATCAAAGTGCTGATAAAGACTGAGACACTCAGATACAAACAGTAAAGACAGACATAGTAGCTGTTTACTTCACCTGCATTCCCATCATGCCTTGGCCTGCCTTCATTTAGGCAACACTCCGCGGTGCATCGCAGGATCAGAGCAATTTCTACTGCAGGGCTGGATTACATGACCCAATGCACCAAAAGGCTATGTTCTCAGTTGTGTCTTTGTATTCGCAGAGAGCACTCAATTTATCCTTTGTAATGAGACCACAACACCTCACCTGGTAATTATGAAGAATTGGCTTTTAGATTTGGAAAAATCAAGATGGGGATTCTTCGAATTCCTGGAGGAAGGGCCCCTTGGAAACTGAAGTCTGAAAGTTGTCGCCGGCCCCTTGCAGAAGCACTTGGCCAGTCCAAACTGGTGGACTGCCTCCATTATCAGGTTACACAGTGTAAATGGGAATCAGTTTTGTTGGCAGTGCCCTCTGAGGCCTGCGGCATGTCTGAGTCTCAGAATGAGGATCAAGTGAAAGGCTGGGATATTGCACGTGTCAACAAACAGAATGCTCTGGCGACTGCGTAAGTTGTACTGGAGGTCAAGAACACAGTACACAATGTTTAAGTGAAGTAACATAATAAAGTCTGCAATTTAGTTCATTAAAGTACAGGGCTAGCAAGGAATAAAAAGCATAAACACACCAATTTTCTCAAAAATTCAATTTCTTATAAAGCTATTAACCTAAAATTCACAAGACTTGATGGAATTACTGAGGTAATAAGCAATGGACACATGAAGAAAAGAAGATGCAAAAAGGCAGAGAAAGCCATAAAACTCACTAAAATCTATTAGAAAGAAATCCCAACCGCTTCAATGCAAATTAATAGTAACTGATTTGATACTAATTTGTGGCCTATGAAAAGCTTTCCTATTCCCAGAGTATTGCACAAGAGTCATCTCATAATGGGTAAAAAGAAAGGAAGAGCTCTCTTCACCTTATTGCTGCAAAACACAGCAATGGCTTAGGTTGTACACCTTTTTCTAAACTCCTCAATGTTCCTGTCAGACCCTCCCAGGTCATAATGAAGAAAGATATTTCAAAAGAATAATAATAAGAGTAAAATAAAATGTACGACAGTAGTTTGGATGCAGAATATAAAAGTGTTTAACCTGAACATCGGGTGGAAAGATGCAGGACTGTTGTGATTTCAACATGTTCTCATTTAACAAAAGGAACTTAATTGGACAATGACTATTGAAGAAATGATCTGCAGATCATCTGGTAAACAGAAACATAATGGGAAATTTGACCTCATTGTTGTTTCATACAGAAACAGTCTGTCTTTGTGACAGAAAAAATATGCACTATTGTACAACTGATATTTACTGACTGACACTGCAACAGCACACATTAGGTCATATAATAAAATGAAATTATGCCATTATAAAAGCATTCTACGCTGATGTCCCAGTCCATGACTCAACTGGAGATTACATGAACTTCCCTTTGGTGGTGAAAGCTCACCTCAAAGAGCTCATCTGCCGTACTGTAGTGGATGGAGGCTGGTGACACATCCGCTGGCTGATCAGTGCACCACTGCAGCTCACTGAGGCAGTTGACGCTGTCGAAGTCACTGGTGTCCAGCTGGGAGAGGTCGATGTCAGGGAAGTCTGTATCCAAGCGGTCCGAACACACCTCCTCCTCCCCATACTGAAGATGGGAAAAAAAGAGAATGTTCACATCAGTACTGAAATTCACACACAATTCCCAGGCATTTGGGTTTTCTGAGACACAACAGAGTTCACGCACACACACGCATGCATACACGCAAAAAAAGCCAGTCATTCTCTGAAACATGAACCCAGAATAAATCTGGAGCTGCTGATCACAGTTGGATAGATCTCCTGTGAGATATGAACAAATATGCACCTTTGCAGTTTTGTATCAAAACAAAGAAATTTATATCCCCCCTGTAACTCTTTGAAACATGCTCCCAAGTATAAAAAGTAACCCTGCTCCACCTTTGATACATGCTGCTGTAGTTTGTGTTTTTTTGTGAAGAGTCACATTGTTAGAACTCGAGGTTTAGCTAGTTCCCCTTGGGCTACCCTTTCTAAAATATGCATGCAGGCGAAGCACAGCAAGGCACTTTGGATAAAAGCCTCCATCATGTGGCCAATACTGTATATCATTACCCTGTTCACTGTCTGAGTCAGAAGGAGCTCTCATCAACAGCTCTTCATCTTTCAACAGCCACTCATTAGAGATAATGAGACTTCCACATTTAGAGGTTCAACACTGAAACCAACAGATGCAGTCAGAAAATGTGTCACAGGAACCAACAGTTACTGCAGAGGTTGCATTATGCATTTATTCTGCAACATCCCCCTGTGTCTCCGAGCAAAGTTACCCAAGAGGTCCTAAGGTGATTAGTTTTCTTTTGTCGGCTGAGGAAATGTTTATCTGTGGAGCAGACTGCATTGTTGTCTGTATTTGTTCTTCAAATTGTGAATCTTCCTCTTGTTCTTGTGTTTGATTTATTCTGTAAAATCTGACCAAGTATTGTAAACTTTGTACAGAGATTTGCTTTATGTTCTGAAAGGCATTATGAACCATAAACTTCTGAAATGAATGAGTCAGCAGAGATAAGAACGAAAGAGTAAGAAGGCAAGAAAGGTCTTGATATAAAAGTGGAAAATTATACATTCGTGGCATTGCCACATTCATATTTTGTTTAGAGCCAATCTTTATCCCGAAGTTACAGATCAGTTAAAGAAGGATGAGAGAAAAAAAATAATGCATATATCGGAAATTTTAACACGATATGCCACAATGATACACTACACACAGTAAAGTACACTGGATTTGGAGTTTGGTCCTCAAAAAAAAAAAAAAAAAAAAAGATAGATAAGAAATACAAAATGTTTTGGAAGTTGCTTTTCCATCTTCCAAAGGTTCTGATTCTCAAATTACAGTTGCTTAAAAACTTGAGATTCTCCTAAAACCATATGCAAACTTGTGGCAAACCCAAACAAACTATTTCATTTATAAAACTATGTTAAATGAGGCTAAAACAGCCACATGTTCTGCAGTGAACAGATGTTGGCCTCAGACAGAAACGTGTTGCCACCTCACCAAGAGAACAGCCTAAAAGACAAGCAGGAAGTGTGTGCGTGACTTGCTGTGACGGAAACCAACTGCAGGCTCCTGAGAAAGGAGAATGCAGGAGGAGATTTTAGGCAAAGTACTGGAGAAGAGGAGAGAGAACGTTAAAGGTGGGAACACTGACGTCAACGACGTAGTTCAACCAGTTTTTCACGATCACAATGACTCAGCTGAATTTATTTACATCCTGAACATGTAACTGCACATCTGAGAGCAACTAGAGCTCAATGATCTATTGTAAGTTTCAAGAGGAAGTATGCTTTGTTTCCGGTATTTAAACGCCCAAAGAAAAAAAATTGTTTGTCTGCTCTCTGCAGTGAACAAACAGGGCTGATGAGTTAATCTGCTGCTTAAATAAAACTTTTACCTAAAGTACAAATAAGCTTTATTTTTTTATATTACCAGTATTTCTGTAGACTATCCAATAAAATTTAAGCAAAGAGTTGTACTTTACAGCTTGAAATAAACGCATACGGTGCAAGTTTTTGTTTGTTTTGAAAATATTAATTTTACAAACAAAACAAACCTGAGCATTCAAAGTGCGAAATAAGAGATTAAAGCAAAAATAACCAAAAGTTCTGTCATGAACGTAAAAGAAAAAAATGAATCAGATTTCATTTAAACTTAACACAGAACTTAGAAATCACTTGAATCTATTGAGCGTAACTTTGTGAGACTTAAACATAATTCATTTAGATACATCAACAGCTCAGTTTGATTAATAAAAAAGCTGATAGTGGATTAAATTAAACACATCTATGCAAATTATGTTGATTGCTTGTCCTGGTTGAGCTTAAATGTGGTTGAAAATGTCATCAGAGAAGACAAAAACATTGATGCAACATTTTCATCCATTCAATCAACACAGATTTCATTAAAAAAGCCATTGTGGTTATCCATAATGGACAAACAGAGCACCGCCAAAAATCAACAACCAAAACAAATTTATAACAAATTACCATTAGGCCATCATAATTAATTGTCTTTTCTTCTGCAAAGCAGTGTCTGATTATCAGGTTTCCCTCACTCACTGCAGCATCATTACTTGTTTTTACCACCGTATTTAAAATTCCTTCATGCTTAGAGGTTTATGATTACTTTTACAAACCAATTTAAGGGGCACTTTAAATACCCTTGCTGTTTATAATTAACATAAATCATATTACCCCCATAATGGGTTATTTTCTCACTAATATATTTCACAATTTCAAGCTGTGTTTTTTTTTCCCCTTTTCTCTGCACACAGTAAAATGCACACATAGACAAAACAACCTTCCCAGTTTTTATGAACAAGAAAACCACATTTGGTCAGTTTCTGTTTTTTTTTTTCTCTATCTTAATTGTCACGCTGTAAAAATATTTGCTGTGCACAGTGCTTTAAAATCTGCCTTTGAGTTACTTATCGCGCTGCTTTGCAGGGTGGGTGAGTGCATTATGTGTTTATTTAGGTCAAGGAATGGATAATGCATCTGATATCATTTATGGTTTCATAAATTAGAGGGAGTAGAGTCACAGTAAACCACAGAAGACTTGATCAAAGCATGGACTGGATGAAAAAGAGATACAGAGGGAGGGAGAGAAAGGAAAAGGGGGAAATAAAGCTAGAAAAAATGATACCGGACACTTGAAAGGTAAGAAAAAGGGAATCCAGGTGCAGGAATTAAGACAAAGAGAGAGAGAAAAAAAAAACATTTAGGTCAAACAAAAAAAAAAGATGGTCGCTGGGGATAAGGGAAGAATAAAAGCAAGGAGAAGGAAAGGATGTCCTCTATCAGACCCTCCTGCTGCTTCCTTTCTTTCTAGTTGCTGATGCAGGTGTGTTTTCACCTTGCTGTATTAGTATGTTAGTTAGCATGCAGCTCACACACAAATGTCACATGGTTTCCACTCTTCCCCACAACCACTTGTTTGCTGCTCGGCTCATATTTCGTATTGTTTGTTATTTTGCTTTCGCCTGCATATCTCCCATTTTTTATTTGCCCTAAAGTGTCTTTTTTATTCCTCCTTTTTTGTCTTGTGACCCTGTACTCATCAATCCCACACCATGTTCAACTTTCTTTCCTATTTATACAAGCCCTCTCCTTTGACCTTCCTCTCTGTTCTCCATCTTTCCCTCATCCCTCCATCTCAGTCTTTTCTCCTTATAAACTCAAAGGACTGGCTGATTGATTCCTTTGTTTCCACTCAGCTGCTGGACCTCTTTCATCATCCCTTTATATCTCCCCTTTTCTGTCCATTACAACTAGTCAATCAATAAAAACATCCTTGGGCATGCCACACACATCCACAAGTGCACACATGCATAGAGTGAACGTTTAAACTGAAAACAGGAATAAATGTCACGTTTTGTTTTAGGAGACCAATTCACAAACCAAAGCAGAGGTTCTCTGCCTTATATTGCTAATACTCTGCTCTCCTGTATCCTCTTCTCTATCACACACACTCACAGATAGAAGTACTGAAAACTTACTGCTTAATATGATACTGTATGTTAACAGGTACACATTATAGGCCAGAAACACTAAAACCTCCTGAACTTTTTTTTTGCAACATGCAAGATTGCAAAAATAAAATGCTATATATTTTAAGGTGACTTAATGTGATAAAAAAAACACATAATTTTGTCTTTCTGTGAAGTATTAAGATTTTTTATTATTTTTACAAACAAAACTCTCACGAAGTTGCTTGATGCATTTCTGCCCCTTTCTTTGATGATAGGAACCATAAGGTTTCCATACGTTGTTTTTTGTTTGTTTTTAGATATGCCTGGGTCAACACTCACCTGAATCAAAACTTTATAGAACCACCGTCCACTGCAATTGCAGCTATATTGTGAAGTTTTATAGCAGGGTATCTGAATAAAGGAGAATGAAAATGCACAACAGATTACTCAGGTCTTTGCTGTGTCCTTTTTCACCATGAAATCAGTAAATAAAATATGCTTATGATATGAAAAAAAGAAAAGAAAGACAGCAGACCTACTTGAATAATAATGTCTAGAACACGTGATGCTTCTTCTTATGTTTACTGCTGCAGAAGTGGCTAAATGTGGCCGACAGTTGTGGCTGCAGCATGTTTGCTATGCTGTGTGCTGTAGAGGTCTGATGAAGCCGCTAACAGCTTCACATCATGACTCACAAGCACCAGGAGGAAGAATCAGAGGACTGAGCAGTTATTCCTCTGCATGCAGCTCTTGTTTCATTTTTCCATCAGGGTTGATTGTGGGAGATCTTTAAAGTTCACAAAGGCTTTTAAGGAGATGGAAACTCCTAAAGTGTCTTTTTAAATACTTATGTTACCTGCAGTAACATAAGTAAAAAACATAAAGCATACTTTCTATCTCAGCTGGGTGTTTGTTTTTTTTCAGTGCATTATCTTATCCCCTGTTGACATTTACAAAAAAATAAGAAAACTTTTTTCAGGGTGATTCTGTGCTGCCATTAGCATCTAAAATTGTGAAGTAAAATGCATGGAAACATTGTTACTGAAGCCCAAAAGCTTTGAACATTGGCAAGTGAAATTTTAAGTACTCAATTTCACTTTTTAAAAAGTACAACAAAAATATGGTTCCACAAAACATACTGGCTGTGAAGTCAAGCCCCTATTTGTGTTTTAATGTATTTCACAAATTGAACAAACTATCATGTAAATCAATAAAGACTCAATGCAGACAAGATAAATCTTTTTACTAAACAACATCATTGTTAAGTCAGCAGTTGAATTAGACAGTGGCATCTTCAGAAATGAAAACAAGTGTCTGTAAATCTATCAAGACTTAAATGAGGCAGTAGAACTGGTAGATTAGGCCAATTAGTATGAAATTGATATGCAATAAAGACTTCATATTAGTTACACAAAGGGCATATTTTATTGATAATCCCAGCAAATTTGGAGACAGCTTCAAGGACTTTAAAACATTTACATGCCTCGAATGCATGATTATTTCTTCTAGTAATGCTTGTCCGTGATTTGTGAACTCACTTTCCACTTTATGATACACTTGTAGATTGATGTTAATACAAACAGTGTATGAGTCAATCTGAAAGGAGCAACTCAATGCACTTAAGCGGTAAAGATGATTTGTTAACGTTCAAACCAAGCACAAAATGAGGAAGGAAAGGAGACGTATGTGACTTTGAATTTGGGATGGTTATTGGTACCAGGTGGGCTGGCTTGAATATTTAAAAAACTACTTATCTACTGGGATTTCACACACACCCATCTCTCCAAAACAGATGTCACTCATGTCAGCTATGAACAGAAAACTGAAGCCTTTACACAAGAGCTTATTGAACAGAAACATAGTGGAAAAACATGATCTGGCCATAATTTCAGCTGAAAAATTCAGTTGGTAGGATCATAATTTTGTGCAAACATCATGGAAGCAGATCCATCCATTCTAGTTGGTGGGAAATTATTTGGGGAATATGTTCTTTGTTCACTTTTGGACCTTTTAGGAGCCACTTTCAAAGAGCACATCCTACCTGACTCTTCTTACTGATCTTATCCAACCCCTTATGGCCACAAAGAACTCATCTTCTAGTGGTTACACCCAGCAGGAAGATGTTCCATTTTAAAAAGCTAAAACCATCTGAAAATGATTGGACTATAATTTAATGGCCATTCAGCAGAGCACTATAGCGATGTGGTGAAACGAGAGAGTCGGGTCCTGGATGTGCTGTGAAAAAATGCACATTAACAGCAATTCTATCATGTCAATATGCAATAACATCTCAGAGGCATGTTTTGAACATCTTATTGAAGATACAGTATGCCACAAAGAATTTAGGCAGTTTTCAAAAGAAAAAGTGGATCCAACCCCGGAACAGCAAGAGGTACTAAATAAAGTAACGATTGAGTGCTTGCTCCAACACAAGCGCTTTGAGCCAAAATTGACAACACAGTGTGTTAAAAAGCAATTGAACTCTGCTTGATTTGTGCATCATTTTGATGGCTCAATATTGCCAGAGGCAGAAAAATGAAACTAGGTGAAAACAATCAATGGCTGCTTGGCTCCCAATTAAACATTCAAACATTTCTATGTCTTAAAAAAAACCAAATATAAAATATCTTTAGAATATCATCTTTAGAGCCTTAATAATATCAGCTGTAAAACACAATAGCTATATTGGCAGAATTGAGTGTAAGGAGGAAAAAATCAAGTGCAGTGACTTCCTCTTGTGGTTAATCTCTGCCTTAGTAACAACGCAGAGAACCTACTGGCCCATTCAGTCGTAAAAAGCCTGCTGGGATGATCGCACATTAGACCCATCCTATTAATAGAAAGCTTGCACATGGGAAAGCTATATGGAGTGAAATGAACAAATGGATGTGGGAAAACCAGACAGAGTCTATGCCCTCACATGTGGATGTAAATAATTGAAAAATTATCTTCTATAAACATACATCAGTGCAGGGGTCATGCTTGAAGTTGCAGCTTCCTCTGTGAGTTTTGACCATGGTACGGGGCATAAAGTGGAAGTGTTTCCATGTTTGAATAAGCAATAGATTCAAGTGAAGCTCAAATGCTCTCATTAGGGGAGAACCTTTTCAGATAACCGACTTTTACACAGGTTTGGAAACCAAAAGTGAGTTTAGGTAACATAACCGTTTATTAAATTTTTCACATGAAAGTAACAGAATCAACCATTATTTCTGTAAGCACATTTTATTGTTTAATTTATGACAGTCACAGTCTGATGTATCCAGGTGTTCGACTGTTGAAAATAATTCATTGAGCTGCAACAGAGCTGCAATAATGATGTGACACTTTATTGATCCACAAAAAGAAATCAAAGCCCTGGCTGCTGCTTTCCTGGCAGCTAGACAGTGGGGGCTATTGTAATGTTACGTAAGGTCGGTCACAAGCCCAGTCATGTGACATTGGTCTGGACTGTCCAAACTTCCCTTTACGAACAAACTGAGGCACAGGCACGCTTGATCAGAAGCAACACCATACAAGGCCTCACTCTCTCAACTCTGTGGTGTAGCTCTAAGGATGGTGGAAGTAAAAAAAGATAGCTTTAAGTCTTAATTAGAGGCGCAAACCAGTTTCTCAGGCAATGTTATCACCTTGAAAACAGTAATGAACAATCCAGCAATCCAGAAAGTTTAGGATCGCAAAACATTTACTAAAATGAGTGTATTGATGAAAGAAATGCACTCAACAGTCCATTTAATTTGAGGGTTTCATGGTTCATTTTCCCAATTGAATTCAGAGATTATCTTAACTTCTGAATAACACATTTCATTGGATCAAAACAAAATTGGAGGAAAATGATGTAGATGTCCAAAGCAAAGAGGTTTCTTGTTGCTGTTTGCTTAAGTGGAAGAGTGACTTTATGTTTTCCATAAATATAAATATCCAAGAGGCAAAACAAACCAAAACGGTTTTCCAGGCAAATTAGGAAGTATAGTTTAGTTGTGCTTGTATGATTAGCTTTCAAACTTCATGTCACATCTACACCCAAGTCTCCGTTAGCCAAGTGGTGAGATGTCCCAACTGGTTTGGAGATATTTGAAACTTCAAGACAGCACAAAAGTGGAAAGGTCTACCTCTGTTCAATGCCAGTTGGGATAGACCAATCTCCAGCAGGACAATTTAACAACTCGAATATGTGAAAACCCAGATTTGACTGATCAAAGAATGAAGACTAAGGTCAGCTTAATTTGTCTCTGATAATTTAATTAGGAATTTTAAATAATCCAAACAGTTGCTATGCACTACCTCACAGAGATGCCATAATTTAGAAAATGTAGAGGGGAAGGAATATGTGAAGGTTAAGTGACAAGAGCACAGACCATATAGCTGAAGGATGGTTATGAGGGAAGCTGGAAGGAGAATCGTAATCACCTTCAAGCCTCAAACATTGAAGAGACATGGAAGATATAAGGCAGAGTGCCAAGCTGGGAACTCCACTAAGTGTGCCACTCCTTTAAGTCCCACTTTCTTGTAGGTCACTTTGACAGGGAGTGGATAATAAATGACAATTCAGAAAGTTACGGTCAAAGATCGAGGGTACTGAGCAACATAAAATCCTTTCGTTTTATTAAATTTGGAATATCTGGAGCCGTCAATATCCGTCATTTCTGCGGCATTTCCAAGCCACAATCCAAAGACATTCCCTTTTTAAGCATAAAGCTTGTAACTTTGGCAAATCAAGTTCTGACCCTAGCACATTTCTACTGTGACCTCCTGCATGGCTTTATTCTTTAACAAATGAAGCTTAAGTTTTACGAGGGGGACTATGGGATTGTGAATAAATTACTAACAGCTAATGGGGAGGGAATGCCAAACAATTTATACTTCAAAACTCAATTTCCCTTTACACAGCCAATACGAAGGAGATGTGCTTAATTAAAGTGAATAAAAAGGATGATGCCCCCGTCCATCCATCGCCCCCCTTGCTGTTTAATAAGGGCCAAGAAAAGCCAATTATGTGCCGTTTGATTATTCAGGCACAAAGTCCGACAATAAAATCTCACCAGGGATACAGAAAGAAGCTAAATCAGGGTACAGATCAATGCACATCATTATCTCATAGCTTTTAATCTCTTTTTCTCTTTGGAAAGCTTAGCATAGTATTTAAATGCTTCTTTAGCTTCAGCTTTTTACATTTACAGGTTTAACGTCAATTAATGGGAAATGCAGATGCCCAGAATGTTTAAATAGCTACTCTATTACTCATTTGCAATTTCCATCAGTTTAGGTATTACTGTTCCAATAATTGCACTTAAAATTAATGACACCTAATGGAGCTGCTATCTTTGTGTTCTCTTTATGTTATTATTTCCTTCTGTGAGTTTCTCTTTTCTCTGTCAACTCAGTCTTCTCAACACCCAGCTTGTGAAGGCAGATGGTTGCTACTACTGAGCGTGTTTCTGCTGTAGGTTACTTCCTGTTTACAGGGAATCTTCTCTACTGTAGCCTCACTTTCCTAATTAACATTACATTAGGTAATGAATTTAATTGTTAAGCTGATGACTGGATTGCATTTCAATTGATTAAAATGTATTTTATATAACTAAACAGAAATTAAGCTTGTTTATCTTGTACAGTGGTTTGAAATTGCATTTGTTGTGGAATATCAAATGAACATAATTTAATTTCTGAAGAAAACATGTAATATTCAGTCTGTAGTGTATTTTTTATCCAGTAAGATTTGGGAGATGAGTTGTAAAGAAAGATTGTAACATTGTGATTTACTGTTTTTCTCTGCCTGTTGATGGGGTTATGTAAAACTGTAATGACAGGAATGTTTGGCAGTTTAAAAATGTAACAGTGTCTCTCAATATGGATTGAAGAAACTTAATGGCATCTGCATGACTAAAGTCTAATGGGTAATTTCAGTATTTAAAGAGCGAGGAAGAGATTTTTTTATTTCCATCAAACATCACTTGTCAGGATTGTTGATGTCTGTTTTTTTTTCATAAAGAATAAATAACTAACTTGCAAATAGCTATGAGAAAAATGTATTTAGAAGAAAGCACCTAATGTCAGTTTTTTACAAATGCACAATTAGAAAAGTGCTGCACAATAAATCAGAAAATGTTCATTACTGCTTCATTAAAGAGGAACTGCTTGGACTGCAAAACATGTTTAGCTCATTATTTAGGAAGCATGCAGGCTCTCCACACCTGCAATATATTTGGTGACACTATTTGTTTAATGCAGCACAAATATTTTCTGGAGATAAAGAGGCCATATGGTGATAAGGTCAAAATATTAGACAGAAGCAACTTTTGCAACAAAACCTTGGTGAGGTGGATATATGTATTTACAGTTGAATAAACTACTCACAATCAATTAATACAGTTAATTGATTTATTAATTGCAAGTCATATTGTTATCGCAACAAGCTTTCTGCGGCTCTTAAGTTTTCAGTGAACGGTTTATAGTTGGTTGGTTTGAGATTGTTTGGCAACAATCACATTTAGGCAGGAACTGATAGAGGATTTTTCTGGATTGACTCAGAACTGTGGTCAGCAGGTCAAACATTACAAAAGCAGAATCACCCAGACTGATAAATTAAAACTGAAAATGTCTAGTTCATTCATGAACTGTGTATTGAGTTTAATAAAACTCTCATCCATCAAAACACAAAGGAAGAGCAGAAATTGATATCAAATGCTAAAAGTTTGACTGATGTCTTCTTGTAGAACTGAACCTTCTCAATCTATAACTAAACATCCAGTTCACATTGAAAGAATAATCAATGCAATGACAATGAAGCTAAAAAATATTAATTAACATGTGTTTCAGACAAAAAGGCCATCTCTCTGATTACTTCAGAAGATACTATTCAAGTTGAAATAAAAGAGGAACAGGACAGGAGAATTAAATGAAATAAAGGGAGACACTGACCAGAATGTTAATCTATCTTTGATAAGCTAATGGTTCACACAGACACTAACAAACAGACCGCGTCCACTGTGTCTGCTCCTCTATATTTAGCTGTTATCCTGGTCTCATGACCAGTTCTTCCACTGGCTGCCAGTGAGCAGAGGAGCAGTGCCAGACACCGATGACCCTCACACACATGCACACACACCTTAAAGCTTGATGATGCAAGTGAACAGGGATTATTGTGGAATCAATAAAGTCTAATCAGACAAGCTCTGGTGGCAACTGCCGGCGTGGCTGCGTGTGAGTGTGTGCGTGGCCTCGACCTCGCACAACGCTGCGACCACATTAAGTGATTTACTTGAATGAGAGCCTCTTTCTGTCACATGTGCACATAGAGCAGCTATAATGAATGGATGAAAGGCTAAATTAGCAGCTAGTGTTGCTGATTACATGCCTGAGCAGCGGTCAGAGCATGCGCTTGAAAGAGAGACAGCTTGAGGACAGCTACATTACAAGTTCGGTAGCTAGCAGGATGAAAACGTCTTTTTAATTTGATTTCCTTGTATTTAGAATACAGTGTGGAGGTGACCGGTTAGTGAATTACACCATTGTGGTTTGTTTTTGTGCGTTAAAACTGTAATAACTGGGGTGTGCTGTGGTGGCGCGGGGGGTTAGCATGCCCCACATTTGGAGGCCTCAATCCTCGACGTAAACGTCGCCGGTTCGACTCCCGGTCTTGGTGACCTTTGCCACATGTCTTCCCCCTTCTCCTCACCCTCTTTCCTGTCTGTCTACTGTAAAAATACAAGACACTAGTGCCACAAAAACTCTTCGGAGAAAAAAATGAAAGAAAAAAAAACTGTGATAACTGCAAATTAATGTAAATATGATGCTCCTGAAAACAGCATTTTAACTGCTGGCTGTTGTTTTACTGGGTGCATTTACGTGATAATGTTCTAGTGGTTTGATGCATCAGAGCATATCTCTGTGTGCAGTCATTCTCAAAGACTCCCAGTCCTTACCACCGAGAACAAGATCATAACATTTAAATTGTACTGCAACTATGATATGTTGCAGTACTGATCATAGTAGCTAAATTAAAGCTTTAAAGGTTTATTAAAGATTTTAATATTTCAGTTATGATCAGAAAGGATGAATGAAACATAATTATTCAGCCTTTTTGATCAGTAGACATATCAGATGTAAGTGATGTCAGATCATTTATCTGTGTTGATGTTGCTAATGAATAAAGTAGACTCAGTTAATATACTCAACATCTGTCAGGTGTTTACACTGAAAGTAGAAGAAGGGACATTTGTCACATTTCTGTAGTTTATCCAGGTTGCAAGAAAAAATGAGATTTTTCAGGAGATAACAGGAAGAGTCTAATGTATCAGTGACATGTTAACACTATTTAGATGGATGTGAAATACCTAAGACACATTTCCACTAAATTCTGCTTCATTTCAATCTAATGGCATCAATCTGCATTTAATTTCATTTAATAGCAAACCAAATTGTGTTTGATTAAATTATGGGTTCTTCTTTAGCTTTGTGTAGGTTTAAATGATTCAATCAAGGAAGTGGCAATAAAGAGCAAGACTCCACATTGCAAGTGGATCGATTCATAACATCCATCCGTCCGATTCCAGGGATTTTCAGGAGGTGCTGTGAGGCAGGTGTACCAGGGATAAAGCTATACACAAAGACAGACTAATAACCATGCTCATAAACTCACTGGAAGCAGCCATTTAGTGTAGCTAATGAACCTAAAAAACAAGCATGGGTTTTGGACTGTGGTAGGAAGTCTGAGTTCCCACAGAGAACCCGGGAATGAACACAGAAAGCATTCTTGTTCATATTTCAGATCCTCACTGAGTAATTACTCAGCTTCGTCCAGATGGTTTGATGTTAATCACATTTAGTATCATAAATCTGCTTGAACATAAACAAACATTCCTGCTATGATCACGGTGTGATTTCAAAGCGCTACAGTTCAGTTTAATAACCTGCTATTTGTAAATAACTTTGGAAACTTTGTTATGTTGTTTTTATTTTTCAAATCAAAGTTATTCAAGTTCAAACTCCACTGGGTTCAATGCATACTATACTGATGAATGGCACCAACTTAAATAAAAATGTTTGGTCCTACGATTTGTGGTATTTTATTTCTTTCTGGAGCTGATGGTACTACGACTGTGGACATTTTTTTCTTTCTCATTACTGGCAGATTTAAAAAATTGGGAACAAGCCAGCAGGAGAGCAGAAGTGAAAAAAAGTACCTAATAGATGATGAGGGTTAAGATGTAGGGAAGTACTCAACCTCAGTCACTTGCATTTTGACTCAAAGTCAAAAACCCAAATTTCTCCATGTGGATTTACTTTCATCTCTGTTTCACAAAAACGCACATGATCAAACACTCCCTTCCTCTGTCAGCTTTTATCTCGGGAACAAATTTTCTTTCACTTCCTTGCTGTAGCTGTCTCAAACACGCACACACACACACACACACACACACACACACACACACACACACACACACACACACACACCACACACACACACACACACACACACACACACACACACACACACACACATAGTTTCTGAACTCAATGATCTGAGTCAATACCACAAATGATATTGAGTGCTGCTGATGCCACTTTCAGTCTCACCTGAAAGAAATGCTCAGAGTTCAATCTAATGCTCATTTTCTCACTCCTGAATTGATGGGCAATCCATCTCTTCCCATAAAGGATAAAACCCTTAAAGGGACATACTAAAAAGGGGAAGTGTGATAAAAACCTTTTGGAGCAAGAGAAGTACTTTGGCATCCACAGAGAAGCCCTGCTTTTTAACACTTCTCACGTCAGTCCATTTTGTGAAAAAGTTCAAATTTGCAAAAAAATTATGGCTTTTTTTACATGTTCAAACATAAGGTTTCCCAGAAGAGAAAAGGATCCTGTTAAAATGTCCTCACAGCATCGTCAATTTACATTCATATATATAATTAATTATTGATTGTGATGTTTTAAATTGGAATAAAGGAAAAAATACTCTCCACAGAGTTGCTTCTCAACTCTGCGTGTCTAAGGTTACTGATGACAGGGAATCCAGGCTGTCTGCTTGCCTTTCTTCCTGCTGGCAGATCCGTTACACTGATCTCACCTCCAGCCAACCTCTGCCACTCTGCAACCTAATCTGGCTTTATCCCTCCCCCCTTTCACCATCTCCCACTCCCCCACCGGGTGACGGCGTTATCATGGCAAAATCTGGAGCGGTCCTGGTGAACCCTCCCCTGCATCCTGAATTAAGAGGCTGGTCGGATGGAAATAAACTCAGAGTGACAAGCAGTCTTTATTCAGTTTGAGAGGTGCATTAAAGCATATGCAGGGTGTGGTGTGTTTATTTATGTTGCCTGCTTAATCTGTTGTTGAAGATGTTTTTCCTTTCCATGCAGCACATGTGGCACAATAGCAGCTGTTCTTTCAGTTTTTGATTGAGCCTCATCCCCATCAACATCACTTTGTCACAACGCTAAGCACTTGCTTACTGTCAGATTAGCACTGACAGCTAATAATATTAGTCTCACACACTGGTCGATGATAAGCCAACGGCCAATCAAGCATGAGAGAAGTGGAAGGCGAGAGTTTTGATTGGATGAAAAGGGAAAACATGAAGCAGAGTACACAAAGGAAATAGAAAAGTCCACTAACATAAAGGGATTCAACATCAAAACATTCTGTATTAACTTCCACGACAATTTAATTGTAGTGAAATAAACATAAAAGACTATTTTCCAGTTTTTCAAAGAACCACTAAGCACAATTAAGTTGCGCAGCGAGAAAACGTCTCGTGTGGTGTTGTTACTGAATAAAAACAAATCTGATTTAGCTATTTTATATAATGGAAGGAGTTAATTAGAAGGACAATGTGCAATCTATAACTACAGGAAGTAACACCCTTTAGTTCATTCTAAATCAAGTAAAGTTGTTTCATTTCATCCTTTTGAGCCTTTAACCTCTTAGAAGAATCTGTAGATCTTAAAACTTAATGAAAAGCTAAAGCAAAGACCTAAATGTCATTGGCTCTTACAGTTTATATAACGATAAGCAAGGTAATTGATTATATGAGGTTCTTAAATCAATAAGATGGTATCCAACTCCTGTGACATGAAGTGCCTTCTCTTCCTAAGATAAATAATTAACAAATGGTCGCAGCATTAAGTCCGGCAAACATACACTTGAAGTGATTATCTCATCCTACATTATAGTTTCTAAGGAGTCACAAAATTCTAATTTGTGCATCTCTAGTTATAATCCTCAAAAAAACTACTGATCTAGCCGAGACTAAAGTTAATTCTTCATAAAGATTTAAATATATAGGCACCATATTGAATCCTGCTTTAAGTCAATATTGTGCAGATCTACACAAGGTCTCAGAGAACAGTTTGGAGGGAGGAGAACTGCCATCTTGACCCGCAGGTTGAGGAGGGCCAACCCAGTAATGGGATCGAAGAGGGAAAAGCCGATTCAAAGCTCAGAAATAAGAGCGTTGGTGGCAGCTAAGTCGACATGGTGGCCCTGCCAGCCAGGTTCATGCAGGGCACAAGCTTCAGTGTGATAGGAGAATAGTAAAGAAAGGAAAAGGAAAAATGTTGGGGAGTTGAAAGAAAATAAGAAAAGAATGACTGAGAATAGAAACTCAGGGGTTCAAGAGAATTGGTTTGTAGTGACTGACCATTAAACTGAAAAAGACGGAGGACAGGAGATGCAGGCAAACAGCCAAGTGTTGATACAAAAATGGATTTTAAAAAAATCGAATAGTAAAGATTCTGTTGGGATCACATTTGAACCCTTTGTATTCTCTGTTTTACACTGTTGTGTCAGCGCCATCCAACAAATAAAAGCTCTTTGTCTCCAGATTCCTTCGCCAGCTTGCTTAGTTGTAGTTTGATGAATTTGCAGCTGAACAGGTTTCAACTTAAGGTGTCCCAGTCTCAGATATCCTGCTATACCAGTATCTAATTCCACAGCAGTCGGAACCAACCTTTAGCTCCAATAAGACCCCTAAATTTACTTTTTTATTGTATTATAGTTTATTTTGTAGAAATTTTCATTTTAGATTTAATCCATGCATTCACAGCCACACATGTGCCTTTTATTTCACTGTTATCAAAGGTGAACCTGCAACAGATCTCTTTAGGTTTAAACATCTGATGCAGCATTGCAGTAATAAAAAAAAAAGTAAAATTAAAAAATAAATAAATAAATAAATAAACATTTCTTCTGAGTCTTTTCAAATAAAATATTACGTTAGAGGCTAAATTATGGACACTAAACTTTAAAGCACTCAGCTTTATCCGGACCCACAGGTCAGCAACAACTGCTGCACAGCAATCATCTAATTCACCCAAACATTTGTGGTGAGTTAACTAGAAGAAACGATCCAAATTGCCTATTCTGTTCCTGAAAGCCACTTCCTTTTATCATTGGTGACAAATCAAATTGGAAGCCAATAAACCGGAAAGCGGTAGTTGTTCTTTTTCTTTTTCTCTCTTTTTTTCTCCGAGTTGCAGAGTTTGAGGAATCCGTCACTGTGAGATCCGTGCATCTGATGGTATCCCAAACCATTCCAGAGGCAAAAAAAGTGCGAGGTTTGATCTGGGATAATAACCAGATTGAAATAATAGCAGCAAGTTCAGGCACTGCAAAGCATCATTTTCACTCTGAATCCTTCTTTCAAAACCACTTTTATCTACAGGTCTATGTGCAGTAATGCATGTCTTGTCACTCACTCTCATGTTCTGCCGATCTCTCCATTGGATTTAAAAAAGCAATGCCATCCACCGTCCCTCACATGTTGAAAGAACATGCATGCATGTTTCAACTCGAGAGGAACAGAGGTCAAACCAACAAATTTCTCACAATAAGTTGCTCATTATATTTAGTCTTGTTACTAATTTGTCTTCATTTACTTTCTCCTCTGCGCTCCTCTGAGGCCTGAACATTGTTACCACTAGGAACAGATTCTGGACTGGTCTAAATATCATGGGATGGACGTGTAAGAATTCAATTAACAACTAAAATAAACACATATAAAACTCAAATGAAATTAGATAAAGGGATGATGGATTACAATAAGTAAAAATAAGAAATAATGCAAGAAAATGTACAAATATTTTTAAATCATAAAAAAGGGGGGAAATAAATGAAAGCTAAAAGAAAAATAACATTTTCTACTAATCTCACAAACTGAGACTTGGGGTGACAAATCTATAAATTCACCCAAATTCAACAACCTATATCTATAAAGTTTATGTCCATCATTCTTGTTGTCTATGCATCCGATAAACTCTTCCTCTGGCTGGGAATCAAGAAGTTTTTAAAGCTTTTAAGAGGATTGAGCAGAGCTGATATTGCATTAGGTGGGGTCAACTATTTACAGCAATATACTGATAGTGTGCAAGTTTTTGTTAATTATTCTGCAATTCTGTCAGCAGAAAAAAAGAGCCATGTTGCAAATTCAAGGTCTCCAGGCAGATCAATTAAAAGAGAACTAAACTGTGCAAATTAAATTTAAAAGTTTTCTATGAAGATTGAAGGCATCCTTTGCCCCTAATGCAGTATGCTTATGATTCTCTTCCCGCATCTCCTTCGCCATCCGACTCTAGACTAGCGACACTGTCTGCTGACGCCGTGTTTTCTATCTGCTGCCGACAAAGGACGTTGCTGCATACGTTTTCTGCTTATTCTGACTGAAGGGCAGCTAAGGCAGCATGTAACGTCAGACGAACGGAGAGAGGGGGTGGGATGTGCAAGGAGGAGGAAAAAAAGTGGGCAGCCGGAACTGAGCAAGGACACCGAAGGGAAATGCGATCCTGCGGTCTGAAATATGATATCACCGAGTAGCAATGGAGGTTCATCAATTATCAAGTGTCCAATTAGATAATGCCACAGCATGCAGAGTGACCTGAACATTCTCAGCATTTTTGGGAGCTTTGAGTTGCAAACTATAACTCTGAAAAAGGTGGGGATTATGATTCAGCTCTTTAATGTCAGATTCAGATCTGAACAGGTGGCGTTCCTGCGTGGAAGGAAGAATACTGTAAAGTCAATGAGGCATGCTGTTGAAATAGCATCAAAGTCTGAATTGAGATGCATCTGTTTGCAGCAATAACAGTTAAGTGCTAAAAATGGTAATAGATTTGTTTCTACAAGTGTGTAAAATGTTGAAATCCTTACTAAACAGCAGGATTTTCACACAAATGACACCCAACTCTTTAAGCAGACAAGCAAACCAATCAGTTGATCAGTGAGTCAATTAATCTCCCGGACAAACCACAGTCACGGAGAAAACCCTACCAAGCGACTGTCTTTCTGTGTGAAGGCATTTTCATCCTGCAGCCTGAACAGAAGCATAAACCTAATGAAAACCTGAGTGCATGCAGCTAATTACACAGCCAATCACATCCTATTTGCTCCGCCATGAAAACATAAACAAACTTGTGGCTTGCTTCACGGATGCGTGTGCATGAGACAGAAAGACAAATAGCAGCTGATTGTGTTTTCTCTGCTGGCTGCGGCCCACTGATTGTCGGTACGTTGCTGCACCGTGAAGACTAACGACCAGACCAAACTCACTTCTCATGGTAAGGTTATGTCATATGTACCATATTACCAGACACATACACATGCCTAAAGAGTCAATTTTACATAATTATGCCTCTATGAATAAGGAATATCTAATAAATTACCAGCAGACTGTGGTCATTTTTATTTTTCCAATTTGGTTTAGTTAAAACAACTTTGCAAAATTTAGAAACCAAAACAATTTCCATAGTATTTCATAAGCAGAGAAACAACTGGTTTTAATCAAACCATAACCATTTCCAGAAAATGTTTTCTATTTCAAGAACATGTTTTCAGTCCAACATTTGTCGAACAACTAACTGCATCAACCATAAAAGAAAAAAAAAATACCTTGCAGTTTTCTTGATAGCGGTAGTGGTTTAAAATCCAACAAAATAAAGGGATTATACATCATTATGCCCCAAAACATATCTTATTTATGTGTTTATAGACTGGAAAATAGTGGGGATTCCTAAATACCATGTGTTTAATAAATATGAGCCAATCATATAAAATTGGCCAATTTAAATAGTAGTCAATGGATTGGCGTATGAGTTGTGAAAACAGGCAGGTTTTATTGAAATGTTCGGCTTTTCTGCTTCCTATGACACTCATAGATTCCATATAAGTTTGAGAAGACTATAAATCTATGAAAACACATAATGAGGAATTACATTATCTGTGAGTAAATTGGACACTTTTCTTTCCAGCTCCACCAGAAAGTGTCTCCCCTACACCATCCTGGATGTCCCCATCAGTGGCTAAGAAAGAAAAAAAAAGCTTATCACAGCTTGGAAACACAAACCAACACATATCGGTGGTTTCTCATGGATGAGATAGCTGGAAAATGTGCAGGTAGGCACAACTCAGCATGTGAGCTGTGGGGTCAGAGGGTTTGAAGAGAATAGGTGGGAAAGGAAAAAAAAAGGTGGCTGAGCACAAAACGATAAAAAAAACTGATGATGAAGAACCTAAATAAAGTGTGATGTCTGTGTGGTCTTTGCAGCAAGCAAAAGAAATCCAGCCAAGGATAAAAGTGTTCTGGTTATCCTGACGGTAAAAATTATTTTAAAAAGCTGATATTAAAACCAGCTCAACTGGTGCCTGCATGTTTACCTAATTAAGAATAAGAAATGTTATAGAAAACATTACTATGCACAACAAAAACAAAATCTTACCAAGTATTTTTTATGACTGACGAAAAAATACTAGTGACTGGCAGATTATTTCCTCTACAACAAGATATTTCTCCATGTTATAAGTGAAATAATCTGCCACGAGGGGTGGGTATTCATTGTATTGTTTATAATTTATTAATTTTTTCTGACATATTGCTTATCATTATAATAATTTGTATTTATTATTGCAACAAATAATTCCACTTAATGGTGTTTGAAACCCTCCAAATTGACTTCACTGTCAGAATTGATAGTTTTACTATTTCCTCTACTGTTTGTTCACTAAAAGCATCAACAAATAGCAATAACTTTGAAAATGAAGTTACAGTGTGTAGGCTGCTGATACAAATCGCACTTCTTAACACAACTTGTGTCCTAAAGAAGCGATTTATAAATGGAAATCTTTTGTTTAGATCATTAATTGTGGTTATGGGGTTATAATATGGTCATGCAGTTACCTATAAAAACTGTAATCAATAGTTCCTATTGTCACTTTTATAGTTGTCACAACAGTACCACAAAATATGATGATAAAACTTTAATTTCATGTCGTCCATCCCTTTTTCAGCAACATTAAATGATGGATTTAAAATAAATGCCTATAACTTGCTGAAAAGTTAGCTGTGAGTTAGTTTTGTCTCAAGTGTATTATGATATTTTCTCTAGAAAAGTGCTACCCATTGTAATGTCATTGATCTCATCTTCATATATCTCACTGACAATTACCAACTGTTGGGAAATACACTATCTACTCACATGTACGACATGCTACAGGGGATATCCTATCTATTGCCCCGCCGGTGTCCTTTACAAAAAGACAATGACAGCAGGTGTCTACTGTCACAGCAGGCTGGATAATGACACACCTGTTCCGACACATACAGATACTACTCTGCAGGTGGTGCCGCCTTGTCCTGAGGTCGAGGTAAATTCAGGGTTTCATTCGTTTGCTGTCCTTGGACCACAGTCTGCACTCGGTTCTTGTGTGTGTGTGATTCAGGTACTGTATCTGGGCAGATTAAGCAATGAAATCCAATTGGACTGGACACACACAGACTGATTTATAGTCTTTCTGTAGTGCAGTGGCTCTATTAGCGAGAACAGCAGCGAGTTTCATTAGTGAAGATCCCAACGAAGGAAGGGAGCTAAGCTGATAGAAATAAGAAATGAATGAGGTCGTGTTATGAGAAAAAGGAGAGAATGAGTTAATAAAATTAAAGGACAGAGAATGAAAGAGGAGAAGCAGGTAAAAAGTAATGGACCAGACCTGGGTCACCTGATCGAATGCCTCATCTAGCAGATGCACCACGACTTTCTCTATGTGTGTGTGTATTTGTGTGTGCACTCCATCTTGTCTCATTCTCATTCAACGCTCGGTGTGTCTGCAAACTTAGCCTCCTATGCTAACCCCTCCCTGTCACTCTTTATTTCTTCATCCCTTCCCTCCTCCATTCCGTCCCTTCATTACATATTTAAGAAACCACTTCCAGTTTTTTCTTGCCTCTTAAAAGCATTGCATCATTTCTGTGCTCTTTAACCCTTGCTCATGCAACGTCCTTCTGTCCATCTTTCAGCCCCCAGCTTTAATCCACCCATCTCCATCCCTGCAGAAAACAGGGGTGAAACTGAAGATCATGGCACACCCATTTTCCCCTCTTCCACCACTCCTTCTTCTTCCCTTCATCCTTCCTGCACCCATTCAGTCACGACTCCATAATTGCACAAAGACATCAACCGACAGGGCAGAAAAACATCCAGGGAGGTACAAAGAATTATAGAAAGAAACAAACAAAGCAATGTAAGCAAATCTAAGCTGTTGCCTTGTCCTTTATGTAGATTTATGTTTATTTCAAAAGCTGATTTTACAGCTTGGCATGACACTACACAAAAATTACCTCAACTGACAGATGTCATGTTGGTATATGTGATGGACTACCTTTACTTCAACACTAACAAGCTGGTTTCTTTTCTACGCAGCAAAAAACAAGTAAGGAAATCTGAAAGATTAATGAACTAAACTTTAGTCTTTTTTTCTACAAACTGATACAATGAACTGTAAAAGTTACAAAAGACGTTCTAACTTACGTTAAGATAAAATATTTTTTAACATTTCTACAACTCATCTAAAGTTCTTGTGATGATTTCGAAGCAACATTGTTGTGGAATTAGTGGAAGGCTGTACTATGTTGAACAATGTTTGTATGACTTCCTATATAAAAATAAAATATTTGAAATGCATAAGATATCTCAGTGATATTATTCTAAGAAAACCTCCTTTATGGGTTGCTGTAACTGGTTAGCTCCCAGAGCAGATAGTGGCTTTTTAGATCTGAATGTCTGCATGAACACTCCAGCATTATAGTGAAAGTGATCCAACATTTATTTATGCCGTTAAAATAAGAGAAAACTGAGCTTGATCTTGTTACTGATTCTGTCCATCGCATTTATGGACAGAATTTTAAGATTAAAGGTATTGAGGGATCCATTATGGTGGTTTCAGGATTGTATCTCTTTTTTTTTTTTTTTTTTTTTTACATAAGTGGTCATTTTGGCTTCTTCAGATTGTGATCTCCTAGCATTGTCCTCCAGAGGAGCTGCCTCAAGTGATATGGGGAAGTCTGGGTCTCATTGCCTAAAGCTTAAGTATGTAACTTTTCCAAAAATATTTTCTTTTTGATATTTGCGAAAACTGTCACCAAACTGCAATGTGGTGACAATATGACATAGCGATCTGTGAAAAGATCAATCTCCTACACCTCCTCCCTGAGCTACCAAATATGTAAAAATATATGAATAAATATTTTTCATAAAAGTTGCATACTCTACTGGATAACCAGAAGACAATGGATGAAATAGCAAACTACAAGTAACAATAAAACAGCAACATCATATTGTGGGAAACTCATTTTTCCCTATCCCTGGAGGATTTATATAACAGAGGCATCTGAGAATGTGTGTGTATACATACTAAGTAAAATGCCAAGCCAGAATAAAGGGGGAAATTTTACTGTGATTATGGTTTGGACCATTTATTCTTTTGAATTTTAGTTGGCGAGTGATAATACCTATTTGAAAGGTCATTTTGTAGCAATAAAAATAAATGAAATTCAAAAGAGAAACACAGCAAAGCTTCTAAACAAGGTCTGACAAGTATTCATTACCAAACATCTATACCCAACAGAGCAGCAGTGACACAGAGACAGAAAAGGAGAATTTCTTCTCCTTTCATTGATGCCTCATTTTAATTAATTTGCGTGCACTTTGCTGATAGCTCTGAAACACAACACCTTAGCAGCATCACATGTTCGCTATTGGCTGTTTTTAGCCTTCAGTGCTGCATTTTAGCTGCTGATGGACAGGTCTTGCAGGGTGATTTAGGACCAACAATTCAGCTCACAATTTCCCCTGAAGTACACAGCAGAAAAGCCTAACAATCAGTGCTGCGCCTTTCTTAATCTGTCTCTCAGAGGATCTCCCCTCTGTTAGCCTCTCTTCCTCTTCATCTAAATAAGGAAGTTGTTTTGCTGCTTTAGTAATCATCAGTCTTTCTTTCTTTCCGTCTCTTCTCCTCCGGGAGAGTGAGAGTCGCAGACAGACTTCTAAAAAAAATCCCTTTGACAAACACTTTCCAGCTCAAATCGTTGCCACTTTTTCATGACAGTCACACGGAGGTGAAAAGGTAAGAGAAGGCTGTGAGCTGCTTTGATACTGGAGAATTACTGGATCACAGTTCGTGGCAAACAGGTCATCACTCATCTAAATCGGCATCATTCCATCTCGTCTTCAAAACAACCAGCCAGACTGCGTGTGTGTGTGTGTATATATGTGTCTGGTGATAAGTGTTACTGTACACAACATGTCTCCTTCCTCCAATCTCTAATAAGGGAGTGGATTTTGTTTTGGCGAAGGAGAGTTGGGTGGAGATCTGACCTTTACATGAGACTGTCGGGGGTCTCTATGTGTGTGAGACTGTTCAGGTGACAAACAGCCCAACCAAGCAGCCTTCTCTCGCTTTTCCAGGGCTGAAAATATTTTAGGCTCACAAACATAAGCATGCATACCAAAGAGGTGGCTGTGGACTCTCACACGCACTCACGCAGAAAAAACTAGGCCTCAGGGCTGCAATGCTTGTCTCCCATTGACTCCTCTTTGTTTTCATGTAACAGCCGGCCTGTTTAATATCAGAAAGGTCACCCGTTCGATCCCAAACAGCCGACACATAGTCAAGCAAATTTAAAGCTCTCCTCCAGTTGATCACAAAACAATTTTACATTGCAAAGTGAATCGCCGTATTTATAAACGATTTTGAAAGATTTTCTAACTTCCACATGTTGTATTATACTTGTCCTGGAGCTCCCCACGAGTATTTCCCCCCTTGCATATTCCTTTTACTTTCATAGTTTTGTCAAACAACCAAAATTCAGTTTTCAAATTATAAATTTGTTTATTTAGTGGAAAAATCTGTCCTCTGGTCCTATGTGATAATGTAAATGGTCCCTTAACTTATTTCTGCTGTGGCAACTGCTGCCAAACATGTCTTACATGTTTATATTCTTCCAACAGCACATAATCAGTCCTAAGCTGTATCTATGCCTGGTATTAAAATTGTTGGATTATCTAAAACATTTTGTGTGACGTAAAAGCAAAACCAACAGACATCTTTGAGGGACACATACTTCATCACATGGCACACGTAGAAATGGAGCAGCAGCCAGGCCGATGCTGCATATTTGGAGATATTAAACAGCCGCATTGTGCTTTTTTTTAACCTTTATGATACCGTAGCACCTTCTCAATGGGTTCTTCAAAAGCTGTAATTCAGGAAGGTTTTATTCCAGGAAAACCAGATCACTGAAGAGGAAATAATGAGGCTCATCTTTAAGGAAGGAAATATTTTTTTCTCTTTCTGAACAAAATGTCTTTTGTGTCTAAAAAAAAAAAATCTCTACCTTGCTAAGGCAGGTGGACATCTGCTGCCTTGCGCTGAACTTTATTCGAACTAGCCGTGTTGTCGTGTTGAACAGCGAAACCAATAACTTACCCCCCACCTCCCTGCAAACACCACCCAACTTGAGAATAACAGTGTGATCTGAGCTGGCCCCTGGCTGAGTATATCTGCTGAGCAGCCAGCTAAAGTAGGATCAAAGCAAGCACACCACCATGTGCCTCATTGCACCTCACTCTGACACCAACTCATATTCACCACGTGCCTCCTTGCACACCAAATTATATTTTGAAGCCAAATATATTTTAGGTTGGTTGACCTGGAAGCAAAATGTCCTTGAAAACAAGAAGAGCCATGGTCCTGGACAGAAAGAGGCGTTAGGTGAACAGCTTTCTTTAACACATTTAGTGAAGTTTTCTAACTTTTAATATTTACCAACACAAAAACATGGGGAGTTGCTGGTGGACTGTCTAGCGACCCAAGTAATCATCTTAGCAATTTTTTTGATGGGGAGACATTCTAAATTTCAACTGAATCTTGATGTTGATGAAGACGCATCATTCCACTCAGAACATAAGTTCCACATTGATTGTTTCTATTTGAGCTGCCTTTTCAGTGCACTGCTTAGCCTTTGTCCAAGAGCATAACATTCCCTTTGTCCCATCAATCCTGATATCTCGCAAACTGAGATTTTATTAAACAAACAATACAACGCTCAAAAGCCCAACACACATCATAGATTCACTCTGCACCAAATCAACTCTATGTGCTCAGCAGTTGGTGAGAAGTCTTCTTGTTGACAGCATCGGTTGCTGCTTTTCTCCACATATGCACATCGGCATCACTTCCAAACTCCCAAATGCTTCTGCATTAAAATACACAGCAACAGAAGAAACAGCAATGACATTTTCCAGGGACAGAGCGAGCACAGCCTAACAACCCCCCCTTCAAGCAAACACACACACACACGCACCCACACACACACACACATTCCTGAATACTAACTGCAACAACATAAAACATTAAAGGCAGTCAGCAGCTACTTCACATCTCACCTCTGACATTTCTGCACTTACATCTTCTCAGATGTGCTTCTATGGAGAACCAGCTGAGCAGAGAATTTTTCTGTCCCGTCACTCTGAGAGTCATTTTGGGTGAAAGTACTCCCAAACCAAGTTACATAAATCTAATTAAAAGCCTCATCCAACTTTATTAAAATGTAATGTGCCATTACAAGCTATACTTTGTACTTGTTAATAAGATTTTAGACATTTCAAAGATAATATTACTTGTAAATTAGATTGGAGAACCTCTTTCATTATAGCCGTTAGCCTTTGGTAAGATAAACTATATGCCACTAAACATGATCATTTCCACTGATCAGGGACAACCTTAAGTTAGAGGTTAATAAAACGGGTTGAGGGGATTAATTTGTTTATATTAATTCTAAAGAAGTCAAGGATGCACATCTTTGAGTACTTCATCTGCATTTATTGCCTGAAGAAAATTATTAAAAAAACATGAATCGAATAATAGAAAACAAAAACTCAAGTTGACAAATCTTCATCTGAGTGCTGTTAAATATCAGGTTTGGCAAAATGCAGAAGCGGGGTTAATTAAAGATTTATTCAAATTTTTCTTGCTGTGAGGAATGTGTTATTTTCCTAAATAATAGAGCCACTGTCAAAGTGGGTGGGAGAGTTAGAGAAAGAAGTAACTCTAAAACATTAGCATGTCTAAAACAACAGTCTCTCCATGCTTTTGCTTGACAATGTAGTTAATTTCCTTCACTCAAAATCATCAGAAATTGAGATACAATTAAATTCAATCCTCTTTTCCAAAATGCAGCTTTATCATCTAATGTGGCATCTACTAAATACATAATGAGAGCAGAGGATGCATTCAAGTGGAAGTGGCTGACTGCAGAATCCCACCATGCCATCAAATCTATATGCTGAGGGCTTGTCCTCTCACCTATAGACACAACCACACACAAGAGAGGTTTTTCACACCTGTGCTTATCTTTGACTCAGTGTTCAAAAAAACACAGCATGCAATCAAAAGTGGAGGATCTTCTATCAGAAAAAGCTATTGCCTTTTTGACAGCCCATGTATTTCACTTGTTCTCATTGCTGTTGCATGTGTGTGACCGTGCGTGCATGCGTGTGCGTGTTTGCGTGTATGTGTGCGTTGCTCTGGACATTGTGAGTCAGCGATGTTCCTTGATGTCTCAGAGGAAGCAGAACAGAGGAGACTGGGAACAATGACACACACACACCAACAAATAGTTATATGTTCAAAACAAAAAAGAGGCATTGAACAGATATGCAGCTTCTTCATCTACTCAGTCAAATACAGGCACAGACACAGCAGGGAAAGTGTGTGTGCTAACTGACTCATCTCATCAGTATCTTATTAATGTGGAGACAGACGGCAGGGCCATCTGTTGTCAAGCCAATTGCACAGCAGTAACTTTTTACATGCTCGTCTGCAACATTGAGACCAGCAATTGGTTGACTGGAGATCCAACGACCAAACCAAATTTTGATGTTAACCTGTATTTTTTTTTTCTTTATTATTCTGACACTATTTAGCAGGTATAACATTACAGTCTAAATGAGGCTTATAAACTGGCTTGGTTTTAGTTAAATGGAACACAACCTGCAGACTGCTAATCTTTAACCTGATTTTGATGTCATGGCTTCTAAGGGCTTTACCTCCAATGAGGCCAGACAGTTCAGCCGAAGCCACATTTAGAGCTACATGCCTCATGGAGACATGTGATTTAAATTACATAAGCATAAAGAGCTCAGGTATCTGGAAGTTCAATATGTCACTGAAGGTTTTTTTGCTAATTTTGACATTTTTAATTATAAGTACAGCTCAAGATAAAGGAATCCTTTTTTGAAACCTGCATCTAATGCTGTACAAAGTCACCTCTGTAAGGGCATGTTTTGAATTTCAGAGAACAAACCCTCCTGTCAGTGGAAAGAGATTAAAATGAAACCTTGTTTGGGTGAGATGGGAGATTTACAGCTTTAAAAGGAAACTGTAAATAAAAGAAAAAAATATTTTAGGGCACATAAGTATTAAAAACTCAAAAGTAAGGGCAAATGTGACAAACAGAAAAAAAATTCTCAAGGTATAGGAATACAGCTTAGTGATGAGGTCATGAGTTTCTTTTTAAGAGGGTCGAGTTTGCGTTAAAACACTCGGTACAGATCCAGACAGGAGGGTTAATCATGGTCCAGTCTCAACTGGCTTTATGCAAAATGCCTCTAATGCAGTCATACTGAAGATACTTGTGAATTAATGAACAACGGTTTGAAACAGTTCTGCAAATTATTTATGTAAAATGTCTCTTTTGTTAAAACAGTAAATGGATTTCTTACTGACCAAGATCGCATTAAACCCTAAACATGATTTGTCCAGAGATTAAGTGGGGGCTTTATGTAGCAGCTTAGTTTGCTTATGGTCTGGGAAAGTTCTGCATCTACTTCTTACTAGATGCATATTAGCACTAAAAAAGCAATTAAATTTATTTTTGGTAGCTGTTTATAAACCTTCTACATTTCAAAACTTTTAGATTATAACTTTTTTTTCTCCTGGCAGCAGTTTGCTAAACTGACACAAACATTATTTACAAAACTGTAAAAACTACTATGCAACTTTGCAGCTTCACATACTCAATGGGTCTACAAACAGGAATTATTATGGTGAACTATAATTCCCACCACTGGCTGCTTGCCAATTCAAACCTTTAACGGTCTTCATCCGCACACAAACACTCAGTTTGTACACACTGTTAATTATAGCACTCCAGACAGCTACAGCAGAAACACCAATTTGATTACTAATTTGTCTCTGTCATTAGGATGATAAACAACCTGCAAAGCAATAAGCAAGCAAAGAAAATATGAGATGCTCCCTTATATCCATGTTATGCTTTTGTTAAATAACTACAAATAAAAATCCAAGTGGGAAAAAAAATTCTCCCACTGAACCTTCAAGCTCAAAGGAAATCCTTTAAATCTGATTCTAAGCACCATATTTGCTTCAACGAGTAGGTTTTTGCAACATGTGTTCACATTGCATGTAATGTTTTGACACATTCATATAAGAATACAACAGACTTATCAAATATAGAGAAAAAAAAGGTGTAAAAATAAGAGTTGGAATTATGTTCAACTTCTTATTAACCTCTGCAGGAGAAGCGTGATCACTGCAACTTACAGCAAGCTTTTTGAGACGACTGACAGTCTGATTGGCTCAGTTCACCTGGTCATGCGTAGCTGTGAGGTCACGCTGGACTAAATACAGAGTGACACCAGAAAGATTAGTCCCAGCACAGACATCAGAGTGTCTGTAAGTCTGGGAAGCTGAAACCTACCCGACGCAGGACACAAATGGTATTAGACACCAAGTTACATCTTCTGCTTCTAGGTTAAACATACATTCGGTAAAATTTGCTCTGTAAACTGTGCTACTGGTCTGAAAAAGAAGAATGGTTGCAAGTAATGATGGAAAACATTCCAGACAGAGCAGGAAGGAAGAGAAAGAACAGAGACAGAAAGAAAAAAATATTGGATATGTCAGGAGAAGAATGGACCAAACTGAACAGATGAACCAAATACCTCGAGTAAAAATGGCAATTTAACACACAGCTGTAGCATAATTTCCGTTTGAAATACTTCATCATTTAAGCACTGATCCAAACACACCTGGGATGCCATTGTGATTAAACAAGTATAAGGGTTTTATAAATGGCAAATGTACAGGGTTTCTTGGCAGCAGAAAAACTGGACTTATTTCAGCCACATTCCTCCAAACGCAAAATCAGACTTGGAGAGAGTGACATTTTTGGGGTTACTACTCCTCTCGGCTCCTGCATCTCCTTGGAGATAATGGGCGGGGGTCCTGCATGTGCAGAACACCCATATGCATAAACACCACTAATTACCCGCAAGCTCTCCTTCAAAGCTGTGAATCGTCTCAAGCAACATGGCGAAGAAAATGAGGAAGACACAGCCTTCGAGCGTCGTCCTCAAGTGACCCACGGCAACGCAAACATGCGGGGATGCACACTCGCGTGATAGCGTCCCCATGTGGGCGCACACATGGAGTCTGGACATGCGAAAAGGAAAAAGAGACAGAAAGTGCGAGAGAGGGGAGGCCAACTGCTTGACAAAAAGGGAGCTGGTTCTGCATTCTAATGCACCGGAGCAGGCCTTCCAGCCACTGCACTCTAAAGAAAAAGGAGAAAACGCATTAAGTGATGAATGGAGTCCACTTCCCTCTATCTTTCTCTCGACTCTTCTCTCTTACCTAATGCTCTTCCTCTCATTTCAATGCTCTTCTCGTTCCCTTTCTCATCTATTGCATCTCAGTTAACCATCTGTGTTCCTTCTCGCCTCCGCTGCAGTCTTCATTTCCTCTAATGCACTCTATTTTTTCTCTTTTCTTTCTCTGCGCCTGTTAAATACTCCCTAATTTCTCCTACCGCACATTTTTATTTCTTTTGATTCTCATTACCCGGTAAGATTCAATTTTAGGTCAGACCCGTGTTCTTACTTCTATCCCTGCTTCTGTCCTTAAAAAGATTAAGTCCAAAATGTGTCAATAATGAGCTGCTTTTCAATGTCGACAATTTTCACAGGTTAGTTTTCTTTTAGAACTAACCTAAAACAAAAAAAAAACAAAAAACAACATTATAGATATTTGCCTTCTTATTAAGCTTGTCGTTATCTTCTAGTGTCACTTTTGAGAAGTAGTTTTTCAACATGTTCTGTCAGCATATGCATTCGGTCCAGTCAAAACTTCTGATGAGTTTATAAAACACTCAGAAATGGATTAATTACCAAGGTTTTAAAAAGTTTCAAAGCCACAAGACTCCAAAAAGTAGATGGATATTTGGATCAAAGATGTTGAATTCTGTGATCTGCTATATTTAATCATATTAAGTTTGTCATCCTGCTTTATTTAGGTTTTGTTCAACATGTCAACTTCATAAATATATTTAATTGGATAAACCTAATTTGATTACTTGTAACAAATTAATTTAGTTAGTTTAAGTTGGATCACCTGTTTCCTTTTTGGTATCAACAAGCCAATAAAATACTCAGAAAATAGAAATAGCTATCAATTTCAAGCTTCCAGCATGTTGAGGTTAGTGAATCTTCATCAGTGCAGGCAGCAAACAGCAGCACCACCTGTTGCTGCATAATGCCAGTCTGATAGCAGCAAGTCTGTTAAACAGCCAAGAGCCCAATTGGTGAATCAATTAATGTCAGCATTACACTATAAAAACATCAAAGCAGTAACATTAGGGGCAAAAAGAATTTCACTAAGGGTAGTAAGTATTTTAACATTTCCCCTTATGCTCACTTTAAGGTCAGGCAAACCAAGGCAAAGTTATTTATGTAGCAAATATCCTCAAAAAGGCAAATCAAAGAACTGCGTAAAACAACAAATTTACAGTATACATGAAATCAGTAATGATGTATGGATTTTAGCAGTAAAGGTGTATTTAAAATGAAATAAGTTAGATAATATAGACTTTTATTATAAATAGAAATCCTTTTGTTGGCCAATTTGATCAAACTCTTAGGATCTCCTACTGGCTCATACCTGATCATCTTTCGTTACATATCATTTTCTTCCTCCTCTCAGATTTTTCATCTTCTTCTTGACTTTGCCTTCTTCAACTTTGCCCTACTTTTCTGTCCCCCTCCCTTCACCCTTACCACTTTACTCTGGTCTGTGTCACCCCATCATCTCCTTTCATTTCACCGTCCCTCCCTCCCTTGTTGTCCATAACTGCTGATATGCAGCAGTCATGAAGGGCACTGAGCTCCTTGTCTGAAGGACACACGGTGGCGGTGAATGCCGCATATGCTGCTATGCAGCAGAACATGTGAGAGCTTAGCATGGAAACAGAGCGGCTATAAATATAGCAGTGCAACCTGCCTCTTCCCTCTGAAGAGCTGCTCGCTCTACCTGCAAGTGTAATGGACTAAAGAAGCACGAATACAATGAGATTTATTGAATTTGGTTTTAAGCTATGTAATCTGTTTCCTGTGTCTGTTTATTTATAGACCTGAAAGGCAGTCAGTATTCCACATATAAAGGTTCTGAAGGTCAACCTTGAGAGATTACATTACAAATATTAAATGTATCGGGCTGCAAAAGGAGGCGTTTCCCCATAAATGTCTGTAGATTGCAATGAAATATGCTTTATTCACAAATAGATTATTGACATACATCAAACTTTTAGTATGTAGTTTGGTCATTTATCTAACTGCAGAAAGACACACATTGAATAATCACCATGCCCTGCAATTCCATTCTGCTCTTCAGGTTCTTGTCGCAAGAAATAAATGGATAAATCTAAATTTCCATACTTAATTCAGCTACAAGTGCAACAAATTTTAAGCTAAACACAAATCTGCTGATAGTGAACTGAGACTGTCATGCTATATTTACTTGAATATTGGCTATAATTACATTTATTTGTTCCTAACACTTTGATTTAATAAAGTGACAGTTACTTATGTTGCCCAAGATTGGCTGAATGAAATTACTTTCGCCATTCTGTCTGAATCCTTCAAATTTCAGATCTTATCTTGTTTCACAAAACATCACCCAGCAGAGATACTTTTATTAGCAGTGTTTCCTCACTTCAACTGAGCTATTCAAGGAAATATGATCAGTAGAGATTTGAGTTACATGAACATTATTGCAGTCATTGGCCTCATTGGGAAACATTTGATTGATTTAGTTTGATGTATTTCATCATGTCTGAGCTGCTGTCAGCACAAAAGTTGAAAAATGCTCAAAGGGATTTGGTTTATGCAGCTCAGCATTTCACAAAAGCATCAAAGATAATACTTAGATGTTTTCAGATTGATGAGGCCAAGTCTGTATTAAATGCATTATAACCTTTATCTGAAACCCTTTTCCTGAAACTCTATTTTTGCAAAGGTCTGATGGCTAGGAAACTGTTTCTCTTCCCCAGGGCTCAGCACTGAGCTTGGCCCAGATAGACACAAGGCTAACCAACAGTAACAGACCAGTGTGGTGCAATATGATACCAGCACTGCAGTCTGGTAATACAAACCAGCAGAAGTAGTTCATGACGAAAAGAAATCTTAAATATCCAAAGTTTGTTTTCTAAGGCAAGTATTTATTTACAAAATCATCAAAATTGGTCATAATCCGCATTCTTCTGTTGATGCACAAATCTGAACTATGGATTAAACGCAAAAGGCTGATGTTGCACCAATGAAAAAAACTTAATAGTGGCAGAATAATCCTGTGGGGATGCTACTTTTAAGGGGGATGGAAACAGGTCAAGGTTTATTTGGGGAAAAAGTAAGAAACCTTTTAGGTTATGTCACCTTCCAGTAAGACATCAGCGTTCAGCCAGAGCAAAATCAGGATGGTTTAAATCAAATCATTTTAGTGTTTTACAATGGCCCAGTCAAAGTTCATTCTAAATACAAATGAAAATGTGTGCCAAAACCTGAAAACGAATGGTGTCTATTCAACCTGACTGACCTCAAACTATTTAGCAAAGAAGAATGCATAGAATTTCAGTCTCCAGTAGTGCAAATCTGGTAGAAAAAATATGCACCAAAAGACTTCCCGTGCCATCATTTATTGAGTAGAAGGGACATAATTGCAGAAGATGGAAGACAGGAATGTTGAAGAAGGAAGCTTGTGAGAAAAACAGAATCCAAAATGATCAATGCCGCAATAGGATCAAGCAATATGGGGGCAAACTGGTTTGAAAACAGTCATGGATCTGGCAAGGACAGTTCTAAACAAAGAGGCATAAATTCTTTGAAGGCTGATTACTGAAATGTGAATCAGGTGGCAGAATAAATCATGAGCAACAGATGTTGAGGAGCAGGCATCTAAGAGTAACAAAAGAAGCATGATGAAGGGACGTACAGGAAACACTTTTAGAGGGGATACATTATCTGAAGAGAGCTTTACAAAGCATACTACTGCCTCAAACAATAACCTGAAGAGTTCAATTTAAACAAAAAACTGAAATTATACAAACTTGAGACGTAGAATGATGTCACAAAATAAAGCAAACAAAGTCACTGACTCAAAAGGCTGAATGCAAATGTATGCCACACTTTTCAGATTGTTATTCAAGAAAACACTAATCTTTTTTGAATGACTCTGTTGATCTACTACATAAATTCACAATAAAATAAATCGAGTTCTGGTTGTGACACATCAAAGTTTAATGTTTTGTTTTTTTGCAAGACACTTTATAAAATGTAGCTAGTAGATAATAAGCACTTTATGAGAGACTACATCAGATTGCTTCTAAAACTCCTCGAAAGAACAAACTTGTCAGGAAAGTGAGCAACAGCAGCTGTCACATGTTATCGTCAAACAAAGTTAAAATCAAATAGATCCAATTACATAGCGCCCGCACACTATAATGACCAAACAAAATGTTAACTAGATGTTGAGAAAATGAAATGGGCTGTAACTCTAAATGACGACAGTTTTCTCATTTAAGAGCCAATTTAAGCTGAACCAATTCTAATCATCTGGCCGCCGCTATTATGCACGACATGGCAGCAACTTGAGGCTCGGCGGAGAAATCAACAACATTAAGATGTGCACAGCGTTAAGTGTCCTGGCAGCTTTTAATGTATTTGCCTCTGAACCCAAAAACACCTTGTGAAATGTTCCTGATGAGAAACCAGAAGAGACCCGTGGAGCAGCACTTGTGTAGTTTGGACTTGACTTGCATTCTAGATAGTGGCCTCCCCTCATGCAACATGCACCACCGAGTTACTCAATTCTGGATTTAGGGTCCAGGGTTAGTGGGTTCTGTGGAGAAATCAGGTTGACTTTGAGCAAAACACAAGCGAGTGACGACCTTTGAGCAGAAAATCATTTGTATGCTTTCGCTTTTCGCCTTCCACCTTTAATCGGGTTTCATCACATGATGTGTTTCCCCTGGCGACACACAAAGCTGGTCAGACTCTGACCTCATGAGCATGCAAACAGAAGCTTTTGAGGCACATCTTCGAGGTCCACTAAGAACTCATCCCTAGCCAAAATAGAAAGCCGATATAATATCTCTCCTCACACGCGTGCACTCATATGGCTATAAATAGGCGATGCAAGTGCGCATGTGCAAAAGGATGTCGGCAGATGAGGCTCTCGGTCTGAAGCCCGATCCATCAGTCACTGTCAGGACGGCCAGGTGAACAGAAACACATGGGAAGAAAATAAAAGCCTTTCTCTGCATAACACATCGACTTACAGTGTGGCTGAAATTGCTGACACAGAGGCACATGATACAAAGCAAAGTGGAGAGCAGGCTTGCATTAACACAACACAAAGAACATTCAGAGCCTTGACTGCTGACCTCTTTAGCCCTTCTCTGACACAGCTAAGGCAACAAGAAATGTTTTCATTGCACACATGTGTACATATGTGTGTGTGTGTCAGACTATGCAACTCAGAGACCCGCAGCAAAAGCTCTGCGAGGACAAACAAGGCTGTTTGCTAGTGCTGCTGCAGGTATGAAGCAGTTGTTAAGAAAGCACGCTGCTAAAGGGCACGTCAGTCAGACTCAAAACACAAGGTCTGTGACTTATAAAGCACTTCCTCTGACCACTTGTACATAACTGAGATGGCTGGGCTGGTTCCAGTGGCTATTTTAGAAGAACATCAGAACCTCCAGCTAAAGGCTTCTGTGAGGACATAGTTAAGGTTATCTCTGTTAGCACCAAAACAAACTCACTCAATCTGTATCATTGAAAAAAAAAAAAAAAGCTAATTTTTTGCCTGGATCTATGCTAAGAGTGCTAGAAAAAAAAAAAAACACCACCCAGAAATGCACTAATCAGAATTTTGTGTACCAATTTTTTTTAAGCAACAATCCCAATTTTCACAGATTCAGGTTTTTAATTTGAATATAACTATCATATAAGGCATGAGGACAATATGAAATATGTTGTTTCTAGATTTCCTGCAGTAAACTTAGCTGACAGTAGAAAGCTAAAAAGCCTAAAGGACAAAGCAGAATAATGTTGCTGTTATTCATAACTTCATCCATTTACTTCTTGCTCTCTCTCGTACGCTAAATAAGCTGCTTACTTTTCTTTACATGTCCTAGAAAAAAACAGATTTTATTTCAATAGATAATTAAATGCTTGTGAAATAATGCAATTGTAATTTTTGTGTAGTTTTTTTTATGCATTTCTATGATTGTTTAAAAGTAAAAGACAACATGTGTTATATAGTAGTGCAAAATAAATGCCAAAAACATGAACAAATTAATCATGTACATGGATTTAGATCATTGCAATGCCTCAGTTGTGTGCTAGTCACAGCGAGTCATATCCAGTGAGTTATGAAAGACTTCAACCAGCATCCTCCATTTTGAATGATTGAATGCGTCTTTCTGCAAAAGAGATGCATGCTTGGTTACATGCAATCTGTAAAAGTCACCCCTCCTCCTTTCACCTACAACCTGTCACTGCTGAACAGACTCTAAGCCATTGCATAAGTACACAAAACACAGTAAAAACAATGAAAGCAGACAACACGATCAGCATGCATGCACTCATATTTACTTACATACAAACACTTTCCCACACACGAGTGAGTGAGACAGCGGAGGATGACCGGTGCAATCAGAGACTCCGTCCTTGAGCTGAGTGAGGAATGCCGCGAATGACACATCATAAAGCAGACATGACACAAACACACACACACACACACAACCACATACATGGTTCTGTTGCTCATGCCTTACACACATACATGCACACCATGCAGGAGGATGATATAAAGTCTGAAGAGTTCTGATATGATTAAGGAACAAATGTATTCAACATTTTGTCCTTAACATTTTCTTCTAATCCTCTGACATTTTCTCTTGTTTCATCACAGAGGACTCATCTCTCTCCTTTTTGCCATTTTCCTCCTGATATCTTTTTTACACGCTCTAAGTTTTCAATTAAACTCACGACATGCTTCATCATCCACCATCTTTTACAAACTTTTTTTTTAATGGTCTCTCCTTTACTCTGGCTAACATTCTTTTGTGCTGCTGCTTTTAGCAGCCTCTAAAGGTGTGGGGGGGACATTCGTATCCCTTTTCAAAAGCTGCTTTTAGAGTCAAATTCAGAAGTCTTTAAAGTAGCATTTTTGATTTGAAAATTAATGCATGCCTTTCTATCTGACAGGGAGGCCATTTTCATTTCATTGTCACATTTCTCTAATTTATTGGCATTATTAGGCTCCAGTTTCAGTCTGAAAAGGAAGGAAATGAGTGAAAAGAGTTTAAAAGGAGGTTTGAGCAGAGCATTAGCATAAGAAGTATTACCCCTGCAGGTACAAGCTCCTGCCACCGCTCACATAATGACTAGAGGGCAGGTGCATCTGAATTCAGTCCAGACGTTGCCTGGCTAGTCTGCTTAGCCAAATGTGAGCAGATAACCATGGCTTAGTGGCTTAACACATACAGAATTAGTCCAGCACAACCAGTTGCGATGCCCTGCAAACTCCAGTCAAGCGCACACATTTGTTTTATGTGTATGATAAATCACAGAACATTTTGAGTTTTCTGGGCGTATTTTAATGTCGACTTCAACATTTATATGAATGATTTTCATACAATCAGACTTCACAGGGTGGTTTTTGTAAAGCTTTGACAAATTTTAGCGAATCTGCCCATTACGATGGAGGGAGGTGACCACACTGCTGTGTGAGACAACATTAACTGGAAATCATGGCTTTACTATTTTGAGACACAGGGAAAAATTATTTCAGAGATGACATTTTAAAGCCTCTTTTAGAAGTTAGCACGATTGGCATTAAAAAAGGTTCGCTCCAAGTATTTTCCTTAAAGAAAGCAGACCTTAGGTCAAACTGAGATTTTTAAAAGGCTGCCAACATTTCCAAATCTAGAATACGCCATGACAACTTTTCTGTGCTCCACTTAACCTTCCTGTTATCAGCCTGACTCAACCGCAGACATCTTGGTATATTGTAGAGGATGCGCTACTCTTCAAAGTTTAGTTAATCTCTGCACCCAATTTTGAATCTTGTCTATTTACGAAAGTGTTCACCCAGAAGTTCCTTAGCACTGTACGCTAGCAGTATTTAGTGGGGTCACTTATGAGAAAATCAATGGATGTTTAAGTTTCTGACTAACTAGTCAATGTTCAAAGTAGATTAATGTTGCTGCTTCTCTTTTTTTGTTTGTAGAAGATTAAACAAAGCTGCAGAGGTAATTTATCATCAGACGCTCTGAAAATACAGGTAATTAAAAGTAAAAAATGGCATTTTGTTAGCAAATGATTCCTTTTGTTATTTTTCATTAAGGGAGTGCAGAACAAAATTAAAAGAAAGGTTTACTGGCTGTCACATTTTGCAAAGGAATCCTAAAGAAGAGTACTTATTTGCATGTGAAAGATCACTCTACCTAATGTCAAAATAATGACTGCCTAAATCAGTCCTAAAAATTAAGCTACAGAAGATAAGGAATAAAATCTGTAAAAATAAATAAATAAAAATAATAAAAAGATGCATATGACCGGAAAGAAAAAAAGAAATGAGGAAAAAATTAGAGGAGTCAAGGAACGAAGAGACCAGCATTGAACAGGAATTCTTAACACTCATACAGCGACATTAATGTTTCTGAACCCCAGCATGTGAAATGCTTCGTTTTGAACTGTATTTCTGTGTGTCTTTGTGCATGCGTGTATGGTCTCGCAGCTGGATGACACACGTGACTGCAAGGCTCATGTGGCAGTAGATCCATATTAGGCAGGGAAGACGGAGGGAAACAAAGACATGGACTTTGTACTGCAACCTTTGACCTCCTGGTTTATCTCTAAATACAGCTCTGCAGAAAGTGAACCTGCTTCTGAGAGGCTGACGAAACAAGTGTGCGTGTGTGTGTGTGTGTGTGTGTGTGTGTGTGTGTGTGTGTGTGTGTGGGCGGTTGTGTGTTGCTGCAGCTGTGAACTATACACCAGAATATGTATATTTGCGTGTGTTTTTATAGGAGCATGTGTGTTCATCATCAGACGCAAAGCCTTGCGGGCTTTGAACTTCCCAGCTGTTCCATCAAAAGATCTTCCTCTTAACATCTTTCTCACACACTGCACCGCATACAATATCCTTTTTTATTTAGACCATTATGTAGCCTGGTCCACAAGATCATAGTGTAACAGGCGCATGCTGCATCTACAAAATCACATGAACACACAAATGTCGGGAGGTGTCCCCTTTCATTTTTCCATTAAGACTCAGTTCGGCTGCACAAACATGTTTTGTTCATGTGGCTTTTTCCATTTCCTCAGAATAATTCCTGAATTTTCTGTCTAAACTGACTACTTGAAACTAAATTTGTATCAATGATTTTGATTTCACTATGTTGCAATAATACGCTCATCAACGTACTGCTGCTCACAAATAATTTATATTGACAAATATTTACATATATACATTTTTGCAACATCATCTGCAACAGTTTAGTTTTTCTATTCTATGCACTAATAATATCTCGAAAGGTGATGTGAAAGTATTGCTTTTAACAAGTGATCAATTGTTGTTATTAAAAATTATGCAGCACATTAAAAGTTAAAGTGTATGCTTAGTGATAAGAACTTCAGCTGTGTTTTAACAGGTAACAAAAAAAATATAGCTCTTAACTGTGTCAAAACATTTTTACACAGCTTTTTGAAAAGTGAAAATGCAAATGTTTGAGTGGGAAGATGAAAGAAGAACTACTTATTAGTGGCAGGTTGACACTACTCAGTTAAGTGTACAAGAAAAAATATATTTTTCTCCCCAGTTGCTGCTGCTTTGGTCCATCCATAACAACATACCTGCAGCAAATCTTTCACCTTGCAGACTGAAACTGGCCTTCACACAGTCCACCACACACTCGGACCGAGCTCGGTCCGTGGGCTTGTTCTGAAAATGTGGCAGTAAATAACAGGCAGGCAGAGTGGGACAGGCGGCTGATGGGAGGGCGTGTGTTGGCGTGTGCATGTGTGTGTGTATCATATCATGTTTATGGTGGCAGAATGACCTTCACACCACCACCTCATTCTATTACTACACTACCGTCATTCCTTTAATACACACCAATGCACACAGGTGTGTATGCAGTTTTTGCATCTATTGAGCTTCACAAATCAAAAACAATCAAATTATTAATATTTTTTAAATACTCTTTGTGGAATATTTTGGAAATATTCCCAGTAGTGTGGTGTGTTGCCCTTGTCTCAACTGTTCTGAAGGCCAAAACAGAATTTAGTATAAAACAAAAGTTTCATAAATCTCAAACTCTGTTTTAAAAACAATATCTGTTCAGTGTAGAATAATTCAGTTGAGGCTAAATTAGCCCAGTTATTCGAGATTTTGATTATGAGATGATGCCAAACATCCTAGCTAATGGTAAGCCAGAAGAACCACTTCCTAGAACCACATAGAGACAAATTTTAAACACTCACCTTCATACCCAGGGCCAATAATTATAACATCTGAAGAATTACTTCATAAAACAAAGTGACACTTGCAGCAATATGATAGTCCTGCAGATTGACTTCCCTTTTTGACAAGAAATGTTGTGTTTATTTTTTGGGAAATCTTAAGATGCACCACAAGCTGTGCATAAAAGTCTTGGTGGTCAATACGGTTGATGTGAAGCACTGCATTTATTGAAACAGATCTAGTCAAATCCAGCTGAAACTGGGCTTTTGTTATTAGAGCATTAGAATTAATAGAGGCTACAAACTAAAATATGAGGTGCAGCAATGCAACTACAAAATAAGATGTTTAACTGAACAGACTTTTGATGCATATACAATAAAATTTGCTAGTCCCAACATGATAAAATAGAACAATTTAAGTTTTAGCAGTAAGAGAATTCCAGAAGGCCATAAAAAGACAGTGACAGCAAAATGTCAGTGGTGTAATATATATTGTCAATTCTGCAAACTGCACTTAAAGCGCACACATTTTGAGAAAAATGGCACACGATGTGAGCATAGATTCTGTCACTCAGCAACTTTGCAAAAATTGTGATTGCTTGATGAATCATAAAGTGTGTAAGTATGTGTTGTGTCAGTGAGATGAAGTGTGTGTAGGAAGTTCTTATGCAAGTCTTAGTCATGAGAGCAATTTTCAGCATTTCTATACATGTAAAAAGAATTATGGCAGGTTTTCTTCCAACTAATCGCAGAGAGCTCGGATCCACAAACTTTCCTGCACTTCACTGGTGTACACTGTTGAACTGTTCCTGGTGTCAATAATGGGATTACTTCAGGGAAAATAAGAACACCTCAGGAGGATGCTCATTTGTTTAAGAGTTGCAAAATTTTGATAAGATGTATTATTTCATTTCTATTATTGTTTTTTCTTGTGACTACAAACCTCTGTTAATTTGTCTTCTAAAAGAGCCACAGAAGTTTGAGTCACTAATCTCTTGACAGTCGTGTCAGACTCCATCATCAGATCCAGATGGAAATGGCTGTTTGGAGATCCAGCCAGACCACTGTCAGAACATATAACATCTCACTCTTTAAAGGGTTTTAACATCTTCACATTAAGCTAGGACTTCTTGAAATCTGGCCTGCAACAGGAAGCATTCATTAAAGAAGACAAAATATCTTGCTTCAATTATGTTATTCATTTCATTTGTCTCCCTTCACTTTTCCCATGCGGTGGTTTTAATAACCTACATCAGGCTGGAGGACATGAATCAATTTAAGACTTCTCAGATGATTAACTAAGCAATGTAATGAATAGGAAACCACACTAACCAACTAAAGTTGATCTCTCTCCTGGAAACCTGTTGTTTTATTCAGGTTCTCTCCTCCGGGGGTTATTTCCCCTCAGTAAATAACACAATTCTTCACTTCGGCAGAACGGCTGAAATTAAGATCCACAATCAGACTCAATCAGCTTTGTTAGGACTTAAAAAACCTCCAACATGGCTGAGAGAACCTTTCCACCACTTAATCACTTCTCTTTGCTTTGCTGCTGAACACCTTTTCAAAGTGGCTTCATCTGGTGACTGCAATGCTCAGCCATCTATTCATGCATATACACATAAATGCAAGCAGCACAAACAATACATAAACAGTGGAGTTTGCCATTTGCTTTAATTGATGGAATTTGTAGAAAAGTCACCAATTACTTTTTTGGGTATTTATCTAAAATATTCAAAAGAATGTTAGTCTTTTACTGTTGCTTTCCAAAGGGTCTTCATTCAGGTCCTGGCAATAATGCTGGTGAACTAAACCAAGATTGTCATTCTGATGGGACAAGAACACAGAAGTGTATAAACTGGATGATCATTCAGTTTTCTTCCTGGGCAGTCTACAACAATATCAAACAATGTGGCAGTACTGCTACCCAAACACATAGCCCCAGGAGGAAGAAAGAAGACCTGAATATTAAACAGCGCTGTTCAGTACTCTGAAATACAACCAGACCGGGAGAAACATGGCTGTCTAACTTCTGATGAGGAAGCCAAAAGGAGCTCGTTCATAAATAGCACAAATCTAGAGCAAACATACAAGCTACGATGTACAATGTTTTCTGGCTTATGTGTTCACGAGCCCTTCAAAAAGGGATTACGTAATTTTTTCCGGAATAAATAAAGCACACCTACTTTCAACAGAAGAGGTACTGCCAAACATTCACACCCCATCCATGGCACAACCAGGCTTTGGGGAGCTCCTCATCAGCCTGCTTCACTCCTAAATAGCTGCAAAGGGCTGTTTGGGGTTTAACTAATTAACCTAGTTAAAAGACATCACAGCCATAAATGGCTACCTCTCAGTCTAAGCATCTGCTACAGAGGCTAAAATGTGACTTTTCTTAGACTGATTACAGATGAGCTTTATTTCCTGTTGAGAAAAAATCAAGTCATGCAAACTATTTCTATTTATACTTCAGAATATTGATTGCAGCTACATTTTATTTAAAATCCCAAAAGACCTAGACTGTGACCTTTCTCCTCAATACATGTTTTTTAAGAGTTCAGAGTTGAATATGTGAGTGAGTTCTCAGAAGGATTGTTTCCCTTGGCTAAAATAATATGAGTCTATCTCTGCTTCACGATCTGCCTCACCTGCTCTGACTCTTTTGTCTACTTCCTCCTTTCCCCGCATTCACCGGTCGTCTTCTTCCTAAAATCACCTGCAGAGGAATCGATAAGCTATCAGACCACGACAACTCGCAGACTCGCTGTCGTCTCTTCGACCTGTATTTCACGCTGTGTAAATTGGCTATCAGCCTGCCTGAGCCGGTATTTGTGCTCTTCTCTGACCAAGTGTGTGTGTGTGTTCACACGAAAGTGTGTGCTGTCAATTCAAATCCAACATTTGATTGACAAAATCTTCATCACTCTCTCATGACTGCTTACCGATCACAGTGAGTGTGTCGGTGTGTGTGTGTGTGTGTCTTGCCACAGTATCTGAAATATCACTAACTGTTAATAGAGCAATATTCAAGCTGAGTGATAAAAAATAGAGAGCAGACTGCAGTGACATCAAAGCCAACAGGAATAAAAAAAACGTATCGAAAAGAGTAAAATGGGAAGGAAATAAAAGGAGGAAGGCAGCTGAAAAAAGGTCACAGACTCCAGCAAGGAGCTCAGAACAGAGGGACAATGATGGAGAGCCAAGAAGTACACACAAAGAACACAAGTGAGGTGAACAAAAAATGGTGTGAAAAGTCTGTGGTGACCGGAAATGCAGCTGTATTTTTTTCATAGTCCCACTTTACATGAGGTGTAAGGAAATTTGCATAACCCTGCCAACTACCAAACAAGCAAATCACATGGATCTCTTCTACCGTGTGCTTGGGAAACCAAAATGGAGCACTGGATGCATCACATCTGCATCACTGTCATCAGATGCATCACTGTAGAAATCAGATGCATCACTGTAGAAATCAGATGCATCACTGTAGAAATCATATTTTGGGTATCTGGTTAGTCCACCAACCTGAATTAATAACATGGGTTCATGGCACATTTTCAGCCCCAATTCTACCATTTTCCAGATCCTCATTTTGTAAAATAATCATTGGCTAATTTTTGAAGGTCAAATACAAAATGGTTGCAATGGGATAACGATAGCCATTTCGACCTTTGCTAGGCTTGAAATATGGGACCTACAAAAAATATGGACTGGATGGACCAACGGGAATTCAGTGGTGTATGTTTTTAAAATATGTCTTGTTTTGGAAAGTCAGAGCATCACTGAGACCTACAAAGTATAGAACAGTGGCAGCACATCAAAAAGTCACAGAGTGTAGATAAAAGTTCACAACACCTGAAGGAGACAGTTAGTCTACTAATGTGTGTTCATGCAGCCATCCATCACCTCCACACAATTACCTGGAGCTAAAAGGTCCAAAGTTTGGATGGATCAGGGTTGGTTTCACTCTTTCCAGGCTGCTAGTTTATCCATATAAGCCTCCAATTTAGCTAACCTTTACTTCTTTGTACTGTGATGGTAACAACCCTTAAAAGAGCAGGGCATTTTTCTCCCAGGAAAAAAAACAACACACAGTTGTGGATGTGAACAGCATGAAGCTAAATCATTAAATAAACATACATAAACAGTTTACTTTAAGATGAATAAAACCTCAGTCAGACAAATAGGCGAATACCATGAACAAAAACAAATCAAAAGCTGGAAAACTTTGGGATTATGTCAGTTTGTGAGGTAAAGTTTGTTGGTTTCAAAATGCTGAATGTAAACAAGTATGATGAATTTGTAGATGTAACTATTTATATATACAATAGTAGTTAAATGTTTATACTTAACTGTGAAGAGCCACCAACCAAATTTGAAAGAGGAACAATTTCAGTTAATGTGACAATAAAATCAGCACAAACTGTGCAGCTTTTCCCTAAATTATTAAACTTTAAGATTAATTTGCAACTAACTAGCACAAAGACTAAAGTCACCAAAACAACTCCATCCAGATACAAAGAAGCACTCACCAATAAAGTATGTGATTTATTACTCAACTGCCATTATAATAGCAATGTTCCTTATGTCAACATCACCCCCGCATTGCAGCAAAACCAGGAAACACTGACGGAGAGCAAAAATGGAAACAAAGGTGCTGCACTCCACAGCTGGATGTGCCCATATTTTCAGAGCGCAATCAACAAGATGCTTCTCGTTTTTCTAATCTGTTGATGGAGATCAGATACTCTCCCCACTACTGACAGACTGAAGAGGTGAGAGAGGAGGTCTGGGCACATTAATATGTCAGAGTTGATTAGAAATCATTTCCTCATTAACTCAAACCTGATGCTCCCCAGAGGCTCGTCTCAATTTTCTGATAAATGTGATTAATACAAAAGTTAGAAGAAAGTTGCTTAATCTATCTGCACTGCATTAAGAGAGCAACAACAGATGTTCAAATTTTAACTTTGATTCATTTCACTTTCTTGTGTTGGCATTGTAAGTATCAAAACAGATGACAGATTAGGCTGCTATCGAAAGCACTGTACCTCAAAGCATTGAAAGAATAGCCGGGTGAGATGCAGAAGGTTGAATATCTACCACTTGTTTTTATTTAGCAGTGCTCAAGATGTGACACACCATGTGTCATGTAAGCAGTGATGTATTGTAAAGCCTTAAAATTTAAATCTAATCTAAATTATTTACATCGGGCATTAATCCACCAAACTGCAGTAAAGTTTAACAAAGACAAAAAACACCAGAAAGGAATCACTGTTCCTGATACACATTATCTGGTATTCAAGCAATGTCCAACCAGTTGTGAATGTGCTTTACAATTTATTGCCTGTTGTAACAGATAAAGGCAATAAAATGCAATAACACAGATAATGGCTTTTAGTAGTTTACTACTTTGTTTATTGACTTTGAATAAAAGTAATATGCAACTTTCTGATTTCTGAACAATTTCACACTGGTATCACTTGAGTACATTTAAGAATTATATTTTATTATTAAGTATAACAACAATCAATTTATTAATTTTAGTTACAATGTTTTGAACTGTGACTGAATGTTTCTGGATTGGACTGATAATTCAGCATCCAGAAGCAGATCTGTACTTCCCTTCAGCAAATTTGGTTGTACACATAATACTGCTTACTGTATGTATGTGTGTAATGCCTCATCACCACGGTACTGAACTGTGGTCACGCAAACCTAAGCAGCCTTTGGGATGTAGGTCAATGAGCAGCAAGCTGATGAATTGCAGGAGGTGAACATAAGTTATGCTCAAGACAGATATAAAATCATAATAAAGGAGTACGATTGCACAAAAAGGCGGGAAAAGGATGGAAATTTCCAGAAGGTTGATTTCTGTTTAGCGGCAAACATGTGATCACATGTTAGACTTGGTATGAATGCTGACATGCGTGTGCCAGTGCAGAAGTAAGCACAGTTATTAGCAACCTCACCCACCTCTGTCAGTGTCTCCGTTTAGTGCAGGTAGACGCCTGTTTGCTTACAGCACACTCACCTCTAAACTTTCCATCATGAAGCCCCACAGAGCCTCCTGAGCCTATTACTGAAACTCCACTCTAATGTATTCATTAGGAATTATCAGAAATATTACATTAGATTATCATCAGAATACATCACAGAATCAATGTGATTCAATTTTGGATTTCTGCTGTGGTAATTTAATACATTCTGATGAGTTACAGCATTAGTCTGCAATTTTTCTGTTATTCTTTTAACAAGCCCACATGGAGCTCTTTTGGTCATTACGTCTGAACTTGTGATCGTCCACAAGTCTAAGTGTGTATGATGTGACAGAAAGATGTGCACTTTGAAGCCAACAGATCTATTTATAACACTCACTCTCTGCTGGATCACATTGAGGTAAAGAGAGACAATAATGTGCCTTTTATTTGAGGGAGCAACAAAGTTAAATCTAAAAATAAAACATCTTTTATAGTGGAGTAAAGCACAGGGAGAAACACTAAGCTATAAGTGCAGGAGTGTGTGTGCAATACTGCACTGAACCATATCCAATAATGTGCTGCTTGCAATAGGCTGTGTTTAAAGCAAACCATGGATACCTGTGTTTGCAGAGGTGCATGATCACACCAGTCTGTGCCTGCCTTCCTCTGGCTCACTGTTTCCACAGATATATGCCATGCTGGCATTCATGCATGTGACTGTGTGTCCTTTTGTCCCCGAGGTCGGTTTCGCCATTCCATGGAAATTTCCTTTAACCTTTTCCCTCATTTACACCATTGCCCTTGAGAGATCGCTCGGTGCAACAAAAACTTTTTCTATCTCCTCTGTCTCTTTGTTGGGGGCAGTAAACGATTCAGTAGCGATAAAACCAACCGCCGTAGAGACTGTTCAGGTGTCCGAACTCCTAAAACATTTGAGTAACACGATGAGTAATATTGCTGCTTCAACTACTCTATTAGCCTAGGCAAGACTATTTCTAAAAGTCTGTTATAATCTGTGAAATCATTGCTGCTTTCACAACATAAATAGTGTAAAATTCCAAATCCGGTTTTCAGTCATGTTGTAGCTTGCACAAAATGGTCTTTACAGTCATTAGACACAGTGGGTAATGTGTTCTTTGACAATAGAGGGCGCTGATAAAGCTGTCAAGCTGGTTTCAATGTTTGAACTGGGACCAGCAACATTTTAACTTCTGTTTTTACTGTTTCCCATGACAAAGGTACGTACCTCAGCAAAGCTGCAGGAAAGGCGCACTTTCAGCAGGAGCAGAATGCATTAAAAAAAACTTGTGGTTTGGTTATTAGTGTCAGACATACTGGTCTGAGTACTTGAAAAAACTGTGATGTACAGAAAAACACATGCAAACATTTCTAAGGTTTATAGAGAATGGTACAAAAAGGAGAAAATGATCAGTAAGCATCAAATATGTTGACCAAAACCCCTTGTTGATGTCAGAGTAAAAGCAATTGAGCAAGCCATTTTCAAAAGTTGAAGAATGACAGCATTAACTTAAATAGTTACTCTTTACAACCAAAGTATAAGGAATCCTATCTCTGACCACAACACTCAGCAAGCTTGTTGGAGCACCTGAGCAGGTGCCATTTGTTGATTTAAGCAACAAATCACAGTCAAAACTGGAGCACTGAAAATGTTGTCTGGCCGATAAGTCTAAATTTCAGGACAGACAGTACAGTCACAATTTTGCATAAGCTAGAAAAAGTGAAATTCATCAGGGTTCAGTTTAAAAGTGGTTGTGTTGTGGTGTGTTTTAATTTAAGGAATCTCTTAATCTCTGATTTTAGTCAGCGATTACATAAGTCTTTCTGTGCAAGAAAGTCTTATGTCCCCTGCAAATAATCTTCTAATCACAGTTAATATTACAATGCATTTTAAACACACAACATCTCTGCATTTTTGAGCAATGCTATTTCCAGCATTGTGTGAATCTACAGGTCAGTCCACCCACAAGCAGAGTAAAGGAAATACTACAGGGAGTGCAACATATGCATTGATGTTGCATCACTGCCTCCTCAGCTCTGGGTGGCATTACCCCAGGAAGCACCATGTAATCCCTGAAGTTGTGGAGCATGGGTCATAATCTTACACATTAATCCAGGAGGACGAGTGGATTATTTGGAGGGAAGAGACGCAGTGGTTTATCAGTGCAAGTATGTTCCGTTATTTGCTTGTCACGTTTCCTACCCAGCAAGATTAGACTTTTTCTTTTATCTTCCACTCATCTCAGGTTTTGAAAAGAGACATAACACTGGGTATGGGTCTTTCTGCCTTAAAATCAGGCATTTCCTACATGGCTGCCCCATGATAAATCAGACAGCGGTGGGAGAGAGCTTTAAAGAATTAGGGCATCCAGCGAGCACTTGCCTCATTACAAAGCCCTGAGCAGAAGGGTGAGATTGAATTCCCCCTCCACCAACCCCTCCTCAGCTCCATCAGGTGATGTGGACATCTCGTGAGTGTACAAGGGATGACAGCTGCACTTCTTGTGTTGACACTATCAATATAGCCACCATGGCAGTTGTGATGAAAACAAATTACAAACAAAGGTTAGGAAAAGACACACAAATCACAAGTGAATTTCATTGAAAAGTTTGTTTTATTCATTGCAAACAGAATAATCCATTTGAAATGTTTATTCTGGGGTGATTTTGATTGTTATGGCACAGAGCTACTGAAAGCCAAAAGCCAGCTTCTCATAACTTCAAATATTTCACCAGTCCAATAATTTTTTAAGTTAATTTTTGTTCATTGGGCCCCTTATGACCTTCTCTGGACACCTTAAAAGTTGGGACAGCTGACTTACAGAATTCAGTCAGCTTAACAATATGTTTACTGGCCAATTAAGTACAGTGGCCATGGCCATATAGCAGGAATTGGTCCATTTGTGTGGTTCTAAAAATTTATAAAACCCATTTTATTTGGTGATCTAATGTTAAAAATTTCAGGGAAACTACATTTTCAGGAGCAATTATCAAATTACCATTGATTTCCACTTAAATTAACCAATTTGCAGGCCTAAGTATGAGTATGAATATAAATTCAAACAAAAACATCAGAAAGAAATTGGTTGAAGGAAAAGCAGAGACTGGGGTTGTGGCAAAGTTTGCAGGAAGTGGTCATGTTGATATGCCAGAGAGTGTCTATCTTCCTCCTAAGCCTTCAAACCGTACGTAAGCTGAATAATTATTTAGTTAACATATTGAAAGCAATTAATGCATCTAAACATATATTTTTAGTAAATGTTTAGCTTTGCAAGATAGCAAAGCAATGTAAGCTTTTGAGTGACTAAAAAAGTGAGGTTTTATAGTCAGGGTTTTGTCTAATAAATGTCTAATTAGCCATTTATGAGGCTATTCTGCATCAAATACTAGTACAAAATACCTAATGACTGCCTGGGGCCTACAGTCACAGGAAAAAGCAGCAAAAAGATGCATTCAAAGAAGTTTCTCAATGACTTTAGCGACTGATAAATTACTCAAATTGTTGTAATTTGACTCACTGATGAATCAGGGTCTTTGCAGGGTAGGAGCTCTATCAGATCCAACCGAGAGGCTTAACCAGCTCACCAGTGTTAAGCGGTGTATAAAAGATGATTTAACAATAAAAGACTGAATATGTTTAAACCCTGTGAGGTGGATTTCAATGTGCCATAAAGATAAAAAGCATAAATGTGAAGAATAACCAGCAGCTTGAGGAAGAGGTGATACCAGTGAATCACAACACTAACTGAAAAGCTTGGACTGAGTGCAAAAGATGAGATGGAGGAGAAATTTACATCTTCACATCCCACTCCGGTTTGAGTCACAGCAGCAACAACCTGCAACAGGGCGACAGTCTGAATAGATTTTCATATAAATTAAGGTGGAAAAATGCAATAAGGAATTCCTAATAGGATCTGAATTCCCCTTGAGTCTCAGTCATGTTAGATTTTTTTTTTCTGCTTACCTGATTTCTCCAGCATCTTTCCTGCCGCTTACTGCAATACCTAACAGAAAGTCACTGTGTGAAATTCTGCTGCATGGAAATTGAATTTCAGAGATTCATCCATAGATCCAAGTTCCTTACAGGTTCCAAAATAAGAAATGCAACCTGTTATACTCCACTTTCCTTCTACAACAGCATTTATTTGATCATGAGAAAGCTCAAACTATCAATTGAAATAGGCACTTCCACTAACACAAGGTCCTTCAAATGAAACTGAACGTTGTGGTGATGGGGATGGGGGGCAGTTTGACATGCATTCAAGGGAAGCAGGAACAAAACTCTTGTTGATTTGACTAAAACTAAGGCAATAATGTACAGCTCCACTTTGCCCTGAACCATGCAGGTCTGTAAGCCTTTGCTAGCACCGTTTATCCCTGTTTGGAAACTGGGCTAAAGGTTAACACTGCCCAAGAGCCTTACTGTGCTCTGTTATGGGATACCAAAGACAAAGCCACATGATTAGAAGAAGAAACTGCATCTGATCTTGACAGATGGATAGACCGTATCAGTCTTCCAGGACTGCCAGCAAAGACTTAATGAGTCTGGCTCTTTAGCAAAAATCATACTACTTCTGCACATTAAAACTGTATCCATCAAGGCTTAATGAAATCAACCGTGCCGTTTTAATTAGCATGGGTGATTTGTTGCGTCTAACCAACACCTTCTGATTACTCCCCCGCAAAATTAAGATCACATGAGATTATGTTATAGGTAAAACACAGTTATGGAAACAGAAAGAACAAGATCTAGTGATTCTATAGCTATCTTTTGTAGCTTTCACTTGAAGTAGGTCGTAGTAAATCGTTTTCATAATATGGCTCAATATGACAAAGTCTAGAGTCTGGACTTTGAGCCATTGCAACACCTAGACTCACGTCATTTGGGCTATGCTGATGCAATGCTAATCATGCCTCTTGATGTCCAATTTGGAGTGCAGTTATTAGAAAATAATATGCAGTTTTTGTCACATATTTACACATATTTCAATGGCATAAAACAGTCTACACAATGGTCCAAAGTTGAGACATGCCAAGACATGTCATGTTACAAAATATCCTGGCTAATGCATTGCTGAAAAGTTAACAGTTAACCATATGCTTTCCCTAATAAGGTAAAATCAATTATTAAAACTCTAAGTTAAGTAATTTTGAGTTGGATCAATTTACTGCAGCAATACATTTTCAGTGATGCTCAAATATGAGCAGTGACCTACGTTACCAAAAAGACTGAATGCAAATCATGACAGAAAAGTATCTTAGATGAATGAGAAATAGAACAAAGAGCAACTGAGATTATAAAGACGACACAATTATCTAAATTCAGAGACAGAAATCTAGATTTAATCAGAGATTGCATGATCTGAGAGTATGCCTGCATGAAATTTTGCTGTGGTGCCAAGAAAGTCTGAGTGAGCAGCTGATGAATCCCCAGCTAATTAATTATTGAACACCCCCTCCACAAACCTGCCTCTGCTAGCATGGTAGCTAGCAACAGTCAAACACATGATGGGCTGAGAAATCCATTCAACACACACAGGAGTGTGGTTAACAGGAGGATGGGCCCCTTGTGTCTCAGCAGGATGCCTGATGAACCTCAGAGGGATTTCAGAGGAAACAAACATATTCCCAACACCATCACAGACTAACACAAGCCCAAAGGGAATTAGCCAAACATCAACATCCTTATATCCCAGACAAAAACGAGGTGATTCTTAACAGGGGCAAAGCACTATACTTTAAAAAGACCAGTGACTATTTTAATACTATTAAGCTGTGAATCTGACACTTGGGCAACAATTCACCTAAACTTTCTCACTTTACTTTCGTACTTTATGTCAGGCGGTCATGTTGTTCTGTCTCCAACAAGGTGGATATTCCACCAGCTTCAGCCTTAATTGTATCATCCAAAGCTATATTAAAATATTTAAAAGACAAAACAAGTCAGCTTATGTCATTTTGGACACTGTTTCCACACAATTGTGTGATTATATCCAAGTGCTGCTCGTGATGTGAGCAGCGCATAGTGACAGAAGGGACAGGTGAGTCACCGTAGGGCTGCAGGCTGAACACATTGCACTGCAGCACTGCACATCACGACTCGCACAGACAAGACAGGAACAGCAAGAGAGCTAATGGCATGGAAGTGGGAATAAAACACAGGATGGTGGACACAAACACACTGAAGGAAAATGCAGCGGAGACATAGCAAAACGCCTTAATCATCGAAAAGCAAAGAAACACCTCAGGAGAGAATATATATTGGACACTGTCAGGAACGTCTGTATCGAAGACATCCATCACACCTGGGAAGATCCTTAAAGCCTTGACATCTAGACTCATCTGTCTGCTGTCTGCCTTCACTCCTCAGTCACCAACTACTTTAAGGCATATTTATCAGTCTACGCAAAGAAGGTGATGTGCCAACTGGCTTTCAGCTCCCATTTGGCTGAAAGTAACAAACAAATAGAATTTTATATCCAAATTAAATCACAGAAATGTTATATAAATCTTACACCAGATTGCTTTATGCATTAGCATCATCTTGTTCCTATAATCATACAGAAGCATAGAAAAACAATGCATGAACACATTAGAAGCTCGTTTTTAATTGACGAGAATTATAAATAAAGTCCACATGAGCTCAAGACATTTACATCTACAGATGCTTCATGGTTGCTGAATGAGGTTGGTGATTGATTTCAAGATTAATACAATTTTTTATATTGGTAGCCTTAAAAAAATACATCCAATAATATTTTCTCACATTTCAAAAGAAATCATTTGCCTGTCTAGATCTTCCGTAAATCATAAAAAAAACAGAATGTTGAATTTCCAATTGGGCAATTTGGTAAAGGACTATTATGGTTTTGAGGGGGATCTAACCAAACCTGGATTTGCTCCAATTTAAAATCCAATTTGACACAATTTTAGGCCTCAGTAATCCAACTTTATCTGATTTTTTTCAATTCATAATAGGTGAATTTGTTTTGTTTGTTAAACATTCTCAATGGAACAACAAGTCAGATTGCTTCGCTGGGCATCTACAAAGCACTCCTACTTTGGTTAAGATCCACATGAATAAGACTGGTTTAACTGGTTTCAGAACATATTTTAGTGGAACCCATAGGGCATAACCACTGAAACAGTGGTTTAAGTATCTTAAATTAGTGTGGATTTACCAAAAATAATAAACATATTCAATTAAAACTCAAGTTTTGCTGTGGAAAATCATAAATAAAGGGCATATTATAAATGTAAGTTACTATTAAAGAAACTGCATTTTTAGATGTTTACTGCAGCATCATTAAAATTAAATTTTGTAAGTGTGCAGGAAAGTATTTTAAAAATCTGCAATGTCTATGGATATAAATGTGACTATTGTTTTCAAATATCCAAAGAACATCAAAATACTTTGACACAAAATGCTTCTGACAACTTTATGGTGCTGTTTAATGAATGATTGTTGACCTGCTGTATGGTGATCAAAGAGGCAGCAAGTGCTTATGGGTTCACCTTCTTTTTACTGGAAAATGACACGTGTGTGCTGCATACTCGTGATTTTCTCAGTAGTGTAACGAGTTTGCCCAACCGGCAGTTTGAACAACAGAGTGAACTGGACGAGACAAGGCTAATATTTTACCAGCATGTGTCCCTTATCCGGTTGTGTCCTGTTAAAGCAGGATGCGTTGCTGATGTGAAGTTGAACTATCTCTCCCAAAATCCCTCCCTACTCCCATTGAGAGGGCTGAGAGCAAACCTCGACACCCGGTCAGTAATAAGCCCTGAGAGAGGTCTGAGAAGCTTTCTGTGATCTAAAGCGACTTCTCTGTGGGTCCGGTCAGGTCAACGGAAACAGAAAAGTTTTAAATATATCATGTTGTCTTTGCACTAAACCTCTAGAGAAGCAGCAGGTTTACAAGTCCAAAAACATACTATCGTTATCCTGTAAAACCATAACACATCCTGTAAAACCATAACACACTTAAAACTTAGTAGTTCTTCCAATAACTTGTCATAGGATATTAATGTTTTGATATTAAGTTTGCATGAGCATTGGTAATTTTCCTGTAGTATGCTAGCACTATGAACTACGGTTGTTAAGCTATGAATGTGTCGTTACGCAGTTGAGTGCAGGTTTGCTTATCAAACAGACAAACACTGACATTAAACACTAAAATACAATAAAATATAGTGGGGGATTGTTTATACTGTTTCTATATAAATGAAATGAATTCAATGATGTTGCGAATGTCTCTAGAATTTTGCCAAATTGTTGCACAAATACAGAAATACTTTAATAAAGATTTGTATGAAGTGATAATTTAACACTGTCTGATGCTTGTAGGTAACTCTGTTTATATGTAATAACAAATGGGGATGATCTGGTAATCTGAAAGTAGCTTGGGACGAAAATAGATTAGAAATATACTTTCTTGTCCCACAGTGAGAAAATTCAGCAAAACACAAAGGAAAAATTATAACCTTTAGTTTCCTGTAGTTGAGTCAATCTTTTTACGTTGACCTACATTTGTCATGGACTTACTCATCAATAAAACAAGAGGAAGAGTTTTTGCAAAAAAGGTTTCAAACCGACACTTCCAGAATCATCTTGGGAATGTAGTAATCTTCATAGGCTGCAAGGTACAGCTGTGAACTTGGGCCTGTTGTTGCCTTTACTTTAAAATATGTAGCGTTACTAAGAATCTACTTGTTTTTTCTGCGATAAAACCTAAACACACTGACGTGAGCAGCGGCATCTGCAGGAACATGTCATCAAAGGCATTGTGATTTTGCAAGGCAAATGTCTGAGATGCCAAAGTTGTAGCAACTTTAAGAAACCATCACTTCACTTCATCAACCAGAGGCAACAGCATTTTTTGCGTAAGACTAATCTGCAATTGTCATGTTATGATGAAGAAATGAGCAAATACTCCAAATTTGACTACATGGTGACATAATTCAACAGATAGGCAGTACTTTGTGCCATTTAGGAGACAATTAAAAAAAATAACTGGAGAGTTTAAATTCTGCAAATATTGCTGGAGAAAATCCTAAAATAAAAAGCAAAACCCTAAGTTTGTTGGAAAGCCAATTCCTGTCTCAGTTTGTAGAAATGGAATCTAAGCCCAAACAGCAATTTATTTTGATATATGTGGAGGTGCATGTGCGAAGCAGACAGGAAGAGAAAAAATGAGACAAACTGCGCCATGCTTGTTTATGTGTGCATGCGTGAGAGAAAACTAAAGAGACAGCGAGAAGAGGAAGCAGTCACGTTAGGAGGAAGAAGAGAAGAGGAGGGAGGCGATACAGCCCATCCCTCCTCTACGTCACGGTGACGCCTCCGTCCGCCCCTCCCTCCACTACAACTCACATGACTGCAGCAGGGCAGTTCTGTAACACCAGTCACGAGGATAGAGTACTACAATAACCAGCCGGCAGGGGCGAGTGTGTCTTTTACAAGCACAACCCAAATACACACACACACACACACCGCAACGGGGAGTAAAAGAAAGCCGCAAGTCCACCTTAATAACCAGTAGTAAATATTAACATATTAGTGTGCTGTTTGCACTATAAATAACCTTATCAGACTGCACATAAAGAAAGGACTGCGATACAGTGCAGAGTTTAATTCCGTTTCTGACTCAAGTTCATCTTCCCTCTTCCGTGCCAGTCAAGGACTTAGCAGCAATCCAGCATTAAAAGCCTCAGAGCAAAGCGCTGTGTCGACGTAACAGCATGCCTATTTCCATCTGAGCATTTTTCTCCCTCACAGTTGTCCCATTTACATTCCACATCCACATCATTATTGGATCTGCACAGCATGGATATACTTTTGTTTTATAGTCACATTTTCCAAATCGAAATGTGTATTAGGTGTCTTGTGCATTATTTTTCCCCCTTGTGCTCAGCATGATATGCATTTCCAAACACCCTTCTGCTGGTTGACTGATGTTTGGTTGTGTGGGTTTGTAAGGCAGATGTGATTTTTTTATAGAAATGATTTGGTATACCACTTTTTTACTCTTTCAGAAAATTTTATAACCTGTGTCTCAGGTTACACCAACGGTAACCTGAGACACAATGGTGTTTTGTAATTTGGCCATTAAGGCTCATTGCCTGGGGAGTCACTTCAATTTGGGGATGAACAAGGACAAAGACAACAAAACTTGCATTATATACACCTTGAATATGTCTTCTCTTCCAATTTTACATAAACAGTCAGTGGGCAAATAATTATATTCACAATATTGTTTATTAATTTACAATGCTAATTGGTGTTTGTACCTGTTATAAGGATTATTGGAAACCAGTTTGAATGCATAAAACATGAAATATGATAGGCTACGAAATATTGCAATGCTTTGGAATAGAGATATTGCATATGCTGATAATGCATGATGACTGTGATTCAATTTATTGTTGCAAAACCAATTTAAAGAGCTAAAGAAGTGATAAATTCCAGTGAGAATCCAGTGAGAGTTATAGTATAGCTATATACTATATTAAAGCTATACTATAATATAGTATAGATGAGTTATGTGTAACATAATGTTCTGCAAATATAACAGACATTGTATTTCCCTTTAATATGCATAACATTGAGATGGCTCACATCCACAGTATGTGTTATGTGTGGGCACATGTCACTGCTGCCGCTTATAAATAGCCCACAGTCTCCCTACATCCCTCCACGCACTGATTTCAACATGCTAGGGCTGCCAATCAGCTGTGACAGACCTCCCTTCTTCCCCCACTTCACCAAAGCATCACCGATACCTCCAACCCCCGCACACAGCGCATCAGATGCCGCGATGACCCTGCACCATCCAGCGCAAAAACAATCACCGCAATGCAATTATGTCACGCTGTGCTGCGGATCCTGGATTGACACTGACAGACCCCTGACGGGGTCTTTTCCTGCACACTTCCTGCGAGGAGATTAATCTGCGTGTGTTTAAATTAAGAATCAGCAAATCTTCGCTGATTTCCTGACATAATTGGTCCCTTTAAAGCAAAGCCTCCCGCGACCCTCCTCATCCATACACACAATCGGTTATCAGACTGTCACGATATCCACACTTTCAGGTAAACAGTCCAAGAATCGAGCAGATTTCAGTCAGTTTCTCACCAAGACGCGTTTTGTAACCGTTTCGATTACGCAAACCATTACGAAAACGTAAAACCGCATCAACTTTCCCAGCTGACTTAGAGCTCGGCTCTTCTCCGTCCATGCTTTGGAGATATAAACTAATAATACGAACAATAAAAATGAGATCTCCATGAACGCATCGTGGGAAAAGTGTTGCTCAACTTTGGAGCGCTTCGGCCAGTGGATCTCCAGCATTGATCCGCTAGAGATCCAAAGATCCTCCAGCGCTCTAAACCCCCTGTGTCGAGGCAATCAGCTTAATAATGAAGTGTATAAATAACATTACACAGCATTAATGTGTTGCAATGCCACAACAAGGGACCTCTTCAAAACATTTAATGAGTGTTTAAAAGAAAACAAGGAACGCAAACACGTGGATTAAGCACACACACGACCACGTTTCTTTACACACATTAAAAAAAATAAACAGTCTAGAACCCAATTAATATGTCAATATATCACAATAATCCACCGGTCCACGCATGAAGAGGTCCACGCATGAAGAGGACCGCCACTGAAATTAAAACTTCCCTCAAGAACGCGTCTAAAGTTTCCAAAGCGCCCCTCTGCATACCAAATAATCCCGGCCGAGCAGCAGCACGCCGGCTGCTTTCCGCCTCCAAGTCTAACACCAAAACATTTATCCGTTTTAATCCATTAAATTCCTCTATTGCCGATAGCTGATAGCATTTTCTCCAAGACACGTGGAAATCAGTCATTGTAGTCCACACACACACACACACACACGCACACTCACGCTCACACATGCACATGCAGACAGAGAAAGCCGGCTTGCTCTGTGCCGGGGAGATGCAGCTGAGCAGCCCAGAGAGAGGCTCCCATCAGCCGGGCACAGCATGTGCCAGAGCTGGTGACGTGCAGAGACGCGCCCCGCTCTGCAAAGCCTGGCGTCCCGTGTATCCTCCAAGGCTGGGATCTTACCTGGCTGCCGGAGTTTTCTGTCAGGTAACTGAAGACAAAGGACGAGAGTTCCTCATCTAATAGTGGAGCGCAGTCCGCCATCTTCTAGTGAATGAGGAGTTGCGGAGTCAGAGTGGAGTATAGGAGGAGGAAGAGAGAGCCACCTGTAGGGGGCGCATCTATTTACTCGTGGAGACAAACACACATTAAAAGACATGCGGCTCTTGAAAAGCGGTCTCCGGGGAGCACCAGGGGGTCGATGCTTGGATTCCCGCGGCTAAATCAGGACTGCTTCACCGGAATGTCACTGCCCTACAAGCTTAATAAAGATCTGTTTATAGAAATAGATAGACATATTCTCAGAAGAAAGCACATTTTCTGCAGCATAATCAACAGTTTGAATCAGTTCTAATATGCTGATATAATTTTGATGTAGCTGAGAAAGACTCAGAGAAATTAAAAATACGCAATGCAATTTTTTCTATTTTTTTTTTTTGAACTAGTCGATGAATTATAGATCAAACATGCAAATACATCTCATCCAGTTTTGGGGCTTTGCTTTTAAAGTTTATTGTTGTTATTGTAGGATGACCTGTTCTGTTTTTTCCTTGTATATTTATAGAGCTTCAGCAATGTCCAGCATCACCACATTATGACCGGCTGCTTAATAGTGGGTTGGTTTCTCTTTTGCTGCTAAAATAGCCCTGATTTGGGCAGCTGTGGCTACTATTGAGTAGCCATTAGCATGTGGATATGTTTGTGAATCGGGTCTTCTGGATTGAAAAAAATTAATTTAGCATTAACTTCTTGAGCAATTTCAGTGCTCCCAATGTGCATTATGACCAAGACATCTGTTCTTTATGCTATTTTGACATGTTTTCCATTGCAAGAACGCCCTACAAAAGGCTGCAGTTTTGTAGATGTTCTGACCAAGTCGTTCAGGCCACTTATCAATTTTTAATCCTTATAACAAATTAACATTTAGGACAAAGTATTGCAGTATCATAAAGAAAATAAAATTAGTGTCATTCACTTCAACTCTTAGTGGTTATAATTTTATGCCTGGTTGAATGCATGACAAACACATAGCATTAAAACTAAGAATAAAAATTTACGGCAAACTAATATGCATTTGTTAAGCACATTGTTTTGTAACCACAGAAAAGAAAAACACAAACTGTGGGGCTGATCAGTGGGGACATGCATTGTACAGTTAAAAACTCTTGAAACATTCTGCTTTTGTCTCAGATCTACAGCTATAAGTGACAAAATCCTCTTGCTGTTGCTGGGAAACAGCAACATCGACGCCTGTCAGTTGTCGATTCCAACACAGCTGATGTTCTGCGAAACCATTCTAACCGGGTACTGTTTTCTTTCACACACAGGGTTTTGTATATATTTATATATTTGTGATGATTCATATAGTAACAGCCCCTTTTTCCACATTTTACTGTGTCCCTTCCTGCATGAGTGCATTGACTTATGGTTTCCTGATAACAATAGATTTTTTCTCATCACAAACCTCTGCAATCTTCTCAGATATTAATTCTGACATTAAATTACACTTACATGCAGACTATTTATTAATCAGGTGGCTTCTGAAAGCAGTTGGTAGCACTGGCTTTTATTTCATACTACACTTTTCAGATTTCTGTTTGTGAAAAAAATTGAAAAACAATTGAAGCAATCCTTCTGCTTCACAATTATGTCCTGATTTGTGTTGACCTATCAGATAAAATCCACATGAAAACACTGGATGTACATTGTTGATGGTGGATGTAGCATAACAAAAGGTGAATGAGTTCAAGGGGTATGAATACTTTTGCAAGGAACTATGCTAAAATGTTTGAAATGCAATTTAATACTTTGTTCTGCAATGGCGTTATACTTTTATGAGCCATTTGTTTATAATCTGATAACAACGATGTTATTCAACTTTGTTTTTTGAAAGTCAGCATGACTTTGCTTTATTGGCCTGAATTAACCGGCTTTACCTAGCTTTCAACCTGACACCTAGCCTGAAGCAAAATAGCACGCTCGAGTAAATCTCGTCTTTACAGCACACAGTCAGTGGTAATTGGATGACTTAATTCTTTACAGTTTCCCCTGGCAGTTTGTTGACAAGCTTCTGCACACAGAAACGCTTCTGAACAATTTAGTTTAGACACAATGCTCTCCTTTGCAATTAGAGGCAAACTTACATCTTAATCTTTTATGGTTGCATCATCAGTGGATGAACACAATATTTTTTAAGTTCATTCAAGCACATATCTTAACTTAATCCAAAGCTGTTTCATTTGAACATGGACTGTCAGTTCCAGGTAACGTTGAATCTGCTTTGTCAGTACATTTCCAGAGTTTCTGAACTCATAACAGCCTTTCTATTTTCCATATAAATGCGTCTGACAATGCACATTCATAACCCGAGCGGGTGAAAATATGTTAATTATACCACAAAAACATAGTTTTCTTCATTCAGATGCAGAAACTAGAAACATATCTGTTTCCTTATTAGTACTAGTAAAAGCAATTATCGAAAGTAGGCCAATTGTACATTCCCACTACACACTCGTTACCGTTACATTTTTACAACGCGTTTCTGAAATTGCGTCAGATCCAGGTGGAGAGCAAAACAGAATGGAAAATACGCCTCATAATTTATTTGCTGGCACCAGTAGCTATGCATTATTGCAGTAATTAGCTTTATTTGAAGGCAAGTTTGTGTTTTGTTGTTGGTCAGGGGAAAAAAAAAAGCAGTTTTCCTTAAAATGTTCCAGGAAAAAATTATTGCATTGGACAGATTCACAATTATCCAAACCATCATGAAGCAGATAACTCCCTTTGTAGAAAGGTGTTGCAAAATTTGATTTTAAAAAGAAAATGGTGCAATTGCTTTGGGCCTGAAAAAAAATGAGGATCAGATCAAGTGAAGGTAACAGGCATTGCTTTCTGTAAAATCAAACATATTTTAGATATCAGGTGTCATCTGTAGGACATCATGTCTTGGTTGTATTTTTTATTTTGCTATTTTATTGTCTAATTCCTTTAAAACAACATTTATTAAAATAGACAAAAAAAGATTAAGACAAATGTCTTATTTACAAATGTGGCCTGGCAGAAAAAAAAGTTTTTCTGACTGGGGATAAGAGGGACTATAAAGCAAGAGAAAATTTAAAATGACACAAATTACACAATAAGAAACGACAAAACAAAATACAATATTCACATAAACATGACATAAAAAAGCGATTAAATAGTGGAGCAGACAAAGAGTCTAAGAATGGATAAAAACAGCTTGGTGAAGAGGACAATGGTTGACGAGAATGGTCAGATTTCATTATTAAAGATCGTCAGTAATTAATCTGAGTCAAATTGTGAGAATAAGTCCATGAAGGGTAATGAGTTTTATCAACATGTATGCTGGATCAACTACTGCTTTAGAAAATGATTACCTGGCAGACAGATTTACTGAGCCCAGTACCACCAGTTTGCACCTCCACACATAGATCTGAGAGAGAAAGAGAAAAGCACAATTTGACAAGTACTCATTTTGCAAGCTGTGAATATATGCTAAAGTACAAGTTGATAGACGGTTTCAAATAGAGTTTATTGTGGGGCAACAGACTGTTACTTGCAAGAGACAGATGGGTTTCATATATACAATATATATTATGGCAACTTGTCAGAACCTATTCCAAACAACATATTAACTATCAGTGTCAGTTTTGAAAACAAAGGAAAAACATTTAAGCATAATATTTGTCAAGTTGCTTCACACAACATTAATCAAATCAGAACCCAATACTTTATAAGTTGAGTCAAGTGGCAGATTAAAAATACTTATCAAATTTAATTTAGCTGCAACACAGTAGTAAAAATGACTCTTTATGTCTTTGATTTTGAGGTTTTCTCCTTAGCAGAAACCAACTGAGAGGTTTTAGTAGCTAAAGGTTAATTTGGCAGGTACAGTATTTAGGTCATAACACCAAAGCATGAGTCACTGCAAGTGAATGGCTGGAAGGACAACTGACATGAAAGAGGCACAGGGATCATGTTTTACAACCATGGGTGCAGAAAATACTCCCTTCTCCTTATGCACGGGGAATTACAAATGTGTTTTGTTTTTTTTTCTTACCCAAAGCCAGTGATATACAAGTATCTTGTGGGTGTGATGTAGTAATGATGCCTCATTAACATCCTCATCATGAAGGAGAAACTCATTAACTTGCAGTTAAGGTCATCTCAACACCAGTTCATCCCAAGAAATTAGAAAATCATTCAGAAGATAATTATTTTCAGTAAATGTTATTTTAATATGTTTATTTTAGAATAAAAATTGTTTTATACATGGTGATATAGTAAAAACAAAACAAAAAAAACTGCTTAATACTGTTGATTATAACTCACACATGATGAAAACTCAAAATTCAGTTTCTGAAAAAGTAGAATGCTGCAGAAGACCAAGAGAAATTTGATACTAATGCAGAAATATTATGTATGTAATGTATTTTACAGTGCATGTAAATGGGGCCATGTTTTACCTAATTTCCTGTTGCTGAAGCACATCTGAAAAACACAAGCAGGTCCACCAAAGTTAAAGTTTTGTAATGGCCGGGTCAAAGTCTTACTGAAATGCTCTGCCATATTTTTCACCATGATGACATTTAAACATTTTAATGTAATTTATCATTTAAATGTTTCACAGTGCAAAACATTTAAATGTGACAAGAAGGAATGCACACATTTTTCTCTAGAATATCTTAAAAAGCAAACACTTTTTTGGTGTTTTTCCAAAAAGGGCGACATGAACTAAAATAATCTTTACTGATTTTGGTGCATATTAAAATGGAAACTTAAGAAATACGAGTTTTGTGCAGTACAGGTCTGTTCAGCTGTGTAAGCACAGAAATCCTTTTGGGTCTTTGGAGTAGAAGGGGTTGCATGGTTCATATATCGACAGTAAAGGTGACATAAACAGGAATTTTTGTTGATCTAAAGTTTTTTTTTCTCAATTCATAACTTACACAGAATGTATTTTCAGTGCTTTACTAAAATAATGAGTCCTTTAAACACACAAGTCGAATGGCACCACAGTTGGGCTTAACACCGGAAAGTTCTAACAAAGTGAAGGTTTGACATACAGTGAGAATCAGAGGCATTTAGTGGTAGGTTTTAGTCATGGTTACATATTTTTATCTTATATTGTTGTGTAACTACAGTAAAGGACCGAAAGCCAACCGCAATTTTATTTTAATGTACAGCATTACTCATTTCTCATCTGATTTCAACACCCACCAGCTTACACATTACACTGCACACTATTCCTTTTCTCCTGGGCCTGAAAAAGAGACGTAGCAAGGCTTTAAGAATTGATTTCGTCAATGACAAAAACAATGCAAATATGAAAACACAAATAGCAGGGCAGTCACATTAGACATAATGTGTTAGGTTTGCTTCAGGAGAACTAAACTAATGATACAAATCATGACAACTGGTTAAAATAGCAACAACTATTTCTTCTTCAGGGTGTTTTGTCGGTTCTAAAGAGGCCACCATAGCTGAAATGCCACGAAAGTACTCTAAATCAAGTTCCAGTAATGCCTGGTTCAAATATTACTGCATTTTGGTGTCGTTAAAGAGCATGCCTCCAGTCAACTCCCAGACCCTGACGCACAGCCAAGGAGCTCAAAGACAAAGTAACCTTCAGCTTAAAAATATCTAGAGCATAGACAGCAGCATAACTGAATTGTCATTTTTAAAGATGGAGAGAAAGAGAGGAACTAAACTGCAATGAGAGCTCTTTACATAAAGGGGATGTATTATGCAAAATTCACATTTTGCATGTTTTTGAATTTTCATTTCGGTATCCACTGCTCCTAAAAACAGCCAAAGTGCTTAAAAAGCCCATCCAGCTGGTTTTTGGTTATAAGTTAATGCTTCTTGTGTCTGGACCAGTTTTCAGTTTCAATGAGCAGTTTTATAAAATCTCTCGAACATAATGTCACAAATCAGTAGGCACTGCTCGTCACCTAGCAACCTCAGCAAAGCCCAACCTGTTACCAAGCAACCCAAGTTGCGCTCCAGTACATTTGGTCAGCTAGTTTATCGCTGTACGCACTGTACATGGGCTGCTGGAAAACACAAGTATTTTGTTGTTGGATTGCCATAGAGAAACCACTTACTATGCAGTAAGTGGTTTACTCTTGAAGATTGTACGGGAGGCCCCACGTCTGCTTTTCAAAGGTGTACAGTTTTATAATTGGATCTGTTTCCACCCATTTTCGCATAAACATTGAGTTGGGGGGCAGCAGAAGCTTATTTAAATTTAAAGTGACAAGAGGCCCTACAAGACAGCTCATTCTGAAAGGAGGTCAAATAAGCAGGACTGAGATAAAATCTCATTATCTGAAAATCTTTTTGGTGCAAAAAATGTAGTGAACATGTTTTGTCCATATCTATGCAAATCAGGTCAAAGAAGCATGGGTCACCTTGAAGAGCATACCACAAATAACTCAGAACTTTGTCTTTAAGTTTTCTGTGTACAAAATTAACAAAAAGGGAACTAGAATGTGCAGTGAGACCCTAAAATCTACAGGAGCTTTACACAACAAATGTCTTTCTACTCCTAGAAAAAAAAACTCTATTCAAAATGACAAACAGGCAATAAGCTGCAGCAACCAGGGCAACATTAATGCCTTCGTATATCACACCAAACTGCGGCCGACCACAACAAACACCAAAAACAATCAATACCACTGAAGTATAAATACTGAGGATGTGTGTCTGACTCATATCCAGACCATTAAAATGGACATTTCTCTGATTTTTATCCCTCAGGTCATGCAGTCTCAATCCAAGCTCATGATCTGAGGTCAGGCAGTCATTGAGCTGGGCTGGCAATGTGAGGCGGTTCTTAAGATAACTGCTGTATTTTATTGAAGTGGGCTTTTTAGCTGCACTCAAGCCCATGTTGTTAGCTGCTTCTGTGCCTTAATGTGCAAATGAGAAGATAACAGTGAACTCCTGAACTTTTTAATGTCACTGCAACAGTCAGACTGACCTCAGATAGCTTCAAGGGTAATTGGAGATTCCAGAAGCGACACCTTTATTCTAAGAGGTGAGAAAGGATTTCATTAAAATGAACTATTTATTTCTTTTAAATAATGCATGCATGCACAACTTCAAATTTTGTACTCTACTAAACAATGAATGGTTCGACTCCCTTTTACTGTTTGTTCATTTGATCATAAAAACATCTCTGAAGAAGCCTAAAAGTCTTTTATGAAACCTACCAAAAACAGGTGTTAGAGAACTCACAGTGGACATTTTGAATTAATAGGACAGTAAATCAAAGTATGTCTGATACTTTTCTTTTGATAGACATATTTGTGGTGTTAATTTATGATTACAATTTATCACTTCTGATCATTGCTGGAAAAGCGCAAAGGCTGGAGAAAGTAGCAATGAACGTATGAGATTTTAGTCTAGCAACATTGTCTAACAGATTTTTAAAATTTATATGTAAAATAAATATTTATGAGTCTACGAAGAATTCTGACAACCGTTAGTATTATGTCTAAATTTCATGGCACAATGATCAATAGTCACATTGTGTCTTGGGGACATGTAATTTCACCATGAACTACAGACTTGATGGATAAAAGAAAATGTGGAGCTGTCAACATAAATCAAACTAATTCTGATTTGTTATTATATACTTACCGAAATATATACAGCTGTACCATCTGAACTTTTTCAAAGGTTCAAAAATATAATAATTTATTAGTTAAAATGACATCATTACATTTCAGTAGCGACATATTTGGTTCAGTAGAAGGGGGAATTGTAAATGACATCTTGACAGAATCAATTAAGATCCTTCTAAGGTTTTCTCTTTTTTTAATCTATTTATCTGATGCAGCAAGTGAGTCTGGAAGCAAAAGTCAGGGATGACTGCAGGTTTCTCCCAAAGTGTCCAATGACTCAAAACAGTCTAAAAATGAGAGTACTGTGTAAGACCCCTACTCTACTCAACTCTTCACATACTCAGCATCCCAGTGTTTCCACTCTGTAAGCACACCCCAAAAACAATAGTTAACTTCTGCCTGCTCTGAAATTAGTTTCACATGCAGAAAACAAGTCACTCTGGACTTTTCTGAAAGTACAAAAACCCACACCATAAAAGTACAGAAAGTTCAGCAAAAGAAAAAGTCCAACTGACTGTTTTGACTGTTGACTGTTTTATGATGTTGAGATCAAACGCAGTCAGTGAGGAGCTGAAAAGAATCTCGTCATGTAAGAAGGATGTTCCAAATATAACCGCCCAAGACATGGGAATACGCTGGAACATTGTAAACCAGGCGGTCCATGAGGCAGTCACTTAGCCAGAATATCACACTCTGCTACTCTGCCTTCTCACTTCAGACTCACAGGTTTAGTTTCCACAGGAATCAAATTGAACGCTGTTTGCAGGATTAAGAGCCAAGGATGTTAATATGTCAGTTCCATTATCAGATTTGTGTGGATTATTGAGATTAAAAGAAACTTCCAAACTCACAAAGCTGAGTTCTTCAAAATCCTCAAGCTGATGTTAAACTAATCAAAAGAAAGAAAAAAAAAAGCTCAAACAGGCACATTGTGCTGCTTTGTTCTTTTGCTGCTCTGTAATTGAGGTTTGGAGTGAATAAAGAATTCAAACTCTAGTAAACTTTAATTAGAACAGCAGTCTTTCAGATGAACTGCAGTCAGTCTCTGAACTGCTGACCTGTTGCTGGACACAGAAAGTATGCAGTAGATATTTACAGTTTGAGTGATAACAATGGAAAAAATAACTATTAATTACTTATCAGACAGGAATCATTTTGAGGGTCATTATTGATCATTGATCAATCAGCACATTCCTATACAGTTGGTGGATAACCTCATGACAGATGTCTAATGTTGCAGAGTTTAAACCAAAACATCACTGGATTTAGGAAACATGTATCTGATTAATTAATTGCATAGATTTATTATTTGTGTTATTTTGAAGGTCATTGCAGCCGTTTCTCCGATTGAACAGCTGCATTAAAACCCTCTTGTATGGGTCAATGTTGATTACATCAATGTTGGCTCATAAGATTTTATATTTGTTTGTTGAGAATGAAAAACCTATTAAATTTGATTTAATGCTTCAAGCATTGAAAAAAACAGTTGCATGTCAATAATATATGCAACCCGTCGGATGGAGTCTTACTCCAGTAGATGCACACATGTGACATAAATAATGGTGACCCTGATTGTACAGGTCGCAGAAGGGTTCAGTTCATCAAAAATATTTTTCTATTTGATAGTTTGACATATCAGTTGTATTATAATGTGAATTCCTCTGTTAACTGAAGTCACTGTAGTTCTGAACAGATTGCTCTTCACTTGGGTTGCCTATTCAATCATCATTACCAGGCTAAGCATACACTGAAATACTCAAAGTTGGGCACCTCCTCCTCTTTTGACCATTATTTATTCTAAAAGATAATTATTTTCAGTAAGATAATTGAACGTTTCCATTGTCAATATGATTTTGTTGTTGCAGCAGATGAAAACGTATTCAGAGTTTATTACTAAGTATATTTTTGGAATAATTAAGTTCAGCTAATGAAAAAAGGTTTTGTAAAGATGTAAGTTATTTATGTGGCCTTTTGGGGAAACCACCCACATCCTGTTTTCATCTTGGGACTCAAACACATCAACACACTACAGACAGGCACAGAAAATTGCTCACTGATCTACAGCTGGTGTTGTTAAAGAGAAAGGACAAAGGTGATTAGGACTAAATGACATTTTTAGTTTCAGCATATTGAGAATGGTTGGATTACTACAACCCTATTGGTCCTCCTACACTGTGGCTTTGTGTATCAAGCACTTGCAGGTGGGTAAGCCGCACAGCAGGAACATGACTGTAACACAGGATGACAACTGCTGGACCAAGATGAACCTTTAGAACAGGCCAGCTTCTGCTTGTCCCCCTCTGCTGATTATTTTGCAGGTATATTTCCTTATGGATGCCTGGTCAGTGTAAAACCAATTCCATTCCTCATCCTGAATGTATATCACAGAATGACGAGCATCTTGATTTATAGGAGTACGTTACTCAAGGCAGCCAGCATCATTCACTTCTAACCAGGGAATTTCATTACTTGCTTGACCAATCTGGTGAAGAGCTGCTGGAAAAATTGTGCGTGGTGTGAATCTGAGCGACATAGGTTTAAATTTATCTTGTGCTATGCATTATTCTCCTCTGCATATGCTTCTCCATGCTTTTACTCACTCACTTATGTTCCTCATTGGTCCCTCTCTTTTGTAAGCTGACCTTGACTTTTGCACTACATATCACAGCGGGGCTGACAGATCATGTGTGTGTCCAGCTAAATGCCAGTGCATCCAAATACAGTCACACTACAGCTGTTGTTGAAGCCTTGCTTCCCTTACATCTTTCCCAATATGTTTTAAACATCACCAAAGAATCTTCATTTTTAAAACAGAAAAACTTAATTGGTCTTACTTATTTTTATTTTGCATTCATTGGAAAAAAAATCTCTTTCCTCATCTCGGGTTATTTTCAGAAATGCATATTATTTAATTTTTCATTTTGAACTTACCCATAAAGATTTACAAAATCCCACAAGGCATCTGAAATTTTATAAGAAATCAAATATTGCCTCCCAGCAGTCATTCATTGATTGCATTACTGCTGATAATCTGATAATATCAGGAATAATTAAGTTCAGCTATATGTTGTCTGCTCTAAAGAGTGTGTAGATGTATATACACAGTACACTGTAGAAGTACTTCTCAAATCAGAAATAATTAACAACCCTGCTCAGATTGTCCTTTCTACCAAATAATTTTTTCACTGCTTTCTTCAGTTTCATGCCATGGATAAGCCATTTTGCCATTGTAATTAAATATTTGTATGAATTATGAAAATGGACATTTTATGTGTTTTGTTTTTTCTCCACCATTTTTTTAAATTTAGGTCAAGATTCCAATAAGGCTGGTTAAGTTATGCATAAAATCTGACAAAATATAACTCCTGATCTACCAAAATAACTACAATCACCTCCTAGTATTAGCCTGGAGTCATAAAGCAACTGTTTTTTCCCTTCTTTTTCTTTTTACAGTAATTTGTCATCAAGTTGGAACTGAAACATTTCCAAGGCTGTTGCAAATTTATGCATGGTTGACATTGAAATGTCTCGAAAGAACACATTTCTGTTCACACCTGCAAAAGTAAGAGTGTCAAACAATCAATTCTGGTTGTTTTTTAACAATTGCTTTTCTTTGTTTTGTATTAAACAGCTAGTGGTTGGCACAAGTTATTTTCCACACACGTACATTTTATATTTTTTTTGAGGATTTTAAATAATTAATTTAAACTCTACATAATTATTATACAACCATGATAACTCTTTACACAACAGGATGTGTAGGCATGCTATAAATAGTCTTCCTTTGCAAATGTCCTCCCAGTGACCTATAACACACTGCCGCTGTATTAATGACTCCTCATGTAATGTTTGATACTTGTGTGCACCCCAATACTCCCTTCTGCCCCCACTTGGGCAGGCGGGGGGGTGAAGAGGAGGGGGTGTGTTACACACTGGAAGTAACACACCCTGCTCCGTGTGTGATTCTGTTGGCACTATGTTGACACTATATAATGTTGTTACATGTTTAAAGGAGTGTCTTCTGGCCAGGTGTTGCAAAAACACATCCAACAAATTACTGTGGCTTGGCTAAATTTTCTGAGCATGTATCAGCTATTACCGTGCAAGACATCTAAACTGGTTTAGATTTCAAAATTAAACAACCTTGAAAATGTTGCAATATTCATTTCTTTTCTCACTGGGAATGCAGTAAAAATGGAAAATATGTACGCTATAACTGAAAAACGTGCACATTTTAGACATGTTCCTGCTTTCAGGACATCTGATGTAGAATAACAGGCATCCACACAACCTGACAACATGCTGGGGAAGTCATTTTTTTTCTTTTAAGAAGGTATGTAGAAACTGTGACACATTTAAAACATGTGAAAAAGTGGCACCTGAGGATTGGTGTTTGGGACCAGTGCAAGCTGTACAAGTGAATGAATTTCACTCTTGTTTTTTAGGTTTGCTTTGAAATGAATATGTTCTAATATATGGTGGTTGGCTACTACTACTTATCTAACTAGATACTTGTAGTGGCTAAAAATCCCTAGTGATCACACAATTTCAATTTTTGCACCTAAGCCTTCAACTGGATTAACCCCTTAAATCAGATATGTCAGAACACTGTCCAAATTTAAATCCTCTCTGGGGACTCTGACCTGTGAATAACCCTGCGTAAGTATTGACTTACACATTTTTTTATCCATTTACAGAATTGTCTAGTACCAAAAGGGTTCTAGTTTCAAATCTCAACAGGAGTCACACTGCTACAGAATGCAGTAGTAAAGTAAGTTGTGAATAAATTGACAGGCTCTGTGTATTATATAAGAATGAATTAACCAGAATAACTTTTAGTTTTACTCATCTGCACAAATATTTTACAAAGTGAGTTTTTATTTGAGCATTAGATGTGACTTTTTCTAATTGAGACTGAACAGAACTTCCATGGGGAGTTTATGGTGGTTCATTGTTGTGTTGGCAGCATAACCGGGTCCTGGATGGAGTATAAAGGAGCTTCAGGGAGTGTGTTGGCAGCAGAGGCATTGTATCTATTCTGTAGAACTCATAGGCACAGAGAATTTAAAGCAGGAATGGCCACAATGGCCTGATGCCAAGGCTACAACCTCACAACTATTCTGAAATTCAGTGTGACTCCAAGTTGTTGCCATTTTTGCTTCAACCAAACAAATCTCAACACACAGCTGCAACAAACAATCCTCTTTCTTGGTCAAAAAGCAACATAGGACCTACAGGTCTCACATTTAATCAGTATGCTTTTAGTTTCCGAAATGCATAGTGGGACACACGCCTCCAAATTGTATGTACACCTGACTGTGCTAGTTGCCAGGAGACCAAAGGAAGTAGTGAACTTTTCAGGATGCATTTAGAATGCAGCAAGTCACAATAAAGATGAAGAGGAAAAAGCATCAGCAAGCTGAAGCATGACCAGGAAACAAAAATGTTCAGCTCCAAAGAATTATTATGATTGGTGCACAAATAAACTTTCTAGATTCCATGTGCATGATTCCTTCTGACCCCACCCTGTGTGCATGTGTACAAAGCGACAAGCCCAGTTTGAAATGGTTTGAACTATTAACTAGGGTGCAGCATTAACAGAAACCTCTTAAAACTGCATTCTGTCATGTTGGAAAGCCTGAAACCGATTGTGGAGGTTCAGTCACCTTTCACTGATATGGAAATTCTGCAGATTATAGCAAGGTTGTTCTTGTCATGAGGGTGAATTATGTTAGTCTCTGGCATTTGATGCAATAATGAATGTCTGATCTGGAGATCATCTAATCCAAAATTTTGGGCTTCAGATTTGGTCCTGGCATCTTTATTTAATATTTTTTTTACCACATATGTTGGCTTCCATTATAATCTCAACATTTGCAAACCTTTCAGACTTAGACTTAGACTTAGACTTGACTTTATTGATCCCTTGGGAAGACTCCCTCAGGAAATTATAGTTACCAGCAGCTCACAGGCAAAAATGTGGCACACAGTAAGCATACACAAAATACAAAAAAATACAAATTAAATACAAAACAAAGAATATAATACAACACAAAAGGAAATTATAGCAATTTGGTCGATAGATTGACCAGTGATATGGTATTGCACTGTATGGTTTGGCCTGATAAATATGGAGTTCACATTTGTAGAAAACTACTCCTTCTTCCCTTCTTCATGCTTTATGGCAGAAAGAGGGTTGAAGCTCAAATGTCATGTTATGCCAGATGAGTGGTGGATTGAACAGCAAGGAAGAGCGTGGCAATTGAATGATGACTTATGAAAAGAATTCAAAAAACACTTACAGGACAAGTTGAGGATAGAAGACAGGAAACAGTATATGAATGGGGTTGAGCATGATAGGACACAAGAATCCAACAACTGGAAATGGAAACTGGTGGGGATACACACTCACGCACATGCATGCGTTACACAGGGGTAATGAGGAGAATGAGAAACACCTGGGGCAATTACCAGGGTAGGAACAGAGGAGTAAATCTAGAGGAGAAATAACATGATCCAAAACACTACACAAAGAAAAAAAAACCCAAAGAGCCTAAATACAAAAGAGACGAATGGGAGAAGCAAAACCTATGCTGAAATAAACTAAGAACTAATTAAAAAACAAACACAAATGCAAACAAAACCCCAAACCCCCAGAATCATGACAGTAAAATGACGTAGTTTAGAGTTTTCTACTGTTATTGCACATTAAAGGTATGCTCAGCAGATACGTAAATCATGTTATCAAGTTTGCAAATTTGTTTCCACCGGCATAACTGATTGACCCTGATATACATTTGCACCAAGGGTGTGTGTGTGTGTGTGTGTGTGTGTGTGTGTGCGTGCGTCTGTAGGTGTGCGTGTGCGTGTGTGTGTGTGTATGAACATATTTGTCCTCTTTGGATCTGTGTTGTAAGATGGACCATCATTCAGAGTCTACCCTCAACCCACCCAGAATAAGCGGTTAAAGACAATAAATTGACTGACATACAATAGTAATTTTGCTGTTTGTTTCAATTGCTACCTTATGTGAACATGTTTTAATGATAGTTTACATTAAAAAAATATGAAATGACAGCAAAAAGCCAGTCTGAAAAAGTGAATTAGAAAATGCTAAACCAGCTATTAATTACAGTTGCACAATAAATTGCAAGTGATATTTTTTAAAAACAGAAGCCAGGATAATTTTCTTTACAGCATCTTAGGGTGGCATGAAAAGAAACAACAGTCTGACCTTCACTCCATTCTCTCTGGCCACTCCTCTGTCATTGTTTACTTCCCAGCAGTTCATAATTTACTTCAGCTGCAGACTGCCCAGAGCTATTCACACATGTAGTTTCCCTTATAAAACTACTTTCCCAGCTACATCAGTTTAAACAACAATGTTAGAACTTGTTGTTTTATCAAAGGCAAACAATGTATATTGATTTAATTTGTTTTCTGTCATTGGATTGGCCAGTAAAAGGTACAGACCAGGTAGTTTATGTGGCTCACTCCTCATTATGATCACATATGAAGAATTTCTACATTTTTGTTGTGAAATGAAACATGAACACATCGACACAGTGAGACAAGGCCGCAGAATGGGATTGTAAATGTGCTGACTTGACAAAAGATGTAAATTTTTGCAGACAGCGCCTGAAAGTTTTGAAGAGCATGTCACATGAGGCGTTTCACAACACGGTATGGAGGTCTGTGGTGTGCTAAGACGTTAGGAAACGGTTTGCTTTACCTCCTTTTGCAACTCAAAGAAATGCGAATTGTAAGATCAAGACATGAAACTTTTTCATCATGGTTTTGGAGATGACCTTTATTCCACAGGAAAAGGCAAACATTGAGTTCACACTGATTTTTGCATGAAATCAATGATTGTTAAATATTTGTGCAAAAAAAAAATACATATCAAGAATCTATGTTTTTTACATACGTCTGTTCTGGGAGACCTTTAAATTTTTTCTCACCATGTTGATCAGAGATCATCTTTGATAACCAGAGGAATAGTGATCTGATTGCATCTGTGTCAAAGAACTTGGCATCATGGTATCATGCCACTTCAGCAAGTGTTGTGCCAGATTCTAAGGTCATTGTCCTGGTAGCTTTAAAGTCCTCTGTCTTGATGTCTTTACTGTGATTAGATTTTTATTTTGTTGCTTCATAATGTCTTAGTTGAAATATATATTTTAGGGAGTGTTATCGCCTACAACTTATCCAATGAAGATGATTATATTTATGAAATTAAGAAAGTTTTGCATTATTTCTCATTATGCCTCATATATTAGGTCATATTAAATTTTTTTGTTGTTCTACAAGTGGCCACATCAAGCATATTTTGTGAAACATGGGGTACTGTCATATGTATGAAATCTGTGAGATTCAAATTGGAGCCACTTTTTTGTCTCATTAGATATTTATTCCATTATTTACTTTTAATCTGTTTGCATAATTTTAGATATTATTTTTCCTCCGACAAATAAAAAAATCTCTTATGCTATCAAAATACTTGGTAATGTTTTTATTATTTTTAATATTGTATGATTTTGTCAAATAATTTTGTTCATCTGAATGTAGAAATTCACACTTTTTTTCCTTTTATCTGATACAGCAATTCCAAATCCTTTCAGTTTCTATCACAGTTTTCCTCTTCGTCTCATTTAATGTTTCATTCATTCTCTCCTTCTTCCTATTTCATCTCAGAAATCTCTCTCTGCTCCCACAGGGTGTTGTTTCCTCACTCTACACAGCTGTGATAACAATGCAATTGAATTTGCACCAAAACAACATTATTCTCATTCCGACTAACTCCAGTGATCCATTTTTGCTTACAAGCTCCCGCTGCTTGTGATGTCTAGTTTTTATACCTGCTTATAAAACGAAAAATGTTGCTTGTTTTAGAAAACATCCAGAGAAAAGCAAAGCTGTAACACCAGATTCTGCTAAAAACATTATATGTTAATTTGACTGATGTAGTTTCTATTAACAGCTGGAGGTTTCTTGGTCACGTAAAATTTCAGTCAAACTTAGAGAAAATTACAGTAGAGCAAGAAAGCATCATCTATTGGCTGTTTCCAGTTTCCAGTGTTTTTGGAAGACATTTTGACCAATTACTTGAGAACAGAGGAAAACGTTCTTCATTCATGTTGCCATGGCCATGCCCATATGTTATAGTTACAATTGTATTCTCAGGCTTGCAAATTTACTCCTTTGTACTCTAAATGAAAAAGTGGTCATCATAACCAAACAGTTCAATGTTTGTTTTTAATCAGATTACTTGATTTGACTTTAAAATGATAGTTTTTGTCCCTGGGTGCATTTGAAAACTTTGATCCTACATTTTTATGTTGATTTCAGACTAACAACTTAACATCACTTCTCATCATGTTGCCACTGTATTGTTTATTTATTGTTTGTTCAGTATGTTATGTTTTTATCACTTCAAACTGTGTCCTACAATATGACAATGAACTGCCTCTATTTAACTTATATATTGTGAATTAACCTATGTGAAGCTTACTAAGCCATAACACTGTTATCAAGGCTTTCACCAATCCCTTAAAAGCATAACAATTTATATAAATAAACCTGACTAAAGTAAAACTCCAAAAATTCAATTTCTTAGCACTTTTTAACAAATAATAAAAAGAATCATTTTGATAATTCTAGCTGACCTAAAAAGAAAAAATAGGATTTCTTTAATGTAAAACATTTTGAAAATTAACTTATTCATCTTTTTATACAGCATAAATACACATCTTATTCATTTTATGGAGTGTTTATTTTAAGTTCAAAACATTAACCAGAACTGCGGGTTAGGATGTCACTCACTTCAGGCAATAAAACATCCAATTGTATATAGTTATTCTGACATTGTTTCTTGTTTTAGGCCAAATATTTCAAGCTTCCATGAACAAAGAAGCGACTGTTGGATTACAAGACAAACCTCTTCTGACAATCGTCTTCAGCAATACTTAAAGATAACAGGATCATTTCATCCTTTGTGAGCTGTATCTGTAAAAGTCATCATAAAAAGTGACACCTGATGTCCATTAAGAGGAGTTGCATTTCTAGTTTCAGATGAAAATGAGAGTTGGTGTTTTATTTCAGTCTGGTTCAGCAAAAGGCAAAGCATGAACGAGTTTAACATATCTTTTTGAAACATTTTGCATTATATGTTTGTGTCTTTAATTGTCTCATGTGTATTTTAATTCAATTTCTTTTTAAATGACTTTTTCATTGCCTGTATGAAGGGTCTTGAATAACTTGAGCTTTGGGTTGCCATTTGCTGCCTAAAAACAGGACAGATGTGACTGCTTTGATGTTTAATTAAGGTGAGATGTTCTGTTGCTTTTACTCGATCAGCAATTCACCATGAAAAGCAGTTCCAGTTTAATGGACTGTGAAACAATAAACCCTGCTGAGAGTAATACAAATGAAAAGAACGGTGGGACCTGAACCTTGTCCCCATTTGGAAACCACATGTCCAATTAGTCAAAATTGATTGACTTTGGATTTGTTCCCTTAGACTGCTTAGCTATATTAGAGAAACTGTTGTTAGTCTCATCACTGGTATAATCCAGACCTCTCTAAGTTTTGATGGTCAGGCTTCAGTTGTTGTGTATGAATATACTTAATGGAAATGGTTATTCTTTAAGTCTACCTTTTATCATTAAACATGCTCTTTGATTTGGAGTCAATGTTTTGAGCTAATAAAATGTTTTAAAATATGAGTATTTGTTGGACAATGATTCCTTTTTAATACAAAAGTAACTGCATTTTCCCTCCAAGGTGCAAGTTTGATGAGTGCTGTGTGTTTCTATTTCTGTCTATATGTTTTTAACCAATACCAAATCTAATATTTATCTTTATGTGATACCCATTCGACATCATCTAAAATTAAACTTTAAATTATTTGAGGAAAAAAACAACAGTGTATTCCCACGCATTCTAATAAAAAGGAACATCAATTATTGTAGAGCTTTATGAGTGGCCTCTGTTAACATTTTTAAAGGGAAAAATGCAGACTCACAATAAAACAAACACATGCTTATATAACCTTACTGCTTCTATTAGATTCAAGAGGGAATTAGGTTTCTCACCAATCTGGAAACGGTTATGAGGCCATTTCCCTTTGGACAATCATCATTCTCAGATATAAAAGATAAACAAACATTTTGAAACAGCTGTCAGTTATCCCACCAGTACTTGGTCAAGCAACTTCCCTCTGTGGGAGACCACTATGGAAAAATACTAAGTTTGTAGAGATACACCAAACAAAATAGGTTTAGTAGTTTTTATTCATTGTGTATTGAAAAACAGTGTAGTTAATTGTTCCTCTTGCTGTACTCAAACTAACTTGGTGTGTGTGACAACAGAATACAAATACCGTAGTGGATATTTTAATCTTAGAAGACGTCAGGGGTAGTTCTTTGCTTTATGTTGAGTTTTAAATGTACATTTTCTTTCATCTCACAGTCAAATCTGTGTGTTTCTAATAGTTGTAATAATCTAATTCCTTTGGAAGGCTCTATTATGTGTGGCTTACATCTTTCTCTTAAGAGATAGTATATATTTTTTATCATTGCATCATAATAAATAACTTGATATTCAGGGTGTTCTAATAGATTTTCAGTAGAGTCTATAAATGTGATTCAGTTCAAGTTGTGGTTAGATTGCAGGATGTGCAGGGCTTGTTCTCTCTCCTCAACAATTGTGCAGTGTTCTTTCTCTTGAATCCCACAGGATCTCATGGTGTACCTACATCAGATGAGCTGTCTCATCTGTTTCAGTAACCTATTGTCTTCATTCAGTTCACTTGTAATCTGATAAACACTGAACTCTGTACAAACTTTAAGGGTTCAAAGTAGTAGAAATGATGCCGAACTTTTTCTTTTTATCTCAAAGGACCAGAAGACATTTTCGACTGAATATGATCTCGCAATCTCTTCAGCCAGAATGCCAACACATTTTGAAACAATGTCTTGTTTTATTGGAAGGGGAAAAACAACCACAAGGTTCCATATGTGGAAGTCACAAATTTGCATCCTTAGAGACAAAACAGATTCTTCCTGCATGGAATCAACAGACTTGGCAGCTGACAGCAAAGTCACAGATGTGCAAGGTGCGTCTAGGTTGATGAGCAGCAAATGATGCATAAATAACAGATGTGCAAATTACAGTGACTGAGAAATGTATGTTACTGAATGAAATCAGTCAGAATCCTTGTGGATTGAGAAAGTTATTTAATGTTTTAAATCTTGGATAACCTTTTTGTATGTAAATATGTTGAACTGTGGAGCACTTAAGTTGTCAGAATTTATGTGGCATGATTAGGCCACATCATATTGTTGTTCACAAAACAATCAATTCTTTTTTTATGTAACTTAAAGCTGGAGAAGTACCATTTTTAAGGTGACCAAATAACCATGTGAAATTGTCATAAGAAATTGTGCTCTGATTGCCTTTTGTACTAACATATATTTAGTTTAGAAGATCTGCACAAAAAATAAATGCAGGGAAATGTTAGAATAATAGAATATGCAGAAATCAAATCAAATCAAATCAAATTTTATTTGTATAGCACATTTCAGCAGCAAGGCATTTCAAAGTGCTTTACATCATAAACACAAAAACACAGTCATGTAACATAGAATAAACAATACATTGTTACATACAGTATGACATTTCAAAAACAATTCTAAACAGGTGTGTTTTTAGTTCAGATTTAAAGGAAGTCAGGGTTTCCGCTGTTTTACAGTTTTCTGGAAGTTTGTTCCAAATGTTTGGTGCATAGATGCTGAAAGCTGCTTCTCCTCTCTTGGTTCTGGTTCTGGGGATGCAGAGCAGACCAGAACCAGAAGACCTGAGAGTCTGGAAGGTTGATACAACAACAGCAGATCTTTAATGTATTGTGGTGCTGAACCGTTCAGTGATTTGTAAACTAACAACAGTATTTTAAAATCTATTCATTGAGCTACAAGTAGCCAGTGGAGGGACTTTAAAACTGGTGTTATGTGCTCTATCTTCCTGGTTTTAGTGAGAACAGGAGCAGCAGCTTCTGGATCAGCTGCAGCTGTTTGATTGATTTGTTACCCAGTCCTGTGAAGACGCTGTTACAATAATCAATGCGACTAAAGATAAACGCATGAATGAGTTTCTCTAGATCTGGCTGAGATCTGTGTTTCTAAATATATATTTAGAAAAACAAATTTTGTTTGCTAGATTCAGAATTTAGCTTCACAGTGAGAATAAAACATTATCAACACTAACGTAACTTCCCCACTAATGATTTTGAACATCTGAAAGAAAAAAAAATGTTTGATTTATACTTGGAAAAGTTTTTAAAAAGTCTGTTTCTATGAATAGGTTTGTTAAGAAAAACAAAAAGGAAATAGGAAAAGTACTAAAAAAACAAAAGTAAAAATGTTATTTTTAAAGAGTAAGGTTGATTCAAATGACTTCAAACTCGACATGACTGATGACCTCTGTAGCAACATGTGATATTTACATTCAATAAAATGATTGCATTGCACATCTGTCGCACACACTCAGATGCCATCACCATAAACAAGCTCTCATCCATGTTATATAATATTAACTCACATAACCTGTGTTGTAAATCAATCAGGTGTGTATTGATCTGCTTGCATAGTGATGGCCATTGAGCAGCAAACATGCAAACCTGCGGACCCACTCAATTAACTGTAAACAAGAGGATCAGCTGAGCATCGTCTTGCAAGCCAAATACCTGTTTGTTCAACTATGTCTCTCACTCCCGCCCTCTTTCTTCTTCCATCTGCCACATAGTGACACAGAGGCTTAGGGCGCACCACATTCAACCAAGTCATCCCAATGTGTTCGCGTGTGCAATTCATCAGCTTTTTATCCATGACTGAGCACGCTGCACAAATCTGTATGCTAAACTGAAAGACAGATGGAAATATCTATGCAGATTTAAACTGCGAGTAATGCTGCGGATAGAGAGAAAGAGAACAGAAATAAAATGGCTGAGAGAAATATTTACCTCATTTTAAGCTTCAACGCATCAGCAATTTGAATAGATGAACAACACTTTAAAACAAACTCAAACACTTCACAGGTATTCAACAAGCAATGTGCTTGTTTTACATTAACTGAGAGAAAGAGTAATGAAGACTTTCATTTTAATTCTGATTTATGTTATTTATGCCCTACAACTGCGCAGAAGTACAAAAATCAGAAACAAAATGCAAATGAATCTGAAGCTAAAATGCATGTCAACACTGATGCAGTATTTGAGCTTTCCCTTCTCTCCCACACAACCCTGAACACAACCACGCAGCACCGTTTAGAAAGCACTTGACCTCAACAGACTTGTAAACAAAGTGTAGGTGGATTCTCAATAGCTTGTCTGTACTTATTGGTTTAACTTTCTAATATTTTCTGTAACATCTGTAAAAAGAGTTAAGATAAATTAAGCAAAAAAACATTATTGAATACTGTCACAAACTTTGCTGTTGTCTCTTTGTGATCACTCACTTGTTTTCAATCATTTTATTAAAGCCAAAGCTCGGGGGAGCAGATATATTCCTCAGTCCTGCCAGATTGTCCAACTTAGATTGCTGTTCTCTTATTGCAATTATTAAAAATCAACTACCTTTACTCATTTTAATGATCATTAAGCAGTCAGTCTAATGAGCTATCTGATAGTGATTTCTTGAGCTTTCCACTAAAAGACACATAAGAAAAGAGCACCAAAAGATTCATGTTTAATTCTTAGAATAAGAACTTATGTTATGTCAAGATTACAAAAAGTGGGGCGTGCTGTTGTGGCGCAGGGGGGTTAGCACGCCCCACATTTGGAGACCTCAGTCCTCGACGCGGACGTCGCGGCTTCAACTCCTGGTCCTGGTGACCCTTGTCGCAGGTCTTCCCCCTTCTCCTCACCCTCTTTCCTATCTGTCTACTGTAGAAAATACAAGCCACCAGCGCTGCAAAAACTCTTTGGAAAAAAATTACAAAAATCAATTTCTAGCAATGAAATGAAGAACTTTATAAGTAGTGTCATTATGGTGTTTTAAGTAAAATGAGCACACAAACAACAACAAAACCATTTAGAATATAATTTTTGAAGTGATTCCTAAAAATCTGAAATTCATAAAGAATTTGTTGGTTTCTTTGTTGGCTAAAAGGTTTGTATTACCAGCTTCTGAGCTCTAATATCTCATTTGAAGCTAACAGGGGAAAGAAAAAGGGAAATAAATTCAAAGAGATGGAATGATAACCTATGCAGAGTGCACCCCGCCTGTCACTTATTGACAAACAGTGATAAGCACCAGCCCCGCTGTGACCCTGCAATGATTTACTCAGTCTAGAAAATAGATGAATGTTTGGAATTCAAAGTTTCTGAGCCACCCGGACCTTTCAGCTTTTAACAACCAAACTGCCACTAAAGAACTGAGGAATAATCTGTTCATCTGCTGTGGCCTGTCACATCAGCTCTCTCGTGGTCCCTGCTTGGTTTTCTTGATGTGGGTTTTCCCACATGTCCGTGTCTTGGCTTAGAGGATGAATTGGGTCACTGGTCAAACAGCTGGGCCTGTCAGCATGGAGGTCACTCGCAGACTAGCAGGTGGTTAGTTCTGGTACAGGCTGCTGGATGTTTCCTTTCTTCGGATTCAGAATCAGGTTGGATACAAAGAGTGAAAGTAGCACCTCACATCCATAGTAGGTGAAATGAAAACTGAAATCTTTTTCAACTTTACACAAACACAAATAGACATAGTATAGAATATGATGTGAACAAAAGTATTTGATGAAACTGAATCTAAAAGGTTGATCAGACCTTTTTCTGACTTGGTTAAGCAAAACCTTCTTGTGTTGTTCTCTGTCTCTGACTCAGCTAAGCTCCTCTGCAGTGTCCTCTGCCGAGGGAAGCAGCATCACGAGGGGCCGATCAATCAGATAGAGGTGGATTTAAGGTAACATGGATGATGTGTCACATGGGAGAGAAAGTGAAAAAAACCTGACCTCTGTGTCTTTTCTAAGCCATTGTCTTCAAACTGAGAGAAATGAAACCATCATGTTATCACTTCAGACATAATGCATACCCCATGACTGGAACGTTCTTCCCATTTAGAAAAAACAGAAACACTGAACATTTTAAAGTTTAACAGCTAGCTAAGAGTTATTCAAAAGCTTCTTGGGATTTCAAATGAGCAAAATAAGGTCATCCACGCAAGCCAAAGAAATATTTGATTTGCCCAGGGTTAAGAGAAACCTCCAGTTGATTGTGAGAGATGTTTGCTTGTACTAAGACTGGAGATTTCTTTCCACTGTCGCTACATGCATGCTTAGTATGAGAGACTCCTGTAAAGTTAGTGACACCACGCAAGAGTGAAATCTTAAATAAAAGAAGCTGAAGTACAGGAACACTGAAATCACGAACCAGAATAAGAATTGAACAATTTGTTAATGGAGGAGAATTAAAAATACGCATGAAGTTTATCGGCTTTGGATGAATGCACTTTCTGACTGCTGGGTGTCATAATTACTAGGTTCAGAAAAAGAAACAATCCACCATGTTGCAGTTAAAGTAATGCATAGAAGTTATTTGGTCTCTGATTCGACACTTTTTGCTATGAATTTCAAAGTCTTAGTCTTATTTTGATTTGTGGTCATTTTTTGAGTTTAGATTGTTTTGCCTTGGATGTTGCCTTTACTGTCATGGCTCTGAAATTTAAAATCGCAAAGAAGCCTTCCCATTAATTATTCTGTCACGAATAGTACAACACACTCACACAGAGACACAGAGACACATAAACTGAGCAAAACAGAGTTGCTGTGTCCTGATTGGCTGGGAACACCTCTTGTATCTGAGTGGAAAGAAGGAGAGTGAGGAAGAGGAGGGCGTGCTGACACTACCGGCCGACACGTGCTGCTCTGTCACATGACTCTTAGCGCTGATCTCTTTCCCTGGCTTGGGCTTTTTCCACACTCTCCTCTCTGCTCTGCTCCATTTTTACTCTCATCCGCCACATTCCTCTCTCCTCCCTGCATCAAACATCCTTTTTTCCTTCTGTCCATCTAGTTTTGTACTCCCTTATCCTTACAAGCTCTTCATCCTCTCTTTGCTTGTATGGCAATTATGTGACAAAGCTAAGTCAGCATATGAAGCAAAACAAATGAAACATGCTAATGAACCCACAAGCAATTCCTTACATTCTTGGATCCTCAATGTTTGTTCTCTGTTTCAGAAATGTTTTAATTATTATCTTTTCGGGTGACATAGCAATGATCAAGCCTGGTGCTTCTCACACTTTTCTCACATAATCAGTTTTGTCAGACAGCCACCCGAGGCCCCTCCTTTCATCTCTCTTTTTCTCCTCTAAGGTTTTCCCTCTATCCTTGTCTCTGTTGCAGTCACTCATCCTGGTTCAGCTATCAAATCTGCGTGGTAGTGAAGTTTTGTAGCTGTGACCCTTTAGACAAACCAAAAGGCGTATGTGTCAGCCCACTTGTGCAAAAAATAAAAACAAATCAACTATATGCACATATGGGCTACTGTAAGACAAAAATGCAGAGAGAGCATTTCCTCCTGTGATGGACTAAAGCATCCTGTCATGAGAACATGCGACATGTTCTCATGTCTTGTTGAAAGACATGAGAAGGACCAGCTATTGAATGTTATGTAGCCCAGTGCAGACACATGCATTTAATACTAAATTTTACCGTTTCCCCTCAATTACTTTAAAGTTTAACCTCCACAACATTTAGTCAATTATAATAGCAGTTCCTCATTCCTTCCAACACATTATAAATTTTTTTGGACATGCAACAGTTGCTTCCATACAATTCATTTACTTATGTTATGTTAGTCAAAATGGACTATACTAATGCAGAATTGTCATTTCCTATGAAACAAAGAGTTCACATTTCATTGCTTGAGTTGTTGAATTCAAACATGAACTAGTTGTCAAAATATTTCAAGCATATTTTCTGCATTTCTTTATCATTCTTTTATAAAATGTCTAATTTTCAAGTGAACCTCATCTTTTACTGATGATATTCTTGTGGTGCACAGCTTTACTCAAAGGATGTTTCGTATATTTGCTATAAATAATTTTGTTCTTTGTTTTTGTTCAACGCTGTAAACAAATTAGAATTGCTAAGAGCAAAACCAGTAAAAAAAAAGTGAAGCATAAAAATTCTGTTTGTACTCATTTATGTTTAACTTAATTGAGCAGATTTAAAAAAAAAAAACACCAAAAAGGAAGCCCACATCTCAGACAAAGCAGTTAATTGATGATTTGTGTGGAGTGCCAATAGAAACAAACTTTATTGTCCCGCAAAAAGCAAATTCAGGTGTACCAGCTGAAACAAAAATAAAGGTTCACACAAAAAGTTCTTAAAGTGTTAAGAACAGTATATATATTAAAAATAAATAAGATTGACAATAGTAAATAGGTGAAAGATATGTTTTCTGCTCTGCCGAAATAGTAACGATGACAACTGAATGGATCCCAATTTCTTCAGCAGGTCAAAGCAATCAAGAAAAACTGCAACTACTCTGAAATGTCCTGGAAATTGGGAATAAGAAAACAAATGCTTTCATGACAAATGAAATAGACTATGAACATACTTGGTATTTACCATATAAAATGTCCCCTTTCTTACTGCATACTATATAAAAAACTGAAAAGAATGCATTGAATTTGGTATGAGTGTTTTCAATTACTCCATTTCAGACTTAGTTTTCCCAACTTTCAGTTTATCAGTTTATCATCTAAGAACATTTTCATGACTTAAAAAACTTCATCACAAAGAGGGAATTGATGAGAAAACTTTTTTTTCAAAATTAATTTATGGTTCAAGTCTCTTCATTCCTTTTGGTTAATGCATGAAGGGAACCTAAGAGGGAAGCAGACTTTTACTAAAAATCAATCCCTGACCCTAGCTATGTGTGTGTGATTTGCATGGATTATAAGGTTGCTGGTGTGTACAGGACAAAACGAGCATAAAGAACAGTTTCTCACATATAGAAACTGGTCATCACAACACATCCTGCAGGTAAACAGCAGCTGCTGCACTGATCCATATTCCATTGTTTTCATTTCACGGTTGTCAAAGGGGAGGAACGTGAGCGAAATTGCGCTGTGTGTTTGAGCCACAGAAAGAATATTAAAAGGAATATTCACACTTGCATTCCTACCAACTCATGCACATGCATGCACACACATGTCAACAGTCATATAAAGGCAGGGTTGCCCACGCAAAGCAGACAAACTTGACAGAGTGGAAGGATATGTTTGTGAAAGGTGGTCAGAGGTGCTGCAGTGAAAAGAAACTCTCTGTTTATACAGCACTTTCTAGGTTCATACAACACTAAATCCTCCACACAAGGAAATGATTAAAATTACACACAACCACTCTTGAGTCATCCCTCGTTTATTTCCAAAGAGAAAGTTTATCAGCCAATATTTGTCAGTCTATTAACATACATTTATTTTAAAATATATGTTATCTCCTGATCATTCAGACATTAAACAACAAGGTTTAAATTACATATTTTTGTTGAGTCAATAGAAAACATCTGAAATTGGGTCTGTAAAGCAGGCTTTAAGCATTTTTTTCTTGCTGCAGGAAACTAATTTTGTGTGAATTTGTATGAGTTGCATTTTCTAGGATTTTGAAGACTTTTAACATGATTAGCAGCCACATTGACCTGAAACTGGGAGTTGCTCACAATCCTCTAACTTTACAAGTCATATAGCCATCTTTAAAAGACATTGTATTTGAGTCTTTTGACCAAAATATATCAAAGCTCAATCACTTCAACGGATGACTTTTACCAAACAACATTTTAAACTGAAGTAAGCAGTAGGTTTTTATTTTTTTTGAATCTAATTAACATACAGAAAATTAGATGAGTCTTCCTGAGAGTTGTGTCTTTCACCTTTATGTAATTACCAAGTTTTATTGTGATCTGAAGTCATATTTTAGTAAAGGAACATTTCAGCTGATTAAACCCTCTTCTTTAAAATATTCCTTTCTAGGTAAAAATCTAACACAATTAAAATTAAAAGACTATCAAAGCAAAATTATCTGAAGCAATTTTTTGATCTCTAAACTCAGGGTGTGTTTGTGGGAGTGTATGAATTTGACCACGGTGTTCCTGCATTGGTTAAGTGTTCCAGTAAGGAATTTATGTCTTCAGAATAAAAGTTCAATTTGTGGTTTTTTATGCATGACAAAACAGAAAACAGTGTTTGTGGGGAACCATGTGCAACCACTGATTCATCCACACTCTATGAGGAGTTAGGTGCAAAGTATTTAGGAGTGTGTGGGGGTTTATGTGTGGGGGTCTGGCCTGTGTGAGAGTGTGAGGCTGACTCAAAGCAGCGGGTGTGTTTACTGTGTCACATTCTTGTCATTGATGCTTCAACTGCTGGTGTCTGTTCAGGGAAACTTCTGCTTTTCAGCACTCAAACTGAACAAACACACACACACACACACACACAAACACTCATGTTTAAGAATGTTAGGGTAAACAGGACTATGTATAAAATCTGTCAAAAAATTTTTTTAAAAATCAGCTGCAGAAAAAAAAAATACTGTACTGCCTCTTTAAAGCTCAAAAAATCAACTGTTTTGATCTTTGCATCATCGTTTAATGTTACTCATCAAAACATACCTGGAGTTTTGCTTTAATTCTTTTTGTCTTCTTTAATTGCCATAGCAGCCATTTAGCCGAACAAAACGCCAGACTGGACCTAGCCCCGCCTTCGAGATGAGCTTTATGGTGGTAAACTGTTCACACAGAAGTCTGGTTGCATTATTTAGTGGTTTGAACTAAATAATGTTCATATCACTAAATGTGAACATTATTTAAAAGAAAAGAAAAAAAGAAAAAATCAGTTTCCAGCAGAAATTTTGGAATTGTATTTCAAGATCTACTTTGTGTAAACAAAGTCCTAGTTTTAAGTAATGTATGGTATTGACGACTCCATTATAAAAAATCATTTAATTTATTTTTTGTTGCCGTACTTTAATTGCTGCAAAAAGGTAAAATGTATATGTTTTACATTTTGAGTTTTCCTTACTCTACAATAAAATTACCTCTTGAGAGCAGTTTTGTATTCATGAGTCTTTGCTGAATTGTAAAACATTTGGTGCAAATAGATTCAAAAACAGGGATTTATATTCTCATAATTCATTCTTATATTCTGAAACATTTTCTGTAACTGTAGCTGTGTGTTTAGCTGAAGAAGCTGAACACACAAAGAAAAAAAAACTTGAGGAGTTGAGTTTCCTTTGCCCCTGATTTTTTATTTTTATTTTTATTTTTTTTTGCTTTAAAGTATGTACAAAGCATTCACACTTTATGTCTGCAGCTGTTGGTCCACAGTTCCACTGCACAGTATGCAATCTGGACTGCTGTTTAAATGGTTCTTGGTCTTCCACCAGCTGACTTATTCAATCATTATCCATTTTCTCAAGAAAATCCTGAAGCAGAAGTACTCAGCTGGAATTGTTCATTTTTCACTGCTAAATAATCTCAGAAAATGCATGACTCAGAGCAGTTATATGCTGATAAACAACACAGGAAATAATAGGACTTTTCTTCAGTTTCTAGGTAATTATGGGCGGTTTGGCTACAGTAAGAATCATATTGAAAGAAAAATAATGAAGTTACAAAACTTCCCTTTTGACAAACTACAGTACTTCTTTAAAAACATAGTAAATAAAATTCTTGAATTTCAAAACTGACTTCTCTTCCCCAAACAGGAACTCAGAGGATAGAGATGACACAATCTCACTGTTAATATCACAGACTGATTGCTGAAAGTTATGCAATACATGAGACTTGACTTTCTGTCAAGTCTGCAATCAGAGAAACCATGCTGAAAAATATAATCTGCATTAAGAATATAAAGTTCAGACAGGTTTGCAGACAGATCCAGACAGACAATCTCTGCTACAGATATATTGTGAACTTAATTGAGACTAATAATTACTTTTGTAAAAGTTTGTCAGTTTTGTCTCAGCACCAAAACAACTGTCTTGGGGTCTGAGCATAATCTTCTAGGTCTTGAAATGATTGCTTTTTTCCTTTAAAACTGAAAGTAAAATATTTTCAGTAAATTAACTTTTAATTGCAAAATCACCAGCACTCACAAACATTCATTCAGAACAGTTTTAACTATAGTCACAAGAAATCATCTTTTTTTTTTAAATTCTTCTCATACAAATAAAAGTGCTAGGGTTCAGCTGTGGTGAAATTTCAGTATCAACCTTTTTCTGCTGATGCAACTTAATGTGAGTCCACAGTAATCTGTTATCATATCAGAACTGTACTTCATTATGCCCTCAGTTTTCTCACAGATAAGTTTCATATTTCCCTTTATGAGGAAGAACCTGTAATCTGAATCCCAGTAGATCATTACACAGGGTTATCTTTAATGTTTCACTGAACTTCCTTGAAATTTCCTTGGACAGAATCCAGGTCATCTGTATCAAACTAGACACACTGACAGATCTTGGAAGCTCACAGCGCCCTCCACATGCTGACCTTTCTGGTTAAAAGGTTTAAGTAATTGTCAAAGAAATCAGAAGCATTGTTAACCTGCTGTTAAGCATGGTGGAAGACCTCTGACTTTGTGGGCCCGTTTCTCTTACAAAAGCACTGAGAACCTCTGAGTAAATGGCATCCTGAACTCTTGAAAACACCAAAATATTTCTAGAGACAAAGTCTGTGAAAATCTCACAGACTTTCGGAAAAATCGTGAGGAAAGCTAAAGAAAACAAAGAGCAGATTAATATTAAGTGATTGTGCAAAAAGAGATGGTCAAATATCCCCATCAGCAAACTTATTCTTCTATGAAATTTCATAGAAGAATAAGTTATTAAATGCACTTACAGCAAAAGCAATGTCTAATTTTCATGACCAAATAGCTGTACTTGTAGCAAAGGAATTATAAAATGTTAAATATTTTATCATGCTCATGCAAAAAATTTTCATTTATGTCAAGGCTTCTTGCATATCTTTCTGAAAGGTGACAGTAAGCATAGATTATGTTGTATACGCAATAGTTAAGAGCATTTAAACCAAAAATTGCATCGAGAAGACATGCAAGGCTTAAGAAAAATGCTCTGTGAAAACATGAAGAAAGCGACATTTTAGTGACTGCACCAGTGACTGTAGTTGCTGGAAAAAGAACAATGTAAAATAAAGAAAGGAAATCAGAGGAATCATGCTGAAACGCCATGAGAAACCAATAAATCACCAGAGTAAATGAAGAAAGAATAAATTTATTGAAAGAAAAATGTCAGAGTGAGAAAAACAGGTTTTATGTCACACTAATCACTTACGGCATGAGAGTAATGCTCTTTGTAAAAAATAAAAAAACATAATTATTTAGGGAAACAAATATCATGAATTTTAAATAACTTTAATGAAACAAAAGCGCAAGCTCATATATTTTTAAAAGACATGTGGTTGTTAATTATTAGAAGGTATGTTTGTCCATGAAAATGTGACACTGTCCCGGGACACACAGAGGACAACATGGACCCTGAGCTCTCAGCATACAGACCAGGTAAAAATAGAATCACTTTAGGTTTTTATAAAAAGTAAGCATTGCTAAAAGTTATGCTCTAAACATCATGTAGTTTACATTATGATTGATGGGTATTTTAAACCATAATTTGTTGCCTTTGCATGATTGGACACTCTGGTCCAATCAGAAAGCCCCAGTAACGCAGCTGGTCATGTGAAGACACTGGTACATTTTCTACATGAAAGTTGCTGCACAACACAGAAATAGAACATGACTCATGAGAGAGAGCACAGGACACAGACGCATACAGATAGTTGTAAAAATATCCACACATAATATATACATATCCACAAAACACAAACAGGCCTCCTAAAATCACACATGCAGAATTTGCATCTATCTTTCATTTTTTTAAATGATTGTGATAGTTGTTAAGATTTGTAAATGCAAGAAAAACATCCTGTTTTCACATCGGCAGTAGATTCCTGCCCTTTAAGGAGATTATGACATAGGAAAGTTGAGACTACTGAGAAGTCTGTGGAGGTCAATTACTGACTGATTTAACCAACCCAAGGCAGTGAAGGAGATGAGTTTCCGTTTGACATAGAAAACAACTTGTACGTCAAACTGTGTAACCTACAGTATCAGCAACTGCCTCACTTGGACATTAGCTTGCCAAGGCTGGAAATTTGCCCAACAAAGCTGGCAGAAAATAGTACAGGGGTGAAAAGTCAGTTAATTATCAATTCTTCTAATCTTCAGATAAATTCACTGCTTATAAATTCAGTATTTTTGTGAACAAAGTGTCAAAAATTGAGATTAGATTTTTTTTGGCAATACATTTCCACTATTTGGTGAATGTTTAGTCTTATTTTCTAACTTGGAGAGAGCAATAAATGGCAGTTTAGTTAGAGTACAAGAAAAAATCTGCAAAATATAATACATGGTTGTTTTTGTTGTTTTCTATTTGATAGATCCAATAAAAATTAGGTTACAGTCTTCCTGTTTCAATACCAAACATTAAAACTCTTCCAAGCTATTACTCCTCACTATAAAGAATTCAAAATCAGAAATGTACATTTAATCAAATCATCTGTTTGTATAAGAAGTGCTATTTCAGCTATCTACAGACTAGACAAAGAGCTTATGGACTCTTTTAGAGTCATCTGTAATATTTTTTGCAAGCATTAAAATAAAATAACACTTCCTTCACTTCCTTCAAAATATTTTGAACTACTTATGCACAAAAAGAACAAGTTATCATGACCTAAACCTTAACATGATAATAACCTACAGACATGGACATTTTTAAGTTCTTTATATGTTGAATCTCATTACTTATTTCCACCAGGAACTGAAGCATTTGTCGTCATTTTAGGGTGAATTTGTGGATCAAAAATTTAGTATGGTGTCAATAAACATAATTTCTGTCCGGATTTAATGTCTGATTATTCTTTTGTTGGGATTTCTGTCAGGATTTACAGTAAATGAAAGTGGTTGCTTTATCCCAGGTTGAATGAATAATCTTGGGAGTCATTTTGACTGTTTTGCCACAGACAATAGAAATTAAATTTATGTAATCGAATGAAAAAAGTCAGTTTGCATTAACAGGCAATTGAAACAATTGCTATATGTTCTGAATTATAACTAAATTAATTTACCTGTATTTAATTTCAAACAGTTTAACTTTTGTTTTTTTATTTGTTAAGCTTAATGGGAAAATGCATATTTCAAAACTTCTAACAATTTTGAACAAATTCAAAACTTGTGAGTGAGAGCCCATGAAGAAGTTAGTTATGAGATTAGTTGGACTTTCCCTCTTATCACTGCACAGCTAATACATTCCTTTGCACTTAATAAGTCAACCTGATAAACACAACAGTCAAAAGATCAAACAAGATTCCCCATCTTTGAATCCAGTATCATGTCGCCAAATTATGCAGTTTAAATATCATGTGGTAATAAAAGTTAAACGATGTATTAAAAAGAAGCACAGGAGTGTTTTACACAAGTAAATCATGTGGGTTTCAGAGGTGGTTTGTGTTTGCTTGGTTAAGATTATTGTTTTTTATGGGTTTCTCTGTGTGAACTTTATTTATATTGGTGTAGCAATCCCTTCCCTGAATGGGACGGCACCACAGATCTCTGTTCCCTTACAGGTTCTGGGTTCAATTCCGCCCTCTAGTTTTTTTGCATGGAGCTTGTATGTTCTCTCAGTGCAGCTAAGGGTTCTCCCCAGGTACTTCAACTTTCCCCATCTTTCCAAAAACAAAGGTACTGGGAGGAATCTGTCCTATGGAGAGGTATCGCCATGCGGAGATACTGTGCATGCGTGCACAAGGTTGTGTGTACTGTATGTTCATTTATTTTTGTGCTGCCCTCTCCCAACTATCCACCCACCATGACACTGCAAGTGACACAAATGTGGATATGAACAAATGATGGATGGGATCTGTTTCATTAGATTTCCACAGTTGTTTCATTGGATGCACCTCATTCCTAGCTCCGCATCTGTCATCCTTTGGTAATCAGCAAACACTCATGTAGTAATCACGCTCCCCTGCACTTTTACTCCCCAATTTTCTCCAATCAGTGACAGATCCTCCTTTATTTACTACACTGTGCCATGTATTACTTTATTACTGGTCTTCTACCTGTTAATGCAGCATTTATGCAGATCATCTGAAGTAAATTAAATTTACACCAATGTAAACCAGTTTCTGTCAGATTATTTATTAAATCTAAAAGCTGAGAGATACTAGTCAGGGAAAAACACAAACACAGATTAAGGCAGCTCATGATACCATCCTGTGAGCATGCAAATGAGTGTACAGTGGGAAAAGCACTACATGTGCAGCATGTAAATAGTCCCAGAGTATGTAAGTACAGATACAAACACAGCAGCCCTCCTCTCAGAGAGAAGCAGTGCGTGTGTGAGTCATGTAATGCAGAGTGACTGCAGGGAGCTTGCTGTGCGGCGTGATGTTACACACTGTGATGCTGCTGCTGCATCAAGAAGATTTCACACATTCTGCTGTTTACAGAAGCTCAAAACTTTCACCTCATGATCATGTCCTGCAGTTTCTGAATGTCGGTGTTTCACCCTTAAATATTGTTAGGATAGACACACATTTTTTTGTCCTCGTCAATCATTTTGGCAAGTGGCGAGACCTTCTTCTATTGCCAGACAAACAGTTTCACATCGGACTATTTCAAATCGAGATAGTCCAATTTGTTACATTTTCAGCAGGTGCAGTTCGCTTTCACACTGCATCGTGTCATATGATCCAAAACATCAGAAAAAACTATTCCCTCTATCCCCTGTGGTGGCGCTGCACTAAGACCCCCTGAAGGAAATGACACAAAAACTTCAGAAGAAGACATGAGCGCAACATCCTACTTCACAAAAATGGAAACAAAAATGGAATAGCGTCAGATTTTAGCGGTTGGAGGATTTCTCTTCTGTCATTGATAAAAGACTCCACTAGAGTTAGACTCTCATGTCTGCTTTGTTTGTATTTTCCCAGAATGCCCTGTGCTGTAGTCCAATTCTTGCTTTTGGAGCGCTCTCCAGTCTGATTGGTACTCACAAATCTTTTTGGATCACATCAGAGTTCACTTCAACCAAACACAGATCCAGGTTATAGGCGGACCAGATTTAGCTTTTTGTTCCACATCAGAGTCTAAAGGAACCAGAGTTTGAAGGCAAACAAACTAGAGTTTAACTAAAGTGGACAAAATAGGCCAGATGTGAATGTACCCTTAACTTCCATGAGATAATGTAAACTCTGTGATGAGCTAAAATACTGTGTAGTCCTCTGTCAAGCAGTAAATAATGTAAGAATGAACACATATGAACTTTTGGTAGAAAATGTAAAAAATGTTAAGGTCAGAGAGCCACGATGCAAGCAGGAAAGAGAAAATGTCAAATCTGCAGGAGGAAATTTGTGAAAAAAAAAAACAAAAACTGAGAACACAAAAATCATAAACATCAGAGAATCTAGTGAAGAATGACAGAAAACTAAATGCTTAAACACAGCTGTGTGGGGAACAGAACTGGAAGGCTGGTGGAAACTGGCAAACAACAAAGAGCAATAAAAACAATTTAAGAAGTGACAGAGGAATAATCGAGCAGAACAAAACATAGAAAACAACATGTAAATAAAGTTCCCAAAATCCACGGGTTCATACAAGGTTGGACTCAGTAATGCCTCAAGAAATAAAAAACTAAGAAAACTTGTGATTTGATTTAAGAATTTACAGTTTTTGTTTATCCTAATATCTGTTTTACTTGCTACCTTGCAGGCTCATATTACGCTTTCTGCTTTTTTGTGAAGGTTCACACTCTGACTAATACTGCAGCTCTTTGCTGTTCTTTTATTTCACTCTGTTTTTGCTTTACTTGCTCCCCTCCTCTTCTCTTTCAGCTTCTCTCACCCTCTCGGCTTTATTCTAGAGGAGAGAAATAATCCCTGAGTCACGTGTGGCTGATGGAGAGCATTTCTAAAATATATATTACTGGATTCATGAGGTCCACACACACGCACACACACGCAACTCGGAGTCTCAGAAAGAGGCAGAGTGTGTATAAATTCTGCAGTGGTGACTGAGAAATCATGCATCTGAAGCCTGTTTGATCTGAAAGGAGACGGTGTGTCAGTGGGTGAACAAATGAGAATCTGATTTGTAGAGTTGATGACCACACAGACACACATACACACACTTGCATACCAAATCTTTGCCAACCAACATAAACAGCTGTTGTTGGACAGTCACCAAAACATCTGCTTAGTCTGGCAGAAAGATAGATGGGAAAGAGGGAGAAGTAGGTAAAGAGGTGGAGGGAAGCGCAGAGAGCAAAAATGAGGGGGTATAAGACAGGAGTTAAAGGATGAGAGTGAAGATGCAAACAGAAAGAGTAGGGGGTGGGAAACAGAGAGCGGGATGAGTCATCATTGAAAGGGACGAGTCCTGGGTAAATAAAGAATAAAGACAGCATGCAAGAAGTTTAAATAAGATGGAATTAATCTGTTATAACAGCATACTTCTGGTTTTGCATATTTTGTTTTGTATATGTTTTTTCACACATACATATGTGTTTTGGACTATAGGTCTTTGTTGCATAAAAAAGTCAACGTTGCAGTGTGAAATTCTGTCATTAACATTTTCATTGCACATGCAACACACTTTGCCTTTTTACAACACATTTTAAGGCTTAACATGATATTTCGCAAAGTGCCTTGAGATTATATTTGTTGTGAATTGCCATTATAAAAATAAACTGAATTAAATGTAATCATCCTAAGCCCTAAACCAATGTGCAAAATAAAAAAAAATAAAAAAAACATGATTCCAGTGAGAAGAGTAATCACAGAAACACCTAAAAAGCATATGGTAACTTTTCAGGAGCTAGAAAGATAAACAAACAAACTGAAACACAATGAACAGTCATTTGTTGTGAGTTGTACCAGAAAATCATATTGGCAGCATAAACCAACATGTAGTTTGTGCTATCGAGCAATATGTGCTACCATTTTGTATATAAGGTGCTTAACATGTGCGTTGTGTGGTGTTATGCATCGTACTAGGTCAGAAAACAAATTATTTTATAACAAGAAAAGGTACATAAAATAGATTTAGTATTAACTGTCTAGTTGATGCATTTATGACAGCTGATCCTTAGATTTTAGATTATGTGCAATCGTTCAGGAAATATTAATAAACTGATATGCTCTGACAGGAGAACTGTTTGAAACAAGACAAAGAGAGAAATAGAGTAGCAAAAAATAAAAGGTGAGTTGAAGAAAGAAAAAAAAATGATATGAGAAACTATTCCTTAGGCTCCTGCTTCTTCTACGCTCCACTGAGGAGGAAATCTGTGATTAGTTCAATGCCCCATAAGACCACACACACACCCCCACACACACACACACCCACACACACACACCCCCCCCCACACACACACACACACGCAGAGACACACACAAAGGGTATTAAAATCCTCAAATAATCTGAGTAAATTCTTCCAAACATGCTGCAAAATCCCAGCTGCTCTGCCATTCAAATACATTCAATCACACATGCAAAAACATGGGAACCCGAAGAAAGTGCTGAAGGCATTAAAAACACATCTGGATTTATCCGGAGAAAGAACAAGCGATATCAAGACAAAAAGAGAATCAGATCAGATGAGTGAGGAATAAATAAAAATATACATATTTGTGGTGTGTGTACATGAAGCAAATTAAAAAATTAAGAAGAGTCTGATTTGGAAATAAATCTTAAAAGGTTAAATAGTAGAGAAGTATCACACTAGATTTTGCTTCAGTCAGTAAAGTTGAGGTTATTTCAACATATCTCCACTTTATACTCAGATAATCAATGCAATATAATAAATTCTTATCAATCTCAGAGTGTCACTTCATGTAGAACAGAAACATTGCAAACAGAAAAGAGAAAAAGAGAGAGACCAAGTTAAACACAGAAAAAGATAAACATAACTTTACATCACACCAGATAAAAAAAAATCAGATTTAGTTTTTTTTACTTTTCTCCTTTTTAAATATCAACTTTCTCTCTTTTCGCTGATATAAATTGTTCCAATGGCACAAAATGAATAAATGAATGAATTAATCCATAAATGAAACTGCTATCATCAGGCATGGTTTGTATACACATTAACGGGGGTCAGTTTCAATTCAACTTTTGTGGATTTAATTTTACTAGCCTGTTTTTCACTGAAATACCTACAAACCAAGTGATGAGAAAATATGTGGGCAGTATTACATGATAAAAAAAAAATATTCCTTCAAGTGTATTTCTGTTTTTTACCTTGCATTTACTGGAAGGTACCACATTTAAACTAGTGAATGACAAACAAACACATATGCAAAGAGGAAATAGTATGCAATCCATGTGAAGAGAAAATGTTCTACAGATGTTTCCAGGGAAGAAGCCAAGGTTGAATTTTTACTGTTTGTCAGACTATTAATCCCAACACTTAGTTTAACAAAACCTGCATCGCCACAATTAGAAATACAAGAATGTTGCACTGTAGAGTAACACCACATTGACATTTCGGGAGAATGTGTAGCCTGCAGTGGTCCTAACCTCAGACTTGTGAGTATTTTTGGAATAGATGTGTGGAAGCAGAAACTCTGTCTGCTACAGACTGAAGACAATAAGGAAGTAACTGTAAAGGTAAAATATGATGTGTTTTGAATAAAGTTGGCTGCTGTTCACAATTTCAGCTCCAGTTATCCCTCTCCTGGCCCATTTATCAGCTGCTGTGTCCCATTGTATCGGAGACTTTAAAAGCAAAAGTCACTGAGTACAACAGGAGTACAAAAGAGATAACGCGTGTTTATGAGGAGCAGAGATAAAAAGAAAACAAAAAAACAAACCTTGATATCTCTTTGAAAGTTTAAAAATTCAAATTGCTGTGAAAAAGTATTTGCCCCTTTTCTTCTGTGTTTGATTTTCACCACATTCATTTTCCAGATTGTCACAGTTTCATATATGTGTATATAAAACATCCCCTGAGTAAATACAAAATTCAGTTTCCAAATTACAGTGGTGCCAAATTACTCCCAGGCCTGTAGAGTCAAGAAATGACTTGATCTGAACCTGACGCACGACCTGAAGTATGCAATTTCCCAGATTTAAATCAATACAGTAATAAACTTGCAAACATCTACTATGTGATGTGATAGCCTTCACTACAGATGGCTTTATTTTCCTAATAAACAAAGTCTTCATTTGAAAACTGCATTTTGCATTTACAACATTTAAATTTAAATATTCTGATCTTTACTCAGCATTCTGTGCAGAACAATCTGCCTTAGTACATAGATTTCAACACACAGGAAAGCAACGACGGCTGGAAAATCCTGTAAAGCTGCTTTTCGTGTTGCATGCTACACTTTTATTGCCCACAATAGGAAAATAAAGTGGTTGGCTGCGTCTTTCAGTAAGACACAGCAGGTTTCATTACATAGTTTACAGGATGACTTCCCAAAAGCTGTGAAGTTAAAACGCTACACGAAAGGGATTTTTCTTTTCAGGTGATAGATACGTCAAGAAGCAATTAAGATTTGTTGGTCCCAACAGAAGGTCAGATCATGACAGACTCTTTTATATGCGGCGGAATAAGAAAATCTGAGAAATCCAAGCTTTTGATGAAACACCATTTCTGATTTAATCTCCAGTTATTTAACGAAGAGAAATGACGGGAGGGTTTCTTCTGAGTATCAGATTACATTATTTTTCAAACACAATATTTCACATATAATTGGGATTTTTAATGCATCATACATAATACATTAAAACAAATGCAAACATTATTGTGAAGAGAAACGTATGTCATCATATATGATCTACATTGCTTTTGTAACTCAAATTAAATCCAGTACAATTAAGCTATTTAAATCAGTTATGTTGGAGCACCTTGAATATACAGGACTCCAGCCAATAAAGATTGAATTTGGACAAGTCTCTAATATTAACACAGATATTTTTCATTAATCTGAGTTTTACTTATTTTGTAAAAGAAAAATGAGAAATATTTCAGTCTCTTGATATGCAAAACACGCACACACTCTCTGAGATACTGGAGCTGTAATTAAAGGAAAACTGGTTCTACAAATCATTGACTATGTGGAATTGATTATAAATGCATGCCATGCTATCCAGACTATTTGGTACAAAATGAATAAATAAAAATCACAATTATTATGCATTACATTGTGTTGGCGTAACACATGAAAACCAATATACAGTAAAGTTTGTGTTTTTAATGAGACAACATGTACAAAGGAGTGAGAGAAATTTGGAAGATATTGTATCAACGATTTGTAGAATCTGCAGAGGAAATTCATCAAGCAAGCTGGAGAATTGAGACTGAAATCTATACACCATTACTCTCTGTCTTCAGAAAAAAAGTGTAGCCCCTAGTAAAGAGATTAACTTTAAAATGATAATTAAAACAATTTTCATGCACTGCAGTTTATTTTAAAAACCGATTTGGCTTCAAAAGACTCAATTAAGTTTGAAATGAACAAAAACAAGTTGGAAGCAACCAACAGTTCTCAGCTGATGTGCACCCAGCCCTCCGGCTTCCTGCTGTTTTCAGCAATAAAACGTGTACAGGCACATAAAGTACTTTGAATACCACAGGGCAGTAAAATATGAAATCTGCAAAAAACGGCTACGCTGTGTGTTTTGTTGTGGTCCAGAGGCTCTGCAGAGCATTATCAGGTAAGTTGTGGAAAAAAACCAAAAACATCTCAATGTTTTATGTCTTTTTTTTGTGTAATGCCTGCAGCAGCAAGCCCAAACGATTCAGCATGATGAGGCAGTTTTCACACATCTGATCAGAAAAAAACATTATTATGAAGTCAACTGACAACAATGAAGATGCCTCGAAGTGATTTCTACCAGTCTGTCAGCTGAATAGTTTTTCCATCAGCTTCAATCAACCTTTTCTTTTTATTCTTTACAGTAAAGTAAAAACACTGTAAAGAGTATTTATGGTATTTTGCATTAATACTACATAATATTTAATTTTGAGTCATTAAAAACATTTTGATTTTTATGTGATATGTGGAAAGTAAATTGCAAAATCACCTGAGAAAGGCCTTTGAGCTCAAAGCCTTTTGCTGAAGACATGACTGGATTCAGAAAAAAAAAAAAATTAAATTACTTAATAAAGTGGCTTTTGAGGACATTGATGGTAGATTTCCACACAAAATGTCACTGAGGGATGACGATTGTGATGGATTGAGCACTTTGAGGATCGTCTCAATCTGCTCATGATTTCTGTTCAGCAGGTGGAGTCTAAGGGAAAGGCATTAAAACTGCAATGTGTAACTTTTATGAAAAGATTTGTTTTTACATATTTGTTGAAACTGTCATTTTGTTGTTGCAGTATAATGTGAGACAGATACTCAGTGGAAAAAAAAAAAAGCTGTGCCTTCTTCCAGCTCTAACTACAAATAACCAATCAGAGCCAAGAGGTGGGTTTTATCACTGTCAATCAAGCCTGTATGTGCACCGCCTCCAGCCTCCTCCCCTACATGTTCTCTCCATCAACAGAACATGTATTGAATGCTAATGCTAGTTAGCATGGCCACCAGGAATGACAGATAAAAGGGGTTCCTATGACAGTGAGTTGTTTTCCTGCCATTAGCACATTTAGCAGCACAATCAAAAGGAGGATTGACAGCACTAAGACGTACATCCTGGCTCTTGTTGGATGTTTTTGGTCTGGAGCAAAGCATTTCTTCAGATGATGATAGCATTTTTTTTGTGTGTTTTTATAATGTAAAGAACATTGTTGCTGAAATATGCCTGTGGGAATTCCTCCAAATTTTCCCCAGTGTTAGTATTTCATTAAATGTTTTCAAACAATATATTTATAATTTCACTCTTTTTGTGGTGGTTATTGCATTAGGTTGTTTATTATTGTGGATGCACACATTTAGTAAACACCATTTGTTTATTTAAATCATTAACTACTTTGTCTGGCAGAGTTTGAAGGACTGGTTGAAAGACAAACCAGAAAGTGGAACAAACCATTGGGCTGCTGAAAGCAGGAGACTTAAAGAATCTGCCTCTCTCTAATAGCATAACTGCAAAAAATATTTTTGGTATTGGGTTGTTTTGTTTCTTACAGTTGTGTTGTAGTCAGAATGTTTTGGTTTGAATTAGTTATTTATGTTTATGCATTGTTTGTCTCCTTTTCCACTCCTCTTTGTTTGTGTAGGCAAACCTTTGTGTGTAAATTTCCTTGTGTGTTCATTGTTTGGGGTCAGTTTTGGTTTGTTATCTTGAGTTTGGTATATCTTAGTAGATTTCCTTTGGGTTCATTTTGCTTTATCTTTTTAGATTTGATGTTGGAAGTTTTTGGTGAAGAATGTTTGGAAAATAAATAGAAAATATATATATTTTTTTATATGCCTTTGTCCTTTTGCCTCACTGGTCGGACAATAACAGTGCCATTCAAATAAACTTGATTTACTGATTGAACCATGACTGCAACCCAACAGCAGTTCCTTTGTTATCTGTAAGATTTCACCAAGTCAAATAATACCAGAGAATATATAAAAACATATGTATTTATCTGTTTACAAATGTTCCAAAACACAAAGCTTTTTATTCTTTTTGCAATAAGATCACACTGAATGGAAGATAACTGTAGATGGGAGGATGATCACATTTTCTTTGGTTTCAGGTGAACGCCCTTTTGGCATGAACTGGTGCAAAATAATATAACAGGAGTGAGCAGAATCTGAATGTCTGCACTCCATAAGAGTAAAAACACAGAGAGTCGTGCTGCTGCTGTGAATGGGTGTTTGGATATTGAAGGTAAGAGAATAAACAACCAAGAAAGCTGTATTGATTTTCTATCTTTCTGCGACTTTATAACAAGCTATTAAAGTGATATAAAACCACTGTGAAGGTAACTAAAACTCAAAGCACAGAAGACTTAGACATTTAAAATCTGCACAAATCAACACAAGAAAATCTCTCTCAAACAGAGTTAATGCCTTGATTTATTCAATTAAAATCTATACCGTTGTCGATGGCTAATTACTCAGATTATCTTGGATCAGCAAGTTTAGCTAAATCTATTTGTTTCAATCTTGTACAAAATATTTTATTTGACTGCTCTCATGAGCAACAAGGGAAATGAGGAGAAACTTATGCAGGAGCAGCTTTGTGCCTGCAAGCCAGAATAAGGAAAAGGAAGAGATCAATTAAAATGTGTGGAAGTTAAAAAGCTGCTTTATTATGTTGAATCAGAAGCATGAAATTGTGTGAAAAAGGAGAAAGAAATTTAAAATCAGGGTGAGGTGGAAGGTGGTGGGAGAAGAATTTGAAGATGTATAAACTATAAAGATGTTCTGGGAAAAGAGCTCAAATAGTTCAAATGAGAAAGAGCTGGAAAGAGGTTAGGGATGAAAACATCCCTTTTGTTATTTAAATCTTTACTGAATTGCTTGATCAAACCTCAAGACAATCAGGAGTCAGAAACAGTGCAAAGAAAGATTACTCAACATATCTTCCTATACATAGTTAGAGAAAAACTAACTATATTTAGTTCTGTTCTTTATAGAGGAATTGTCACATATCATCAAATTATTTGATCTTAGAAGAAGAAAATTATTTAATTGCAATTTATTGTATATCATATTTAATTAAAGACCGAAGAACAAAGATTTTACTCAGCGAAGAGAATAAACAGTCTCTTCCAAATGAGGAGAAAGTAACACCCTAATCCCCATTGGTTAGTCTTGATGAGAATTGAAAAGAGATCTGGTTCAAGACATTAACATATAGAACATTTTTATATTTACGTATCTCAAAGTTTAGTTTTCTGACATTATCTATCATTGTTTTTATTCAGTGGGCTTCCTCTCTCAAGTTTGCGAGGTTTGAGAAAGATCACAGGTTAGATATCAGTTTTTGACAACAGATTAAGGTTGACAAAAACTGATCAATTACAAAAAAAGAGGAACATTTCTGCTTGAAAAAGTATAAACATTTTGTTTTTCAGTTCTTATTCTTTAAGCTATATTCATGTGCTAAAAATGCTGTGGCAGTAACATTTGACCTAAACAGTCTATATGTCATGCCAGTGACTGCAGCACTAGATTTCAATCTAGTGCTGCAGTCATTGTCTGAACAGGTGTGCAGGATTAAAACACTCAGCAGGTTAACTTTTACATCTACATGTAATGTAATTTTTAACTTCTCTCCAATCTGTTTCATGGGACTCAAAGACAAGTATCAGTCGAAGGTCAAATGGTTCCACATGAGTGACCGGTGTTCTGCTGGAGCCTTCAGCTGTGTAGGTGTACGCGTGTGTGTTTGTGTGTGGGGGTGTGTGGGTGTGTGTGTGTGTGTGTGTGCCTGAGTCAGGACCAGCTGACCTCCAGGCTACATTTACATATTACAGCCCAAGCTGAAGGTCTTTTAGGTTCGTAAGTGTGTGCACATATCATATTAAAAAGTGTGCATTCATATGTGTTCGCTTTGATCCTGTGGCTTATCATGAGTTCCTCTTAGCTCAGTTATTGATCAGTGTTGTGTTATTAGATGTCTGTAAGGGAGGATCTCTCCCTCCCTAGTTTCTTCTTGTGCACTTGTGCAAATGCGGCTGCCTGCCAAGTTTGTGCCATTTGTATGCATGCCGGACATGTGACGTGTGTGTGCGTGTGTGCAGTGGTGGGAGGGGGTTCAGAAAGTAAGCCTCCATCTAATTCTGCTGCTACCAAGGCCATCTCAAAGGCACATCAGCTTCCTCTGTAGTGTTTACTGGTAGATCGATGCTCTCACAGAAAGCTGTGGTCACAGAAAGAGTTCAAATTATCTTAGCTAGGTTTCTACAGCTGGATAATATTCGTGGAAAGTGAATGTTTGGAAAATTGCTTTCTCATATTCTTTAATTTTCAACCAATTTACCAATCCTTTACAAATCTACTCTATTCAGCAGGCATTCCTCTGATTTTAACAGCAAACAAGTTTTTTTTTATTCAAGAAAAGAAATTGTCCTCTACTGATATGACACTGCAAAAATAGAATGCTGAATTAACCGAATAAAATTGTCATTGGACTGAATTCATTTCAAATTCACTCAATAATTTTGATATTATTGGAACTGAAGTACTGTGAAACCAAAGGTCAAATAAATGGAAGATTTAACCACAAATAAGCTAAATGTGTGAAATTGTATTTGGCTGAAATAGAGAGAAGGAGGGACAGAAAGAAGCAGAGAAGAAACTAAACTGTTCATTTCGGTTTGTGATTGACTAAATTGTCTTGTCAGACTCATAATTGGACATCTGGTTATTTGACATTCATCTCATTTCAAGAAAACAAAAAAATAACTATGCAAAACCGCCAAACCAAAATGTACCATTTTGTCATCATTAATTAGGATGACATGTAATATATCCTGTAACTCATAGTAATTCAAACTCTGACAAGCAATAATTGAATGCAGAGTTAAAATTTAATCAGACAACACTGTTATAAAGAGAAAATATTCCTACAAAAGAGGAAAACAGCTTTAGCTCTACATTTTGATGTTAGAACTTAAAATCGGAGCCTCACTAGTCTAGTTGGATGAATCAGTCTATTAATATTTTAGCCTCTGCAGTTTTGAGGGTTTGATGTTCTTTCTTCAAAGGATGATTTTTTACTATTTCTACAATATCATAAAAGTATTACTAGCTGCATATATTCAAACAAACAGAACTTGAATATAGAGCAGTTCAAGGACAAATCCCAGTGGTAACATTTAAGTTAAAATGACAAGTCATCATTATTATTTTTATTATATACTGTAAGTGAAACACATACATTTTTATAGTTTCTTTCCTTTGTGCAATGGATTCCCCACAAACTGTTGATTCATATTTTGACTTCTCTTTGACGTCTTTCTTGCAGAGGTGCATCACATGTAATTGGGTTGATATGGGGTTTTGGTTTTTATCCTATCATGCTTAACAAGGGTCACTGTGAGGCTGATACTCCCCTCAGAGGTTTTCTATTATGAGTCAGTGTGCATGCCCACAACCAGCAGGGAATTTTATGATAGGGAATATAATTGCAAGAATATTCCACGAGTAATTGCAGTGAGGATAAAATGTGCAAAAAAATATATATTTCTGCTGCATAACGTTTTGGGTAGCAGGTAAAATTCATCTTTGCAACAAAATCTTTGGGGGAAAGAGTGTAAAGATTTATATTTAAGGTATGCCCCTTTATTAGCACTAAAATATGGAGCAAAACTCATATTAAATGGCTGGTTTTGTATATTTTCCAGGCACATAGTGCCATTTTATAGCACAATCAAATCACTGTTAGCATCACTTGTAAAAATGCTCTATCAAACATAACTTAAAAGAAACTTGACTTCACAATCCAACACTTTGAAATTTGGATCTGTCTCTTTTGGAAACTCCTGGTCATTCTGACATCTTTCAACACGTCATCACTATTTTCATCTATTATAATATTTACAGCCATTTTTAGGAGAATTGTACTGAATTAGTTTGTATGATGAGCTCAGCTGACATGCAGTTCCACCAGGTTTTCAATTATTACTGCTACCACTAGTCTGGAGGAGCTGTGTCGGGAACTCATGGCTTGGGACTCCAGCTCCGAGGAAATTCAGAGATTCAACAATTTCTCAAATATGCACGAAAGAACCAATGCAAAACTCCAGGTATTTTTGATGAGGCAATAACCATTATAACGTATTTTATATCACCCTGCTTCAAAATAGATAAAGGTAATCAGGAGAATAATATTTTCTTGGAAGGGTTAGGTTTGGGCAGTGAAGGGCTGGAATGTAAAGAAGATACATTATATTCAAAATGTTGTTCAAGTGTTGCAAAGTGCACACAATTTTTCTTCAGACTTGTGGGGTAGAATTCCCAAAATTCAATGACAAAGAAAAATTGCAGTTTTGTTGTGATAGTTTTCCTCCCCTCACTTCTCAAACTTCTTCTATGCAACTCTATTATGACAGTTGGCTTGAAGGAATTCAAAACAAGAGCGCCTCCAGTCTTCCCCATGGGCAGCCAACCTTCATAACACACACAAAATTTGTGCCTGCATAAGCTCTTATATATACAGATACACACACACACACTCGCACACACACACAGACATGCTATCGTCACATTGACCTGCAAAATAACAGGCACAAGCATAGCTCAGCCCCCACCTCTTGTGTTTTCATAACAGGGTGTAAAGGTTAGGTCTGATTCCGCTTGTTTAACTTGCACACATGCTCACGGACATTGCTGCCGAAGTGGAGAGAAAAACCACCAAAAAAATCTTAATGCTTCCCTTAACTGCTGGCAGGTGCAAGAGGGTAGATGCTTGGATTTGGGGGCTAATTGGTTAGAAAACCCCCAGGCAGTCATCACCATGAGGATCAAATGGATCGTGCCACTCAAAACGAAAGTAAAATCAACCTAAAAGTATTATTTTCTTCTAGTGTTTTCATATAATTGCATGTTCACAACTAAGAAAACTAAGAAATTTACAGCAACACATTTAAAAGGGGCAGATTTTGGCAGTAACTAGTTACATTTACTCAATTACTTTTATTTGATTAAAGAACAAAGAAAAAAACAACTTTTTATTCATATTTTCACTCCACCATACTTTTTTCTCTTTTGCTTTTATTATGAAATCTCACTACTCTTACTTGAGTAAAAATTTCTGAATACTCTTCCCACTGTGAGTAACTTTATTGAATGAAAAACATCCTTGTTTAAAACTTTACCAGATACAGACAAAAACACATCTGCAGTTTTTGTTGAAGTTTTATACAGAAAAAAAATTGATTTGGAATAATGTTTATTTTGTAATTATATTGTTTGAATTGTTTTTATTCAATGCAGTTTTAAAATACCAACATTTCCACATAATTTGATGATGTTTTGATCAGTTGCTCAGTACTTTAGTAAACGTTTTAACAAATAATTTTTACTCTTACTTGAGCAATATCTTTTTACTTAAGTAAAAATATGTGGCAGAAGTTCTCCTACTTTACTTAAATACATTATTTGGGTCTCTACCCACCTCTGACAAAGGATAATAATCTTATTTGTTCCTAAAACATATACATGTTCCTAAAACATGTATACATGTTCCTAAAACATGTATATGTTTTAGGAACAAACATATATATATACTGAAAAATATTTCAGTATTTTTCTCATGACATGTTCATCTATTTATATAGCATTCCCTTGTTTAATAGATGTGACATTTTCTTGGGTCTCTTGTGCCTTTTCTCCTTTTCCGTCTCTCACAGCATGTGGAGATGCCAGCCAGGTCTGATTCAGCCTGAAGCTAGCTCCAGGTTGAACAACACACAAAAGCCATGCATACACACACCACTTGCAGCATGGAGACAGAAAAAACTGTTTTAGCAATTAAACTCACCTTGTTGGGTTTTATCCACTACTTTTCACTAAAACGTTTAGAAATTACATCCAGAATATAGTGCCTTACCTTAGAAAAGTTTTTCAATCACTTACCATTTGCACATTTTGTTGCATTGCAGCCACAAGTGTTGGAATATTTTTAGTAGATTTTATGCTCCAAAAAGTATTGAAGCTGAGCATCTTTGTATCAACAGGAACTTTTAAAGTTATTCTAAATATATAATATATTCCAGTGACATTTGTGATTATACCATGGGAAAATGTACACCAGTTCAAGAGGTGGGCATAGTTTTCCAAGGCACTGCACTTATGAAAATGAGATGAATGGATAGAGTAAGAACAGGAAGCAGTTTGACTTTGAATTACTGCAGCAGAGGTCAGGACAACAGATGGGCAGAGAGATTTACCTCCCAGTTTTCCACCAGCGTGGTTTTAACATAAAACTGCAGTGCTGCTGACTAAACATAAACAAATCCACCATTTGTAATGACATATCTTTACATTTAGCGTTAGACCTGAATTATCCCTGTATAAATAAAATTATCAAACTGATATAAGTAAATTTTGAGACACTTCTTCCTGCCAAAAAAGAAAAATGTAAGTAATAAATTAAAGAAAAAGATGAGCAGAGTAGACTGGTGTGGCAGTGGTGAGTCCCACAGGACAAGACGCTGTTATGCATGCTGGTGGCATTTGTAATTTGTATATGGTTCAAACAATTTATATGTGGATGAATGTGGGAGTGCTCTGAATACCTGTGTTTGTAACTGGAGCATGTCGCGTGTGTTTGACTGCATAAGTGTCTGCAAATTTCAGTGTCAGCATCTGTGTGTGTTCAACAGGGGAACTGTGTGTAAGCACGTGTGTGAAGGTCATTGTGTTATGTGTTTGTCATTGTGCTCATGTGATACACTCTGTAAATAGCAATGGACCGCAAAAGAGAGCGGACACCACGGCTGTTCCCTGTGGTATGACTGTAATACAACACATGCACCCAATCACCTAGAGTAATATTGGAACAAACAGACAAAAGAAGGAGAACAAATACAAGATTGTATTGGAACTTTTTAAAGGATGAGAGGAGCAAAACTAAAACATAAAAGAATGAATAAGAACCACAGCTTAGAATACATGAAGGTAATAAAAGTGAAGACTTAGACCAAAGAAGAAAAGGTGGAAGCCAAGAATAGATTTGCTCCCTGAATCATTTATCACCTTTATTAACTGCCAAACACAGGAAGGGAGCCAACAGAGTCTAAAGCCAACGATGTCAACAGACATTTCACCATTTCACCAACAACATGGACCATGGAGGGTGTGTGTCTCCAAATATGATTCTGATGGTGAAGGCCACTGGCAGCTTCTAATGTTTGCTGTAACAGAAGTTTATACAGTAAGCGACGGTGACCTTTCTTATCCAGCGCTGCGTCAGCTTTGTACCAAGGAGATACAGTGGCTTCAGCAGGTGCAAAAGGCACCAAGATTATGTATTCTGTAAATTCAGTCATATCGTTTTTAATTATACTTGTTTAATTCTTCCACATGCCGAAGGTGCAACGTTCAATATAAATGCCAAAAGATTGTCCATAAATTATATGAAAGGTTTCTGCCACAGATCAAGGACTTTTGGTGTGAATTATGTGTATCAATCCCAAATGAAAGCAAAGGATCCTGAGAAAGTGCTAGCAGAAGTTGGTAGGAGAGTGATTATCCACGTGGGTTAAAAAAGCAACATGAAAGAGAAAGCTTTTAAGCTCGGTAAAAACATTCTTTATTGCAATAATGTAGGTCTGTAGAAGGTTTGTAGTTGTGACATTCTGATTTTGATAGTCTTTGGATGAAAATGCACTAATACTTATTAGTCCAGCTTCAGGCTGCATCACATGCAATCTTATGTTAAAGGATGTGCGGACATGTGTAACTAAACTGCAAAACCTTGAAAGATGACTACAGAAAAAAAAAAAAAAAAACTTAAGGAGATTTTGACCCTGTTTAACTCCCTGCCATGTGTCTTCTACACAGTTAATGTCGTGTTCTTATAAATCTGGCTTAATTGGAAAACAAATAGGAATCCACACTCACACCAAAGTTTTCCACATTTTGGTTTGACATTTTCTATTTCTATTTTCCTAAAACATTTTACTGTGCACAGGCTTTAGCATGTAGTTCTGACCTTTTCTTTACAGACATTCCTGTTCACACTAAAGTTAGCTGACCAGTTGTTGCTGACTCTCCATTTAGCCTGAGCCAGAGGTATCCAGATTTCTGGAATGGCCACTCAGGTTGATTTAAGTTGTCATGGAGCGTGTTTCGGGGCCAATCAGGAATCGTAAAGCTCCTGAAGTGAAGTATACTTTGTTTTAGAACATTTCACACCCTCCTCCCACTTAGTGAACAAACTATGTCCTGTTTCTCACCTTATGCTCTTTGTATGATCTTAGCTTTGATTGCCTGCTGAAAGCAAACCATCCTGTTCTCCTAATGGAGGAGCACTATGCTTTGAAAGATGTGCAATTTCTATTATCCGAGACGAAATCAACACCTAAATGCTAAGTTTAATGTCAACTCCGACATTTGAGTGTTTCTTGAGTTGTTAGCTAATTTCTACAAAATAACATTGGGATATTGACTCACTGTCTTCTTATGCAAGTGACTGAAACACTGTGTTCCTTATAAACTTTGTGTGAACTCTTCTCATTGTAGCACTCTTTGTATTTTTGCTGTAGTACTGTGAGAATGCAGTACAGATACAGAAACTGCTCTTCTTTCCTCTATTCTCCCTTGATTTCATGTTTCAGAGATAAAAGCTTCAAGATTCCCAACCTGACCAGTTCAAACAGTGAAACACATAAAAGGACGGTAACTTCACCTGTTCTTGTGGAAAAAAAAAATGTTAAAATGTTTGGCCTTACATTTTTGCATTCAAATAATCGTTCATTCTTTTTCATTAAAAATACATTTGTCTATTTATTTTTCCAGGTAAATAAACATTGGTTGAAAGTTGGATGTAACTTTAGTCTTAAAAGAGCCAGTGACCTGCATCTTTTAGATATTTCCTTGGTGCCACAAACTTGAATCAAATTAATGATTTATTAGTCAGCTCCTGCAGAACCTGATGACATGTTGAGGAAGTAATTCAGTCATGTGAGTCACATCTGTTGAAGCAGAGACACAGCTAAGGCATGAAGGACAGTGGTTCTTGAGAACTGGAGAAAAAAATCCCCATTTTAATACATTTTTTTCTAATTAAATAATGAAAAGGTATTAAAATGCAAACCTCTGTCTGCAGCAGCAACTTACCGTACTATTAATGGAAAACTGCATGTTGCCTTGAGGTGGAAGACTGTTCAAGCATCTCCATGGCAGCATGAAGTTTTCACTGTGTGTTCAGGTATATATAACGTTTTGGGCATACAAATCTTTATAATTATGTTTTGATCTATGCAGTTGTTTGTTGTAACGTCAATCCTATACTCTGTGCTTTGGAGAGTGCTGTTATAATGTACAGGAAAGAAAGAACTGGTACAGTTTAATGTATTTCATTTAAGTGGTGATAAAGATGAACTCATGCAAAAAAAAAAAGAGAATTAGAGAATAAGGCAATAGATGGCAGAAACTGTGACTTTTCTTCCCTCTCATTAAATGAAGAAGTCTGGCTTCATTCTGTAAATGGTTTCATTAAATTATGAGCTAATAAGTCAGGCTATGTGCAATGCAAATTCATTCATGACCTGAACTTTATTTTACATTTATGTTCATTAAATGGTAAAGATCAATACGAAACTGTGATGAATGAATCTTCGAGACATTCATATCAGTGATGATACAAGTTTCTCACCAGGCAACATTAAGACAGGAGATGTTCTTCTAAAGCACCAAGAGTTCCCTTATTATGCTATCATCATTTAAAATGATATATTACAACCTGATGAAGCTATTAATTCCTCATTCAAAAATGCATTTGCCAATAGGAATCAAACCCCAAAAGCTGAGCAAAAAAAATCTATACATTTCTTTGAATAATTTTTAGTTCATCTAAACAAATCTACATCACTGCAGGCACATTTTTCATAACTGATATTGCAAAATGAAAAACGCAGTGTCAGTAAAAAATTTCCCCAAGGAGTTCACAGAAAAGCTTTGAGAGGCTGTATGCTTGGCATTTGGTTTAGCTGATAACTTATTATGAGTCATAACTGCAGATATAAACAATCTTTGAGATACAAAAAATTTCACATTTAAGTTACTGTACAATATTCAACGAATTTGAAGAAAACTGAACATTTCATGTTTTTAAAATCTTCAATATCTGTGACGTATTTCTTGTATTGCTGTTGTCTTTCTTCTTTAAAAACAAAATGGCAATGTTCATATGACAATATTTTTCATTGATTTTATTAAAAGACAAATTTTTATTCTTATGTACTTCTTTATCTATCTGGTTTTGTTCACTACATGAGTCATATTATGGAGAACACTTTAAATTGTGACCACATACACAGTTGTTCTACCGACCATCACTGTGCATCAGCTGTTCTCTTTTCTCTTTTCAATCCGTCAACTTCCAATCCATCCTGGGATTTACAAATCATGACATACAGGTGCAAGAAATTTGATTCATTTCCTGAGATGAAAAGCGTTTTTTTTCTGAAAGTTGCTTCACTGTTTTCAGCCACCATGTCTAGGAAAATAAGGTGAAAAAAAGAAAAAGCTTGTTGTTTAGTTAAATAACCACAAATTATCATGTGTTGCATGCAAATTATGAACAACCGCAGTGACATTCACACGTCCTTGAAATAAAAACTGGTTCCCCTCTGCAGGAGTCCAACAGCACTGCCTTGGAAGCTGAAGATATAATTTTTCCACTACGGTGCCCCAGGGTGTCCTCCCAGCCTCATGTGACAGCAATAAAGTAGCTCCTCAGAGATATCTCTAGAAGACAGACAGAGTCAATCCACAATATGCCTCACCTAATACCTCTGTTTATCTACAGTGTCTTGCAAAAACATGAATACCGCTTGAATTTGAGGTAATAACAGAATAAGCAGATGTTCTGCGTAGGTGTCAGACGTTTGTTATGTATTCAGTATCATAAAGATCAAACACACATAAGACTGGTCAGAGTTGATGATAGTCAGAGTTTTTAGGTCACATTAACCCTGGCAAGTTCTATATGGTTAATGAGTATTTTCTGTCATGCCAAAATTTTACCCATAACTTCATTTGTTGCTTTCATTTTTTTCCATGTGTGTTCCTAGTGTTATTATTGAAATCTGTTTTATGTCAGTCCTGTTGCAAACATTTAAATTCAAAAACATCGACATGTTACTGTCAATGTTGACATGTTACATTGTTGTTACTGTTGTTTAAAAATCAGCAGTAACAATAAGGAGCTTAGTTGAGTTGGATTTTGTAGTTCTCTCTTGAAATCTACTATGAGTCTTATGCGTGTTTTGATCCACATCTCTCATTTTCTGTTTGCTATTTACCTTCCATAATTATCCTGGGATTCTCCCTCAATTGTTCTGCAGCCCTTTGTCTAGACTCACTTGGTTTCCATAATACTTTGTCATCATTTAAGCGCCACACTTTTGCTAGTTTCCTGTATTCTGAAGTTGCTGTCACTCAAGTTTCATGACCTGTATTCTTTGTGCCTTGTCGGTAACTTCCCTCTCTCAGCTTATTAAATCATTCTCAGGCGTTTGCTGCTTTAACATTTGCATTTGGATCCACAGCAACAGCACAGCATGATTATCATTTCTGCAGAATTAAACACTTAGCAGGTTAAATAGCTGCTTGGTAGCCACACATAATCAACTACAGCAAATCAGAGTTCTTACTTCCAATCAAAGCGCCAAGTTTTTCTGTATGTATTATTCCCTTTTCTGCTACTCATGATAACTCTGCACTTTCCAGAAACTGTTTTGTTCATGATGACTTCGCTTATATCTTCATCTTTCAGCTCCACCTAATCTCCTTACACATGTCCTGACAAATCCACCCTTTCCTGTGTCTCTGCTGCTATTCTGCACCCCTTGGGGAGAGAAACATGTAGATTCTTCATAGCATTGGTGAATTCCCTTTGCATCTCTGTCATGCTGTAGATCCTGCAAAACTCACAGGCAGACTCTAAGTAATTCTGGCTCAAAAAAGTGTTTCTAAAAGAGCTATATATCAGTTATTTTCCCCTGTACTTGCACGCTCATACAGACACGGGTTAACTTGGTCACTCATGCTCAGTTTTCCCTCATAGGAGCAGTATAATCTATAATTGAGTAGATGGCTGTTATTTTAAGGCCTCAAGGTCACAAGCATCAATAACTCTGCTGGACCACCACACATAATTCACACATACTCACATGCATCTGATCCAATGATGGAAATTCTGTTGGCTGCCCCTCATCTAACTGAAACACACAAATCAAAAGTGTCCAATCAACCGGAGTAATTAGGAAGGATTGTATTTCTAATATAAATACAAATTTAAAAGTACATTTGTTTTCACCCATGTTCATTATTTATTCCAGCTAGATGTTTTATTATCCACCATGGGAAGAGAACCTTATGGAGTGTATGCAAACTGGTTGGCTTTACAATGTCTTAGGAATAATTTACAATTAAAACAAAGTGATTTGGTGCAAAACAAGTACGAAACAGAATCTCTTTTAACTCCTTCTGTGTGACTTTGACCCTTTCAATAAACAGGACTCGGGTCAATTGGAGCTTCTTATTGTAAATCATTTAATCTTCTATCAAAGCTGTTCATTTCTCTCTCTGTTTGTTGGGAGTTTAACAAGATGTAACATGGTGATCAGGAAACCACAGTATCATACAGTGGGGCTGGTGTTGCTGTTAATGGTTTGTTTTTGAGGGCTGCAGTAAGCATATTAGCAGCAGGATGGGCGAGATATGCCACAGCAAAGGGCAAACAGGAGAGCTCTTACAGAGGTCAGTGGAAAGATGGACAGAGCTGGAGTTACTGGCTGATTTTACTCATCTCCCAAAACCAAACATCAAAAAAAGAACATAAAATAATTCTTATTTCTTTATTAGCATGAATATTTGTATAGCTAGCTTCAGTTTCATTAACCATATAATTGCACAACTTGAAATTACAAAAATAAATTTGTTCAATGGAAACATGCTAATTTAAAAAAAAAAACACATTTTTGCTAGGATGACACATTTTTCAGGATCTTATCAAACTAGATGTTTTTCACAAAACTGTGATGGAAACACTCTTTTGCACGACACGGTTCATATGATCAACAGCCGGATGTTATTACCACAAAGAAGACAACAAAAATCTAAAGAGAGAACAATGACTGCGATTTCCTGCCTTTACTCCTCACGTCACAGGACAGCTGGTGACTGATAGAAATCTCAGATGGCTGTGTGCAATTGAGTTTTTAAAGTAAAATGGATAAAGGCTAAAGGGGGAGAAAGAGCAAAACTTTATATAATGATAGTATGTCAAGGGCACAGAGGATCATGAAATGAACCATAGCTACTATGTGCATGTGCAGCAGAGTGTGTATTTGGACATCTACAATTTAGTAAGTAAGAGGTTGAGTAAGTAATGTGAATGAGAGAGAGGAAGAGAGATTACATTTGACTTCATGTCGCTATTTTTTTAAACAACCATCCAAAAAGCTGTGTAGCTTTGTTGTGTGCAACAGTAAAAAGACAAGCAATGCCAAATGTGAACAGATTTGACCAAAAAGAGATATATTCATAAATGCGTGCGTGTGTGAGGTCAGGGGTGGGATTAAACTGTCATTATCCAGCAAAAAAGGTCAGAAGGTTTAACATCAGACAGCTGCAGATTAACTGACTGACAGACTGTCTCCTTTGTTAGAATTTACCACAACCACCATTAATTTACCTCAGTCTGCCTACTGATCTGCTTCAGATTATTGTCTCTCTACACAACCCAACTATGCGTACGCGTAACATCATGGATTGTTCATTGGTGAGCACTGACCTCGTCAAAGGTTAGTGAGGTCTGAAATGCTTAAGCTGTTTTTTTCCTGGTACTTTTTTGTCCTCCTGGATAAGTCATTAATGTGTTTTGGGTGTATTCTTGGCAGAACAGCCATTTCTTGGAAGGTTAACCACTGTGCCATGTTTTAAGAAATCACATGGTGTCTGTAAACATTGCTCCTGTTATTATTCATTCACTTTCTATTTTGGTTCTGCTTACTAGTTGTTGAGACAAGAAAACCACTTAATTTAGTTTAGGAAAATGCAATGCTCTTATTGCAGCTTATTGTCGTTTTTTGTTTTCCTAGCCCTATGCTTTGAAAAGCATCTGCAGAATTTTTAAATATTCTGTATGCTTGTTACCCAGCTTCGGTGTATTTTTTGTTGCTCAGCACTGTCATCATTTTACTGTAAGAAGACACATTTTTAATATTTAATGGAACAAAAGAAACTTTGTAGAAGTATTTTTTCTATTTGAATGAGGATTTGTTGAGAAATTACAAATTCTGTCCATTTTTCCAGAAATATGGTTTCCTGTCAAAAAACATTAGTTTAATAATCATCTTGACTCATTGCTTTTGGCTTCAGGCTCTTCGCCCTCATGACTCTCATCTCACTTTCTCTATATCGGTGCTGCTTCAGTGACAGCTCAATGGTATTCTTCCCCATATTATTAAAACATAAGATAGATAGTTTGTCTTAAGGAAAAACTTGTTAGACATAATTTAATAGGACTCTTTTGATGAAGACTTACCAAATCTTGTTTCTCTGTAGTTATTGCATGGAGTAAGGATGGACTTCCCATGTATATAAAGTTTTGATCAACTTTACCTGGTCCTACCTGCAAATACACAAGTTTTACAAACTAATATGTTATCCAGCAACCTTGGATGAGCTGAGGGTAATGTGGAAATGTTGTTCTCTCAACATGTGATGCCATAATATAGAAAATAAGAGACACATACACTGAGGTTCAATTAGCATCTAACAGGAAAGTTTATTCTCCTTCTGGGTAATGAACATACACCACATACTATACTGCACATGCAATACTTTATATCAAATATTTCAGGTATCAAATACTTGAGGTATCACTGAGGAACTGAAAAAGCTAACCTTTAGATTCAATAAATCACAAATGGTTATCATATCCCTTTAAACAGAAAGAAAATTATTTTAACATGCATCATTTAACATTATGAGTTTTATCAAATGATAACTATTACAGTACTTTGATTAATAATTACTTTTAATGTGGTTAAGGGTGTTTCCTCCTTAGATATTCTTAATTTATATTTAATGGGTAAATAGGGTGTGGTTTATTCACAAGTACTACCACTGAGCTCTTTGTCATGATCATGTTGGCAGAACAAGCCTAAACTGCAGACCACTGCTTCCCAGTTTGTCAGTCTTTGATCTGCCTTGAGCCCACCAGTCCTGCTTGTCTGTTATGGCTGTCAGACCGGAGGCTGCCCAGACACTGGGCCCGAGCTGTCACTCACTGCCACCTTTGACCCTGAATGTGTCACCCATCATCAACTCTACACTTTTACTGTCAACAAGCTACACAACAAGACACAAGCTTTCACACTTTTTCTATTCTTTCTTTGATTTTATTTGCACTTCTTGTTCAGGAGCCTGTATAAGGCAGAGTCCTTCTGCACCCCAAAAAGTAATTTAAAACATTTACATATAGTATTTAACTGACCACAATTGAGGGATTCGCAAAAAACTGGCTGCAGACATTGAAGAGATCGCTATAATAAATTTATTTTGATTATTATGTCACATTCAGCATGAAGTCTATTAACCAGCAGCATTATAATTAACAAACTAAAATGTTCATATGACAAATAACTTATAGAGGACACATTCCCTTCAACAGAATAGGATACATCTACTGACTATACAAAACATGTTCATTTTATTTTTTTCACAAACTCATTCTTAGATAATGAGGCTTCAGTCTGGTCAGTTCTGCCAATATTGAGGTCTTTTCAGAATGAGCTGTTTAGGGCGTCTTGTCTCTTTAAATTCAATTAAGTTGCTGCTCCCGTTGGTCGTCTAGTTTTGCTTTAATAAGTCGGATAAAAAATGGTTTGAACTTACTTGAACTGTAAACCTCTCCAAACAGAGCACATCCTCAGCTGCCAGCAGCTTGCTAGGCAGAGCCTCGCGCGTGTGTTTATCTTTCAAGAAGAAACAGCAGGATTTCAGTTATAGATGAGAGCTGTCAGCAAACACGCATGTTGACACACAAAAACATGTGCTCTGATTGCATGTTATTGACTTTGGTATAAATTGGTAAACCAGAAGCTGTCCACACATAGGAGATACTTTGAAGAGAAACAAACACATTGAGAGGTTCAGAAGCATATTTTCTTGAACATAACATTTGGTTATGCATTAATTTAATTAGAGCAGTTTTATTCTGACATCAAGTATTATTTGGTCCCTTGTTTTGCAGTCACAACAGTCCAGTCTCCCGTAGACTTCTGAAGTTCTGCTGCGGTATCTGATACCACGCTGTAAAGGACAGATCCTTCAGTTCCTGACATCTGAGATGTGGCGCCTGCAGAAATCTGGAACTGTTTGCAAAGCACATCCCACAAATGCCATTAGTGTGCTCCTAAAACATTATTTTTGGTGTGGATCAGGGTGGAATATTTTACAAAAAGCTCATTTAGTGTGCACTGATGATATGACAGCACCATCGTTCAGGCAGGTATTGTATGTCTGACAACTACAACACTGTCCAGTGTAAGCAATGATCAGTTTTAAGATAAATAAAGTGCTACATGCTGGTTTATCATAACTTTCACTGATTTTTTAACTAACCAATCAGTGATAGTGATTTGCGAGTGTAAACTAACCTGCTCATCAAGACAATGGTCACTCTGAAATAATTTTTCTAAACTTTTCAAAGAGGAATTTATCTTTATTCTGTGAGGGAGGCATTCTTTACAGACATCTGTGAGAGTTGAAACAACCGATCAGAAAATACTTATTAGAAGTCCATGTCAGGAGATTGGACCATCACACACCGTTTCAGTTTCTCACATTTTTGACTGACAGTAAATACAACATTCAGTGACATGTGTCAATCTGCTGAGGACAGAAATACACAACCACACTCAATCCCCAAAATGGTGACAGTTGGGCAAAACAAATAGAAAGGACAAAATTAAAAACACATACTTCCATCAAAATTGTAAAGACTTGCTTTTCTCTCAAGCTCCCAAGGTATGTGTAGCCCCAAACAGCCTCATCAGTCTTTTTCAGTGGCCGGCATGCACACTCACTCACAACTACACGAAGAAAGGATAGAGAGAGGACACAGCAGCTCAGCCTGCCTGTGTAGAAGACCTACCAAGCAAGGAAATGTTTGTCTTGACTCTTTCTACCATAAAAGACTGGAGAGGAGTGTACAATATTCCTGCTGTGTTGATTTTGAAGAACATAAATATCTCCTGGAATACAAAGCCCCACATTTGACTCTCTGACTAAATAAGTCAGAGAGTTACATGTGCTATATTTGCAGTAACAAAAGTAACTCTGAATGCATTTGAATTGAGATGTTTTGGTATATTTCAGTATGGTACATCACAGTTAGGTTAGGTTTGTCTTGACTCTTAACTGCCTTTTAAAAGCATTTCCCCTTTTCCATTAAACACAATTCTTTGTTACATTGAACACCTGGACTGCTTAATAAAATCTCCATCAAAGTTAAATGCCACTTAAGAGCTGTTCAACATCTTTTTCAACGTTACAAAACTAGTACCATTAAGAAATATGATTTCATGCACATGTCGTTACACTAATTGCCTGACTTATTGCCAATGCAAAGTATATGATTTTCTTGAAATAAAAAAACAGAAGGAAAACTTTTACTGAACATTATGATTTCTTAATGATTCAGGATTTGGTAGGTGAAATGATGTTGAGATATAAAATGTGTCCTCTTTTAAATCTATAATGTTGAAACAATGAATTGCAGAGTGAGACTATATTTGAAATCAGCACATGAGAAACCCTCTTTTTTTTTGACGATGGTAAAAACTTCAATTACAAATAGCGTGCCTTTGAAAACAATTACTGAGCCATAAAGTTCTTTAATTAATTGCCAAATGGAAAACAATAAAATGCTTTCCTTGCTGTGGTGCATTAATTACTTCTTTTGAAAAACAGACTGTACTTTGTTCCGTGTATTCTTTGTTTGTGATAATATATTGTTATATTATTTAACATATTATATATGTTGCTATATAGTGTGATTTCTCAACAGTTTAAACAATATTTATAAAATGAATATTGGTTCAACATCACACTTCATTATTTTGGGAAATTGATCATCTGTGAACATTTTACCTTTGTAAACCAGAGAAGCAAACTAGGAAGACATTGTGTCAGTCTCACAATGAATCACTTTTTTGACTCCCATGTTTTAATGTAAACAATGAAGATGCAACATTACTTAACATGATGTTAACCAGCTATATGTGTAGCCCAAGGAACATTTATGGGCTAACATGCAATTTGTATTTGAGGTGCGAGAGAAAAACAAATGCTTCAAGAAATATAAAAAGTTTACTTAAAAAAAATAACAGTGTTCTCTCATGCAGCATGAGAGAAAGTGGAAAACAGTATCAGTTAGTTTTTTACATAATTTACAACAGGTGATCCTGTTCTTTCTAAACCTTTACTTTGCAAACACTTTCTCAAACAGCCTGCTTCAAAAACTCTGAGCTGAGATATGTTCCCAATCAGTTTCAACCTGTTTTTTCCAGACATGTAATTAAGAAGAGGACAAACACAAAGCAACACATGAAAGAAATAGGACATGGGTGTGTTGTCTCGCACAGCTATGCTGCAGAACAAGAACCGTTTGTGCTTCATTCAAGTGTTTAAATCAATGCAAAACAGTAATCCAAAGCTAGGAGACAAACTTTTGGCCAGATTCAGATTGTATTAAACTTAAAATTTGTATATTTTTCAAAAAATGTGACATTTATATAAGCAATTCCATCTTTTTTTTTTTCGCAAAACTCCTTCAGAAGAAAATATGTTATTCTGTGGTCTCTAAATCAAACTAACCTTTCAAGTTGGGATTCAGCATTTATATTTTTAGGACATTTTTGTAGCTCAAAAAGCAAAGCTTGGCAAGTTTCCAGGGGCTTTGTTACTGATTTTGCTGATGCCAACATAAACAGACTTAGTCAGTACAATTGGGAGATGGGCTTATAAAAGGGTAAGAAGTGATGTGGAGTTCACGTTGGAGGGGTGAAGTCACACATTTAACCGAGTAAAAAGAAAATCAGTTTCTTTGAAGAGGATGTCCTGGCAGAAGATAACTGCCGTGCCACAAAGGTATTAAAAATTAGAAAATAAACACAGCTGGCTGCTAAGAATCAATTAAATTTTTTCTCTATTAAGACACCTGATGTTAGCAAACAACACAATGTGTTTTGAACAGGTGTGTCATAAGAACTCAGTAGTAAAAGGTTGAGTCAGTTTCATGGTGCTGCTTTCCATACACTCTGATTAGATCAATGTTTCCCCTATCATGCCCTGCACTGTTTGGGTTTAGGTTGAAATCTTTTATGTTGGCTGCTTACACTGTCAACATGTTTAAATGTTTGTTGATGAAGAACAAGTCTGCATCATTGTTGATATGTAAGCCTTATTATAACAGAGTATAAACAATGACTAAACAAAATATGTGCCGTCACATATTCTGTTAAATTTTGAGGAATTCTTTCTGTCAGAGTTATTATTTCTGTTTGTATTTGTCAAAATCCCTTAAAGTCCTTGGATAAGTACTTGTGTCAACATTGTAGTGCTGTATGCCAGGCGTTGCACTGACAAATAGAAAAAAATGAATAATAAAGAACACATCAGACTGTTTACCAGCACACTTTTAAAGTTAATTTCATTCAACCAGCTAAATTAGGAATATTTCCTACACATCAAGGATGCAGAAGAACAATATTCTAGTTTATTTCAGAGTTCTTCCACAGTCTAAAAAAGTCTAAAAAAATTATTTATTTTATAGTTCTTGATAAGTCCAGGAAAAGCATATGAAGTTTGAAAAATAAATAATGTTTCCACGATTTATTTTCCTTTCTCTTTCCATACCTAATGAATATCTGAATTTCTGAAATCAAGTGTGATTTTTCTGATTATTTTTATACAAAACTGTAGATAGAGGTGTTGTATCCATATTCTGACATGTTTGAATTTTAACTCAATCATTTCCCTCATGTTTGTCATAAAACCAGTAACAAAGTATATGGAATACCTAAAGCTCCAGTATTAATGCAAAAATATATTGATCATCCATTTCTACTGTGTAAAAAATATATCTTGAGTCCTCAATCTTCAAAAGCCAGAAAGTAACAAGAAAATGCTTTTACTTTAATTCTATAAGGCCACTATTTCTTTATATGGTTTATTAATAAGCTTAGCTTTAATGGGTAGCCTGAAACACTATATCACTGAATAAGTGCCCAATCTATTGTTCAGCAGTCTGAAACCGATCTCTTAGAATTTCACTTATATTATGATGAAATTAAGGTTTTATTAACAGGGACTGCAGCATAACAATGTGCTACATAAAAATGTAATTTTCCTCAGCTAAGAAGCTTGCTTCCTTTTTAATGTCAATACTGTTGAATCAAACATTTGTGTGTCTCCTTCTTCTAAGTCTGGGCCTTCTTTTACTACCTAAAACCTGCACAAACATAAATACACACAAAAGAAAGTCATCCTGAGCTATTAGCAATCTTTATGGATGTTGGCCATCCTATCAATAAATGGTGAGAAGGGAAGGTGAAGGTAATTCACTTCTGACCTTGGTGGTCCACCCAATAAACTCACAATCATAAAAGTATTTCCTCATCTAGTAAGAAAAGAAGGATGTTCTGAGATAACTTGACGTTGAATCACAAAGAGCTCACAAGAGCAACAAGGGATTTTGTGACTAATCTGCAAAAAAGAACCACAATAAAACAAACATGAGGAAGAAGCCATAAACAGCAGCACAGGGATCCAAAGCATGATATGAATGCAGATGCTGTTCCTTTGTTTCCTTCCTCCCTACATTTACTTGTATTTTACCACCAGAGGTCAATATTATGCAAAGTGTTTCATCCCCTGTGAAATGTCCCTGTTTTTGTCATTTGAATTATCAGTGTCTCAACTGTGTTACAAACAGAACATTTATTTATTTACTTACTTTTTTTTTTGATCATCTGCAAATAATTTTGATCATTTGCCCCTAAAAACTTCCATATGTAATTCACAGACTAACATTTAGCAAACAGTGTTTCCAAAGTTTGGATCAGAAGGTTCAGCTTGCAGGATGTAAATGACTCACTGGTTGTGTTGACAATTGGCTGTTTTTAGAAGCTTCTCTGTGTCTTGTTCCTTTAGGCTTGGAAGCTATTTGTGCTTCACAGTATGCTGGCTAATTACTACATATATGTGATGGGCTGCTTTTCTGGGAAATGGGTTTGTCAACAAGACGTCAGTAGAGGTCTGCAGTTGGGGCTCATTTTTATGTTCTTCAAGCATGGCATCATGGTGGCTGATGTTTCTGCTGGCCAATTTCTATTCCTGTATGCATTAGATTGCATACAATATTTGTAAAATAAAAATGCAATCCTGTGAACTTTTCACATTTTATCATATTAGAACCAAAAACTTTAATGTACAGCTGAATCCAGAAGTTTACATACATAGTAAAAGGCATATTCAGCTTTTTTCTCAGCTTGAAGTTAAATCAAACCAAACATATTTTGTTTTAAGTCAGTTTGAATTACCTTTGTCTATTTGCTAAATGACAAAACTATAAGAGAGATTCATTTATTGATTTATTCAAAATCAAGTTAACATTGAGGAAGAATACTATCTCTTTAAGGAATCTGACAAAGCACAGATGATTATGTCATGTTAACTGAAGCATGTGAGTTATTTTGAGCCACACCTGTGAATGTATTTAATGCCACACCTTGAACACTTTGCTTTCTTGTTTGACACAATAGGAAAGTCAGAAGAAATCAGGAACAGTATTGTCAAACTGCACCAGTGTGATTCATTCTTGAGAACAATTTCCAAATGTTTGAAAGAGTCACATTCATTTATGAGACTAGGAGGAAGAAATTCCTAAAAATGTTTATATCTTTTTGAAAGAGCAATGAGAAAAAAGCAGAAGGCTTACGGTTGAGGTAAATGTTAACCATCCTGCAAGACAAAAACCCTAAATATACAGCCAAAGGTGTACAAAGAATCATTTAGGTCATTGGTGCCCAAAGTAAGTCCTCACGGCCCTGCATCCTGCATGATTTAGTTCTCTCCCTGGAGGAAGTAACAATCTTTTCAACATGTCAATGCTCTTCTTAGGCCTTTGAATGAGCCATCATTTGGTCCAGGTGTGTTAAACCAGGGAGAACCAACCAACCAAGGACCAACTTTGAGCACCACTGATGTAGATAAAAGTGTATTTGAGGTATAGAACATCACCTTAGACGTCCAGATCTAAAGCCAATTGAGAATCTGTGGCAAGAGTTGAAAACCATTATCTACATATACCCACCATCCAATTTGACTGAGTTATTTTGCAAATATGTATAAACAACATATAAACAGTCCCTAGATGTGTAAAGTTAGTGGCGACATTCAAACTCTTGTACAAAATTATGATTCTTAAAGAATGACTATAAAAGCAAGCCACACTTTTCAGTTAAATAATTTTATTCTCACTTCACAATTATGAGCTATTTGTTTGTCTATCAAATGAAACCTTACACTAAAATTTTAATTTGTGATCATTTTCCAAGAAAAAAAAAACCCTATTTGGACAGAAGTCGAGTGCAGATAACTGGAATGCTGGAATTTACCTAAATTTATGGGGGCTGTTCTTACTTTTGCAGCTCTGACGGGTTAATGGTGCATTCAGCTCATTATTAGCTTCATGGTGTCTTAGTTACTGATTCTACTCCTTTGAACTGAAAGTTACAAGAAATCCCTCCGGCTGGCTAAGTGGTTAATGACTGGAAGTGAAATTTGATGAAATTGTAGTTGGTTTGAAACAGGTTGGTTGGATAAACTTGGGAAGTTTATAATTGGAAGCTCTGGGCTGTCTGTCAGATGTTTCGGCAGTTTCTCATTGACCAGCTGCTTGGTTTCATGGCTGCAGAACTCAACAATTGGGTTTAGGGATATTTTGTAGGATATTAGTGATGCAGATATTTGTGGCTCTTAATTCTGTAGGAACTAGTTTACCTGCAACTTCCTGGTAAAATGCATTGCTTTGTCTGTGATTGGCTAAAAGATGAAGGTCAGTCTTGGCTGGTAAAATCTCCAAACAGTGTGTGAACTGTATCTTTTAAATAGAAACAGATACTTGCTACTCTATTTTTATTCTTATCCTTTGGCCTGTGTTCTCAAATCCAGCAAAAATTGTAAACATTTTCACACAGAAGACAACTGTGTAGGCTGAGTGGCACATGTGACTTTTAGTTTCTCCTCTGTCATCTTGTTTTATCTTCATTGGCTTATTTTGTTCTTTATCCAATGAAGATCTGACTTATCTGCTTCCACACTTTCTCACTAATTCATTTTTCTCCTCTGGTTAAGATGCATTTTCTTCTTTACTTTAAACTGTCTATTAATTTTGAGATAGTTTTGTGATGTACATTTATTTAAGATTATACTTGATGGCTTTCAAAATCTCATTATGACTCAAGTTAATAATTGCAACGTACCTAAACTAAAATACTATTTAGAGTCTGTCAAATATTCACTCGGCTGTCTTCCCCTTCTGAGGAATGTGAGATGAGGCAGCTAATGAAGAACGACAGGTCAGGCTGTAAGTTGATAAGCGCATATGTTTGTAGATGAAAGGGAAACTGTATATATAAACTTGTGCAGATGTTTGCGTGAGTTAGGGAGAGTGTATCCGTTTGCTGTCGGGAGACTTCAGATCTAATGGCAACAACATATGCGTGAGAACATGAGGGTTTTCTGTCTGAACATAGCCTGCACCGCATCATCACGCCGGCAGTAATGTGTCAGGAGTGTGTGCACAAATTGTATTGTGAATCAGTTTAATGAGAGCGAGTGAGCTATTATTTGCTGATGTTTATTTATCATGATAGCAACAGTGTTATTATGACACAAGCGTCATCTGATCTGCCCAGCATGCATTTTGAAATGGAAATTCTTCGGTGAGGCTGCTGTGCAGGCAACTTACTGAGCCCCAAAGAGGAAGCAGTTTTAACATGCAAAATAAAAGGGAATTAGTGATAGCACTTAAACAGTCATAAAGAAAGCTGAAAATATATTTTGAAGATCAGGTTTATAAAATGACTTTGAAGGAGCCTGGCATCATTACAGAAACAGATTGTAAGAAACAAGACCCCAGCGATGACCACAATACTTTCAGAAAGCTTTCAGAGATTGTCACACATTCACACGTAGACTTAATTAGAACAAATTGGCACCTCAGTGGCACCCAAAGCTAAGAAGATGATAACTATTCAGCATTTATTTTCAGCACTGAAGAGACACCACATTTGAATGAAGCTTCAGCGATAAAATCCCAGGAGTGACTTTGTGTTTGTTTCTATTTTGGATTGTTTTCATGTGTATTCTTAAAGGAATTTTGAATACAACCACAAATAATAATGCTGATTTTATTTTACCAATTCATTAATATCAGCTCCTTTCCACCACATCTCTTTGTCACTGTGTAAAATATTTCCACATTTTCATAACAAATGAGATTCTATAATTTGTCAAGTTTGACATTAGGAACTTGGTCACTATTTTGCGAATGTAAAAAAAAAAAAAAAAAAAAAAAAAAAAAAAACTATTTTGCAATTATGGTGTTTTTCATTAAATAAGAAACCCAATTAAATTCACACATGAATAAGCTTATTCATACAATAAGTTATGAAAAAAAAAAACATGCCAGGTCTTCATTCTCCTACCACTTCCTGTCATCTTCTTTGTCTTTTCTGTCAGTAGTAACATCCGGTTCTTGATCACATGACTTGTCTGATGCAAAAAAAGTGTTAGTTTTGTCTTATTTCAAGTATATTAAGATATTTGTACTACTAGAAGTTAGACAAAAAATAAAATCCAAGAAGACCAACCCTATTTTAAAATTAAGCTCTTAACAACAACAGTTGTTGAATATCAGCCCACAATCACAGTAAATAATTGGAGTTTACTGTAAAATATGGCTTCTCTGCCATATTTTACACAAGATTATATGAGCCTATATGTTGAATTTTAGGCATGTGTGGATTCTGAATATCCACAATAAATTACATATGTGAACATAATTCTTGTTTTGTAAAAATCAGCAGTAAATTATCAGCTCTCATCAAAAAAGAACATTTCAAATAAAGCACTAGAAACTCAAAATGAGTACATATCGAACCAGGAAGATAATTCTAGCTTTGTTTCTTTTTCCATCTCTCTTAAACAAAATGAATAATGAATCCCATAAACATTACATTATAAATCCAGCTCCAAACGCCTTTGCAGCAGTCCCACTGTTGTCCTCTAGGTGCTGCAGTGAGCTGTAGATCTATTTTTAGTTCAGCCTCAGCTGGAGGACAGGGTATTTATAGTCGTGAATCTGTTCACTGCTGGGCTGTTGAGGTTCAGCCTCACACACAAACATACACACTACAGGATGTGCATCCTCCCACACACACTGCAAGGCACACTTTCCAGGACCGGGACTAATTCATTAATACATTCAAACATGCAGTCATTTAAAGGCTATCAAGTGCCTGGAGGGGCTTACTTGCATCAAATGGCTGCTGATGTAAGCATTAATGGGCATGACACACATCTTCACACTGAGTTTTAAGAGCTATTGCACATCCTGCAACACACGCAGTATGTCTAGCAAGAATGCTAACAAATAAAATATAAAGGATTGTCGTTCAGAAATGTAAATCGACCAATGAAATAGCCATGCATGCAGGAGGCTTCAAAACACTTGTGCTAGCAGCATCCATACAGAAAGAGAGGCAGCTCTTGTTCTCTAAGTGCGCCCTTAAAAGCCACAGAACCAGCTCTTCAGTTCACACTCGAGCGGCTACTGAAGCCTGTTCATGCTCTCTATGGAGGTGGTTGGTACACACATTCGTCTGCCCGGTTTCCACTGTAAGCTCTGGCCTTTTAGACAAAACAGCCAAATACAGCTGGAGCTCCTCTACGAGATGTGTTTTATGGAGTTAATATGAGTAAAAAATCCCAAAAATCAAAAGTAGAGTTTGGAAAAACCTCAAACTAAATGGTGAAAACAGCTGCAATATTCATCTATCCATTGTCTATAAACACTTGGTATTTGTCAAGAGGCTGTAATCACCTGCTACCATCATCTTTTACCAGGTTCTGGTTTATTTCTTTTGTGCCATACACCTTAACGGTGTCCAGCCCTTGTTGGCTTATAAGATTCAAAGATGCAGACAGAGACCAACATCAGCATCCTTCAAACACAAAGCGTCCTCTTTCGAAGGTGCCAAGTTTTTGAAACATACTGAGCAAACTGAAACACATTACACTTAAATAAGTGCTGTAGTTTATCTTCATCACATTTACAAATATATTTTAGTCATGCCATTCACCAATTGAAACCTTAAAGAGATTAATAACAGATTTATTTCACATTCCAGTGAAAATAAATCACATGATGTCTTTTTTTTTTTACCTTCTACTAAGTGCATCTCATCATGTCTTTTCCTCAGTTAGCTTTATTAAAAAAAATCTACTAGGATGACTTTACAAAAACCAATTAGGACTCCTTGTGTTCTGACACAACAAAACATGAGAAAATGATAAGCAAGAACGACCATTCACTATCCTGTGGCCATCCAGTGTACTTTAACCCTCTCAAGCTCAAATTACTTGCAAAGACTACATAAGTAGCACTGAGCTGTTGCAAATATGCAACATCTGCTTGGGCAGGGTTAAGTATACAAACAGCAGGCAAAATAATCATGAAAAATTTCAGTGTATTTATCAATATAGCTCTAATTTTTATAGTGACTTGAAATTCACACCAGATGTCGGTATCTAACCTAATACACATAACACAATCAAAACAAAATTAGTCCACAAATGAAGTTGGACTAATTTATTTATTCATAATAACATTTTTTGTTTTCCCCATGTAATACAATAAGTAATGCTCCACTGCTAAAAATCATACTGGAGCTATGATTTTTCTTCTGTTTAACATTTGCTGAAGATTTAGAAATACAGTGAAATACTGTGAGAACGTTGTCTTGTAATATGAGGTTGAAGTTGAACTAATGGATGTCTTTGGGGGAAAATGGTTCTGCACATCACAAGAAAAAATACCTAGCCAAAAGTAAAGTTTGCAGATGAGCGCATCATGGTGTGGGCTATCTAACGACATACAATAGACTTCATATTCTTGAAGGAAGGATTAGAAAATCTTCAGGGCAGTCTGAAATAAGAAAGAAAAGTGGATAAACATACTACTAAATAAGAAGTAAAGTAAATTGTCAGCACTGTGAGACTCCTTAGTCCATCTTGGAGATAAAGTTTTCTGAATCCAGAAAAACGCAATAAAACAGAAACATAATAATACAAATATACCCCAATATTTTCAATAAAGTTCAGAAGATGTAGAGACAGCTGCTGTGCAAACAGTCTTACCAGTGAGGGCAAAAGACCTCTTCACCTTGCAGACTCAGAAACTGTTTACTCTGAAAACATTTCCAGTCAGTAACAAACTGCCACAACTGGTTTCCAACAGAGATGAAAAATATTAAGTGAAGGACTGCAGGATTTGGTGTCTGTCAGAAATGTGTGGAGACAGATTACCGTGTAACCCAAAACAACTCAAAGACAAACCAGGAGTTACTTCATTCTGCACTGTAAAAAAAGCTCTGTAAAATTACGGTAAAAAATGGTGAAACACCAACAGTTACTGACTGTAATTTTAGCAAACATGGTAAAATACTGGCAGTTTTGGTTGCCAGTATTTTACCGTAAATTAGAGCCGTTTTTTTGTTCTACGGTGTGGTTTCCGTTTGTATCGCCTCAGTAATGTTTCTGATTTCGCGCTCATGTAAAATGACGTAAGCACACAAAACAGGTTTCAGCGCCGTTTTATTGGAGCCTCGAAACCAGATCACAGCTGCACTGCAGAGACTCCCATCTGCTGTGCAAATACATGTGTGAGTGAATGAGCTCAACAGCGTAACACTGGCAACACTTCCAAGGACTTCATGCTTCAGAATGGCCCTGCAGCATCCAATAAGTTAAAATCGCAACAGGGTTTAACATAATTACATTATAATAAATTACAATGAGCACTGCAGTACAAATTAGAAAGCAACATCATCAGCAGGTTAATTTGTTACATTAATAGTAAAAACAAAAATTACAGAATCTGGGTCATTATAGAGCTCAGATCATGTCAGGGTAAATACTGACAATGATAATGATGTCGGTATTAAAAGAAAACAAACCTATATAACAGTAACACGGTGTACTCAAAAATATTAGGCACAAACAGTATCACACACTCCCTCTAGTGGCGGAAGTATGGAAAAACAACAGCCTTTTCAGGTCAAAACTCTCTAACTGGTATTTTCTAATCCTGTTTTTGGCAAGTGGTTTCAGATGTCAGCAGTAAGTAAGTTTAAGTTGCACAATGTACATGCAAATACTCAGGTTTATAAGAAATAAGACACAAAATGTAATCTAAATTAAACAAATTTTTCGTCATCTGCATGATTTACACAAATGTAAATAGTTTGAAGTCATTTTCTCAATGATCATCCTTCCTGTTATGATGGCCCTTGATGAGTTAAAAGCAGCCAACATTCTCAGGGGTTGAGGGATTTTTGTGTTCTTCCTGCTAACCTTAGGGACATTTGTTACAGTGGCATTTTGCGGGGGACCATTGCAGCATGCCTCTCCTGAGCCTCCTGCTGCTCTGCTCCAATCTGACATTCAAACTGATGGAGAGAGATGAGATCCAGCTGAGCAGCTCGGACTCCGCCGAGGCTTCCTCTGCTACACAGCAGCAAATGCAACTTGAAAGGAGATTTTTAGGAACTCAAAGTCTGGTTATCATGTTGGCTACTGACAGCCTGCGCAAATGTCTTTCTGAAAGAAAGAAACTGTTCCAGTTTAAAGGATTATCACTGCTTTAATGTCTTTTAACCTAGATGGTGGCAAAATCCACAAGCCTGACCATTTCTAAATTTTGAATAATTAATCCACTCAGCAGTTAATTATTTATTCACAATATCAGTACAAGTATATATTCATATTTAAATTTAAAAAGCTACATTTATCTATATTGTCTTTACTATTTCTATAGAAAATAAAGGTGAATATTATTGTAAAATCTTTCTTTAGTTATTAAAATTCTTTCATTTTAAGAGATTGTAAGAATCTGCTGGAATTAAATCATCTTTGGCCTCAAAACCTGACAGACTATATCAAACCTAATCCTGCAATGTCTCAACAACTTGAAAAAATACAACAGAGACACTTGATCTACTCTGATTAAACTGTATCCATAGCAACAACCATTATCAGGTGTGTTTGAACACAGAAGTAGGTCACCTCTGTCCTGCCTGGACTGTTTTTTATCCATTACATAAACCTTGTTAAGTCAAATCTGTCCAAGAAATGACGATCTTTGCTCTAATGGGGGCTGAGGGAGTTTAAACAAAGATAACAAATCACCTTCTGAAACTTTTCCTGAGAATAAATCTCGTTTTCAGCTCCCTTTAACTCAGCCACAGAGATATTTTGCATGCACATCCCATTACAACGTGTGAGATGATGAGAACCTTGTGTACCTGCCAGTCTGGATACAATGCTACCACCACTTCCAGGTGAGGAGGAGGGAGAGATTCCCACACACAATCACCTGTCAGCACACTTTCACATTAGACATGACGCACACATCAACTATTTGCTCTCAGTGTCTTGCTGTTGTAGTTCCCTCACAGACACACAGAGACTCTAATGAGAACATGCTGTCTATCTTTTTCAATTGCTATGCTCTTCTTTCCCACTGAGGATCATGGGAAATAAGTCAAGGTTGGTCCAAATATTCTTTCTTTTTCTTCAAATCAGAAGAGCTGGCCAAATTGTCCTCTGGCACAAATAAAAACCACCAGAATTCACCAGAGTTCAAGATTGTACTTCATGCTACATTCACAGTAAGTCGCTACTCTTTTTTAGGGCCCATGAGCAAGGCATCAGAAACCAGTTAGCTAAAGAGCAGCAGCTTCCTTCATTTTTATCCAGTGTCATATCTGAAAACTTGACAATTACAACATAAACAAAAATAAATGAATAAAAATCCACATCAAGATTTTCTATTGCACAAATTCTGGCTACTTGAGTCTGGACCTTTCCAGTTTTGTCACCATCAAATGGCAGACTGTGAGGTTTAGCTATGAGATTTTGTGAGATGGCAATTTCTTTAAAAAAACACAAAAAACAAAAAGAAAATATCTTATACATGTTAAAACAAAACAGAAAAAAGCCTAATTAATCAAAGTAATGGAACCTGCAAGTTCAACAATCTACTGCACTTATGTTGGTGACAAAAAAGCCACAAAATTATGTCCAATTTGTTTGAATTTGTTTTTGATACTGCATGCAGTTAACTTTAAATGTATCCACTTATCCAAGCAAAGGACAAAAAAAGTAATAAAACTTTACATTTAAATACAATTTTCCCATGATTTTAAAGAAAATGATTTGCTTTATGGAAGGCTGTGAGGAAACATTCATTTAAACTAGCTTATATTTGTTCTTACATGTGAGAACAAATACATGTAAGATGTAGTTTAAAATCCTGTTTGACACAAAACAAACCTACTTAAAGAGTTTTTGAGAATTAAGCTGAAGGTTTATGACAAAATGCTGTAGTATTTACAGAACATGGTGTTTTCCTAGTAGAGTGGAGGGGCCAGTGACCCTGTGCCAACAGGCATCCTGGTGAGGTAATTGGAGGGCACGTAGCCTCTCTGACCTCTGGCCTCCACCAGGCTCCACTCGGAGTTGCCTCGTTTGTCCTGCGACTCCAGGATCCGGACGGGTTCACCGGCACGGACCGATACTTCATGGTTTCCCCTTGCCGTGAAGTCATAGGCAGCGACCACCTTAAAAAGAAAGTGAAATACATCTGTTTTCCAAGAAAAGATGAGAAAATGTTCAATGTAAGATGACTGTGTCATACTAAATTTAAAGGTGACCATTTATGCTTCCTTGCTCAAACAATTGCATTTTTAAACAAAATAATTCTTAGATTAGATTTTACTCTGCTCAGTTGTGTCTGTTGAGCTCAAAACAAGCTGTTTTAGGGCTTTTTGTTACTTTAAATCCATATAGGCTGCTGCTGGCAATGCAGCAGCCTATATAAGTGTAAACTACACATTTACACTTGCACATGAAAAAAGCTGCACATCGAACAAGAATACAGAAAGTGGTGTGTGGACAGTAAGTCAATACGTACAATGACATGATCAATCTCAGCAGATAATTCTGTTGACAGAATATTTAATAATTTTACTTCACTCTGATCCAGAACTGCACGGCATTTTGGGGGATTTAGGCAGAGGAAAGACTTTAGCTGTTCAACCTCCCTGAGCAAGGTTGGTGGAATCAATTAACTTACTCAGGTTATTATTATTATTATTATTATTATTATTATTATTATTATTATTATTATTATTATTATTATTATTATTATTATTATTCAGGTTTCACTACCATGCCTGGAAACTGCTTAAAACTAAAAAAACAACACAATGGAGTGAAAACTGTGGAAAATTCACAGTATTTAACATATTTAAAATAAAAACTAATCAATAATTATTGATATTGAATGACATGAAATGCTAATACTGTGATACGTTTTTCACTCCAGCCCTAGTACAGAAATACCATTTACTGCTTTTCAAGAATCTTTGTTATGTTTTGATAATTTTGTGCTAAGCAGTTTGTTGCTAATTAATTTAAAACACACCTTTTCAAGCAGATAAAAAAAAAACAGTGAGAAAAACTGCACACTTTCAACAATTCGTCATTGTGATATTCTCTGGAAAGGTTAAGCCCACTAGTTATGTCTTGACAAATCCCAGCTCATCACCCCACGCTCACACATCCACAGGCCGAAGACTTTCTAATGAGCCTCGTGTTGGCATGACAGAGAGTCCCACCAGCACTAATAGCAGGGTTTAGGTGGCTGCTCGATGTCATTAACAAACCCTTCCCCGCAGCTCACCTCTGGGTTACAACATCCGTTCTGTCCCGACAGTCCACACCAATTACCATTTAATTAGAATTTTGCCAGGCAGCAAAAGGAAGTACAAAAAAAATGTGAAGGTACCATGTCTATGAGCTGAAAAGATATTCACAATGAAGAGAGAGACAGACAGATATCTTCTGCAGCTGAATTTCAGTACAAGAGAAAAAGTCAAAAGGATGATGGCAGAGCTAACATATGCGTGGTAGTAACAATTAGATTATTAGAAATGCTGCTTTTAGCTTCCTCCAGCTAACGTTCCGGGCGAGAGGCGGGGCGAGAGGCGGGGGACACGCTGGAAAGGTTGCCAGTCCGTCACAGGGGACCACAGAGACAGACAGGACAAACAACCATACACACACACTCACACCAAGGGAGAATTTAGAGAAACCAATTAACCGAACAGTCATGTTTTTGGACTGTGGGAGGAAGCCGGAGTACCAGGAGAGAACCCACGCATGCAAAGGGAGAACATGCAAACTCCATGCAGAAAGACCCTGGGCCGGAAATCAAACCCAGGACTGTATTGCTGCAAGGCAACAGTGCTACCAACTGCGCCACTGTGCATAATAAATAATTGCTGTGAAGAAGTGAACATCTGGTAATAGATCCATAACTTGATGCAAGTTTATAAGACTGAAAAACTAATCTTCTAATTTTCAATACAGATTTTTTTAATACAAGATCAAACAACACAAGGTGGATTTAAGAAGATGAGAACGAAATGTGCTGCTGCTCTTTGATTATTGGAAAAGATATTCAAATTTTCTGAGGATTATCCACACAGACTACTGCTCTGAATGTGTATCCCACTAATACTGGCTGAAGTATATTTCACACATACCGTAATAAGCATCAAAATGGATGCATTTTTTTCAACATCTATAAAGGTCAATCATTATAATTTTGTCAATTTGCATTCCAAATACCTATTATTTAATCTATTTAAATATTCCACTTAGCAGCAAAGCATTTTTTTGTTTGTTTAAATTAGGCAGTAGACTTCAGATTATTTGATAGGAAGAAGGGTAGAGAGACAGATCAGCTCCCAGGGATGGTCAGAGAAGTTTCAGGATATTTTTGTTGAGTAAAAATCCTCAATGTTACCTTAAACTAAACTGTTAGCGTTTACAGTTTGCAATATTTTAGATCCTGAAAAGTTGTCTTGAATAGACCCTGCTCTGAGTTACTGAAATTTCTCCAGTATTTCCAAACTCAAGATTCTTCTGATTTTCATTTATTGCAAATAAGATGCTGGATGGCAGGCTGGAAATAAAAATGTTTCTCTTCTCTAACAAATTAAGCTGCAGTGAACATCGGCATTGTTGATACACCTTGCTTTTCAGGACTAGCCGTTTTTCTCAGTTTCCAGACGTCATAACATCACAAAGCTTGAGACCAGAAAGCTGTGTCTGGGTTTCTGTAGCATGGTCAGGGTAGAGGTGTGAAGGTTGTGTATTATGAGCAGATTCTGGTTTATGGAGGATGCAGAAAGGCAAAAACATCAACATATCATAGGTCACTGGAGCAATTACTCATTTTTACCACCATGACATCTCAGTCGCATGTGCATAACTCCCCATGTCCACACACATACACACACACCAAGAGCAGTCACTCATGTACACACTCCCATAAACCATCCCAAATGTAGCATCCTGACACTCCATCTCTCAGTCGCGCAGTCTAAAATGTAAATCAATCGGACAACATGCACACATGAGGAGAGAGGAGCTTTATCTCTGCCTGCAGCTCTGCGTAACATAAATTAACTGGCAACCGACTTGCAAGGTTAAACAGCTAATTATGGAAGCTTCCATTAATAACACACATGCATTCAGACACCCATCCCTCTCTATGCAATCACTGACTTAATATCACCGATCAACTCTTAATTTAGCAGCCCTCTCTTGTGAAAAAGTGAGTCAATTCTGAAGTAAAATACTAATGAAAATAATAAAATATACTTAAGCTGATCCTCATTAAGAAGGATTTATGATGATCAGAGTGCATTTTTAATGACTGATGCTTTCATTGCAGGGAGCTGTCACAAGAGAAAGCAGAAGATCTGAGAGTCATTTTACATAAATTAATGAAGCTTTCAAATTTTGGTGTCAGAAAATTTTAATCTCATAGTCATGACCAGAGGTCTAAGCCATAAATATCTCAACCATTTTCTTTTCATGAGCTTAGAAATTAATGTAATACACATAATATAACCAGTGTCACCCAGCAGTTAGCATCTGGTTGCTTTAAGATAATGTTAGATTTCAGTCTATTCAATTGTGTTTGACAACCAAATCATGAGCAAATAAACACTGAGCTAGTGGCTCATCAAAACATGAATTTATGTATTTGAAATTTGAGTTAACCCTGTTTGTCTTTAGTAGTACATAGCCAGTGTGGAGCCAGTATGGAAGGTAGATTAACACACTTCTATCACATTTTTCATAACTTCAGGGATGAGCTGCACGTCTCAACTGCAAACATTTAGCTGTTTAGATGTGCAGCTAAATCTCCTGAAATATGCTTTTTAATATCGTAGTTATAAACAACAGAGCTATGTTATCCAAATGAAAAGTAAAAGGGCATCAGATACACAAAAACAGAAAAAAAAAAAAACTACAAATGAGGTAAATGTGTGGAATTGGTCAAAAAAGTAAAACTATGAATTACCTGGAATAAAGGCTGACTTGTGATGTGGATGAGTTGGGGATCCGGGATGCAGGAGTGTCTCCTGAACGCCATCATGTTTCCCGGCGTAGGAAGGAATGGCGAAGGGGGCGGGGCCTCTGCTGCTTGATGATAGCGAATGAGCTTTGATGAAGGAACATAACCTCTCTTTGCTGAAAACACATAATTTAAAATTTTACAATATTAATAATTTCTTCTATAGAGGATATAAAACATATGTTTACATTTAGTAAGATCTAAAGACAGTCAGATTGAAATGACTTACTATAACCTCAATAACACATTTAAAAATATAAATTTTATTCAAAATTTAAAAAGCTGACATTCTCAAATTAACAAAAGATGGCCAAATCTAACCGTTTCTCTATGTCTCTTGTTGGTGAATTTGATTTTATACCGGAAGTTTATCCAATGCAATCTTTTAATTGCTAATAATAAGAAAAAAATAAATTTACATGCCAAATCCATTTTGATGCAAGGCTCTTAATTGAAAAACATGCATTTTCATTTACTAAGTTAGATATTCAAAGTATTGTTTTCAGTAATAAAAGCAAACCATTAGTGTAATGCACAAAGTCAACCAATGGGTGGCAGCAGAATACTAAAATGAAAACTACAAAAAATCCCAAACATCCCTTTAAAACTTGAACACAGCAAGAAACCACTTATGACCCACTGTGCTTCTTTCTCAATTACTTTTTTTTATCAGATTAATTGGTTACATTTTCTCATTTCTAAGCAAGTCAAGTTTAAAAGTTCCTGATAGAAATAGTTTTTACCTCCTGAATCAACCAGCCACCTTCGTTTGTCTCCGCGGGTGTCGAACTCGCTGATGAGGGCAACATACTCCCCCTTGGTCAGGTTCAGGTCGAAGTCCCGGGTTCCCACCACCGTGTTTGTGACCTGGAAGATCTTACCGGAGCCGTGCTTCTCTGTCAGCTGCTTCAGGCGCCGCTGACACGACGGGCTCAGAGGCTGAAAGAATAGGGAAATACATACATGAATAAAAAATAAAGCAAAACATAAATTAGAAATCAGATTAATAGACCAACTGCATTTTGAAAGATTTTAATACTACTGTATGTGGTTTTTACCTTTATTGAAAAGAGCAGCCTAAAAAAGTCTGAGCAGATCAGTGAGTAATGATCACACGCGAATAACTCAAAGTCATAGGTATTATGATTCTGACTGTAATGTGACCCAAATTCTTTCAGCAAAACCTGTTAGTCAGCAAACTTTTTAAGGTATGTTTTGTAAGCTTCAAACAAAACATGACGTGTACATTCCACTCTCTTAAAAGGTATTTATATGCAAGTTGTTTGACAAGTTTTAGAACAGCAGGAATTACAGCCAGCTGTGACTAAGGAAAAGTAAAGTATATAATTACCACATATAAATAATCAGTGATTTGGAGTTTTGAGCTTCATTTGGTGCCAGATATAAATCATTTGAAATTAAGGTTGTAGCTCTTTTTCCTATCCCTCCATTCCCAATTATGGTCAATATATAAAGGGACAAACTTTATATATTGAATATAATGAAGCGTCTGTGAAGTTGTGGTCAAACGTTTGCACACATTCAGCTTGGAAAAACTTATTATAACTGGTTACAATAAGTTGGTAACTAAGTTTTCAGCTTGGAAAAACTACATGGCTAAAAAACGTATCACCATATAAGCATTTCAGATCAGATCAATACTGCCAAACTGGTGACTGCTGTTTTTATATTTAAGCAGTTTGAGGCACAGTGACAAAACCTTCAGCTGCTGCTGTGCAAGTTATTCAACAGGTTGTTGCAAGGTGACCAAAGAGTGAGTGAGTTGCTAACATGTCTATTGTGATAAAGATATTGTTATGGATTTTTTTGCCAGTGCTAATTATATAAGTGCAGTAAGGTTAAACACAGCTCTGACCACAACATTTTACGTTTCAGCTACATTGGATAAGTTATGTTGCTGAGCTGCATTAGCATAAATATATTAGTCACCAAAAAAACAAGAATTATTATTAATGAGTAAAAGATAAAAAAAAAAAAAAAGATTTCAACCTGGACAGCTGGAGAATTAAGGGTTTCTTGCACACTTTGGCATAAAATGTCCAAGTTTCTCGCTCCTTCAAGCACAGCAGTCTCTACCCACTCCTGGAATTCCTTTGGATGACAGGAACTATGAGGAAGCTGCAGATAAGAATATCAGTGTGAATAAATGTTAAAGTATCAAATATTTGCTTAGTTAACAGCATTATCATTAAGTATGGAAGCTTGTACCTGTAGTGCAAAACCTTGAAAGAGCTGCTCCATGTCTGCAGCGAGGTCTCTGTGCAAGCAGCTGAACGTTCCCAACATTCTCCAGATCATCTGCAGAGCGAGGCCATTAAAGCGAGGAAGCTCATTGAGGAGCAATGTGTTGATTGTCCTGGAAGTGAGGAAGGAAGGGTAAGAAATGTGGCATTCAAAACTGGAAAATGGCAACAGAAATTTTTATTTAACATCATTCTGACAGTAGAGCACAAAAAAACTGACATTTTGTCAACAGACCTACGTTTTTGTGGATGATGAAGTATTTTGCTATAATTTTAAGAAAAAAGGTGGATTCTTCCAAAACTGTGATCAACATTTTAACATAAGCAGAAGCGTGATGTTGTGTTGGTGTTTGCTGCAGAAGGAACTGGTGCACTTTATAAAATAAATAGCTCTATGAGCAAAGATCATTACACTGAAATATTAAAGCAACATCCAAAGAAATCACCCCAAAAAGATAAAGTTTGGGGCAAAAATACGTCTCGCAAATGAACAACAACCCCAAGCATAACATCACATAGAGTGGCTCAAGCTCAAGGACAACAAAATCTGTTTTTAAGTGGCTGTCGCAAAAATCTGATCCCACAAATTTTTCCATTAGAAAATTTGTGGGAAAAGTTTAAATGTGTTTGAGAAAGGTGACAGGAAAAAAGTTCCCTAAATCTATAAACTTTGAGAATCTTGTAGAAGGATATCTAAATGCCATCTATTTTAAAAGGAAGATCAAGCAAACAGTAAAGAAATGCATGTGGACCTCTGTATGTACAGAAACTTAAAGGAAACTTTATCAATCTTTATTCTGCTTTTTAGCAAATATAAATAATTCCTTTGACCCTAGCTTACTTAAAACAAGAAGTTTTGTTTGATTTAACATCAAACGTCACTTTTTCCTCAATGTATGTAAATATCTGGTTTTAACTGTATGTAAAGCCAAAATGACCAGCAAAGCTGAGAAAAGTAGGAATTTTGATGTGAGACATTCTAATGGTGATTTAGATGTTTTAGACTGAATCCATAATCTGCAGATTTCCACATTGTCACAAAAAGGCTTCTGGACACCATATTTATGGGAGAAAATGTGTTCCTGCCTTTTTGTCTTTATTTACAGTTTAGCTAAAACTGATTTAAGTTGGTTACAATATTTACAACTATCAGCTGGTAACTCCATTTTATTTGCTTTCATTACTTGTATGCATTGGCCACAGCCTGCTCCTCATAGCTCAGTTTGGGTTTTCCCTCGATCACTTCATAGTCAAGCAGCTTGTGGAGTCTTTTTCTAATCAGATTCTTCGGTCCCACCAGGAGATCCCGCAGTTCACAGAGTGGCTTGTGAATCAGGGTCCTCATTCTTTTTTCCTAATATCATGAATAAAAGATTGAGAACTTTCAGAATCGATTGTTTATTTATTAGATTTTTTTTTATGAAGATTTTTTTGGGTAATTTCTCTAATTTTCTTGATATGACTTACAAACATTGGAAGGATCCACTGTCTGAGTGCAGTATGAATCTCCTTGTAGCAAACAGGGGCCTTTTCACCATCCATGTCAAAGTCAAACTCTTCTGTCTTACATTCCAGAAATCTCTGCAGACCAACACGTAAACATTTAAATCTTAACTGGTTTATTCAATTATGTTTCTGTGGGAAAAACATTGAAAGTTTAAGAAGTTGCTGAAGCAACAAGCTGTAAGGGCAGAAATAAATAAAAAAAAAATACTTTGAAAGTAATAATGGCTTTGTTATAAAATAATAATCCTGGTAAAATACATCCAAGACAGAGAATGCTGAAAAACAGATAAGTGGGAAGGAAATGTTAAACAGAAAGACATAGGACAATAAGCAGAAAAAAATAATAAATAAAAATACTGGGAGAATAATTTTAGACCTAAAACACTGGACTCTAGTGTTTGTCCTAAAATGAGCTCCAGGGTTTATTCAGTGTGACTCAACTGGGAGCAGAAAAATGTTTAGTCATATTCAACTTCTCCAGCCACAGCTACTGGACTGGAAAGTTCCAGTATGTGAGTCAGTTGGTCCAGTTTGAGTTTCAGAAATGAATATGTGGTGCTTCCTCACTTTTAATTGAAATTATTTAATCAACGAGAATCACCTCAATCTGTTGCTGTCACGTTTGACAAATAGAAGGAGTAGAAAATAGTTAAAATAGTCAAAATAGTTATAAGGAAAATGTATTTCTAAAATACTTTTAAAAAATTCTCAAACGGCGAGTCAGAAATTACACACAGCAGCCTGGAGGAAGGTAACTAGATTATGTGTCAGGAATGTGATGACCCATCAATGTGACTATAAACAAAGAAACATGTGTTTTACATTCAGTTTCTGTCTGGCAGCTAGATTTGGTCAAGGACAAACAACAGATAATAAGGGGTTATTATGCCCAGGATCCACTGCATGAAGGGCAAAGTGAATGTCTAATATATGTTAATCTTCATGCCTCCGTGTCCCACATTATAATAATTAGCTTTATTCTTATAGAGAATATGTGATTAGAGCTGAAATGTAATTACACATTTCTACTATTATTTGTCTATGGTAAAATTACCTGAAGGTGGAAAAGGTAAGTTTCCACATTCTCCAGAAGCACCAGGATCCCATATTCCAGAATGTTAAAGAAACCTTCAAGAGCATCAAACTCTTCATCCACCAGCTGCAACATAACACAAGAGAAAAAACACGGTAAAATGTGCATGAGTTCAAGACAGCGCATTGATATTTGTTTATTGTTCATACAAGTCAAGGGTGCACAACCTTTAGAACTGAAAGAGCCATTATGTCCTCAGCCTTGCCAAGTAAAACTTGTTTAGAAATCCAAATGTAACACGACCTTTTGAAAAAAAGACTGCTTATAATTTTTTGTAAATATTTGTGAAATAAAATTTGTTTTTATGTTTCAGGAACTATAATTTTATTTATTTTTTTATTTTTTAAAGCACATAAAGATAACTTCTTTGCAGCAATGCAAATAATGCAATCCAGGATGGATACATTTTCTTCTATGGGATGTTGACATTTCTGAAAAATGCTATGAAAAAAATATTTATTTTATTTCTTCTAAAGCTTTTTTTAATATATTTATATATTTGTGCAATCAAAGTCAACATTTTTGTTTGGGCACACAATTTTGCCCTATATGAAAATTATTACAGATTTTGAAAGCATACAAATTTCAAAAAGTAGGTAAAAAATTGTAGTAGTTCCTTGTGAAAATTTATGTCAATTATTTATCAAATTATCTATCAAAAAACTAACAAATTGATCAAACCTAGTATGAAGAGCCACAAGTTTCAGACATGATGAACAGTAATTAAATCCACCTGTGCGCAATTCCATATTAAAACATCAAAAAAGGGCAGCAAAAGACAGCTGCTTTAGAAGAAATAGTTTTGGAGCTGCAGCCAGTCCATCACTGTTGCAATACAGATACTGAACATGTTGGGGTTACTATAGCAACTGTGATTTTGCAGATGGAAATGAAAGGCCAACACGGTTTGTCGTGTCTTCCCTTCATGCTTTTTCCACATTTTGTCATAAAGTAACATCCATTTACTCATGTTAACGGTAAGAATTCAAAATAATTACTTTGGATACACAAATTTAACTGCTCAATATTGTAAGAAGTTGGCCTTAAAATATTTACTAATCATTCATTTTGTTTGTCTGGTTTTATCTTTCATGTAGATGTTCACATGCCCTGAATTTCTCTTCCTTTGAGCAGAAATTATATTTTGATTATGCAGAGAAAAATCACACAAACAAGCCATATTTACATTTATTTATCTATATAAATGATAGGATGTCAAAAAAAGGGTCCTTAGTGCTAAATCTGTGTTGAATTCCTACCCAGGAGTAGATTTGTAACTCTGGGGTGTAAACATATTTTCTTACATAAGTTTCCACCTACAGGGTGTGTTTCTATAAATACTGTGCTTGTGGAAACAAACTACCACGTCCAAGGTTTTTTTCCATATTCTTTCCCTTTAAGGCTTTTCTGCAAAGTGCTACAAATAACTACAATAAAGCAATGCACTGATGTGTTATGCTTTTATTGTCCAACCAAACCTCAGAAACTTTATTATTTTAGATTCTGCCATCTCATTCAAGTCACATTCTTCTTTTCTCCAGGTGAGAAATATTCAAAAGCTTTGAACTCTGTTGGTAAAAGCTGGATTGGAGATGATTATCCATACTTTTATTTTATAATATTGGTACAGGTCATATCTTTCTCTTGTGGATCATTAACCAATGAGGTGCAGCTAGAGATAAGGCATACACTGGTAAAGGTATTTTACTGCTTCGAGGCCATTTGTTTTTTAATTACCCTCTCATGTGTTACTTCAGTCATCCTTGTGGGTTGGGCTGCTCTCTTTAATACCTGATGTAGTACTATAAGTCATTTTGGTTCCTACCTTAGGTACCATTCCAGTCTCATGTTTGATGTATTGACTGAACCTTGCAGTCTTCTTTGCGATGCTGTGAGTGCTGAGCCGGTTGATCTTGTCCATAATGGTCAGGTTTTCAGTCTTCTTGTATTTATCAGCTGTAAAGGATTAGAAACGATATCTCACAGCTTCTTGTATAAATATTTAAAATTAAACTAGATTAAATCTTCACTCTTCTTTTTTCTAGAACATACAAAAGTATCTACAAGTACCCAGAACATCTGCATTTTGCTATGCAAGAACAAAAAATTTCAATACATTTTGTTGGGGTTTTATGTCATAGTCTAAAACAAATCAGTGCATTTTTATGAAGTGGAAATCATTCAGAAGACATAGTTATCATTTGTATTTATCCCTCTTTACTCGGATACCCCTAAACAAAATCTAGATATTTGTCTAGTTTCTAGTGCAAATATTTTAGTACACTTGAAATAAGACCAAACTGAACATTAAGAGCTTGTTTTAAGTCAAACGTTTCTAAATATTGATGAAAAAGTATTCATATATGTCTTTATCCACTCTCACTGAGCTTGAACTGTTTTGTAAAGAAGAATGAGTTAAAACCTAATAATTATGAGCTACTTTATGTTTCATATCAAATCCCAATAAAATACAATAAAGATGTGGCAGTGATAAAATACATTGCAATTCTCTGTATGTGTAAGCAAAAACTGTCTTACCAACTTCTCTGAACCGTTTGTACTCATTGATATTACAGTTCAAGGCGATGGAGGTGTTAGCAGTCTGCTCCAGGAGGGCATACGCTGGGTGAGAGGGGTCAGTATGTTTCTGGATGGTCTGCAGAAGGAGAGGATAGCGCGCAATCCGCTGCACTGGCGTTACCAAGAAGAAACTCAGAGAGGTGGCATTGACTTCAGGTCTGGGGTGGGAAAAAAAGGAAGATTATGTAACTTTAATGAAAAACAAGCTTTATTAAAGAGCAGCTTGCTATTTGAAACTCACGCTGCTGACTTTACAACTTTAATAATGTCACTCCAAAGTGTCTCGTTCTGTTTGTAGTCATTTTCCACTAACGAGACATGATTGTAGTTCCACAAGTATTCTTTGTATGCTGCTTCGATTTCAGAGGAGAGGCTGAGGAATGAAGCACCTGCCAGGAAAAACAAAATGGACACTACGACTTAACATACAAGACTCACATAGAGGGTAAAGATACAGCTGATGAATATGGTAATTCAACTCTTACTAACTTTTTTTAATGGTTGAGAAAAACATTAATCTTATGGGTATATGTTAATTACATCACTCTATAATTACTGTCACTCCTCTGTATGCTCTGACCCTAGAAATGTTGTAAGAAAATAAAGGATTGTACACATCAAATCACCAGCATACAGTAAATTGTGGAAGATATTTTAGTTGACAAACAGAAATACATGAAAACTGTCCCAGTTCAAAGTTTTATACAGTAAATCTTTGGGCACCATGCTCTCACTGAAACTGCAGTTAGTCTAATAATGAGGAGAACCATTACACTGTAATATGGATATATTTCTCTTTGAATGTTGCTTAATTGGGAATAACAAGGGTTTGACTTACAGAGATTTTCTAGAAATTCTGGGTTTTGAGGCTTGAGCTGCTTCTGCTCCAACTTGCTGAGGAGGCGGCGCGACACATTCATCACCTCCTCTGTGTACAGAAACAGACTGTCCAGGTTTGGTGGAGGAGGCTTTGGAGAATATGAGATGAAAACAACTTTAAAAAACAAAACCCTGATTAACTTTTCTATGCTACAGAAATAGAAAAGTTTGCAAGATATGTTGCATATACATATCTGGGGTTAAATATGGTAAACTATAAAAGTCATAAATTATTCTCCTCATTGTAGCATGGACACAATGTATATCTTGCACTTTTGAAAAACTGGCAAGCATTACATTTACATAACCATATACTTACTTATACATAAAACATAGTTATTGGCTGTAGATGTGACAAAATGAGTGTTTATTTGTATCCTCGTTTTTTTTAAGCTTTTGACAGAACCTCATAATAAAGTTTTGCATTTAAGAAAACCTTCAAACAGACATTTTGATGCTGAGGTTTATATCAAAGTCAAAATATAATAACTTCATATGTCAAAGACCACCTTCTGCAACATGTATGCTGCATCTCATATATTGTAAACGAAAACAGGCTTCGTTTCAACCATATTGATGTGGTACATGACTAATGTGGATCTCTGCAGCTCCTCCATAGCGAGATGTTTTGGACGCCACCTTGACTGATGCTTTTATTGTCAAACCTGACAGATGGGATGGATAGCTGTGCCTTTGTAGGTTTGCAGTTGTGTGAAACTATTTTTGAACAGTGAACAATGAGAGCCTGATAAGTTGATCAGGTGATCTATTGCGCACCAAGTTTTCTCCACCTTACTGCTGTGCCTTGATCTATATAATGCTGTTTTTCACTAAGGTTCTCGCCGTTAAAGTAACAGTTTTTATACCCAGTTTATAACAGCATAAAGAACTCCAATTAAGAAACTGATGATTTCTATAGCTAGTTCGTTCCACTAAACAAGACTAAATAAGATGCATGCCACAATTTTAAGATTTTTATGTAAATAAAATCTTCCTACTTTGCTTTGCTCTGTCTTAAGTCACTTTCTAAAACAGATGGAAGTAAGGCAAGTTATTGTTCTTCCAAATGAACAATTTTAGTTTTAAGTTTTGGTTCAGTTGTGTCTGTCGAAATCTAGTTTGTCTACTTTGCTGGCCAGTTGTTATCAAGATGAACGTAACAAGTAAAGTGTACCGTGAAAATGTGGAAGAACAGCAGCCACACTTCATTACACTTAATTCAGATTGTATTATTGCACAGTCTAAATCTGGTGATGTCACGCATGTTTTCAACTGAATGCATAATGTCGTTCCATGATTAATGAAGTTATTTTTAGTTTTAAAAAAATAGATAGGAATTGATAGCAGAAGCTGAAAAAACATGTTGTCCCTCTTCTTTTCAGTCAAATGAGAGTAGAGTGGGCACAAACCCTGGTGGCAGACAGAACAATGTGCATCTTTCTAGAGAAAACAGGAGACGTATCTATAATACAATGGCTGTATTTATGTGGTAGTTTTTGGTTTCCAGCACCCCTCATCTCTGCTGCCTCTGCAGCCCTCTCCATCCTTTGTCCATTGTCATTAAATGTATTTTTATGACTTTCTCACAGATTTCTTTTATATTTTATTCCCATAAGACAAATCTTCAGTAAAACGTAATGAGTCCACCAGATAATTTCATTCCTTTACCAGCACTGCCGGGTCTTTTCATTTCTCGCTCATTCTCCTTCTTCATCTTCAGGCTCATCCATCACCATATAAGCCTTAATATTATTATGTTTTATGAGGCTTCGTTTCATTACTGCGGGAATAATAAATTATTATTTTGCTGTAATAAGCAATTCCTCAGCGGTAATGAAAAGCTGAAAATGGCAAGTCATTAGGAAGCTGCAACAGAGCTTTGGGATTGTGTGCACAGCAACTTCAAAATAAAATTATTTTTGGATTATTATAGCTTAAAATCAACTTTTTACCCACCCCGTTTGATATGTTTGTACATTATTGGAATGCAAAAAGTTTTACAAGTCTGCTGGATCTTTAATACTCAGACACCACATTTGCTAATCAAATAAAGTAATAAAATCAAGGGATAATAAAACAGTTATGGAAAGTAATAATAAACAGTGAATCATAAATGATTATAGTGAGGTAGATCTGCATTAAAACTTCAATTTAATTTGAAAACCAGTCCATTTTGGCTTGGTGGTTTTTTCACTACAATTAACAAATATTGTTTCTAGATTTTCTGTGAAGTAAATAATTATTCAGATCTATAATTTTAAGACCCGAATAAAAAGAGGAGAATATGAATCACAAGATATCGTGTAATTCAAGATTTGACAAGAGATGAGTAATTCAACTAAGTTACAGAAAGCAAATTCAAATTGTTTAGACAAATTGTTCAAATTTGCCTGATTAGACTTATTTACAGTCAAAGCTTTTAATAAATTTAATTGTGAATTTGGAAAAATGGAATATGAGAGAAAATATTAGATCAGTGGGTGGTCCAAAATGTCCCCGGATGGGTCGCTTTCCTCTCCAGATATCGCATTACATAAGCCACCTTTTAATCTGTTTTTGGTGCTTTCCAAGTGTAATTAGATCCCCAGGACAGATGTTAGTGCCAGATTTGAATAGGATCTAAAAGTTTGTCTTTTTTCACATATACATTTACAATGATATAGATTGTCCAAATATAACTAAAACTATAACATTTCCCAGGACAAGAAAGAAACCTGATATATACTGAAACAACATATGTCTGTCTTTTAACAAAATTTTACTGAAATAAAGTTTTAAAGTATTTGTTGGGGCCTCTTCCCTTCCATAATTACCAAGTGTAAGTTGGTAATTAAGTGAATGGCTGGCAGTAAAATGTTCAGATTTTACAGCTTACAGAAAAAAAGAATAGTGTAGACAGAGGTGGGTAGATTACAAAAATTGTGCTCACCACTTTATATAAAAAGCATAAGTACAAAATAAAATCAGGCAAAATAAACATTTTTCTTCATCAGTTTTTTTTTTTAAACTGATGGAATTTTAAAACTGCAGGTGTCTGTCTGTATCTGGTGAATTTTTGGTTAAAACATGTTTATTCTTCATTCAGTGAAGTTACTCACTGAGGTCAGAGTCACCGGAAATTTTACTCAAGTAAAAGCAATGATATGTCATAATAAAATAAGTAAAAAATACTCCTGAAAGTATTTTTAAAAAAATAGTTACTCAAGTGTAAGAATTTACTTCCCAACTATGGCTGTAAACAACCTAAAAATGTGAATAATCTGTATTCTCTAATCGTTTTTGAGTAACTTTTTCACTATATTTCATAAAACTGTTACATGCTACTTATTCTTACCTGGAGGTTGTTTAAGCTGTTTCTGATATTTACAGTGCAGATCTGCAGCATTTTGAGGTAACTCTTCTCTGACTGGACTAGCTCTTCGATAGCCATCATCTGTCTCTGAGCTTGCCTCTCTTTTGCAGCTGCTTCCTCCTCTTCATTCTTCTTTTTGGCTTCCTCTGCCAACCTCTCCTCTGACACCAAGGTTTCCTCTGAGAAACTGTCCTCTGAGGGAAGTCTTAAACGTATTCGATGAGCACCTGCATCTGCAAGTTCTGAGGAATCAGTAGTTGGTTTAAGCACTAAATCTTCTGCTGTCTCTTCTTCAGAGCTAGCATTGTCATATTCAACTTGATTGTCCTTCTCTTTATTTCCACTTTCCATTGTTTGAGGTCTCTTGGCAACCTTCTTCACTGCACCCGAATAGCGAAGAGGAGTAGACGCTGATTTGTGGAGTTTGAAGGGCAATGTGTTTGGTCTACCGGACACTTCCATGACAGAGATCGCTGTCAAGAAAAAACACCATATGCTGTCTTAATATATTTTATACACATTTTATTGTTGTCTTCAAAATAAAAACATTTTTAAAAAACTTTTAGCGGAGACTTCATAATCATTAAAAACATTCAAAAAGGATGCAACTTCAAAAAGTAAATCTCATCTTTAAACAAACTGCAAAGATATCCATACATTATTAATGATTCACAACTTTCACATATGAAAGGAGGCTCACATTCTCTACTGTGTTTTCACAGCTGTGTCGTCTCAACAGCTCCCATCAAATCCGGAAATATTTACAACAAAATATGAAACAGCTGCATGCATGGTCTTCATCATTTTTGTAGAGAAGAAATATTGCAACACCAACAGATTTACAGATGAGGAGGCTGGCTGGACTGTGGACTTATTTTGCATTGCAACATCTGTTTCCCATCGACTTAACATATCGCTGTGGTAGCTCTTTAGTCATAATAAATCCACTTTCAATCATTTAGCTACTACATTCTGCATGTGAAAAAAGACAGAAAAGTTAAGATAATTGTAACAATTACCGAATGATTTTTTTCTGCAACACCATCACAACTTATACGAATAACAATTAATTTGAAACAGACATTTCTTACTCTGTAACACAGCAGATGGCAAGAGATAATAGGTCATTGTTTACTGGTGACTTCCCACAAGTATACAGACAGTGGGGTCGTATTGTCATGAATACGCTTAACTGAAGCACCACTTGTTGTGCCACCAGGAGGCTGACGAGTTGCTTAAAGGGTGATGAATGCTGCCACCAGCGTCACAGTATAGCTGTTATGTGGTTCAGCTGGATAATTTGTGGTTTTGAGGGAAAAATGTGACAGAAAATTGAGTCTTTGTGATTAAATTATGTTTGAGACAGAGGCAGCATTTTAAAACGTTCAGTATCAGAGGATAAGCTTTGTTCCACTTTCAAAGTCACTTAACGCAATTTATTTGATATCTACGAACTTATCTTGCAAAACATTAATAATGTATAAACTAAATCATTGACAGCTACCTTTTGGAGACTTTTCAGAGCACATCCCAAAGGAAGTAGGGGACTTGGAATATTCCACAGTTAACTTCATGAGATCCAAGATATGAGATCCGTTTGAGATCTTCAATCTCTACTTATCCGTGCACCCATCTTATTTGCATATTTTCAACTTTGTTTTTGTGAACTATTTCAATTCACAGCTAATATGCAACAACTTCTCATGTATTTTTGTTCAATTTCTAGTGCTAATAGAAACAAAAATTACACAAAACCCGGAAGTAACTTTTTATCAAGATATAAGAGATTCCTTAAGTCAATAATTCTTGAAAAATTATCAAAAATACAAGAACCACTGGCATATCACTTCACTTACGATAAGACATGTTCACAACTTTTTTATTACTTCACTGCAAATTTATATCATCTAACTAATCCTATGACAAGAGCAATGTTCTTCCCAAGTAACAATATAATTCTGTTGTATTTCACTCTACTCTTAGCATAAATAAATCTGTATATAACATAAAACAAGTAGTTTTTAGCAGTAAGATTTGAGTTGTACTTCCCTTTTAACATTTATGCTACGACATCAAAAAAGCCCTGTGCCTCACCAACTGTTAGGTCCCTATTCTGCTTTTGTATTTTGCAAAGTGCAATGAAAATGCAAAATAGTTGTGCTATTTTGTTGTGCTATATTTTTTTAATTATTTACACTTGGTGTCATCAAGCACATGGATAATTCAATCACAAGTTTTATCTTCCACATTACATACAATTATGTCAACATGTGCAACTTGTCTTAAGATTTTAGTAACTTAGTTTGCTGCCATCTAATATTTGAATTCATAAATTAATTTCATAGTCTCAACAATATTATTAGTCAGACTTTAACATGTTTGAAATTCACCAAAAGTCACAATATTTGCAGATTTGTTTCTGCAAGCTCTAAAGAAATGTAAAGGAACCATAAACTGCTTGGTTCATATGTAGTCAAGTGAACAACTAATGCTTTTTTTTAGTTTGTTCTATGATTTTGTTGTCATAAAGAGCTCATAATTGAGTTTACAAAAACATTTTAGAATTAAACAGGTATTTCTTAAAAAAAATTATGTCATTCAATTTAAATCTTGAATATTGAAGTATGGGGAATTAATTATTTCTTTGAAGTTACAATCTAACTCACAAGAATAAAACAGTAAGTTATAAATAACAAAAAGGCCATAAGTTGCACCAATAAAAGTCACAACCATCACCCTGACAATAGCATGCTGTATAACAGAGACGACTACAAATACTAAGAGGTAAGGAGGCTGTCATTACCTTCTGCAAAACCTTGAATCAGCTGCGGTGAACTGAGATCTCCTCTTTTTATCCCGTTGTCCTGAGAGTGCTGAGCTGCAGAGGAGAGCTGCTGCTGCATGCAAAACACAAACACACCAGTGTAACTTTCTCCAGTGACTCACACACAGCAGGCTGCTGCTGGACCTCATGTGGCAGAAGTGTGTGAGTGTGTATTTACAACAGGGTGGAGGTTAGGGGAAAAACCTCAGAGTGCAAAGAGAGGGGGATGGGAGTGAAAAGGAGGGTGGGATGGCTCCGAGAGGCGAGGGTAGCCACGCAAACACAAACACACACTCACACTCACACACACACCCCTACTGCAGAATAAGCTAAGTGACTGCAGCAGCTGTTTAGAGGAGGAAACTGCACTCACTAAAACTAACAGCGATTGGCCAATTAGTCCTCACAGGGGTCTGAAGGTCCAATCAGACGACTCGGTGAGAAGCTTTGTGGGACACTAAAAGGGGCCAATGAAGGCAGAGCAGAGAAGTGATTGAAGTTTTTTTCTCACAGGAAACAAAAGCACGGTGGGAAATCCCATCCTCTTCCAATTGCAAAGGGATTGTCTGGATTTTCTGGTGTATGGAAACAAAAGAAGACTTTAAGTCACTCCTATATTTTTTGTCAGTGAAAATAAATTATTCAAAATATTTCTAATTTATTAAAAAAATGAAGAAAATGTAAAGTAAACTTATTTTACAACAAAATTTCAAAAGCATAAATGTAAAAAAGGCTTCTCCTGCAACTGATGCACATTTCTACAAGAAGAAATATATTCAACAGTTCATCATTTTGTTTTAAGCCACTGTGAAAACCGAGCTGCATTACATTTTATTTGAATTTTGGCATTTTAATGTAAAACTAACATCAATAGCCATATTATCATAAGAATAACAGGCTGTACAACCTTACAGACTATGCTTGTTTATCTTGACTTACTTCATTTAATCAAGGATAAAAACCTGCCTGTTTAGAACTTCCTTTGATTAATAACTATAGGAATATTGATCAATACATTTCATGATCATCATTCTTGATTAATTTGATGATGGTATTCAACAAAATAAAATATTTATTGCTTGTTTTACAATTGTTGACTCCATTACGTTTATATCATGTAAAACAAACTTGAACTGACAATTGATACAATGAGTCTATTAATTCTCTTGTCTTAAAATTTTGAAATAACCTTCAAAAATTACTACGATGTTTAACAAAAAAAAAAAGAAAACATAAAGTAGACAGTCACCACAAGTCAGTCATTCCATGTGTTGCTGAGCTTTGGGAAATAACTGGAATGTAGCAGCTTAAGGAAAGCCAGACAGAACTGAGGCGTTCACCACAGTCAGACGCAAAGGAATGAGGAAGGAAAAAAGACAGAAGCTAATCTTATTCAATAGATCGACATTTCTGGGAGTAATGTTGCATGACTGTATTCTCTCATGACGTGACACCTGCTCATCCGAAGCAACCCAACGTGTATGTCCAACAAAAACTGGTTTGAAAGATAAAAAAAACATTCATCCTTGACTTCATAGAGAGCAAACATCCTTTAAAGCCAAAACCTGCACTACCAGGAAAATATCCAGGAAAATAACATCAATGGTCACAGAATTTCTGAAGCTGTTGTTCTTTATAAACTTAAAGTCTAATCAATTTATCAGGTCCAGAAATGCAAAGTAAATATGTTGCTTTGGTTTGCTTGTTTTGATACGTTTCAAACACAGTAAGTGGCTCGTACCATGACTAAAGTGGAAAGGTAATTACAAATAATGATGAGCGAAGTTAGATGTGACCAACAAAGAACTGCTCATCTATTTATGTCAGAGCTGGACAAACAGCTGTCATCAAGATTTACAGGATGCATATCACAAATAAGTGATGGAAGAAACACGTTATGGGTGGTGTGACACTCTAAATGTAGATCAACATTGAAAAAACTGTGAACAGCTTCATTTAGCAACAGTCAAACAAGCTCCACATGCACAAGGTGAAAAATGCAAGATCAATGCAAATGCAAGATTTGCTAAAATAATCTTTCATTCTGGATCACAAGTTTTCTCCAGCTGAACTTGCTGAGCTTGTTGAACTCACATTGGATTGACTCAGCTAAAAATAATAGTGGCAATAATTGGCTCTTCTTTGCCAAGTTTGCTTACACAGTGATCCTGTCAAAGGTCAGTGCTGCAGCAGCCTTACCGGCAGTGAGAAGATGATAATTTCACAACTTCCTTTACCCCACAGGCAAGTGTTTCAACTTGAGTCATCAGCCAAATATCAGCGGTAAAGGTTTCAACCTCATCGGAAAGAATTTATTCTTCACCAACAGCAAACATTTTTCATTCACACTCTTTAGTTCCTCTTTAGTTGTAGACTCTAATTCTGGCACAATCTGTTGTTCAGCTTTCTTCCTAAAACTGCAATAAAAGCTGCACAAATCAAAACCAATCAACACAAAGATACCTTAATGCAGCATGACTTTGCTCACTGTTTTTACACCATATTGAGGATTCATTGTTGACATGTGAACAGTTTGGTGCTGGATACAGCCGGACATGGCCTTGAACTGTATTATTTACAACAAAGAAGGTTCAGGGAAGTTTCTGCAATGAAGAAGGAGAGGATGTAAACAAATAATTGGAAATAATTTTCTACGGAACAATAAAACAATTTAAATATTTAGAATTTGAAAAAGGTGGGGAAAATATGAATGACCTCACATTCAGAACCAAAAGCTGTCTGATCTGGAAATGTTGTCTCAGGCAGCCAATAGCCTGCATCTCAAGATATGACACATTTATTCCCAGAAATTAAAGTAATTCCCCAAGAAAATCTCTCTAAATTTCCTTTTGGCGGTTGTGAAAGTTGCTTCACTTGAAACTTTTTCTTGAGATTCAGTCTCGTCAATCAAAAACTTATTCACGTTTGCTTTTTGCTTTTGTTGGAAAGTAGAAACCAGCACTTCATTATGTTAACTATCAGCATCACATGTAACTTGATGTGTGCACAATATCAACTATTACCATATCCCACGCAAAAACTCATTTATTTGCAGAATACTGATGGAGATTTCATCAAATGTTTTTGCATTTTCTGCCAAAAAACTGATTTGGAAAGATATATTCAAAATAAAATTTTGTAAACATCTGCATGTTTTATACCTGTAATGTATAAAATGTCTTTATACATCTACATGTGAAACTGGAGTGACTTGCAAACCTATTCATACTCCTTGAAATATTTAATTGTGTCAGGTGTATTTTTTGAGATTCTGAAATGGTGACAGGTGATTTATTTTAGAGGTATCAAAATAAAGGATTATGAATACAAATGCCACATACTAGCATAAATAATTTCCTTCTACTTCATTGTTAGGCACTTTTTTGTGCTGTTTTATGACATTAACTCCCAACAAAAATGACAATTGTGGTTATGATGACAAAATGTGTAGAAGATTCAAGAGCAAAGCACTAAACAACTTACATAGCCCACATTTAGAGTGTAATTGTAGACAACAGAGTCCTCAATTACAGCTGGCACTATAATAACACATAATAACTACAAATATGTGTGATTAGCTATCTGTTTTTCTGTCATTTTTGTTTGTTTGGCCTTGAAAAACAAGAACAACAGAAGGAAGAGCATTTAAAGGACTGGAGAGGATAAACAAAAATCACAAAGACAAAACAAAAAATCTTGTCTACAATCTGAATTGTACATTTAATTAATAATGGTAATAAGAAAATATATTTCGGTAAGCAGCCAAAAAGTACATCCTATTTTATTAGATTGTATAGCATGTGAGCAGAAAGATATAGCCTATTACAAATTTCTTACAATCGCCTCTATTTTTGTTCCTTTTTTACTGTTATATTTCTATCACGCCGTTCACATTAATTAAGACAACCTAAGACAACCGTTCACTTACAATTATTTAAAAAATAACTTTAAATGAGAGGAAACACCAACCGAAGCATTACGGTGTCGGCAAATGTGAAAGTTTTCCACTTCCACGGAGCACCGACTTTTTAGTGGCCCTTTAAAAATCCCCACAAACACGTTAACGCAACGCGCAAAGAGCAATAAAAAGCTAAACGCTTCGTTTAGCTGAGGGTTGAGGATCGCCACGATCCGTCTGCTGCCTCAGCTTCAAGTAAATAAATGCTGAAATAACTGAAAATGTGAAGAAAATAGTTTTTACCATGTTGTTATCTTTCTGTCATCGCATATTTACTCCAGCTCAGATGTCAGCGGCTCTTCACGTCCCACCTGTTGTCAAAAGCAGCTTGTCAAGACACAAAATGAATTGGATAAAACTACTTCCTGTTTTTCTTACAAAATAAGAGGCCGCTCAAACCCTTACATCCTGTGTAGTTTCAGAATAAGGCGCTTCTGAATTTTGTTTGTTTTTGCCAATTGATTTGGAAATAAATTGGCAAACTAAAAACCCATGATAACATTTCTCTCATTTTGCTTTAAAAACTTTATATGACGTTTATTGTATATTGATATTCATTATTCTCTCATTTTTAATTATCTAAAAAATGTGGTGAAATTTTCTGAAGGTGTGTACATTTTTGCGTAAAATAAATCTTGATTCAGTTAATCAAAAAAGACAACGCAACACTGTAGCAATGTGCTTGCTACAAGTCTCATTTATTTTAAGTCTTCTCTGAAATAAATCTTATCTTGCTTGAGAATAAATCCACTGTTAGACTACAGCGTATCAGACAGAAATCAAAGCTTGTGTTTTAGTGAAAGGGTTAAATTGCTATTCGACGCAATATTACATCATTTAGTTTTTTCCTGCCCCTCTCAGTGATGTAGTTTTACTCCAAGTCGTTAGAGAGCGACATCACCGCTGCGTCATCAGAATGAGCCAGGGGTGAAAGGGGAAGAGTTGGACAGAACCACATGTATGTTGTTGTGGTGTTGGCTGGATATCCCGGAGCTTGGTTTCCTCAAATTACATAATTTCGGTGAGATGCACACTTGTATTTCCATTTATTAAAATGCAAAATATGTTAGTTTTTATTCGGCGAGGTTAAATTTTGTATTCAATCCTCAAGCTAACACACCAAGTTCCATTTTCGGACACAAAGTATTTCGCTTGTAAACTGAGTAGTTTCTTGACCCTAATAAATCTTTGACATATTCTTCAGCTTGTTATTAATTAACTGTATTTTGTTTATCATCAGTTACTTATGAAAAACCCGTTGACAAAGCTCAGAGGTGTTCATTTGAAACAGAGTTATAGTTAGCTAAGCTGCTATAGGATCACTTTGAGACAGAAATAAACTTTCCTCCAATCTTTTTGATTGTAGCAAATTTTTTGTGGCTTCATTTTATGTAATTTCAGAGGCTTTCATTGAAAAAAAAGATTCTACATTTTCTCTGTTGTTACTGTACTGAGCTATACGCTGGAACATATACTAGAAATTAACTTTTAGTCTTGTCTGACTTAATCTGACTTAATACGTTTAAACTGATTGTTAGATCAGAAATTGTTTTTGTTTTGTTTTTTTAACTAACGAATTAACTGATTCTCATCATTTCAAAACCATTACTTATGTTAAACAAATTGAAGAAATTTCAGAGCTCTTATTTTTTCCAGATGAAACCTAATGAGATTCAATAATAATGTTTCCCAGGCAGTTTGTATTCTACCTAGTAGTTCTTGTAGGAAAAAGAGGAAGAGCTTCATTACCATAACGTTTGTTCATTTTTGTCATGTGCAACATATGAAATTATAAACTAATAGAAAAAAATAGATTCATATTTTTTTTTTTTGGATTGATGTGTGATCAGATAAAAGTAGGTTTATCCTGTTAAATGTTTCAGTTTTGAACATGTTTCACTAACATTGTTTCAGATTGTCTTGAGGTAAAATGAGGAATCTGAAGCTACTGAAGAGCCTTTGTAGTTCAGAGCTGCAGGGTCCTGGTTCTCCTCAGTGTTTCTCTGTGAGGTCTGACACCGGCTCTCTCCTCATCGCCTCTCAGTTCTCAGTCACAGAGTACGACCCACACACAGGCGAGGTGCGGTACTCCTAATTTCTGTATATTTTAAGATGGCAGAATTTCTTTGATCAGATTGATTATTTTCCTCCCTTTTTTTCTCTTTCTTTAGGTTGTCAGAGAAACTTCGTTAACAGCTGACGGTTACCTGCCAGAAGATGGCAGTGGAGAGGTGGTGGGACTGCAGGACCTCGCTGAACTTCAGTCCGCATGTTTGGCCACAGCAGGCGGAGACGTCGTTCTCTTCAACCTCAACACCAGCCAGGTGTGTTTTTTTTTCCACCCATCTTTTTCAGACCACTGCTTAATGTTAGGATTATGGTTAAAGGGAAAGCAGATTAAACAGTATTATGTTCCTCAGTTGGAGTGTGTTGGCAGTGTGGACAGCGGTCTTACGTCTATGACCTGGAGTCCTGATGAAGAACTCGTCATTCTTACAACTGGTCAGTATGTTACAGACACGTTACATGTGAATAAAACAGTTTAAAAGGAATTAATGCATAAATTGATTAAAAGCTGTAAAGGGACTAGAATATTTGAAATATGATGGCAATTTACTTCCTTTTTAATCTTTATGTTTTTTGTTCCTTTTTTTTTCTGGTTTGGATTTGATTGTTTATTTTGTGTGTTCTGTTAATTTTCCTTATACTAAAGCCATGAGGAGTGGAAATGCTTTATTTGCAACAAATATCAGAGTAGGCACATAAACTGATTCAGTCTACAGCTTTTTGATTTATTCAACATATATAAATTATTTTTACTTGACTTTTTTAATGTTCTTGATTTGTAGTTGGATTGACTGTAATGACTGTTATCTGTGTATCTGACTGTTTTAGATTAAATAAGCTAAAACTAAATCTTTGAAGAAATCAGTTTCTGCACTGATTGTCTGGAAAATGCTGCAATTCAGGTAGTCCACACATCCTTAAAAATCCTTAAATTAATGTATCTAAAATTAAGACCTTAGAATATATTAAATTCTTTTTAAAACATTTAAGTTGGGCCTAAATATGCTAATCACAGGTCTTACAATTTGTTATGGCAAAACAAGTCTTGTATGTATTTTTTATTTTCTGTCAAGTAAAAGTTTGAGCTGCACACAGGCATCTCCATTGGTTCTATCACTCCTCAATGTTTATAGTTTCTCAGTCTTAAATTTTAGTCAAGATGGCATTTAAAGGTCTTTAAAAAATCTTATATTTTACTGCTGAGGCCTGCAGATTTCTTGCAAGGAACTGGGAAACTTGAAAGTTCGCCTAAATTGGAAAACATTTTGGTATTCTTAGAGTCCATTGCTTATATCTAAAAGATTCATACTCACACAGATACACTTATCAGTGCTTTAAATAAATAAATAAATAAACAACTGTCTTTCTCCACAGGACAGGAAACAATCATCATGATGACCAAAGATTTTGAGCCGGTTACTGAGGTTGGAATCCACCAAGATGATTTTGGTGAAGGTATCTTAGCTTCAGATTAACTTCTCTCCAAGTGTTCAGAAATGAATTGTGCTAAAATGAATCCAGTTAGTCTCATTAATCATTAGTGTGTCTGACTTGTTTTTTTGTAGTGATGACATTTTGTGTATTATGTTTGATTTGAATATTTCTAATTGAAAACTGTGCAACTACATGGTTTGTTTTATAGGGAAGTTTATCACAGTGGGTTGGGGGAAGAAGGAGACTCAGTTTCATGGCTCAGAGGGAAAACAGGCAGCACAGAAGAAGATTCAGGTTGTTGATGATTCACTCAAACTTCAGACCTGCTTTAAAAATGAGATTTGATTGAACAAATGTTAAGTCTGTCCCGTTTACATGTTTTAATCACAGGATGTGCAGCCAGCCGTGGCCTGGGATGACCGCAGACCCAGAGTCACGTGGCGGGGAGATGGTCAGCTGTTTGCCCTCAGCGCCATCTGTCCCCAGACTGGAGCAAGGAAGGTCCGAGTCTGGAACAGAGAGGGCGTTCTGCAGGCCACCAGCGAGCCCATCAACGGCCTGGAGCAGGCACTGTGCTGGAAGTGAGAACGCCTTAAAATTCACAATCTAAAGCTGTGTAAAACTAAAAACACTGTATTTCTTCTCCATGAATATCAAAGTTGTACATCAACTTCATGTGTCATTTCAGACCTTCAGGTAGCCTGATTGCCAGCTCTCAGAGACATCCCAACAAACACAGTGTTGTGTTCATGGAGAAGAACGGACTGCTTCATGGAGACTTCACACTACCATTCAGCAAAGACCAAGCCAAGGCATGTTCTGATTACGTAAATTAATAACTTTTGATTAATAAATATTTGAGCTGACAACATTATTAGATCATTATTTTAATGTGTGTGTCTTTAGGTGAAGGAGCTGGTGTGGAACAGTGACTCCACTGTTTTGGCTGTTTGGTTAGAAGACTTGACTTCTGGAGAGGATGGGAAAGTCAAGAGTTACAGTAAGCACAACAGAGACATAAAAAAATTACATGTTTCAAATAATTCCATATATCTATATTTAGTATTGAGAGAGATGGAATTAACAAATTGAGTTTGATTGACTTCAGCTAGACTGAGAAAAGGCTTTTAGATTGAAATCTTTCTATTGAGCAGAAAAAACAGGATTGTCACATTCGAATATAGGAATGCTCTTAATACATTTAAGGCAATAAAATGTTTTTTTTTTTTTTTTTAAAGGAATTTAATTCTTTATTTATTTGCATCTTTTAATGTATTTATAATATTGTTTAAAGTATTACTTAAAAAATAGTTAATTGAAAAATCTGCACGGTCCCAAGCTGGGACACTGCACAGTTTTTTAAAATCTAATTACCGGTAATTGACAAAATAATAAATGACTAAAAAAATTATAGTTGCATCCCTAATGACTTAAGATAAAATTTGCAAACATAAGGTCAGCTGAAATTTATTATAGGTCAGTTAGGGTTATTATGATTGAACATAAGGAGGCGGACAAAGATTGAATCAACTAATTATTATCTTAAGCTTGTGTGTACTTAACATCTTTTATGTGCCTCTCTGCTTCTTCTTGCTGCAGTCCAGCTGTGGACGGTAGGAAACTACCACTGGTACCTGAAGCAGAGCCTGGTCTTCGATGGAGACCCTCAGAAAGCTCCTGTCTGCTTCTGCTGGGACCCAGAACGCCCCCTACGCCTCCATGTTGTGACCCACAGCTGGACAAGTGTCACCTACGACTGGTGCTGGACAACAGAGCGAAGCCCTGGACTCGACGTGACTGATGATGCCAGCGTGGCAGTGATCGATGGAGGTGAATACGAAAAAAATAGTTTTTTATTCTTGTTTCTATGACACAAGTTTAATGTTCTATTCATTTTTCAGAAAAAGTTCTGGTGACGACCTTCAGGCACAGTGTGGTTCCTCCTCCCATGTGTTCATTGGAGCTCCAGCTGAAGTCACCAGTCAACCAGGTGACTTTCCTCTGTCAGACCGAACGGACCAATCAGATTGCTGTCTTCACCTCGATGGACAGATGTCGGTGTTCGGAGAAGGTAAGATGCAAAACTCTGGACTACTTTACATTTTTTATATTACATCCAGTGTTTCATAGTGACTCTAATGAATTATGCCGCTTATTAAAAAGCTCCAGCAAGACATTTCTGTAGAACTTCCAGCCTGAAGCATGGAAAACTAAACAGAATTAAAAAAAAGTGGATTTTAAATCCTAATCAATCTGTGAGCTCAAATAACTGATTATTAGAAAGCAATTTTGTATCTTATGATAGCGAGAAAATTAAGTTATAATGAGATGATAACTTTTTATTCCAAAACATTGAATGATATTCCCTGAAAATATATTTATAGAATGACTTCTATACTTCTATACCGAAATACATTTTGTTTCAGTTATTTAGTTTTTTTATTTAATTTTTTTTCTAGCTGATGTTTTATATGTATGTCATGTTTTTATGTAAATCCAGTTTCAAAGGAAGATTTGGACAAAACTGCAGATGGATTCAGCATTTTGTCCCGTCCTCTTGTCCTCCAGAAATCTTTCAGGTAATTAAAGAAACCCAATTGTTCTGACACATTTCTGCTCCTCATTCTTTCTTGAAAAAAAGAAGTCAACTCTCTTGTTTTGCCTTCAGATTGCCCGCTCCTCAGGACGATCCCCTTGCCCTGCGGCAGCTGCTGTGGCTACAGGAGGAACTGTTTTTTGTCATCACTTCTGGTGTTGTGCCCAACACCTCCACCCTGTTGGTGCTTCATCCTGCGCAGGACGCCTCTGATACACTTGCTGTTCGGTCTGCAGACTTTGAATCCTCTTCAACATTGTTTTAAAATATTCATAATGAATTTTCTAATTACTTTTCTTTTTTTCCTTTTCGTGCTGGTTTTCAATCTCAGGTCTCAGGTGGAGGTTGAAGGTGTTGTGATCAGTATGGTTCACTCCTCTCAGACTGGGACTGTGGCTCTGCAGCTGGAGGATGGACAAATAAGGAAACTCCTCTGGGGTGAGGAAACAAAACATAATCTGCTTCCTCTGATTTTTATGCTTCTATTCCGTTGATACATATAGCTTATGGAGAAACTATATCTGTAACTTGTGTTTTTTTATCTATTCATTGCTGTGGATTTTTTGAGATGCACTGAAACTTGCATGGAAACATATATTAGAGGTACATAAAGTGTATTTTCTGTAAAGTATTGTATTTTGTTTGCAGATTGTCCTGAGATGTCGGTGGAAGACTGGCGTGACTCCAGCGGCAACAGCATCAACTTTCCTGCGTCCTGCATCCAAACGGCTCTCTGCTGCATAAGTGGAACGGTACAAACATAACTACACAACACAACAATTAAAAAAAAAAATTAGAACAATCATTGTGAGAAATCTATCCTCTCCTTCCAATCTTCACTCTCAATGGAGCAAAATGTCCTCACGAACTGTCCATACTAAAACTTTTGTAAATGAATACTGTTTTGTATTCATTTAGCATTTCTTAATATTTATCAATGATTGCATCCTTTGCAAGAATAAGTTAGATTATTTCTAATAGAATGGACAAATACTAATTACTATTACAAATTAATATTTACTAATGAAAAACCTTAATATTATTGTTTTTATGTTTGTATTTAAAAGCATTTGGTTATTTATCGCCTTAACCAAGGTTATAAAGACCCATTATGGAGGATTCCACAGATTGCAGACCCCTGATATATTCATCTTCCTTGTCTATAATTACAGTCTGAATAGAAACACAAACACAATAAATTCACTATAATGTTTTTTTTATTTCTCTTTGAAAACCTGGCTAGAACTGTGAGAAATTTTAAAAGTTTTGAACTTTGGTCTGAAAACTGTGCTGGTCTTAATGTTTTTGCTTTCTTTGCTTGATGTTTGCAGGAATATCTCCTTGGCCTCACAGACAGATCCCACCTGTATGCTGGAGACACAGAGGTGAAAAGTCAATGTGGTATATTTGTGTTGAGTTACCGTTTTTTTCTTTTTTAGCATTAACATTTTTTAAAAATCTTCTTTGTCTTCAGCTTGCGTCCAATGTTAGCTCCTTTGCCGTTTGTGACGACTTCATTCTCATCACCACTCACTCTCACACCTGCCGCTGCCTCCAGCTGAGCACACTCACCCTCAAAGGTGCGAAAGAAACAAATAAAATGCTATGAGACGTCGGAAGTAATATGCCTTCCGGTAAATGGTGATTTTTTTCCCTCATGAAATTAAAAGTAAAAATTGTCTTAGTGCAGGTCTGCAGGTGGCTTTGTCCTCTGATGGAGGTCAGAACGATGAGACACTTCGGCGAGTGGAGCGAGGCTCCAGGATCGTGACTGTGGTCCCTCAGGACACCAGAGTGATTCTACAGGTCAGCTCAGTTTATATTTTCTCCATATGTGCCATATTTCTAAAATCTCTTTAAAAAAACTTTGAAAAATGTGACTCATCAGTTTATTGTGTTTTCAGATGCCTCGGGGAAATCTGGAGACCATTCATCACAGAGCGCTGGTTCTGGCTCAGTTAAGGAAGTGTTTAGATCGGTGAGTTTAATAGCCTTCTTGTTACATTTAAATTTGTTTCATATTGCTTAACTCAATCTTTTTGTAGACCAAGAGATTTCCATTCAAGGAACATTTTCCAGGATCAGGGATTTCTGCAACTATACTTTTTATCCCTTGTTTTGCTTTCATTAAATGTTTAAAAACTAATAACAGTGTTAAAATGTTTATTTCAACAGCGGGCACTCCCTACCATCATCATTTTAGCATTTAATTTTCAAGAATGACTTTTGTTTTATTAATCCAGCTGTTGATTTTTTTTTCACAGCTTCAAGTTCAGAGAGGCATTTGAGTGTATGAGGAAGTTAAGGATCAACCTAAACCTCATTTATGACCACAATCCAAAGGTATGCATGCATGTTATAGAGAAGTGTGTCTAAAAATACTAAGAAAACAAAAGTTATGTGTTTTTTGTGGAACATCATTAATTACATAAGGAATTAAAAGCTTTTTTAGGTGATTTTAATGGGATTGTCCAAATTTCAGGACAAAGATCTTTCAGTGGTTTCCTGTTTGGGAAACAGTTTTACCCTGAACATCAATATATAGAGACGAAAATGAAATGGTTTAAGGTTGCTGGTAGCTTTTTGTCATAATGTTACCAGCATTAGGTTTCTTGACTGAAGAAGATTAAAACGATTAATAATATGTCCTACCTTTTTGATTGTTTCTTCTCCAGGCTTTTTTGGAAAATGTTGAAACCTTCATTACTCAACTCAACTCTATTAACCACATTAACCTCTTCCTCACGGAGCTCAAGTAAGATGTTTATAATTAGAAGCTTGTCACTTTGAGGGAAAATCTTCTCTTTCATGACAGATATTTTTCTTTCTTGTTGTGCATAGAGAAGAAGATACGACCTGTACCATGTACCCCCGCCCAGAGAGCAGCCCACTGCAGAGCCAGGTTGTGTCAGGCCAGAAAAAAGTTGACATTGTATGTGATGCTTTACGGAAAGCCATGGAGGCAATGGATGCAAACAAGTCAGTGATGTTTCAGGTTTTTGGCAATTTGCTGATTGTCGGAAGGCATTTGAACAAATCGATACGGAAAGTCAAAAATATTAATTTATTATTAGTAGCTTTTCAATAAGTATGTTTTTAAAATGTGTCAGTATTGTAAAAATATTTAATATTTTCATGGTTAAAAAAGCAAATGTTGCATTAAAGTAATTAGTATGTGTAAAGAAACACATCAAATATGTTTTGCTTCATTTTCAAATTTTTTTCCTTCAAAGGTTTTGTCTGTCCATATTAACTTCTCACGTGAAGAAGACCGTTCCTGAGCTCGAGGTTGCTCTGCAGAAAGTGCATGAGCTGCGAGGTGATCTGTACTTACTGATAATCTGCACAATATAAGTTGTCTGTAAATATGCATTAGTTTTATTTCAGTTATTTCACTATGAAAAAATGTGTTTGTGTATTTTTAGAAAAGCCACCTGAAGCTCCGGGAGCTGTAAGCGCTGAAGAGGCCCTAAAGTACCTCCTCTTCCTCGTCAACGTCAATGATCTGTATGAACACTCACTCGGGACGTACGACTTTGACCTTGTTCTCATGGTGGCTGAAAAATCACAGAAGGTACGAGACGTCACTGGAAATATTACTCTTAATACAACTGATAGATGATCCGTGTCCATATTGATCACAGTTGTTTTTCTGACAGTATATAATTAAGATAACTGACTTTTGTTGTGTTTTTTCAAGTCAAGTAAGTGAAGTCAAATAAACATAATTTATTTTAGATAATAACGATACAATAACTTACTAATCTATTAAGTTCCCTTGAACAAGTTAAGATAGGGCTATGGGCTATACAAAACATGTCCGCTGCATTTCTTTTTGTTGCATAAAGTCATTCTAGATAGATGAGATTTTAGCTGTTTGAAGGCCTCTTGTCACTTTAAATCCAAATAAACTATCACCAGGCTAAGCAAAAACAAACATATTAATTAACCTGTAAAGTTTTTTTTGTTGTTTTTTTTATCAAAAAAATAATATAAAGAAAAACTTTTTAAGGTCTTTGTATGATAGTCTTTTCTTATCCCTTTCAGGACCCCAAAGAGTATCTTCCTTTCCTGAACATGCTGAAGAGCCTGGAGCCAAACTACCAACGCTACACCATCGACAAACACCTAAAACGCTACAGGAAGGCTTTGGTGCATCTCAGCAAGTCTGGTCAGTCAGCTTCTACTGGACAGTCTGATTTAATGCGGAAACATGTTTGGAGTTTAGGATGGTTATTTATGGCCTGAATATTGTTTGTTTTGCTCAGGAGAGGAACATTTCATTGAAGTTCTGCAGCTGGTGAAGGAGCAGAAACTCTTCAGTGAAGCTATGCGGTTGTACACGGCAGATAGTCCTCAGTACAAGGTGAGCTGTTGCGAATTAAATCCCATCACTATTTCTCAACAGTTTTGATATCTAACTAGAGCAAGTGAATCCTGAGTGATTTGAGTCTTTTTGCCCTCAGCTTGTGAGCTCTGCATATGCTGAGCACCTGATGGAGCAGCAACAGGCTGAGCAGGCCGGCTTGTTGCTGTGGCGATGCGGCGAGCCCGCCAGGGCTCTGCAGGCTTTTGCCAGCTGTTCCAGTTGGAGAAACGCCATCTGTGTGGCACAACAGATACCTCTACCACCAGACCAGTTAGCTCTGCTGGCCAGAGACTTGGCAGGTAACCATGACAACATGTAGTCTGACTGATGGAGAGAAATGCATCTGATCCAAACTCTGACTTTAAGAGGGAAAAAATGGCTAAAGTGACCAGAAACATATGGGGAAATGTCAGTATCACTGTACAGAATGACAAGGTGTGGGTATCTATGCACTTCAACATCTCTGAAGCATGGCAGTGGGAGTATCATGCTGGGGGTCTGTATTACTGACAGCGGTGCTCCTGCATCATAGAATCTGAGTGGAAGAGTGAAGATGGAGTTCTACATTCAAATTTTTCTTAAAACTAAAAAATAGATGGTTCAAGCTTGGACAATAATTCCAAACTTGCATTCAGACTAGTTCTGGTAATCTTTGAACCACAGTAATTGGTTCTAAGATGAACTGAAGCAAGATAAAAAATTAAAAACTGATTACGTTTTTTTTTCTTTGCCTGTCACAGAGAAGTTGACCGAGCAGAGGCGGTGGGCAGAAGCTGCTCTGCTTTTGGACCAGTACGCCAAAGTAAGAAGCTAGAAAAATTTGCATTTCCTGTGAAGATGCAGTGTGGATGTATCTTCACTAAAATATTTTTAGTGAAAATTACAGAAGTATTTGAGGTCCACTATAGAATACACTATTGCAGACATTTAAGACGTAGACAGAAGCAGCTGAATAAAGCATAATCTAAACTCTGCTAAAAAGCTGTAATACTAATGACAGCCTCTAGGCTAGGAGTAAGTAGCATCTTGATCTACAGTATTATACTAAGGGTTGGATTAGGGTTAGATTGGGAACCTTCAGAGTTAGTGGGTCAGTGTTTTTTTGTTTTGTTTTTTCTTAAGACTAAGGATAATGCCAGAAAAATCTTGAAGAAGGATTTTATGAAATATGCAAAAGACATGAAAAGCTCAAATAAACAAAAGTAGTTGAAGGATATGACAACATTCTAAACTTTGAAATTTGCTTCTTGCTGAAAATACATGGAAGTAGTTAGCTGTGAAAAAGTTTTTAGCTGAATTTTTCAGAAATTATAGGATGCCGTATTCATTTCAATGGGGCCAAAAAGCTGAATATTTCCTCAACCGTATTAGATGTCAATACAAAAAGACATAACCATAATGTCCTCAATGAGCAAAATATGGTATGAGTTGAAAGGTTGAAATAGCAGCACAAAGTAAGCCAAAGTAGATAAGTGGAGAAAAGTGAACGGGAAACAGTGAAGGACTCTTCTAACAAAGTGAAATGACTCCTCAACCTGCAACAGGTGCTGTTTATGGTTCATTATAAACGTTTTTATTTTTTGTTTCAAACAGGATTGTGAGGAAGCCATCTTGGCTCTAATCACTGGTGCAGTCTGGGAGGAGGCGCTCAGACTGGTCTGTAAACAAACTCATCTTCTTTGTTAATGTGATTTTTCTTCTTTCTTTTTGGGTTGTGTGGCATTAAAATATATATTTTTTATTTCTGAAGATTTATGTGCACAACAGACAGGATATCACTGAAACCAACCTTGAACCTGCTCTGTTAGAAGGTAAGACGAAACAGTGATTGTCTCATGTTGTTTAAAAAGGTTTATGTACCATCCAGAGGATAGCTGGAGAAAAGGTTTTATTTTTGTTCTCCACAGCTGTGAACTCTCAAACAGGGTTCTTGGAGGCTCAGGTTGTAACATTTAACCGGCACCGGAGTCGTTTGGCTGTGGTTCAAGAGCAGAAAGAAAAGGCCAGGCTGGATATGCTTGGTGAGAAGAACTGATAAATCCATTTCACTCCTTCAAAATGTTTTTAAACATCTGGTTCTAGTTGTGTTTTAAACCATTTATGTTTCTTGTTAGATGAAGAAGGTCCAGACTGCCCTGATGCTGAGCTTTACTCTGAAGCTAGCAGTGTGTTGACCGCGTCTAAATACTCCCAGAGTAACTCCCGGATCTCCTCGTAAAGGGCACACACCTGAAAAAAACCCATGAAGTCAATATAATATTTTTTGTTGTTTTTGGTTTCAGTGTTTGGATTTCTCTTGCAGAAGGTCGTCAAAGAACCGCCGGAAAGCGGAGAGGAAGAAGCTGAGTCTGAAGGAAGGAAGCCCAATGGAGGACAGAGCCCTAATGCATGCCCTGAGTGAAATCATCACCACTGTAGACAAGATGAGAGGTACAAACAAGACTTTTTATTTTACGTATGGCCCTCCTTCAAATGCAGCCTGCTTAGGTGCAGATTTTTGTTTTCCAATACAAAACCAAAATCCTTCATGCTGGCTGAAAGTATTTGAACTGATCAGGCTTTTTGGGTCAAGATTAAACATAATTTTTTGTTCCAATGAAATGTCATTGGATTTCTAGTTTAAAAAATTGTCCTGTGGGTTTGTCATTAACAGGTTCCAAATCTAACAAAATATTTGGAGATTGAATGCATTAAAACATAAATCCCAATTTAAATGAAATTCAAACTAAAGTGTACCAAACAAATCGCTGTTCTGTTTTGGGTTTTGTGGTTTGATGTTTTTCCATACAAACACTAAGTGTAAATCTTCCATTTTGATGCATTTTATAAATGAGGAAGAAACAAATGATTCATATTAGTGGCTTGGGAAAAAATTGGATGATTTTGGTTACAATCCAGAGTTGGAAAAACAACTACAGGTGACAAAGTTCAATCCAACTGGCTTGAGTTAATATTAAGTAAGGTAAAAGGGTAGGTAAGTTGATAATATCTCTAAATTATATTTTTATAGGATAAGGCTCAAAATTAACCTGCAGAAACATCAAGAAACCTGCATTGGACATACTGCAGTTAATAAAGCAGTAATAAGTTCTGGTGAAAAGCAAATCTGTCCCTCCATCCTCCACAGAGGAGATCCACAGCCTCCTTAAGGCCTTGGTGCTGTTCCAGTTTGATAAACAGGCCGGGAAACTGCAGCTGGCCTACGAAGAAGCCCTGCAAATGATGGAGGGTGCTATTCCTGAGGTGTGGCCTGAAGGCCTGCTGAGCAGCAACGCTCCGGTAAATATAACACCCTCTTCAAAATCATAATATGTTCTTTTTATATTTTTGTTGGGCACCAAAATTTTTAAATTTATTAAAGGTTTTAGCTAAATGACTGGAGTCAAGATTCTAAATAATTTGCCGACAAAAGCAACAAAGACGGTTGTATTAAATTCTTCATCTCATCTGTTTTTCCCATTTTTTCCATTTGCATCCATATCTACAAAATCTGTTAATCAGGTATTGACTTGCTGATGTGACACCTGAGTTTCCACACTGTTGGACAATAAGGGATATTTCTATCCTATGTCTGTACTTATTTATTTTTGAGAAAGGTAGAACATCAAAGCAGCTGATACTGGTAAAATGTGATGTTGATAGAGTGAACTATATTCAATACTAATGACAAATAAGAAGGCAGAAATGTTTGCATACATTTTCTAAACATAAATTGTGCTTTTTGACATTTTTTTAACTCTAAAGGTAACTGGTCCAAACTCCACAGCAAACAGCATCATGGCGTCTTTCCAGCAGCAGCAACAAAAACCTGCAGCATCTCAACTCGGTCGGTACAGTTTGCGGTGTTAAGATTTGCGGTTTTTATGTTTTATCTCCAACTCCTGTTCCCCTCAAAGTAATGCACAAACCCTATTTAATATTTTATTTTGTGTTTGTATGAGGTTAGCACAGTCTGGAATATAAATTATATTGCATTTTAATTATAACCTTTTATTTCTGGTTTGTCACAACAGAATTTGATGTAAAAAAAACGTAAACTTAAAAGCTAGACCCAAAGTTCTTGGTTTGGCTTAGATGAGATGCCAAACAAAGTATTGAAATTCCTTCCTTTTGAATAATTAAAAATCATGGTATAACTGATCACAAACTATGATTTGTAAGGTTTGTGTTTCATCAAGTTAATCCTATACAGATTTATTTAAGTATTTTTTTTTTTATTTTAACTGATCTAAGTTTGACAAATTCTAAAAAAAAAACTAATTGGCTTTTTATCTCTAAATAATCTGTGACATGCAAACCAAGGGAATATTTTTAACTTGAATGTCTTCAATCTTGTGAAAAACTGCCTGAATATTCTCTCAGCCAAGTCTTGAGATCTGTAGATGTTGTTGAAATATAAATGACTTATATATATATATATATATATATATATATATATATATATATATATATATATATATATATATATATAATATATATATATATATATATATATATATATATATAATTATTTTTTTTTTTTTTTCAGATCCTGAGATCCCAACAGCACCAAAGCTGAGGAACAGTGTCAAGTGGAAGCTCACTGTTCTTAAATAAACAAAAAACATGATATTGTTTAATTTTGTTTTATGAAAAACTGTAAAGTACAATTTCAGTTGTATAATAAAGATTCATTTAACAACTTCTGATACTCAATCGGTTTACTTTTTTTATGGAAATAAAAAAAATTCCTAGAGCTATAAATATGGTGCTGCTCCACAGCAGGTCATTTACAAAAAAGTAGATTGTTCCACCTGCTCTCCTCTGATAAAAATATTTTTAAAAATAGAATCTAATGCTAAATCCAGTGAGTTTTGGTGTCTCTGAACCAAGCCCTGCTTTCCTCTCAGACACGTTTTGCTCGTTTGCCAGCAGCTGCAGCGCGCCGCTGGTTGATGGCCTTGGTGGTGATGCGGAGTTTCCTCATTCGTAGCTGCCGCAGCCTCAGCTGCAGGTCTTTGGGAAGTTTCCCCCCCTTTGCCAGAATGTCCTTTGCTCTCCGACTGGGTGTCTTGGTGAGGCTGAAGTCGCAGATTGTGGGGAAGTGGTCATACATGACGTAACATGTACGGGATGAAGGGAGATAGCCTTCAGCGCTGACCGTCAGGCGGTACTCGCCTGGATTCAGCAGACGCCAGTAGTCGCCATCAACCACTGCAGCAGGGAAGACCAGGCATAAAGCGCAGCATGATAAAAGCAAAGTATAACAAAACACATCTGCAAGAAAAAATATATAATTTAAGCCTCAATCACTTCTAGAAAAGCACAACATTTTACAAAGTATTTGTATCTAGTTTCTAGTGGAAATATCTTAAAACACCTGAAATAAGACAAAACTAACTGATAAGTAACATTTCAGCAGAATAGAAAATGTTACTTGGTGCTGTTCCAGTTGATAAAACTGAAACAGGAGCTTGTTTTAAGTCAATAATTCTGTAATATTGATGAAAAGGTGCTTGTTGCACTAACAGATTATTTCATAACATGGGAAAATGTCTTGTTATAAAGTAAATAATGTCAGTGGAACTACTACTTAAAATTTATCTAGTTAATGAGGGTAGAAGATGAACAAACATGCCCACATTCTGCTTTTGGTCAAGTACAGTAATTATTACTCTGAAAACAATAAAAAAGTTGCAATACACACACACACAAAAAAAAGAAATTGTGATTTTGTTGGACAAAAGATAGAACCCAGTAATCTGGGTCTGAAGTAAAGAGATCATGTCAAGATGAAAGGTCAAAGGTTCCTGTCTTTGTAAAGCTCCAGTCACATTAAATGTCATTATTGACAGCAGGAGTACCAACTGTTCTAACTCTAGAGGGCGCTGTGTATAAAAAATAAATTGCACCTGATCTGATGTGATGATCGATGTCCTCGACTTTGATGATGGCGTCTGCTATTCCCACCCCGGTGTCTTTGTCTCGTACCACACCCTTAATTCCACGATGGATCTGAACTTTCAAATAGAGAAATTTACAGTTTTCTGCAGGATAAAATCCTAAAGACTAACTCTGTTCCACAAATTATGTTTTATAATGTAAAATCAAGATACAAAGAAGCCAAGCAGATGTGGAGAGCAAACCAGGTCAGAGCATTCTAGGTCAAGTCAAAACTTGCTGCCTTCAGGCTTGAAAGAGGAAAATTTAGATTATTGTGAAGGAAAGTGGATTCTTATCATTATTCTTAAAAATAGTTCTATTAGTGCCTTTTTTAATGTTTACATCATAACTATTAAATCCAACTCATTAACTTCTTGTTATGAGTTACTATTTGACCAGATACAGATAAGACAAAACCGATAGTTATGATTTTAAAAAGTGCAGTGAGTCTGTGTCACATCAGCATGACCTGATTTTACTGAGCAGACTCATGAGGAAATTATGACTCATCAGCTGGATGTATAACTTCAGACATGTTTTTTATTCCCTTTAAAAAGAAATACCTTCTGTTTTCCTGACACTTTAAGGCTTAGTCTATCAAAGCAGATTTCAGTACCAAAAGACTCTTAAGGTTTGACTGATTTTAGAAAATCTGGACCATAGTTTGGAAAAACGTTTTTACCTTTGGGATCTTTTTCTTCGAATAACTGCTCTTTATTATTTTTTTAATCATCTTAGCAATTGATTAGGTAAGACGTAGAGACACTACCAACAACTTACAACTAACTAAAACCAACTTGGTTCAGTAACAAGTGCAAGTTGTAAAGCAACAAAAAATGACTGATGCCTTCTGACCTGCTCCATGTAAACCAGCAGAGACTCTCTGTTGTTCTCCCACTCGATGGGAAGTTCACTGGCGTGAGGAAACTTGTCGCAGGACAACTCCACGGTCATAGAAAAGTTGCCAGCTGAAATCATTCATACCTGCAAAAACAGAAAACATCATCTCCAAGAGTCAGAATAAGTCATTTCAGCTTCAGCTATAAAGAGATATATTGAGAAGGATTTAGAATTATTGACAAACTTTTTGTTGCATTATATTAAATTGTATATTCAACTAAAATCCAACAAAACATGGGTTCTTACTTCCAGGTACATTGTGCCAGTCGGCCCCATTGATAATGTTGTTGTATCTGAGGAAGTCCTTGTTGTGGCATGGCCTTCGGTCTGGGTTGGACATCACCTGGTAGATCAGCCAACAAACTTTCCTCAGTCACTTCCCAGAGGAGGAAGTTCAAGCAGGGAAAAGTGAGAGAGACCTGATTGGTGCTGGCATACGCTGCAGCCAGCCAGCGGAAGAAGCTCTCATCAGGGGTGGGCGTGTGTTCGCGCGGCGCCCAGTCCCGGGTCATGTCGTATGGGTAGGTGACGACCAGCTCTCCTCCATGGAGGTTTGCACCCAGAGCAAACGGGATGTTCTGCATCCAGCTGATCACAGCTCTAGTTTCAGGTGCAACCTATTAAAGAAAAAAAAATCATTCATGCTAGCAAACTGTGCAAGCCAGCACTGCTTGCATTGCAACAACACATTCCTGAGTTCAAATACCTTTCTTTAATGGCGTACTGGGGACATTTGTTGATAAAAAAAAATAAAAAAATCAGTAAATTACAACCAGAATCACGAATGTTCTAAAACTTCGACATTTCTGAGTTTGAAAAGATGAAAATTTGCTAGAAAAAAAACTCAGAAATTGTTAGATTAATTTCAGAAATATAAACTTGAGAATTTAATTTTTTCTAGAAACTTTTCTCAGATTAATATAGACTTTCTTGTTTTTTTTTTATGTCAGAAATGTACTATTGTACTTTTGTTTTTTTATGTCTAGAATCTATAAGAATGTCAAGAAAAACTTTTGACAAATGGTATAAAAGGAGTTTGACGGGTCATTGCTGAAACATCAGATTGATAGAAATGTATTACCTCAACACCTCATCAATAAGTTCTGAAGAAAGTTCTAAAGTTTTCAATTTAAGCCAAGTGCATGGACTTAATCTTACTCAGTTAATTTTCACTTAAAATTGAAGCTGATGTACAAGTTTTGGCGAGTTTGTTCAGGCAAACTGGATGAACTTTTTGAAACAAAAACAAGATGTCTGCATTTCTTACAAAAGCCTCTTCAGAAGTGTATTGTTCAGGAATGGGAAAATAGTGGTTGATGAGTTTGGACTGGTCTGTCTCCAGCTCGATGGCGCTCCACATCACTGAGTTGAGATCAGCAAAGTTGTGGTTCATGTCGATGCCTTCATAGCTGTAACGTCCCAGAGCCCAGCCGGCCAGCTCGGAGCCCTGAGGACCAGAGGAAAAGGATTCTGTTCTGTTTGAAGCTCTTTTTAAGCTCAGAATGGAAACATTAAATCAGGTTTTCTGGCACCTTCTTAAAGGCCATTTCGTATCCGTCGGGGTTCATGGAGGGCAAAAGGTGTATGCGAGTCTCTTTGACCAGATGGACAATCCGTTGGTTTCCTCGTTTATACTCTTGGCACATGTACTGCATCAAGTTGAGCAGAAGCTCTCGACCCAGCACCTCATTTCCATGCATCCCTGCAACGTACCGAAACTCTGGTTCTCCTGCAACAAGCGTCAAAACACACATGCAAAATGAGGAACCAAGCTCTTTGCTTTTTGCTTAAGAAGCTCAAATCCACTGTGGCTTTTTTTCCCCTTTATTTTCTGTCTGAGTATTTAATTAGCCTCCCTCAGCTCAACATTGATTGCTTCTCTGACTTTTTTTTTTTTAATGGCCAAAGAAAACATTTGTACATCTCAGAGCAAACAGAGAGGAACTCCAGGTAGATCAGCTTTAGGTTTACCACTGTGCTTGACTTGACTGTGGATGAGATATAACATCAGTATATAGTAAATGTTTACATAATTAATTTAATGTGGTCAGAAAATCTGCTTTTAAGAAAACTTAAAAAAAAAACATTCTCCAGTTTTCACCAACTCAAATTTAAGACTTTTTAAGACCATTATCAAAGGTTGTTGAGAAAAAATTACTGCAATATAAATTTAACAAAATCTCCAACCAGGTTTGACTGATTTTAGAGAATCTGGACCATAGTTTGGAAAAACGTTTGCAATCCATAACCTCACCCAGTTCATGTTTTCCAGGGTTGTCTGAGATCTCCATGACGTAAAGCTTCAGATCCTTGTAGCTTTTCCCGATGCTGTAAATACGGGTGATGTTGGGGCATTCGTCATGCACAGACTTCATCAACTGGAAAATAAAATAATTGTACACTTAACCACATGCTGTCTGAGAGAGACAGAAAATTTAATTACAAAAGCATGAAAAGGGCAGTAAAACAGGAAAAAATTGCTAGAATAAAAGCTTCATCGAAATCCATTGTCTGAGCCTCGCTCCAAAAATTCCTTCAGCACTTTATTGTGCGATTCTTCAACTTTATCCCTCTCTTGTTTCTACAACTCTGTTCATCCTTTTTGTTTTTGAAAACTGGCACCAGCACATTCCTCCTCCAAACATGTGGCACCTTCATGTTTCAAAAGTCTGATTTTTGCCAATTTTTAATTTTCTTCATTTCATCAAAACCAAAAAAATAAAAAGTACACATATGAAACATTAAATGAGTAAAATTACCAGAAAACACTTTCAAACAGCTGGGCCCAATTTGTTTCATGTCAATTTTTGTGGGATTAAGGGATTACATGAGTTTTGTCATAATTAAGGAGATGTGGATCCAATTTATTCCCATTTTCAGATCCAGGAAAAGGGTCTTCAAGTGAAAATGTTAAAGGCCAGACATTTGGTCTTACTTTTATAAACATTCACAAGTTTTTCTTACTAAACAATAAGAGAGAACATTAGCAGACAGCAAAGTGGAGTTGACTGAACAATGTTTTTACTGTAAATATAATTTGTGGACAGATTTTTGTGTTCCATCTACCTTTCTCATCTCCTTATAGTTGTGGTGCTTGAAGTCCAGTTTGTCTCTGGACTCTGTTGGTTCTGTCTGCCATGCATATACATTACTAGGATCTGTGGAAAAGGAAAGAAGGCAGTTAATGTTTTTCAGCCGTTTTAGATTTTGTGAAATTACCAAATTGTGTTAGAGGTTTTATATGAAGTCAACCTCCCCTTTTACTCAAACAGCCCAAAAATGAAACTCAATACAAACATTGGCCAGAACATACAAACAGTTTACCGGCTTAAATAAGGTCTAGAAAATTTCATCAATAGTCGTTTAATTCTTAAATAAAGTAAAAGTTATTGTAATGTATGGTTAGTAGATGGAAAAGGGGCAAATTTCTGCAAAAATGTTTAACAAGTTTTTAGTTTGTAAATAATATTTAGAGTTTTGAACATCTCACAGAGTTCATTTGAAATTGGAAAAAGAAAGGCTTGACTAAGTTGGTGGAAAGATGTGTGGAGATAAATACAGGATAATCCTGGAGAAAAACCTGCTGGAGGCAGCAAAATTAGAAAGTGACCTCACGGTAAATACAAGTTAAAATATAAGGGTTGAAAAGATCAATTGGTTTTAATCAATTATTAAAATAATGATCAACTTATTAATTTATCAATAAATTATTACCTGGTGTATACAGACTAAAAAATACACAATATTCTGATACATTAACATATGCAGAAAAATAATTTTTGTAAAAGTCATAAATCATTTTGAAATGCACTGATGTTTGATGCTGACATTGCTAAAGAGACAGTACTTTTGAATATAAATGAATACTTTAACTTTACAACCAAACAGACACATAAAAAATTAAATGTTTCTTCCTGTTTCTTTTCTCGTACCAGGAAGTGTGCATCCCAACACTTCTGCCCTGAGGCAGATGTCTCCCTCTGTCCCGTTCTGATACCACGTCTGAGGGTTGATCCGAATGTAACGTGCCACTGTGGGACTGTCGAACAGGGAGAGGACGGGAGTTTCTGTGTCTTGGTTTCCTTCAAATATCTGCAGCAGAAGGAGGTGTGCTGAGTGTTGGTGATACGAAAGGCACATGCAGAAGATGGAAAAACAGTTTTCATAAAATGAAATGCTCACTCACAGCCTCTTTGCTCCCGTTCATGCAGGGCTTCCAAAGCAGCGTGTCGTTGCTGAACTGAACCTTGTATGTTTGGACCATGTCCCAACTGCATGCAAGTGAAACAAATATGTAGAGAAAAGAAGAGAAAAAACTAAAGAGCATGTGTGACAGATGCAGAAACTTTGCAAAGAGGCAGAAACTGCCTCTTCCAACCTTTTCATAAATATATTTTATGAAAATATAAAACGCTTTGTTTTTTATGTTTTTAAATGTTCAACAGTAAAAACTCTCTTATTGCCACAAGTAAATGGAGTATTCAAAAATTGTATTCAAGTAAGAGTAGCACAACTTCAACATATTTTTACCCAAGTAAAAGAAAAAAGTAGCTGTCTAAGAAATTACTCAAGTAAGATAAAAAAAAAATGTATTTGGGAAAAACGTCAGCGCAAGCATTTTGTTTGCACCAGCACTGACCTCCAGATGGAGTTGCGCCCCTGCAGGATGACCCCAGTAAACCGGGTTACCCTCTGGGCATCAACTTCCAGCCATTGGTTTTTGTCTTTGTACCGAGCGCACCAGGCCCCATCATAAATATCCCCATCGTCTATTCCAGACTGCAGCAAAACAACAGCGGTAAAATGTGAAGCAGGGTTGAATCTGTAGGTAGAAGATGTGATTTGTACCTGGATGTTGAGTCGGCCGCGGTGAGGTCCCAGGCCTCGTCGCTTGTAGGATGAAGCCCTCAGCTGGGCGTCTTTCACCCTCAGTGACTCCAGACCCAGAGGAGGACATTCTGACAGTCAACAGATCTTTATCTTTATTAAAAATTACATTTGATTTCTTAGCATCTAATTTGGCACAGGCAGTGTTTGGATATGTGTAAAGGCTTTAATAAAATTATTCTAAAAGTTGTGTAAGGTATGACTACACTGCAGGAACATATTACCAAGTATTTGTTTAGTTTCTACTGCAAAGATTTCAGTACACTTGAAATAAAACAACTGACAAGAAACTGACAAGTTTATAATTCCTTAATATTGATGAAAATATATAACTGTTGAGCTTATTTACTGAACTCCAGATTAGGGAGGGAAAAAGAAAGTAGAACAATCTCGGACTTGATTTTCATGCCATCCCAGCATCTTTTTCTGTTGCACTGAAGCCTCAGACTTAGACAGACGTTCTATTGTCTGCGGTATTCAGACATTGCCTCTTCCTGCCAGCAAGATCCCCAAGCTGCTAAAAAGTGTCAGACTTTAGAGCTGAAATCGTGGAAGTGACTCTTTTAAACCCTGTCTCCATTTTGCCCTGTACTCCTGAGGGATTTCTCCAGCTTCTTGTGACTAAAAAAGGCTGTTTAGTGTTGCTGACCTCTGGTGTCCAGCCAAACCACAAATATCTCCTGAAACCACTGAGGCTGAGCTGGAGAAACTTGGCAGAAAACACAAGAATCCTCGGCTTAAGCAGCTGATTAACTCGATAAATATAGAAAAATGCTAAATAAAAAAGCAATATTGTTTTTTTACAGTAAAATGGTTTGAATACCATAAAGGAAGAAAAAGTATTTCCCTTTTCCCCTAACATTTTCTATAGTAAAACAAGAGGCATGATTCATTTTCAACTTCCTAAACAACTGAAAAACATTTTGTCTTTCTCACATCGTAGTTTCACATAAAGATCTTTCTTTCATTTATTAACACAAAATACAAAGGGAAATCAGAACATGTGCATCTAAAAAATGATGCCAACTTTAGAAACAAAAAAACACAAAAATCTGGCACATGAAAGAGAGAAACATCATTCAGCTGATTTATCTACTTTGTGCCAAGTTTTTATTCTGATAATCAGCTTTTAAGTTGATGTTTCTGCCAGAATAACACTGGTTAAACTAAACACAGCAGGTTTAGTCTAAACAATTATATGATCAGCTTACAATATACAGTATGTCTCATATCAGCTCTGGGGTGAGAGTGAAAGTCACTATTATTGTGTAAAGGGAAAATATCATCATATTTCAGAGTCGTTTTGAGCATTAAAGCAGATAAGTAATGTTAAATTTGCTTTTCTGATAAAAAGCCCCTCTTCTGCCATGCCTGGCGCCGCCATGCATGGCAGATGATGGAGTAACTAAAGCAGAGTCGACAGTCAGACCAGCAAGGCGACTGTCTGAATTGTCTAATCCATTCAATTGAGTTAATTTTTTTTTAGATACCACCAATTCAAATGTCATCTCAAAAAATCTCACAAGGGAAACAGATCAAATTAATCTACAGAAATAATCGAATAAATCACATCACATTGTCAATTTTTTTTCACTGACATCATAAATTCTTTACTTGAACAATAATTAGTTGTTGCATCATTATTTTTTCCGCTGTGTCTGAGCCAAATGGAGGCAAAAACGTTTCACTGCAGATGCCTCCTGACGAGACATTTTTCCATATTCCAGATCTGTAATTTTAACCTTCATTAGTAAAGCACAGACTAATTCTGTGGAGAAAGACAAATTATGCACAATAACTCCATGTTTCTCATGCAAAGTATTCTGGCAACACAGTGGTTTAGAAAAATTGAAGTGTCGGCAGAAATTATATTGTCCATAGTCAAGACAGTTTGTGCTACATGGAGTCCTTTGTGAATTACAAAGAGACTGGACTCAGCATGCTTTCTGCACAGGGTGCCAGTTAGATAAATCTCCAACCTTTGCACTCAAACAACAGCTCTCCTGACTTTCTTTGTTTCCTTCCCCATTTAAAATCTCCATGCTACGAACTGAAACAGAAAAATGACTGGAATTTTCTCTGTTTATATTAATGACTTTGGTTTTGGGGGATTGTTCTTTTATGCATGACTCAGGTTTTCAGCAGTTTTCTGCAGCACTGCATACTCAGCTGCCATTTTTTCTTCCGTGCTTTTATACATTCCTCAATCTGAATGATGAATTGAATGAAGCAGAATATAAACACACAAAGATATAAGCCTGAACATAGCTGGAAATGACAGAAAATGATGATATGCTCTTAAAGAAATTAGTCATTTCAGAAAAAAAAGCTCATTTCCTGTTTTCCTGTGTGGATTTGCTGATAATTTTGAGATGAGGTCAGTTTGATTTTTAGAAGATATACACAGTTTTATGACATGAAGTATCCTTGACTTGATCTTAATTGACAACAAAGCAAAACCCATTTCAGAAAAGCAGCAAAACATAATCAGCATTAAAATTTGGTCCTTGTCTGATTGTCATACTGTATATTTCAGAGTCTTTCTAAATACATACGTGAGGCAGTTTTGGTGGCGGCTGACTGGTGATTGGTAACCTTTTTGATCTCTGGTTTTGGTGTTTTAGTGACCTTTGGCTTCTTAGGAATGACTTTTGGTTTCTTCAGGACATTTTTGAGCTTCTTTGCTACCATAAGGCTTCTTGTGGATCTCTTTGCTATAAAAAAGGCAAAACACCTTTTAACAAGACTTTATTAGATTTCAGTGCAAGACCATACACCCTCGAAAGGATACACATGAAATGAGACTAAGATAAAGATTTTTGAAGGATAAACATAAGCAGCTGCCCACCATTAAGCATGGCTGATGATCTGTGATGCTGTGGGCCAATTTCTCCTACAAAGGCTTTTTATTCAAACTAAAAGTTTATATGAAAATATGGTGTGCTCAGTCTGAAAATGGGTCATTTGCTTTTGGAAAATATTTGACCAAATCAAAAGAGAAACTGTTCAGCAGGCACTAGTTTTCTTTCATTTACATGTCAGACCCCAAAGACTGGGAGAAAAAGAGCAAATTTTCTCTGTTTACTTAAGACTCAGTCATTACAAATACCATCTGGGTTTCCTACCTCCAACACTCAGACACTGATTACAGAAATGCAAAAAAGACCTGCTTTTCATACTCCTTTGCAGATACTTACTCTTTAAGTACAAATCAAGGCTAATCAGTGACTAGTTTTTATTATGGATTTTTTTCTTGAATTTGTTCAGTTCTAAGATTGTTGCATCCAAGTTTAAGATTAAAAGCATGCTAAACTTTAGTTACTGTCATGCATTTTCTTAACAATAACATTTATTACCACGGTGGTATACAACACATACATATTTAATATAGACATTTTGCAAAAATAATAAACACATGGACATTAGCAGTCACTTTAAATTTGAAGAGTGATTCAAGTGCAATAAAAAAAGTTTCCTCAGATAAAATTGTGTGATCAGACCTCACCCAATTTCATAGGACCTTCATCTGCTTCTTGTTCCGTTTTCAGAATTTTCCTCACTGGTTTCTGACCTTCCTTCCCAGTTGGGCGCTCTGTAGTGGTTTCAGCTGTTGACTTTCTGTAACTGGTTGTGAATTCTGTGGTGGGAACCGCTGATGCATTAGAAGTCCCTGCAGAAAAAGGACTATTTGTGGCAACATATACACCTGAAACCACACTTGGGTTGACTGGTAATGTGAAATTTGTCAAGTGGCCACAAACAAAGACAAAGAATCCACAAGCTGAAAATAAAAGCAGTGAGATGGGAAGAAATGCTGCCATAGTAAGCCTTTCCAATGGAAACCCCTCACAGACTGAAGACTCATTCAACCTCCCTGACCTGGAGCTCTGCCTTTCTGTCAAGCTGCTCCCAGTGGAAACTGTTTCCTTTTACACACAAGCCAGAGAAATCCTCATGAGAGGGATATTAGTGGTAATAAAATTGCTGTCAAGGGAAATAAAGCAATGTGACAAACTTTATTTTCTCCCATTCTAAAAAACTGAAATAAAATGTAAAAATTTTTACTTTTTTTGGGAGAAAAAAAGTATTATCAGAAAGCGAAGCCCAGACTGGCTAAAAGCCAGCCACATTCTCTGCGCTTTTTAACACAACCGATGCAACTGGATTGCAGAAAGCAACACAGGCCTTTAAACTGTCACTGTTTGCTGTGGTTACCCGCATTTATCTGCTGTTTTAACATTAGCCAACATTTTGCCAGCATGCCAACTAACATAATAAAATAAGTTATGCTACCAATTCCCTTTAGTGAAAGGGATAAGTCTACATGATGTAAAAATGACGAGAAAAAATGGCTCAAACTTCAGTGGCCAGAAAACATCACAAACTTGGAATTTAAAGTAAGTTTTGTTAAAGGTATTATCAGCTCTCAATGAGAAACAATTGCTTCCTGGAGATGTGGATTCTGTTGAAGTTTGACATATTACCTACTTGCTAACATTTGGCCGTGACATTTGTAGTGCACCAGCAGGACGTTATTAAGTTTACTGGAAATTGCCTGAGCTGTAAACAATCATGGAAACAATCATCCCCTGTTCACCAAAAAAAGATACATTCATAAACACAAATCATTAATGTTTAAATTTTAGTTATGATCAAGCTGACCTTAAAAGATTACATTTGGAAGAATAGGTGTTCATGCAACACAGGCTTTTATTTTGAAGCTTCTGCTGAAAAGCCTGACACTTTTCTCTGCAGAGCAGCTGCTTTAAGAATCAGTGGACCAGTTTGTTTTGGGTTTAAATTCCAGCAGGCCCCTCCTTCATGAAAAATGGCTGAATGTAGGGTCCTTTTTTTCCCCCCTACAAGGACTGGCTCAGAAAGTTGAGACATGTTTCAACAACTCAAAGCTTAAAAAATAAAAACAAAATTTGTTAAATACCTTACAACACTCTTCCAGGTCTGTTGTTTGATTATTACACCAAAATTATTCAGATTGCTCTGTTCAGCTCAGAGGGCTTTAATGGCAGACAGAAAAATGTTACATGGCATTTATACTTCCAGTAAATCTTCAAGTTTTCAAATGATTTTCCAGAAATTTCCTAAATTCATATGAAAACATTCACAATTCTCTCCACTCAGCAAGTCTTACTGTCATCTTTGGAGTTCTGTTTTGAACAAATGGAAAAATTTAAGGGATCAAAACCTTATTTTAAGATGAGGAGTTTCTGTTCAGCTGTTACAAAACATCTGTGACAAAAAACTGAAGCTATAACATTTCTCTGTCTAATAAAGAACTTTAGTCTCAGAGGCTTCATTAAAATGCCATAAGCTGCTCAATTTTAATGATACAAAAACTTAAAAAAAAAAAAAACTGTACACTTTTTTTCTTTAAATGAACTACTTTTTGTTATTCTGAGTGTAAAAGGCTGATGGTTCTCCTGTACATCAAAGTCCATTTGACCCTGGGAAGGATTCACCAGAGTGAAAAAAACAAGCAAAAAGGATGGACAAAAAGAGAGAATGTCCAGGTTCCTCTTCTGAGGATGCTTCAGGGTCTCCAGAGTTTCAGCAAGCCATCCTCGCTGTAAGTGGCGATCAGGTTCTGGTGGGGGTGATGGGCGATGCCAATCACATCTTTCTCGTGAACCTGAAGAAGAAAGCAGCAGAACCAGTCACCTGGAGCAGAACTTCACTGTTGTGCTAAAGGTAAAGTTGGGTTCCGACTCAGTTTTCATTTCAACTTAGCAGTGGTCAAACAGAAGCTGCAGAAACTACAGACGTCAAAGAACAGACTGTGGTTGGTTTCTTTTCAGATCAGAGTGTGCACTCTTCTTCCTAGAAAATCTTTCTCATTTTGCAGTTCTAATGTTAAAGGTTGTTTACAAAATTAAAAAGTTTAGTGGTCTTTAAGTGGGTGATCTTGATTTATTAAGCCATTGTCAATATATTACTGGAAAATAGATTTAAAACAACATTACTGTTCATCGCTATAATAACTGAGAATTTATCATCCAGCAAAATTTGTTACTGTGACAGGCCTAGACAGAGGAAAGTGTCTCCTTTTGTTTGTAAATAGAGTTTTGGAAGCAATGACTGGGTAAAATCCTTATAATTTTGGCTTTGCTTCACCCTGAAGAAACAGCTAGTTTGTTATAAATAAATTCTGCAGTAATTTCTGGATTTGATCTTTTTTTCTTTTTAAAAGCAGTTGGGTTAACTAGGTTGGCCATAATACAGGTGATATAAATGGATAGAAGAACAGGATTGGCACAAGACTTGAAAAGACATGAAGACACAAAGGAAAGGCATAACTTTATGACTAGTAGCAGGTGAGCCAAGACAACTTCATAAATATACGTATATACTTAAGAAACTTGTTTGAGAGAAAAACTTGCTTTTCAGTCAGTGTTGCAAAACAAAATAAAGTATCAATGTGGTAGATAGAAATAAAAAGTTGACACTACAGTAAATATCTGCACATTTATTTAAAAAAAAAATGTTCTAATCAAAGCATTATAGTTTCAAGAAAATATACATTTTGAAAACAAAGCATGGATGTTAGGGTTTCTGCCACATTTAACTTTTAAATATAAAAGTCAAGCAGCAAAGCAAGTGGGGAAATGTGATTAAAGGCAATCAATAAATAATAATAAGCTTAATTTAGAAAATTATTAAGATACAACTTTGAGTGTTAATAGGTTTGTGTTTGCATCCTGCAGGTTTACATTCTCATCATCAGTACCTGTGTGGAGATTTGCCTGACAGATGCTGCACCACAAACGGTGCAGGGGGTGTGCTGTGATATTTTTGGACTCTTTGATCTGTGTTTATGTGCAGCATCGTACCGTCAGTGTTCTCTCCAGTTTGCCTGTGACGGTGCTGAAGCAGTAGAGCACAAAGTCTTCACCTACGCAGTATATCCATTCGCCGCGGGGCGACAGAGTGCAGCACACAAAGTCACCGCCTTCCCTTTTACCGGAGCTGAAACTCCTCACAATCTGTGTTCATACGAGAAAAGCAAAGATGCTCATATAAAAAGAATATCTAAAAGCTTAAAAATATATATTTAAAACTTGAAAAACTTACCTGTCCCTGCATGTTCATGATGACCACCGTATTGGAGCGGTTACACACTACGAAATGCTCAGGGTTCTTGGGCAGCAGGAGGACATTGTTGACGGTGATGTCTGTGCCTGCTGACGTACCAAGAGGCTTAAAAGTGCTGCTGCACTCTGTAGTCTTCACGTTCCACACCTGAAAAGAAAACACAAGGAAAGAAGTCGGTATGCTGCAACTGGACAAGATGATTCATGTTAGGATCCCAATAAGTTAAAGAGAAAATTTGCCGTACTTTTCAGACTCAAGTTCTCTTTCATGTACTATTTATTGAAGGAAAAAAGATTGACTATAGGTATAGATTAATAAAATAATTGTGGTGACTAAATAAAAAAACTAATGGAGGCAAAGACACATGGATAAGGAGACAAAATAATAGGTAGATGGAAAACTAAAAGGAGGAGCAAAGTAACGAATAGATTGCTGGAGTGTCAAACAAATGTATAGCCGAATGGTTGAATATACATATTTGGATGAGAATCTTTTAAATAAAAAACATGATAAAAAGGTGTCTTAATGGAGCAGAAAACTGATCTGAAAATCTCCATGTAAATGAATTCTCCCCATAAATATATGAATGTGGAAAAACAATTTAAATCACTCTCTTTTCTTTTCTCTAGTTTGTAAAGTCTTTACTTTTTCAATAACTTACTTTGACTGTTCCATCTGAGGAAGCACTGATGATGTGATGGCCGTCTGGGGTAAATGTAGCTTCGTTGACAAACGAGGCATGACCACGGAACTCCTTCAGTGATTTACCAGATTTCAGTCCATGGATTCTTGTGCAAAACAAAACAAAAAAACAAAAAATGAAAAGAGTTGTGCATGTGTGTTGAGCAAAGACTATAAAGCCACTTGAGACTTACAAAAGTGTTCGGAGTGAAAGAGAGAAGTTAGTTTAGATGAGTTTACCTGATGGTCTGATCGAAGGAGGCACTGAGCAGCTGGCTGGTGTCTTTACAGAAACTCACACAAGTTACTCCTTTGCTGTGGGCGCGCTCAAATCTCCTCAGACACTGACCGCTCTGAATCTTCCACACCTGCATGCAAGTATGAAAAGTATTTAATGATGACTCGAGACAGAAACAGCAAATACTGCTCCATCATTTTATGTTTTTTTTACTAAATAAACGTATTTTACAACAATAGAAAATGAAATAAGAATGCTGAATGAAAACAGTAAGAGTTAAACTGTGTTTTTAAAACATCAAAATACAACAGCAACAAAACGTGACCTTAATCTTTCCATCCTGGGCTCCAGTTGCTAACATCTCAGTGTCTCGACTGAAGCACATACACAGCACAGCATCATCCATCATCATGAAGTTATCTTGAGCCTGATATTTCAGATCCTGGAAAACAGGCAAATTAAGTCTCACTGCAAAAGCACAACCTCTTATCAAGTATTTTCTGTCTAGTTTCTAAGGTAAATATCTTAGTACATTTGAAAGACAAAACTAACCTACAAGTAACTTTTCAGCAAGATATAGGAGCTTGTTTTATGCAATGAAATCCTTAATATTGATGTAAAACTGCAGATTTGTTCACTCATAGCTAGTACTTGCACTAGAAGCGAGACCAAAAACGATAAGATTTTGTGTTTTTTAAGTGTATTATACCTTCCTGATTTTTCCAGTGGTGAAGTTCCACACTTCAATGAATCCGTCCACAGACCCAGTGACCAGGTACTGACCATCAGGGGAGAATCTAGAACACTCCACATGAGATTTCTGTCCAAACTGCAGAGAGAGAAAATGACTTGTAACCCAGCTTGGCTAAATAAACAACTTTGATTAGAGTGGCCAAAATAACCCCCTCTGCAGGTCATATTTCTGACAATGTGGGTACCTTTATGTGCCTGCTCAACTGAGTGGGGAAGCGCTCCTCCTCCACGTCTTTCACAGCCGCTTTACCTCTGAACAAGTCAATGGTCATACCAGGTGGCAGGAGACCTTGATGCTGCTGCCACTTCAGAGACTGAAGAAGGAAATTTAAGAGTTGCGAAATGTCAGCAACTTGTCTACATAATGCAAGTTTAAAGGTTTTAAGGTTACTGACCTGTCCCAGCAGAGCCATGAGACGGGAGGGCGGCACCACGCTGACCTCTCCTGCCAGGGCCTGAGCGATGGCTGCACGCCGCTTCTCTTTACTGCTGCCATCTGGGTAAGCCTGTAAAGAAACACATCCAAGTAAGTTATAAAGGAAAAACGCTGCAAAATTTCACATTGTGCATTAGTTCTTCAGTCAATTTTTAAAGTGCAGATATAAAAGCTTTTAAAAACACATGTAACAAACTAGGGCTGGGCAATAAATAATTAATATAATTAATATATACCACAATCAATATCAGCAGAAAATGCTGATAAAATAGGATGTTCAATGATTTTACTGAACTGCAATCCAGAAGCAGAGACTTGACCCGACTTGGAAAACTACAATCTCCCCCAGATCGGTAAATAGGATTTAATTAGGACACTAAACTAATACTGTAACGATAAAACAATGCTCCATCTGCTGCACATGTTGGACTCACCTCTCTGGGATCGAAGTAGGAGCGAGCCAACAGGTTCTCCAGGTGGATGTATCTCTCTGGCTGCGTCTGTTTGAGCATGATCATGGGATCGGTCTGTCTGAGGAGTGAACGAGCAGCACCGAGCTCTCTCAGCTCAATAAGCTCCAGCACAACCTGGTTAGGAAAAGGATGCCCAGGTTAATTATAAGCTAATTTTATAAACACATCTAATGTAATAAATTAATTATAACTGGTCTGCAATAGGTCAAATTGAGCTAGAATAACTATTAAAAAACAACATAGTTCTGAAAATGCTGATAGGTTGTAGGATTTAATGCAACAAAATAACAAATCCAAAACTCACCTGTTCATAAAGATCAATCAAGGTTTTATCTGGTAGCTTGAGGGACTGGATGGCTTGCAGGACGGTATCCCAATGACCACTGTTGATATCCGCCACAAAACTCTCTATGCTGTCTACTGTGTTTAGAGACACTGTTGTCTCCTCCTGCAACGTGGCCAGGGTTCGGTGCAGATTATTTTCCTTCAAATACTGCATAATCAGACGCACCACGCTAAGAAGACAGAAATTATTCTGGTGATACAGCTAATATGAATTCTGAATGTAATCGTTAGCCACAATGTGTTCATGTTAACAATATAATATTTTACATGACTTAATGTGAACATTTCTTTCTTAATTAAGCCATTTTTTGACCAGCAACTTGTTTAGATATTTGGGTAGCATGCCCAAATAACGTTTTATTAACACACCTCCTTCATTGAAACGTCTCCAGGACGGAGACGTTTCAGGTCCTTACACATTTCTATTTAACAGAATTATGGGGGAACTACGGAGCGCATCAAATTATAAAACAATATGTCTACATATTTAGGCAAAACAGTACATGAGAATGTCTTAATTTGCCCAAGTTTGACAGTTACAGCTGAATAAGAGAAATGCTAACTCTTGCTAACTTTAGCTTCATTTAGCCTTTTCAAGTTGGTTGTGTGTGTGTGTAGAGGGGGGGTGTAGTAGAATTATGAAACGAGTGAGAAGTTTGAAGCCCATTCCTGCACTACAATTAACAAAACATTCTACTTAGACAAGCTGTTGAGCTGGATATACGTTTAAAGTGCTTGAATTGATAAGCATGCTAGCTTTGGGTGCTAACATCGGTCGGTGTTCTGCAGCTGAGGGTGAGTGAGGCCTCTGCTTAGATATAAATATTTTATATTCAGTTATTATTCTGCAAGTTTTCATCAAACACATAGAAGTTAACTATTGTTTCAAAAACTACTTACTCTGCAGATTCCACTTCAATAGACATGGTTATTTATTTCGATGAAGTAGCCACAACTCACTCCTACCGCATGAAAAAACACGAAGAGATACGGAAGTTATGGAACGAACTATGGCTCTTCAAAATAAAATCTGCAAGCAACGCCGTATATTTTTTAAGTGTCAAAATAATAATAATAATAATAATAATAATAATAATATATATATATATATATAATATATATATATAATATATATATATATATATATATATATATATATATATATATATATATATATATATAATTTTTTTATTAACCTTAGCTCGATCAGGTGCCAAAAGAGAAATAGAATAATTATGTTATAAAAAATATATATCGTTGTTGTATGCAGTAGGTATGCATCAAATAAGCAAACAGATTAATTACATGAACAAAAATGTGTATTTAAACGTGCTAATTGTTACATAGATAAAAATAGAATCAACGGAATTAAATTAATTAAGAAATTACATGCGAAATTAATTATCTCTTTCACAGTTTTTCATAAAACGTTCATCACTTGGTGACGTTAACCTTGGAATGCATTGCACTTTATTTTGAAACCATTTTTTTCAATCGTCATCCCTTTCAATTCTTTGCACCCCATAGGTCAGTATGCATACGTTATTTGAATGTCATGTTTATTTTGTCTTTTTCATTTGAAGAGTAGATAAGAGAGGCAGGCCTCTATGTCAGGACATGCCAGTATAAAACGAAATGCGTAAATTCATCATAGTGTCAACAATTACTGTCACTCAATAAATCTGAAATTAGTTTTGATCTTTCTAAAATGTTCAATGTGAGATTATACTATTGAAATAAAAGTTGAATTTCCAGTATTTTCAGGCTTTATGTAGATATTTAGCAGAGTGCTAATATTTAGCAATTTGGTCTCTGATTTCACACTTTCTGGTAGCCTTCTAAATAACATCAAAAACTTTATGTATCTATTGAAAATACAGTAACACATCTTCTGTGTTACTGTATTACAGCTAATTATGTAGCAACACATTAAAAGTCCTTCCAATTACTCCTGACTCGCTTTTGCTCAGATCATGAACAAGGTTATTAAACTAACTGTTAGTAATAGACTATGCATAAAATATATTTCCTTTAACCTAGAGTTGCTGTAGTTTTAGCATGTGTAGCTGATGTCTTTTTTCTTTTATAAAGCACTTGTTTATTTCTCTGCATGATCAACAGGGGCTGCTGTCTGCACAGTTATGACACAGAGGCCCTCTTGACTCCCTTTTCTCTGCCAGTGAAGGTCTTTCAAGGTTATGATGATGCACCACTTCAATCTGCAGGGTTTGATTGTTTTGGGCAATCATGACATAATCCTACTGTGAGCCCCATCCACATTCGATGTGAATTTGGCAACAAGAACACAGCAGATCCTGCCTGGTTGTATTTGTCTTTGCAGATGGAGAAATATATTGGAAAATGATGAGGAGCAACAGAGAGGATGGGTAGGGGAGGAGCAATGAGGAGCAGCAAAGTACCATAACACCCCAGTGCCTCAGAATACATTAACACGAAGGCAGAAAAAAATCCATCAATGCATTTTCTGCCCTATTCTCTCATGACAAAGCAGGAGCTGTTTAGAGAATGCTTTCCAATGAGGTAGCTGCCACCGCGCTGGAAGACTGACAGCAGAACAAACGGCTGTAATTTAATCGCTTCATCCTTTGTGGAAAAAAAACAAAAGATGATTCTAAATTTATGGCTTTGCCAGTTTTCGACTATAATAAAACCATATCTGTGCAACATATTTGGATAGCATGAGCAGCACAATGAGGAAATGCTCTCACCTGACTGCTAAATTCAAGAGTAAAGCACTTTATAAATACATATTTGTGATCTGAGGTGTTGAGTTGACCACATGGAAACTTCCTCAATAACAAGTCAAAGAATTGCAGCTTCTTTGAAAGATGAACAGATGAATGAATCAATCAATGGCAGTGCTGCTGCCTGGAGAGATGGATGAACCGGAGGAAGAACTGAAGGGAATAAAATACATCAACTCAAGGTTGGATCTGTTTATAGGTTGTTCAGAATGCATGGGGAAAAAATAGCTTTTATGGATTTCACAGATAGTCCCGATTATCACGGTGAGATAATCAAATCATTTTGCAAATGTGCATCCAATCTGAGCTAACTGTCTTTTCGATTGTCCATTCATTAATTTTTTTCATATATTTTTATGCTTTTTATGACTTGTTAAAAACAGATTTATAATTTTTCAAAATAAACTCACAGATACTAAGAAAAATGAAAACAAACCCAGGTGAGAACATGGGAAATCTTACTCCAAACCATGAATGAATTTCAACAGATTTTATTATAATGGAGAAAACAGATAAGCACATTTTATTCATAACAGTAAATCTTTGAAGCTTCTTCTCAGATAAAGAGGGGATTACAAGTACAATACTGCTGAAGGAAGAGCATTTGGATATGAATGAGCTGGAACAGGGAAGAACATTTGCATGGATATAGTAATTTCATTTGATAGAAGCAGCAAGAGAAAAAAAAACTGGTAAAGAAAGTTGGATAAAGTATTAAAATACACCAGATTTTGGATCCAGAATGTCGATTGATGATTGTTTAACAAAAAGCAATAAAAATAAAAAAATCGGTTGAAAAAACTTTTTTCAGTAGTTTTTAGTAGATTTCTATGAATGTTTAAAAGAAAGCTAACCTTGTTCAAAGTCAAAATTCAAGGAAATTCAGGACAGTTCAAAAGAAATATAATGTTACACACCAGATTAAAGCCTTTAGTCTGTTTTTCACATCAAAGTTGACATTTTTGAGCTGAGTTAAAAGTACATCGGATTACAAATCATAAATTCTTAATTATCTGTCTCCATGAATCCAAGCTTCTTTGTTTCATTTTATTAATGAAATGTGAGCTTCATGTGATCTCAATAAAAGTACACTTTGCTGCAAACATTATGAAGACTTCAAACAAGTAATCTTATTGGAATGTATTTTATTTTGTTATGCCAGATAAAGTTAGAAACAAATATCCTTCTGTAATAATAAAACTGGAGGTACATTTCATTGACATGCTCAGAATCTTGTCCGTAACATTTGTTTACATGATTGCATTTTGTTTCGTTGTGGTTCAGTGAAGTTTGAATTTTTTTCATTGGTTTTCGCAAAAACATGTTTTTTTCCTATGGCATTTTCCAGATGAAAGGGCTACACAGAACTCATCATAAGGAACAAAATAAGTAACCCATACTTTTTGTTTTTGTGCCACACAAGATCGCAGAGATAAAAAGCCCATAATTGAGCAGTTGAACGAAGATGCAAAAACAATGAAATCATGACTTGAGCTGCAGATTGAAAATCTGATTGGTTGGGCTTGAAGGCAAACATGTACACCCTCTGTCATGCTTTGTTTATATTTCCATTTCTATCATGATTCTGTAATGTGAACTTGCATAGTGCATACAGGTTAAATTTTTATGTCTTTTCAGTACTTATTCCATAACTCAGAAATCAGCTCTTGCAGAAACTCACTGAAATCTGAATAAAAAAATTATTTGCCTTTATTAAAGAATTGCTGCTTTATCGGGTTTTGTTTGTGTATTTTTGAGAGCTTTGACCTTGGGTGTACCTGGAGAATACAAAGAGCATGAGTCCATTGATTTGTTGCTAAGAAGCTTCTTGTAGCTACGCGCTAATGGCTGATTTCTGTTCCAGTCAGTCAGCCCTTGAGTCACAAGTAGCAGTTTGTAGAGGTGATCAGGCAGTTAGTGTACCAAAGATGTAGAAATATAAATATAAAGCTGGTGGTGGGACGAGTTGTAAATCTTGATTTTCCCACAGGGAATTCTTTACCGAGGTTTAAGCCTCTGTCATAATGATACCCATTATTCCCAATGGATATACAGGAAAGCCAAAATTAAACTCCAAGATGGGAATAGTTCAACTTTATGTTCAAAAATCCAAATCTGGTTTGTGGTTCAGGTAAAGACTGCAACTATGGAGGGATACAATGGACACAATTTAAGAAATGAACCATAAAATACATTGAGCAAAATAAATAAGGTTAATTCTACAGCTAGCATCTTTTTTTGTCTATTTGTACAACAAAGTTGAATTATTTTTGGTAAGTTAGTGTATAAAACTATTTAAGATCCTAAAATAGGACTAATGATTATTTTCAATGTTTTAAGGGTTTTCAACAATTCGACTAAACTTCTTTTGACTCATTTGTTTATTTTTATGGCGTTTCTGACATTGTTTAAATGCTAATATTTGGGGGTAATTGGTTCTGAAATTGGTATTATTTTGACTGGATGTAAATATTTGATCTTCATTTATTATTATTATTTATTTATTTCTACAATTAACTTTTTACAACTTAAATCAAGTTTATTGTTCTGCCTGTTTATTCACTACAAGCTGACATAACTAATCCAAAGCATGTAAACTCCAGCGTAAAAGGGAAACTTGTATGATTGGAATGTGGGAGCAGCACAAATAATTCCTTTCTATTGATGGAAAAATTATCAGTTCCTCTGGCAGTTTATCTAACTCATAACACTGGGAAAATACTTTGCCATAACGGAAATAATTTACCATTGGAGTTTTTAAAATCAATATTAAAGGAATTATTTACTTAAAACAAACCCAAATGTCTTGCTGAGAAGTTACTTGTAAGTTAGTTTTGTCTTATTTCAAGTGTACCAAGACATTTGAAGCAGAAACTAGACCAGAAATACTTGACAAGATTTTGTGTTTTTACAGTGTACACTTATCATCTAAATCCTCTGAAGCAGAGCCAGAAAAAGAAGCAATCCTGCATCTCAGGAATTCATTGGAATGAAGGCGAACAAACCCACACAAAGACTCTTAGCAGGGTTTTTTTCATCCCACATGAAGCTTGCATTGAGGCGAGATAAATTGTAGGTCATCAAGGTGATAAAGCATGGAGCTTGAAATGGGATTGTGGCTGTAAGGCAGAGTACCAAGTAGCTCACATGTGAACTGATATATGTCAGTGCAGAGCAGTCTGGATAAGAAAGATACGCAGCAGCAGGGCACGTCTCCACCAGTGACAATGTAAACAGAAGCAAGCCACTCACTGAGTGAATGCTGTTGCCTCTGCTCAGCTGAATAGCTCCAGCATCTGCTGTGTGTTGCTACAGAGAAAAAGCCGCTGACACGAGTGGATAGTTCTGAGAGGGCTAAGCTTTCCCTTTTAACTGACAGGCCTATCTTGTTCCACCTTTTACTCGCTCCAGTATCTGCTCTCATGTAACTCTACAACATGGCACCTCTCGTTTGTCAGCTCATTAAACCACCCACTGCAGAGCGTTATGGAAACACGCAGGGCATTTGTGCAATTCAAAAGAGGGTTTTGAGACTATTTTTTTTAGGTTTTGGGTCTCAATGCTCATTTTGAGTTTTTGAATTGTTCAGTTACATAAAATCAAATTGCAAAGAGGAAAATGTGCAGAGAACCTTTTTGAAAAGTAGAGCTGCATAAAAAAACATAAAGTTTTACCAGGTATCTTGGTCTAGTTTTTTGTGAAAATATTAGCACACTAGAACTAAGATAAAACTAATGTACAGTAGCATCTCAGTAATCTAGTAGTCTTTTTTCAAGTATATTAAGATATTTGCACTAGAAATCCAAAAATACTATTAAATAATATTTTCCGTTTGTGCAGCGTGGGACTTGGAAAAGCTTTTCGGTAATTTTCTTTGGATGTCTCAACCAATTATAATTATTTGGAAAGAATACTGAAAGTTATTTTGTAAGTTAAACATTACAGGCAGAAGAAAAGATTATGCATTTTGTATTTCAGGAGATTTTATTTCTTTCTACACCATGCTTTTGGCCCAGTAGAGACGAATTAATTACAAGTAAGTTAGAAAACATAATATTGAATATTTAATAAGTCAGATGATTGGTTTTATAATCTTTTTTAGGCTGTTTAAATCTTTTAACTCTGTCCAGCCATACGGCAACACCGAGACAATATACAAAAATGTTTCCAAAAAAAGTTAAAAAAAAAAACTCAAACTTTTCATATTTTTATTCTAAATTTGCCTAAAAACCATGTTTCGTTTTTCCTCCTCTTCAGAATTGTGCCCTGCTTTGTAATTGACTATTAGATGAAATCCTTATTAAAAACTGTACAGTTTGTCATTATAACAAGTGAAAATGTGGAAAAGTTCAAAAGTGAATATTTTTTGCACTGAGAATTATAAATTAACTAGTTTTTGTGACTTATTCAACTAATTGGTCCTCATTCTGCTGGGTCAAGTGGGTCTGGATAATAGACACATGCATCTTTTGCATACTTTTAATTAATTACATCCTATTCAAAGACACAATCTTAAGAGTTTAGTTTGCTTCAGAAGTTTATTTTTTTTTCAAATTCACATGTTAATTGTATTCACCCTCTCAGGCTCAAATTACTTGCAAAGACTAGCTAAGTAGCACTGATCTGTTGCAAATCTGCAACATCTGCCTGGAGAGGGTTAAAGACAAACTGCACAACATCATTAAGGCGAAGAACAAAGCTGCATATAGATCTAATTGAAAAAAACAAAGGTGGAATAATTATTTTCAAGACACAGCAATTAAAAAAAAAAACTATTTTCAACTGCAGCAATCCAGTCCACCTACTGTATTTCATTGATGGATTCATCCTTGTTGTTTTATTCCAAATAAATTGCATGGGTGTTGCTGACAAGCATTTTTATACTACATACATTAAAAAATATTGTAAAGTGTAAAGCCAGAAAGGATTAGGTCCATTCCTTAGAGGCCCACAATTAACGTCCATTTGTTTTCAGAAACTCATTCATCAGAGCTCACAGTGGGCAAATCCAGCAGGTTGAAATGAGGTTATTATGCTAAATGCAGAAAACAAAGAGAGGTTATTTACGGGTAATCAACATGGTAATTTCTAAGCTACTCCAACTATTTGCACAACACAAAAGATGCCAATTCTTAGTATTTCCTTGCCTACATTTTTATTATTGCTTCATTTATAAGCTGACCTGACCTTTTAACATAACAGCCATCATTCTTGTCCTGGGGACTTATTGATTGGCCTATGCAGACAAGTTAATAGGTGAATACGTCTTCTTTCAGTTCCTGCTGAGCAGAATGCCATTCAGAGGAAAAGAGACACATTCAGGTTTAACTTTCCTGTTTGTTAAGCATTACCTTCATGTTGCAAAACCTCCATTATGACAACACAGCATGAAGAGCAGAGGGGCTCAAATAATTGTGAGAGGTTTGCTAGGAGAAACAATATAATGATGGAATGTAGAGACAGAACTGGATTCAATGGTTGTTCTTAAAATTTTAGCTCTATGTACAAATGGGCCTGTGAGTCAAACTAAATAATAATAATAATAATAAATACACAGTTGGTGCAATTGTCATAAGTAACACATTTCACATTTTCTGGCCAAATCACTACAGCTACTTCAAAGTAGTGGTTAGGGTTAACACCTGTTAAACATACATTAACAAAGACAGAAAAGACAAAAGAGTTAGATTCTTTTTCACTCGCGAGGAGAACGGACAGAGATGTGCTTCAGTTACAATCTCCTACCGCTCTGAAGCATATTTTGTCTGCTCCTCTATTTTATTGTTTCTAGGATCCCTAATCACAAGGACGCTGCAGCTCTAAAGGGAGGGGGAACAACTCATCAAACAACTACAGCGTCAAATGTTATTCACTAACTAACACACAATCATTCTGCACTAGATAATCTCCTTCCAGGCACAAAGATTAATAAAATATGTAGTGATCAATGATGGTTTTATTGGAGGCCAGCAACTCAACCGAAAGCAGAGCTCTTCACCAAGAGGTAAACCTGCAGGAAGATTTTGTTTCTGCTCTCTGTCAGTGAGGCCTTCTGAGAAAGGAATCAGAGTAAATTAACAATACAAGAAACATTCTTAATTCTATAATGAGATTAACTTAAAGGAAAGCATAAAATAAAGATACATTATAAAGATCAATGAGAATAACAAATAATTGATTAATAATATCACAATTTCTCCAACAGTAGTTGTGTTTTTCTTTCTCTTCTACATCAATGCATTCTCTTGAAGAAAAACACAGAAACGTAAATCCTTCAACATTTTTGAAAATTTTACTTCAGTTTAAAATGCATGTAAGACAGAATGCATGATTCTCATCTCCTTTCAGTGCTCCACTGTATGAAAACAAGCGTAGAATTAGAGGTGGATTTTTACTAGGCTGCTGGTTTAAAGGAACTTCAAGGTAGAAAAGAAACAGCAATGAAAAGATAAAAAACAGAGTTGATAAGGGACATGATGAGATAGAAATAGGAAGAAAAGAAAATTGTTAATGAGAATGTGGAGGACAGAGGCGATCAGGGACAGGAGGGAGTGGAAGGACACAAAGAGATAGAATTGTTTTTAAATGACTGCAACCTTTTTAGATTAAAAACAAAAAATCAGAACAGGAAACTGTGCTTCAAAAGTGTAAATTGGACAGACATGGGAGAAATGTAGAAAATATTTCAAAATGAAATTGTAAAATGGCCATGTATTTGATATTAGATTTTTTATGTACCACAGAAGGACCTGCCAAGACTTTACCATAATAAAATGTGAGACAAAAACTAAACTACCCAGTTAGATAAATAAAACTTAAAAGGTTGCTTTTTGTTGCTATTTAATTTAAAAAATAAACCTCCAAAAAAAACCTCCCGCTCTTTATAATACACGTTTCTAGAGCTACTCATTGTTGTACTGGATTTTAATAAAGGGGTAACAGATTAAAAGCGTTTGAATACAAACATAATTAGCAAAACTCAACTATAAAACTAAATCCATGAGTGAGATGTCCAAATTATCACATCCTGGAGCAAAACCGTACAGGGAGGTCTGCATTACAAAATTTGACCCCCATTTAGGGTGACATATCTTATGTTGTAACATATGTTGTGTCATTGACGCATTGTAGGTATCAACATGGAGAAATGTAACATTATGATAGTCTATCACATCACATCCAGTCAAAAAAAAATTGTGATAAACTAGATTCAAAGCTATCATCATTACCAAAACCTATCAAATTTGCTTGCTATGAATCTGATGTGTTAAAATAAAGGCATTTAGAGGTTAGCTGACACACAAAAAACAATAATTTATTGGAGAAAGACTGAGAAGGACTTGCATGTGGTAGTCCACAGCCAGATGGCATGTGAGAAAAGACCTTCCCTTTCTTCCGCAGGGAGAAATGGAAAATCAACACCTTTAGAAGAGAGGAGCTGAGAGGAATGACAGTACCTCCTCTGCTTCAGGCAGCTTCCTGGGCACCAGAACTGCTGACTGCCCAATGCTGAGGAGCTCATAACATGCAGCAAATCCCTTGCACACTGTGGAGTGACAGTGCTGGTTTCTGCAGCGGTTTCAAAGCTAATAGGACAAGACATATGTATGTTTGTGTGGGTTTGAAAATAACAACCCTTATATGCTGTCATGGTATTTTAGGAATCTGTCACAAATTGACTACTTAGCAGTTTTAAAAGGTGGACGAGTCAGAAAGCAAGAGGTTCTCATGGTGTGTGTGAGGAACACACACACACTTCGGATGTGAACTTTAACGTACAGAACAAACTTTTCACCAGTCACTATATAGTGAGTTCAGTTTAATTAAATAGCACAAATTTAGACTAAAACACTTGATTATGACATTTGTATGGATAAATATGTTTGCATGCATTCCAATTCAATCCTAGCTTGAAAATAACTTACTTTTTTTTTCCAATTATTAAACTGTTTCTATGAACTTAGTGGCTTTCTTCTGTATAAAAACAAAAAACTGTGTTGGATAGCAAACTATTTGTACATCTTTTCTGTTTGAAAAAATTGTTATAGTTTTGCTCTTTCTGCTTCACAAGATGAACAAACTCTAAGGTCAATGTTAATGCATTGCATCATACATTCCACTTATTTTGCCTGACATTTCATCAAAATATCTTCAACACGTCTTTTTTATATTATTGATGCCGTTAGACTTCTACAAGTGTCAGGGTTTTCAGTCCTGAATTCACATCTTCACATGACTGGAGTCAGTTTAAGACAAGGCAGACAAATTATATTTTTCTTTTTATCTGTAATTTGATCAAGATTGGTCACAGTTTTGTAAGTCTGCAGTCGGGTTTATCCTAATGAAACCAATATCTGCTGAAGGTTGGCATGGCAGCCTCACTAAAGAGATGACACTTTGAATAAGAGAGGTTGGGATGCTGGTGTCGTTTATCCACACCACTGTTAGTTCTAGCTTTTTCATCAGTCTCTGTTGTGTGATAATAGGTTTTGACAGTCATTAACGTTTGTACAATTCAGATCAAACGACTTTATTTTAGATCTTGATCGATTGTTGGTGAAGATAATTTCAGTTTTCTGCTGTGTTTCATTTAATATTGAGAAAGATGCAGCTCTTTTTAAACACTAAGCTAATTAAAATTCAGTTCTTTTCAGGACTCCAGCTCAAACACAATGTAAAACTCTTAAAATAAAAATAAAATGATAAATAAAAAGACTCTCAACTTCTGCTGAAACTCTTGTTAATTGTGCTAAATAACAGCACTTCACTTTTTTATAAATTCTTTGTGACATTATGTCCTTCTATGTTCTGTCACATTGGGACTATTGATTAATCAATGACTGTTAATCGTCTTTAAAAATTGTAGGGCTTTTCTGAATGGTCAGTTTTTTTTAATCCACAAATCAGGGAGGAGTTTCTTTATTTTCTCCTTCAATTTGGACAAAGCCCCATATCTTGTACAACCCACAAATCTGAAACCTTCCCAGTTTATCTTAAAGAATGATTAATTAATATCTTAATACGTAGAAAGTATTTGAATATGCTAGTGTGAAAGCCTCAAAAGAAAGATGCTGAAATGACACAGAATGTGAGTAAACCCTGCAGCATCGGGTGATAAATTGCATAAAATGTCTTTCTCTAAAAGATCTTATCTAAAAGGACAAAATCTCATCATCTCGGTTTTCTTAGAGATGACCAAACTCATTCCCGTTAAGGCAGCAGCCTGGCTGCAGGGTAGCAAAAACACGACAAACAAAATATGGATGACTCAGGGGGAATCTCAGATTCAGCATGATATTAAAGGTCATCTTATTTTCTTCAGATTATTTCTCTTCCTCCTCTTATTTTTGCTGGAAGGCAATGAATCTTTACTCCTTATTTTTCCTGCAAGCTCACACTCAAACACATCAAACTCCTGTACCGAAAATGTTACGGTTGGATGTACATGAATTACCTCGCCCTCAGTAGTGAAATAAAATTACTGTGAGTGAAAACAGAAACTCTCACAGCCCTGAAGAGCAATCAGTCCTGACTGCACTGCTTAGTTCACAAACTCAGCTCCATTAAAGCAAATGAAACTCCTAATATCCATCTTGTTGAAAGGTTCCTTATGATGGAAGCATACATTTCACTCTACTCTTCATCCCAAAGAGTCAATAAGAATTAAAGTAGTTCCTCAAATAAAAATCAAAGGGATTTTGAAAGTTGTGGCTCATGGCAAATTATGAAATAGATAATGGTGTTCATCTTTACACCAGAGCAAAATAAAAAAAGTCCCACAAATCAATATTACGCTTATTTGAGAGAGTGAAATAAAAAAATAAGTCTGGATTAATTTTAGCCTTCAGATTTAACTCAGATTATTTGCTTTTCAGTGGGATAAAGCCTTTACTAGAGAAATAAAATCTATAATATTTATTCTAGTGTGAAGGTTTTACTCTGAAAACCATCTCAGAGAGCAGTGAGGTAAAAGGTTGAAAGGATAAAAATGGTTTGAAAGTGGCAACGTAATCTCATAGCCAATATAGCAACTAGCTGAGTTCCAACTACAATGTGCATAAAACTTTGTTGCTCTTCCATTAAATATGAAACACAATTAATGAAACACAATTAAAATCACATGTGAAAAAGTCTTCTCTATACAATAGGTAATAGAAAAGATGTCGTGCACATCATCCTCTTGATGTCTTCCTCGTCTTTTTCTGCTGGTCGTAACATTCAGTTGTTGATCACACGTGATGTAAAAAATGTGTTTCCATTGCAGTGTTATAAGATACAATTTCAATTCCAATACAGTTAAAAAACCACTACATGTCCATGGCTTAAATAATTAGTCACACATTACTACTCTCTGTCTAACTACTCTGGTTAGAAAGTCCATACATTATTTCAGCTAAATTTGCTACACAAACCATCAACAGCGACATTTTTATGTAAAAAAAACTGGAATGTAATTTATCCAGCTGTACAGCTGCAGCTGACTCTGACAACAAATCCGTTCCTTCTAGCAAGTCACTTTCACAGCTTAAAAGAGTCGCTAGTTACCCACCAAGATCATTGTCATGAACAAACGAGTCCTTTGACGCCTCCAAATAAAACACCTCTGGGGACATCAGTACCATCTGACAGCTTGTCTGTTTTTAGGATCTCCTGTGTTTAAAATTCTGGGCAAGTTAGTAAAGTCATCAAATTTCCAGCAGCAAAACTCTCTAGTGGTCTCATCACTCACTGGGGATTCAACTTGTACTGAATCTTGTTATTTCTTCATTATTTATTTGTCATTTTATCTTTTGTCTTTGTGTCATTGTTTGTTTTTGACTTGTTTCCTTAGTTTTACCATGTGGGTTGTTTTTGTGTTCATGACAGAAACTACTTCTGTTGCTTTGCGAGTGAAATACTTATGTTTCAAAATGCTGCAATGTTTTCTCAGCCACCATTTTCTTCATGGCAGCGAGTCTTTCCCCAAGGATCACCCGAACACCTCGGCATCTCCTTCTCTTATCGCCTCCCATGTCACAGACGACAATGAAATCTGACTGTTGAACAGCTACCTGAAAGAGTGATCATATGCAGCTTGTCTCTGGTGAATGCCTCAGCGCAGCAGATAAGAGTTTTCCTCTCTGAAGGGTTGTCGGGAACCTGATTGTGCTCACTGTATAAGTGCCACTTTATCTTGTTGCAAGGTGAAGAGCGATGCTATGAAATTCATTTGGCTTTTTGCTACAGTTTTATGAATTCTGTTCTCATGGAAATTGAAATCACTGAACATATAGTGAAACCGTGCAATTTCACCACGAAAACTGAGCAGAAAATACTTTTAAGAGGGTTATGAGTTCACAGCTTTTCTGCTCGCATGCTTTCATGTATTGATGCACCTGGAAAGGATTAAAAGCACCGTCTTAGTCCAGGCTTTCAGAGATACAAGGCATACGGAAGAGCTACATATGAGGCGAATATTAGCCTCAGGGCCAAACAAATATGGTGCTGCTTTAATGTTTGTTAGGAAAATTCTGTTTTCAGGCTTGTTGTTCTCATTTTTGCCTAAAATGTTTTCTGAAGTAAACTGTCACAAAATTTTACTTTGAAATGTTTAAATCATTTGAGAGTTGGTTTGATATCTAAAGAACTGAAAGCAACATAGGAGACAACCAATTTCTGAACAATGATGATGACTGACTTCATCTTGAAGCTTCACTTTGCTGTTACTAAAAGGATTCATTTGTACGTACTCCATTGTATCACAAGAGTTTAAATATCCAGTCAGAATTATGCCAGAGGCAAACCAATGGTTGCAATAAAAGATGTGGTACAATAAAATATTGCTGAGGCATTTTTCTATATTTTGTATTTAAACATGGCAGCTGTAAGTCGGCTTCTTGAGAACAAATATCAAAGTTACAGTCTCGGTCCTGGATTAAAAATAGAATATTTTCCAGATTATTTGAATGAAAGTGGAAAACATGGACAAAAAATACACTGTATTACATAATCTAATGTAATCAGTAGTTTCTATTTTGATTTGTTTCTCATGGATTTATGAAAATTTTGCAGCTGCAGCAAAACCCTTACAAATATCAGTGCTCCATGAAAACTAAATTTTCCTGCAATAAATATTCTCTCTGTGGACAAGATGGAAATTCATGTTTAATTCATCAAAATCTTAGTTAAATTGGGACAAGAGACTTAATTTCCTCATGCTTCACATGGTCATCTCCCCACAGCATGAAACCTGACAGTTGCTTGGAGACACAGAGCTTCCCTTCATCACTTTAACAGCTCAATTGTTTGTACAAGAAATTACACTCACAAGACTTATTAAAGAGGAAAGACAGATCTTCACTTAGTGTGTTCTACACAACTTCTTGCTTAAAAATATAAAGCTGCAAGCCACTTCAAGAGTATTTCTTTTTTCATGTAAAACTCTGATTATTTTCTATTTTTCACATTTCGCATTTTAATTTTCTATCCGGACATCTTAATTTGGGTTACTTAGAGTTAATTAGGTTTTGCGAACACATTACAAGGACCGATTTGCTTTTTAAAAATATAATAATGAACTAAAATAAGAGGTTTGTTGAAAAATAATGTGCTCTTGAATTCAAATAACCCCATTAAGATGGCAAGATCTTATTGCTTTGTTTGAGTGAGGATTATTGCAAGCATCCTGGATGTGCACCCGAGGCACCTTGCATAAAATTTTTATAGACACAAAGAAAGATTCAAATTTTCAACAAAATGCTTGTTGTTTATGCAGCTTTATTATCTGAGGACTCAGACATTACACTTTGTCCCATAATCTTTGGTCATGTACCTACAGCAGAAAAACATCAGTCTGTACTGGAGATTCATTTAGTTGCCGCTGGGTCTTCTGAAATGATCCAACAGAGACTTTAAAACAAAATATAATTCAGTTAAGACAAAAAGGAAACAAGATACAATTCAAAAGTGATCCACTTTCACTGTGGAGAAATTTAAAGATAAGTCTCTCACCCTGTGGCAAAAGACTTCAGCTCATTGAAACTGCAGCAGCAGCTCTATTGAGACAAATAGACAAGTAAACTTTGTACCAAGGTGAAACAAAATGAAGAATGGTTGAGCAGGAAAGATGGATCTATCCCCATTATCAGTGTTGTCAGCTCAATTTCTCCCCATCAAAGACTTGCAGAGTCAGTCAGCTGGTATTAGTGTGCAATTTCCAGGTATGACCAGGCAACAGCTTTGCAGTTATTTGACTCCAAGGTCACTTAAGAAAACTGGGATTGTTATCGTGTGAAATAATTGTGTGAAAGTTCACAGTTATTGTGTGGGATTGTGTTTATATTTTGTGTTTCAAAGGGCAAAAATATTGGACACTTAATATGATCATAGCTGTTGCTTTGTGGATTCTCAATTTAACACAAAGTTAAAGACAGAGACAAACAGGCTCTTTTCCATCTCTTAAAGTTATACCAAGTAAAATAATAAATAAATTTAAGATATAACGTGGATGGTGCTCTTTGATCACTAAAGTTTAGAGTTATAATACTTTATAATTTTTTTATTATTGTTTAATTTTATTTCATTGTGTCTCTTTGTCTTATTCTGTTATCTTTAATCAGTTTTGGAGTGGATTTGTTAGTTTTATTAGTTGTTATTAGTTAGATAGTGTTCACAAGTGGACAATGTAATGTTCTGTAGGTCAACTTTCAAAAATAACACCTTAACATACCGAGAGGAAACATTAACATGTTTTTATGCAGGTACAGTAGAGAAAGAAAGGTGTACTTTATGTCAGTGTTTCACAACAATATAAATGTTTGACACTTTCTCGGCACTTACCTGACTTACTCACCTGAAACAACCTGGAACTAAATGTAAACATCACAAATACTGGAGAGAAATCATCTGATGTCTTAATTGCTACCTGTAGTACCCAGTCAAACTAACCTGCTTGGATCAAATCAAATGTAAGGCATATGAGGGGGATTTTCCCAGTAGCTGTGCATGCTGCCTTCAGGTACAGCTGGGACATTATGCTGTCACAATATCAATAGAGCTCCACACTGACGGCTTTCAAGTGGCTATTTTTGTGTAGTCTATCTACTGTATCTGTCCACGTATTGACAATGTCTGGTTTATTCATAAAAGAAAAGCCAGTTTTATTTTATTTTCACTTTTTAAAGTTCTATAGTATAAAAAAGGAAAATTTCTGAAAAAAAAAAAAAACTTCTGAATGAAATATTATTGTATGTATTTTTACTATTTGAAGGATACTAGAAACATGACCATAAAACCTAAATATATACCGAACTGGAGGATTTATGTACTGGTGTACCTTCATTCTTGTCACTATTTAGTGTGAATTACATGGATCACACAAAAATCTGTAAAAATATGATGACCATAATCTTTAATTAAATGTTTGATGAATATGAGATGACAAACATTTTTTTTCAGTATGGCGATAGGGTTAGATGGCATTTGTTAAAAACTGAAACTTTGAGCCCTTTTGGTTTTGCATCTGGAGTTTTCACTGATACGCTGAAATCAGTTTTCTTGGCAGGGCTCACAAACATTTATAGTGCCAGTGTGGGCACAGTGACTACGTAAAGATAAGCACATTTTTTCTGTCAAAATGCTTGGGTTGTGTAGAATGGCTTTCAGCTGGTAACTCACAGTTGGAAAATGTAAACAGCATAAAAAAAACATTAAGTAATCTGTCTTTGTCTTATGGTGAGTGACAATAGAGAGCATACAAATCAAATATAAAAAGAAAATCTACTGTATTTCTGTTGAGGCTAAGATAAGTTTTGTGCCTCTGTGGACCTAAAACATCGACCACTCCTGACAATTTGTCACCACAGTTAGATCTCGTCTCCCTGACATGATGGATGGTTTGACCCAAAAACAATTTTCTTCTGCTGTCCCGAATCTGCTCCATGACACAAAGACAACAACGTCATCTCTTTTGATGCTCAGAGTTTATGTCACAACACTAAAAACCAATCTTTTTTCTGATTTGCTGCAATCTTCTTTACGTTGCCAGCAAAGCATTGAGATAAGTCAATGTATGGGCTGTCATGTCCTCCACAGCCACAACATACGACAGCATGAAAGACACTGTTACGCACAGCTGCAGTGTGGGTTTGCATCTCGTGCCAAAGAGCTCGCACACTGTCGCCGCTTGCTGTGACATTTCTCTGTAGCACCACATGCCAGCAACCGAGGCGTCAAGTGGGAGGAAAATGTCAGGTATTTTCACCTCCATTTAGTCCGGAACAGGTGATTCAACTGCAATAACATGTTGCTTCAGATTCAAGCCATGGAGCTGGTAGGTTAAAATGCAACCTTTGGAGCTTTGTGTGGATTCATCAAGAGCACTTCTATAGCAGCTGGGAGTTACCTTTGATTCGTATTACCACTTCAAGCACTTAAAACCAGTTTTTAGTGTGAAGTCAAAAGGTGATATTTCTAAAATGTGATATAATTAGGGTTTAATTGTACATCAAAGTTATTATTTAGAGGGATTTTTCAAAGGTCAGACTGAGAGTTAACAGGCGTCTTCGCTGTACAGATGAGATATTTAATGCTTCTGAGTTGCTGTTTCTGACTAGGGTTCCCATATTTCACCTGCAGCCCAAAAGACGACTCACATTCACATGGTTGTGGGGGGTTTGTGTTAAAACACACCTTTCACATATGGCAGAGCACCTGTGGACACCTCTCCCATTTCAGTGCATATCTATTGGGTCTCAACTGTTTTTAGAAGAAATTGAGACCCAAATGGAGGCATAAAAATGTGCAAAAAGTAAATTTTTCACAATAGGTCCCCTTTAAATTATTTTTCCCTGTCCGTCTATGATCTCTAATGCAAATTGATGGACAAAAAACATTCTTCACATATAGCTCACAATAAACATACGGTGTGATGTACACCTTATATATATTTATACACCTTAAAAACCTAAACTTGGACATAAGTTAAATGAAAAGTGATGCTTCAACAAGTGAAATATTTGCCAAAAATATTGTAAAAAGTTAAAATATATATGGTTTGTTTGAAAGACCAACAAAAAAGGTGGAAAACTGTAACGGTAGAAGCAGGACACCAGGAAATAACATTATAACTGAATCATATTTTTGTGTTTTTATGATGTAAAGCACTTTGAACTGCCTTGTTGCTGAAATGTGTTTACAAATGAAATTTGATTTGATTTGATAACTCTGTTTAAGAAGAAACTTTCTCCACCTGGACTTTAGCAGCATCCACACAGACCTCTGTACTCTCTGAACGCAGAATCTGACTGAAAAAACTAACAAGATCTCCTAAAAATTAAAGCATCATTACCTAAATAGCCACCACTATCAACTGAAACATGCTGAGTTGTTCTGCAGCTTTCATAGATACTTTCCTGCTCACATAATGACTGAGTGATTGTCTGCTGCATTAAGACCTTTGTAATGATGAAAAATGACATGAAATGAATGAGACAGCATGCTCCAAATGGCTCGTTCTTGTTATTGGCTCAACAGCCTGTGATTTCTCTAACAGCCTGTAATTTCTCATTGTGATTTGGGGTGAAGGGAAGAGGAAAAACACATGGTTGGACAATTCATGCTGAGTATGTGTGTCTCTGTTTGGATATAATGAGTAATTCTGTAGCGTAAGGCGCTTCAACTGGGAAGAACTCCCTAATGCATTTGTGGAAAAAGACAACTGAGAGGTAAAAATGATAAATTATTCACAGGCAGTATAGTATAGTAGGCATCTAATCACATCACCCACACTTCGACACACATTATCACAACCCAGTTGTGTCGGATGCAGAGTACAATTCCCTTTTCTAGAGTGTTTTCTCTTCAGCTTGTAGGAAACTCCAAGGCTGAACTGGCTGTGAGGCATAACCAGAAACATGTCATTCATCTCAGCGAGTGGTCGCACGTCTCAGCTTTAATTAGATTCCTTGGAGAAATGAGAGTGATGCGTCCGACTCTCAGTGGCTCATCAAAGCCCGCAGTCGATTGGATGGAGCATCCTGCCTCTGGTGTTTGGGCCTAAATTAAAAATTCATGATGGTTTATTTTCTTGATCTTTTTCAGCAGGAGTTTGTTTTTCCATTTATTAAATAAAACTGATTTATGCTCTAATGGTTGTAGTCAGACAAATGAAAGAAATCTAATAAAGATACATGCAAGCCAAGTTTATTTGTATAGCATGTTTGAAATAAGCTACAAAAGTGCGGTATGAAAATCTCAAAATAACAGTATTTTACCATTTGTTCCCATCAACAGACTGGATTTTATTTTTCCATAGATTTTAATGGAGCAAGCAGAAAAACTGTAAAGTTTACAGAGCAGGGAGAAAAACAACCTTTTCTTGTAAGTTTTCATTTTTGTGTGGTTAAAAGAAAACATGCCTTTCAATCAAATTTCATATATTGTTGCATAATAAAAATGATTTGATCTTTTCTGGACACCGCCTCTTGCACATTTGACAGCTGGAGACCGGCACCACCATGGATGGATGGATGGATGGATGGATGGATGGATGGATGGATGGATGGATGGATGGATGGATGGATGGATGGATGGATGGATGGATGGATGGATGGATGGATGGATGGATGGATGGATGGATGGATGGATGGATGGACTTTTCTGGGTTATAAAATAACTCTTACGTAATACATAAAAATGGACTTATAAGGCATCTTTGGAACTGGGAATTAGAAATACAGTCTAGGTTCCTTATAAAAACTGTGAAATATCCCTTTAATTTAGCGTCAAACCAGAGTCTGATTTGTGAATCGCCATCCAGTAGCCGGTCATGATCATACTTTTTTTCTGTGCCAACACGGTCAGATGAAATATTAAACACCCCAACATTCACCTCTAAATCATGGCGCCCTGGGTAGAGAGCCATTTCGCTCATATCAAAAACAACACTCAACATAACTTTATGTGTAAAAGCATTGAAAAGGGAAAACAAGTGATTTTAAATTCTTTCTCAGGACCCACGAAGGATGGAGATGGTGGATTACTCGTATCAGTGTCTTTAGTGTTTGACAGACAGATGTAATTGCGTCCCACTGACATCATGTTTCATCAGACGAAAAAGAGAATCCCCTCTGCCTTCTCTGTCGTTCCCCAGCTGATGAAATAATAATGAAGAAAGAAAAAATTAAACGTGGAAGCCAGTATCCTCCTTGAGAAGGTGGTAATTAATTCACCTTTGTTCTCAGACTCTGTGGGAAAATGAATAAACATAGAAAAGCAGTTCAGGATCTGAGTAATTGTACCAATTATTTTCAAATATATAATTTCAGGTGACAATTATCTACACTGCTGTGTTCCCACCAAACTGCTCTCATCTGCTTTGTCTTTTGTTGGGTAGGTCTGTTGTTTTATGTTTGCCTGTTAGAGAGACTTAGACTTAGACTTGACTTTATTGATCCCTTGGGAAGACTCCCTCAGGAAATTATAGTTACCAGCAGCTCACAGGCAAAAATGTGGCACACAGTAAGCATACACAAAATACAAAAAAATACAAATTAAATACAAAACAAGGAATATAAATACAACACAAAAGGAAATTATAGCAATTTGGTCGATAGATTGACCAGTGATATGGTATTGTTTACAGTTTTAGCTATCAAACCTAAACTTTATGTAGTTCATTTAATTTCTTTTTTGGCCCCTATCATATATTTTGTATTTTGTATGTTCTTTTGAATCTTATGGTAAATAAACCTACCTTTCTAAAATAAGTACAACTTTATCCTCTCGCTTTACTTGCTTGGTCCATTACCCCAATAAAAGTGAACTCAATATTGCTTCGAATTGAAATAAACAGGCTACCGAATACAGGAAATTGAAGTAAGGTGCAAATGTATCGTTAGACGCAGGTAATAAAAAAAGTTTGCTAAAATGTTAAAACTAAGGATTTAAAAAGCACCAACACTTAATTTATGTAACTTCAGCACATCACAAATAGGCAAAGACTGCAGAGAGATATGGTCCCAATCGAAGGGTTTAAAACTTGTTAAAGCCTTCAGACTTAGAACCGACGCTCTTACAAAGGTCTTTGAATTAAACACGACTGGATGTGAGCCTTGAGCGCTGATCTCTGTCAGCAGCTGTCAGAAGCCGGGGCTCTCCTATCACTATTTGCTTTTGACAGCAGTGTTGAAATGAGGGGTCCACTGAGGCATGGGGGCCTGCAATCTGCTGTGGCTTTGTGACAAAAAAATCTTCCTTACAAGACAGTTTTCCTCAATAAAAACACAATTTATTTGACACCAAAGCCTGCTGGGGGCTTGTGAGAATAAAGTTATCTTGTGAGAGATTTTTATATACCTACATTTATTAGAGTAAAAAACAGAATAGACTAAATGGACAGGTGCTTTGCAAAAGTTCTCTGGGACTCTCTGATTTCACTCCAACTTGTTTCAACAAAGAGGATTGAACAAGCAGCACACATATGATTTTTTTCCCAGATTTTCCACTGCTTTGTCTTGCTCTATTGCATAAAATCTCAATGGATTACATTTAATTTTGTAATTGTTCAGTAGCAATACAAAACAATTCTTCTTTTGAGTCATTCCTATTGACAGTGTTACTTCAAGATTTTCTATTAGAAAATAAAATAAATGTGCCCATCATTAAAAAAATATATATTTGAAACCAGTTTTCTGCCAGAAGAAAAAAAACCAAATGACATTCAGCTTTGCAAATTATGGATCATTTAAATGTACTTTAGGTATCATTTTGTGATTTTTCTGAACCAAACTATCTAATGAACAAAAGCCGCAGTGAAAAGATGACATGGTGATACTTTCTGTCATTTTTATGCAAATAAAGTGACAATTAGCTAACGTTTGAGCTTTTTATCTAAGCTGGATGTCATCGGTCTCCTAATTTTTGAGTTATGTAAATTGCATTTCTTTTTGTCTAATGCCACAAAGTTGCAACAAAAATCCAAAGTTTATGGATCACATTATTCATCTAAGACTTAATTTGTCATGTACTGCATAATGATTCTGTGTTTTGTTTCAGCAGAGTCACAGGATGTCTACTGTGATCTTTTTCTTTCAAAACCAGTTCAGCTCCTACATGCTGCTTCCTTATTTGCATCAGTATTTGCAGAATTGTTTAGAGCTGTTGTAAGTGTAAGTGTTTTGTTCAATGTGTGTCCTGGTTGTAGTGGTGCTTTGGTTTTGACATGTGTGGCCGTTTAATGGTGTGATATACATGGACTGACCTTCGGCTATCCACAGGAGCCCTTTGTCAGGAGGAGAGAAAGCTATTTTCACATTACTATTTATCTAGATAGTGATCGAAAAATATATATTTGTCTAATTGTATATTGTAAATATGTTATGGGAATAAAGACACAGTATCCTTGGTGAGGAATCCCTGCCTTTGGACACCAGCAGTGATATTTTGCTCTGAAAGAGAAGCCTCTAAACGGTGTGGTCAGACTGACAAAAGTGGCTGCAGCCAAGAGACATTGTGATTCATGGTGACAACAAACTGCAATCTGCTGCAATGTCGGCTCTCTCAGGAGTCATCAACTGGGAAGGATTGCAGTTCCTGTTTCTCTTCTCCTATCAGCCCCAACAACGTAGCAGATTTTAAAATTTTGATTTTAATGACAGAGTCCAGGGATTACTAAGCTTTCATTAAAGTTTATAAATGTGAAATGGATAAAAATGATTCTAAGCAGAACAAAATTTGATCAAATGTGTTGCTTTACATCCATCTGTTCCTGGCGAATGATTTGAGGATCAGCTAACATGTTATTGCTTTCATTTTGTCCCTTTGACTTTGAATCTTCTGATAGAATCTACAAAAGGAGAAAAACACCTAAGGCAGACTTTGTTATGTGTTCTTCAGTTAATATATCAGCCATCAGGATAATAAGACTCTAACTATAATCATTATTTATGAAAGTCTTGTACTTTTAATAAGACTAAGCTTCCATAATTGATAGAGCCTTTTACCTTTGACACACCACTGTTATCTAAATTTGCAAGTACAGCAAATTTAGATAACAGTGACACAGCATAGCTGTGTCAGGGTACCCTGATGCTGTAAAAGCAGCAACCATTTCTTACATATGTATATATGAAGATTTATATTCATGAAAAGTAATGTTACTTTTCATGTCTTAGAAAGCAGATTAGAGCAAATCTCAACTTTTGAACACCATTGTATTGCAATATATATTGTTTCCAGTAATATCTGACTTGTTTTAGTCATGTGTCATCCTCATTACCGGGTGCCATGTTAGTGAAAAAAGTTTTGGACTTAAAGCTGCAGTGTGCAACTTTTTTTGTCATATTCCTTGAAACTATTGCTATGTATTGACAACATAGTATGAGATAGATCATCCATGAAAAAATGTTGAGCTTCCAATGCTCACTAGAAACAAACAATCAGAGCCAGGAGGTATGTCTTAGCGCTGTCAATCAACTTCTGCGTGGCGCTGCTGTTCCTTCTTCTCCTTCCTTCCTTTATTATTGAGCCTGTTGCGAATCATCAGGCTAATTAGCATGGACGCCAATGACAGTGGATAAATGGTTTTCTTGTAAAGGTGTCTCTCTGCCATTAGCACATTTAGCTGTGGCTACATGAGGTTGATCAACAGCGCTAAGACCCTCCTCCTGGCTCTGATTGGTTGTTTTTGGTTGGGAGTGGTTAATTTCTTCAAATGGAAATTGTAACTCGGAGAGGAGGTGGAGGAGATTAATCTTTTCACAGATTAGCCGTCTCTTTTTAAACTGTCACAAGATGGTGACATACGTAGGCTTGCTATCATTTATTTTTTTTTACATGCAGCTTCAAGCTGGAGCAGTGAAATAGCAACTGTGCTGGTCACTGGCGTCCTCCGTCCGTCTGTGTGATTTAATACATTCATATGAGCCTCGAGTCCTATTCGCACAGTGTGTTGCGAGAACAGCGCAAAGGAAAAGTGCTCTTTCTTTAAGTCCACTTATTCAGCGGAACAGCAAGGAAGCATACTGTGAGCTAAATTATCACTGACTCTTACAAAAAAGCAGTGAACGCTGTCCTGCAGAGGCTCTGAGGGAATAAATACCAATCACTGTCAAATGAGAAGGCAGGAAAAATTGCAGAGTCATGAACAATATTGGTGAGTCAGTAAAGGACAATTACAGTAAAATAGACTATGTAAAAATCAGAAAGTGCAGTGTGAATCTAAGTTAAAAGCTGAATTAGTCATATTTTTTCAAAACCATTTTTTTTTCACATGAAACATAAGTTAATTAAATAAAAAAGAAAACAACCTATATAAATTTTTTAAATGACTAATTGGGAAATCCATAATTATGTCTTTACTGAACATGTATGAGGCTTGGAAAGCTACTTCAAGTTTTTCCAAACAAGTTTTATGGCACTTTTACGGAAAAATACCTGCTAACTTCATAACGATGTGTAATTAAACATACACACTTAATGTTAGAGAGTAGGGAAATTAATCACAGCTGAATTTAAGTTGCTGATCAGCTGATCATTTTTTTAGAACATTTACCCTTAACAATTGAAAATATGCACATAAATCTGCCTTTCATGTGATTTTTTTTTCTTGATCTTACCACATGATGGCAAAACCAAACAGCCACTTTTAAATCTCCTTCCTCGAGGCGCCTTTCCTGCCGAGGTTTGGAACAGCAAAGCTGAGGGTCATTAAAATGTGAGGATTAAGGGAGAAAGAAAGTCAAGTTGTAAATTTAAAGGGTGTCCTCAAGCTGGATTGAGGGACCCTCAGTCAAAATTAAGGCTCTTATGAATGCTAACTGCAGCCCAATGATCATTAGGTCTGCATGAGAAGTGCAGGGCTAATGCAGGGAGGAATAAAGGTTTTGGTTTCTGACATGAAAAAATGTTTAATTGTTGATGTTCTGATTTTAAACAGTGTTGTTACAACAGCAGGGCTACTTACTGCGACGTTCTTTCTTTGACATTTTAGATCTGTTTTGGTGTTTTCTGGGGATGAATGAACAGCCTGTTATACCTTGACATATTTAATCATTGGTCTACTCCACCTGTTTTGCCAATTTCTTATTTATGCATTTTTCATCTGAATTTAATTGAGTTGCTGACCAGTCCAAGATTAGTAGTTTGATTCCTTGCTCCGTAAGTCAGGATATTTACTTTTCAAGGATAAGAAATGTCCTTGAATTGCTCTACTGATCTTAAAGTAGATCAGATGAATGATGCTCAGAAAAAAAGCAACAATTCTTTGCAGTTTCCATTTTTTCCAAAAAAACAACGTGGCATAATGAATATGTAAATTTCAGGATGACTGTGTGTGCACAACGTTCAAAACTATACAGAAGAAGCACAAATACATCAAGGGGAATCCCTGTACTGTGTCATAGTGAAGCATCTATATTTAGCGCTGAAGTAAATAATCTAAATTGGAAGGTGTTATCATGGCCAACAGCTGAATGGGTAAAACAAAAGCTGTCACTGCAGGTAATTAACATCAGCTAATGTTTTGACCAGAGCTAGCAGGTGGTCTCTGCTCACCACAAGGTCCCACACAGAGGGATAAAGGCTAACATATGATCTTCAATACCACTCATTAGATGACCTTTTAAACAATTGCTTTGATTAAGCTGCACATTAGCTTCCTGTAGAGCTGCTCTGTAAGCCCAATAAGCCAGGAAATCAACCTCAGGGACAGCACAGCAAGCCTGCAGATAAAATCTGCTTTGTTGATGCATTGCAAGACAGAATGATAAAACTCTTAAATATCTCGTTCATTTTTCTCAGGCAGTTTTTATCAATAATTTCCAAATCATTTTCTGCCTTCATGCACGTGAAAGAAGTATATTTTTATGCAAAAAGTACCATATTTAAAGGGCTGTAATCTATAAAGCTCACTTTTAAATAGATGGGAAGTTGTCCTGTTCAATTCTTGTTTCTTTTAGGTCTCCAGTGACGTACAATCCCACTTCATCATCTCGCTCAAGCAGGCATGTAGCAAATCCCCCAAATCACAAACTAGCTGCAAGAGTTTTGATATATGTCTCACATTTCCCTCCCAGAAACTTAGCAAACGACAACAGTCTCTCACCATTAGCCGAACCGTGGAAACAAAAGTAATCCATCGACTCTCTCACTGGAGAAACCTTTTCCGTCAGCAGAAAATAATCCAATCTAGCCACGTAGGCAGAAAAAGTTTTCTACGCAGAATTTAGGAAACAGCTCAATTATCGAAGACACAAAGCAGCTGAGGTGTAGTTCTCCCAACTCATTCCTCCTCCAGCTCCTTTCTCCCGATATTTGCAAATAATTCTTTCTTTTTCCCCTGCAGGTAATTGAAAAGGCAGCTGTCAGAAATAGTATTCTTCTTCCCATGATACAATTTATTATTTAACAATCCTCATCGTTTGCTCTTCATATATTACAATGACAGCAAAATCTAAAAGTTCCACGCAACAGCGATTTATTAGAAAGCTGCAACTTCACTGGAAGGAACATTAGGATTTGAGTTAAAGAATGTTTTTAAATGGTTCTGGTTTGGTAATCTTACCAAAACAACGTGGATCTTAATGAAAAGGCCACATAATTGGGTGGAAAATATATACAAATACAATCGATTTGCAGCTAATTCTAGCAGATCACTCTCTTGCCTGCTGTAATTGCAGCATCCATCACACATAAAGAGGCGTGCTTAAAGGCACTGACACCTTTAAGACAGATATAGGAACCACGGTTGCTAAATGGGCTCTTTAATTACAGACTGCCAGCTGGCCTTGATACAGAGTATGAACTCCAGCTCTCAGCCGTACGCCAACAAACACAAGCATGTACAGACTAAACTTCCATGGCACCCCCTTATTAAACCCATTAGAAGACGTTCTTGGCTCCACTAAAAAGTTTTGCTTCCTCTTAACGTTTATATTAAAGAGTGATTTTCTAATTTTGGTGTCCAATTTAAGTCAAAGGAAGCTGATCTTTGAGATGTAATCTGTGAAGACACTTCAGAGAACAGATCACATTCACAGAAAGCTTTACAGAAATAGTTCAGACCAAGTTAAATTAAAATCAATGCGGTTCATTTCAAAGTAATATAGAGATATAGTAATGAATATGGCTGAAAATCATCAGCATTTAGTATCAACATAAATTCCTTTCATGCTTTTTATTGATTTTAATGGAAACAAATGAACTGTAAAGAAATTTGACCTGAGCAATAAATCATGTGGCACTTCACAACTAACTCTGGAGAGAGGAAGATTAATTTTCTACTTGTCTGCACAGTTCAGGAGAGCATAAAGTGTGGTCAACATCAATATATGTATACTGAAATGCTTAAATGGCCCTGATTAGCTCATTAATTCTTTAGAAAAGAAAAGTCAGGAAGTGAAATTCAAATAAACTTATGTATAGCAGTAGCAATCAGATCATTAGTTATGTTTCTTTGAGAAATATTGTACTTAGAAAAAGATAACTTCAAAATGACTTTAAATAATTCAGAAGAAGACAACTTAAGATATATTTAGTAACTTCTGTTTGCTTGAGTAACAATTTCTAGCATATCACACAACAGTTTAGTACTTCAAAGTCTATGTAGTGATTTACATGATTTATTTGTGCAATAAAAATATTCGTTGTCCTCTAAATGCATTTAAAATGTATCAGAAACGTAACACTGTATGCAAGAGAACAGTTATCATTTTTACTTTCTGCATCTGTGATCAAGTATCAAGACCGTTTACTACTTAATGTTTTAAATAAAACCACAAAAGGCATTAAAGCACCCTAAAAAACAATTATTTCTTTATCTCTTATTCTACCCTTTTTTTGACAAAGTCAATATGAAAATGACAGTTTAACATTAGTACTTGTATAGTATTTAATTTGTTCGTACATTAGCAATGTATTATATAAAATCTAAATATATTCAAAATAAATTAAATGACAGAACTGCATGGGAAAAACAACAGAGAAGTTATTTTAGCGAAGGGATTGTCAATTTTTCTAGAACTGTCAATTAACATTCCTTCATCTTGAAGTCTCAAAAGTCCTAACTTGTTGATTGGATTCCACTTAATTAAATAACGCATAAAAGTTACTTTTTCTGGACTTTTTTGGGCGAAAGTGTAAAATAAATTTGCAGCTGACTATTCTTAAATAAAACTTCTGCATCTGCTGCTCCTCACAGTCGGCTTTTATGCATCTGATGACGGATTCTCCCTGCAGGTTCAGTGGTTCATTGAAAAAAATTCAGCTTTTTTAAGCTATCTTTAGCATTCCAGCAGCATTCTTGTTTTCAGATAACATTTAAACTTGTCTCGGCAGATGGACTTTCACACTGAGCTGGTTTCTGCTGTAGGCTTCTTCTTGTTAACGGAGGTCACTTCTTTCAGCTGCTGCTTCATTCACAGACCAAGAATCACAGTTCGCTGGTGCAGTCAGCAGTTACAGCTTACAACTACATTCAAAAGATACATGATTAATGTAATGGGAAGATATGTAATTTAAATCAAATACCTAAATGACAGGACTGAAACAGCTGGAAATTAGTTTTGAGACAGAGTTATAAATACAGTTTCATCAAATATTTTGTTGCTTTCACCATTAAATAGCAGTAAACACAGAAAAAACAGAAAATTGTTTTACCAAGCCATGACTAAACAGATTTGTCTTGCAACAGATATGACTTCTCTTCAGGTCTTAACTTAACCCGAGTTTCTTTAACCTCATTAGTTTTTTTTTTTCTCTCAAAAAAGCTCAAGACTTGTATTTGTTGGATTTGGATTCGAATTAACATGTAATTGAGGTTTGTTAATGAGTCACTCTCAGGAGATTTCAATGAGGCTTAAAAATGTCTTTATTGTGTCAAACTACTGAATAAAATCGCTGTGATAAAGCAATTTTCTCTTTTTAATGCATGTTTATTGAGGCTTCCTATCTGTTTTTGTTAGAAGAGAGAAAAATAGTTATCTTTTTTCAGATCACAAAGAAACAGAAAAAAACTTATATTTTAAGCTCTTATTTGCAATAAACCAATATTTTAGGAAAGATTGTGGTTTCAATTAAAGTGGTTTTTCAATAAAACTAAGATCAAAACTGATGCTCTTTGCTTACTGCCTACACTTTCTTCTCTTCTAATTATAATTTGGCAGAAAGTCTTTTCTAGGGAGCCTCACAGTGCTATTTGACAGGATAATCTTCATTTTATGTGAATGTTTTCAGATGTTGCACTGCATTTTATGAGCAAAAATATCAATACTTTATCACAGTAGTTTCAATCGTGTGCAGGGAGAAGAAATGCATTTTTGAAAACCTTTCTACTGAATCTCATTGAGCAAAAAGGAAATACCAAAAAGTACAGAGTTCATTTTTGCTTCAGGAATCACTGTTGACACAAGAGTTGATAAAGTACTTTATCTTTTTTTTTATTTAATCTTAGTAGTTTAGTAAATCTCCTGCCAGTAAATTGTGCCCATCAAAACCCTTAATCAAAATTAATATTTGTGCTTTCTTCTGGTGCCAATTATTATATGGACTTATAAAATTTCAATTTATGTCGCTTGACTATTGCTGTTTTGAATATACAGCTGATTCTACTGCACCATTAACTCAAAAATCATCATATCTTATCAAACTATGCAAATCTTAGCTGGTTTCTTTTGCTGCCTCGGGTTTCTTTACATTATATACTATTTCTTCTTTTTTAATTCAATACCGACTCGACCTGACTGACTTGCCCTAATTCTTCAAAACATTACCATTTTATCAAGAAGAACTGGGGGAACATGCTCTCCTTTCTGTGCACCTAAATCCCACAGGGAGCTGAACACTGCCACACTGAAAACATCCAAATCTTCATTTACCAGATTTCTAAGACAGAAAATCTTTCTGTACTGGCACACATAAGACCTGCTTAGTCTTTTTTAATAATCCAAAGCACAAGCATAATTGCAAATTTTGACAGATCTCTGTTGTGGGTATTTTGGCAAAGCAGATTGCATTGTGTTCCTGCTTACAACCAAGACAAAATTAGACTGAGAGAAGGGGAGGGAGATGGAGATTGCACAAACAACTGTATTCCACTGATGAAGACGCATTGCAGATGCACAGGGAAAGCAACAGACACCGCTGCTGCATTAACGTTTCCGCTCCGTTCTGCTGCACGGGGCTTTAGAAACCCCCTGGAATGTGGCTGTCACTGAGAAGAGCTTTTAACTATTCCCTCTGACTGGTGTCACACTATTCCACTGCTTTTTCAGGGTAGAGCTTCTCCTCATTTTGAGGGAGATGTGAAACCAGATGAGGTAGAAAAGCATATTTTTTGCCGCAGCATAAAGCCAGGAGTGCTGGTCTTCATCTGGGGGCCACATAAAGCTAAACAAGTTTCAAAGTAACAAAAGTAAAACCAGGTTTCGATTTAAAAACTCATTTTAAGTGACAATAAAGGTTTAGTTCTATCATGTCTAGATTATTGAGGTTATCTTGATCAAACATTTCTTGTAGATACACAGAACTATATCTTTATACAAACAGATGTCTCTGTTTGTAAAATATCATACACAGAGAAAAGTTTTCACCTGCATGAAGTCACACAAATATGAGTTGTTTTAAAACACTGAGTTGTTTTAAACACGCCACATCCATAGGGGGCAGTACAGCGCAAAGTTAAACCCTACGTTGCTTCCCAACAAACACAACTTCCTGTTAGGAATTAATCATGGTGACAGGAGGTCCAACAGTACCTTTTTATTTTGCAGCTGTATTTCACTCAAAGGTGAACAATAAAAATTTTTAACCTCAATATTTAGACATAAATGCTGGAGACTATAAATCCTTCCAGCTCAATGCAGAGGCACATCATGGTGAGATATGAAAGGTTTTCTGTATTGAGTTTTCATGTGTAGGTTCTTCCCAGGTACTCCAACTTCTTCCCAGAGTCCAAAAATGCAACTGTGAGGTCAATTCATTTTCTTTAGCTGCCAGATAAGCAGGTACAGACACTGGATGGATGGATGCTCTGTATGAGATGATGAAACCCAGGCCTGTTTTTTAAAGCTCATTTGGATTTGCTCATTCCTACATGAGAGTGAAAAAATGTCACAACCTGGACAAAAAGAAAAGTAAGAGCCTTTTCAATACAGAAAATAGAGTCTCCATAATTACATACTGTTGCTTTTGTCCACACCTTGGTATTCTGCCAGGAAAAGTTAAATTAATTTTCAAAACCTTGAATGAAAAGAGTAATTACCCATTGTTAAGCAAAAAAAAAAAATAAAATAAAAAAACACAACTTAAATTAGTTGTTAAAGTTTACTTTTTTCAGAAGGGTTGATTAAAAACGGCTTCAGTTGCCACTAAAGAAAATCACTAAAAAGTTTTGTCTGTAAAAGTGGTCAAAGTCAAAATATTGGTATTTTAATTATTTTCATGATGTAAAAAGTAGAACCAGCAGCTCAGATGGGAACTGAAGATGACCTGCGGAGAGACCTGAACAAGAAGCAGCGGTCTGCACTAACCTAGGTTTTCTGAAGTATTCTGTATACCAGATACTCTTTTTGTTTTATATAAAAAAGAAAAACTTCTTTTGACCTTTATATTTACTTTTCTTTGATGTCAAACGAAAGTGTCCTATTTTTCAAGCTGCTCATCCCAGAAGCTGCTCAGAGTTGTAAAAAATCTTTGCCAGAACTTCAAAACTAGGAATTTGAGTTCTATTAAATAAACTTTTCAATAATGTTCCAAAGTATTCAACATGACTGTATAGGATTTGACTTTATTTTTTTAAAAGATTATTTCAGTTGAATGAGACAATCGTCTTAGTTTTGTGTTCATCTACGCACAAAATGCCACAGAAATAGTTGGATCTTTGTTGATGTCATGAGTCAAAATGCTCTAGAAAAACACTGTAAAAAAGGAAAAGGAAGAAAGAAAAGCTTTTTCACAATGGTTAGAAGTTTGCTTCCCAAAATGTGTCTTGCAATTAGAAAACAAGTCAGGTGATAAAGGCATTAACAGTTTTTAGGAGATTACAGTTTTAAAAGTCCTAATTAGAAAGAAAATCAGAGGATGTAGTGCGGGTTAAATGCTCTGTTTTCACACCATGCGAAGAACAAAATACCCATTCAAAGTCACAAAGCCAATGGAGAATAAAATATGTTTAACAAATTAAAAAGCCACCTTTTAATGTTCTCTGAGTTAGACTGAAGCTTTATGAAAAAAATGTGTGGATCAGTTTTACGTAATGCCACATCTTATCCTTTTCTAACAAACCTCTTAATCTTGCAATTATCCAACTAGTACATATTAATGCTGTATGTGAAAAAAATAAAAATAGAAGTTGCTGAACAGATAAAATGCAGATTTTTTTAAATCAACTTCCAATAGATCAATTTATTTGCTAAAATTTTCTAACAAATACATTTTTAATTCTAAAAGGGGGAAAGTTGCAATTATTGACTGATGGAATTTGATCACATTTTATCAAACTAAACATTCTTGCTCAGTTTTGTTCTGATTCTGTTGTATGATCGCTCAGCTAAGAGAGAAAACAAAAGCAAATCTGCTGAGCAGTAATTTAATTGAATCTAATCTAAAGCAATAAGATCTAATTGAATTGTATGTTTTAATGTCACCAGTCTTCCTGTTTCTTTCGTATGAACAAGGATGTCGTTACTGTGAAGCATTTAATCTCACTTTATTTTCTCCCAGTATCAGATTGAGTGACGTCAAGCTTGAGTTACAGAAAAATCTGTTAAACAGTTTAACCACAGCTGGTTAAACTGGTTAAACAGTTTAAACATTGCTGGTTAAACTGGTTATAATCTTTTTTTATCTAAATCTCCTCATGTAGTTGTGTCTAAAACCATTTCAACTCAAAGATCTCGGTTCTGTAGGCTTGTCACATATTCTTTGACTCAGATTACTGTCAATAAAAAGGAAACTGCGATGTTGACAATAATAGGGTTGGCATTTTACCAGCTGGGAGTTTGTTAGCTTTCCAAGTATTTTTGAGTCAGGGTGAGATTTCACATGTGAACTAAAAATGATTCAGTGCAACTCATAGGAGAAGTGCTGTTTTGGTAGAACATCTTATTTTTATCCAGATTGTCATCATTTCATCTCATAGCTGCTTTTGTTTTGTTTTATTCATAAATTAATTCCATGCTAATTGTTTCAAGCACAACAATCTCTAGTTACATGTTTGAGGATTCAGAGTGAGAGCTGAGGTTGTGATCTGTCTCTGTTTCATCTGCTTCCAACAGCAAGGTGACCTCCATACAGAAAAGTGAGCCACTGAAACTGGTTTGGAGACGTGATACATGCAGCAAGGCTGGAAAATAGCCAGAAAAATGAAAAAAACAACAACTTGGTTTCTCACTAATGTCAGCTGAGGTTGGATGTAAAATAATTGTTCAAAAAAGGTAATGTAGCCAAGCATTTAATAACTACCTGATGACTCATTACATCTTCCCTGTTGAGTGCTGCAGGAATATTATTCTTCTATTATTGTTTAAGTGCTTAGTGAGTTGGTTTAGTTTAATGCATTCAGAGTCAGTTTTACCAAACAAATTAGATGTTTAAACTTCTACTAGGAAAAGGAATCCTCTTTAATTATGATATAATCAAAAACATGGAAAATGTTCAAAAAATGTTTTCGTCTAAACAAAATCAAATCCAAATGATTTGATTAGAAAAGATAGAAAATGAAAAGTACAATCAATGCAAAGTGTTATTCTATAAGAATAACACTTTGCAATAACAACTTCCAGATCGGGATGAAAAGTTTATGAACACAATTTAATTCACTTTTAATTAATTTAGTAGGACAATGCACATTAAGATTTTTTTGCAACTTCGACAGTATCGGCTGAAAGTCTTTTTTTCATCTGTTGTCCCTGGACAGTGATTAATTTGTCTTGCTAAAAACAAAAGGTTAAAATGACTTAATAACACAAATTTTGAGAAAAGAGATTAAACACATAAACAAAGAGATGCACTGATTAGATCTACCAATCAAGTGGAGTTTTACCAAAAAAAATGACATATATTCCCATTTTCTTTACTTTGCTTCAGTGTAGTGATTAAATGCAAAATAACACAAATGACCAGGATTTGAAAAGAGTGCTGGTTTTTCTTTGAAACAAAACCCAGGGAGGATCACACAACTCAAGGATGCTTGTATCCTCGAAATGACAGCACACAGCGAGTGACTACAGTTTGCTGCCTGTTGACATTAAAGGAATGTCAGTTTTCCACATGCAACAAAACACAGATGATGTTGGAGCGTGAAACATGAAACACATAAGAGATTTGTGTCAAAATCACTGATCTAGAAGCTACTCTGAATTGTAAAATAACTAAAAATAATTTACATAAAATATTTTTCTTTCAAGGTTGGCAACAGAAACATCTATTTTGGCAACAACTGCAGCTAGTATGGACATTACATGGTGATAAATAAAAAAATAACTCAGTTTATAACCCCTTTGTCATGTTAGTTTAATAAGTAATAAGTTATTGAAATCGAATATTGCTGCAAGATGCGTCTGAGAAGCACAATTCTGCATTTCTAGTCATATTTAATAAATTTGAAAATTGTCAAAAAATTATTTCAGACAGTACACAACATAAAATACGTTAAATAAATTAATTACACACAGACCAGTGTTTTCAAGCTTTTGTTTCTGTTCTATGATGCTTGAAGCTAATGAAAATGACATTATGTTGTAAACAAAAGTCGGAGTTTGCCCGATCTTATTCATTATAAGACTGGGCTGTTCCTTTTGTAGGAGAGCAGTGGAAATATGATTTACTGTCCAGATCTACTGAAGCTCAGTTATATTCTTCAAAAAGAGAAATGTCCATTAATAGAGCTTCTCATTTTATGTTCAATGTAAGCCATGCTAGGTTGAAGGAAAATAAGTGCTTAAGAGAGGGAGAAAGACGCAGAGTGGATGGGGATTACTCATTTTGTTTTTCTTTGCAGCCTCTATCTTCTCCTATGACAAGACCGTCCATAATGGGTTTTCTCATCTTTTCATGTGAGGTAAAATGAAATGCATTCAGCTGAAAGGAACTGGCTCCACATGGGGTTCTGGCACAAACATAACATGATTTTACCTGCAACAATAACAAGACTCCAATCCTTCTCATGCCTCTTTTAATTCATAATGCAAACCCTGTCAAGCAGAATTTGATATATTTAGAAAGATATTCTCAAACTGTTTCACAATTTGAAAAGGGATATCTTTTTAAGTGAACTACCAGGAACTGACCAAAATTGCTTAGATTCATGCAGCTAGAATTTACTGCCTCTTATTTTCATTTTTGGCTTGAAATATTTTTTCCATCCTTGACCTTGGCTGTGCAGCCTTCTTAAATTGATTTCTCTAAGAGTTTCAGATGAAGACTTTCATGTCTGCTGCTTCGGAAAAAAATAAACTCGGGGGGGGGAAAAGGAGATGAGAAAAAATACATTCCGATAAAAGCATAATTCAGTCCATTTGTAGCTTTTTGGGAGCTCTGATGTAACCAGAATGCCTTCGAATTTCTCTGCGATATTACATTAGCCTTAGAGTGGTGGGAGAGCTGCCACTGCTGCCCATGCTTCAGACACAGAGGGTGAATTAGTATTTGCATTATAATAACGTTTGACTTTTGTTGACCTGCATTGAGGAATAAATGTGAGTGGATCTACCACATTAGCAGATTCATAGCTGATTTGCAAACTGTCACTTGTGTTTCCAAGTGTTTGCAGCACTTTAGTGATAATATTCAATGGAAGATCTTAATCAGAATTCTCTTTTGTCTATTATGAAATAATACATTTGGGAATTTTTGCAGGCTTTTGACTGTTTCATAATGCTAGCTGTACTAATTGTTAGTGCAAATTGCAAAGTCATCCTTAATAATAATTAGTCACAGGAAGCTAGAAAAACATGAATTGTAATTCTGCTCTTGTGGTAGCAGTTCTTTTAGTTCCTAAAGAAAATCAGAATCACCTAAAATAGGCATCACCATGTCAAAGCTTTACAAAACCCAGAAATCAACACACTCAATTTTTATGTTGAAAACTTGATGCCATGCTTCTCTTCCAGAGTGAGGAAAAAGCAAACTTTATAGAAACAATATGTTTATGCTAGTCTTGCATGGAGACAAGTTCATTTTTTTTCCTCCAGACTTCATGATTTAATTTTCTATTGTTTCATTGTAAGATTTTCTGGTTAGTTCACAATAATAGACTTCAAATATTTTACAAATGTCTCTGGAAACTTCACAAAAGCATTATCAATGTTATCTTCTAGGTCAGAAAGATTTTAGTCATCCATTATAAGTTCATGAAATGAATTTCATTTCATGCTGCCATTTGACTCTATGTGAAAAAAAGATCAACATCCACCTAAGACATAATCCAGCTGCAAGCAGTTATGGCAATGGGAATCTTGTCACAAGAACAAGACGTACTTGTGAAAGTGTATTGACAGTCAGGATAAAATTCTGGTCATGATCTGATTTGCTAATGATAAATAACAATAATAATAATAAAAAGTTGAATGAAAGAAAGCATATTGTGGTTTTACACTTTTACAACCACTGCCATTTATTCATAATGTCTCGAAATGCATTTCAAATGATCCACAATTATACAATAAAAAGAGGAATTAAATGCAAGCTAAGATCTGTGAAAAAAATTTAATATTTATGGAGAGGATTATAATGTATTTTACTTCATTGAAACTGTAAAATATAACTCAATGAATTACTTGCACAAAATTCTTGCAAAAATGAAGCTCAACACAACAAGAATGCAAAAACCGTCATTAGAGGACATCCTCCAAAGAAAGTAACACATTCTGTAGCTTATAAATATTTATTATGTTTATAAGATGCAGTTATTTTCTCCACTGTGAGGAACTGCTTATAAAGTATGATTTCTGGGAGAGGCAATGGGGAGAGTGCAGACATACTTTTAAAATACATATTTTAAAAGTATTATAAAATAAAATACTGTGACATATTTAAATGTTTGGGTTGGCTGGGTTAAATTGGACTATTTATGTTTTTAAAAATATTTCCTGTACTTGAAAATCACCATTAAGAAAAACTTTCTGTGTTTAGTGATTTTTTTAATTATGCATTCTTAACAATTTGAGAATAAGCCATTGATTTATTTCTTAAGACAGAATAACAGGATTTTCCACTTATTTATCTTTTGTTTCTTTTGTTTCTGGAGCGTTTTGGACAGAAACGCTTAATGTCAGATTCACTTCATGAAGTCAGAAGAAAAAATTCAAATCTTGGTTTATGATGGGAGATCAGAAAAGTTTTTTTTTGTTTTTTTTTTGGTATACCTCATATTCAATGGATTAACATGTAGATTACGTAATAGTTGCGATGGTGACTTGATTATTCGGTGCAGACATTAAAATCTGTTAATGTCTATTTTACATAGATATCAATAACTGTGAAGGAATCTATAAAAACAAATAAAGAGCTTTTAAATTTTATGTTGAAGGTTGAAGTAAAAACTTTGGAAATTCAAAATTTTAGGTCAAAGCTGCAATGCAACATAAAATTGCATTTTATGTTACCTCCTGGCAACAACCTTTAAAAACAGTCTGAAATAAATAACCTGAAAAGCAACATTGATTTGCAGTGGAAAGGTTTTTTGAAACAGTCCATTTTCCAGACAAAAAAATAAAAATAAACAACAGGTTTTTTTTAGAACCAAATGGAAATATAAAAACATGCAAAATGTGAACTTTGCATACTAAGGGCCCTTTGATAATCATTCATAATCAGCAAATCATTAAGAAACCTTGATTATTCAAAGAAGAATTAAGCTGATTGGCATGAAAATAAAAATAATCTCTGACTCAGAAAGGGTTCAGTGGGCATAAAACACATTGCCAGAAGGTTACTCAGATATCATCAGAGAGTCCTTATTTAATTTTGGAGAGTAACCCTGTTATACTTTCTAATGAGGGCACAGTAGCCATAACACATGGTGATGGCGGAAGCCTGTCTGGCACCTTGTGTTCCTGACATTTCTGTCCAACCTCGGGCTTCAAGGAGAGGGACAAGGACTGCAGAGGAGGGCAGTGGAAAGAGGAAACATGCAGGGGAAATCTCACCTGATCCACCTTCCTGCTCTGCTTGTTTCCCGCTGGAGAAACAGCCGACTGAGAGCACGACCAGGCTGCTAATGAGGGCAAAGCTGGCATGCCGTGATGCTTTTATTCACTCCAGCCGCTGCTGTCATTACCAAAATAAGTGAAAGGATATGTTTGAAATAAAAGAAAATTTCTCAGACTCAAAAAACTGAATTGTGAAAGTGTATATTTTCCAAACATGTATTTCTCTAATTCAATCTGGATCAACTCACACAGAGAAAAATAAGCAGTTAGAGGATTTTAATGAACAAATCTTTGGCGCTCGAACCGGCGGAAGACTAGTGAGCGTAGATCGCCGGGGGGGAGATGCTGAGTGCGGCGAAGCTCACTAGTCTTACCCCCCGGTCCGAATACTGATGATGGAGCAGAGCCTTGGATGGAGGAGCGCGTAGGGCGCCTGGAGAATGGTCATCGGGCTGAAGGTGGAGATGGGGAGGAGGTGGGCGAAGCACAGCTGACGAGCAGGCAGATCCCCGGAAGCTCGTCTTCTTGAATGGACCGCTTGACGTTGATTGGCTGGGACGCGCGAGGGCGCCGATCCTGATTGGCTGCAGCAGGGTGTGACGTGATTGAAGAGGATCAGCTGTGATGTAGATCAGCTGTGTTCTGTCTCCCAGCTTGAATTTACGCCTAAGCTCCATTTCAATCTGGATCAACTCACACAGAGAAAAATAAGCAGTTAGAGGATTTTAATGAACAAATCTTTGGCGCTCGAACCGGCGGAAGACTAGTGAGCGTAGATCGCCGGGGGGGAGATGCTGAGTCCGGCGAAGCTCACTAGTCTTACCCCCCAAAAAGAGGGTGCCGGCCGAGGCCTAGCTGCCTGCAGTCCGACGGACTGTATGCAGGCTCTGAAGCGGGGCCTGCAGTCTGATAGACTTGTTAGGCGCGAGCCGCATCGTTGGCGGGGGCCACTAGGCACGAACCGCATCATTGGCAGGGGCCACTAGGCGCGAGCCGCATCGTTGGCAGGGGCCACTAGGCGCGAGCCGCATCGTTGGCAGGGGCCACTAGGCGCGAGCCGCATCGTTGGCGGGGGCCACTAGGCGCGAGCCACTAGGCGCGAGCCGCATCGTTGGCAGGGGCCACTAGGCGCGAGCCGCATCGTTGGCAGGGGCCACTAGGCGCGAGCCGCATCGTTGGCGGGGGCCACTAGGCGCGAGCCGCATCGTTGGCGGGGGCCACTAGGCGCGAGCCACTAGGCGCGAGCCGCATCGTTGGCGGGGGCCACTAGGCGCGAGCCGCATCGTTGGCGGGGGCCACTAGGCGCGAGCCGCATCGTTGGCGGGGGCCACTAGGCGCGAGCCGCATCGTTGGCGGGGGCCACTAGGCACGAGCCGCATCGTTGGCGGGGGCAGCTAGGCACGAGCCGCATCGTTGGCGGGGGCCACAAGGGACTGACAGACGTATACAGGCCTGATGAGCATGATGTGCTATGAGGAGCGGAGGGGGGACCGGTTGCTGCCGGGCTGAAGGCTGAGGATCTCTGGTCTGGCCGGTTCCCCTTGAAATTTAATGGTTAAAAATGGCCCAAAAAAAAAAAAACTACATCGCCATGCTGACTGCTCACCTGATGACCTGGAGCGTTGGGCTTCGAGCACGGTTGCGAGATTGGGTCTGATGTAGGAAGTGAAGGCCGAAGATGACCAGCGGCCAAGCTGGAGGAGGGAAGCGATGGGGACGCCTTGTGCTGGGGCGGACGTAGCAGCGCCTATTCTAAATGGATTTCCTGAATAATGATCGGGGAGAAGGCCGCCTTCTCGTAAAATAGGGCGGAGGTGGCGGATAAACGAATCTGCGGTCGTGGGGAAGCCTACGGGAGCTATAAACTGGGGTTTAGCTTCCTGATAGATTTGATGCCTTTTGCACACGAATTTGAGTGTGGCACGGAAGGGGCAAGATGGCCGTCTATGCGTGCGATAGAAAAAGTATGAAGACCTTTAATTTTGGAGTGCGTGATTAGGAGGGTGCAATGGTCGGGGAAAAACTTGATATCGGAGATTGATAAATCTTTTGGAGGGTTGAAGACTGGAGAAGCTGAGGCGAACTCGCCCGACCTGAGGAAACCATAGGATGCTTGGAGAAGAGCGCAGGAGAGGAGCGCTTTAACGTAGTTGGAGAAAGTACAAGCTCGGAGCACGGTGATGAGCTTTATGGGTAGAGGGAGAGTGATAGGCTTCAGCGGTTGGGATACCTGGTGGAATGCTTAGAGGTCAAAGAGTAGAAGTTTCGCGGCTGGGTTCGAAAGGAGACTGGGTGCTGTGCTTGGTTGCGAAAGTTTTGCGTGAAGATTGATTCCTGCGAACGACTGAGAATATAGGGGATTTGACTGACGAAGGTTGACAGTGGGTGATGAAGGCGAGGACGTTGGACATGGTGACAGAGTATGAGGTAGAATTAACAGCTCCTGGCTGAGGATCACCGAGCAGGTGGTTGGTACGGCGAAGCTTAGGCAAGAGGGCTTGGTCGACCTAGCTGACCTGTTGTCTGCAATATTGAGGCGCAGCGATATTGCGGGGCGATGTTGTACAAGTACTACACTCTGGTGAAAGAATAGGAACCTCTCCAAAATGTGACTTTTGTAGAGTCGGAGTCACTGACTGAAATGTTACTTGGTTAAAAGTCTTAAAGTATCTGAAATGCCCTGTACTTCGAAATACTTAAGTAGAAAAGTATATACTTTTTTTTTTTTTTTTTTTTTTTTTTTTTTTTAATACCACGCTGCTGTTGCGGTGGCCCTCCGAGGGGCGCGAGCCGCGTTGTTGGAGGGGGCCCTCCGAGGGGCTGGAGGGGGCCCTCCGAGGGGCTGGAGGGGTTGGAGGGGGCCCTCCGAGGGGCGCGAGCCGCGTCGTTGGCGGGGGCCCGCCGAGGGGCGGAAGCCGCGTTTTGAGCTGTGAATGATGTGTCAGCGCTAACTAAAGGCCGAAGGCCGCTGGTCTGCCGGATTACTAGGTAAGAATGTGTTAAAGACTGTCAGTGCTCCATCGCCAGGCATTTGAAAGATACTCACGTAGCGGATAAGAACGTTGAGCTTCACGCACAGCTGAAGTTCAGTCCGACATGAAATGGAAGGCTGGGGATGGCCGATGGCCGAGCGATAGAGAGAAGCTGTAGGAACACTTGGACAATGGTTATGCTGAACCGGCTGTGGGTGCAGAATAGATAGTAGTGCCTTTCGTTTGGGAAGCTTATGAGGAGGTTGTAGTGGTCAGGGAAGGATTGGGAACGGACTAAGAAATTCGAACGATGCTAGGAAGGAAGCGGATGATGGGGGCGCTTGGTGAAAGACGACCCTTTGTAACGGAGATACCTTGACTAAGGATCGAGGAGAGACTAGATGATGTGCTAGATCGCTGAAGCGCTACACAGAAAATAATTCCGACAGGCAGAACTGGACGTGACAAGTTTGGATCAACAATCATCGAGACGGTGAGTGATGAAGGTGAGAACTGGACGTCTTAAAGTATCTGAGAGAGCTGGAGGAGTAAGGGAGACGGATTCATAACTGAGCAGGACTTGGTGACTGATTGCCGGACGACGTAAACGAGGAAGTAGTAGAAGGGCAAAACCCGATTTTGTGCCATTACGTGCTGAACACAGGAAGGGATATAGTGTCATTTAGTCGAGCGTTGGTTCTAAGAAGGATGGATCAGCTCAGGGAGAGTAATGGCCGTGAGTAGTGACAGGCAGCAAAGACCTGGCTTCTTTCATAGGCTGAGCGAGTTCTACGGGGAACGCAGAAGAGGAAATGAATGAAAGGTATAAATCTTGATTGACATGATCGTCACTTCTAAATTTGTCCAGCAGATGGTAGCAGGAGACCATGAGAAAGCCATGAACTGCGTTATCATGAGCTTGAGACTTAAATTCCCATAATACATTCGAATTGCACGAATATACAAAAAACTACTGAAATACTGGTGAGACTTATATTAATTTTCGGACTAGGCGATTATGCTAAATGCTTGTTTAGCGATGAGCGTGGGCTCTTAACGCCAGAGGTTGTTGGCAACTTGAGTTTAAGACAAACCGGTTCGCGCTGAATTCGGGAAGTAGAATAGCAGATGCGTACCCGACGCCTTAGAAAACATGTATTGCCTTAAGCGCCGCTCTCTGGTGGCCAGCTAGAGCCGCACAAGAGATCGACCAACTACGCGTATTTAAATGAAAAATAGGCAGAATTACGGGAGCTAAACGAGATACTCAGCCAGCACAACCCCTAAATATAAAGAAGCAACAAAGAAACAAACCCTTATCGAACCAGACTTAACACCCGGACTCGTCCGTGACTTTAAAGAATCACGTCCTGTTTAAATAAGCTGAAGCTGTGGCAGACAGCCTGAGGGCCTCTGGGATTAGAGGGCAGGGTGTGCCGAGGAGCGACTGGGCTCCTGGCGGAATGGAGCGATCTAAGCCAGCAACTGAGGCGAGGGCTTCGGGCCGGGCGGGGAATGCCGGAACGAAATGCTGAATTGAGAGCCGATTAGGCTGAGATGAGGTGAACCCAGCTCGCTGACTGCACTAAGCGTTCGGTTGTCCCTGAGACGTACAGATTGACCCGCCCAGGGGCGACATGAACATGCATTGAAGTGCTGGTGCACTGACTGAGAGCTGAGCGAACGGCTGATGAACGGACAGGAGCGGGTACGTCTTACCTGGCAACGCCCTCGATGGGCGGGAGATGTTATGGTATGATGAGACTGAAGAGCCGGCTGGGAGCCAAGACACGGAGTGAGCGCAGTGGTCCGGAGGCAGCGTACGCCCGGCGACGAACAGGAGGAGACCGTCCAGGTAATGGAGCCAGTTCATGATGAGACAGCAGAAACAGCAGGAGGAACCAAAGCAGGTCTTGGGGACAACCTGCGCACGACTGCGGGGCAGCGTCGGAGAGCCGCAGCAATTGAACGATCGTGAGCCGGAGCAGGGAACCAGTCGGATGACGGAATGTGACCACGACATGAAAAGGGAAGATGTCCCGCTTCGACGCCGCCGATGGAGGCCGAAGGAAGGCTAGGAGCGGCAGTAGGATCTGTGAGGAGCCACTGGAAGATTAACGAAGTGCAGCCGGCGGCCAAGGGATGATTCCTGGACCTGAGCGGTGAAAGAAGGGAAGGACATCTACGGTGCTCTGCAGACCAAAGACGAAGCACAGCTGACGAGCAGGCAGATCCCCGGAAGCTCGTCTTCTTGAATGGACCGCTTGACGTTGATTGGCTGGGACGCGCGAGGGCGCCGATCCTGATTGGCTGCAGCAGGGTGTGACGTGATTGAAGAGGATCAGCTGTGATGTAGATCAGCTGTGTTCTGTCTCCCAGCTTGAATTTACGCCTAAGCTCCATTTCACTTGGGATAATGCTTTTTGCAAGTATCCAAATCATCACATGGTTTCATGACTCAGCCTTCTCCATTTATAAGGTATTTACACTGTAGTGGCTGAAGGGTTTTCCATTACATGTAAGAGATAAAAGGTAACAAGGTTCCACCAGTGGTGAGTAAGCACTTTTCTGGACCATTTCATTGTGCTTCAGTGTGTGAAAGAGTTGAAAGGCTTGCTTTGTCCTTCTGTCTAATGTATGCCATTAAAGCTGAGCTGAAGAGTCGAAGAGACTAGACTGAATAATACATTAAAATAAGAAAACAGAAAAACTCAAAAAGAAAGAAAAGGACTGGAGAGATTTTAAGTCTTGTGTGCAACAGAAGGAGATTTTGAAAATACATCAGAAACATGAACAAATATTGAAATAAACTCGAATGGACGGACGGATGGACGGATGGATAGACATAAAATAAATGCAGAATGGAGCCTTACTGTTTCAAATCTTCTTGCTGTGAATTAAAAGTATTTTTTTCTTAATTTCCATAAACAATAAAATTGAGTAAATTTGAATTATGAAAATAAATTTGCTTCATGGGAACATAGCAATAATAAAACACACAAACTTGTAACTCTTGTGCAAATTGAGGTCACTTTTTCCACAGTGTCGAAATTAGTGTATTTTGTAAAACTGCAATGGAAAAGATTTTTCCGCATCACCTGAGTCATGTGATCAACAACCAGGTGTTACTACTGGTGCAAACGACAAAGATGAAGACAGGAAGTGCTAGGAGGATCATTTTTAATGACTTATCACATGATTTTAATTGTGTTTCCTATTAGATGGAAACACTGCTGTTACATTTTTTTTAATAAGCAACTGATAATGTGGACAATAATGGCATGTTATATTCAAGTTGTTTGAAAAATGAACTATTTAATTTTTCTCCCACAACTTGAGCTGATAAAAATTTAATGCTTTAGGTTCATTCCAAGTTCACTAAGATGCTGTCTGACACTCTTGTTGATGTTTCAAACATCGTCTGAAGGAAATACTGGAGGGAGTGAAGCTCAAACTGACAGAACACAGGGAATAAAAAATAAAATATTAACAATGACTTTAAAAAAAATACAGAAACATTTAAATGTAAAAATTTGAGGGAAAATATACAGATTGTGTTATGAGAACTGGATATCTGTGGTTCAGGTTGGTGGTAATTAAATGACAGATGAAGGTTATTTTACTTATATATACAGCCTCATCTCACTTTATGTTCTTTTGTTTTCCCTTCAGATGCCAAGACTGGGGTAAACTGCGACTCCTGGGAAGTAAATGTAAACATTTACAACAAGTAAAGTTCATAATGAAATTAGCTCTGTAATGTTGCGTCTTCAAATGAATCTTAAAATCAAATAATATAAGATAAACTTTATGTATATTAATATTGTTTTACATGCAATAGCACAAAATAATGACATTTCTTCCTAACTTTTGCTGGTTTTCCTGGTGGTTCTCCGGAAGCAGACATTTGATTTTAAATTGCCAAAAGGCAATCAGCCTTGGGATCAAAGCTCTGAGGAGGTTTCATGTTCTGGGTTTTATTTTTTGACTTCTTGATTGCTGGAATCCCCGCAAAAGGTCTAAAGTGGTCCAGTGTGTTAGCAAAGAGGCTGTCACTGCGCTGCAGTTGGTCTCAGTGGGATGTGAGGCCACTGATGGTAAAAATAAATCGTTCAAACAGAGCTGACGCATTCTGGCTGATTCCCAGAAGACAGCAGAATTAGTCCTGGCATGCATGAAAAAGAGAGCAAACAAATAAACAATGAACATAAAAGCAGGGTTTTAGAAGGAAATAGAATTATAGCTGCAAAAAGACAGACTTTACGCAGTTCCATCTACACTTTAATCCTAGTAAAACTGTATTAAAGTCATCTTTAGTTCTTGTAAATCTTTAAATTAAAAAAATTGTGTCACAGTTCTTGAAACATCTTCTCTTAATACCTTGTAAAACGTCTTTTTGGCAGAGATCTTTCACTGGTTCTCTACTTTTGTCTTGAAACCTGGTTCATATTTTCCTCTCGTCTCTGTATTTTACACCACAAATTTAAATATTAAATCAGACGTCTTGAATGTCTAAGGATGCTTAAGTTACTGAGTAACTTAAGTTACTTAAGTTGCCAAACCAGATATTACTCGGAGCAGATGGATTATGAGATCCAGGTCTTGAACAGAATGTGTTGGAGATGAAAACAGAGATGCAGGGGAGGAGATTCAGAGATCTGTCACCGAGAGGTTTGGAGGGAGGATCAGAGGCTGGATTGAAACCAAACAATGACTTCTATTTGGAAGGAAAAAATAACATGAAGAGTGAACTTAGACATAGTAGGTAAGTTGGGAAACATAAATCAAGTTTACACAAAGAAGGGCAAACACCAATTGTCTGGCAGAATTGGTTTGATTGAGGGTCAAAACTAGGAAAGAAATATTTTCAGTTTTCTGCTCCATTTTCATGGAGCAACAGATTCTGTTGTCATTAATGTTTTTAAGGCTATTCTGACCGATTTTGAGAAGGAATCGTCTGTCTGTAAATATTCCAACTGAGGAATCTTTCAATTTATTTATTTATGACAATGTTTTTGATTTTGTTTTGTATGTTCTGTAATTTCCGTGTGCTGCTGCCAGTCTTGGCCAGGATTTTCTTGCAAAAGAGATTTTTAATCTGAATGGGATTTTCCTGGTGACATAAAGACTGCGTAAATAAATTAAATAGCATCATTTGTTACATTTTCAACTGAAGCTGTTCTTTTTTATGCCGCACCTTTAAAACAAATAATCCCTTTTTAAACCTGTTCACCTCTGAACAGACGTTTTGAACAAAACCACTGAAAGAAACGACACAAAAACCACAGAGGAAGACATTCAGTGCAACTTCCTTTTTCACAAAACGTAAACGAAAAAACAGAATGGTGTCAGATTTAGACAATTTAGGATTTCTCTTTTGATTTTGGCAAAAGACGACAAGAAGTTTCTCCCGCTAACAGCAGATTTGCCTATTTGTTTTGGTTGTATTTACCCAGAATGCCCTGCGCTGTATTGCTTTTGGAGCAATTTCCTGTCCACTTGACATTCACATGTGCATTTGAATCATGTTACAGTTCACAATCCCCAAACAAACCCGATATTGAAAGGAGGGACTTCATAAAGACGGCTGATCATCAGTTTAACTCTCCAACAGCTCTTTAAACCCCCATCAGCTACACCTGCATCAAATGAGTGGTTAATGACCAAATCTTTGCAAAAGTTAGTCATTAAATTCCCAAGGAGGAAATTCAGCCTTGTGATTTGATGTGTTGTAGCAGAAATGCATCCAAAAGTTGCAGGACTTGAGTTAAAGTTAATAAAAAAATAAATGCCAGGATTTCATCTTATCGCTCTTTGACATCCACCATGTTGAAACCAAAAGGCTATTTTATGCAAATTTAAATAAAAAACAATAATAAAAACTTTTTTATTAACTCTAAGATCTTAAAAGTGAGGTTGGGGGAAAACAGTTTTTTGTTTTTATTTTTATTTTCCTTTCACCTGACTTGACCGAAGTAAAGATTATTGGCAATAAGAACTGACAGCAGAAAGTTCATTTCTTCTCATCCTTTAAATGGACTTGAGGCTCTCCGAAGACATTATGAAGCTCCTGCTGGCAAAAATTACTCTTTAATTTTTCTCTCTTAAGAAAAGAGAGAAAAACTTATCCTTTTCCCCTACAAGTAATTTCGATATTTTCTTTGAATTATCTTGTGGTGCACCAAATACTCAATAAAGCAGTTCCATCTCTGAGAACATTAAGTGAACCGAATAGATTAGGTTTCCAATACAAATGATATTAAGATTATTTTATTATTATATTACTCTTATTAAAAAGGCGAAAGGGAGATTAATAAAAACATTGTGGAAAACAATTTTAATTTTGCTCTCAATAAAATTTAATTATGTTTTTAAGGTTAGATTTGACTGCTGTCAAATAGCCCCAAGTATCCAAGTCACCTTTTCAACACTGATATATAATTATAAATTCATTCAGTGCCGCCCAATGGATCTGCAGAAATCACATGTGTTTCCAAGGAAACCAAATATATGCAGCTGAATTTTAGGGAATATGAAAACATTTGTATCTTATTCTTGTCTGTTTTGTGTTCTGTGAGAACATGCTTTGCAGAAACAAAAAAAAAAACTTTCAATAAATGTATTTCTGTAAAAGGTTAACATTACCTTCAATTGTGATTAAAAAAAAGCAAAACAGGGAAATAGATCCATTAGAAATAATCTTCCTGATAGATGTAATTGGACCTATTGCATTAATCTAAATTACATCAAATTGCTGCTGCATATTACTGCTACATATGAGTGTACGTAATAAGAAATGTCACAGCTAGAGGCTGAAGACCCAGTCAGAAAGTTCTGAAAAAAAGAAAGAGAAAACCTTAAACCTCTAAGTCCGGTTTTTAATCCCGTTTATTCCACACATATTGACTGCAGCTCGGTTTTGACTCATTCCTGGAAAAAAAACTTTTCCATCAATCACAGATGCTTCTGTTTGGAGGAGGATTAGGGCCAATTATAAAAACATGACTTTTCTCACAAGATTAAAGTCAGAATTTTGGAAAAAGTCACAATTTCTCTGGAATTTCTTTCCAGAAAGAAGTACTTTTTAAAAGTAGAAACAGTGGGCGCTGTTGAGCCAAGATGGAGTGAGGACGGATATTTCAGAGCTCCTGCAGGCTTATTAACATTTTCGATCTAAAATCCACAACTGCTCATTAATTGCAACCTAAATCGCAATAACAAATATTTTAGACTATAAAGAACTCCTTTCCACCGGAAGTTATTTGTTAAATGGCGGATAAACTTCGTAAATTCAAGTACGACGGTAATACGGCAAAGCTAACTGCTAGCACCAGAACCACGAGGCAGCGGGGCTCCAGAAGAAGACGACCCCAACCTAAGAGTCCTGATATGAGTGAGGAGCTGAAAGCCGATATCCTAACCTCTATACGAGGGGAAATCTCCAAAATTATAAGGGAGGAAATGAGGAGTGCGCTGGCCGAAGAGTTCACCGCTCTCAGAGCTGACATCCACGCAGTGAGGGCCGAAATAACTAGCAATGCCACCCCATTCGCGCAGATATCACTTCAATTGAAGCGGACATTGAAGACGTGAAAGGTGGACTGTCGACCTGGTCTGATGAGGTAAATACTCTGCAAACTACCGTGGACTGAACTTCGGAACGAGCTGGTGAAGATACGGGACAGGTGCGAGGACATGGAGGGGAGGATGAGGCGCGGAAATGTCCGTATAGTTGGAGTTGAGGAACATCCGAATTCCGCTAGTCCCAAAGAGGTCTCAAAAATCATCAAAGAAGCGCTCCAAATGGACCGGGATGTAAAAGTCGATCGTTCACCCGATCGGCCGCTCCGACAAAACCGGGGGACGGAGCCAGACCCCGTGCGATCATCGCCAAGCTGCACTATGATGGAGACGCCGCTGACATCCTGAGGAGAGCCCGGGATAAAGCCCCGCTGACCTACCAGGGTAAAAGAATCGCGATTTTCCCGGATTATACCACCAGTGTGGCCAAGGCGCGCGCAGCCTTCACCGAGGCACGGAAAGCTCTGCGGGGACGGAACGATGTGCGCTTCGGATTACTTTATCAGCAAGATTCAAATCACATACAAGGAGGACAGCAAGGAGTTTCGGGATCCGTAAAGGGCCATGGACTACATACGGAAGACCATCCCGGCTGCAAACGCCTGGGACCGAAACGTAGGGAAGCCGTGAATGCTAATATGGCACAATTAGGTCCAGTAGATCTCAAATCTGAAATAAATGTGCCTTTAATTGCTTAAATCCTGACTGTGATGGTGTTCAGCAATTGTACTTCTATAAACTGGTACATTTGAAAAGTACCGCAACAATGTCACTTTAATCTTGTTACTTTACTAAGTCACGTTTAGCCTTAACTAGGCTGTATTAAAATCACCAGTAGATTTTATGTTGTGGGTTAAAATACACATGCTTATACTCCCCTGCAGGAGCCTGAGGTTCCACACTCTTAATTTCTCTTTGTTGTTTTCTCACACATCCAATTCTTTTCTGGTTGTGTTTGTTGCTGCTTTTATAGTGGCTAGGGACTTAAACCCACCAACTTGCATTATGTTAGCAATGCAAACTTTTAAGTGTGTTTTTTTGCGTTTTGATCCTTCTGTTCTCCGAGGATCTTATTGTATCTAAAAAACAGAGCATTCGAGTCTCAGTTATGGAAATATTGCACAGCAAAGCCTTACTATTTTTATTTTATTGCATCATCTTGGAATTCAGCATCCATGTTACTCAAATGTTTGGTACCATTTGTCAAAAGGCCGTCTCTGCCTCCAATACCATCATATATAGATATAAATTTTTCTTTTAGTTAAAGCAGATATGAGTACACTAACTGTAACAAGTTACAACGTCAGGGGTTTGCATAGTCCAATCAAAAGGAAAAAAGTATTATTGCAACTCAGACAGTCAAAATGTCAAGTAGCACTACTACAAGAAACTCACTTATCAAATTTGGAACATGCAAAACTAAATAAGTCCTGGGCTGATAAAGTTTACTATTCGTCGCACTGTTCTGGAAGGAAAAGGGGTGTTGCTATATTAATACATAGGCAGATTAACTTTACTGAAACGTTAGTTCATAAGGACAAGGAAGGTAGATTTATATTGGTAAATGGGATAATTGATGGAACAGCAGTATCCTTCATAAATGTATATGCCCCTAACGAAGATGTTCCAGGATTTATCAAGTCGGTTTTTAATATGATTGCAGAGCACAGCTCTGGTCTGCTGATTGTGGGGGTGATTTTAATTGTGTAATGTCAAATTTAGATAGGCAACCAACCGCTAAGACCCCATTATCCAAAATGGGAAAAATGCTTAGAAATTTGTCTGTGGAGGCTGGATTAGTGGATGTATGGCGATCCAAATTTCCAAAGGAGAGAAATTTTACATTTTACTCAAACAGACATGCATCTTACTCACGAATAGATTACTTTTTTACTGCTAAGGCTGAGCTGCACAGAATTGAGGATATCTCAATACTACCCATTACAATCTCTGACCACGCACCAGTTACTGTCAAGTGGAATATAGGATTGACACCATCAGTTAAACAATGGAGACTTAATACCTCTCTTCTTAATGACAAAGACTTTGTTGCTTTTGTTAAATCGGAGCTCAAAACTTATTTAGACATAAACAACACCCCTGAAACATCTCCCATAATGTTGTGGGACTGTGCAAAGGCCTATTTAAGAGGCAGCATAATCTCCTACACGACAGCAAAAAAAAGACAAAAGGCAGCAAAACAGAAATATTTAGAAGATAGAATTCGGGATCTGGAACTTCAACATAAAAAGACTAGGGCATCCAAGGTTCTGAACGATTTGAATACAACACGCAGAGAGCTCCAAGACTTACTATCAGAAAAGATAGAAGGTAATCTTCGTTTTGCCAAGCAGCAGTACTATGAAAATGGAAATAAAGCGAGCAGACTTTTGGCCTTCCGTCTTAAAAAACAGCAGTCCTCAAATGCGGTTCAAAAGCTAAAATCGGGCAATAAATCTATTCTAAAACCAAAAGATATTGCTGAAACTTTTGCAGAATTTTACAAGGTTTTATACCGAGATACTGACACTTGCTCTGATGAAAGTAAGATAGCAGACTATTTACAAAATATAAATATTTCTGAGTTATCCGATACAGTAGCTAAACAATTAGATAAGTCAATTCAAGAAGAAGAAATTAAAAACGTTGTCTTATCCCTTAAAAACAGTAAGTGTCCTGGTCCTGATGGTTTCATAAATGAATTCTATAAATGTTTCATAGACATCGTTAGTCCACTTTTATTGGAAGCATACCGCTTCTCTTTAGAAACCAAAACAATGGCGCCATCCTGGTCTGATGCCATAATAGTTGTATTACATAAAGAAGGTAAAGATCCCACTGATTGTGGGTCATATAGGCCGATATCGATGCTTAATGGGGACGTACGCATTCTAACCGGTATTCTGGCGAGACGATTAAATGTCATAATAAATCAAATCATACATCCAGATCAAACTGGATTTATCGTTGGGAGGTATTATGGAAATAACTTGCGTCGTTTATTAAATATTATGACTCACCAAAAGAAAATAAAGCTATGACGGCTGTAATATCTTTAGATGCCCAAAAGGCTTTTGATCGGGTGTCATGGAAATACCTTATCCAAGCGTTAAAAAGGTTTAAATTTGGGCCTAAGTTCATAGATTGGATACAAACATTGTATTCATCCCCACAAGCGGCAGTCAGAGTTAATGGTTTCAGGTCTACGAGTTTCAAGCTGGAGCGTGGATGTAGACAGGGGTGTCCTTTGTCACCTCTATTGTTCGCAGTCAGCATTGAGCCATTGGCCCAGCTAATTAGGGACAATGATGAAATTAAAGGAATTTTGATTGGTGCGGAGGAACATAAAATATCTCTTTACGCAGATGATGTACTTTTGTATCTGTCTGATCCTACATCATCAATACCACGTCTGAGGGAAATGATCTCTGTTTTTGGCCATTTTTCGGGCTATAAAATAAATGTTGATAAGACAGAGGCAATGGATGTCAATGGCAATATTCCACTAGGGGTTAAACAACAAAGCGGCTTTAGGTGGCCAGGGAGGGGCATTAAATACCTAGGCATCAATATTCCTCTCTCATTAAATGATTTGTATCATGTCAATTACAGCAAAACGCTGGATATAATTAAAAAGGATCTAGAGCGATGGTCAGCATTGCCTCTGTCCCTCCTCGGCCGCATTGAAACCATTCGTATGAATCTGTTACCCAGATTATTGTATTTGTTCCAGATGGTGCCAGTTGGCATACCAAAATCTACATTCCTTGAATTGGATAAAATGATATCGAAATTCATATGGCAAAGCAAGCGCCCTCGCATAAAATATAAAACACTTCAAAGAAGTAAGATGGAAGGGGGTCTCAATCTTCCTGTTTTAAAATACTATTTTTGGGCAGCTCAGTTAAGGCCTTTAATTTCATGGATCCAACAGGACTCTCAAACAAGATGGCTGAGTATTGAGCAAGCGAAGTGCTCAGTACCATTAAAGGTATTGCCATTTTTAGATATTCCAGTAAAGGAATTGCCTCTGTGGACTAAAACCACTCTTAACATTTGGAACAAAGTGCGAATTTCATTCAAAATACCTAGAGGTTTATCAATATTAACAAGTATTGGACATGCCAAATCCTTCACACCCAATTTCTTAGACAGAAATTTTTCTAAGTGGGCTGAACAGGGGCTTATATTCATTCACCAGTTGATTGACAGGAACGGACTTATGTCATTTGAAGAGTTATGTAGAAATTTTAGTCTCCAGAAAAGTGATTTCTTTAGATATTTACAGTTGCGCTCTTTCTTGTCTGCACACAGGGACTGGAAAAGAATACTAAATCCCACACCATTAGAAAATCTTCTAATCCAGTTCCAGAAGGGGGAAGTGAATAAAAAACTGATAGCAAAGTTATATAGTGTATTTCTGTCAATGAACCTTAATAAACCCACTTGGACAAAGCAAAGATGGGAGGCAGAGACGGCCAAAATCATTTCTGACGAAACGTGGGAGGGAGTCTGGACTGAAGCACATCGAGTTACAAACTCGAACATGTGGCGGGAATTTAAATGGAAAATTATTAGCAGATATTTCAGGACCCCAGATGTAGTTGCTAAGATGGACCCTACGGTTCCAAGCTTGTGTTGGAGAAACTGTGGCTCAGCAATCCCCAACCATACACACATTTTCTGGTCATGCCCCAAACTTCAAAACTTTTGGGATGAGGTGTATGGAGCTATAAGCTATATCTTTCCAGGGGTTTTACCAAAGGATGTTACAGTTGCACTACTTGGTATTATACCAGAAGGTTTGCAAGGACGGGCTAAAGTATATTTGCTAAATATCCTTTTTACAGCAGCCCTGAAATGTATTACAATCAGGTGGATGCAATTGGAGCCACCTTCCTATGACTTATGGGTTCAAAAAGTAAGGGAATTGTATAGAATGGAACAAATAACATACTCATTAAGACTTCAAAAAAACACTTTTAGTCGGCGCTGGGGCCCAGCAGAAGCTCTGTTGATGTAAACCCAATAGGTATGTCATATGGTGTTTAACTATCCCACGAAGTGTCTATTTCCATTTTAGGATTGTTTAGTAAGACGTCAACAAATGTGATGCTGAGGTCGTAAGATATTATGCTGAGATGTTTATTTTATGAAAATCATATTGTCAACATTTGTATTATGTACCACTGATGTATGGCTGTATATTTGCTCTGTAGAAAATAATAATAAAAATGTAAGTTCAAAAAAAAAAAAAAAGTAGAAACAGTGAACCCGTGTACATGCATGTCTTGATAGTCTGTGACAATGAGAGTTTTCTTCAGCTCTTCCACACTGTCTTCACAACCTCAACACCCTTAGGAAAAAGTGAGGTGATGGTTCTGTTGCTCCTCCCACAGTTATTATTAGAGGTCAGTTTTGAGGTAAAAGTGTGAACTAAAATCAGAAATAACAGAACTTGGACAGATGAGTCACTTCAGCTTAAAACTTTTGCAAGAATCTGCAAAGAAAGTTTGGTTCTTTGTGACCAAATGTAGAATCTAGACACAAGTCTATGAAATATTAACTATTGAAAAACCTCATATTAGAAGAAATATTTTTAAAATGTTTTATATATGGGTGGTTGACATGATTAATGAGGCAAGGACATGTTGAGATTAAACAGAGATGCAGTTTCTAAGTTTCCAAGCTTCTGCCTCCCAGTGCCCCTTTAGACTAGCTAGCAGCAATTAGCCAACATCTGCTGAGCTACTTTTGAGAACTAAAATATTTTTAAATGGGTAATGGAGGAACGCTGTTGTGATGACTTCCTGAAGATGGAGTTTCAGAAATATTTGGGTTTTTTTAGCAGACAGAGGGCCAATTTCAAGGCCTTAAATTACGATGTCAAAATTCTTTTAAGAAGTAAAGGTAACAGTTACATGATTGTTCTATAAAATGTCATAACATATAATTCTGACGATGTGAATTACAGAAAAGTAATTGAAGTTGTATGCCGCATACTGGACATAAACAATGCTAATGCCGTCCTTGCCCATGAAGTGTGCATTTAACAATAGGAGTGGAAGTGTATGTAACCACAGCATCTTGTTGGGACTTGGTTAAGCTCTAATGTAGGACATAAAAGGTCGAAATAGTTGAAAGACGAGGGTCATCTTTCTAGAACATTGCCTGACTTATTTAGAGTATTTTTTCTGAAATCTCGTTACATGCTGTGACTATACTCATGTACAAAGTACAGAGGCTTATCTAGATATAATGGTGTTTGGATAATGAGGTCTAAATGATGATAAATGTTTAAATTCAAGTCCTCCTTGTTCCTTTTTGTGTCAGAGGGTTGGGAGTCCTGAATGCCTCTTTTAGGTGAATCTGACACAGAAAAGATTCCTTTTTGCCAGTCTAGCCCGAATATAGCACCACAGGGTGTAATCTGAATTTAACACCGAATGGTATAAAACAGCACTAACACAGCAGATCTCTTCATTGCAACATTAAAGACACCCAACTGGAACATTGTGTATTTTTCTTTAGCAGCTCCAGCTGGGAGCGAAACGAATAGACGCGCTGAAAAAGCAAGAGACGCCAACATGTTCTCCCAGTCTGCATTTCAAAGGTGGCCTATAAACCGATTGCATCTTCTCGCTGCAGAAACGAAGCAGGCAGCCTGCCTCCGGGCTGAATAATTGATCTCTCTGTGTCGGTCAGGAGGACGATGGCGGGACGCCTCTCTCTGCATGTGATACGGTCCCATCACGGTGTAAACGGCTGCAAACCACCACCCCCTCCACTCCACTCCACTGCTTCCTCCTCCTCTCCTCTCTCTCTCTTCCTACGTGTGTTTTTGTGAGTGTGTGTGCAGACGAATCGGAGAGCAGGAGGAAGCACCAAGGACGTCCTTTTTTCTTTTTTTTTTTTTTTTCCCGGAGCCCCTGGAGCCGGAGATGCGAGGGACGAGCAGTCATTAGCCCGCGCCGCTGCCGCCTGCTGCAGGAGAACTTCGCTGGTGTTGCAGCCTGATCCCCGCTCTGTGATCCCCGCTCGCTGAGGTGGACCGTAACCTGCCGGACGGAGGTAAACCGATGTTTGATGCGGCTGCTTCAGCGCTGATAGGCGGCTTTGCATGTGGAGCTATCCGGGTAGCGCTGGTGCTGAAACCACTCTGATCGTACAAGGAAGTGCATGTGTGCTTTTACGCCATCTGCGTGTCTTCCAATGTTGATTCTTTGAGCAAACTTGCAGGATGTTTTTTGAATGAATGCATGCACCAGGTAGTATTTTTTTTACATATATTTTTGCCTGATTAACGTGGTTTAGGAGCAGCTTTTCTTCCCGGAGTGGGATGGCTGTGTCCACGGTCCCTCCAATGGAAGATGGAAAGTTTTACCACATGATCTTGATAAATACACAGGAGTGGTTTAGTCCACATGCGTGACAACGGACCGTCCTGTGGAGCCTCATTAAAACTCGTCTAATTGGGAGTGATAACCCGAACGAAGCTTCAATTACATTTTAAATAAGATTAACAATTAAGCCATGATAACAACTGATTCAAGATGCTGTTGAATAATTGACCTTTGTGTCCTTCAATTTGCGCAACGCTCAAGAAAGCCCAGTTTCAAAAACTGTTTTTTTTTTTTCACTATCCGAGGTCAGAAATATCTGTTATGTATTTTTGAAAGCAAAAAAAAAAAGAAGTTTCCATCAACTGGTAAAGAGCCTAATTGTTATTTTGTTGTTGCTTTTAGATCTGAAAACACAGGATTCTACTTTTGTGCAACAATTGAATGTAACATCGATCGGACAAGGAAGGCAAGGAATCCAAAGCCATCATCATGAATTTTGTTATGAAACAAGCGTTGGGAGGTAAGTTCCAACCTTTTCAAAAGGCATTCATTTCATATATATATGTTGTCTTTGGATATATATTATTTTACCAGTTTTGCTTGATGCTTAAGAAATTTTTGGCCCCAGGGGCCCCTGAGCTTTCTCCATTGTGGTTGGTGAACCTTTGTGGACATTCTGTGTTTCATGAAGCAGCTCTATATACAGTCTCATCATTTCTGCTGTGTGGTGCGTCTTGACTGGATGCCGCAGTGACTCTCGTCCCTCTATGTTGAGTGAACACTTTCCCTCTGAAGAAGGAGGAGTAGACGGCGATGGGGGCGTTAATCGAGACAGAATCTAATCTTCAATAATTTCATTCCAGCATTCAGGAATGTGAATGAGTTCCTAATTGCTTGTGCTGCAGCGAGTCCCCGGACGGGAGATTCTCATAACAGATTAATGGATTTTGAAGGAATATAAGCTGCTTGTCCTGTGTGAATATGCGGATGACGCAGTGGAAAGTGAAAGGACTTTAAGTGGTTTTCACAAAGGAGCAAGAGTCTCAGCAGGGTGACTGTTTGTTTGGAGAAAATGCGAACCACTTGTCATCTGAAAAGCCAATCTTCTTTGCTGTTTACTGCGAGTTTAGGCAAAAAGGCTCTAGAAAAACTGTGTTGCATATTACTAATACAACTATTCACACCAAACACATCAATGTGATTTGAGCTTTTATGTGACAGAACAACAGAAAATGATGCATAATTGTTAAGTATATTTAAGTAATAAATCTGACAGGGTTGATACTTTTTTTGTAGTATGCCTCTGCCAGCTTTACGCATTTAGAACATTTTATCCAATTTTTTCTGTGACAAATAACTAAAGTTCAGTCAAATTGGATGAAGAGTGTCTGTGAGAATCAATATTCAAGTCTTTCCAAAAGAGTCTTAATTGGTTTTCGATCAAGACTGAGTCATTCTAATGAAAATACTCTTAGATGTTAATTCAATTCTAGCTTTTTCAGTGTTCAAGGTTGTATTTCTTCAAAAAGTAAAACATCTCTTCCAGGATTGCCTGTATTTCACTCAATTGATCTGATCTAGTTCAAGTTCAAGTAGCTAATTTTTATCTCAAGATCCATTGTCCATCTTCCCGGTCCCTGTTGAAGTAAAGCAGCCCCACAGCATTATACTGCCATTACCATGGAGCTCAATAGAGTTTGATATGATATGCAGTTTTGATTTTCTGCAACACACAGTGTATTTTCTCTTGGCCAAAAGTTTCCATTTTAGTTTCATCTCACAAAAAGACAATTTTTCACATGTTTGTGGTAATGTAACAAACTGCACTGATTTTTATGGTTTTCTTTCATCACTGTCTTTCTTTTTGTTATACTTTCACATAAAATCCAGATTTGTGGAGTTCACAGCTATATGTTAGCATGTCGACAGATTCACACACCTGAGCTTTAGAGTTCTACATCTCCTCCAGAGTTATCATTGGCTCTCTCTATTTGCAGATGATGGATGATACATTCAAAGTTTGTAAAACTTGTGGTACTGCTTTAAATTTCTCCTTAACTTTATCTGCTGTGTTCATCGTTCATCATGAAGCTTTTTGTTCGATAATCTTTTCTAACAAATCTCTGAAGACTTTCTTCACTGAAAGCAAATGGCACACAAATGGTCTCTATAAAGATCAAGGCAAGTTGTCGCAAAAAATTCACTGATTACTTCATTTCCATTCTTTCCAAACTTTAAAACTTTACATTGGGTTAATTCATCACATAAACTTCCAATGAAATGCATTACAAGTTTACTTGAATACTTTTAAAAGGCACTGAAACTTCACCATTTTCCAAACTGAAGCCCTTTTCAGTTGTTACTCCAAAATATCTCAACTGACTTGAAATGTTTCTTGTCATGAGGAATCAAAGGGTAAAGCAGCTGTTTTTTGAAGCCACAGTTTCACATGGCGTTGACATGGGGGCTTCAGGGAAATTTGAAGGAGTTCCCCACTGGGCTCTGGATCAGCAAAGAGGCGCCACAGCTGGCCCAGACGTCTTCTCTGCAGATATGTATTAAATCACAAAAACTTTACTTCGTTTAGAGCTTAAACGCTGATCGTGTCTCATTCTGGATTAGAAAGAAACTGCATGCACTTGTATTGTCCATACTTTTAATAAGATGTTAAAATTAATCTGGTATTGAAAAGAAAACAGCGTTTTTTAACCTGTTTGCTTTCAAAAAGCCATAACAACCTAATTATATGACCATTTGAAAAGCCTTTTTTTCTTAAATATTTCCTGAATGTTAAGGTTTGCCTTCCTGTTTTGCATTAGTGAATGGTTTGCTATTCTCTTGCTTATCGCCAAGGCTTTACACAGCTGTTGTTGACAGGTTTGTGTTTGTGACTCGCAGATAAAAAAAAAAAAAAAAAATGTCACCAGCTACAGTGAAAGGAGCTGAAGCTCAATTCAGCTAAGTTGAAGTTGCTGCTCTCTTTGCATGGCATGCATCATGTTGTTTAACTGCTTGTTGGTTCCTTAGTGGGTATCCCAGGAGCAGCCGGTGCCTCCCACCAGTCAGCTTTCCATCATTACAGACGAGACAAAGCCGCTGACTTGTGCACAAAAGAAATTTCACACGTGGGAAAAATCATGCAGCTTTTGCCGAGGTCTTCACCTTCAGAACAGTAATTCTTTCCAACCAGGGGAGCAAGTTTTTATGCTACCTTCTTAAGCAGTAATGAGTTTTCGGTGTGTGGTGGATTAGCTGTGGGCTATCATCTAAATTCTTTCTCTCTGTGCACGGCGAGGAGATACTCACACTCCATCTGCTCCAATTTAGACATCTACTTTTTTTCTGCGTTTTTCATTCAGTGATGATGAGAAAGGTCGACTCAGCGTTAAAGGAGCACCCATCTGTTGCCATGACCCCTTCACCTTTGTAGTCCAGACGTTTCTGGGCTGTTTACGCTGTAAACATTGTCAAAAACTTTTCCAGTTAGAGTAAGTTGACTATTTACCATGAAAATCACATTTTTTTCTGTTTGGTGCTGCAACCAAGGTGAAATGTATCTTCCAATGTACTGCTTCATTACCTTTTATGTTAAGGGTTATATCAATAATATGAGTAAGTTGGTATTTCTTGTCTTGAGGATTTATATCCTGCAAAACACTTTAAAGATCCTTGGACCCTAATTTTACTGTTAATTTGTTTTGTTTTGTTTTTCAAAAAATGGATTTAGTTTTATTACAGCAGAGTTATAAAGCAATACTCAATAATAATATGAAAAGAATGAAGTCATAAAATTACTAGAATAAAGTTGTATGAAAATAAAACCATATTATGAGAAAAACGTTGCAGTATTATTAGACTAACTAATAAAGTTAGTATAATTTTACAGTCATTTTTTTGTCTTTACAACAAATTAACAGATTTGTCATAATATTATGACTTTTTTTCTCGCATTATTAAGACTTTATTCTTGTATTCTTGTAATACTGATATAATTCTCAAATAATTTTGACTTGTGAAATATAAATATAATGTGAAATGACTGCAGATGCAAGACTAGTACATCGCTAGAAGTTGCTCTTAATGATGATTGCATCTTGATAGAGAAGGTGCAGTGACAGGACAGCGGTGTAACTATCAGGGATAATTCCTGCCAGTCCATGACATTGAAGTAGCCAGTCTGGTCCAGCTGTCACAGAGCTTCCTGGAGAAAGTAATCCCATTATTAAAAACTCACAGGCCCATCATTAATGTGGTGCCTTGTCAGGTTTAATGAGTCTTTTCCTCAGTTAGACCTGGGTAAAATCTGATCTCGATAAACATCTCAAGCGCTTTAACATTACCGGTTTGCACCTGTTTCAAACTGGCAAATCTTGTTTCATTATGAGCAAGTCAATTATTTCTGCTCCAGTTTTTGTCAGAATAACTGGATTAAATGGAGTTAAGATGGTCATTAGAAATGTTGTATTCATTGGAACAACTTTGCAGAAGTCCATTGTCTCAAATTTAAACACTTTGCAGTCCTGATCCACCCAAATATTGTTCTTTCTTTAGCTCCGGTTTGCTTGAAAACCTTTCATAAGCCAAGAGTTAAAAAAAAAAAAACATTTAGTGAAAATTAAAAAAAATTCTCTTTTTTGTTGTAAATTTATTTATAGCTGAAATCTTACTCTTACTGGGGCTCCAAATACTGTTTATTTGTCTCTAACATATCAGCGCTACTTAACAAACATGCCTTATAATGCTCAAGTAGAACGGTTTGACCATTCAGTGTTGACGGCTACACTGCTGTGTTCCTTAAAAAACATAACAAATCAAATCAATTCTACAGAAACCAACATTTGTGATGCCTTACAAAATGGTTAATACCATTTTTTCTTCATCACTTTTTGTGACAAAGCAAACACATCAGTGAGTGCTGACAGCTTGTGAAAGAGAAAAACAAACTATTGCATATTTGCTATCTTTTCTTAACCAGGTGGCCTTACTAAAAGTCAACACTGTGTAATTTATTTTCAACCAAAAATTAACTTGTTTTGTGACCATCTTGGAGATTTCCCAGACCAAAATAGTGACCAAACAACTGCATGGAAAACTGTAGATGATTTCTCTTGACCATATAATTTCACAAATTAAACTTTCAGTGGCAGGAGGATGGTGGCGCGGCATGTTTTTTGATAACGTATTGTGTGAACAAACTTATTCACATTTGACTTCTTTTGTTTCTTCTTTAAACACAGCAGTTGCAAAATTGTGTTGTTTTGACATTGACAAAGTTTGTATTGTGTGGTGGAAACCTGGGTCCTTAAACAGAAAATTCCAACAGTGAAACAAAGTGGTGGCAGTATCATTCTGTGGTCATCACTTTTTTGCAGCAGGGAGAGGGAAATACAGCTCTACATGAATTTCTAAGTGTGGAAACTGGTAGAGACATCTCGCCAAAAACATGCAGCAGCATTGTAGTGAAGCTTCACTAATTTTTGATTTGGGAGGAATTAATACAATGTCACATTATACTATTGGTGAAAATTATCATTTTGCTTCCACTTTATAAATGTACCCTGCTTTGTAATGTACACATTACATACATTAATGTTTGGGCTTTGTATGAAAAAACTGAAAAAGTACAACTGGTGTGACCCCAAAAGTGGAAAAATGAGATTGTTATCATGAGCAACTATGGCTTTCGGGCAGAATAAAACTGATGTAGAGCCTTTCATAAATTGGTAAATTCGTTTAGGACTTCCTGGACTTTGACCATAGCTCATCAGTGACATTCAGGGGAATTGCCTCCCTGACTGCAAACAAAGAAAGGACTGATGCTGAGCATGTCTGTGTTTGTTTGAGGGCTTCAGAGAATGAGAAAGAAATGGTCGCACATTAGATTTACCAGATGACTTCATCCAAAATGATGGTAAATAGTGAGCCACCAGCCAGTCCTATCATACCTGTAGTGGAGGATGGAGGAAAATAAGTTGTAGGAGGAGATGAAAAGTGACAAATTGATCTTTAAAATGGGGTGTTATGTCATCTGCGGCTGAACACTGAGGTTGTAAAGTCTGGACCAGCAGAGGCTCTAAAGGCGCTTTAATGGGAGATGTTTTCTTTGAGTTCCTCCTTCTCCAACACTCTTTCCACCAAACTCTCTGCCGTTTTTTTTCCTCACCTTTCCTCTCTCCTGAGTTGCCACCTCTGTCACTCTTCCTCCTTCTCTCTTACCACACTTCCTTAACTCTGTCTTCTTTCACCTCATCACTCTCCCTCTCTTCCCCTTTGTTTTTATATCCTTCAGCTTAGCTTTCTTCCCTTCCTTGCTCGTTCTACTATTACAGTAAATTTAAAGGTTGAGGCGAGAAAACCTCAGTCAGGCAGCCACATGGGAGGGTGCGGTTGTGTGTGCAACCATGATTTGGTGTCTGCTTGTGTGTGACAGAGAGATGGATGGAGAGTTAGAAAGAGAGCTGTGTGTGACAGGATGAGAGACTGGATGGACCTTAGTGGTTGAGTTTACCTGGCATTAGATGATAAAGTGTTAGGATGTGTGAGTTGTTTGAGTGATGAAACACAAATACAGAGAAGCACACATCCTCTGGCAGGCTGCACACACACACACACACGCACACACACACAGTACAAAGGCATCAAATTTCAAACTTCCTGACATACTGATAAACAAACCCAAACACACAGACACACGCTGGGAATCACAATCAGTGGGATGCGACAGACCTCCCACCCCGCTGAAAACCACAGGAGGGGGAGAAGCACCACAACAGTGCAGATATAGCAGCCTGCAGCTGAGCCATTTACACACAACCACTGGGCAAACATATAAACAATCCCTGAAGGAAAGAAACTTCACTCTGGGAAATAAAAAACACTTTATTGTAGAAAATGTCCAATATGGGTCTGATGAATATAAAGTTAGGAATGTTGTAAACATACACCCTGCATTTCTATGCGAACAAAAAAGCTCTTTATTGGGCTTCAGTTTACATTTTATGCAGGAATTGTATTACAAGGATTCAGACTTGGCAGACATATTTACAGTCTCTAAAGCCTAGAATGTTTTACTTCAAACAATTATGATTGCAGTCTGAAGGAAATAAAGCTTCTGATTTTGCATCTGACCAAAAAAACAAAGAACAAAATGTAGCAAAAATGGAGAACCATACAGTGCAAAAACAAAACATTAAAGTATGTTTGTCTAGTTTATAGTACATATGTCTTGTTACACTTGAAATAAGACAAATAAGAATAACTTTTCAGAAAGAAATATGAGTTTGTTTTAAATCAATAATTTATCAATATTGTTAGAAAAGTACTAGTTTCACTAATTTCACTTATAATATGGATAAAATGTCTTGTTCCACTGACAGATTGCTTTGATTATGACTAGTATTTATTCATCATTTTTAGGGAATTGTTAACCTAAAACAAGCTCCTATATCTTGCTGAAAAGTAACTTGTAAGTTAATTTGATCTTATTTTATCTTAAAAATTGTTTCTATTTCTAGTCTGACCTACTCAATGACACAAGTTTCTGAATACATTAATGCATTAATCTGTATTTAACTATTTATCTCAAAGTGAACTTTTTTTAAACTTTGAAATAAAAGTCAGGATACAGGATTTAGAGACAATGTAGCAATTTAAACATCTGATGTATTTTCGAATCGGATTTTTTTCTGCTGATAACTTAAAACAGTCGCTTTCTAAAATATGTCATTGTGTCTATAAATGTGCAGTGTTTAAAAATAATTAAAATACAAATATATATTTTTTATATGCAAATTTAAAACTAGATATGTGGGAAAACCGACAAACTTAGCAGACAAACTCAACTTCTACTGATGACTTAATCACTGAAAAAAATGCTGCTTGAGTTAAGAAGTAATGACTTGTGTGCTTTGATCATTTTCACATTAATGTATCTTCTTTGCTCATAAGCAAGGAAAATTAAAAATTAACATGAGACTGAAAAATGTTCCGGTCAATCGAAAGATATTGCATCATTGCAAATAAATTCATTGTGATTTACTGTGTAACTGAACAGAAATAAAAAAAACTGGGCCCTAAGTGACCTTTTGCTTAGGTTATAACCTTAAGCCACTTGAGTCGAACATTTCTTTAACTGTAGAGGTGAATGTTTGACCTGATCTGGGATTTTAATGTGTCTTTTAGAAACAACAAACATTATCTATACCCCAAAATTCATTACTTTCCTCTGATGGATTTCCTGTGAATGGAAATCATGTAGACCATCTAATATCTTGTTGGCCCAGCATGTATTTAGTATTGATCTGTACTCCAGCAATAACTATGCAATAAACAGAAACAGAGATTAAACATTAAGTGTTGTGGGTGCCTGTAAAGGTCATAGAAATGAATCTATATCCATTTCATATCAGCTCTGCAGCGCAGGACTCGTTGTTGTATCTTCAGGTTTAGCTTGAGAAAAAACTGAATTCATTAGAATTGAATGATATTGGTCTATACAGCTTTTCAGGCATGAGCTCTAAACCAACGTTAATCAATTTGATTTTGCAACTAAACTAGACCCACATCATATTTACAATATTTACAACTAATTGCTTCCATCCAAAATGTCTGAGGTCATTAAAAAAAAGAATGACTTCTAATTATAAAACCGTCCATTCTGCAGGAAAATAATCACACTGGAGGACATTACGACAAGATTTGCTGCTCAACAGCAAAACCATCTCTTTTGATGAAAAGTTTTTGCATATTTAAATTTGTTGTAACATCTGTTTATGAACAAGCTGAGTGGCTTCAGTGAAGGGATTCACGAGCTCATTTGGTGACAAAATGGAGCCTCTCGAACATAAAAGGCCTGGTAGCAGTTTCAGTAGCTGCTGGCACAATTAGTCACACAAATACACATTTGTTAAAGCACTGTGGGTGTAATGGGTCATGTTTGTGTGTAATAACAAGAGTCAGTGTGATGTTAGATCCATGCATTAATTGTGAAGTGCCGTGACTAATATTGATAGTGTAACCGTGAAAAAGCAGAGCGGAACTCCCTGTGCTGTGGTTGTGTGGTCACATAGGAGATAGCACATTATTATCCTCAAGGATTAATTAGGATTAGCTGAAGAACCCTGGAGGACAAGTGGCTATATGGAGATACACAACTCTTGTTTGGCCTTTCCAGCAACCCTGGTGAAAGGGTTGTTTACTTCCTCATTACCAGAATTTGTAACTTTTTTATGCATCAAAAACTTGAGCTACTCTTCCAATTTTTTAAATGCATCTACAAAATGCAAAGTGTAGAACAGACTTGAGAAAAAAAAGAATTCTGACTTTATTCTCTAAATTCTCAGTTCAGAAAGTCAAAGTTCTTTGTTTATCTGTGAGATTGATGTCAGATTTTTTTAGATTAAAGTCAGAATTGTGAGACTAATGTCTCAGAATTGTTGAGGAAATGATTCTGAACATTGATTCTGAACAATTTGAGGAGAATTTATGCAAAAGTTTTTCTGCTTCTATCTGCACATGTTGCAAGTAGACCAGCAACATCTGGCAAATCGTTTGAGCTTTTACTGTTTAACCAGAAGTTTACATAGAAACAAACTATAATTTCAGCCTAACAGATGACTCCTGCTGGATTTCATATTAAACCTTTGCACATGACTGAGTAGACAGTGAGCAATTCTGATTGGTTTCTTCACACTTAACTGGCTTGCAACTGAGTTGAAAGAAAATCATAATATTTCACAGAGAATATCATCCCACTTTGAGCCATTTTGAATAAATGAGCCAAAAACGAGAAAGCAATGTAATTCTGATAAACTGAGGTGCAGTGATGCCAAGTTCTCTGATTTCTTCTCATTTATTCTGGAGGAACAGATTAAACTCCTGTTGGCTCCAACTATGGCACATCATCGTCTTTAGAGGGATGTTTTCACATCTTAACCATCTTTGTAAGATATGTTTATCTCTTGAGAGTTTGGCTTCTGTGTTGCAACATTTATAAAATCTGATTGTGATAATTCTGTTCTCCGACATACAATATATTTTTAGCTAAGTGATGCATATTTTTATGTGTTTTCTTGTTTGTGACTAGTTTTTAGCTGAGATTGTACATCTTTAAGTCACGTGACCTAAATTTTAAAATAATGATTGTATTTAAAACATGGGGTGTCAAATTAATGTGTCAACACATTAAGATGAGTCCAGATGTTCCACCACAGTGCCTCCAGTGGTAGGATATAGTATTACATAAACAAAAACAGAAAAATTTGCCTCTGTGGGAAAAAAAAAATCAGACTGAATAAAAACTATATTTTTTATGATTAAGAAAAATATAATTAAGCTAATGAAAAAGCTGTTACTTTATCAAAAACATTCTTAAATCCCATGCTGTATTAAGTCACAGAAACAATTGAGAACGGCACAGGCAGAGAAAGAATTTCATCTTCAGCTCCACCTCTCACTTTGAAGACTATTTTCTCTGTTTTAGATTGTATTAAAAAAGTTAAATGCTTTTTCACTTTTTTGACTATTACCCAAAAACATAAAGTAGAAAAAAAATTATTTTTTGTCCTTATTGAAAAAAAAAGCCAAATTATTGCATAAATCCTTTGCACACCTTTCCTTTAAAGTGGTTCCAATTCTTTATGAAGGTAATATTTTTAAATACATGAATATATCACTGCATCCTACTCAACTTCCTCCTCAGACAGACAAAATCATTGTCAGTTAGTTCCTGTCTCTTTAAGGGAAAGCAGAATGTGTTGGGTAAAGGCGCTAAATTATTCACATTTTTATAAGCTACTTTCAGATTGTGCCTACATTCATAAGATTCACATTTCTCATTATATAATAAGCCAATCAGATCTGAAGCTTCATGATTTTCTAATAAGATTTAGACTTAATCTATGAATAGAAAACCAGGCTCATTTTTATCTAATTTAAATATGTACAGTGGGTTGATGGTGTAAAGCTCAATATAAAACTTAAAAGCCTTCAAATCTTCCAATAAAACAAAAGTAATGATCTTAATTAGAGTTTTAATAAAATAATTAGTAAAAAAAAGAAAAAAATGAAGTAGATGCTAAAGAGCCAATTCTTCCTCCCCTCGTTCCTTTGGGAGTACTGATATTACAGACTAAGTGTTTTAATCAATTTGGGATTCTGATAAATTGGATGAACTGAGTCACACATTTGCTCTTAATGTTTCTCTCTGATGGTCCATCATGCCTGAATTTGACTAGAAAAGGACAAATTTATATCAAAACACTGATGACTTGCCAGAATTTGCAGGGAAGTGCTCTGGCAGTAAAGTGATTCATCATTGTCTGTTTTATTACAGTTTTATTAAGGACTCGGGATATGAAAAAGGTAATTTAACTTGATAAAAGACAGAAGCTATAAAGTCAGATGACAGTACTGCATGATTTTTCATCAATATCTACTAATTTATTTTAACTTAGCTAATATAGAAAACTCTTGAGTCTGGGATGAAGGTTCAGAACAATCTTAAAACATTCAGACAGAGCAACAGTTATATTGCTTAGGTGGTCTAGTCAAAGTCTAGACCTAAATCCAACCTATGGCAAGACTTAAAAATGGCTATTTGCATGTTTTTCATGCAGACTGAGCTTGAGCTACTTTACAAAGTAGAATGAGCAACAATTCTGCAGCAAACAGAAGATGCATGTTTGCGTCGTCACGCTTTTTAGATTTTTAGTTTTAAGAAAATAAAAACTGTATATCATTTTGCTTTCTTTTGAAGATATACTTTATGCAGTTTACACAAAAATCCAATTTATATAAAACCTTTTTGCTATGATCAATAAAGTTCAAAGGTTGTGACGATTTTCACTAAGAACTACTATAACCAACTGCAAAACATATACATTTTTGCTTCACTTTTGATGTGAATAATATCAATAATAATATTTAATTCAGGTAAAACAAACTAAAAACCATGAAAAAAGAGGAATTATAGCATTGTTTTAATTTAGTTACTCTATCTTATCAAAACTGAAAAATCCAACATGTGAAAGAAATTTTCCCTCCGCAGTATTTTTATGAACGAAACACAAGGATGTGAGACAGAGTTCGGAGAAAATGTTTCAGTTTTCAGTCAGAAGATAAACTCCATCTGTTATGCAGCATCAGCCAACTGTAACTTTACGACCAGAAGCCTCAATCTCACTGAAACCATTACAGACACAGAATGGAAACATTAGTAAAAACTGGTTTGAATGTTATATCACTTTGGTGTGTGCGTGGGGGTGTGTGCGTGTGTAAGGGTGTGTGTGCGTGGGTGTGTGAGGGTGTGTGTGTGCATCGGTGGGTGTGTGAGTTGGTTTCCATGGATACCATCAGATTCTGGTTGGTGCTTGTAGAGCTCTCAGGCTTTATGGCAGAGGTGTCCAAAGGTCAAAGGTGGCTCCATGAATTTGTATCATTTTTTTATTCAACTTTTTATTTTTAATCAGGGTGACATTTTTACTGACATAATTTTCTTATAACTGAAATTACAACATTACGTATTAATCTTTTTAAAACCAAACTTTCATCAGTTGAACCATGTGACTTTCACTGAAAATCAACTTTGCTGATTTTGCTCTGCTGAAGCTGATTTGCTGCACCCAAATCAGCTTGTATTTACTTTGTTAACTGATGAAGTGATATTTATTTAATATATTTATCAATTTGTTTAACTGATCCTATAAAAAATTAAAACTAGACCTTTCTTTTAATACAGTAAATATGCAAAATATTTTTTGTGATCCTACAAAAAAAATATATATATACACAGATTTTATTTTTATTTATTTATTTTTTCTCTTAGGCCATGACTACTTTTGACTCACATAACAAAAAGTTTGGACACCCTCACTCTGGGAACATCAGACAATAGAAAAGATGCAATAGAATATATTGTCTCCAAGGGGAAATAAAAGTATATAATAAAATATTAATTTATAAAATATTGAAGCTTGTTTTATGTAGTTTCTGGCAAAAGTGTTAAAATTTTGCCAAATGTGAACTTTCAGGTTTTCTTGTGATTCGTCATAAGGAGTTGAGGAAGTTTCTCCCTTTACCTCTCGATGTTTGTAATGTTTCAACATATATCGCTAATGTATGATTATCTATGTTGTTCTAAACAACACATTTTACCTTTGCTTTAAAAGCCACATGAAAAGACATTTTTCTCTTCCAGTCTCTACAGAAGAGAGAAGTTCAAAGTAGTTCAAATGACTCTTTGATGACAGCTGAGGCTGATGTTTTTACTTGCCACCACAGTCCAGTAACTCAGCCCTGAAGGTCTTTATGTCACACTTATGGTGTCATCTGTGTGGTGATCAGGTAGGAAATGACAGGGACTGACCCGGGGGATTTTTTGTAAACTTAAGTTGCGGTCCACAGACACAGCTTTTATGATGAAACAACACACAAGCCTCAACAATCAATTTTTTATTTTTTTGCAGTGACATACTCAGCTCGCTGACTTCACATGAACAAGGCAAGACTATAACGACATTTTCAACTAACTCAAAATCTTTTTTTTCTTCACAAATAGACCAAATGTTTCCTAACTGAATTTAAATAATTGTGTAGTTATTGTGGGTTATTTCAATCCATGTTTAACAAATCCCATCTTAGGTGGTAAAAGCAAAATAATAGCAATTAAAAAACCATCTGCTGTGTTTTCACGCAGGTTTGATAAAACACTCTCTGCAGTGACTTGAATTATGTGGAGAAAAGTGAGGCTTTCATTTGCATATTTGATGTAAATCATTCTGCAGGTCTCTGGATTGTTAGGTCTCCAAGCTGTTACTTTTAAGGAAATAGTTTTCATTCCTTCTTTCTCGTTATTGAATAAACCGCTTTATAAATCATCTTTGCATGAACTGAAATTAAGAAACTTAGATATTTCTAATTTTCATTTAAGTTTATGTTATTTGTTAGTTGTTTGTATTGCATTTATAACAGCATCACAACTTTTGGTTAAGTTATAATTTTCACACTTCAGATTAGAGTTGAAAATGAAGTGTAAAACTATTATTTATGCCCTTTTAAAATGTGTTATGTAGTTTGAAGATTTTTTAAAAAAACATTTGGGGATGCAGATTTATTATATTAAAAGAGAAGATTTAGGCAAATAAAACACAAAACAAAGATGTCAGTAGTTGCTCAAAATCTTGTTGAAATTGACAATTTTTGTCAGGTTATTTTCAACACCAATTTCTGATTCAGCCTCTACACTCTTTTAGTGCTGTTAAACTAAATCTTATAATGACAATAAATTGACATTTTCCTGTCTGTGGGGGTTTTTTGCCCTTCAACAGCATGCCGGAGGCAAACAGTCCAACTGCTGCCGAGGTGATCCCCATGTGGCAGAGGTGCCCGTCGATCAAATCTTTTCATTTTTTAACACCAAATGTCCCTGAGGTATCCACTCTCCAGAAGCATTTTTGAACTGACATGAAAGGAATGTGCAAAATAAGGTGGGACACACAGCTACTCTGTACAAAGCAAAATCCCAAACGCTCCTTCTTTGACTGACAACTTGCTTTTGTAGTTCAGTGGTTTCAATCAGTGATCAGGCTGATTTCATAAAATGTTAAATGTTCCTGTGCCTTTTAGCATTAACCAGGTTTTCTTGAGTGATTGATGGGCAAGTCTGGTGAAGCTGATTTGAAGCTTAAATACAAGAAGCTGTAAGAGGAAAAATACTGAACGAGAAAAAAGTCAAAGGTCTGCGGACCAGAAAAGCGACAACAAAGTTTCACTTTTGTGGCAATAAAGCAACTTTCAGAAGTCCACAACTCTTTGAATGTGTTCAGCACAAAGGCGAGCAACGGGACAGCATTAAACTAACAAAAGGCAGGACCGCTGTAATGCATGAACACAAAGATATGGATGCATAGAGTACAAGTCCAAGCAAACTGTTTCATAGGAGTATGCGAAGAGCAATTTGACATGTTTTTTTTTTTATTGTGTATTAATAATAATTCTAATATGTCTAACCAGAGTGTATTAGTGATTGATGGGCCAATTTTTTTATTTTTGGATATTGGATATTGAAACAAAACAAGTGAATGAGTAAATAAGTTAATATAAGTGCAATCAGCACCATTCAAAAGAGGGCCAATTTTGAAAAATTCACATTTTGCATGTCTTTAAACTTCCATTTTGGTCTCAACTGCATTAAAAAATATCCAAGGAACTTAAAAAATCCACTCACATTTTTGTTTTGGCAATAGATTAATGTTTTTTAGTGTCTGGAAAATGAGCTGTTTCAAAAGCCTCCTGATTGTTGAGTCACAGTCGACAGGCACCTGCCATTATTTACCATCCAGAAAGCATTTGCTGCATTCTTGTTGGTTGTCCAGGAGCCTCTACTCCTGCTTGTCATTTTTACATAAATTTTGAATTGGGGGTCATGGCCAGCAGCAGCTTATTTGGAGTTAAAGTGACATGATGCTGTAAAACAGTTCAGTATGAAAGAAGCTCAAGTTATGCAGAACTGAGTAGACTAAAATCTTACTATATAACAATAATTTTGTGCAAAAAAATATAATTAACATGTTTTGTATAGTCCATAAATCTATTCAAACCTTTTAAAAAACAAAGCATAATAAGTGCATATATTTCTTTTAGATGTGTGCACTTGTAAAATAAAAAACTAAGACATTAAAATGAAATATTTTCCCTCTGAGTTTGCTGTCAGCATGACAAATAAACATGGAAGCCTACATAAACCCACAAGCAACAAGTGAATAATAATAATAATAAATCACATTTTTATAGCGCTTTTGTCAAGAGAATAACTCAGTCTCTCATCCCAGCAGACAAATAAGTCTCTCTTAAGTTAAACCTGCATGCACCTTGATTTTTTTACTTCATTGTGCTAATTACTTCTCTAAATGGATTCCAATTTTAATCTGCTGCCGGGACAGAGTTTGGGATTTAGAAACACTTGCATTGTCAAGAGACTCTGTTCTGCATGACAGTCAGTGAGGCTTACTATGATTCAGCATTTGACCTACAAAGTGGTTAATGGTCTGCACTCTGGCTGCATGATGCCTTAACCACACGCTGCTGTGAGGAGGATGGCTGTATAGCACATTAGAGTCCATTTTGGTAGGGAGCTGCATGTGCAGCTCTGTTATGTGAATCACCATAATTCAAATGTCACCTGGATTATTTTCCTTTGAGGGGTTTCTATTGATCCAATACGCTCCCTGTCAGAGAGTTTGAAGTAAATTTTTTAAAGCTGGAATCGTTAGAGCAAGATATGTTTTTTTGCATGAATTGATGGATGGTATGGTACTCTTGTAGTTCGCCGGCTGGATATTGAGAGATCAATATCAGGAATCTAACAATACCAGATGGCATCCTGCCAGGCTCCTCCAGGCAGCTGGGTGGGTAGGATTAAAGAGAACAGTGTCCATGTTAAAAAATGATTGTGTTAAAGCAATCTCATTTTTTCAGATAATAGCTGAGATTTGAGCACAAAAGAACAAGAAAAATGGCATATCCAGAATGTTAGCTCCAAAATTACATGATAACAAAGAGTTTTGCTTAAAAACACTGACTCAGTGCACACATATTACTTTAATTTAGTGTGTGGCTGCTTTTTATCAAGCTATTATAGTGCTCAACATAAAAAAAATATTAGATTGGGTTTCTAAAAACTTTATTTATCTTGCAGGATCTGAAGTTCAGGAGTATTTCAATGCTGGAGTGGCCCTTGCAGATGATTAGTGCTTCTCACAAAACCTTGGATATTTAATGAGATTAATAAAGCAAGCATGCATCCCCCATTATTAGTGACCGAGGAGAAGCTAATGGATGTCATAGTTGTGGTGCCATTTGCTTTCAGGTGACATGAGTCACCATCTCATACAAATAAAGGATGATGCTGGAAATAATGCTGCATCCTTCTCTGATGTCTGGCCACTTCAGATCATGAGCCCTTCAGAGCAAAAGTTCAGAGAAGAAACATCCTAATGAAATGACTATCTTAAATGTTTTACTGTTACCTTTTTTCACATGGTCTGTAAAAAAACAATGTTGTTCATTTTTATGCATCTCAGCTTTAACATGTCTGATTTAAACATATTTTGTCTTTTTTGTTCAGCACCATTCTCTAAAAGTTGCTGCTGTACTTGAAGTAAAAGTAGCTCTACAAATATTCACCCAAACATTATATTATGCACACGTTTCCTTTGTCTTCATACTGATGTACTACAAAGAGACATTCTGATAAAATACATTTTGCTGAGTGCAACAGTCCTGCATTGAAAAATACTGTAAATGTAGCCTGCATACATCAGCCTTCTGCTATTAACACAGCATGTGGTTTGCATTTTAACATTTTCAGAAAGCTCTGACTTTGCATGTCGATGGAAAGCAGGGAGACATTCTGTCAGCTGGCCCAGCAGCATGCAGGTCTTTATGCAGAGGTCAGCAGCTGTTTACTTAGCAAACACACCTGAGCTGGCAGTCACTGCGTTCTGAACAGAGGGCAGAAGGAATCAAAGGAATCGGTGATGTGTCCTGATGAGATTCACAAAGGAATGTGATGCAACCAACCTCAAACCAATTTAAAATTCATTGACTTGGTTTAAAAGTTGAGTTTGTGCTAGGAACCTGAACAATTCAAATTGTGCCTATCATAACAAAATGTGTGTGTGAATTTTGACCCTGTTTCAATTTTAGATAAAGCTAAATAATTCAAACTTTTTCACCAAATTTATTAAAGTTGTGTGCTATAAATTATTCCAACTTGTAAAATGATTGTATGCATCATTGAGATCATGAAATTACCAGGAAATGTAGACCAATGATGATAGCACTGATACATACGTAAACTAAAACTGAAAACACAAATTGGTCTAAAACACGTATGTGTGCAGAGACTCACAGAGCAGCACATTAGTGACACAAACGCACCCCCCAGATGGGCTCCCTCTCCACCTCTGCAGTAACTGTGAAGAGAGGAAATGAGTCATCTGTGTGGCCTGAATGTTTGTACCTACATTATGCAATATCTCTGTGCCGACTTCCACGGTCCATTTATTACCGATTTAACATCAAACGGCAATGTTTAGCTTGGGTCAGAAGAATTGAGGAGAGAGAATATTGAAGCGCATCTGCCATAAAATCAGAGCTGAATGAGAACACAAAGATCTAAAACACAAGTGGTTCTGTCGAACTATTTCCAAATGTTCTCTAAACAGTGGTTATATTAAAGGTACAGAGAGTCACGCTTAGATTTTAGCTTGGATTCATTTTCGTTTGGGAAACCTTTTGATGCATCTTTATGAGCATCACACACATACTGTGTACATCTCTGTGCAGAAAATGCACTGCTAACCCAATCCAAAAGACATTAAATAAATGAATAAATAAATGCAGTTAACCAAGCAAATGTATCTCTGACCAGAAGAAATGTAATAATGTATTGTTGTTGAAATAAAAATGAAAATAGTTTGTAAAGGCAGTTGATTAGTTCAGAATGAGAATCCACCAACTCATAAAATGCATTATCAAAGATAATTTTCTTAAATAGCACAAAGCAGACTAAAAAAGACTAAGAAAGGACAAGTGAAATCAATCATAGAAGAACAGCTTCAACCGAAAGAATAAGGTGACACAGACTTTCTTTTTACTATAGAAAACACTGAGATTTTTGCAAAACGGTGTCTTTTAAGGACAAATTTTATTAAAAATGAAATTAAAATCCAATATAAATAAATAATAAATTAACTGAAAGCAAATCTTTTGTCTTGAATTATCAAACATATAAACAATGTACAACTAGAATCTAATCTGATAACCTTATGTCTAAATATCTAAACAGGTAAAAATGTTTTCTTTTTTAATAATTTTTAATCTTATTATGTGATTTTACAACTCTTAGCATACTTTTGTATTTTAGCTTTTCTAATACTGCGAATTTCATGCAAATATTGTTGCTGATTATGTAAAGGAACTTCTTTTGCCAAAAATAACCACTGTGACGTGATCTGATATTAGATTATCACTGATCATTTTCCACTTGGCTAACCAGTCCAGCATGCTGTGTTTTCGCTGCCCAGTGAGAACAATGTGTCGCTCTCTGGCGACAACGAAAAGGAACAGCTGACCTTAACTGCAGCCTCTTGACGGGACTCCAAAATGGCCGCCCTCTTCCGTATGTTATCTTGGCATTACATCACTATCCCAGGCTGTAGCTTTTCAATCACGAGTAAACTCTTAGAAGAATATGACTGAGTTTCCTTGAGTTCTACTGTGAATTTATCAACATACTCACACAGAGTAACCTGTGAGAAATAGACAAACAGGCCTGTCATTTATCTATGCTGCAAATTGAGCTGCTGTAGGTCCATTAAACTTTATCACCCCCTTTTATTTTGAGGACTCATAAATCCAAGGACCTCTTGGAAGAGCACAAAAAAATGGTTCCTGCAGATTTGGGTATCTTCCCCTGGCTTATGGGAATTTATTGGCAGATGCTTAGTGGCGCTGATGTGGATCTGAACTCGACAGAGCACTGACTCTGTTTGATAAACAGCACAAGGTTCAGCTGAGAGCCTGCGGATCAAAGAGACACCGTCAAACACCCACTGAGGTTTCAGTCAAGGCTGTTGCTTTTATCCCAGAAGCTGTGGTCAGATTTTCAACCTGAAAGCAGAGTTGTTATGAAGCTACTTATCTCAAGTCTCCTGATGGAACAAAACATCAAGCTGAAAACAATGATCACACACAGCAAGAGAAATCTATAGAAAAAAGAAGTTCATGCAAAACCAAAATCTTACCAAGCATTTTGATCTTGTTTCTAATGCAAATGTCTTAGTGCACTTAAAATAAGACAAAACTAGCTTAAAGGTAACTTTTCAGCAAAATATAGGAGCTTCTCATCAACTTTAAAACTGATGAAAAAGTACTAGTGCAACTATCAGATTATTTCACTAAAGACACTGGAAAAACATTCTTGCTGTAAGGAAATTTGTTTCAATATTATAAGTAATTGTTTTACTTAATATTCGATAATTGATCAATTACTCCAAACACAGAATCCTTTTTAAGGCCATACACAAGAGTGATAATTAAATCAATAATCTTTACTTCAGGTTGAAGTTCTTAAAATCTTTTCAATTATATTAATTGTCCCTTATTTGCCATTATGTTTTTAAGGAGACAATTGTCACTTTTCTGAGTTTATACATACACTCCAGTTGATCTTTTTTTTCATCCGGTAGATTTTTCTTTCTCTAAATTAATCAGCTGTGCATTACTTTTAATATGAATAGACTATTTTTACTAACTAGACAGATTTGTATTTCTTAGGTTGTAAGTTTATCCTACTATACAATTTATTTGTTTTCCCCTCCCTGTGAATATTTACCTTAAATTGCAGATGAGACAAATACATTTTCCAATTTTGGGACAAAAGGAAATATTTCTAAAATTTTCTAAACTATAAACAGTTTTATTGCAGAAAATTGGGACATTTTGGCAACAGAATCCTCTTTTTTGTCTCCCCTTCCCAGGAAGTTATGATCAGCACAACTCATGTGATATACCTTACAATTATAGATTTTCACAATGCTCTAGTGCTTTAGCAGTCTAGATTAACATTTCTTTATTAGTTTAATTTCTGTTTCCTTGCCTGCAGGGTGCAGGGTCATCTCCTCAGCTTAATGAAGCCAGATGAATGATATAGATTCAGATGAATAGATATACATTGACTGGCACACTTTTGGACTGTACAACTGAACGTTAATCAGCCTGACCTCATAAAGTCAAAGTACTAATTTACTCAGCAAATGCACAGAAAAAAATGTTTGGGGTTATCAAGTTCCAGGGCATAGATGTTCAGGGTAATGCACTTCATGAATCATAGATCAGCATTAAACCAAATGTTTTCAGTCATTTTGCCGTCTTGTCCAGTGCAACGTACACATTGTGTGATTGTTTTTAATGTAATTAAAAGGTGTTAACAGCATGACAAGGCTTCCCAAGTGTACTTCAGTCACTGATTAGCTGGCAGCAGTAAGAGCCAACAAGATCATAGGACGTAAGAAATCTTTGTTTATAGCTTTAATTTACGGTTCATGTAAAATAAAGTAAGCAAGTTTTGATATATTGTACTAATTAAGAGCCTCTATTTGTTTTCCTTCCAAATCCTTCTGGTTCTTTTAAGTTAGTTGGTTCGATCTGTACAGGACAAGCTTTTTATCCTACTGGCTGCCATATGTCAAGTAGCCTCAAAAAACTTGCCAATATTTCTATGGTTTTGCTCCTATTGAGCCAAGCCATGCAGAAAATGTATGCAGTCACAGATTTTTATGGTGCCGTGGAGTAAAAGCTGGTGGTGGTGGTTGATCCCGCGGCTGTAAAGAGTTGGACATGAGGACGAGGACAGCTTGGTCGAGGCGGGGATGGTGAGCACACAACACTGCCGCAGCTCTGCTGATAAGATGGAGTACACGTCATCTGCCATCTGTTGCTGGGAAATTCCTCCTCACTATAGAAACAGAATATAAAGAGACAAAATGCAGAGGCAGATGTACCTGCAAGGCAAGCACTCACAGCTAAACATATACAGGTTACCACATTTCTCACTGTTATAAGACAAAACTATTGTCTGATTTTGAAGTTTTAATTAGATTTCAGTCTTTAAATCAAGTACTTGATATTTAAATATCATAACTCTTCATCAGTCAAATTTTCTGTGTGGTTTGCAAGAAGAAAAATTCTTAAAAGTCTGGTGGATACAGATATTATTGGCGTGGGTATTTGTTGCTGTTGGTTTATTAGTAGGACATCCAGCTAATTTATAGTTGTCTCTAATGAGTTGGGGTTCTGTTGCTGTTCACAATTTGTAAAACATATATTTGAGTAAAAACTGTTTGGTAAGATTTTAGTAAAATTAAAAGAATAAAGAACAACCTCGATGAAGGAGCCAGTTTAGTTCAGGTGTGATGTATTTTACAATAGTCTGATAGAAAATTGTCACATATTCAGCAGGTGCAGTTTGTTTTCACACTGCACTGAGTCAAACGAACCAAACCCTTTGGAAAATCTGTTCCTCTCTTGTCCTGTGGTGGCGCTGCACCAAGAACCACAGCACAAAATGAAGTAACGACACAAAAACCTCTGAAGAAGACCATCCAACATGTTGTTGACGACTGTACTGATTTATGTTAACAGATGATTGTCAAAACTAGTTACTGCACCTGGTCTGTGTGACTCTTTTTGTTGTTGTTTCTGCAGCTTGCTTAAGGTTTGTGCTCTAATCTATGCTGAATATCAGTTGATATGATTTGATAACTTTGGTCTGTTTCATGTGTATCTTTGAGTCCTGGTCTCTCTTGAAAATGAGATTTTAATCTCAATAAAACATTTTTGCTTAAATAAAATATAAAAATCTGATCTGAATGCAACATTTTTTTGTGTTTATTTGGGTAGTTAAATTGTGGGCTGCCTTCCATGTGCTCATGTGTTGGAATTGTTGTTGTGGTTTGTTGGAGACCTCCCAACATATCCCTCCTCCATCATTGAGTCATGGCATGATCAATGTGTCCTCCAGAAAAATCATGAGCTCAGGTGAGTCTGGGGAATAAACTCACCAATCCTGAAGTTGAGCTAAACTGTCAGACTTGATATGCCCAAGCCATTAATATCTTAGTGGGTTGTGTCCATCTCTACTATATACATCTTCCTGCTGGACAACTGCTGACAAATTCTCAATGTTTCCTTCAGACATTTGGAAGCCAAAACAACAGTCTTAAAATTTTAAGCGTTCAAGGTTTTAATCCAAAAATGGCCCCAGCTCACACTTTGCATACCCCAGTTTCAAACAGTACTACGTACGTGTAAAACACTAAATACTGAACAGGTAAAACAAGCTAATCTGATGCTTTCCTCTTAAATCTATCTAACTGATCTCATGTTGTAAATAGTTTAAACTGTAATACAGAAATGTTTTCTGCAGCAGTTTGTTTGTTTTGCACAATAAGCAGTTAAGACGTAAACTTTCCAATAGATCACAACTCATTTGTATTTCTCTGTACATATTGTAAATTGTAGCCTTCATAACTGTGAATCTGTGTGAAGGTACATCGGATGTGGGTGTTCAGAAAAGGCTGCTGGGCTTCTGTGAATGGGAATGCAAACTTCTCGTGATTGCTCAAATGTTTTATTAAGCTTCTTGAAGAGCTGCGCCTAAAGAGCAGCGGCAGGGATTGCTGAAACCAGACCGCACTATTCTTACGTGCGCAGTTGGCTCACAGGTTAAACTGATCTGGAGTCCATGTTTTCACAGCAGTGCTACTGATATTTTCTTTCTTCTATTCATACCAACATAAAAAATTCCCTTAATGAAGATTGCAAAAGAGGAATGTGAGATAGCTTCAACAATATTCTCAGTTTTAAGCATGCTGTGCCACCTTGTAGCATTTTCTCAGTAATGAAGATGCTCTGACTGTGTGAAAGGCTGTAACGAACAGGAATGCTGATTCAGTGAACGCCTCTTTATAGAGCAAAGTAAATATTTCCTCTGTAGGATCTCAAGCCAATAAAAAAAGATGGTGCCATGGAAAACTAATTAGTTTGCAGACCTCAATTTCAGGGACAGTTAAATGTGTCGCCTGCAGGATGGAATAAATTTGTGATATTAGTCTGCTTAGTTCATTTCTTTTTGAGTTTATTTAATAAATCAGTCGAACATCTGTGTTCATTAGTGTTTGAATGTGAGCAGGAAACCCAGTTAGGTTGTATTTTTTTTTAAAAAAAGGACTGAAAAAGAGCAGTCGTCAAGAGGACCTTTCAAATGATTGACTTCAGTTTTGTCAGCAGCTGCGTTGATAAGATTTGGTTTTATTAACGCTTCCTATATTCATGGTAATTTCATGTTTGTTTTGTTTTATTCTCCATTCCTTGTCTTGTTGGACGCTTTCTGAAAGTTAGCTGCTGTGCTATCTCTCTATTGATGCTTACTGCTGATATGTTGATTGATATTCCTAATTCAACCTAATTGATCTGTGCTGTGGCCACACCTCTCAACTCAACAGTTATCCTGATACATGAAAATGGCTGCAGACAGATACTCAACTAAACATCTGTTCATCTTTAAAGATGCGAACGCGGTTTGTGTTGAAACTCCAGCAGAGTTACAAACATCCTGGCACTTCTCTTGGGTTGCTAGGCAATGGCCTTCATTTAGCTGGGGTTACTAGGTCAGAGGTCAGCGCCTGTTGACGCCACAGTCAGAAGATATTTTAAATAAACATTTTTCCAGATACCAAAAGAACATTAACTTATTGCCCCAAAACACTGCCACATGTAAATGGAAGTAAAAAAACTACAACATGAAAGTGTAAATAGGTTCCCTTTGTATGAGTTCAATCAGACGATTTGCATATTTAATAAATCCAAATGTAATGTAATGTAAAGACATGGAGGTTTTTCTGTCAGTGTGTTATGTGTAATGACAAAAGACTCTGGTAATGCTTGGCCAGTGGTTCAATAAGCGACTTTAGTTCCTGCATGCAGGAAGTTCAAGTGAACACGCCAACCCACCATTCTCTGCAAAAAAAAAAAAAAGTCCAGACAAAACTTCCTCCTAGAAGTGAGTCCTCTCATAGAAAAAATGTGGCTCGATATTAGCTAACAGCTTCCACTGCGTTGCTGAAATCCCGTCACCCTGCTGACTCCACGAAGGTACAAAAAGACAACATAACCTGAGTGTCATGCTGTTAGGGGGAGAATTGCTCTTTCTATTGCCAGAGTCATTATGGGAGTGAATTGGCAGCTTTGTTATCAGGACAACGCTCAGTCCAGACATCAATGCCAATTTTTGCCCTCCGAGACAGTACAATACTGTTCAATCCATATCTACTGCAGCTGTAAAAGAGGTTTGTCCTAACGGCAAAAAGAGCGGCATCAAAGCACAGAGTGAAGCATGCTGATGGAAAACGATTGATAGAGATGGCTGCAGCTGAGAATATATCAATTCCATCATCCAATATGTTCAAAAGAACATTTGACTTTGACAATTAATTATTTTAAAGCCCCCATTTTGTAAAGATAGGATTTCAGTTTGACAGAAAGCAGCTTTTAGTAAAAATACTGTCGCTGGAAATCTCCCGTCACTGATGCAAGAGGCAGACTCAGTTTCACTCAGATGTTCCTCACATAATGTTTAAATAAATCAAATTGAGATTTTGACTTGCACTATGTGACATAAGTCATTCAGAAGAGGAATAACTTTTGTTTAAAAAGATAAGACAATTATAATAAAAAAAATTTTTCAACTCAGCAAAAATATAAAATACTACCAAGTATTTTTATTGAGTTTTATTTAAATAATTAAGTAAACTTAAAGTAAGACAATGCTAACTTAAAGTTGACATTTTCAGCAAGATACAGATTTTTTATTTATTTTTTTTAATCAATAATCCTTGAAGTTTTTAAAAAGTCCTAGTTCCCCTGGTAGATTTATTCACTTATGACAAGACACTTTTCCTGTCGTAAGTGGAGGAATCTACCAGAATGTTTTTTTTAAAATCTTTCATAAATATTAAGTATAAGCATTTATCTTTTCAAAATTGCTCTTTTAACTTATTTTTGTCTCATTTCAAATGTAATAAATCTTTGCACTAGAATTTAAACAAAAATTTGGTGCTTTTGCAATGTAAATTTGCCTGCATCCCGAGTTTTAGTCTGCATTTGTGTTTGATCTTTTATTCCCGAAATCTTATCATCTGTTGCCTTTGTTCTGTACGTTTTGAATTCATCCCTGCATCAACGAACCTGATTCAAACTGTTAAATTTCTGCTACAGCACTAAAACGAGGAAACAGAATATTCAACCCTGGAAACATTATTTTCGTTTTGATTAATATTGTTTCTGGGATTCTGGATCTGACAAGCACACCTTACAAAAAAGCAAGTCTTTCACACATTTCTGTGCGAACAGGTTTAAAGTGTGTGACTGGTGTGTTTGCCTTTGTGCCTGTCAAGCTCATCTCAAGGCTGAGAAAGAGAAAAAAACTAATGAGAGTGTGAAGACGTGATGAGCAGCATGCAAATGAGAGAGACCAATTTTCAATGCTCTGCTGATGGTATGCAAATGTTGAGGCCGCTAATTATTGGGGTTTCTAGTTGAAAGGAAAATGGAGATGATATCAAGACATTTGACACAAGAAGTCTTGATTGGCCTATTTTTCTTCTCCTTAAAGGGAAAGCCTGCAAAGTTCTGATGGGTCGTCACTCTGTGTGTGTCAAAAGGTTCAAAACAATTCCTTAAACAAAAAGCTGTGGTCCACAGCAATGGTTTGGTGTTACTGTATTATAAGGGGAAAATTAACTTTGTAGCATCACTGGGATGAATTGTTTTATTCATTTGAACCATTCTGTTCCACACTGGAGTAATTATATAATGAGTAGTTTCATTAAAATGTAAAAACAGCTCATTGTGCTCAAATTTGAGGTGAACATGACTTTTCTAAAATCCACACCAACCCAAATATTTCAAGCTCAAATATTTGGTAAAATGTCCCATATCAACTTGACAACACACTTTTGTAGCATTTAACAAAATTTGGTTTATTATTTGACCTCTGTTTTTCACAGACGAGCATTTTTCAGAATTTATTTTTTGTAACTCTCCAAATATTTACATTAATTTGGTCCGCATCCAGTATTATTTTTTTTTTAAATGTCTGACATTTAGCAAATACAAATATTTTGGTTGATGTAGCTAAAGCGAGAAAAGTTCGATCTAATTTAACTTTGCATAGTAAAACAAGAAAATGTTTCAACTTTATGTTTAACTTTAGGAATAATATGTCAGGGATGCTCACAAAGCAATAAAGCCTTTCAGTCAGAGGCTTCCTCAAAATCCCTGAAATACAGACTGCTACAGGAAAATAACTTTCTGAAAAATTTGAATAAATGTGACTTACGACAGCATTTAATTTTACTTTGCGATCAACAAAGTGTTTAGATTAGCTCTTTTTGCATCTTGTCAAAAATAAATATATTTTGTGACGAATCTTTTTTTACCAACTTAAAATGTTTGAAAGACCATATTTTTCATTCAATATTGATCTGTTGGAGCTGATGTACAGCAGGCAGCTGCTCCTGTTTTGACATCATGGTGTCAACGGGATTTAATAGTCAGCCATGAGAGTGATCTAAGCTGCTCTGACATCTGTTTATTCTCCATCTTCTGGACCTGCACCTTCCGGGTCTACTTAGCCTCCTAAACCTGGCACACATGAGCTTCTCCTCCCAGGCCTTAACACAGTCTGCCAGCCACCAGCTCTCAGCATTCAGCCCTGGGGAATAAAGGTTAATTTTCCGAGTGAGCTGCTCCCGTCTCCAGTCTAAACATGCTGATTCATAAACAACGTTGCAGCTGTGTGTGGGACCGTGCGTGACTGCAGGCGGAGAGTTTATGTGGTCATGACTCGTGCATGATTCAGGGTGACTCCCAGACATCGAGCCTGTCAGAAGAGTTCACTGAGCTCTGGTTTAGCTGCTGCTAACCAGCACAGAATGAGGGAGCAGAGAGATTGGATATGAAAGAGGGAGAGCTGGTTTCTACACTACAGCATGAAAACAACACTGCCTTTAAAGGCCGTAATGAAGAAATTGGAAAATATTCTGTCTAATCTGTCTTTTTTTGCCAGACAGATTAATTAGACACTGTGTCTTTTGACCTACTATACTGTGATTATCAGTAATGTTTCAAAGACCACCTGGTTATGATTCTTCAGCTCAATTAAAACACTTCTCTTCTCTTTACAATATACTACATGTGATGCCTCTGTCTATGATTAGTTTTGTACTTTGTCCAACCACTACAGAATCAGAATCAGCCTTTATTGTCATCATACAAATAAAATTTGTTTCGGTGAAAACAAACTGAAACATGAGATCTGGGTAGAAGGGTGTCTGAGGCGGCAGCTTTAGGAGGTGTTGCCTCTTCATTAGATGAGAACAACGTCAGGATAGATGAAGGGAAAACATCTTTTGGCGCTGCAAAAAACCCTCTGCACATAAAAAACAATATTTTCACAACATAAAACTGTTACTAAAACTGAAATAAGAAGTAATTTAATTGTGGTAACATAGGCATTCACACTTATTGGTACCTCATATTAGAAAAAATCATTTATTTGAGTAGAAATTTCCAACCTGTCAGACAAAGCAAGTAAATTTTTTATGGAACATTTCAGCAACCGGCAATTCAAGTTGCTTAATATGATGGAAATATGATTGTTATGCTGTGAAACACCTTGCCTCTTTATGTGAGGGATGCACAGATTGTGTATATGCTAGTGATGCATGCAGGTCAGACTTCCAAAGTACAACATCTGTTTTATTTGTGTAACTGATCGACTTCAGCTCAATAGTTCCCAATGAAAGGCCAAGTCATGGTTTACAAGATGCTGCTCTCCAGGTGCATATTCAAGGTATAAAACATTAAAATATTTTCACTGCTATCATCACACTGGTTGGCTTTGCTAAATCTAATAAACTCAAGAGAGCAGAAGTAAAAACTTGACCTTAATACCAGACATCAGAAAAATATCAGCAGGACTTCAAGCAAATCAGCAACTGGCCAATTTGCTTCAATCTCAAAGTGGAGGGCAATTTTGGGACTCTCTGCCTTTATGCTCCTAATCAGACTGAAGTGTTTTTTTTATTTCTAAAGGTAACATCAACCAGCTGCTCATAGAAATAAACAAAAGCCATTCCAGGTCAAGCCAAAGGCAAAACTGGAATAAACGGCGCATTTTATGCCATGTGTGTAGACAAATTTTTAGAAATTCTCATTGTTGTCTGTCATTTAGGACACTGTTGATCTGATCCACCTTCTGAAATTTATTTCAAAAAAGTTGTTGACCAATGCTTGGCAGAAAAGATAAGAAAACCTGTGTTGAATAAACACTGATTTCATGTTCATGTTTGGTATCAGCAGAATGTGGCAACATGTAAGAGGAACATTACCTCTTAAATCTGCTTTAGGAGACCATGGAAAAATTGGCAAAATACATTTTATTACTTTTTTCACTATCTCTAGTGGTAAAATGTTTTATTACTACATTGGCAATAGCAGTTACTGGTTTTAAAGGGATGAGCCACTGTTTTCTTTCCAACACCAAAACACAAACTCTAGTTGTAGTACATCTAGCTAGATAGACTAGTTGGCATTTAAAGATATTCTATAAACACTGGGGTAGTGAGGCATAACATTTTGCAGCTAAACTTCCCTGATCTGTAACCTTTTGCAGGATATCATATGAAATCCAAGAAGTAAGGAACAAAGCAGTAAAAACATAAAGGACACAGAAAATGTCTTTAAACTGTGTCTTTATGGGTCCATAAAAGAGATCAATGAAATATAACTCCACTCAAAAGGGTCTTACAAAATAACAAAGGATACACAACTTAAAAACAGACCTGCTGAAAAACACAGGAAGTAACTTATATTATGATCTGGTAAAAACATTTACACATGAAATAGGGAAAATAAAGATGTTATTCCTCAGATTTGACAGGAATGTGCCAGCCAAAAGAAGCAGTTTTCAGTATTTTCTTGTCTGAATGGATGGATCCACTTTTATCCAACAGCTTCCTTACCTTAACATTTTATTCATACATAACAGAAAAGCAAATTGGTGCACAGAAAATAATATTTTAGTTTGTTGGTTTTTATTTATTTATTTTTAAGCTTTCACTTTGCATGCACAGTTTTCATAAAACTTTAGTACTGCCATTTTTTCTTACTGCTCTGTTTATTTAATTCACCAAAGGCCTTGTGAGCCACAGCCAGACTTGTCAAACACTGTTAAGAACTTGTAAAATTTGGCCCGGCTCACTCCGCTCTACATGAGTGGAGAAAACATTGATATTCCTTTCTGTCCTCCTTCCTCTGCCAGCCAAGGTCAGCGACACAAATGAGTCAGCAGCACAAAGCCCGCCGTCACACTCTACTTCCTTATCTTCCTCCATCACAATTACCTCCCAGCCTCTTTTTCTCCACAATTTTCCACTTTTCCCCATTCCTTTCCCTCTCCATGCAACGCTTCAGTCACTCTTACCATCTTTGATTTTCAGCATCTCTTTCTTTTTACTTTTTTTACTCTTTTTTTCTCTCTTTCTTCTCACATGGTTGTTAAAATTTCTGAAAACTGCAGAAGCAGATCAGGAAGTGCCTCACCACAAATATGACTTGCAGTAGTGAAACAGGGGAATCTGAAGCTGACCTAAATTTGGTGCTTACTTCTTACTCTCTGGGTTTTTTTTCCTCTTTGCACAAAAATTTCAAAGAGATGTTGGAAAGTTGGGTCTCCTGGTGAACATAAGAGGACATGCAGGAATGCCCAAACCCTGCTTTGAAATAATAGGTCAGACTTAAATTTTCTTCTGCAGTCAATTTTCATAAATAACCCAATGGTCAGACAGCAATGAAACTCATGAAAGTCGAGGTCAAGAGGAGATTTAGAGGGAAAAAAGTATGTAATGTGTGAAAAAGCTACCATACCTTTGATTTCTGGTATTTGCGGCTTCATGCCTTTCTTATCATAAAATAATGCAGTGAAGTCTGAGAAGTGAAATCAAAGAGTGTGTGGTGAGGAAAGCTCATGATTCTGCTTCTTTTCATCTGGGTTTTTCTCAACTACACCCACTTATCGCTTACATGGAGAGAGAAGTGGGAGTTGCTTTTATGGAGAGAGGATGGAGTCAAAAAGGTTGTTTTAGTCTGGAAAGTTCCTCACCACTACTTATTTTCACATTTATAACTTCAGCTACATTATGCACTGTGCATTTCTGTTACTCCCTACATCTATTATCATTATAATAATAAAGATTAGACAACCATAAAACTGTCTATCTTGCTAAGGTCAGTCCACTTATGCAAACTGATTTCTAAATGCTTATTTCCTCACCTAAAAGTTGAAAAAGATTGTAATGTTTAAATAGAAAATATATATACAATGTATTGCAAAGAGTTTTTGTCAACATCCATTTCATTTGGTTTGACAATTTGTTTCCAGATGCTCTGAGATTAACAGAAAAACATTTGTAGCTGCTTAGTTAAACACAGTTTACTGAAAGAAAACAGAAAGTTTCAGTGATAAACTTAACTAAATAAGATCTAATTTCATCTTATTTGGTGATTTCTTTTTTATTGTTTCAAAGTAGTGGGATTGGATTATTCCATCCCAGTATTTGAATGAAGTGCTCATTCTTAAACACTTGGTGATCTTATCATACCTTAGCATATTTCCATAGATTACATACAGACTTGCTTAAACTTCTGATTTAACAATTTAAAAGTAACTAATGTCTAATCACTAAATTCTTATTTCAATTGCTGTTTATTCGTGTTCAAAATAAATTTAGCAAGCTGCTAACAATGCATCTGTTTGCGACATAACAGATTATTATTGCAAACCAACAATAATCTGTTTGCTATTTTCTGATTGTACTGTAATATTTCAGTGTTTTCATGCAGTTGAAGAGTCTGAGTGAGACTACATTTATTCTGTTATTCAGCTCAGTTCTGTTTTATTACCAGCTGTCACATTATTTCACGATGAGATAAAAGCGAGTGAATCAACAACATGAAAGTTTGCTGGATATTCTGCAATAATCACTGAATGTATTTTGCACCTTTGATTTGAAAATGTTAAAGTGTGAGTCATTTTTATTTCTCTCCCTGATCGCTTCGGGCTTTCATGAATTTAATGAATGGCGTTTGTAACTCTTTTTTTATTATTCAGATCACAGTAATCTGGGGTGTGCAGAACTCTCCAGTTTTTTGCTGTATGTCATATTTGCATGGCCACTCATGTTGCAAGAGGGATTGGTATGAATTGCATTTTCATATTTCACAGAGCTGCACAGCGAGTGTGGCAGCATGGCAGTCAGCATGATCTCATGTTTGAATGATGGAGTTAGTTATCACTGGTATCAGATCTCCCCTGTGTGATCGATGAGTAGACTCGGAGTAGCAGGGGAGGACGAGGAGGCCAGAGTGATTATGCATCACGGGAAGCTTCGAACCCGTCAAGCTAATTTGCACGCCAGGGCTCTCCGAAGTCATCAGGAGGCAGAGAGGACCGAATCACGTCTCCTGGTATTATCACAGAGGCAGGAGGTGAAATTAGAGCTAAAAAGCATAACTTTGGGCAGAGAGGGAAGCCTTGCTCTGGGTCTTAGGAATCAATTGGTGTGCACAACGCTGCCGATACACAGAAAGCAAATCTCCTTAAGCTTAGTTCCATGGAGTGAAGAAAACCATCACAGCTCATTCTAGGGCTGAAAAATAAAACAATAACAATATAAATCACAACAAGAGATCAATACAGCGTTCAATAATTTAACTGAACTCTGCTCCATAAACGCACAGCATTCTGGGGAATGTAGGCAGAGGAAGACTTTAGCAGCCCAGTTTCTCACAGCCAGCTAAGCTAGATGAGTGGAGTCAACTATCTGGATCACTGTTGGGTTACCTAGCAACTCACTAACTCTTGGGTTACCTAGCAACTCACTAACTCTTGGGTTACCTAGCAACTCACTAACTCTTGGGTTACCTAGCAACAACTGTTGAGTGACTGGCAAGTACATGCGAGTGATTGACATCACTAAGACCCTCCTCCTGGCTCTGATTGGACATTTCTGATGGAGAAGTGTATTTCTAGAGTTAGCACTCAAAGTCACTGGGAGAAGGCAGGGGAGCTCAATTTTTTCAGATTATCTGTCTAATACTGTCACCAGATGATGATAATTTTTACAAATATGTTAAAAAACAATTTTTATAAAAGTTACATAGTGTATGGGAGACAATTGTGACTCTGTGTACATCTCAGATATAATTCAACTAAAGTCTGCTCTTTATTAAAAGTCTTACAATAGATAAAGGGACTTTCATGGCGTCCCAGTTCTTCACCCAAAAAAGTAAACAAGTCTGAAACCAAAAAGAAAGAAAAAACAGTTCTTGACCCACTTCAAGAACTTTTCGAGCGAGTAACATCTTTCTTAGGTTTATTTTTTCTATTTTTCTACAGCTTGGCAACACTATATTGCTTAAGGCTTATGTTCTTAAACACTTTCTCTCTCATATTTTCTGTGCCGTATGTGGTCACGTTTTAAATGAATGCCCAATCTAATGCATTCCTCCTCACCTTCACATGCAGCTCTCTGCTAATGTAATCATCCTGTGATTGGATCATTGCTCTTTAGAAGTGTTGTTAGATTTAAGAGTCTGTCAGATGAAAAGCTGGTGGTGAATTTCATTGCAGTGCTGTTTTGGTAATTTAGGAAAAACGTAAAGAAAAATGCAAATGTAGGACGAATACATTCTCTGAAACAGCTCTGACTGCAAAATGCATTTATTGTTTTCTCAAACAATAAAATTAATGTTTTTAGTGGGATTTTCTGTAGTAACTCCACAACAACATGCATATAAAGTAGCTATTCACAGTTCAGGAGTCATGATTTCACCTATTTGGGGATTTCTCAATGGACTGTCACTCCAACATCTGGTACAAAGTAGAATTTTAAAAAGCAAAAAATGCATTTTAATTATTTTCCCACTATGGCGTGAACAGAATTTGTTATTCGCAGCTTTAATTGAAGGATTGGTCGTTCAGTTTTGTGCTCATCTGCTTACAAAGAATAGAGAGGAACTTGTTAATTAGTGAACCTGTTAATTAGAATTCAAAGGTGTCAAAAGTCACATCTCAGGTATGTTGAATGTGTGAACAGAATATAAAAATAACCCGACATAAAATAACTTACAGACACTCCAAAGCTCTCCTAATGTTAGCAGCTCGATTTAAACCAGACGTTGCACATTATTGAAGGATTCACCATGATCAATTATGCAGTTCTGTAAATGGTTAAACAATTTTTGGTGACATCTGACATGAACATAATTGCCTGCAGGACTCCTACCTGACAGGACAAAGCGAACAGCAGCAGTGCACAACAAAGCAGAAATAATTAGGTTTTGAATTGGCCTAATTACTGAGAGAATGAGCCACCATGACCGCCACTGACTGACAGGCAAAGTTACAACAGAGCTTCAATTAAATAACCACAAAGCAGGTTTCATTAAATACGTTGCTTCCTCACAGATTTTTTGGTGGATTAAAGGAAACATCAAACTTAACAACAGTTTCCTTTGTCTGTCATACAACATACACTGTAAGAAAAGTTTACATGTAAGAAAAGAAAAAAATATTTTTACAGTGCAGAACTGGTACCAACATTTCTGTTGTTTAAAAATTGAAATCATTTGAATTTTTAAAATGTATCTCACAAATATTGACATGAAGGAGAAAGTACAGGCAAAAAACTGTTAAAAGTTTTAATGGAAAGTTCCTTTACATTTCTTGGGAACATTTGCATTTGTTGTGTTTGTTTTTTGCAGCGTAAACATTTCCTGCGGATGCAGAAAGATTAGACATCTTTAAGCATGTACAAGGTAACTTGGGTCGCTTTAAAAAACTGTTTTCAAGTCATTTAATCATTGGAAAAAACAAAGTTAAGCAAAACATCTAAAACAACCTGGCTGTCTGAAGGTATAAGTTGTCTACTTTTTACGTTAACTTTAAATTGGGCTTTATATTACAAGTTATCGTTGTGATGAGACTCTAAAAGAGTAGTAGCTTCTTAAAGAGACAGGAGACAATTTCAAAGCATTAAATTAGGAAGTCAAATTTCTTTTAAATTATTTTGGATAAATAATATAGCTACTTGATTGTGCTATAAAATGAACACACTATCAAAGGCTGAAGGATCTCAGGAACAGGAGGAAATAAAGAGGCTGCAGGACAATATGAGTCTATTGCAGGAACAGTTTCTCAGTCTTTGCTGCATCTCTCTTAATTTGTATCATTTTGGTTTGATTGATGTGATTTGTCACTGCATCAATGCTCATCCAGGTGGCTGAGTGACCTGGATGGATAACAGCACCTGTTTGTGTTGCATATTGAACAGACGCTATTTCAGGCTGCGCTTAACAGGCACTTATTGCCTTAAAATATCCAGTGAATAATTAAAGTCCCAATGAAACAGCATGATGTAAAATTAAGATTAAAACACACATATGATCTCATTGAAAATGTTACCAAACCCTGGAATAAAATAATTATTAACTATTAATTATCATGGGGCAACATTTTATGTGTTTTTCAGAATGATGCCAAATAATTTTTCACCTTTTTCTGTCACATATTCAACTTTTTCTGCAGAACTGGATTGTTTTTCTGTGAAAGAATCATAATTCTAAGATTTGAGCTTCATTTTTAACCAGCAACAGAATGTTCAATCAGAAAAATATTTATTGTTTTGCATAAACAGAACAGTTTTAAATTAGATAAAGCCTGCAGAAAAAATATGACTCAAACTTTCAGTTCTAAGGTGATTTAGTGATAAATCAGGGTAGAAATGATGAAATTTGTAATTATCCTTATTCTATTATTTTTTTCATTTTTGACAACTGGTGTAGTGTTTTAGTATTTCCTAATGAGCTGAGCTTCTTAATTAGACTAAATAATGGAGCTGAACCTCTGGTGACCCTTGTGTTGGATCACAGTATGTGAACGGAGAAGCTGGAGAAGAAAGAAAAGTCTTTGTATTTGTAATTATGTGAGTAATAATTAACATTCAAGTATAAAAGGTCCTGATTAACTACGCCTAAATTAAATACAATCAGTGATGCTTAAATGTCCCTTACTGGTTGCCTAGAGAAGAAAAGGTTGTACTTTTTATAAATCGCATTCCTGATCATCTTATGGTTGGAAGAGGGTCTGCAGCTCTGCTAAAAGTCAAAGGGTTTTTATGTTATAATGCTAAATGCTCATATCAGTTTTATAAGTTTACTTGGTGTTAGACTGCAGAAAATTCTTTATGGATTAGCAGTAATTTGTTCCCTGTTTTCAGTACCTATTGCAAAATCACTTTTTAAATTTTTCCAGGGAGAAATCAAATAGAAAAAGATACCTAAACCAAAATGTCCATTTTCCGTCTCTTCCAGATGTCTTCGCATTTTTAATGCTGAAGTCTCTGAGAATGTGATTATTTTCATCACAAATATATTATAGATTATATCCAAACGTAAAGTACTACTAAACGTATCCAAATCCAGATATAAATTAGTAGGAATAGTTTTTCTTATACAATAATGGAGGAGAAACTGAAAAGAACTGATTTCACATTATTGCTGCTGATTTTCCTGACAGTATTTTTGCTCAACTTGTTGTATTTTCCAGTAAATGTAAAGAAACACTGGAGGAGTAACACTCTGTTTCTGTGGATGAATGACTGAGCTTGTCCTTGGTGGTGACCTCAGACCTGATGAATGTGATAAATGAGGTTGGACTCTGTGAGGCTGTCGTCTTTTGACAAAGGTGATACAAACCAAACAAAAGACGAGTCTAACAACCTGTTCCCACGTGTCACAGAGATATGCTGAGCTTTGCAGCACGGAGATGTTGTGAACTGATTTTAATTAAATCTTTACAGTTTGCATGTGTTGAATAAAGAAATTAACTTACTGTTTCTGATTTTGTGTATTAAGCTTTAGATTACTTTTTTAATCTCTGCTGTCTGATTATGCTGAATAGTATTTTATCAAATACATTTACTTAAGTTTGTTATGTGACATATTTAAGCCATGCAGGCATGTATTTAGCATCAATGTTAGGCACCCAAAGGGATGGAAATATGTTTGCAAAAACCTCACTTGCATGTGTAAATCAGAGTTTCTGCATTAATCTACCTCTTATGACTTTACATCTCTCAGCATTTCTCAGAGGAATAATGCATGCATTCAGGGGAAAATATTACAATATTTATGTATATTTTTTAATAAATCAGCCAGAGGGCTCAACCTTTTAATGTTTTTTACCATTAGATTAGCACATGCAAATTAAAAACATCCACGACACTTACTGATACAGAAACATTTTGAACAATATTCTTGTTTCTCTATGCTTCCTGTGAATAATTATTTTTCTCCATTTGTTTGAACATGTCTGTCCCTGCCGTGGCTGAAGTGGCAAAAGCATGCATATAATATCTGCAGGACTTCATGCATGTTTTGAATCTATATGTAGTTATTAGTGCAAAATTATAGTAAATAGAAAATGTGCAAAAGTGGAGCAAAATGCATTGCTTTTTGAATATTGCCGTCAATATACATGTGAGTTTGCTCTTCATCCTCTAGAGTTCTACAGTTTTTATGAATGTAAATTAAATAATAAGTTGGTTATTTTAATGCAAGTTCTTGTCTCTAGGCTAATACATAGATAAAAAATAAAGCAAAATGTCTTACATAACGACTCACTGGAGATTTACCTGAGTAAACATCAACAAAAAAATAATCCTTTCATGATCAAACGCTGTCTCTTGAGCTCTTTAAGGATAGCTGAGTTCCAGAAAGCCCGACCAGTAAACAGTCAGGGTGAGCATGAACAGCTCAGTGTGAAGAGTGAGTCAGTGCTGCTTCAACAAAAGATCTTTTTAAGGTGTGCCACTGAGGAAACCTCGTGTAGGAGTAAAAAAAACGCAGTTCTTTCAAGACATCACATTGTGTGCAAGACTTTTTCTACAACTTTAATAAGTTGTCAAGGTTTTTGTGTTTTGTTTTTCACTTTATCAATTCCTACATTTGAGCAAACCTCAGCACAATACACACATTTTAAAATGCACAAGGCGATGAAGTTCAGGAGGAAAAACTGACTCTGAGGACTGACACCGATTTTTCTTTTCCACCAGTGAAAAGCAGAAAATATGTATAGATAAGCATTGTGTTGATAAGGTGGGTAAGAGCAGCACCATTCATTATTTGCAGAAACAGATTTATTATTGTGTTATTCGCAGAAATGAGTAGATTAGTCAGGGTAATATCTGCAGGACTTTATGCATGTTTTGCATCTATATGTAGTTATTAGAGCCATATATTTTTACTCAAGCAAAAATAAAAATAGTATTTGGGAAAAATGATGCTGATCATAACATCTGATCGAATGTTTTAAAATATTATCAAACAGACAAAATATGAGGATATGTGCAAATTCTGGCACTTTAAGAGCTAAAAACAATATTACAAATGAATATAAAATAATATTTGGGCAGAAGAGACATTTTCAAATAAATGTTTTCCCCCCAATATTGAGCATAGAAATAATACTTAAATAGGATAATGTGTACATATTATAACTGGGTAATGTACTTCAAGTGGCAATATGTATTCTGAAAAAAAGCCAAAATTCTGAGAAAACGGTGTGAAAACGTAAACATTCTGAGATTTCAGTCCAAATTCCAGAATTCTGGGATATCAAGTCAGAATTCTGACATCATAATTCTGAAATAAAAGTCAACATTTTCAGAAAGAGTTTAAATTCTTCTTTTTTGTGTGGATGTAGTTCCCTTCTGTATGTGTTAGAGAACATTTATGACAGAAAAAAATTTGACATTTAATTTGTGGGAAGCAGTCAAATGAGCAGACATGGCTGCTCCTGCTAAGTGGAGCAGTGTCGCCTGCCTGGTTCCCTCGGCGGTCTCTCCTTTGGGGTTCAGTCCACCTTTCTGCCGAGCCTGGAGCAGGAGGGCACTGATGACGGCTGCTGTGAGCCTGGGGGCCTGAAGCCGGGACCCGCCGGTCTGCAGCCATGTTCCTGCTGAGGACTGGTGACAGATGGGGGAGCAGGAATACAGTCCTTGAGCTGATTCTGTTGTTTCCTGTCTCTCATCATCTCTTGTTTTATTTGTTCTGCTCTGTCTTCTGCACTACACATGATAGAAAGAAAATACATAACAAAACAAGTAAGTTAACATTCAAATACAAAACATGTTACTGTGTCACTTTATGATCTCATGCTGTACGTTTGATGGAAGAATTGAAACATGTTTTTAAACTAAATTTTGATCAGTAATATTGCATTGTGAATCTGGGATGCTGTATTTAATCATATAAAAATATAAAATCCTAAAAACATTTATGCATTAGATTTGTAATGTTAAACTTAGAATAGGAGCTTTTTCAAGTCAGTAATTCCTCAATATTGAAGAGGAAATATTTGTTTCATTGACAGATTATTTTGCTTGAAGCAAAACATTTTTCACACCTTGTAAGTGAAATAAACTCCCAATGGAACAAGTACTTTATCATCAACATTGTGGAAATACTGACTTAAAATAAGCCCATATTTCTTACTAGTCATATTTGAAGCATAATAAAATATTTTGCAATAGAAACTTGATCAAAAATATTTGGTAATTTTTTGTGTTTTTGTTTATTTCTGTGCCTGGTGCCTGTGTGGTTTCAGCCTTAAAGTTTGCAGCTACATGTGACATATAAATGAAAACACACAGATATCCACATGCAGCAGCAGCCTAGAAGCACCAGGAGGAAATTCACTCAATCATGCATTAATAGCAGAGGAACAAGATGGTAGCAAAGCCATCCATGCACAGAAGCATGCAGGGATTCAGCAGCTGTACATTTTGTTCTCATTTCTGTTCTGGCTTATTCACACACATTTAATGCTATCTTTTTATGTTTTCCCATGCTCTCTAAATTAAAACCCAGCCTTTATGTAAATGCTCACACTCTAATCCACTTCTTGATCCAACCATCCATAACTTCTGAGAGTTTTTCTTTTAGTTTCCATGCTTCTTCCAGCTAAGCCTCTTCCAACTTTAAAATTAGTCCTGAGGCCTCCGCTGACCTAGAAAGCTGCTTCAAAGCTGAAGTGAGTTATTGCTAGCTCAGTGTGTTAGCTGCTCTGACATTGAAACAAGTTTGATACAGAAAAAAAACACAACAATACTGCTTCCATTTTTGTTTAGAAACTGACTTGGAATGAACTCAGATCCCTAGAAATCATTTCGCTTAGCAACAGACAAAACGGTTTTTAAACACTTCAGTTGTGATCTAAATTAATTAAGAGTTAGAAGTTTTTTTCAGTGCTCTAGCTGCCAACCCAATGAGCATTTTTTGTTTCTTAAACAATAAATAAAACCCAAATAATATATATTTTTTTGCAGATTAACTGTCTAAAGTAGTACCTTAGGGTGTGTCTCCATGTTACTTAGTAAATTTTGACAGTTTTGTGTACAATTTGCTGCAAGACGATCTCATGATTCTGACTGCAGTGTTTTGGAAGTACTGCATCAAATTATATGGAAAGTTCAGTGAAAGAAAAGTGTGGCACAAGGCTTCACCTCGACTATTTTCTGAAAATAAACTCTTGAGATCTATATATTGCATCAGCTTTATATCTTGAGCTACAATACTGAAGTAAATTAACTCTATGATGACATTCTGATTTATTAAGTTGCACTTGCGTGAAATTTATCTTTGCATGCAAGTCATACTGAATAACAAAGAGAGATGGTAATCATTTGCTCCATCAGTAATTGCATTTCAGAGTAATAGTGCCCAATTACATCAGACCAATACGTAGCCATCTACTACCATTTAAAGGAAAAACACCAATTCACAAGTAAAACACAGAGCTGCTCATGATCTCCTCTAATTAAGACTCTGACATCCTGTTTCTTTGGGGGGGATGTTCTTGCTGAAGCTGACGCTCTCATCTTTTACTCTGGAGCTCTCCCAACATACAGACTCCACCACAGGCAGTTTCTGATGACTCCAAGACTTTTGGGAATGACGCCTGTCACAGATTTCCACACAGCAAGTTTGTTACAATCAGACAAGCTAATGAGCCTTGAGCATCAAGATTACACAAGTGGAGGTTTGAAAGAGAAAGTAAAAATAAACATCAACATATGGCAAAGACAGAGAAAAAAATGAAAGGAACAATAACCAACAAGTAAATTCATAATCTAAGATATATATTTATGTATGCACCAACTTTAGCTAAAATGTTTTTAACCTCATGATTTGTCTTTAAACCTGCGATGATTTTATTTTGCCTTTGTATTCTTGTCTGTATTAGGGAGAGAAAATACTGCGCAATATCTGCAGTGTAATCCAATTTTAAATTTCTGTGTGAGTGTAATATAAATTCAGCATCATGCATAATGGAAGGACAGAAAAGATATGAGCTCGAACAATGTAATTTTGTGTGTCACACCTCATTTTAAAGTGTCGGTGCAGAGAAGACTGGTTTATATTTGAAAACTTTCTGTCATACCTGAGGTCATGCAAAATATTAGTCTTTTGCTTTGTGAATCTTGCTACTCATGCAAGATTTGGAAAATCTCCTCAAGCTGCAAGGAACAAAGACAGAAAAAGTTTAACTTCTCCTTTGTCTTCCAGCGAAGCACAGAGCAGCAGAATGTTTAAGAATAAACTCCTGTGGGTGTTATTTCCAGGCTGAGAGAGTCACTGCTGTTTTTGTGACTCCTCAGAAACACGTTAATAATGTAACTTGGTGTTTGCATGCAAAGTGTGTGATTAACCAGAATAATGAGATTGAGACAGCAGCGGAAAACTGAGCCAGCATCTACTGAGAGTTTAAAAAAAACAACATGAGCAAGTTTACCACACATTTATAGAAACTAAATAATTAAATAGAAGTTTCTTACAGAAAAGAAACTTCAGGCTAAAATACATGATTAGTCAACACCCAAAGTATACACTTTGCATGAGAATATAAACGAGAATATAAATTTATGTTGGAGATGACAAAGGACAATCATGCCTGTGTGCTGCATGCACACAGGCTTGATTGACAGCACTAAGACCCGTCTCCTGGCTTTGATTGGTTGATTCTAGTTAGCAAAGGAGCTCTTTTTTTTTTTTTTTTTTTTTTTTTTACAAATTATCTGTCTCATATTATACTGTCATGAAGTGATCACTTCAAAAATATATATTGTTAACATAATGCAGCTTTAATGGCACATAGGATGTTATATGTCATATCTGGGAAACATGAAAACTGCAAACCTCCATCTGAAATCCATTTTTTACTGTTTTAAATTCTTCAAATTGTTCCACAGTATGCATTTTTATCAGGCTAAAATATGCTGGTTCAGACTCATGAAAGAATATTTTTTTATATATATATAAAAATTAATTAGCAGTCCCCTCATGAATGTCTGGGGCTTGTTCTGGTACAATATGGCAAGCTCAAGACGTCAGCAGGGAACCTCAAGGTTAGAACTGTCTCATCAATTTCCATGCAAAGCCAGATGGCTCTGCTTTTGAGTTCTTCCTCCAGAGACTTTGCAAGTCTCTTCACCAGAGACATGCAGAGACCAAGGTGAAGACAAAGGCCCTAATAAAGACAAGAAGAGTGCCCTACTGAGGTCAATATGGGTGTGGGATGGATTTCAAATTTGCTCAAGAAGGCCCAGTTCTCATTATAATCTCTTATTTTTCTGTGGGTTGGAATTGAGTGCAGAAACAAAGGTTCAGGACTCGTCCTACCACACTTAAAGCACTGCCTTGTTTCCAGCCATTGAGCCGGAAAGAAGAGCCAATATCTCAAGAGTAAGAGCGCACAGACGGAGTCCCAAGAGAAGGCAGCGAGCTCAGCGTGCAGACTGACTCTTCAAATGAGTCTGTGTAGCTGTCGGACTGGAATCTTCCAGTTTAAAACTTTCCCAGTCGACCCAGTGAGACCATAAAACCAGAAATAACAAACTCAGAAAATTTAATAACATATCCTGTAAACTCTATTTCTCAAATTTGCAGGAATATTTTTGCTTTACTGCAAGCTTGATAAGAACTTAACATGAAATATTTATCATATTTTATGTTAAAAATCAAACATATATATGACTTTTATTTTGTGGTCTTCAAACAAATATGATTGATTGTTGATTAAAAAGTAAGAAATATTTAAGATGTTCCCATAAAACATATATATTGTTTCTTGACATCTGCATGAGCGATATGGCTTCTCACACTCATATAAAATATGCACCCTTTACAGAAATGATTCATTTCAGTGTAAATAAATAATAATCTTACCGTAATACCTCTGGCAGTGCACACAAACCAAATATTTCTATGTTTAATAAAAGTTCAGACTTCCTCTTATCACAAATAATTATGTTTTCCCATCTTCACACCTCATCTTTACATAAAATCATAACATTTTATTTTCATCGATCAAGCATGAAAATAAATGCACACAGATCAGCCGTGTCAGCTGGTACCAGTAGCAAACAGAAAATGTTTTCTTAGTGAGGATAGATTGGTTCTTGGCACAGCTTTAAAACTGCCTGTGGATGTTTTCGTAAGCACAGACTCACTGAGTAATGACTTCATTTGCTCAGCTCTCTGGTATCTCTTTAATCTGAGAGATGATTGCATCATCAACAATAAACTCCATTTAATTTCAAGTTTTGGATTGATGCGATAAGATAGCACTTCATTAAAAAATATCCTAATGATTTCAAGACAGCTGAAACACTTCCTTGCAAAAGTATTCATAAGATTCTTAATATTTTATCATATTACAACAACAAACTTGATGGTAGCACACACTTTAGTGTGTATCATAATCATAAATTAGCAACAAGTTGAGTCGCAATGGGCCCTTGTTTTTGTATTTCAACAGCCTTTTGTTCAGGCCTTGATCCAAGGTCAAAGTGTACTCTTTGCATGAGAATATAAATTTCTGTTGGAGATGACAAAGGACAACAAAGCAATCAGGAGAATTGTTAGTGAAATTACAGCGTCTCTTATCTCTGGGTCGTGATTGTGGCACTTGTTCCATCTATTGCTCCTGCTTTCTGTCAAAGCGAGATATTGCTGCTGTTTTACCGGCTTGAAATTTGAATTATAAAACTATTAAATGTACCACTGCTCCTATAAGTTATGCAGCACCAAAAATAAGAATTGTTTATTGCTTTCACTGACGTAACCGTCTCTTTTCTCCTACTTCTGTCAACAGGGGCCACTAAAGACATGGGCAAAATGCTTGGTGGAGAGGAGGAGAAGGACCCTGATGCTCAGAAGAAAGAGGAGGAGAGGCAAGAAGCACTGAGGCAACAAGAAGAGGAGAGGAAGGCAAAATATGCGAAAATGGAGGCAGAGAGGGAAAACATCCGACAGGGCATCAGGGACAAGGTCAGGAAATACATCTGGACATTTTCTGTATGTTTTTGGTCAAAATGTGAAATAAGGAGCTTAAACTTACCAAATTCTAAACCAAAAATAAAAAAGAAATAATAAAACGTAAGATATTTTCTCTTTTTTTTGTTTCAGTGCAATAAATTTGTCATTCAACTCTTTTATTCATGAATTTAAATTAGCTAAAGGTTTTTTTTTGGCTCTATCCCTGGTCATAATTTACAGATTTTTACATCCAAGGGTCTTTAAATGCAGACATGGATGACTTTTTTTTCTGGGCAGAATAAAAACATGTTTTCCATCTCATCTCCTGCTGAAACTGACAGCAAGAACTTGCAAGAGAAAAAGATACAACAGTTGATTTTACCTGTCTGCAGTATGTTCTGCAGCCTCCTCACAGTTACACCGTGTGGGGCTGATGTCCAGTCAAAAATGATAAATTACCAAAATTATCTCAGAAAGCTGAGCCTGCCATAAATGGTAGCTCCAGCAGTTACAATTTTATCCTGTAAAAAGCATTTCATGTGCTCTATTGCTCATTAATCCTAAGTTATTGTGTGGAGAAATCAAGCAATAATTACAAATCTGCAATATAAGCATTAATATTATTAGAAAATAAAAATAAGGGTAATCCATAAAGTGGAATATTTAGAAAACACATTTTATGTAAAATTAACTGACTCTTTGTGGATTGTGACAAATCCACAAATTACTGAAAAACATAAAAAAATTGTTTCACAAAGAAATAAATATCAGATTATGTATGTGGAAAAAGAGTGGGAATATTGATTTAAGTTTACACATCCACCCACAACCTTCAATATGTAAAGCAAAAGTTTTGACATTAGGCTTCATGATGTTTTTCTTGTTTTGTACAAATTGAAAAAAAAAAAGGAAATAAACGAATGTCTAATGAAATACAATTCCTTCAGGCTGTAATTTCTTAAACCTAGTCCAAGTTGCTATTTAAAAGATACAAAATGCTCTGAACAGATGAGACTAAAGTGATGTTTTTCTGACTTCCTGCTGACTTTATATTTGACTAATCATGTATTTTAGCCTGAACACACTTTCCTCAGGGTGAAGCATAACGGTGGCATCATGCTGTGGGAATACTGGGAAGCTGGCCAAAACTGATTAAACTGTAAACTAAACAAAAATACACAACAAAACATCAGCTTATTCAACATCACTCCATCATAATAATTTCCAAATTTCTTTTAAATTCAAATTTCCCTTAAAAGAAACCGCAAGATTATTAGTTAAAATTTTCTTTTCTGTGCATAAAAGTGAAGTTAGAACCTTAAAGGCTTTAAAAAACACTAAAATGATTGGTTTTGTTTATTGATGATCTTTCAAACTGCAAAGATTTATGATTAATATTTAATTACCCTCTACAGGTGTTTTACGCTTCTGGTAAAATATTACTCTTGACACTGCTAATAATGCATTAAACGTTTGATAGGAAGACTCTGAAGAGTTGGAGAATCTCCTCTGAGCTCCACAGCGTAGACAGGGAAGGGGAAACAAGATGAGAGATAAAGTCTGGTTTGACAGCGAGTCTGAGGGAATGTTTGACTTCATTCTGCGGAGAGGCGCTGACTGAGCGTAACGGTCTTCACTTTTAACTGATGCAAGCCTTTTGTTGCTTTGGAATAAGCCTGAGAGCGAGAGAGAGACGAACAAGACAGATTGGAGGAGGTCGAGTTAAAGCAGCATGAGGGAGAAGTAAAGAGAAGATCTCCAACAGATATATCAATAAACAATTGCTTCAGTGGCCTTTCGCTGTTAGAAACACTTCCCAAGTTATATGTTGAATCTCGTTCTCAAAACTTTTTGGTCAAAGTACTTAGGCAGAAGGAATGACTGCCATTGGGTTTAGCTGTCAAGTTGTCAACATAACATAAATCTTAAATGTAGGTGTGATATATAAAAGAAAAACACTACGACAACTATAACAAGGCCAGAAAAAAGCTTTTAGAAACAAAATAAATAGTGAGGGAGAGGGTATGTTATGCTTGCTTGACTTTAACAATCGTAAGATTTAGACAAGAAATTTGGTTTGTTTCGGTTCAGTTAAAAAATAAAATAACACCAACGTTGACAAATTGTCAGCAGCGCACTTGTTTAAATGAGCTAATCAACCGCCGCAGTATTAGCTTAGCTACTAGGATCAGTAGCCAATCCACCAAAACAAGCACTTATTAATAAATACATATCAAGCCTAAAAACATAAAAGTGTAACAGATTGCATGTTCTGTTCTTTGCATGGGAAATGTTTGAATGCTTTTTTTTTTTTTTTTGGTGCTGAATCTACGACACAGAGAGCAAGAAAAAAAAGTTGGTCTTGTTTTTCTGTGCTATTTTTTACCTCTGCTGTGCCGCACTGCCCTGACTCAACAGGTTTCATTTAGTCAACGTTATTGTTCTCCCACAGCACCGTGGCTGTGGACAGCATGGAAAAGAAAAGCCCTCCAGCTTTGTGCGAATGCACAAAATTTCAGGATGTAAACAACATGCAAAGGGTCCATAGCCTCCATGATAATTGATATTATCATCAATTAATTGATTAAAATATATAAGATATTATCATCAATTAGGCATATTTTAAAAAAAAATTAAGAGTTAAAGTTAAAAAAAAAGTCTGCTGGAAGTAGACAAGTATAATAGTCGGTAACAATGTCTAGAGCATTAAGAGACCCTAACAAAGAGTAGATGGAACGACAAAAACTTCTTCAGTTATTTGATAACAAATATGTTATCAAGAAACAAGATCTATTAAAAACAAGAAACAAGATGAACGCTTTCGCTCTCATGACAGCTGAGCCAGGCGAAGCGAATGGGAAGAGACTAATGGAGCAACCCTGGACTGAGATCATGTCGTGACGGGAAATGGCCACACCGTTGTCTCGTTCATCGCTGCCTTGTCCGTAAGTACCGCTATCCACCACAGTCAGCGGAACAGCGAGAGATCGGCTGTGCTTGGACAACGCGTCTGGCCCAGGGTGTTTGTGTTCACAGAGCGACAGTGCGGCTAGCTTGCTGTGGCTAGCTTGCTAACATCGCGGCTGCTAACCGGGACGAGGCCAACGCCCGGCAGCTAACCGACCTAACAGAGGAAAACCAGTGGAAAACGACACGTTGGATTGACAGCAAGCAGAGAAAGACAGCGAAGTGGCCTCCAACTGCTGAGCAGGAGCCTTAAGGAAGCGACAGGCAAAAAGAAGCGAAATAATGCCTCCAAAAGGATCCAAGACCGACGGGAGACAAGATGAGGACTATGTTTCACTCACGCAAGTCAAAGAGTTGCTGAGCCAGCAAAAGCAAATTTATATGGAGTTACTCCAACAACAACAGGACAATTTTAAGGGTTTTGTTAAAATCATTGTGGACACTACTAACACCAGAATGGACGCGATGACACGAGAACTACAGGACATTAAAACTAGCCTGCAATTTACACAGAAAGACATTGACGACATTAAAGTAGAAAGTGCTAAGTACAAGGCCCGAAGTGACACGGTGCAGTCAGACATATTTAAAGTATGTGAGGGTATGATGACTATCACTGATAAAATGGAGTACCTTGAGGGGCAATCAAGGAGAAATAATCTGGTTTTTGATGGAATTATTGAATCACCAAATGAGACTTGGGCTGAGACTGAGGAGAAAGTGAAAACTATTTTAATTGAAAAGCTAAACTTTCAACATAAGGTTGACATTGAGAGAGCTCACCGCACCGGTAAACATAGAGGAGACAGACCCAGGCCCATTGTTGTCAAATTTTTACGATACAAGGACAGATCAACTATTCTGCAGAGCACCAAGGCACTTAAGGGATCTAAGATTTTCATTAACGAAGACTTCACGGATGCAGTAAGGAAAAGGAGGGCGGAACTAATGCCGGACTTAAAAGCAGCACGTCAAAGAGGGGACATTGCTTACCTACGTTATGATAAGTTGATCACGCATCCACGTACTAGTACCCCTAAATTATCCAACAATGTATGACAGACAGCCAGACATAGTTGACGTTCACTTCTGAAAGAGAAACATGCAACAGATCACGGCCTATGAGGATATAGAGCTACCCGTATTCCAACACAGAAACTATCATCTGCAAGATATTGAAACTGACATTGATCCTGATTACAACTTTATAATGTCAGCAATGATAGTTGTCACTATTACAGCGATGATCAGTTCACAACAGCACGGAAGAAAAGCTGTCAATAATTCACTTTAATAGCAGAAGCCTTTATGCAAATTTTGACAGCATCAAACAATACCTCCAACAACTTTCACAGACCTTCAATGTTATTGCCTTATCAGAAACTTGGCTCAATAGTGATAAGGGCATAGACTTTGAAATCAATGGTTATGAAATGGTTTGTAAGAACAGAGAAAACAAAAATGGAGGGGGAGTAGCTTTGTATGTTGACAAGAAGATTAATTATAAGTTGATCGAAACAATGTCAACTGTGATGGACAACATGTTTGAATGTGTGACTATAGAAATACTCGTGGAAAAAAGGAAAAATGTCTTAGTGAGTTGCATTTATAGAGCCCCTGGATCAAACATTGAAGTACTCAACAACTGGATAGAAGAAAAATTTATAACAATTAATCAAAAAATAACATTTTTTTGTGGGGATTTCAATATTGACCTTCTCAATCCAAATAAACATAGAATGACTGAAGAATTTATTAACACCATGCTCAGTTTAAGCCTGTATCCTAAAATCACCAGGCCCAGTCGCATTACATCGCACTGCGCTACCTTAATTGATAATATTTTTACAAATGTGCTGGAAAATAATTTAACTAGTGGAATATTAATGAATGACACAACTGATCACTTACCAGTGTTCATAGTCTACGACTGTAAGTGCAAAACAGACGATCAAAAAATAGAGACACATTACAGAAGGGTTACGTCTGAAGAGACACTAAAAGCTCTAGAAGCTGAGTTGTTAGCCTATGATTGGAGATTAATATATAAAATGAATGACGTGAATTCAGCATATGAAGAATTTTTAAAAACATTTAAAATATTATATAACAAGCACTGTCCATTCAAACAATATAACAGGAAATGTAATCAAAAAAATGAACAGTGGATCACAAAAGGAATACAAAAGGCATGTAAAAAGAAAAACAAACTTTATAGAGAATTTCTAAAACATAGAACGTCTGAATCAGAAAACAAATACAAAAAATATAAAAATAAGTTAACTAATATTATAAAAACATGTAAAAAGGACTATTATCATACATTACTGGATAGGAATAAAAACAACATTAAGGAAACATGGAATATTTTAAATAGAGTTATTAGAAAATCTAACAATAACAACTATCCAAACTATTTCATAGATAATGAACAGAATATTACCGATTTGAAAAGTGTCGTCAATAAATTTAATACATTTTTTGTTAATATAGGACCTCAATTAGCAGAAAAAATACCGACTACAAAAACTGCAACTCAGCAATATCTAATTGAGAATAATCCCAGCTCCTTATATCTCAGCCCTGTACAAGAAGAAGAAATCATAAACATTGTGAATAACGGTAAAAATAAGACTTCCACTGACTGTGATGATCTGGACATGAAAACTATTAAAATAGTAATTAAAGGTATCTCTAAACCACTAACTTATATTTGCAATTTATCATTTCAAACAGGATTATTTCCCAACAAAATGAAAATAGCTAAGGTCAAACCAATGTATAAAACTGGCGACAAACACCTCTTCACTAACTACAGGCCTGTGTCTCTTCTCCCACAATTTTCTAAAATCCTGGAAAAACTATTTAAGAAAAGACTGGAACAATTCATAGAAAAACATTCACTACTTATCAGCAGTCAATATGGATTCAGAGCAAACCGGTCAACATCACTGGCCGTAACTGACTTAATAGAAGAAATAACCAACGCAACAGATAGTAAAAAACTGGCAGTAGGGATATTTATAGATCTAAAGAAAGCTTTCGATACAATAAATCATGAAATCTTACTTAAAAAATTAGAACGCTATGGAATTAGGGGAGTAGTTTCTGACTGGATGAGGAGTTACTTAAAGAGCCGGAAACAATTTGTGAAATTGGGAGAGGTGGAATCTGATTGGCAGGAGACTGTCTGTGGAGTACCACAAGGATCAGTATTGGGACCAGTTTTATTTAATCTTTATATAAATGATATCAGTAAAGTGTCCAATGTATTAAAATTTATCTTATTCGCTGATGACACAAATATTCTAGCCTCTGGCGACAATTTAGAACATCTTCTCTCAACAGTCACTTCAGAGATTAGTAAGTTAAAGATATGGTTTGACCATAACAAATTATCCCTAAATTTGGACAAGACGAAAATCATGGTCTTTGGGAACTGTTATAAAAATACTGAAATCCAAGTTCAAATAGAGGACGTAACTCTACAAAGGGTTTTTGCTAATAAGTTCCTCGGTTTAATAATAGATGACAAAATCAGTTGGAAACCTCATATTAAATATTTACAGAGTAAACTCAGTAGAAGTATATCCATATTGGCTAGAGCTAGACATGTATTGAATGCTAAATCACTTCATATTCTATATAACTCCCTGATTTTACCATACCTATCATATTGCTGTGAAGTGTGGGGAGTTAATTACAAGAGCTCTTTACATCCGGTAACCGTCCTACAGAAAAGAGCCATTAGAATCATCCATAATGTCGGTTATTATGACCATACAAATCCGCTCTTCATAAAATCCAGAATTCTCAAATTCGACGAGCTTGTAGAATTTAAAATGGCTCAATTTATGTTCAAAATATCTAAACAGCTGTTACCTGAGCACATACAGAGCACGTTTTCTGAAAGAGAAGGGGGGTATAACTTGAGGGGTCACTCAAACTTCAAGATCCGCAAATTCAGAACAACAAGGAAAAGCTTCTGTATTTCAATTACAGGTGTAAAGTTATGGAATAAGTTACATGAAGATTTAAAACAAAGCAACAGTTTAACGCAATTCAAAAGAAAGTACAAAGAGGTAATTTTCAATAGATACACATACGTGTAATAGAAAGCAATAAGGTGTGTATTGCAGATAACTTGGTGTAAGGGTTAAGAAAGACAAACCAGTATAAAATGGGAAAATGAATAGGTAAATATTAGTAACTGTTACTTCTGACTGACACTTTGATTTTGATTTTTTTTAATGACAGTAGGATTCTACAGTCTCAAGTGTTTAGGGGTAGGAGTTTATAAGTTCTCACTTCTTCCTACCCCATTTTGAGCATGATATGTCAACTGAAACAAAAAATCTGTATTTTCTCTTCTTTCTTATGCACTTTTTGTTACTGTGCACTATTTTATTTTTATATTTGTATCATGTTCGAATAAAATTTCATTTCATTTCAATTTCATTTCATTTCAATACCACATAGGTGGACATAGCTGATAGTTGTTTTTGTTTGTTTGAGTAATGGTTACAATCCCTGATACGTTCATAAACCGTCCAGCAAATAAAAATCTCAATGGAAACAAGGTGTAAAAATTTCAGACAATAAAAACGTAGATAAATCAATATGTGACATTCAACCTCTTTTACGAGTATTCTTTAAAATATGCAACAATGAAAAGTGTTTAACGACACATGTTCAGTTCTTTAAAGACAAAATGTTATTAAAATCTGACAAATTAATGACAAAATGTTATTAAAATCTGACAAATTAATGACAAAATGTTATTAAAATCTGACAAATTAATGACAAAATGTTATTAAAATCTGGCCTGCTGCGTCGTTTATCCTTTGTTGTTCCTGCAGTATGGCATCAAGAAGAAGGAGGAGAAGGAAGCCGAGGCGGCTGCTGCCATGGAGCAGGCCTCAGAGGGCAGCCTTACCCGCCCTAAAAAGGCCGTCCCCGCCGGCTGCGGCAACGAGGAGGAAGAGGAGAGCATTGTGGATACTGTCATGAAATTCATTCCAGCCCCTCTGATGGATATGTTCAATAAAAAGTAACAGGGTTTTACTTGGAAATATGGTTAACTTCTTACAAAATCCTTCTAATTAATGCTGTACCAGCCTGTCCCACTCCAACCTGCCGTCACACTCTTCTTCACACTTGTCCAATCCCATCAAACCAAATACTAAGTGTCCTGGAATTACGCAGTGTGCCATGATTTTGTCTTTGAGCTGAACTAGCCAATCTCAGAAAGTGATTCATACTTTTAATATCATGACAAGAGAATTATCGGGTTTGAAAATTACAAAAACACCTACATATATCGCTTTATTTAACATCTTTTCAATCCATTTCTCAGAATCAGTCCAAACATTGCCGACAACCACTTTTTTGTTTGTAAATAGCCTAAATAATATAAAAGAGTACTATATATGAGTGAAATACTGTATGATATATAACAAGAATACTAAGAGTATAAGCCATATTTTTAACTTTTAGGGAATTATCCAAATCATATCAAATTTAATTAACATTTAATTTTCCTTTTACGTTCCTGCTAATTTTTGATACATAGTGTACAGAGACACATGCATTTTTTTTATTGGTTCTTCGTTGTGGCCATTCACCCTTAAATTGATCATTATGTGAATGTGAAATATGAACATGACATTTTAAATGTGTAAAATCAAAGTCAAGTAAGTTTGTGAAGTGAAGGAATTTATTTCTGTTGAAATTTGTTTATTTTGTATGCATGCATTTAATACCTATGAGGCGATGTGCATATGCTGATTTCATTTGTAGTCATGAAAGAGAAGATGTTGGTATTTCAGGCAATAAATTATTTAATTAAAATATTTCATTCAGCTTCACTGTACATTAGGAGATAACTGATTGTTCAAAATGTTCTTCCATGGAGAAACATTTTCTCTATATGTAAAAGCCTGTTTTAAAACAGGAGGGTAAAATTAGATGAATTCAAAAAGTTCACTGGTTATATTATATTTGATTGTGGCTTAGAAAACTTTGTTTTTGCCAGTGTTAATTAGTCTTCTTTTAAAGCAAGACATGTAAAAAAAAATTACCTGGCTGGTTAATTTGAAGCTGTGAGTAACATCTCTGTGTTTTCTTATTTTATTTTAATGTAAAAAAAAGAAAAAGAATAGAAACTTCACAAACACAACTATGTTGTGTAAACACTATATGTGGACAGACAGTGACAATAGTGCAATATCTTGTTCAAAATGAAGTTGTCCTGTGTCTGTTGGTTTAACAAATGGGAGTGAAGTCCCAAATCAGCAATAACAGACAATCTTCATTGTTTTGTGTTTCAAAGTTACCCCTAAATGTGTTAGTCGATGTTAACACACATGTCAACGTACTGTAGCAGTGAAAGTTTTGTAGGTCAGACACATTTAATTAAAGAGGGAAAGTGGGACAATTTGCTTCATCTCATAAAAGTGTTTTAATCACATGAGCATTTATCAACTGGAAATTGTTCACTGTAATGAGGAAGGCTAACACAATGAGAAATGATTCACAAAGCTTCATGGCCCAACAAGGCACAATATTTAATATTACGACAAATTCTAGTCTGTTGTGCCAGGAAATAGCTGCACAAATTCAAATACCTGTACAAATTCTTTTTTTATGCCTTTGTTTTTAGTTTTACTTCATTCCAGAGTATCTTGTCGAACATTCCAGATATTTCTTGACATTCCACCAGATTTATGCTGGTAATCCAACTACTTAATTACAGATGATTGGAGTAGGCCTCAGTCAATGCCTTTTTTGCCTTTCAGACAAATACATCACAATGTAAACCTTAAACTATTTGTGCTTTTATAAGTCAAAAATTTAAGATTGACTCCAATCTACAGTTAAACAGATGAGATGTGTGCCAATTAAAGGGTAATTTTAGCTGCCATGTACAGAAAAGCCCAAAATCAAATCTCTGTAATCATCAATGCGCTTTTGAAAACAGTAACTTAGATATTGTGGTAGATTTTGTTACTGGATGTTTTGTGATCCACTTGGGCACAGTAGGTGTAGTTGTAGCTGAGGTTTTAAAAGCCACACATTTTGCCTCGATGTTGCAGAACTTGTGTATTCCTGTTCCTTCTGTAAGGGTTTTAGTTTTTGTTTTGTGTTTTGTAAACTGTATATTTATTTAAAATACAGTATAACACACAACACTGGTGTAATGCCACCCATAGAGCACATTTATTTAACGTCTTGTGACTTCACGGCATTTGTAAACTGCCAGCCGCTGTGGCAACATTATGTTAGCAGTCAACCATCTGATAGTTGTTGCCATGTTGGGGAGCAGTTATTTAATTATACCAAAGAATAGTGATGTTGATAGCAGATTTAGTAAAAGATCTTTCATTTTTGTTTTAGTAAATTCTCAGGTATTATAGCTTGATGTTTGATTAGTAGGCGTTAATTACAGCTGTTGTTGAATTACCGTCAATATAAAGACATATTAGTTTCATTGCTAACAACTTAGCTTGTCAACAGCTACTATTAGTTTTGAATACATTCATCTAAATAGTAGTTGGGCTACCTAAAATACTGCTAAGCAGTGACATAAAAGTAAAAAAAAGGAAGTCATATTTAACATATTTGGTTTAAACCTGATGGATTTTGATGGCATGAAGTCCAGTTTCACAGCTAGCTAGAAACCAGGTTTAGCTAGCTAGACAGCTTTTTTAGCGACCTCGGTTTAGCTAGTTCTTTAAACCTAGGTTTAGCTAACCTTGTCTAAATTGGGTTTAGCTAGTTTAGCTAGCAAAACCTAGCTTTATTTAAAGCAAGCAAGTTGCTCTATTATGACATTTGATTTTTAATACTTTAACTCAAGAAAATATTTTAAAAGCTTCTATTCCTGCCTTGAATAAGTTCCCAAGCAACAAAACTTAAACTGGTGAATTTATTTGCTAGCAACTTACCTTTATTGTTCACAACAAAAGTCTTTGTTTTGTTGTGAACAAGTTTTTATTGTTGGTCTAATGGTATTTTATTAATATAAATTTATGTCTTTAATAAAGTAGTTTCATTTCTTGCATCCTACCTTATTGATGGCAAGCCAGTTAGCGCATATTAACTTTAATTTAATAAAATCCTTAGCCCGGGAATATTTTTGAAACTTTATTACTCCCTTAAATCAAGCAGTCCTGTCGCTTGTAACATTTTGACTGATATAAAGGAAATACATAGATAGTTAACTATGATTTTTGAATCTATTGCCCAACTCGATCGCTACAAATCCTGCCCTTGTTAAAGCCCTTGCTAATAGTGAGAAACTGCCTGATCTAAAAAAGAAAGTTATAATTATTGCCTTTTAGTTAACATACTAACTTTTATTTTGGAATATCTTCAATCCCAGATTTGTTAGAAACTTAATAACTGCCTTAAAAACAGTCTGATCGCTAGTGACCTGGTTTTCTTACTTAGGCCACAGTGACATTTACTTTTATCACGTTTGGTCTTAAAATGTTTTAGAAAGCTACAATTACTGCCCTTGTAATGATGCCAAACAACAACATCTTAGCAAAAATCATGTTATTCAAAAGTATTTTTCAAATTAATAAAAACCCAATCACTGTCTGCATCTAATATTCCACCAAATACAGTCATGAACATTTTTGTCATTATCTTCTAAAAAGAAAATTGATTGCTCTCCTGCTGCCCAAACAAACTGCCCAAGCCCTGGTGGAAGTCAACATGTTGCCATTTTGTGAATGTTGAGTCAAAAGCCCACAACAGTTGAAAGTCACCTATTAATGTCACTCATACACTCATTAGTGGGTTTTTAAAAACTGCCTGAATATGAATAACATGGCTTCTAGAAGAATAATCCTTTGATGTGACTTGAATGTAAGTGTCTGACATTTCTCTCTTCTTGCATCTGTCTTTTCTCTGTTCTGTATGTGCTGAGGAGATGCTATTTCTGGTGCCGTTTTTTCTCCCTGTCCGTTGTCAGTCCTGTTTTCTGTCCTCTGGTGGCTGGTATTCTGTCGAAAAGAAAAAAAGAAATATGTTTATTTGCTGCATTATTTTGTACTGCAAAAATCTCCTCACCTTTCTCCCAGCCCCTTCCTCTCTGTATCCTCCTTATGTGTTGACAAAAGTGTATGCATGCTTTTGGTGTGCGATGTAGGCAAGGTACTGGATATAAACGTTTCGTGTCCTCTGTGTTTCAAAGCTCCACCTGTTAGCCTCACTGCATGCTATTTTAGACAAATATTTCAATATGTAACTTTCCTGCAAAAGTGGAATCACTGCACACTGAGAATAAAGTGATTTCATATAATGTTTTATAGTCTTGTGTTTATGCATTCAAACTGTTAAAATGCAAAATGCAAAACACAAAATCTTACCAAATAATTTTGGTCTACAAATATTTGAGTACACTTGAAATAAGAGAAAACAAATTTAGCAATTTTTCAGCAAGATATGAGAGGTCGTTTTAGGTGAATAATTTCTTAATATTGATGAAAATGCATTAAGTCTATTGGTAGACATTTTCCCCATAATTTTACAATAGAACAAGTACTTTTTCAATATTAAGAAGTTATTGACCTTTAACAAGCTCATATTTCTTGAGGAAAAGTACATTTTCTCTTGTTTCAACAAGACCAAAATATCTCCGTAAGATGTTGTGTTTTTGCACTTTATGTATTTGGTTTTGAAACCACTGGTATTTCTGCTTTCTGGTAAAAATCAACTCTATATTTCTGAGACTAGGACTTAGCCTTATGGTTGTGGTTCATCCCATTGCATGACGATCAGCTCAACCTTTAGTGTAACCCACATGTAAATGTGTCTGTCAGTAAATACTGTTTTTCATTCTCGGCATGGCTTTATTTTTTCTTTTAACTGGGATTTTAACATCAATAAAACTGAAAAGGGCTGTAAACAGAATGCAGTGTGTCGTTCAAATCATGACTGAAGACAGACCTGACTTATGATTGTCTCACAGTGACTGCATGGACATCAAACAGATAAAATTAGCATCTCTGCTGTATAAGCTGTTTGATCTAAGTGGGTCTTTGATATGAGAAAATCCCAAAAATTCAAATGCCACGCAAGGATTATGGATTACAACTCTTTAAATTTGGTTTATTTCTGCTCAGAAAATTAATCGATTGTTATGCCAATGGTTAGGTAACCAGGTTTGAACTTTAAATTAGCTTTTTATTATTTGTGAGATTTTTATTTCTAATAAATTGTTCATAAAATGATCATTTTAGCCCAGATTGGAAGTTATTTATTTTTACTGTGAAAATTACCTTTTAATTTTGTGTTGCAAACAAGTCAATCCAGCAAATCATATAAACACAGTAAAAATAAAAGCATTTTCTTATGCATGATGAATTAGGCTCCATGTGTTGTTCCTTGCACTGGATGAAGCTAAATATTTCTTACTGGCTGCTGCAACAGATGTTGAATAAGTCATGCAGCTCCTCATATGCAAAATAGATTCGTCAAATGGGCACTTATGCAAAATTAAACAGAAATATGTCTAGCAAATTAATATAAGTTTTAATATTTGTGAAATTAAACCATAAGCAGTTTTAATTTGAACTATAACCTTTCAAATTCTTCTTCTTTTTCTTGCTAATATCACTTTAATTAAGATTAGCCAGTGGATTGCTAATTGTGAGGAGGGAGCATTCTGTTATATTATCTTCACATCTGCAGGTACTGCTGTGAAAATACCAAACTGTTTTGGTGAAATGTCCTCGGTAATAAGCTTCAGGTCTTTGCCATCACCCTAATCTTTATCTTCCTCCACATATTTGGGTCATTCTCACACCGCGAATATTAAGAATTACACTTACAAGATTAAGTGTAATTCTGCCTGGGGTATGAGTAGTTTTGGGGATCTTTAAAGTGGACTTTTCACCCTGATCATAACCTCTTAGTGGCACCACTGGATGCTTTTTTTGCAATAAATTAAAAGTGTCAACCACTTCAAAATCCAGATGTTTGAAAACAGTTCAAAGCATTAAAAATGCTACAGGTACTGCTTCTGTGGCAATAAAGGCAAAAGCAATGAAGCAGATGTCAGAATGTGTTGTGATTTATTTTGTTTTAGGGGGGACAGCAGGAACACAAACTGCTCTCTAAAATTGCAATTTAAACCTAAATACACAATACTGGGCAAAATTTTATTGAACCAAACAAAACACATAGTTCTGTTCGGGATGTGAACAGTTTGCAGTAGATTTGTTAGTCACAGTGTTTTAGGACACAGGCTCATTTTTCTAGTCGTTATCCTGTTTAGCTTAGCATAGCTTAACTGTATATAGCTATTTTTAGTGCTGTTTTGCTAACTATTCATCTGATCAGCTTAAAGTGAAAATTATTGAACCATTATAGATTACAGATTGTAAACAAATGTTTAATTAACTGTTTTGTGCAGTCATCCTTTCCTTTCATTAATCATACACTAAAGATGGAAATTAGCTACTTTGCTATTATGTCATTTATTTGTAGGTAAATGTTAAAATGTATCTAATTTCAAACAGTGAAAAAAGGTTTTTATGCTCCTTTTGTTGTTTCACAACAAAAGGAGCATTTTTGTCATGTACTGACAGATAAAATGCTAAACTATGATCTGATTTACGACCAGTTTTCTCTCATACATTTTACATTTTGACACCAGTCGACGCAGCAACATTTCCAGTTCAACATTTCTCCATCTAATTGCCCTGATTTTCACCTAATCCACCTCCTCTGAACACTGTTAATGGCTCAGAACCTGGCTGCTCATTCTGCAGCAGGACTGCGATATATCTCGTGGTTTTACTGCGCCCCTGCCTTTCCGCCACTTCAGGCTGTTGAACACACACGAGAACGCCGCCTCCTCAAGTCTCCCAGCAGGAAATGGAGGTATAAATCAATTCCATTAGTATTCATGCTTTGAGGTAGCCTTTTCAGACCAAGCTGCCTTTGTGCTCTCTGAACAGCACTCTGGCTGCAGGAAAGTCACAGCTCTATTGCTGTCCTGTAGACATGAAACAGTCACTGTCAATTAATCACTCTCCGCTGGGCACTGGCTCACAGTCATGTACCCCAGCTGGTATGCACCATCCAGACACTAATTTATCTTTAGAGCTGAGAAAGTTGATTATAATAACAATCGTTAATTTAGATTTTTCTGTGATTAAATTAATTTGCTCTTTTTGTGTTGAGATAAGATGTCTATCACTTTGAAGCCTCAGTTTTGGGTTTTCACTTTAAATAGATAGTCAGAACTATCCGTTCAAGGAACTGAGGCACTAAATAGAGCTTGATTGTAAGTAGCTGCCTTTTCCACTGACTACTGGCGGAAACAACAAAGATGACAACAGAAAGTAGAGGACGATGGCTGAGAATGTTTTTTAATGACCTATTGCATGAACAAACTTATTTAAGTGTGATTTTAATCCAATTTCTTTCTCAATGAAAACATAGCAATTGACACATTTTTGTGACAAAACAAATTTGTAATGGAGACCTGAATCCTACTAAGAATCAGAAGAATAAGCCGAAGCTTTGATTTATGTAGTCTTTTTTAGTTTTGGTTTAAGATTTATGGGAAAAATCATAATAATGAAAAAACACACTGTGCATAATAACTCCATCAGTGCTGTCACATATCTTTATTAGAAAATTGATACACAAAGATTTATGCCACAATGTGTAATAATAGCAGAATCAGGCTTCAAAATGTAATAAACCATTCATGTCACATCATATAAAGATGAAAAATGCAATCAATTTCTTGAACATATTTTGCAATAGTTTCTGCCGAATATGTAATAACATTATTAAATGCACTGCTGATTATTTTGACGTTCTATAAATGATCATTTAATAATGTGGAGATAAACAATGACTAACTTTACGTGTTCATCCTTATTATTATACTTCTAATAAAGATAATGTTGTAGATGAAATTTTGGTAATTAAATGGCAAACATTTAGTTTCTTTTTCAGACAATGCAAAATGATTCAAAATGTGTTCAAGTATTTTATTTTTGAAGCCAGTCTTATTGCATTATTACATATCGCTGGATTACGTGTTTTACTATGAATGCTGATTCTGCTCTTATTTGCATATGCTGTTATTCAAATGAAGTTTTGTGAGATTTTCTGAGTCATATCAACTCCATCAGGCAGCTGCTTGACTGCTGTGACTCTTGAAATGCTTCTTCCTCCGCCTTCCAGCTCCGAATCTACAGGACCTGAATAGCTATCGCCGCATCCCAGAGAGACTCTGATTGACAAGTCCATTGCCTTGAAATCTCAGCAGCCGCAGCAGCTCAGATGAAGCTATTATAGGTCTATTTAATGAATAAAGTAGCGCTGAGACGTTGCTCACCCACATCAGCAATTGGCATGGGAGCTGTTTCTCCATCCACCTTGGTGACAAGAGGTTTGACGTAAGGCATTCAATTTAAACACAGCTCTCCAAGGGGACAGTCCTCCATTTCGCCGTGTTAGAAAGTGCAGACAAAATGAGCTGAAATCGGATTTTAAATGTCCGGTAAGGAAAACTCCTGACCTCAATTAGTGAGTATTCCTCCCCTGGGTCTTAGCTGCTAGCTGCTGCATGATGATGCCAAGAATTTGGCTTTATCTGTCTGCAAATAAATCCTCACAGACTGAAGGTATGAATATTGTAGGTGAAGCTCATGAAGATGTAAACAGAACGTTCTGTTCAGTCTATAAATACTTATCTGCATTTAACACTCTTTGTTGTGTGAAGCTGTCAGCTGTGCACTGCTATGCTTGTCACCAGGAAACTAGGTGTAGAGCAGATCTGAATAAAAACGTTAAGATAGTTGAAACTGTTGTTTCCGCTTGTTTTTGATATTTATGCTGAAAAATAATAGGAAAACCCTTAACACTGTGACAGCTCATCATGCTTTAGGCATCAGATGATTAAATAATGTGTGCAGAGAAAATTCATGCATAAGTCATCTCCCAACCATAAACTACTTCATTAAACAGTTCAATTGAAAAATTATTTGTTAGATTTTTGACATTTGGTCAAGGTGAAACAACGGTGTTTGCTCAGTCCCTCCTGGATTTTGTGATTGTTTCTGTGATTTGTTGTAATCAAAATCATCATTTGTGGAGGAGAAACTGAAGAACTATTTGCAAGGTTTTCCATTCTCTTCTCTTCCATTTTGTAAAATGTGCAAAATAATTTTCCAGATTCTCATGAAGAACAGTGAACTGTCCTTTCATGTATGAAAGTGACTTTTTGATTCTCAACATATTGATAACAAATTATAACACCATCAAGTGAGGCAGAGGCAGCCTCACTTAGCAGAAGTTAGAAATACTGCCACCTTCTGGTCGGAGTTACCAGTCATTTAAACTTAACAGTTTGAGCTACTTTTGCAGGAACTTTGTGATAAACTCATAATTATGCATTACCGTAAAAAAAGGAGGAGATTTGTTGATTTGGTGTGAATTGAACTGATGCATTTGTGGATTCGCAAAAAACTGAAGGAACTATTTTATTCATATATTTTCATTGGGATTTTATGTGATGGACCAACACAATATAGCTGCAGTGACTGTAAAATGGGTGGACAAAAAACACTTAATTTTCAAAAATGATTCAATATAATTCATTTCATTAGGTCAGCAAAAGTATATTAATTTACATAAGCCTTTACACAACAATTAATGAGACAAAGAAAGATCTCTAAAGCATTTCTGAAAAATAAAATGAAAGAGCAGCAATTAAAAAGAAACTTTAAGTTAATAAAGTTAACTTTAGTATTGGTTGACTGCCTTTCCAAAACCCCTTGCTCAGTGTTGTATGTTTAAAAAAAGCTCCTGGTTTAACATCACAGATTTGTTTTTCCCCCCTTCAAACATGATATGTTGCTTGTAAAAGGAGTTCATTCAGCTAAATGTGAGCTCTACTTCCCTAGAAGATGCTCTTTCTGCATTAAGCTCTGCTGAGCTGCAAAATTGAACTGGCACCATGTACGGAAATTTGATGTAACAGACAGCAGCATCCCAAGCCTGATGTCTGAATTTTGATTCTGAAGCAGCTTTGCAACTGAGCGGTATAAATTAAATCAACTTATGGGTGGAAAGGTTTACCATGCAGCAAAGGCAGGCTCGAAAAATGTAATAAAACATGTTATTAAAATTGCACTGGCTCTTATTGAGCCTGTTAGCTGAAACATATGGGACTCCTTAGCCCATCTCTGCAGCTGCAGCCCTTAATCCACCCACATGCCCTTTTATCCTGGCCTGAGATTTAGTTTCTGGATCCATTTGGAAAACAATTCAAATTTAGCAAGGTGCCTAACTGTCTCAATCTTATTTAAGACACTCGGTGCTGCACAAAGTTGAGATGGACCAAGATTTATGCACAGAAACTATGTTCAGAAACCTGTGGGGTTTTCATGATGCATAATCCCAATACAGTGATGAATATTTGATGATATAGTGATTATATTTCTTTAAAAAATGCAAACATACATTTAGAAAAACAAATATTTACGTAAATGTATATATTGACTATTTTCACTGTCCAACATTAAACCTGTTTCGGTTTCCGGTCAATAAGGATTACCAAATCTGTTTGCATTCCTTAGAATACTGGAATATAACTTATAAATCTTTAATATGGACTTTAATATAGACTTGTATGTGAAGAAATCAAAAGGCAAATATGCAGTTTTTGAATTTTAATGTTTCCATATTGTGTTTATCTAAGTCAAAAAGTAATTATAAGCATTTGAGAGAATTTTATCTTAAATCTTTCACACAGATTATGCCCAAAAGGCAGAACTACTTATACACCAGTAGATTGTATTTTTTTGTGTGCATGTTGCTTTATTTTGTAGCAAACCCCTAACATTCCTGAGGCTAGCTGTTATTTTCAGTAAGTTTTAGTGTCACTCTGGCACAAAGCCTGAAGTGACTGCACATCCATATTTAAGGTAATAAGGGGAACTGTAGTGAAGGTTTAAATTGCTCTCTGCTCACAACAACAGATCGTATAAAACAGAAACACTCTTAGTCCATAGCATCTCTTTGTTACACTTACCTTTCTCCAGAGAAAGAAAACAGCCAAATATAACCTGAGAAAAACAAACTAAGCACATAAACAAAGAGTTTTTGTACCGAGGGAGAGATCCGTATTTCCTCCACACAGAAGAGACTCCTGGCTTTGATAATAGCAGCTGCAAATGGCCCTTATTTCCCCAGGTGCCACAGTGAGAAAACACGATATAGTTTTTATTGTACCGAGAAGGTGTAGCACAGGATATTTCCATCTCTCATTAGTCTCTTTAGTGTCTGCTCTTAATTGGATTTCTTCTAAAGTTCAGATTAAACTCCATCGGTCTCAGGCTCTGGTTGTGACCCAACGTCCAGCTTCCTATCTGTGAAGCTGATTAAATTGCATCTTGATTCTGGGAGTTGCTCGTCGTCATGTCTAGACTGATTGATTTGTTTTGCAAACAAGTGTTGTGAAGTCACAAGGGATTTTGCAAAGAATAAGGAAACTAAAGGACTTCTTTGTTTGAGGATACAAAAACAGAGAAATTTGTTGTTTTAGGCCCTTTAATTTAATCATACTGAAAACTAAAAGTAAGTAATGTACTGGCAGTGAAGCAGATCTCTCAGCACAGCATAAATACATTCAGAAAAAAAATATTTTCTAGTTCTTGGGGCATTTCTTGCCCTCATGAAAGAAGTCCTCGTATATTTAATTAGTGTGCTCATTTAAATTTCATTTGGTACTTTGATAATTTCATATTACCTGTCCTTGGGCTTCATAAATATTCAGTTTATTCTTCATTATTCTGATTAAACTTGAGCGTTTAAACATCAACTGTAATTAAATGACAGGCAAGTTGCCAAATCTTTTCTGTTTTAATACAGTTCAGAAAGTTATCAGCAAATGTTACCAACTTGAAATACAATAGTTTAATGAATGTTAAATGTCATACATTTTTATAATAATTATTTTATTTATTAAAATGCCTGTCGTATTTTTGATAATACACCGTAGAGAAGAAAATAAGACATTTTAATCCCTGTTTACTTGGTTAGTTGCGCTGGTCTGCAATAAATCATTTGATAAAAATGCATTAAAGTTTGTGGATGGACAGATTTATAATTCTGCACTGAGGGAAATAACATAGCAGCTCAATGTTTGACACTTTCCTGGGTTCTTTTTGCAGAGATCAGGACCTTAGATATTGAATATCCATCTTTCTGTTTTGTTTACCTTCATTACTTCATGAAGTAATGAGTTCATTACCAAAAGACCATTTGTAGTACAAATCAGTTTACAGGAAACCACATTTTGTTAACCTCCGGAGCTGTTGATCTGTTTGCTGGCAGCCTGAACGAAATCAGAAGTGCTCTTGTCTCTGTGGGGAGCAGAGGATCTATGTTTCAGGATCTGTGAACAGATCCTGAAACATTGATGCAGAAAGCAGCCATGTTCTCGTCCCTTAGCCGGAACGGCAGGCACCTCCAGCAAAGACTTTCAGGGAGGATCCATCATGCTGAATAAGTCTGAGCTTTTTATGATTCCCAATCAGTCCTCATAGGACGAGAGTGAAAGATTTTTATTTCAGTTTTTGCAAGAGTTTTGCTTGAATTCCTCTCTATTAAACAAAGCATATGGTTAATCTCAGGAGCGTGGTGTGCCATAGTTATCCATAAATGCACAAATAACAACTTTTATGGAGTTGGATCCCCAGTGAGAGCACTGAAGCAGTCCAAGTCCAGCTGTGACAAAACTGGAGAGATCTCATTAATTTTTCTAACACAGACCCTTAAGATCTTTCTGTTCTCTGTCCCTGATGATGTGCAAAAGCTGCCAAATATCTTTGATTCTGTCACACAAATTGAATATTAATCAAACCATAACAAAGAAGACACATTGTGTCATTAAGTGTGAGGTTGTCTCAGAAGCATGGAGGAAAAAGACAAAAATTTAAGCCACATTGTTGCAACTTAAAAATGTCATATAAAAACAGAAAACATACAGAAACACAAAGGAAGCTTAACTAGATAAAAAAATAATAATCAATCTACCTTAATGTAGGAGAATAAACCAAAACAGAGCACAAGAAATAATCTCAACACAAGGAATCAACTGAATATGGGAAGACATTACTAATTTATATAAACTCAGAAGTATTTAGTAAACAAATATAATCACCTGTGGATTATGATATACAAATTATTTCGATAACAATGTCTTGGTCAAGCAGGAAAAGAACAGTTTAAGTTTAGGGCATAATTATGAAAATCTGTTTTCTTGAGACAGCACAACAAAACAAATTTTATTCATCTAAAATTTCAAAAAGAAATTAAATAAAGTATATAATAAGTTTTTATAATAAGCAGAACCACATCTAACCAGACACTTTTACTGAAAAACCCTCAAATCGACTTCGATCAAATCAAACTTGGCTAAATGTAGAAAACATTTTGAAAGAAAATGACCTTTTGAGTCCCCAAAAAATGTTAAAACTAGATGCCTTTAATACAGCAAATGTCAAAGTCCTTTTTACATTTTTGATCTATAATGAATAACAGAAATTTCCAACAAAAAAAACAACAGATAAATAGATCAGACTACTTGACATGTTTGATTTTTGCTTTTCTTTTCCACAAAAGCTTTTGACTTGATGCTTTTGGCGTATATGACGAAGTTTGGACAGCGCTAATCTCAAACCATACAGCATGTCTCACTGTCTGCCACAGTGAGACATGCTGGCAGACATGTTGACCTTCATATAGCTGAGGAAAGACGGCAAATAAATAATTTACAGGACCAGTGGAGTGATACTAAGGATGCCCCTTGTTGTCTGTGAAGAGAAAATCCATACATTTTGCTCTGAATCAAACATCCTGAGAGCCTTGTGACCATGTTAGCATCGGTTGTGTCAATATGCAGTGGGTGTGGTAACGACTGGGAACCCAAATTGATGGAGTGATGCAGTGAAGCTCATTACTTTCTCCCCGATGAACGCCCTCTGCTTTTTTCTTTGCAGATTTGCTGCACACCAGATCTGTGAAAACAACAGATACAGCTCCAGCAAAGATTAAAACATTTTGTTGTTTTTGCTGATTTTATTACCAGTCAATTATTTACGAGGGTAAATAATCACAGATTTACCTTCATGCAAACAAGCATAGCAATAACCGAGGTTTGTGTGTACACACCTTTCATTATTTGAAGGGTAATAAAAACTTTAAGATGGATTTCAAAAGATAAATAACTTTGATGAAACGTCATAGAGTTTGGTGCAAAGACATTAATGACTCTTGTAGAAAACCATCTTTTACATTTAAAGCCACTGTTGAAGAATAACAGATAAAGTAAAAGGAAAGAGTGTATAGAAGCATTTTTGGTTCTAGTGACACTATAGACCTTTCAATTATTCATCTGAATCATAACAAGCTAATGAAGAGCAGAGGAATTAATGACAAGGACCACCTTTAGTTCAGAGTATCATGCATAATTTAATCGATTTCCCGTGAAGCACAGTCGCTCCAAACACACGCATTGAGATGTGATTGAGAGGAAAATGGGAAATTAATGTTGCAGGTCTCTTAAAATGCATCTTTCATTGTTGTAGTGTAACCTTAGGCTGCTGGGTGAGGTTTTATCCCTCAACAAAAAGAAAAAAGAGATTATAAAATGTATTTGTTTATAATACAAAAAAGAAAACATTTCATTCAAAAAAGAAATTGAGAAATCAGCTTAACTTGTCAGTAGATAAGTTAGTTTTTCTTGAAAAGAAAGACGTGTTCTGTTGTCAATTCAGTAATTACAAACTTTGTTTAATGAAGCATTGACAGCAGCTGTTGTAAGCTGTGAGTTTCTGTCGATTTGTTCATGAAAGTGATGTCATGTTTTCATTATTTTCAGAGTTGTTCTAGAAAGTGCATTGATGCCTCTTCAAGTCGTTTGAAAAAAGCATAAAAATGGGAACAGACAGACACGTGTTACTTCACCAGACTAACAAGATGAAGATTTTGTTGGCATCAAAATGAATGATGAATTGTAGCCAATCAGAAAATCAGGGATTCATTCTCCGACTCTGCTTCTAATGAGATGATCAGATTTTGTGAGGGAGGGAATCATGTAAAGAGTGGAAACCCAGTGGGAGCACGGGAATAATTATTGTGCCATTTCCCAAGAACCTTGAAAGTTTCAAACTTTTCTGACATTCGACTCCTGACCTTCTCAGAAAGTGAGACAAATTGAAAATTGTTGGCAAACGCTCACACTTCCTGCTCCACTGTTAACAAATGACACCAAAAGGTCACTGAAAAAGTTCATGGTCCTCATCTATTGCGTTGATAAAGGTTAATAAAAACACCAGGAAGTTATTCAGGTGGAAAATGCCCCCATGGGGCTACTGTTTTGCATTTCAATAACGTCAAGACAGCTTTCACCTAACAGTGTCTGTTTATTGCCTTTAAGGTTCCCAATTAGTTGTGCAACGCTTGATGTGGAAGCGCAGAGGTGTTTTGATTTCTAATTCATGTATGGCTGATCTTCTCTTTTGATGACCCCAGTCTCCTGCAAATGTAAACGATATGATCAGAAGAGAGGATTCATTAAAAAAGTGGCGCTTTATTTCAAGATGTAGATGTCCTCCAAAATCCAAACACATCACACGTTATATTGTTTAAAGGTTCAGAGAAAATGCGTCATACATCCATCGATTTATTAGGTTTAAAATTAGAAATAGCCTCCTCTGGGTTCAAAAAACCAGGCATAGAATTTCCCAAAGCAATAGTTAGAGACAAGCTGAACTTTTTATTTTTATTTTGCAGCCCTTAGAAGATGGAGTGGAGGGTTACATACATCAGTTGCTGCTGACTGGCATGTCAAAGCCTGAAGGGAGAAAAGCCTTGTGAGGTCATTAGTTGGAAATAATCAAATGGACCTCCACTGACTTATTTTTAACCTAAATTTACAGCTGCACCTGGCAAGATTAAGTCCACTAGAGCACTCTTACAGGGTTATTACTGCCAGTCGGTATGAGTGCAGCTGGATCAGGCGGCACCCCTTCTGTGTCCAAACATTTCACTCCCACCAGACTCACCAATAGCTTCAGCTTTGCTTTTATGAAACTTCAGATGTGCAACAAGATTTTCTTTCAGTCAAACATCGCTTGTGCATAAAATAAGTCCAAACCAAAAGCAATGTTTAACAACTGATTTATTATTTAACTTAATTATTAAAGGTGATCTTTATGGCAGTTTATGTGGTGCAAATTCTGAAAAATGTCTGCAGGGAACACCCAGAGCTTTTCTTGTCACAGTGTCTGATTTTAAAACTAAAGTGGTGTCAAAAAAGTACAAATTAAAGTGATTAAGACTAATTTTTGCTGTGTGAAATCTTAAATTCTACCTAATGAGGTGGGTTTGTATAGGGCCGACATCCCAGATTTCGTCCACCTACTGATTTTATACAGTTTCCAGCAGTATTTTATAGCACTAGTTTGTTTTTTGATCTTTAAGAACTGATTCCTTCCTCAGGCACATATACTGGGTCTTTCTAACCAGGGACTCAGATGGGAATAGTCTTTCGCCCCAAGGCTTAGGTAGAATGATAAGACAAACAACTTTTTCGTGATAAGTCATGGCAAGAAACACATTTTTCGGTCTGGTGCACACTGTAATAGTCTGCTGTTTTTGCACGCTCCATCTACTCAAAGTGTACTGCTCTCATTTTATGAATACAGAGAAAGAGTGCAGACAGACGTGGACATGAAATACCTCATTTACAGCTTCATGCTTTTAAAAGAATATTTAAATTTTTTCCCCTCATTCCATAGAAGCAGAAATGCATATTGTATCATGTGGAGTCGATCCCTGATGTGAACAACTGTGGACAAAGAAGCAGCAGTGCAATGCAATGAGCTTCGTTTTCAAACCTAAATAGAGGAGATTTCACCTGCATTGATGCTACAGGAGGTAATTCAGTATTTTTATGCACCAAATTATGTTGGGTTTTAAATGCTATTTTACAGTTTTATTCAGATCTGTGACATGAAGAGATGATATGTGGAAATGTTTATTACTATATGTAAAGGTCCTTTTCATATATGCTTATTATATAATATAGACCAAAATTTTGGACACAACCTTCTCATTCAATGGGTTTCCTTTATTTTCACGACTATTTATAAGGCAACTAGCCCACTTATTTACCTGACAGGACACACCTGTGAAGTGCAAACCATTTCAGGTGTTAATTCATAGTTTGATGCCTTTAGTGTGAATCTACAATGTCAATAGTCATGAAAATAAAGAAAACTCATTGAATGAAAACGTGTGTCCAAACTTTTGGTCTGTACTGTATGTGGTTATGTTTATCCAGTTAAAATGTTAACTACCAAAAAACCATAACTCCCCTCCAAATCATAGTACAGCAAATAGAGCGGCTGCTCCTTTTATCAAACGCCTTTTCTTTTTGTTTCATCTTTTATTGCTGAGAATGAACCAGGTGATGCTGAACATCATGAATGATTTTCCTCCAACATAAAAATAGTAGCTTTGTGTTCAACGATTGCATGAAATCCAAACTGTATACATGTTATATATCGTGTAACAAAACCTAAAAATTTTATAAGCGTGTGAATGTTTTGCCAATGCATAGGAAACACCATAAGTTTACAATTTTTAATGAGAAAACATTTGCACCTTTTGTTCCCTTTTAATACTTTTGATGCTTACAAGACGAACAAAATAAGAATTGATTTGCATCTGGACATTAAATAATAAGAGTTAATAGGTCTCCAAGATTCTGTGACTGCAGTAAATTTCCGTTCCTGTCCACCAGAACAGTCTGTTATTGGATTAATTAGTTGCTTTTGCTTTCCAAGAACAAAATCGTCTCTTGGGAAAAGAACATGAAGCCCCTTCCAAAGTCTTTTCTCATGGCTCAGCAAGATGTAGTTAAACGTTCAAGATCCTTTTATTTGGACAGGACTGCCAGTTTAGTTACTGCACAATGACTGAGAGGAGTTTTATTCAACACAGGCATGCGTCTCTGTCACTGCTTGAAACTCACGGCTTCATGAAAAGTATTGAATCTTGTGTCTTTGTCCTTATCCAACCAATTTAGCACTGTGACTGCAGTGCTAAATTGTGCACCCTAAAAGTATTGTCTTGAGGCACAGTCCTGGTGGATTGATTTATGGCTCTCTGCCTCTCAATTCTTACCCAGCCATCAGGAGGAGAAAGAGAAATTACAGTCAATGATGGAAATTAGCTTCTCTTCATATCACTCTGCGTCTTTCAGAAGCAATTTTCACTCATTGGGTGACAAGCAGTTCATTTAAAGGTCAACTTCAGAGCGTGAGAAGCTTTTTAAGAAATTTTGCCTTATAAGTCTATTGATAGGTTTTAGTACTTCTGTGTTCAGATGGGAGAATTAAACTGATTAAGAGTTGCAGGTTAATGCTAACAACTGTCAACTTTGTCAGTTTTTTGGTACATTTCTACTTCAATCGTAGTACAATTGAAATAATACAAAACTAACTTACAAGTAACTTTTCAGCAAGATAAGAGCTTGATTTAAGTTAATCATTTCTTAATATTGATGGAAAAAGTATTGCTACCACTGCCATCATTTAACTCATGTTTGTTATAAGTTTTATAAAATGGGAAAATATGTATTGCTACTTAAAATTATCTGCCAATGTATTTTTTTTGTCTATATTAAGGGATTATTTACTTAAAATGCTCTAATATCTTGCTGAAAAGTTACTGTAATTTAGTTTTGTCTTTTCTCAACTAAATTACACCAAAGACACATGATACCGGTTTGTGTTTTTGCAGTGTTGGCTTGTTATAAGAAGTAAATATATAATGATCTGTGAAATTTTCCAATCTGCTTTGGTTTTATGTGGCATTCTTTGATATTTCAATCTTTCATAAACTTAAAAAGATCCTATAAACATAACTTTTTTTAAGTATTCATAACCATAATAATTATAGAAAACTCTGGTGTGAAAGTTTGAAAAATGCTTTCGATTGATATCAATTATTTACAGGTTTCCATTTAGCATATTGTTCTGGCTCTGCAAGTTTGCACAGATGTGTTTGTGTTTGATCCTAAAAAAGACAAACAATCCATATTTGCATGAGCGTTCAAGGGATGAATTATTCACTGCATGTACGTTTGACCTTCCTGCTTAGTTTAGTCTACCTTCAAACCAGAGGAATAAATAACAGGCTTTTAAATGGGTTTTCACTTTATATACGGATATATATACATATACATATACTGGCACCCTTGAACTTGCAATAGATTGTATGTCCATATTGCCCACCCTTTCTGAAGAACCTCAATCACAAGCTGTGTTTCCATCAACCATAAAACAGGAATTGATAGGAGAAGGATGGCACGGTACATTTTTCGACAACTTATGATGTGAAGGAACTTTCTCATACGTGATTTTAATTATGTTTCTTACTTAATGGAAACACCAAAATAGCCAAATTGTTTTTTTTTTACATTACCAGATTATCACAAAAAGTGACTTAACAGAGAAAAGATGGATTCCAACAGACCAAAGCCTTGTAATTTATTAATTTATTAATCATTTTGGTTTATTTTATTGATCATGGAAGAGAAACGTTTGTGTAAAGTGATGAGTTGATCACTGTCAGGAGCTACAGAGATAAATGTGCTTATCCACATGTGTTTCAATCCCCATCTTTATGGAAGAAATATGTCTAATTCCCAGTATTTCAACAGCAATTTTTTTTTTTTGAAAGGACCACGGGAGAGGAACACAAAGAAAATAATCACACTTCATATGCTTTGGTCTTTGCAGGTGTTACACCTGTTCTGGGGTTCTCTGTGATGATGACAAAAACCTTTGAAGTCTCATCCCGATCTGATGTTTTAGCCCCTCAAAGCCTGAAATGTGCTCTGTACAAGGCCTGCCAGGTACACTTCCCCATCACACCAGCACCAGATGAACAGCAATGGAGCAGTAATTGAGGCAAAAATAGGTCTCTCCCTCTAAGCCGTATCGCCCCCCTCATTTTCTCCTGCCAAAATATAAAAAAGAAGAACACTCAGTGCAGAGGCAGCAGAGTAATCCAATCAGCTCTTCTCCACAGTTTTCATTTGCTGTTAACTGTCTCCCCTGCTCTTAGAGGTCACACACCACAGATGTGGCCAGCGGAGTTGCTGGCTACATCTTCATAACGGCTCCAATTCCCCACGGGATTTCCACCAGTGGTTCCTCCGAATGTGTAAGCTGCTGAAGCCATTACCCTCGATCGATTTCGGCAGCGTGTCAAATGATGTTCATACGACGTGATGGAGCCACCAGCAGCACATGTGCATGCTTTCTGATGCCTGAGGACAGATATACAAATGCATATTGAATATTAGCTGCATTTCCATTATAAATGGATGCAAGACTTTGGCAATATTCTGCTAATGTCAAAAAGACACAATTTATAATTTGACACACAATTATGAATAATCATATATGAATGATTTTTTTTCATTCAACAAGTCATTAAGCATGTGGCGCCATCATCCTCCTACAACTTCCTGATGTTTTCATTATTTTTTCTGTCAGTAGAAACATCTGAATTTGGTCACGTGATTTGTATGATGCGAAAAAAATGTTTCCATTGCAGTTTTGTGAAGTACATAAGGGTTGGGCCGATTGGAGTTTTCTTATAATCTTTAAAAAGCCTGACCTGCCAATTCTGATTTTGACCAATACTAATTATTTTGTCTGAAATGTTGCTAAATATAGCAAGAAAGTCACTGAGTTGGTAACGGTGGAGTAATAATAGTTAACTGCAAACATGCAGACATGACCTGGTGAACTGATCTGTCAGTCAAAGCTTTCAGTGGAGAACAGAAAAGGACTGCGGCTGATTTTTAGACCTTTACTGGAATAGATTAGATCATGGGATAAGATTGGCTTCACATGTAAGTAGCGGTAAGTATTGATATCTTGTTTGTTGAACAAATACTAAAGTTAACAATTCCAATATTATGGACAGTTTCTTTTTTAAAAACGTTATTAAATGCAATTTATCATGACAAAAATAAATCAAAATTCTTATCAGGATAAGAAATTTATTGAAGTAATGCAATAAATTCCCATTCCTATGCTGCAGTTTCTGTCTGTATTTTGTTTTCGAGGCTTGAAAGTACCTTTAATCTTTACATAATCAACATCTGCAAATGAAAACACATAATTTCAGACGTTTTACTTTGCTAGTGTTTTTAATTAAAAGGTTGAATCAAAAGAATTGTCAGGATGTACCAGCTGAAGGTTGATGGATGGTTTCTCAATTCAATTTGCAGACATGAGGGTTTTTTTTTTTTTACTTTACGTATTTGAAGCAGCAGCTGCTCTTAGAGATTTAACTAAACTGAAATAAGGAACAAGTATAGGAGTGGGAATTGCATTTAGAGCATCTTTGATGTTTTTGCTGTGCCGAGATAAAAGCGATTGTTCTGTAGGAAAACATGAAGAAACTGAATGAAAATTAGCTGAACAAATAGGAAAAAGGGAAAGAGCATGCTTCAGAGAAGCTGCATTTAATTAACTTGCAGATGAAGAATAACTAGAGTTGTTCTTTCATTATATGCTGTGTTTAATTTATGGACCATTCATTAAGTATGTCTTTAAATCTATGGTGTTTAGGGAAAACTTGAAAATGGTTAACATTATGAATAAAAAAATGCAGATAATTACATGAACTCTGGCACTTCTCTGCTTTGTTCTACATTATTTAGAATGTGGTTATCACAAAGCATTTAAACAGCTGAAATATTGCAAACTATGAGTTAACTGTTAGGAAACTTTATGTCACTGCTGAAATGTCACCAAACATGACAGATGTTAGGAAAATCATGAGAATTTTCATTAAACCAAGAAACTGAAATAACAGCTGCACTGTCAACCTCAACTTCAAAATCCAATATGGCTGCCCAATCCATAACATTAATTGTTGAGTAAATTGTTGTCTCTAGTTTCTTTTATGTTCCTAAAAAAAAACTCCATTTATCTTTTATATTATTGACTGGTTAGTTTAATCAACCACAGCGATACCATGACTATTATGAAATCAGGTACCGCTGGTACCATGGGTCGGTACCGAGTCCTGCTGGAAAATGAAATCTGTCATTATCCATAGGTGTTCATACTTTTAGTTTCATTTGTGTTTCTGGTTATACTCATTTCTAAATTCCTTAAGTCTGATTTTGTTGTTTGTTTATTCCCCTTCTTGTTCTTTTAATTTGTACATTTAGATTAACATTCTTTAGATTAGTGTTTCTTTGTTTACTGTTTTGAACTGAAGTGTGTGGTGATTGGTATCTGAAAAAACTGCAGGCATCCGGTCAAAGATGTGGCATCCTTTTATTATTGCTCAGCTTACAATTCTTGATGCAACAAAACTAAATAATCAGCAGACATCACACTTAGAACTCCTCTATTGATAATATAATTGCTAAGCTGTTGAACTACGGCAAAAATTACTACAACAAAAAAACACCGTTCGGCACACTCTCTAGAACATATAGGATTAGTGTTGTCGACCATGATTGACAGGCAGACCAGCCAATCACAATCCAGCGAAATCCACAAAGCACAGTCTGACACTTTTGGTATTTTCCACACCCCCTTTCCTTTTTATGTTCTTCTTTTCTCAGCTTTCAGCTTTCTTTCTTTTCACCAGCTGCCTCTTCCTACCTCTGATCAGCTCTTCTGGGTGACCTGCTGCTCATTGTCCCTGGCTTGTTTCTAAGTTTTATTTCCCATTTAATTATTTATTAAATACTCCATTCTTTATCTTCAGCTTCTGGCATTTTTGTGGTTGGATCTGTAATAAATACCATTAAAGCAAAATCAGCATCTCCATGAAGCTTGTTGGCAGATGCTTGAAGAGCTTTAAAATTTCCTGGAAGACAGCTGCACTGGTTTTCAACTTTGATTATTCTCCCATCGGCGATACATGAGCTCAGATTATAGCATCCCAAATTCTAAGAAAATGTCATAAGAATGTCACTATTTAAATGTGGAAGCTAAAATTAATTTACATTCTTCAATATTTGACTTCTTGAAAGCTGAATTAAAACCACAAAAGGATTTTCAGGTGTTGAAAACAAAGCTAAAGATTTATTCCTCTGAAACATTTTCATTTCATCTTGCGTTAAGTGCCGTCTATACCCTGTCATAATGCCCTGTTCATAAAAGTGCTGCATTTTTCACTGCCCCGACTGCTTGACAGTGATGTGGAAATAAACTGCCTTACCCATTGTCCTGTGCATTAGTGAAAAAGACTGAAAGAAAGTCTTTCCTGCTGTTCCAGACAACTGAAGGCTCCTGATAACAGAGGAACATGAAGCTCACCCAGAGATGTTCTGTTCTTGCCAAACAGCTCCCTGCCTATCTGCCACCTCCGTGCTGAGAGCGCCGAGCTTCCTGTTTCTGCCCACAACCACCTCCAGGATGGTACCACTGAGGTTTGGTGGAATTTATAAATATAAGAGACTTGTAGCCAAAAAACGGACTTAAAGGAGACGTATTATGTAAAATTCACAAGGAGACGTATTATGTAAAAAAAAAAAAACATTTTGGTTTCTTCTGCTTCTAAGACATTCCAAGCCCTTAAAAAAGAAAAAACATCCAGCTGGTTTTTGGCAATAAGTTCATGTTTTTTTTAGTATCTGGCAAAAGAGCCATTTCAAAAACCTCTTGAATGTCCCTCACTTAGCAACCTGGCAACCCCAACCCATCACCTAGCAATACAAGCAGAGTTCCAGCACATTTGGTCAGGTGATTTTTACCACTTTATGCGCTGTGCAACGGCTGCTGGAAAAGACAAGTGTTTTATTGTTGCGTATCCAGAAATTGCTTGCTGCACTCTTGTTGGTTGTGCAGCAGGTTCCAGTTCTGTTTTTCAAAGATGCATGATTGTGCAATTGCCCATGTTTGCAGACACCCAAAAACTGCTGTAAAATCCCATTTTCTAAGAACAATTTTATGAAAAAAAATGTAATGAACATGTTTTCTATTTTCTGTAAATAAGTATAGCAGAATGATTTCTGAGAGTCTATTAAACAGAACAAGACACTTTCTGATAGATTAGTTTTAGATTAACTATCACAACATTACCTCTAAAACTGGCTGATGTTTTTAATTAAAAGCTTACAAATCAGTGGGTAGTGCTGTCTGTTTCTGATGAAAACAAACCCACAGATGAATTATTAGGTAAGAGGCAGAACTGATGGATGGATGAAGGGGGGGAATAAACCCATGGAAAACAAAACGGCTCATTACCGCAGACAAAAGACTGAGAACAATGAGATATTACACAAAGACACAGACTCAGAAACACACACAGCGGATGAAAATATATTCTCTCCGTACTGGCGCACACACGTTTATGTTTGGGGAATGCTGTTGTTTTTCCAAGGAAATGCAACACACACAGATTGAGAGGATAAGGCTGCTCTAAGATGAGGGATCAACTATAAAGCTACATTTTTCACAGGAGAATTAATCTGAGTGGAGGACATGATGGATGGCTCATATCCATGGATTCACTGAGAAAAGTAGCTGATGATGAATAGGAACAGTGGCAGTGGGTGAGCCAACACTTTATTTATCATGGTATGTGGGAAATAAATTGTCTCCACTGTTACAGTGTCAATGTGTTTCTTAAAGAGAATAGAAAGCCACTGATGACTGGAAGCTTGAGTCTATATTGATGGCACTTCCTGGGCTTGTCATGATTCAAATAAATTCCCACAGGACCAATCAGCCTGGAAACGTAAAGAAAAAAGTAAATGAGGTGGATCAGCTCACTCAATTTACTCTTCATTCATATTGTGGAGTACAAATAACAGAAAAAGGAAGGAAATTCTAAAAGTAAACATTTTAACTGTGAAAAATTCATGTTTTGACAATAGGACACAAATCACTGGGTAACATTTTTTTTCTATAAATATGTCCAATACTTTATTCAATGGTAAACCTAATGGACATTCCTATAATTCAGAATTGTTAAAAAGAAATTGTAAGATTTGGCTTTATTTCATTTCATGTCCTTAAATCTGCTCTCATGTTATTGATCAAAGCCTTTACAGTTTTTTTTTTTTTTTTTTTGTTTATGGTTCAACTTTTACCTCTCTGGTCTCTTCCTCTAATGTCTCTCAGATGGAACGGAGAAAAAAAATCACAAAGACATAACTTGCCTTCAAACAGAATAACACTTCAATGGTGAAGCAAGATAATGGAGCTAGAGATAAAGAAAACATTCATCTTAACATTACCTTAACAGCAATGAAAAGTAAAAAAGAAACTGTTGTCACATTTAGGCGGTTGGTTCTGCTTCCCCAAAAACTTCAGGGGAAAAAAAACAACAAATAATATGTGAATATTTTAAGAATGATGACACTGTATGACAACCTTCTGAGAGATGTGTTTCCCTTAGAAGTATTCAGTTTTGAAGCAAAGAAACAAAATAAAAACTTGATTATCTGCTTTTTTGGGCTGGTCTACTGGATAAAATGCCATTAAAATACTTTGAAATTTGTGTTTGTAATGTATTGTAACCATAGGCACTGATGAAGCATCTATGAGGTTATGCAGTCATATAGCATGTTGAGCTGCATGGACATAATTTGATGGATAAAACATCGCCAATTAGCTGGTAGAGACAGTGACACTCCTGCAGGCGCCATTACTGTGCATTCAGTCATGTCAACAAAATGATACTGTTACAAAGAGCAGAATGTGCATAAATTTGTCACAGAAATGCACATAGTCCCCTTTTTTCTTATCTGTTTTTCTTAAAATGTGACTTAAATTAAAGCTGAGAAAACTTAATGTTTTATATGTAAACTGTGTATTCTTTTTGCATTTAAATCAGTAAACAGTTCAGTTTCTATCAGTTCATTCAAGATGCAAAAAAAGAGGACTAATAGGTTTATGTTTTTAAGTTTGATGTTTATTTTGTGATTATCAATAAGAGATCACCTGGACACAAGCGGTGGTTGATTAGCTAGTGAGCACCTCCAGCTAGCAGGTCGCCTTTTATGTCATATCCGGTCAACAGCACCAATAACTGTAATAAAATGTGTACAATGTCTATTTTTGCAAAGAACTATATCAATCAATTCCATACAGTTACTTCAGCAACCTGAACTCTGAACTAAATTAATCAACATGTCACCACAACACAAAACCCCCTCAGGTTTGGTTTGAATGTTTTATGATTCTGCATACAGTGCAGGGTGTGTAACATACATGTCCATCACTTTGGTTTCCTCTGCAGCAACAGAGTGGCCCAGATTGTAAAATACTACATATATACCAAACTGAAAGGACAAAAAGAACCTGCTCATGTTTTGTTGCTGAATGTCTTGATAATGCTCATCTCTGCCTCCCATTAGGTGAATCATCTCCATTTATGTTTGTCTGCGCTCTGTAATTGATTGGGCCTGTAATTGCTCCACATATAGTCAAATACCAATGATCAGGGTCACCAATTTTATCACTTCACAGTCTAAATAATTGAAATCCGATGGGACTAGGTAGAGGTTGCTGCTGTGAAAATTGCTAAGAGGATTTCAGTTCTTTAACTCCTGAGTTTCAGCTCCTGTCAAAATATTCAAACTGGAAGTTTCCAAGAGACAAAAACATCTTTTAAAGATGCAAAGTTTTACTACCTGAGAGGAATTTAAATGGTGCTTTTCTTAAGCTGTTTGGAAACTCCTGCAACATTTTAATTAGAGGTCATGACTGAAAGCCAACTCTTCAACCTGTATAGACTGTCAAGAAGGAGAAATAAATTAAATTTATTCTAAATCATTCTCCGTTTGGGTCATTGTTGTTCCAACCGAGTAAGGCATTTTTATTATAAGGAAACTCAAATAAGAAAATGTTTCCAACAAGTGGGAAGAAGAAGAAGCTGGGTAGAATCTTGATTGAAAGGTCTTAACATCTAATATTTCTACCAAAATAAGCTTTAGGAAAGACAAGCGTCTGCATAAAAACAGGTTCATTTCATTAGAAGAAAGTGGCATTAATTTAGCAGAAAGTAAACACTAGCTGTTAGCTGTTGCCAAGTCTGATTGTGGAATTAAGCAGAAAAAGATTAAAACATTCTGAGTTAATTTATTTCACTATTTATTTATTTAATTTCATTTAATTTATTTCAGTTTTAAAAAATTACTGTTGTGAATTACAATATAATTTGTAAACAAAAAATTTGAGGGTTTCCTTGATTGACATGGTCTATTAAGCAAATGCATTTTAAGGTCAAGGGAAACAGAGCTAACGAGGTACTCCGATCCAAAATTACTTTATTGAAATATTTATGTACAAACTAAGAATTTTCTCCTATTTCAAATACAGAAACAGTGAAGAACAGCAAACATTTTCCAGATAGGTCAAAGTAGCATCTAAACAGTGATCAGAGAGATTTGGACGTTCCTGTTTGAAATTGATGCTGCCAAGCTTTGTTCAGGGCAGACATTTGGTACCGTGTTTATGTAAATATCTGCTGTTGTTCTGCTGCAGGACACATGAATGCCAGAAGAACACAGAAGCCTGGCATTTCAGCTTCATCCCTGACATTTACAAAGGGACCACTAAACACAGCCGCTGCGTGGACCGTGAGAGGCTTGTTTCCAAAAATGTGTTCCGATGAAATTGTCACAGCGCCACAATAAACCTTGTTTCTTTTTTGTGTGAATCCACTGTCTCTCCTCTGCTGCGTAGCTTTCTGGCACCAAACTATTAGATCTACTGCCAGCGACTGAGAAGAGAGCGCTATCGCTGCCATGATGCACCTGCATTTCTCATGACAGGACCAAGAACCAGCTTCTTTGAGTTGTTTATTTGTAATGTCAGCATACTACGTTTAACTAAAGTAATGTATCAAGAATTTTTCAGTCACTTTACACAAAAACCTAAGTGTTTTGGTCAAGTTTCTAGTGCAAATATGTCAGTACACTTGAAGAGAAAAATAATTTACAAGTAGCTTTTCAGGAAGCTATAGTAGCTTGTTTAAGTCTATAATTCCCTGATGTTGATTTTAAAAAGTATTTGTGGTAGATAATTTCACTTACAGTAAGACATTTTTTCCACTTTAGTCACAAGTGAAATAATCTGCCAATGGAACTTGTACGTTTTCATCAATATTAAGAAATTATTGACTTAAAGCAAGTTCCTATTGTAATACTTTGTGTTATAAGGTGTTCTCACATCTGATAGTCCGGTATCCATAATACGGAGTGAAAAAATGGTTTTGAGACAGAGGAAGGAAAAATGGATGAAATCTGAAGTATTTGCATGCACTACACATTTAAACTTTTACATTTTAGTGCAAGAAAAGCTATATTTGTGTAATTTTGTCACCTGGAAGTCTGATTTCTTATCTGCTCCTTGTCAGTACTGGATGTACAGAACATGCTTCTCTTAATGTTCTATGAAGTTAAAGTCACTGCTTTCTGTTGGGTAAAATCAACTTGTGTGGTCAGAAATGATTCATGAGCTTATCTGCATAAAAAGCGAGTAACTATAGTCTGATTGCTCAGGAGGGATATTAGTGGGAGATCGAAAAAGGTCCTATCGCTGCTCACTTTGTTCTTTTGCCAACCTTTGACTGAATAATTTTTCAGTCAGAGAAAGAGCTGTGGTAGCAGAGATAAACTGCATCCAGCACATAGTGTGTTCCTTTGTATTATTTGCATTGAAATCAACTAAAGGTACAAGCTGACACATTGGCAAATAACCTTTCAGTTTTTCACTAGTAATCCAGCTCATGTTTTTCTGAAGAAAGCTACAACCCTACTGGGCTCCAGGCTGAATATCTATGTTTAATATGTGCCTCAGTGTTATTACATATCCTCTTTTTGGGTCAGTATGTGAAGAACTTTCACTTGCATTAGTAGTTTAGTAATCTGTCCTTCCCAAAGCTGAACTGCAGCAGACAGCTCCTCCTGTCCACCACATAAGGAGCTTAGAGAAACTGCAGCGAGGACAGAAATGGAAAACGATGGGTCAGAGCGTCTTTTTGTGCTAAAGAAAAAGACAGATTATTTCCACTTGGAAAGACGTGTGACATTTCATCAGAAAAGGAAAATATGTGCAGATTGGAGTGAGTGAGACTCCCTTTTAGGAGTAAGTGCTAGATTCTGCCAAAAGGCATTAAATACACAGGCTTGTATTTCACTGTCAGTAGGAATGATTTCAAGTTTTAAGATTAAGAAAAAAAAACACCATTTGCAATAGGGAGAAATTACTTTACTTTCAGATTTCCAAAATGTAAAATTGGCATTTTGCATGTTTTTGTACTTTGATTTGGGTTTCTACTGACTCTAAAAGCAGATCAAGCACTTAAATAACCATCCAGCCATTTTTTGGCGATAAATTAATGTTTCTTCATGTCTGAAAAACTAGCCGCTTCAAAAACCTCCAGAATGTAGGCTTGGTTGTATGCGCTGTATAATGGCTGCTGGAAAAGACAAGTGTTTTGTTGATGACTTACTATTCATTCTTGTTGGTGGTGGAGGAGACTCCACTTCTGCTTTTCAAAGATTTACAGTAGTATAATTGTGCATCTGTCTGCAGCCATTTTCACTTACAAGGTAACCCGTTGAGTTGGGGGGAGAGAGGAGCACTGTAATTTGACAAAACAATTTCAAAAATTTGGATTTTGGTTCAAATTATCATAAACTCTTTAACTGAAACATAAAGATATCATCTTTGATTACAATGGAAAATATAATCCACGTAATAAGCCAAGCTTTCAATCAATTTAGATTTGAGAAACATACATAATGAACTTCGACTGATGTTTTGTCCTGATTGGCTGCCTGCAATCACATGAAAGAATGGGGTTGTTTCAGGCTGCAGCCATATCTGGATGAGAAGAATAAAAACATTCCTGAGGGAAATGCATAGAGGAATCATCCGACTGTCGCTGATGAACATCAAAGCAAACCGTCCTCTTTAATGATTCATGCACGTTGTGGGTGCTGCAGAAAGGCACCAGCGGGATCTCAAGTGTGTCCCAAATCTCTGACGCTAACAGAACAGATTTGTAAAATTTTTCAGGTTGCTAAAGCAGACAAACCCTTCATTCTAAGTGGTTAAATATTCAAAATTGAATGAGCAATGACATAGTGTCGTTGCAGTTTGAGGCAATTCATACACATGGAGATTAAGTGTGCAGACACACACCAGCCCTGTTTAGTCCGCTTCAATCAAAGTCCAGTTGGTTTGGTGAGGTGTGAAGGCACAATCGGACCAAAAAAAGAAAACAGTGGAGATGCCAGTGTCTTATGCAGGCGTTGGAGTGACTAACCTCTCGTACAGGGGAGCAGCTATGGAGCTATTTTGGATTCAACATGTTTGAATGAAACCCAACTTTTTATGGACTGTGCGATGCTGAGAGGGCTCTGGTGGAGCCAGCTGCACATTGTCTGAAAAACAAAACAACAAAATATCTTCCTCCTCCTACTTCTTGTCATAGTCTTCAATTTCATCCGGCTGTTGATCATCCGACTCCTGTGATGCAGAGAAAGTGTTTCAGTTGCAGTTTTGCAACATTTTTCCATTTCCATACAGCTGAAAAATCACCTCATCCTAGCTCAAACCTTTCATAAAAAAAAAGTGAGTTTGTGGAAACTGGCGTGTTTTTAATCAGAATTTCAATTTTCGCAATTTTATGCCTAATGAAACACAGCTCGTGTCTTTTTCAGAGGTTTTGGTGTTTCTTCCACAGGTTCTTGGTGCAGCATCACCACAGGAGAAAGGGAGAACATGTTTCTTCAATTAGTTTGCATCATTTGACACAGTGCAATGTGAAAGCAAACCACACCAGCTGAAAATGTAACAAGTGTTGCCATTTTCTCTAATCAAACCTGATAGCCTAATGGACTAACAGATGTGAAAACAACTTAAATGGTTCAGAAGAGACCTGGGTTGTAAAAGCAGAAGGTAGAGAACTGTCTGTGTGTTTTATGAAAAAGTAGGGTCTCCAAGAGGGCAGACACTGCTTCCTCTCTGTGTAGTGAACCTCTGAAGCCTTTCTGCACGCTGAAACCAGATAAAAATATTTGATAAGAGTACAGTCCAGGCATTGCTGCTGCTTTGTTACACAGAACTTTAGTCTGAATCAGGCCTTTTGTGAAGTGTCTTACTTAAAAGGCCTGGGGATATAAAATCTGCTCAGTATTCTGGTTGAGTTGTCAGTGTCAAGTGCTTAAAGTATCGTGGAAAACTTTCAGAAGAAGATGTGCTGTCTGAGCCTTTGGGGCCAGAATGTCTAAAGAGATTTCGAACTGTCGCTCCAAATGTTTGCATTGTGAAGTGAATTTTTACTCCTCATTTTCTTAGGTACCTCGCAATTAAATTCAGTGAAATCAATTTCATTCAGACGTCATCAATTTGTAAACAGAGTATAAACTCAGAGATTAATCTCAGACTAATCCAGCCAGAATCAGTGAAGAAACTTAATCATGAAGGCCAGTAATCACAGCAGTGAGATCAAATATAAAGTTATGAACAAGTCTAAAAAATGGTTAGGTTAAAAAACAACAACCTCAGTGTTAAACATCCCACAGATAATTAATCAAGTCATTATTTCACAATTGAGTGTGTGCAACAATGTGCTATGGAGGCAAGATAAATGCCATACAGTTTCCTGTTTCTCATGGCGCCTCAATTACCTTTGACTCCAAATTGATGTAGATGAAATTTGTTGCGCTGCATGTGATTCAATCTGCCACAACTACAGGCCATGGAGAACAACTACAGAGAAGAAAATATTCAGCAAACATAAAAAAAACTGTAAAAAAAAAAAAGAAAATGCATAATGATGCACTTTATTGCAGTATTCAATAATTTATCTTTTAGTTTGACATATATGCAGTGTTTAATGGCTTGCGTCTGCTGCTGCAGAAATCCATAGTTCTGCTGTTTATATGCATGTATTTTACATAGAAACCACTGCATTATATACAGTTCCTTGCAAATGTAGAACTTATTCACATTTCATCACATTAAAAGCATCAGTGTAATTTATTGGAATAGTAAGTGCTGGATTCATTCAGCACACAATGAACCCAGCAAATAATTGAAATTCTTGAAAACTTTTTAATTTCAATTCGGTGTTTTCAAGGTTTGGAAAATGTTTGTATTCGTATAAAGAAGTCCTTGAAAGTCCTTCATAGTCAAACTGCACAATTTAACATTAGATCAAAATCCTGACTGTGGAAAGCAATATTTATAGTTGAAGTCAGAAGTTTACATACATCTAAAGAAAAGACCATCATCATCTAAAATTAAGCCAGGCTCAACTTCTTTTGTTTTTAGGTTTTAAGTTTGCTAAAAAAAAATTGTATAAATTTCTTCAAATTTAAAAGATAAGCTTATACTCTATTTGATTATCATTTCAAAACATAAAATGTTGTTATATTTTAAGTTTATTTGTTCCTCCTATGTAGAATACTACCACAAAATATTATTAATGACAGTAATAAATTATGCCATATAACAGTTTATTTATACAGTTTTTATCTCCAAAGTGTGGTGCCGGAAACTCATCTGGTACAAAGTAGCTCATAACTGACCGTCTGCAAAATAAAGAAACGAAATTCTGCCAGAAAAAGTACATTTGGTCCATTCAAATAAACTCTAGTCATTTCAATACAAGCGATATTAATTGCAGAAATAAGTAGATTTCCATTGACATTTAAATCTAAAAATCTTAAAGAATAAATTAATACATTTTATGAGCTAAAACTTATGCTATAAAGTCAACTTATGTATCCAAACCAAACCAACTCAAGTGATTTATAAAGGTGAAGAGGATAATATTAATCTTAAGAACGTTTGCAGACTTTAGGCTTCTTGTGTTTTATTAAAACTCATAACATTTAAAAGCCTCGTTTTGGGAGTTTCAGTGCACAACAGCAGGAGCGAGAAACACCACCATTGCAAGTTGAGTCATTTCATAGTAAGAGCCCCTCCAAACCTCTGGGGAACAACTGGAAGACCAGCATATTAAATACATTTGTTTCCTTCATGCAGGCTGCTCTGCATAAAAAATATTTGCAAACTGTTATTAATATTTTTGGCCCTTAAAAAAGCACAATTTGCAGACTATTGTTTTTTATTGCTGCTGCATGACTTTAATCACAACCACAAGTTAAAACAAAATGAAGTCCTCATACTGCTTCCACAATAATCAATAATACTTGGTTTTAGGGAACATATTACCAATGAAAGCTGCTCTTTCATAATGCCCACAACCCACAACTTAGTTCAGTCTTTCTTCTCAGGCCAGATCAATTTAATGTCGAATACTCCAAAGGTTGTTTATTATTCAGTCTTTAACTCTTTATGTTTGTTCATTATCATTACAAAACAATGAAGTAAGAACAGTAATTTTAATATTTTTTTAATTACATTTAGATAGTGTTCAGCTAACAATGGATTACCGTTGATTGAAAAATCGCCATTTGTTTCTAAGTTTTTTTATCATCAGTACATTTTGCTCTTGTGTTTAACCCTTGGCAGGGATTCAAAAACACCATTTGTGTAAAACGGTGTTAAAAAAATTTATTTGATCATTTAAAAGTCCCAGCTACATTGGAATAAATTATATGATTTGGGTTGCTGCATCAACAGACAATCAATGGATTAATAGCACCTTTTATTAAAAGAAAAAGCCTATTCACCATTTTAATTTATAAAACTGAGTTTTGAAGGAAGGAGTAGCTACATGTTTGCTAAAACTCAGATGAATCTCTGCTGCATGCTCCTGATCAAATAACACAAGCAGATGTTTAATCATTTTGTTCTAAATTGATAGCAGGGCAAATGTTCCCTGCATGATTTCTGAGTTTCTTTTAATCAAACTGATGGTGAACGATTCCTGCGTGGGCAAAAAGCCAAACTGAAAGGTGGAGGCTTTCATAGCTGAGGGTAAACATGTCACAAATGGGTTGGGAGCTCAGTGGGAGAAACGGTGTGAGCCTCTGATTGCCTCCATTATTACACCCTAGAATCAGAATGGCACCCAGCACGAGGAAAACGGTCCCCACAGAGTTTCACCCACAATTAGAGGATCAGTTTGTGTTTCAAATGTTTCAAAAAGAAACATTTCAGCTTGTTGTTCCACATTGTAAGGTCATCCTGATGTTGGTGAAGCTTCAAAGCTGTGAAATAAGGGTAGAAAGTTGTTATTTCTATATTTTCTAGTTGTGTGTTGGAAGCCTTTGTGGTGTGGTTTGCAATTTGGTCAGTTGTGACTCAAACAGTGTGGGTGATACTCTGGCATTTGTCCATATATTTTCTGTTATTAGCATCAGATTCTGAATATCTGGGGGAAAAATCTTAAATTGCATAACAGCAGCCAAATAAGTTCAGTGTCTTTTGTATCAGGTTTGTATTTCTTGATGATTTAACTACGCAAATATTCACTCATATCACTTTTGATACAGTCTGATATCTGAGGTTTAGAATAAATCTGATACAGATAATCAGCGTGAATAGACTTAAGATATTAATTTCTTTTAAGAAAACAGACATAAAATGTGCTGAATTACAAATTCATTTGATAACTCTGCTCAAATCCCAGGGGTACACTAATATGCGAAAACATTACAACTTGAATTTTAGTAAATTTGAAAGAAACTGAAACAGTATCGATCCATCTCTACCCACAGCATGACTGACTCAGCCACCACTGGGTTTCAGGATGTAGATGGTGCTTTAGGGGTGAACATTTATTTGGGCCATTTTGGATTTTATGATTAAAATCTTCATGTTTAGGAATAAAATATCAGATCATCCCCTCATATACATGACAGCTTGAAAAATTGATTTCCATAAACTACAACAACAATTTAAATCTCAAACACAAAGCCAAACACTGCACCTGCTCAGCTAACCTTCAGGCTGAATAAAACAGCAGAAAATAACAACTGGTAATTATCTCCTTTTATAACGAAGAGCAACAAATGTGGAGAAAACAAATGAGTTTTATGTGTGCCTTGAAGAGCATGTTGCTCTGCAGGCTGCAGCTGTAAATATAAAGAGCAGCTGCAGCGTTAAAAGGGCATTTGGTGATCTGTGACCTCCATTGGACCTGCAGGAATCATTTATGGCGAAGTCTTGAGCATGAGGAAGTTAGCTAATGGAAGCAACAGAAGCTCTCATTGCACAGAAAACACTGAAGGGAACCTATGTTAGTCCTGCAGCAGAATGGCAACATTCTTTTAAAAAGATGTGGCAGCATAATTAAAAAAAGAACAGAGAACTGGCATACAAATCTACAACCAAGATATAAGTATTATTTTTTAAAACCCAGCTCTTTCCTGTGGTTTTTGGTCCACAACAGGAGCAGAGTTATAATAGTTTGGGGGTTTTCATTGTTACTATGTTTTATTTTGTTGTGACTGTTTGAAGATCCAAAGATTTGGGTCACATTTGCTTTACGTATGAACATAGCATAAGAGACAGAAATTTGCCAAATATTAAGAATAGATGTTTTAACTTAAAACAAAGCTTCTCTGAATTTATGTCCATAAATTTTGCTTACATTTATGGCAGCAAAGCTTTCAACTGGCCAATGCTATGTTTTATTTGTATTTATTTGTAATTCTTGAAATATATATTTAGATAAATCAAGTGAAAGTTGGAAAGGTTTTAATTTCACAAATATATATGTTTAAACTTAATTGCATAAGTTTTGCACATTTTTATGATTGTGTATTTATGTTATTTTTTTCCAGCTGTGGAAAATGTTAGTTAATGAGTTTTGTTATTCCAGTTCCACATTGAGTTGTAGCATTTTTTCCTGTGAAGAGAAAATCCAATTTGGCCTCCATCCCTGAGTCATAAACATGGGACCTGCATTGAGAACTTGATTATGACAGCATATTAGCGCTATGCGGGCTCTGCCCAAACCTCATTATATTCAATTAGGGTTGTGTGTTAGAACTGATCAAGAAGTAAATGTGTGGTAGAGCATCAATGCACGAAGCAGTGACTCATTCTGATCATTAGGCTCTAATATTTCTCCATAATAAAGCTTCTGAATGTCAACGAACTTCCTTTAAAAATAAAAGGCTAAGGTCTAATTACGTCCCTGACATGTTGACATATATGTTTTAAAAAGTCATAAATAATGCAGCTTATGGTTAATTATCCAGTTCCAGACTTGCAAAAGATTGAATGTAGTTTTATTTGAGCAGTTTCTATAGCAGAAAATTAAAAATGTGGGTTTAGCCGCTCATACATGTTGGATTTCATGATTAAAATCTTTATAGTGAAAAACCTTAACCTGCAGTTCCTCCAGGTGTTTGCTAATTGTTGCTGGCTAGTCTGAAGGAGTTGAATAGGGGGATGGCATGGGAGGGTTTCTCTGTCAGGCAGAAGCTTATGAACAGCAGGGGGCCCTTAACCTCGAAGGCGGGGCAAGATCCACTCGGTGTTTTGCACAGCTGAATGGTTGCCATGGAACCATTCCTCTAACATGCATGAAACAATCAAGGTAACACTCCAGGTATGTGAGAATCACTTTATAACATGGTTTTACATAATCCTGCCCCTTTAAAGTCCAGAGCGCCCAGCAGATGTGAGCGTGTTGGAGTTTCTGTATAGAGATTCATCTTCCATAAGAGTTCAGGCTGCAGGACGGACCGGCTGCCTTTATTGTTGCTTTCCTTGCAGGGAGTCTCTCCGGGTCAGATATATTATTTTCCAGCTCAGCGTGAATGGAGATGAATCACTGCTCAAACTTGAATGAGGGAAAAGATTGCACTCTTTCAGCTCCCTACATGCTTTTTCTCCAGTTTGTATGAATCTGGATTTTTTCCCTTTTTTTAACCCTGCTGTCAAAAATGATAATTTTGTTCAAATGTTGATCGATTTGCTTGTTTTGTTTCTCTTTTGGCCACTTTTTTCTCATTTGTCAAATCTCTATCAGGATACATGAGACTTCCTGGACTCACTAAATTATGAGGAAAATGTGTTTATTTCAGATTTCAGAGATGTAGATGCATCAATAACAGCGTCGGGGGTTTTATTTTTGAGAAGAATAAATCAGGCTGTGATATTCTTTGGCTTTGACTTCACACATTTGGCATTCTGGGCTCGCAGAGCGACATAATGACTTGTTGCCTTCCAAGAGCATCCTCTCCTATTTTTGCCCTTCCGTCCGGCTCTACGCCGTGGATCCAAAATTGTGTAAATGAAAGACAATTAAAATGTGTCACACACAATTATGTTTAGCATCCCTGCTTCTAATTGCATTCTGTGAAGCCACAAAACACTGGAAGATGCTTCCTTTCACTTGCGTGACCACACAGAAGGAAAAATCACAGTTCTCTGACTTCATTAGAGTCGTTCTGTTGAATTGTTTTGGCAGATTAAATGTAATATATTAAGGATCTAGCATCTTTAAAAACATGTTTATATTTAATGATACTTTCCTGTATAAGTTTGGTCACAAACTGAATACTGAGTTTAGAAATAAGTACTAAATCCTAATTTTGGAAGCAAGAATGAATACACAAATGGATTATACATAAATTAGTAGTTGAAGTTTGTAGTTCACAGTATAAATTAAATGAATATTGGCCCAATGGATGGAGAAAATCATACATTGACTCCAGTTTTTAGCTTTTGACCATGAAGAGGAGCGCAGACGACCAGTTTACATCAGTTCTGCATTTCTCTTAGCAAAAACAGATCAATCAATCAATCAAATTTTATTTGTATAGCACATTTCAGCAAGCCATTTCAAAGTGCTTTACATCATAAACACAAGAACACAAAGTCATGCAACATAGAATAGACAATACATTGTTACATATTACATTTCAAAAACAATTCTAAACAGGTGTGTTTTTAGTTGCGATTTAAAAGAAGTCAGGGTTTCCGCTGTTTTACAGTTGTCTGGAAGTTTGTTCCAAAGTTTTGGTGCATAGATGCTGAAAGCTGCTTCTCCTCTCTTGGTTCTGGTTCTGGGGATGCAGAGCAGACCAGAACCAGAAGACCTGAGAGGTCTGGAAGCACCGAACCGGAGAATCCGACCCAACTTTCAAGTCGATTCAATAATATGTCGTGGTCGTGGGCACAGGAGAAAACTTTGTCTAATGTGACATTTTCAGGTGGATATTCGTATCAGCAATAAATGCATGCTGCTCTGATCCAGTCATCTCCGTGCCGCAGTCACAGCTCTGACTGTTCCTGATTCTGACAACGTGGAAGTCTGTGCTCGGGTGTGAAACGCTGATTTGTTCTGTCATAATGAAGCTTCTCCAGCTCTTACTTAGCAGCAACCCAGTGTTCGCTTTCAGTTCAGCCTCTTTTAAAGCATCTCATAGGCATCAGAAACAAGACTGCAAAGAAACGCAATTTATATGTCATCAAGTCACATAAACTGTGTATTCTTAATGTTTTTTCCTTAATTTAAAGGTCCAGTATTTTACAGCTGCATAGTGCAATTTTGTATCACAATCAGGTAATGTTATCTTCAGTTGTTAGAGAAATGCTTTTTATGTGAAATAAAAAGGGATGTATTGTACTTGTAACTCACCTTTGGCATGTTGTCATATTTTATTGTACTATGCAGCAGTTCCATTTTTTAAGGGGTAAACACCAAATTTTTTTTTTTTTTTTTGCAGATAAACTTCATAAATTGGTCTTTAATGGGCACCTATTATGGAAAACTCAAATTTTACATGGGTTTGCACTTCCATTTGGATCTCAAGTGCTTCTAAAAACAGCCCAAGCATTTAAAGAAAAACACCCGGCCATTTTTGCCAATATGTTCGTGTTTATTGTTGAGTCACAATCGACGGGCACTGTGCCGTTACCTAGCAAGCCAAATGGAGCTTCAGCAGATTTGTTCAGCTCCATTCTTCTTGGTTGTGCAGGAGGGTCTACTTCTGCTTTTCAAAGATGTAGTTGTATAATTGCAAATCTGTTTGCAGCCATTTTCACATGTGAGTGTAAACATTGAGTTGGGGACAAAGCAAACAGCAGCTCATTTGGATTCTGATTATCTAAGAATGATTTTGTGCTAAAAAAAAATTAAATGAACATGTTTTGTACAGTCCATAGAGCTGTCCTAACCTCACCTCTTCAAGGAACCATAATAGGACACACTTAAGAAAACATTACAGTAATCTGCCTTTATCAAAGCTCAATACTAGTGGAAACTTCCCTTTGACACTAATGCACAATTTCTTAAAAGAAAAAAATTTGTTACTACAGTGACTTTGAACCTTGTTTGCTCTCACCGTTTGTCTCGCACCTTGTTATCCCTGAGAAAATTGACTGCTCACATGCAGGCCTGGGGAACCGGACTGGAGTATAAGCTCGCCAACGCAGCAGCTCCAAATAGCCCACACCGGATCCCCGAAGGCTCCCCTGCCATCTGCAGCTCAACACCCACCAGCCGACAACACACGTGCTGCACAGAAATGGGGGTGAGGGTTAATTAATGAAGCCCTCACTTGGAAACATCAAGCATATGCAATAATCATCTCATGTATATTTGATGTTCAGATGCTTTACTAATCCCTGATGCAACTCCAGGGGGAGAAAAGTTACCACAAAAAAACTTCAAACCCTGACAACTGCTTCTGCAGTGAGTAAAGCTGGAAAAAGTGATCACACAGATGCACAGATGTTTTCTGCAGTACTGCTGTGTGAGTCCAGTTGGCTGTGATTTGAGCCCCCATTTCCTCCTACTTCATCAGCACATCCTCCATCTTTCAGATTTTTTGGATGATCCAAACTAGAGACAGATGGATGTTGAGAAAAAAACCTTCACTTCCTCCTCACAGTCAGCACAACCCCCCAAATACACTTGCTAATGGCCCAAACTTTAGTTAGAGAACAGGATAAAGATCATCAGATTACTTTGGAGTTGAAGTTCAACATTTAATAAGTGAATATTTAGGATGGAAACTGTTATGATTTCCTGTATTTTATGTACTGTAAATGTATTTAGATTAATCAAACTTACAAGTTACTTTTAGACAGCTTGTTTCAAGTCAGAAATTCTGTAATATTGATGAAAAAGCACTAGTTCCACCAATACATTATTTTACAACATGTGCTAAATTTAAATAAAAATTAAATAATCTGCCGGTGGAACTAACATTTCTTCATCAATATTAACTAATTATTTACTTAAAATAAGCTTTTATGTTGTGCTGAAATGTTACTTGTAAGATAAATTACAACTCCAAGACTCGACTTGAGATATAAACTGGTCTTGGTGTCTGAAATGTTATCAAACTCAACTAGTGAATTCAAATGTCCCATCAAGGAAATACTGCCACAGACTGACTGTCTGTGAAACACTGTTGGGTTCAAAAGCAGGGAAATAAAATATATTTGTGGTCAGCAAGTAGAAAATCATAGAGAAATCAGCTAGCAAGAAAATTTGGCTTGGAAGCTATTACTGTGTTAAAAAAGACTCGAAATGAACAATTATCGATATCACTGAGGTGTATAAAAGAAAATCAAAGGATCTAAGAAGCCATTTTAAAGCATGAAAATGTGATTAATCTGTAAAAGCAAATGAACTAAATCAAGTATCGTTTGGCATAACTCTGACCACTACAGTAAGAGAGAGAAAGTAAAGCCAGGTTGGTCTGTTTTACCATTTTCAGCTTTTAACATTTGTAAAGTTAGAAAATGGGCCATCAAATTTTGATCCATGCATCTCAAATCACAGACAGTTTAGACAGGAAACTCAGGCTCTGAAGGGAATAATAATTTATATAACTTTATGGTCTACATTCAGGACTGATCAAAGATTACATTTTAAAAAAAGATGCAAATTGATATCCATAAATCCATAGGGTGACTTGTGACAGTATGCCTCATCACTAAAGGAAAAAAATGAAACCTAGAGCTATATTACGGGACATACAGTATGTCTGACAATGAACAATGAAAATGAGCCTCAGAGGGTTGAGGCAGGTGGGAGGATGAGTTCATTTTCATCTCAGTTAACTTGGAGAAAGTCGGCCCTGATTAGATGTGTTCTGCATTATTATAGTGTAGGTTATGGATCAGCAGTCAAATCACTGTTACACAAATGAGATATTATGCAGATGCAAGCTTTGACACAATGCAATCGAGATTTAGGGATTTACCTGAATCAGTCTGCTTGGTAGAAATGGAAGAACTTCGAGCAGAGAGTCATTTTAGGATTAGAGAAATGTGGAAGACAGCGGCACCTCCGAGGGGAGTGGATGAAAATAAAGATCATCAATGCTTTATGCAGTTCTATTCTCAATCTGCAAGACTCTGTTTCCATAGTTCCCAGCAGGAATCAAAAGAAATGAGAAAGATATTTCAGCTAAGATATTTCAGACTTATGAGAAGATAAAGCAGAAAATCAGGTCAACGTTAATAAAGCAAAGATTGAAGTATCATGTTCAGAGGCAGCAGGATTCAACTCTGGCAACATGACTGGGATGAAGATCAAAAGTGAAACTTTTCCTGTTATATTCGTCCAAATGTGTAAGTCAGACCAGGAGATGGACACACGAGAAAAGAAATAATACTTTCCAGGTTGAGGTCATGTGCATTAAACAAAACAGTAAGAATAACAAGTGTTTCATTAGTTTCCAGAGAGAGGGTGAGAATTAGGATGTGGGAGCCAAGAATAAAGGAATTCATTTTAAATGGATTATTAGGTGAGATCTGGTGTGGGAACTTTCATAGTATATAACAGGATCGTATGTTGAAAATGGAAGAAGTGCATTTGTGTTGCTTTATTTATTAGGTTATAATCTGTTTTCTATGGCAGTAGAGCATAATTAAGCTGAATGCCAATCACCATAAAACAAAAGTAAATAAAAACTGAAAGTTTAAGTAAAATCAAACTGTTTTCATAGATAAGCATGTTTTATTGAAGTTCCTGAATTTATAATGTCAAAGATAGGTTTAAGAGAAATCTAGTTGTTTATAATCAATCTCTTCTTGTTGACCTTTACATCTTTAATTACCGCGCCTACAGGTATATTATTTTTCATAGCTGAAAGGCACAGCTGTGTCACACAAGCCTGTATTTTTCTTGTCGCATTATCATCTCAGTGTTTCGATGGTAACACAACCATTCTGCTTCACCGACTGTGAATGTGAAAACCTGTGTGATTGCTACGTTCATGACCTTAAAGATCAACGCACGCTGTGGAAAGACCAAATTATAATTCCGCATCCATCCTTTCAACCTGTTGTGCTCATCATCAGTAATTGCTGCCTTGCTGTAAATGTGGGTTGTAAAAGTGAGTTAATTGTTCTCTGTAACTTTGAATGACCCCCAGTGAAGCACAAAGACTCCATCGTCCAACTTATCTCAAATGTCATGAAAGACTTTTGAAAGCTCAGCCCAGGATGTACCTCACCTCTCGCCCAGTGACTTTTTGAAGCATCAAAAACTGGATGGATGGAAATTAAAACATTATGAAAAGGACATTTTTTCCTTATGTTAAACAATCTGTCAGTATCATTAGTACTTTTTTGTCAATATTGAGGATTTATTGTCTTAAACTCCTACGTCTTGCTAAAAAGCTACTTGTTAGCTCCTTTTGTTTTATTTCAAGTGTATATATTTCCTCACTATTTCAGGAGTCAGGGTCAACAAACTGACATGGAAGCATGAAAACAGCTTAGGCTTTCCAGGAAAAGACATAAATCACTACAGGTGTGTGACAATGACTAGTAACAACCAGAGAATGAACAATAGTCAAGCAAAAATATGGCTCCTTTTCTATTCTATTGAATTGCCTTCAACACGGTGGGGACTAAAAGTTTGCAAAATAAACCCATCATGTACTTTTACAAACCATTTTGACTGAGGACAGTCAACATGACTGTTCTAGACAATAATTACATGAATACTGTAAAGTCACAGACATAAAATCTTCTATACCAATCATATTAAAACAACAAGCTAATAAATAGCCTTAGTTTAATAAATAAAAGGTGCTTAAAAGCATTTATAAAGAAGAAAAGCACCAAATAAACGTGAAGCAAAATGGCTGCAGTCAAATTAATGAGAAATACGAGATCAAAAAGGTGCCGACAAGAGGATATACCAGAAGGCAGAAAAACATCTCTGAATTCAATTTAAGACCTCCAGTTTTCTAGAAATGACATGAAATAAAACGATGAAATAAAACATGCTAACACCAACAAATTCTCTGATAAACTTGCCCTCTATGAATAACTAGTAACTAAATCCTCTATGCTGCATGGGTTTTCCAGCAGCATCTAATGGTTTTTTATATATTTTTTTTTATTGCAGAGAAACACTTGGTGCAGTTCTGCTGTCAGAGAGAAAACATTAAGAGGATTTAGGGATTATATGCAGCACATTCACCGACGCTGGTCCTTTAAATTGGGAAAATAGCTCACATTTCGTCAAGACTGCCCGGGAAGCCCATGCAACACATGCAAGTTTCCGTCTCAAAACAAGCAGCTTTAATTTACTGTTTGTTCCCCAAGGAGAGCTGTGGGCTGGCTAATAAGACATTCCAATCTCATTCCAATTTTCTGAAACCTTGCTGCTCCTCTACATGTTTGTGGTTTAAAAAAAGAAAAGAAAATTGTGCTTAAAAAGAAGAGAGCTTAAGTTTCAAACTATCTTGCCCAGAACATCATCACACATGCTGCTTTTGTTTTCTCAGGTGCTGGAAAAAAAATCATTTTCATTTTCACTCCCTGCTTCACTACTATTGAGGAATAAAGTAACTGGATCACAGTTCAGATACGAAACTTAATGTGCATTCACAGCAGTCCGGTTTTGTCTGCTTTATTTGAACTGTAATTTGTTTGCCGAGAAAGTCCGGTTCGTTTGGGGAGATGTGAATGTTGGGTATTGTTCAAACCCTTTTGTGGGATTTCTCTGCTCCTTCCTCAAGATGCACCCTGGTCTTGACTCTGGTCTTCAATCACACAAAGTCTTACGTCTGTTCTAATTTTCCAAACATTCTGGAGAATGTTTGAATGCTTCGATTAAACGCTGAATCATATTCTTGTTGCTGGGTTTAAATTTAGAATAAAAGAGAAAGTGTTAAAATATGAAAGAGCAATTATCACAGTATTTCACAGATCTTTTAATATGAAACACAGAGAAATCCCACTTGACCTTTATTTTTGAATTGTAAATATGTTGCACATGAATTTATTATTATGGTAAAACAGTTTGAAGACAAATTGGCAAGCTACAAACAGCACATTTGTTAGACAGCTGGCTGCTGGAGCAGATAGCCTGACTAATTAACCAGTTACCAGTAACCAGTTCGATTTTTATATTTGTGCTCATCTTAATGGGTAAAGTGGCAGACGTATATTCTGCAGGATGAGCATTTGAAAGTTACCACTAAAACTCACAGCTGCTTATTTAATACTTTTATGTCAATGTGTCCCATTAAACACATAAAGTATGATATTATTTAATAATAAATACATTTTAGTTGGTTTCGCTTGAGGTAATAATTGTAGTACTACCAATATTTATTGGGTTTTTCCGGGCACTAAACACACAAAAGGTCTTTGAAACCCTGATAATGTTGTTTTACGTTTCAAACCACAGACTAAATTCAACATTAAGCAGAAATATAATTAATTCATCATTAATTCAGGCTGCTGAAAGCAGATATTGACAGGAAAACAAGAGGGAATCGCTACCAGTTAAGATTAAAGCACTTTTTCTCTGAAAATAACTAATTGAGGCTGATATTTAAAATCAGCTTTTCCTTTGGGAAGTTCATCATTTTTTCACTCCTTTTTTCTACCATCGTATGATATCTTCACGGCCATAAGTCATAAAGTTCTTATACTATCTTTGCTATCACAATCAGGTTGTGATTCTGATCTGTAGAACCATTTATCATCCTGCTCACTTTGCTCTGGCCAAGTTTCACTCATTGAAGCAAAACTATGTGTATCTCAACAATCTTAACAAGTTCACTTTAAAACAGAAAAAGGCTTTTTAATTCAATTTGAATTAGTGCGGTCCCACTTTTTATTATCCAACCACTTCCATAGATACAACTGTCCTATGAGGCAAGGACATACAGAATAGTAATTGTAAGACTGTATTCAATTAGTTTTCAGATTATAGCAAGAATAAATGAAACCTGCAATAAAGCTACTCTCTTTCATTAAAAACTCCCAGGTATTTAAAATTTGCATCAACATCCCATGTGTCCCATCATCCCATCACTTCATTAAAATATCATTAGCATGGAAGCAGCTTAGTCACTTAGCGGCCCCAGTCTTTTCTATGTTTCTATTCAAAATGTCTCACCTCAATGCAGAAATTCTGATCCAATTAAGAAGTTCTCAACCGTAAAGGCAACCCTGTGGGACAAAAAGCATGTCTGATTCACTCCAACGAAGCATTTACTTTGGTTTCTGACAGGAAAACACCAGAGAGCTGCAAACAGCAGTGGAGATGTTGTGCCGGTTTGGGATTAATGATTTCTCCTTAGGAGGTTGTTGCTTATTTTTTATTTTTCACCAAATATATCTACTTTCTCTGATGGATTGTGTAAATAAAAATTCACAGAAGTACAACTCCTTCCTCCCTTATTGGCACCCTGGGTAACTGGTGGTACAAAAAAAATATTAATTGCATTAGCATATTATTACACTGAAAAATGTAGAAAAACTTGATTTGACTTGAAGGCACTAATCATAAACACCAGTTCTGCTAACACGCCAACGAGTTAGCAATATGGTGAGCTATGCTATTGACCTAGCTTAGCACTAACAGTTAGCAACAAGTTGTGAGGCTAAATTCTGTTGAAAAAGCCATGTTGCATCCAGCAACATGAGCAACATCTGGATATTTATTGGACAAGCAGAACTGTTTGCTTAGTTTCTTTTTCCTTTTTAGGCTCATTGTATGCTGAGCGTGTTGAAACTGGGCCGATGAAGTGAGTCCCTGCTTTGTTTCATACCACAGAGGTGAGCTGACCTTCTGCAAGCTAATTAGGGTTTGCAGGAATAGAGATAATGAGGGAGAACATTTGAGTGTATGTATGTGTGTGAGGAGGAAAATTGCACATCTATTTTCTTTATGGAGAAATTAGATGCATAGAAAGGTGTGCAAAACTCTAAATAACAACTGATAAAGGTCAGGAAAGTGTCCACAGCAACACTGATCGTTTTACACCATGGTTTGATTTCCTCACATAGACATCGGTAATTCCTGGACCTGTGGGACTCAATTAGTCATCAGTCAGGATAAGAAAGGGCAGAAGGTTCCCAGACCAGGATGTTTTTACTCCCAAGCAGCTTTTACACACTGAGATAACATCATCATGGTCACTGCTTATTATACCCAACGATGTGCCACAAAGACCAGTCTGTCATTTATTCACATCACAAAGTCATTATTCTGTCTGAAGACAGAGACGTATCAGAGGACTTGTACTTAACAGTTGTAAGTGGTTGACCTTTAGAGATTAGCAGGCTGAGATGTAAAATATCCTCAAACTCAACCAAAACTGACATGATTTTGTTTAATCTTCCACATACAGTGAGAGAAGTGTGCAGCTGTCATCCAGGTCCTCTTGTTTTATTTTTTTACTACAATATGCATTAAAATTATTTTTAAGATGGCAGCTTTTAATAGATTGTCTGACAGCAGCAACTAAATAAATGCCAAGACAGTTCATGAAAATGGCATTAATAAGTTATAGATAAGAAATACATCTAAATCATGTTGGTTTAGAGAAATAATTGGTCGCTCTTTTCAGCAGATATCTTGGTGTATTTAGTTTTTATCAATATTTTTCTGCTATGTAGACATGATATCAACTTTTGTAGAGGCCCAGTAAAACTCCCAACTTCATTATGTTTGAGAGTTTGTGGAGGGAGTTAAAGATTAGGGTGATGGTAAAGAGGCGTTTCAACATGGGAGACTTTTAGCTTATCAAAGTAAATTGTAAAAACACAAACTCGTATTAGCATACCAATTGGTCTTACTATGCTTTTCTGAAGAATCGCCCTGATTCGATAAAGATTTAATAAAGTGTGACACAATTCAAAACCACAATCATTTATTTTTTTTATAGAATATTTTATTAATTTCAGGATAATATATACACATCACTTGTTCATAAATGATTAACCTATATAAAATTGTGATGGTGAAATATATTTTTAAATGTTACCTCATCAGGCTTCCAGCTTTCCTTTCCAGAGAAAAGCATATTCTAGTAATCTTAAGTCATGCACAAATTCATTTACTTCTGCTTCCAGGATCAATAACATCTATTGGATATGTATTCCACAAACAGAATATACATATATATTTTTTTCTGTCACCTTGTGCTGCCTAAGGTGCCTAATTTTTGCTTATATTTCGTTGTCCACGTCTTGTTATAAACCTAGAAATTTATCCTTCTACAGAGGAGCTTTTGATTAATGCCTCTTGGCAGTACATTTAATTTGGTCCTCTGAAAGTTAAGCAGGTGTGAGATGTTTTATTGACTTTGTGATCACCAGACAGAGAACAACGGTGTCAGAACGGATGTTTTTCTGTTACGCATCCCACAGTCAGATGGGAATATCTTCTTTTTGTTATAAGATTAAACTGTGATGCGTTGATTACTCAGATCCCCGAGCCACAGCTTGCAGGTGAGAAATAAGCATGTGCATATCTTTGCATATTTAAGCTTGAATATTTAAATGGAGAACATTCTAATCAGTGAGTATTTATGTCCTTGATGCTGAATACTGATGTTGGTGATGGCGCCTGCTTTGAGGAAATGACCGGTAAAAACGGCGTTCAGGGAAAACATCAAGAGGCTTGACGTGCACGTTCACAAGCACTGCGCATTAGATATAATGTTGTTCAATTAAAGCTGTAATCCTAAAAACAGTTGCCAATATGCTTCTAGTTCTTCAAATCATCACTTGCATGTATCACTGGTGAATAAGAGACTTTTACTTTCTTTACAGGGATGTTTTCCACCAAATTTGTTAGAATTAACAGGACAAAAATGAAGCATGTATATTTTAATTAGACAATGATGTGAGGTAAATTGTTCATCCTGAAGTGCACAAACCCCTGGAAAAATGTTTATGCAATATATGTAATTAAGATCATAATAGTTCATTTAATAACTTCATATTTTATTTTCACGTTTGTTAGTGTGACAGACATTCAGTTCAAATCAAAACAAACAATTTCTTGGTGAAGAAATACAACACATGATTCACTTAATGTGCAAACCAGTAGAAAAATATCTCATATTCAGACACCTTTGCTGCCACCAAAGAAATTAAATTCAGTCTGACACACCGAGATAGATATTTACCAAGTATTTTTTTTAATCTTATTTGTAGTGCAAATATCTTGAAATAAAACAAAACTAACTTTCAATAAACTTTTCAGCAAGATAAAGGAGCTTGTTCTAAGTCAACAAGTCATTAAAACTGATGAAAAAGTATTTGCTCTATTGGCAGATTATTTCACTTAAAACATGGAAAAAATGTCTTGTTATTAAGTGAAATAATATCCCAATAGAACAAGTACTTTTTCATCAATATTACAAAATTATTGACTTAGAAAAAGTCATGTTTGCTGAAAAGTCATTTGTAAGTTAGCTTTGTCTTATTTCAAGTGTACTAAGATGTTTGCACTCGAAGGTAAGATTGTGTTTTTGCAGTGTAATTAGTTACTACCCAACACTGCAGGCTCTCACTAAATCAAGCCAAAGCAGAGACAGAAACCAGGCCAACATGAAGGCTCAGAATCATCCTCCTCCATCTTAGCAGTACAAGGTTAGCCTGCAGCTCTCATCTCTTTTGAAAAAGGAAAAAATAGAGCAGAAGAAGCAGAAACCTGCCCGATTCTTTTTAAAGACGATGAGAACACGGAAGAGGCTTGTAAATATTCTCTTTGATCCAGCCAGCCTGGTGCAGGTTGACGGAGATCCAAGAAGGCATTAGACGACAAAGGGATCTGAGTGAGGACAAGCCACATGCACGCTGCGCTGAGAGGAGGCCAGCTGATCGCACCATCTGGCCTTCCTCAACAGGCGTGTGCTCCTTGAAAAGACACTCAACTGATCTGCAAGAGAGAGACTTTGCCGCATGGCGTCAGCTGCTGCTCGGATGTAATTACATGGTGCAGAGAAGGATTCAAGGTTGAATTCAAGCTGCGACAGAGCACTTGTGTTTTTATACATTGTGGTAATCAAATTTCTCACGACAGATTTAAATCTTTGGTGGCGAATTAGGGCCATAGAAAAAGAGAAGGAGTTGTAAATTTACACCAAAAACACACACATCTTAAGAAAAAGGTCAGAAATTTTCTAGAAAAAAAACATGGAAATGTCTGAGTTTGGGAAGTTAAAAATTTACTGTTTAAAAACCTCAGAAATTTTCAAGAAAAAAACAACTTGGAAATTTCTGGGTTTGAAAGATTGAAAATGTTCCACCTTTTTACTACAAAGCATTTGATATTAGCTGAGAAATGTCAGATTTGGATCTTTTAGACTGCAGTTAAAAAGTCAGAAATAGGCAAGAAAAAAATAATCTTATTGTTCAGAGCAGATTATTCTGCTGTGAACAAGATGTACACATGAGAAAGCAGAAAAGAACTAACAAGATTAGAAAATACTGAAATACAGATGAAATTAAAAGTCCAAACATCTACAGATTATGACACTTTGAACTGTAAAGAAAAATTTATCAAGTTAGTTTTTACAATTCTCAAATTCCTGAAATGAGCTCAAAATGGGAGGGAAGAATCTGTTCTGGTTTAACATGTAGGGAAATAAATAATAGATCTGATATGATCACAAAAAGATGCTTAAAGTATTCAGAAAAATCTTCAATCATATGAATCCCATTCAGCCCCTTCCAGCTGATCTCAATTCATTTAAAAAAATGTAAATACAGGAAGTTTTGCTTTTTATTTTTCATGAAACAAAGTTGAAATAATTGTCTTTAGTTGTTTGTTCTGGATTTATTCGTCGGATATTGAGATAAATCTTAAGTCCCTTGGTTTTCCCTTTAACGATGTATACATAAATTATCTTTAAAGAAACATTCTCCAATTACAGCCAAACATCCCTTACAACACTTGTTGGCGTAGTCGGTGCAGCTGACATCTTGTAAGTTGTTGAAGCGTGAAGATGGAATTACTTATTTTTAATAACCCTAAATCCCCCAGCCTTCCTTGGCATTGTTTCTCCTTTTCACAGCCACATAGTGTTTGAAGTAGTGGAGGTTTTTGTTTTTTTATGCATCAAGTGAATCTTCCAAGCGTGGGCGTTAGCTGGAGGCGGAGTAATCCTCCCTGGTTTCTGATTCCAAACAGACCCAACATGAAAGGAGAGCTCAATTACGCAGCCTTATTCCAGATCAACTGGACGCCACCACCAATAAATGTCGAAATTCTGACTCAGGAAACGCGCAGACGACTTCTTTGTTTCTAAGAAACTGGAGAACGGCAAAAATAATCAAAAAAACTGTTGATATGTCATTCTGACAGACTGAGTGCAGCGTGTCTGAGTCTGTGCGTTGCTTCATTACGGCCCTGCATGGCGGCAGCTGGTTGGTCGGATGCTACATGAGCTGGACCTGCCTGGGACACACAGATAACACTTTGACACACACCGAGATAAAACGTGACTCAAAAACCAAAACACAAATATGCATCTGTTGCTCTTCAGATAATGAATAATCTATCTCACTGTATCAGTCTGAAACCAAATAAATCCAATACAGATAATACTTTTCATTTCAGCTGGATAAATCATCAAATTTTTTTACTTTAATGTGTTTTTGTGGTTTTTACTTTTATTTGCTTTGTTCAAAATTAGGACAGAATTTGGACAAAGTTTATTAAATAAACAACGCACAAAAAATCAGTTTCTGATAAATTACAAAACCGACCATATGTACCTGAACCCCAGAGGGTTGAGAACAATACCAATTTCCTAAATAAAGAATTAAATTAGTATATTTTGTCCAGCTTGACCAAGAAAATAAAGTTAGTTAGTAAAACTGGTTCTGAAATTGCTTGGTTTGGATCACAAACAAAAGTTTAACCCCCAAAAAGATATCCTTGAAGAGTCAATTCTTCAATTATGTTAAATAATCACAATGTCTTGGTTAGATTATTCAGAAATGATGAAAAAGTTTATTTATAAAAATACACAGGGTGCTTTAAAAAATGAACTAGTTTAGATAAGAGGAGCCTTCAGGTATTAATGGATCAAGTCCATATATCTGCCCCAGAAGAGACTGAATATTTCTGAAATTAATCCATCCTCTCACCTTTATGGTCACATTTTGTCATATCACTGAGTATAAAATTACCATTTTAAATTTAAAATGTTATCAGGCTGATTCTGCAGTGACAGCTCATTCATTCTGGGCTGCCACCTTTTAGCTAAACATAGAGCAAATCTCTGGCCTGAATTACTCCTGTGACAGGTGATGGAGGCGTTTTCTGTGCCACTCAGTCAACGAGAATCCCACTGAGAGAGCATCCTTTTATATCACACAATAGCTGTGCTCCACTTGATGTGCACCCTTCTTTCAGCAGTGAACTAAAATGCATAGACGCTGCTGCTGGAAATGATCTCTGCAACTGAATTTGAGCCTGAAACTTCTTCGTTCTGGTCAGAAAGTTAATTTTCATACATAATTTTATTTGTAATTTTATTGTGGTTCCTCACTTATTGCTGTAAAAGCAGGTTTGTACTGATATAGTTGATTAAAATTAAGATATATTTTTAAAATTATTATTATAGTCAGACTCAATCTGGTGACTAATTTACTCACTTTCTTGTTTGGTTTGGTTTGTCATTAAAGAAACCTGCTGCAAAGTGACACTTTCATTTATCTTGTCAATGCCCCTTAAAGACAAACCTTTACAGTTGTTAAAATGTAAATCATTTCAAAGAGTTCAATAATAGTGAGAAATAAAATTTGATTAATAAAAATTGTTTTAATAAGAAAGCCAAGCCAAGTTTGTAAAAGAAATTTCAGCAACTAAGAAAATGCTTTTTACATCAGAAAAACATCAAAAAGTTATTAATTATGAAACAATAAAATTGTAAACATTACATTTTATTCAGAGACACCTGAAGACATCGTGATGTAGAGCTGTGTATCATCTGTATAACCAGTATTATTACTTTATGTAGACTGAGACACTGAGTGCATCTAGATATTAAACAATAGGGATCCTATGATTGAGACTTGACATGTGACATGCAATGTACATTAAAACAAAGCCATTTGGGTAAAAATGTTTAGTAAAAACCACATCAGGCGACATTAACAACCATCTCTGATCACAAGAGAAACAAACTCCAGTCGGTAGCTGCGTTTCCATCGCAAATGAGCGCAAAATGACGAGGATGGTGAAATACTTAAAAACTTCTGTATGCAAATACCTTTTTATTTTGATTTATCTGAACCAGAATAAAACTACCATCAATTCTTGGTAAATTTGTATGTTAATGCTGCAAAATATTCGACATCTGTGCTGAAAGATGTATTTTACGAGGCAATGCTTCACCTCAATGTGTGAGTCTATAGCACACATAATTATCATGGAAGCAGAGTTTACCACAGGCAGGGATGGCCATGACATCAAAGGCTTTGTATGCATGCATGCAGAGCTGCTCCATCTTATGCAAATCACCAGGCAGGGGTTTTACATTTCCAAGACAAGACGCACACACATGCAAAAAAATCAAAGAATCCCAAGGAGTGGACGGATGCAAGTGGAATCACTGATTTTGTTTCAAGTAAGCTGCTGTGTTATTGCAATCTGAATAAAGAAGATGTGGAGCAAAGACGTAAAAATAAATATACATATAAGCAATGCAGATGAAGTGAGGAGTGACCTAGTTTATTTAAAGTCTAGGTAGCAGCTTTGATCAAAGATTGACAATCAAAGTCTGTGTTTCCAGGCTGCGCTTGGTACTTCAGGGAGGTGATGCAACCATAAGGACTCACTGAGTCGACTGTGGATGCTGTCAACTTCTGAAGAAACGACCATGAAATCAGCGCTGTGCACGGCTTTTTGTTCTTTGCTCACCATGAAGAACATTTCCATTTTCTGCTGCATGAAACAAAACTGATTCTGATATTTGGGATTTTCTGGCAGCTTATTTAGACAGCTTACAAGAGGAATAAAAGTTTTGTTTGTTTCTTTCATAACATTTCTTTCCTGTGTAGTCTCTCTATAAGTCAGAGATTCAAAAATGCTGAAATTCAGCTTTTTGATAATTCAAAAGATGACACGGCAGCGAGGAACATGATGAGGTGAAAGCACAGCAGAGCAGAGCCTTAGAAAATAATACTTAAAAAATGAAATGCGGAGTAATTACCTCCCTGGCGTTTGTTTTTTAGGCTGTGCTGTAAATTAGTTTTGTTGGTTCACTGCTCATGGGAAAGTCCCATGAAGTAATTTAATTGAACTGCTGCTGGCTAATAACCAAGAAATAGTTTCTTTCTATGGTGCATCATCTTCTGATAGCTTTTTCTGTGTCTATTTTACACCAGAGTAACATTTAAGGATTTTAAAGACTATATAACAACTGCTACCAGGAAGAAATGACCTATTTGGTGTGATAATCTATTTATTAGATGCATCAACTGCAAATCAGACAATGGCATGTTTGCAATTTTATGTCTTTAGTACAGAAGCTAAGAGTAGACAAACTTTGTTTTGCCATGATAAACTTTTCATTATGAGAAGACCACCGGGAAAAAAAATATGCAAAAAGTGGAAAATTAGCTCATTATCTCAAGAAATCCATTGGGAAATTAACTCGTTATTTTGAGAAAACAGGAAATTAAGATGCTATTTAGAAAGAAAACATTTTGTTTTTGAGTCTGTATCTGGAGTAAACAGCCATTTTCTTCAGAAACCATCATGAAATTATCTTGTTATGTGAAAAAATCCACAAAACTTATCTGGAGAAAACATAAAATTAGGTCATTTTGTCAAGAAAACCATCAGATATTGAGAAATCCATTGGGAATAATTATATGCAGAAAACAGAAAACTAAGTATTTATCTTGAGAGAACTGTTATGAAATTAATTCATTAACTTTATAAAATGTGAATTTAAGGCATTAACTTGAGTAAACTATCTGGAAAAAGCTTGTGCTGAAAACATCCACTCTTGGCTTCTATAATTTAGTCATCTAGATACGGTGAAGATAACTTGCTAACGTTCAAATCAAGTATTAACTTGATTATTATTTCCAGCTATGCTAATCTACTAGGATTTTCACACAACCTTCTCAGAGCAGAAGGACACAGTGTACCATTCGTGTTAACTAGCAGAGAAAACTGAAGCTACAATTTAAACAGGCTCAGCAAAACTGAACAGCAACAGATGGGAAACATGTTGCCATGTTTGATGAAGCATCCTCTAATCGTCACGGCCTCCCTGAGTTTAGCTGCTGATTGTGTCTGTCTCATTACGACCACAGCTAACCCAGCCAGATTGCTGGGTTCTATTTTCAGGAATAATCAATGATCTTGCTTCAAAGTGCAGGCTTCTTGTGTGGGAAATGCTACAATGTTGAGGTTAGCATTTAGAAATTTGACCAGGATCCCACCCATGTTTGTCCAGTCAGCCAATCAGAGAGAATAAATCCAGCTGATGGAAAGCTTTGTCTGCTCCTCTGTTGTCATGGCTGCAGGCGTTTTGCTTCTGAGAGGTTTCACTCTGACATTTTGACATCCTGCAGAAACAGCAATATTTCTTTCTTTTTATCCAGTCAGCAATGTGCAGCTCTTTATGCCAAATGCACGGATTTTATTAGTTATATGTGTATCTTATTATTCTGCCACAATTATGGAGAAAAAAACACTAAATGTGGTTTTACAATAGCTGGAAAAGTTGTGGGAGAACAATTACTTAATTTTGCCTTTTTGAAAATCTTTTTCAGTGAAGAAAATTCTATGGAATTGCATTTTTATAGAGTGCTTTAACTTTTTTTTACAAACATTTTAAAATATATTTATGTTTATGTTTGTAATATAGCAAAATGCAATTATAATCACTTGTGAATAAGTTTCTTCATGCAATCAGTCATTAGAAATCATGCTGTGCCTCACCCTCCGACCACTTCCTGTAGCCTTCTTTGTGGTTTCTGCCAGTAGTAACATCTGGTTGTCGATCATGTGACTTGAATGATGCAAAAAAGTGCTTCCTTTGCAGCTGAAAGCATTTTAATGAAAAATGTTTGTTGTTTTTTTTTTATTGCTGTGTTTTCATTAAACTAATTTATTATTGTAGTTCAAATTTGTGCATTTCTATGGCATTTAAATATATATTTTTTTTTTATTAGAAATGTTTTGGCTTCTTTGCTCCATTCCACATTGAGTCAAAGTTAGTTCCTAATATCTAGCAGTCAAACACAAGTCAACATTTACACTCATTTAAAAATGACTGCAAACAGATTTGCCATTATACAACTTTGAAAAGCAGAAGTTGAGGCTTCTCCACAACCAAAAAGAATACAACAAGTGGCATGATCCTAAAGAAGAACTAAAGAAGAGCTACTTGCTTCCCTAGTTTATCAGCATTCAGTCTTTCAGCTCTTGGTAAGAAATTAATTTTTTTCTCAGTTTTATCAAAAACATGACTCAGTTTACCAGAAAATCTAAAGTACATTGATTAGGATGCTTCTTGATAAATGGAGAATGACTATTTTAATTAGAGTTGTGGCTTTTATCATGGTTGGCTTTTCCATGATGTCAGGAATTCATCAATGCATTTAAACTGGTTTACTGTCAAAATGTCTTTGAATATATTGTAGAAAAGAACATTTAAACAAATGCAACAAGTGGGAGATTTTTTCTAGTAAATAACATTTTATAACACCAGAAAGTATGTTTAAAGTTTAAAGATTAGGAAAAGTTTTAGTTATAGTAGCTTCAGAAACTACTGTTATTATAGTTTTTCTTCTTCAAATTGCAGACAATTTTCTTCTGAGAATTGTAAATATTACATTTTCTTTTCTTTGGAAAAAGCAGCTGTCACAACAAGTGGCATAAAAACTGAAGGTTTCAATGAAACATCAACATTTTGCATGATTGATCATTTTTCTGTTGTGTTTGCTGAATCATACAAACACAGATAATCAAATTTTTCATGCAACGTAAACTTATTCCAGTAATTTCTTAAAAACTGGAGATTTACATCTGTATATTATGGATATTAAAATAACTTGAGTTGTTTGTTTGATCCTAACATATAGATTGGTGTTTATTCACTAAAATATGTAATTCCCTCCTCAATTTGAGAAAAAAAAGATGTTGACTTGAAGCTGTTAAGGGGAATCAAGTGATAAATGCTGTCATTTTCTGCCATTTTGAGACTGTAATTTAGGCTCTGAGTCACTGCTAAGAAAGAATTCAGCTCAGTCTCCCAACTTATGTCTGTTATGTGGTACAGCTAAAAACTGCTCATCAAAATGGCAGCAAAGATGAACGTTTGTTGGTCCAGGGTGCAAATCTAATTGGACTAAAGCAGAGATGAAGTGGGTCAGGTGAGGTCAAACAGTCAACCACAACTCAATGTTGGTACTCACACATGAAAATGGCTGCAAACCTGTGCATTTATACAACCGTACAACTTTGAAAAGCAGAAGTGGAGCCTCCTGAACAACCAAAAAGAATGGTTTCTGGATAGTATGTCCGCCATGGTACAGAACATGTAGCAGTAAAATCAGCCGACCAAACAACCTGGAGTGCCGATTGGTTACTGTGCCCATCAGTTGTGGCAGTCGGGACATTTTTGAATCTAGAAAATCAGCTCTTTTTCTAGAATAAGTTAAAAATCATCAACTTACTCCCAAAAAAACAGCTGAGTGTTTTCTTAAAGGCTTGGGCTGTTTTTAGAAACAGTTGGGAAAAAACCGGAAGTAAAAGAAAAATGTGCGAAATGTGAATTTAATTAATATGTCCGTTAATGGTACTTTAGAGGGAATTTGAGGTACCAATTCCTCAAAAGGTGTTGCCAAAAAGAGATTAAGTTTAATTTTTATAAAGTTTCCAGTGTTAGTGTTTTGAATAACAGAAAAGGAGGAAGTTCAAATTGTCTCTTGTGTCTATCAGGATGGGCAAGAATCCCCTACTCCAACATCTTTCTCCCCGGTTTCTCATCATACGGACAGACTAAGATTTAAAAAGGTGCGTCCAACGAAGCCAATAGTAGTCCAGATATTGAACCAATAGTAGTATGTAACAACTGTGATATAGCAACAAAGCCTCAGAGGCTTCATTAGATTCGTTGAGAGACTGACTGCTACTGGAGAACACTGAGTATTTTAGAATGGATGCAAATTTAATTTATGAAGGAAAGTTTGAGCAGTAGCAGAGGTCAAAGAGTGAAATCTCCTGGACTCCTGGGATGATGCATGAGCAGCAGAGACTTTGAGTGAAAATCCTGCTGTGTTGGTCAATGTCTCCTGCGTTCGGCGCCGTTAGAGGTTGGTTTGCTCATGTTCTGTCGACATCAGCCTCAGGGAAAATACTAATGTTTACACAGATTCACACAGCTTTGCTCCTGTGAACAACTCTGTGCTACTGATAATTGGTTCAAAGGCAAACAAAGCTATTCTTTCCTTCATAATATGTGTGTAATACATGTTTTTCATTGGGACTGAGGTCAACAGGATGTGGTCTGCCCCTCTAACTCTTATTACTTCCAGGTCAATGTTTTTCACCATCTGTAGTCTCTTAAGGATCAAAGCCAGTCGATTTTATATCTCTGCACGACAAGGTTATTATAGTTAACAAAAACAAACAAAATAACAAAATAGTTTCATTAGCTGAAATAAATCAAATGTATTTAAAATGTATACTGTCATCATACAAGTAATATTCTTCCTTTTTGTGTTTATTAATCTATTTATTAGCCTTTCAAACTGATGTAAAATTTATTTTCTTTTCCCCACACAAGCAGTTTACGTCTGCTGTCGGCAAATTACGACACTGCATAATCCGCCTGACTTATGCAGATTCATGGGGACAGAAAAAAATGGGAGAAAACACTATAATCAGTAAAACTACTACAAACTAGAACCAAGCAATATTTAACCAATAAAATATAGCCAACACATTGTAAAAACTAACTGTAATGAAAAACTCAAACCCGTCATAACCCTGCTGCACACAGCTGATTCTTCTGTTTGCATTTTTATAAGAATATTCTCAAAGTTTGAGAGGAAAAGTCTCATTTCTTAAGTTAAACTAATCTGATGAGTCACAGCATTACGTGGGAGTCTTTGTATGTTTTTTGTATGCAGCTGCATAACGTCAAGCTCGAGCTTCGTGAGCTAAACTGCAAATACAAGAAAAATGGTAATAAAACAGAAAAGCATGAATAAAGAAACCCTCAATAACAAACCTCTCCCACACACCTTCAGTGTCGTAGCCCTCTAAGGCTTTATTTTAGCTGACAGCCTAATAACTACAATGATCTAGTTTTCAAAATGACATATTTAACAAATGAAGATAAAAATGTCACATTCATAACAGATTGGGACTTATTTCTAAAGTTGTAATTTTATGACTTTATTCTCACAATTTATTTATCATTTTTATTTTCTTAGTGTGTCCCTAATACTTTTTGCAAGTTTCTACTAACAATATGATCAATTATCTTTTATTATGAGCTCTACGTGTTTGAGGTAGACACGCCATCACCCTAATCTTTAACTTCCCCCATAGATTTAATTGAAATTATATATATTTCACTTGAAAAAGCATTAAAAGATGTTTACATTATTCCAAAATCATGCTTGTAGGTTTAATTGTAAGATTTGTACTTCAAATGTGTTTTAAATCTGAAATTTTGGGGAAATTTGCATTCCTAGGCTGATATTAAACATTGTAAACAGAATAATCATCACATTCTACTTCTAGTCCTTTATGTGACCAAAGGTCTGTATCATTACTGTAGAAAATCTAATTTCCCTTTTAACTACTATTGGTTATCAAATCTTCACTAATATGATTCAATGGATTGTCAAGGGGAAACAAAGATCAAACAATAAAACTGAAACATGCACATAAATTTATGCAAAAATACATAAGACAATGCAATGAAAACATGCAATGCAGCCAAACTATGTGATAAATACACATGCAGAGGTGCACAGCAGTAGAATTTAGATTTAAGTTTTATTATCTCCACTCAAACCCGTCAAAGTCTATTATAAGTAGCAGGTTATTGGAAGGGAAGTAGACGATAAACCCAACGCTGAGACTCAGCAGGGGAAACATTTCAACTAGATTTTATGACCCAAAATTAAATGCAAAATGTCAAAATTACTCAAAAACTTACTTGCACACGTTATAAACTCCAACATTTGCTTTCATTGACTTTCCAATGTTTGAAATAACAATGGAAAGTCACTCAGTGTTGCTATTGTTACAATCACATACAAAATTCAAACCGTATATTTTTTAAATGACTAAAAGAAAAAAACTTCTTTTTGTTCTTCGAGCCTCCAGAAGAGCTTTCTCTGTATAAGAAAAGAAAGTATTTTTATTGCCACATTTTTGTCATGAGCTATTGACCTTTATTTCCCCGCTGCTTTCTCTGACCTGCAATACAGAGGAGTAATAACCTGAAGCAACGGTATCAGCAAACCCATGAAGGGTGTGGATTGGAAGTAAATGAAAAGAAATAAATAAGAAGAAACGCATCAATAAAAGTCAGGAGGTTTACACCTCTACCGCTCTGCAATGCTTTTCAGCTCTTCCTATAATTCAAAGGCCCCATTTGGAGGTAGAATATATTCTCAAAGGCTTAGACTCATTTACACGTAAATGTTTTTTTTTTTGTTTTTTTTTTTTTTTAACTCTCTATGCAAATATAATCCAGAGTCCAATCCTTCATCAGCTGGTCATGAACTTGTGAAATACAATCATATAGGAAAAATAAAATGCATCTATGTATAAATAAATACAATATGTAACAATGAAAAAAAAAAAATGAGTTATGTTCATGGCATAAAAAGACAGGACTGTCTTTTACAAAAAAAGTAATTTTGTAAAATAAATTTACAGTTATTAATACTTGCAAAAGTATTAATAAATCTTTCTTCCACATCAATGTGAATCAGCTCACATGACAAATATTATTTATTAAAGGTTTATATGTGAGCAACATGTTATTACTGCCAGGGCCACAAAGATGGCTTTTTATTCGTCAATACCCTGAACTGGTTTGAAATCACGCCGTTACATCATCCGAGCACCATTATTTCAGCATCACATGTTGATGAACAGCAGCGGATCTGATTCCTGTTGCCCCTGCTGTGTAATAACTACGCCATGTGGCAAAACACCAGCAACAAACACCAAAAACGCCAGCCCCTCTATCTGCACGGCCGACTTGGTTAATGAGCCGACAATGTGATTTTCCCTCTTCTCATTTTACACATCTGAACACGCCGCCCACAGAAGACGACTGAAATAGCTGCAATCTAATGGTCCTGAGAAAACAAACATCTCGCCGCTTCCCGTCGTTTCCTGAGAATAATTCCTCTACGAGCGACGATTGATAAAAACTGCAAAGGAGCAGTCTCTGATTTTAAATAATGTCTGTCTTTTCATGAGAAGGATCACTGGGACATTTGTAAAAATAAAAAGTGAAATATTTAAAACCTTAATAACACTTTTAAAGAAGACAAAAACAGCTTGATATTCTCCAAAGTGTAGTAAACCAGTTCTTACGACTAAGAACTTCCACAATTTATGGTAGGGTAGGTACAGTATACAAAACACGTTCATTACATTTTTTGCCCAAAATTATTCTTAGAACATGAGACTTTTGAGACTTTTCTGCTCAGTTCTGCCCATTTCAAGCTGCTTTAGGGCCTCGTGTCGCCATGCTCAACACTCACACGTAAAAATAACTGCAGACAATTATACAATCATACGTCTCTGAAAAGCAGAAGTGGAGCGTCCTGCACAACCAACAAGAATCTTGCAAGCGGTTTCTGGATGGTAAATCAACAACCAAACAGTAAAACCAGACAGTGGATCTCAGCTTGGGTTGCTAGGTGACGGGCTGGGCTCCGCCGGGGTTGCTAGGAAACGCGCAATGCCTCTTTGGGCTTTTGAAATGGCTAATTTTCCTGATCCCAAAAAACGTCAACATATTGCCAAAATGACAACTGGGTGTTTTTTTAAAGCACTTTGGGCTGTTCACAGAAGCAGCTGAGACCCAAGTGGAATTTTAAATCACTTTCTTTTACTTCCATAAGTAACTAATTGTTTGTATTGAAAGTTTTGCTGCATTTAAACACTTCTCTGCCATTTTTAAAGTGCTTCCCCTACATTGACTGAGTTGGCATTAGGTTTCTAACAATAAACTTCACCAATGTTTGTCTTTGCAGGATGAAGTCCAGCAGATGATGCAGCTGCAGTGTGAGCAGATGGAAACTGGAGGCTTTGCCACCAAACGCCTGACATTTAACATCTGTCGCTGTGCTGAAAGGCATCTGCTGGTGACAAATCCTTCTTTAGGCTGATAGTTTCTTTTTTTGGTAAAATAAAAACTTACTACCACTCAACAGTTGCCTAGTGGGAGTATGTTCACCATGATTTTATTCTGCATTGTAAGGAAGGATCATTCCTTCCTTATTCCGCCCTCTATTTATTTGGTATAAATACATTTATTTGGTATAAATAGAGGACGACACTTTGGAAGCACAAAAACTTTTTCAGTCAGATCCAGACTTAAATTTGGCTCATCAAAGCAAACTTACGTCAACATCATTTTAATTTAAAGCTATGTTGTGATAATTATATAATTTATTAAATACAGTAAATTTTATCCGGGTCACACTGTCAATAAAATGTGTTTTGAGATTTAAGTTTTCGCTTTAAGGGTCAGTGGAGTGTTTAAAAATTTCAGTCAGAGGTTTAAGAGGGTATCTAAAAATAAAATGTATTTCTGATATGTCAAAACTTTATCAAGGCTGGCAGGGGACAAGAGAGCAAGACTTTTAGTGGACAAAAATTCGGCTTTTCTGGAGACACTGAGCATCTTAAAGGAAATCTAATATGCATAATTCACATTTTTAAAATATTTTTTCTTCCATTTTGGTTTCTATTGCTTCTAAAACCAGCCCAAGAGCTTGGAAAAACACCCAGCTGTTTATTTTGGAAATAAATTAATGTTTAGAAAGTGAGTTGTTTCAAAGACCTTCAGAGTGTTAAGTCACACTGCACCGTTAACTAGCAACCCCAGGTGAGCTCCAGCATATTTGATTAGTTGGTTTTACTGCCGCATGTGCCGTACAACGAAGACACTATTGTTGACTTACAATTCATTTTTTTTTACATCATTACTGGTAAAATAAAAAAAAAAAAATTCCAAAACCCCCAAAATATCATCATAAAATCTGCAGCAGACATTTCCTATAACTATTTAATTAAGAAAATAAATCAGCAGATATACTTTTAAAAGGCATTTATTGATGAAATACACATTTATGATTTGACAAAAGCTTCTGTAGGTTTGTATGTAAGAAATTCCAGCCCAGTCCTAAACCGCGATACATTTTGTGTTTAAGTGTAAACCAGATCATAAAATGTGCAATAAATAATACAAGGACAAGGACACCAAATAAGTGCCTGAGTTAACCTGCAGGAGGAAAAGGAAACGAGAGTGAAATAAAATCCAGTCCAAATCCATGTTTGTGTATTGGGTGGATTAGTGTCAGATTTCCTGATCAGCGTGAGGAACCAGAAGGCATTTAGAGACCTGAGGAGCTGGCTGCAACAAACTAAACACAAAACAGACAATGGGGCTGAAACAGTCTGGAAAAGGTATATTGCACACTTTGTTTGCAAATAGAATAAACCACGTTCTTTTTCTGCGCTCACAAAGGGAAAATTTTGTTAACATTAAAACACTACGGGAAAATTCAGACGCAAAGAAACAAACTAAACATGTCAAGTTAGAAATTTCTCCTTCAGCAGAGAAAGATTTTAAAACGGATCAAATTTAGAAAAAAACCTCCAGATCTGGAAGGATTTTTGTGTAATTTGAAAACAACAAAACTGCTGCCTAATTCTCTTTTGACCAAGAATTTATAGTGATGTGAAAATGACAAATCTCAAAGATTTATTTTTTGACTTAAATGTTTCAGAAAATCTAACCAGTTTTAATATCTGACAAAAACATTATAGAAAATGCAGTTTTCAAATTATGATTTCCTTTATTGAGTTTATAAAGTATTAGGACCACACAAAGAAAATCATAACGAGAATTAAATATTTCAATTATAAAGTTTTAAGATCACAATAATAATGTAAAGAAAATGTACTAAAACTACAAGAATTCAAAATAATGTAAGAATAATGTCATAGTAATACAAGATTATTTTTATGAATTTATCTTTGAAATATTAAACTACTCTTAAAATATTACGACTTTATTCTCATTATTTCAATTTCACTCTTGTAATTTTAGTTTTTTATATATTCTTATTATGGTCCTAATATTCTGTCTTTTTTAAATAAATGTTAATGAATTATTGACCTAAAATAAGCTCATGCATCTTGCTGAAAAGTTATCTGTAAGTTAATTTTGTGTAATTTTAATCACACTAATATATAAAACCATTCAGTCTGTGACACAGCAGAAAGTCCAGATCGGAGTGACTGATTAAACAAAACAAAACAAAAAGGGGATTGGGGGAGAGGGAATGAGGGTGGAGTGTCCTAGTCAAAGTGTGGACTTCAAATGAACTGAAATATGGCAATGAGGCTAAATAAAATGATTTATGAAATGTAAGCTCGTAACTGCAATGCTTTCTGGTAATGAGGAAACTAAAGGTTTATGAGTCAGTCAGCTTTAGATAGGACTTTTAAAATAATACATCATAGTTTGAAAACTGATTTTCTCAGCAACAGCTAAACAAAACCTTCCACACTTTCAAAGTGGACACTTACTTAACAGCAGAGTCTGTTTAAGAGTTCAGTCTGCAGCCAGAATCATTGAGGAAATGTTGTTTAATGCAAGAGCGACAGCAGAATAACCTTATAGAAGACCTTTTATTAAACTGTTTATCTGCAGCTGAGCTTGCTCTGCCATGAACCTCTGACAAGCAGCATGTCTTAATGTTGGTCCCAATAAAGAGCTAAACATCGATCCGTTCCAGTGAGCTGGGAGTGAAAACCTTACTCAGCAGAATCCATAAAAAATAATAATTCAGAAAGTCTGGGCTATTAAAACCAGCAAGTTTCAATCTGACTGAGAGGCGCAAACATCTCACACCAAAGAACCCCATAATAAGTGTGATTTCGATTTGAGCCATGAAATTGGTGCCAGCACATCCAATTTCTCACCACTTTACTTTTAGTTCTCACAGAATCCACCTCATCGGGCCTCAACTTGTTTAAAATTCCCTTGGTTTTCAATTGCATCAGCTGGTAAAGCAGACAAATCAATAAGGAGGAACGAGGGAGGGGAACAGCACCTTTATCTGCACAGAGAGGCAGAACCGACGAGAAACGACACCAGAAACAAAAACCAACAGGCGACGTTTCGCACAGCGCCTTTTCGTCACGGACTGGATTTGTGCAGGAAAACTTGGAGATGAGGGAATGTTAGCACCTTAGAAAGCACCAGAGATGAAGTCTGACCGTCACTGCGAGGGAAAACTCCACCTTTTCCATCAGCAATGAACAAAAAAACTGTTTTTGTCCACAAATTATTTTTCAATCTACTGCATAATCTAAAGCTGTTTAGTCTTAAATATTTCAGATGCACCACATTGAAATAATTATTCCACCTGACAACCGTTAACTTCTCAAACTGAGTTCCCTCAATTACAGCAGAAACAGCAGGAATAAATGGGCAAGTGAGGCATTTGTGGTACATTATCACTGCATAAAGATAAAATTGACCCAAGTAGCTTTAGTCTACTTTCTAGCGCAAATATATGATGGTGTCCAAAAGCAACTATAGATAAAAAGACAGAAAGAGGGAAAAACGTTCCACCAAAAAACATTTTAAGATTACTACCAGAAGTTTTCTAGAAATAATTTGGAAATTTCTAAACTACAGAAGCTATATATGTACATATACATATAAATAGCAATTTTTTGTCTTTCAGAGCTCAGATATTTTCAGGTTTCTTCTAGAAAACTTTTGAAATTAATCTAAAAATTTCTGAATTTTTGGTTGGAAATTTATTCCTCCATTTTTCTATCTTTAACAGTTTTAAAATCTCTTAGTGTTCTTGTAATTAGAAAACTAAACTATAATAGTTTCACTTGAAACATGTGAAACATGGGAAAATGTCTTGTTACAGGTAAAATATTTAGTCATTATTGACCTGAAACAAACTCTTATATCTTAAATAGTTTTGTCTTATTTCAAGTGAGCCAAGATATTTGCACTAGAAAGTAGAAAGAAATAGTTGGTAATAATTTGTGTTCTTGCAGTGTTTGTGAGATTTTTCTTGTTTTCTAGTCACAGCAGCACCATGTTGGGTGTTTACAGCTTCTTCACCTGAAGAGCTGATGTACGTCAAAGAAAACAGAAAACGTTCAGCACAAACCAACAAAGACAAGCAGAAGCTGGAATAAACAAAACAAATATTTAAAACCCCACAGTCGACAAACTGAAGAGTTTTATCGTTTAACAAAATTAATGTGGAAATCAAGCAGCTGTGATGCAAAAAGTTTCAATTAAAATCAGGAAGAAAAAAGTGTTTTATCAAGAAAAAGAAAAATAGTCCTGTTAGCTCATTGTTTTAGGTTTTTAAGCCATTTTAAGAATAACTTTTTCTGATTAAATATATTCCTCCAAGTCTATTAAAAATATGTGAAACCTAATTTCATAACTGAGTTTCGCACAAAATAACATAAAATGTAAAGTTTGTCGCTGTTCTTAATCTTAATCAATTTTTCCAAAAAGTGAAAACAGTAAATAAAGAACCTTTAAATACAGAATTTTTACTGTTTTACTGATGTTATATTCTGTGTTCAGTAAAAAATCAGAACAGGTTTAAGAAGAAATTCCACAGAATATTATTGCTGGAGCAGCTTAAGAAATTAAATAAGTTTTCATGAGTTGTATATTAAAAAAGATCAGACAAAAGACATGAAAACATCAGCACAAATGTAATTAATCTAAAGTTACATAGATAGACTTATTTATTGAGATGCACCTGGACGGACATTAATGGAAAGTAAAGTGGAAGGAAAAAGTCTGGCAAGAAGATGCACATAAGGGCTATTTTTCAAAGTCAAAGCTCCTAAATATTGTTTAACAACATACTTTAATAACTATAATAATAAAAGTAAATTGATGCATTTCTAATAAAATGGCTTCACAGAAACCAAAAACAATGAGCAGCTATGCTGTCAGGGCTTTAATTCTGCAGGTGTTTCAGCTGCGTTTGTCTGGATTTGTTGCCACAGAGACACAGTGCATGTCAGTGAGTGGGATTATTATTGAAATAATAAAAATATATTCATTCATAAATGAATGAATATATCGCCACTTTCAAAAAGTGAAAATATTGTGCAAGTTGTAATCCTTAAAAAGAAATAGTTTCACTTCTGGAATGATTTTAAATAACGTTTCAGTTATTCCACATCATGAAGAAGCCTCTAAATAAAACGTTTCACATGTGAAAAGGTGACAGTTCTGCATTTGCTTGGGAAAAACAGAAAAGTAAGAAACTTTTCTAAGATCTGGGGATGTAAAAGAAGAGCTTTAGCAGATTTGCTGCATCACACAGTTAAGAACCGCATGTGGTTACAGAAGAAACCTCCTCAATAATACAAACGCACATTTAAAAAGCACCAAACGACCCAGCTGTGGTCATTTTATTCTCAATTTCAATATTAAAATGCTTTAAGTAACGCCTCAGCCCCTGCTAAACCTGAATTTGTGTTCTTGAACGTTGCCTGTCCTGCAAAAAACAAACTAAAAATAAAAAATCCGAATACAGAAACAAAAACTGAAATGACAAATACATTTTTCAGGAATGAACTTGAAGACTGTGCAGCTTCTTCAGCTGGGAGTGAGAATAAACAATGTGACAGCGAGAAGACCGTGTTTCTCATTTTAAATGCCTTTTCTCCAAATTTGTCCACAATTAAACATCATAAAGCTGCAAGTGGAGCTGATGAGTCCAGATTATAAAAATCCTTAGAACTGAAGTTTCTACAGAAGAGGATTAGGGACACTGAAAAAAACAAAAAATTATTTTGACTTTTCAAAATTGTGAATTTCTTTCCTCAAAATTTTTCCTTTTTTTCTTCAAAATCCCAATTTTAGTCTCCAATTTCTGACTTTAATCTCAGAATTTCAACTTTAATGTCATAATTGAGATTTTTTTACTTAGAATTCTGACTTTAATTTTATAATTTTGACTTTAACGTGAGACTTCTGACCTTTTCTTATCACTGACTTTAATCAAAAGTTACAAATATCTATTATTTTTTATCTATTTATGTAAAAAGTCAACCATCTGATATTTTTGACTTTCGTAGATTTTAGATTTTTTGATTCTTCTCTCAGATTTTTGACTTTTCTTTGAGCATGTTTTGGACTTCAATCTCATATTCCTGGCCTCTTTCTCAGAATTCTGACTTTTTCTCTGATTTTTTTCCTTTGGATTTCTGAATTCAATTTTCTGAGTTCATAAATCACAATGATTATATTTTATTATTATTATCCAGTGGCCCTAATCCTCCTCCATAAGTTTCTGCTGCTAAAAAAAGTGCAGGAACACGAGGACGGATATTAAGGACTGCTTAGAGTGAGGAAAACAAAATTTAAATGGCTTCAATCTGCCTAAACGACGATATCTTAAACGTCTTATTCTCTATATGAGCTTGAAGCTGGGGACAGTTTTCCTCCTTAAAGTCAATTCACATATTCAGAACCCACATAAATGGTTGCAGATTTGATATAAGCTGTTTTGTGTCTTTCTCAGACAACATAAAGATGCTTTCATATAATCTGATACTGATAGCAAGTCTGTCTTTATCACCATATAGATAGCACTTCAGGGATCCACTCTCTCTTTTCTATTTAACAGTCTAAAGTCTCTCTTCAATCTCTCTGTAATGACATTTTATGTACAATATCAGCATATCGAACATAAATTACTACATACAAAAAAAAAAGCCTATTCACAATTGACAATCATTAGAAATCCAAATCAGACATAATGGAAATAAAATAATAAAAAAAACAATTCAGAGGAAATTGATTTATCAGCTTAAAATTGATGGATGTTATATAACTTTTCCATAAACTTTCTGTGCTCCCAGAACATGTTGTGTTGTGAAAAGACGCCTTTTTATGTATATTCTTACTTATATATAAAAAAGACCTTCCTCTCCAGTCAGTCGTCGTCTGAGGAGGATGAAGCTCAAAAACATGTTCAGATGACTCCCGACATCTTGTTTGTGTGTAAACAGAGCACCAGTAGTGTCTTGGTTCATGTCTTTTCTGTACAAAAGTATAAATATATGCTTTTCTCTCCTTTTTTTTTTTCATTTTTCTCTTTTTGTTCACATATGTAGGATGTAGCAGACGAAGAAAAAGGTTGTTTTAGTTTGTAAAACCACGCCGGTGTTGCAGGTCCTGTGCCAGTTTTTGTCTCATTAGATGTCGAATTGCTGGCTTTTGTTGATGTCAGGTGTTTGCTTGGTATTGATCGTCTTTGCATAAATAATAATAAGAAAAAGAAAACAAAGAAGAAGAAAGTTTCACTGCGGCGAAGAAGCCAACCAAAAGGATCCAAATAAAACAACCATTGTGTCCGTTGTAGCTACAGCAGGTCCATCTTCGGTCTGTAATGGAGCAGGAGTGGAGATTTCTGGAATGGACAACAACATTTTGAAAGTTTTACCAAGTATTTTTTCCTAGTCTGTTGTTCAAATATCTTTGTGCAAAAAAGATAATCTGCCAGTTGATCTTATACTTTTTCAGCAAAACTATTATTATTTCCTTAAAACAAGCTCTCATATCTTGCTTAAAAGGCACTTTTGAGTTAGTTTTGTCTAATTTAAACAGTATCAAGATATTTGCTCTAGAAACCAAGCAAAAAATCTTGGTAAGATTTTGTGTTTTTGCAGTGCTGGACTCTCTTACGTTGTTGATCGTGTGACTAGTGCGACGCAAAAAAGTGTTGCAGTTTTGCCAAATGCACAAATTTTGATATAACCTTTTTTATCCTCTTCACAACTGTTGTTTCAATTAATCAAATTTATTTTCGTAACTCCAATCTGTGCAGTTATGTGGATTATGGAAACACAACTAGTGAAGGGAGACGAAACCAATTATTGATTAGAATAGTGTTTAGTTTGACAACATGCAACAGGATTAAGTCAATCAAAACATTTCATAACTCAGCTGGAATTCATGTTTATTTCCTCAAAACTGCCAGAATTAGTTACCTTAAATCTCCATCTTGTCACAACAACAAATTTCAAAGTGTGGTCCTTTCCCAGGATTTCCTCGTTGCATAAAATATCCAGCTGTGAAAAGAAGCAAAAAAAAAAATTATTTATTTACCAGAGAGATCGAAGGAGAAAAATAAAATGTTTTTTCCCCACAGAAAGCAGACTGGATGAGGATTTCTGCTGCTAGTTTTATCTGTGCACAATGATGATGATGATGAAGTTTGTGGTGAAATCTCAGTGAACGACAGAAGGAACCGGACGGCCGAGGTTCGATAGCGAACACGCGGCTGGCTCGATGAATCTATTCCCACCGTGAAGCAGTATTGATATTCTACAGAGCGCCGTCTGCAGGTCAATACTGAGACAGAGAGGGAGGCCGTGCGTCACAGCGGCACCTGCTGGTTCACTGCTGCACACTCATCAGGTCACAACAAAACTCAAAAATATAAGACATAAATCACTGTCATACTTATTCTGAAATACATATTTTAAATGCCTGCATCTCTTTATGTTGACTTGAAAATATAAAATTCTGATTTTAAAAATTGTTTTAGTAACAATGTAGAGAGTTTAAGCTATAAACTTCCCACAAATTACACAAATTAACAACAGCACGTCTCAACAAATGGTAATTGTTGTAATCAATATGGACTTCAAACTGTGTCTCAATATCTTACAATGATGACACAAATCATCTGGTAGGATTATTTTTGAGCATCTCCCTTCTTGGTTTCTATGTAAACTTTAACGTTCCTATTCTTCTTGAATTGTTAAGCATCAGACGTCCTGCAGATAAATTTAAACGGGTGTGTTTATGCTCTCGCTTTTAAAATCCGGAGTCGTTTCAAGCATCTTTTCACAGTCAGTGAAAGCCACAACAATAGCCGGAGGGGTAAAGCGCGGCCGACGCTTCAGAGCCGCGCGATGCAAGCCGACGATCTAATGGAGCCGACCCACTCATCTGTGTGACAGCCAAAATATTAAAAGACACGAAGGAAAAACGGGAAAAATAGGCAACGAGAAGGCGATTGTGGCGATTTCTCACAGCCATCTAAAAATCCATCTGTCAGAATATCGCCCACTCTTGCCTACCCCTGCTGCTCTGCACGGGGCGGAGAAGACAATAAATAGAAAAATTAGATATCATGGGGGCTTGTTTTCATGCAAATTATACCAAACACAAAGGGCACAAATGAGTCACAGCATAAAAAGGAAGAACGTTATTTTAATCATGTAAAACAATCATGATTAATCTCACGTTTTCCTTCTACTCAACTTTGCAATATACCGCTGTGTGTATCACAAAGACATATAATTTAGATTCTATGGAGAAGTGCAGAAATAAATAAGTATTTCAGTGATCTTGTGACTCGGTGAGACTCAGCCATCCAGCCTGAAGTGTGTTGCTTTCTGTACCTCGTTGAACGATGTCAGGTTAAGCTTTTTGGCGATGAACTTTTTGAGGTGGAGGACGGTGGCTTGTGCTGAGCAGCGGATCCATTTGCGTTTCAGACCTCGAAGTTTGCTGCTGTTGCACTCCAGGCAGATGCTGACCTTTTGGACAAAAGAAAAATCATGATTATAGGATCTGCGCCAACTCCACAGATATAAATGTTCAATCAATCAATTTACAGAAGTGCTAAAAGCGTTGCAGCATTGTGATCATTGCTTTCAGTACCTGTGGAAGTAGCACTGAAATAATCTGATAAATTATGACAAATCGATTGTTAATCAACTAACTTACTTATTGATTAGTCATTAACTAACGTACACTAAAATATCTAAAAAAGAACAAAAGTTATCGTTCCAGTACCATCATTACTGCACAACGGTGTAGATCTACTGTAGGCAGAATTTGCTTGTAGGACTGAAACGATTAATCGTTATTAATCAGAGTAATTAAAATAATTGTCAACTAATTTGATCATCATTAACTGGAGTATGCAAGAGAATACAGTCAAAGCAGTAATTAAGTATAAATAAATACATTATATTGCATTTTAGACAAAGAAGTGTATTTTTTATTTGCACATTTTACAGTATTTCTAATATTGTATACAAAAAGGCTTAAGTATTTAAAAATCCTCATGGTGCCATTTTTTATCTGATTCATCAATTAATCATCAGAAAATGGATTAATCGATTAATAAAATAACTAATTAACTTCGTTGCAGCGGATTCTCTATTCTGCTTTCATAAGCAAAGTTGGCGAAATCAGCGATGTTAATCTGCTATTGGCTTCCTGAATGTCACTGATTTTCCCTGCCACTGGCCTGTGAATTTGTTTTGCCCCCTCAGGTGAAACGGAGCGTGGTCAGAAACCATTATCATGACTGGGACTCACACATCAAGAGACAAAACAGGAGAGAAGCAAAGCTCTTCATGTGCGACTGTCCTTCTGTCTCTTTTTATTCCTCTTTTTGGAGATAGGAGGCGACAACAACCCCCCTGTTTAAACATCCTCAAATAAACAGTGGCAGTGCTTTGCCGAACAGTCTGCCCTTCAATAAGCAAAGACCAACATCTCAGTGTGTCTGGTTTCCAGTGGCGCTGGCAGTGAGGGGAAGCTCATAATGTAAAATAAAAGCCTTGCTGGTGATCAGGACTCTGCGGCGGCTCGGTGGCGGCCTGCGAGGCACTTTTATAACATTATAGTACATTACCGACGGGTCCGCGGAGCCAAGGAGGGCTCCTGCAGCTAAACACACAAATGCACTGATGCAAGAGAGAGGAGAGCAAAGAAAACACTGAGTGTGCTTTGTGAGGCGCGCATAAAAAGCTTCAGGCTCATTACAGAGCTGTTGCAGAGCTCTGACGCAACTTTTTCATGTTGAATATTTGCTCGAGCTTCGACTTTGGACAACCGAGGCCTCAAGTGGCGTCAATAAGAAAATTTACAGCTATTTTCTAAATACACAAATGCAATTCTTGACCTTAAATCTAAGCAATATCTGATTTCTTGAGTTTGTTTGTGTGTGAAGCTTTTGGTAAAGAAGTCTACTCAACTACTGAGTAACTGATCAAATTATCAATCTATTTTAAAAAATGTAAGTTACATCATCAGAAGGACTAAAATATAAAATTTTATGGAAATTTTGGTATTTTAAGGACCAAACTCAGTAATTTATGTAAGTAACAAAAAAAATAACAAAATAAGGCAAAAGAAAAATTTTTGAAATCATTTTTTTTCAATATAAAACTTTAACAACCTGCATCTGTGTGTCTTTTTATGATGAATTTTTGGTTAAAATATTTGTTTTTTATTGAGTGAATAGAAAATTCAGAAATTTTACTCATGTAAGAGTAGCGATAAAATTACTCAAAGAACAGTGAAGTAAAAATAGTCCTAAAAATTACTCCTGTAAATGTAACTGGTTACAGCCCAACTCTGGTCAGAGGTTTCATTAGTTTTCTCAGGCAGCGCCACAAGGTTACGCTCTGAAAGGTCGTCCAGGAGGCAGCTGGAGGTCGTCCATGCGTGGCGGCTCGCCTGTCGATTCTTACACCTGACTGAACCGGGAGAGGAAGAGGGATTCGTCTTCCTCATCCTACCTGCCCAGAAACGCTGCTGTGAATCTTCTGAAGCTTTTTCTAAACTCTTTCTGTGTTTTAAACTCGCAAAAATCTGAGTAAACAGAAACAAAATTACTATTTAATTCATAAAATGAAAAAAAATATGCACTGCTGGTGTTATAAAGGGGAAAATTTACATTTTGGACATTTTTTGTACTTCCACTTAAAAAAAAAAAAACTTTTGGCATCAAGTTCTTTGGTTACCTAGCAACTAAAGCCAAACCCTTCCCGTTGCCCAGCAACCCAGCACATTTGGTAAGCCGCTTTTGGAGATTTTGAAATATTCACATTTTAAAACCAATCCATGCATAAATTACTGTGCAGACATTTGAGGAATATAAAACCAACACAAAACCTGAAGCAGAACATTATCCAAACTGTAACTGACTATTTTCATTCCACTAATCAATTATTTCTTACATCAATACATTCAAATGTTATGATTTAGTTGAGCTCAGATCAGTTTTATGTACAAACTACATAATAAACTCTTCATAAGGTGTACATAAAAGTGATTTGAAATTAAAGAAAAACTGTGAATTAAAGCTGAAGGTCAGGAAGAATAATTAAAGCAGCTTTTATTTAATTATTGTGTTGAGCTAAAATGCCCTAAATAACAAAATGAAAGTAAATAAATGTGAAGTAATTAGCTAAATAAATACAATAATACTTGATTATGTTTTCATTTATGAGTTTGTCTACAGTCTTAAATGTAATTTTTTGGAGATATAATTTATAAAAATATACAGGACATATTGAGCTGATTTGATTTTGTGATGTTATGTATAACAAAGTGAAGGTAAAATTAGCTTGAACTTTTTAATCTCTAAGAACACTGTCGAGCTGAAAGGAATTGAAAGTAATCTTTTTCTCTTTTGATTTCTATATAGAAAGGTTCAAATTTACTGAAAAATAAACAGCAATGGTTTGTGAAAAAGTCTAAAATAAAGAAGCATTTGACACCCTTCTGTCTCTACAGGTAAAAAAAAATATTTCAACAGTCTGGATGAAACGTCGTTTAATGTCAGCTTTCATTTCTGTTTTCTCCTGAAAGCTCTAAAACACCTTCTCATCTTTTCCCATCACTCTCTTCCCCTTCCTCCAACATCATCGTTTTCTTCCGATACCCCTCTGCTCCTTCTTTCCTTTCTCCTCCTCCGACAAGCTTCAGTCACCGAGGCTGAAGCTGGGTGACTGAAGCTACTCTCAAACACAAAAATCCTGCAAATGAAATTCTGCAATTTCATGATCACCTCATCACCCTTGTTACTGTCAGCAGCCATTTTGGCCTCTCAATCCTGCAATTTCCTGCAATTTCTCCCTCTTTTATATGTCATCTTGTATTTCCCGGCTCTCTCCCTCTCCACCTCTCGGTGACATTTCACATCACTGCGTTCAGACTGCAGTATTAGCTATTCTGTGGGCATTTCTGCATCGCTGCTGAATTTACAGAAGGCCAAGATCTTCACCCACGTCAGGACAGAATACCCCTCCCACATCCAGGGGAGGGAGAGCTTCTTCGGAGATGAAGGGCTTGATTTTCACTGTTTTTTGGTATGAAAAAAAATTTCCGCCTGTGCATCAGTATGCAGGAGAGATGCTTCATGCTGCAGAGAGTCTGTATGGCAACAATGACAACTCAAATCTCCACAGTTTTTTAGCCTGACTGGTTGTGTTGTTCATGCCTTTAAGACTGTTACCAGAAATTGAAGTTTTGACAGGAAACAGAACCAATTTCTCCTTAAAAGTTAAAAAAATTATATATATATATATGTCCATTTGTTCAGAATGAATAAGCAGAATAATAACCTGCTCGTCACTGCGGTGATAGTCGTTGTCCTCCTCTGGCTTCTCCTCTCCGGCCTCCTTATTCGCTGTGTCTTCTAACTTTGTGTCGCCTGTTTGAGAAAAAGAAAAAACTATGATAATCTAAAAAAAATGATACATAAATGCAGATATAAAAAGTACAAATAAATGCAAAGTTTATGAGCCACAGGGTACTTCAACACATTTCATAATTATCCAGAGTTAAATTAATAGATTTTGCCTTTTTGTATTTAGTACAAGACATTAGTAGATATTTTTGAGGTCTGTCTTTAAATATATGAGGTTGATTGGAGATAGATGGATGGATAAGTAGGAGGAGGTTCTGGAAACTAGAACATTGCAACATTGGAGTGCCGCTCCAATGTTGCAATAATACATTAAAGGTTATAAGGCTGATTTTTGAATATGATATGCTGGAATGTACTTTAAGTTTTAATGTATCCAAAAGTTTTAATTTTCTGCATCCTATATTTAAATAAATATATAAATATCATTGAGATGGAAAAATGTAAGTTGGATCAGTTTTCAGTTGCTAGAATAGACAGGATCTGTTTCTTTTTGAGTCTGAATGATGAAGTTACTTTATCCTGGTGATGTCAATGTTGCCTCCTCACAACCTGACAAGACAGATGGCAAACAAACCATCCATCTCCAGCTTTTAATACAGTATATAATTCATTTGAGCTGAGGGGAAAGCCAACCAGAACAGGTTCAGTTGAAGGGCGCTCCCTCACCGCAGGAGAGAGTCCTCATCCATCTGATAAAAGCTCCACGAACAAGCAGCACCAGCTGATCAAGTTAGAGTACACATCTTTTATGAATTTTCCTGTTGCCTGTGATATTGTTGCAGTATTGAATTTTTAGCTGTAAAACTTGGTTATCGAAGTCTAAATTGCGTTGCGGTGACAGGAACAGCAGTGCAGATGGGTTTTGCTTTCCAGTAACCTTTAGAAACAAAGAAATTCAGTCTGTTCCAGGATTCAGCGGAGGTAATAACTGTGTTTATGTGAGTCTCAGACTGTAGATACGCTCTGTCCTCTGTGAGTATTTTCCGTCTGGGCCAACTGTCGCTATCCCTCTGAGGAACATTAAGCTTGTCCGGTGTTTGTCTCCAGCGTTAGCCTCACTTATTGCTCATCAGGAGGGCCATGCTTTAGTTAAAGTCTCATATCACGCCAATTCCTGCGTCTTGTGCTGTGTCTTTTCATCTCCCCTGTTACCGTCAGCTAATGATCTTCTGTCTTTTTTATGATTTATGGCACATCTTCCCAACGCTAAAGTCCCACAGGCGTGCACAATGACGTTTTCAGGCTAGCTTGTGAGAGATGGAGTGAGCCATCTGTGTGTGTTGGTGTGGGAGTTTAGATTGTCATGAAAGCAAAAGTGTACTCTGCAGACTCGATGCGTCCCCAAGTGACCCAGTCTTCTTGGGTTAAGTGCTCAGAAAAGCTGGTAATTTAGAAAAATGAGTCTGTGTGCCGGTGGAAACAGCTTTTGTTTTGGCTGGTGTCAAGCAGTCCTCCAGAACTTAGTGTTTCCATATGACAGCAAACAGATTTAACGCGTTAAAGGGGATTGATTATGAGAAAGTCATATTTGGACATTTTTATGCTTCCAGTTGGGTCGCAATGGCTTCTAAAATTAGCTGAAGCGCTTAAAAAGACCCACCCGCTCTTTGGTGTCTGGAAAATTAGTCGCTTCAAAAACCTCTTTATTATTAAGTCACAATCAACAGGAACTGAGCCGTTACCAGCAACCAAACCAGAGCTCCTGCACGTTTGGTTTTACTGCTGAACAATGGCTGCTGGAAAGGACAAGTGTTTTGTTGTTGACTTCCTGTTCATTAAAGCAGTGGCTGAATTGTTGCTGGTTGTGCAGGAGCTTCCACTTTTGCTTTTCAAAGATGTACGGTTGTATGATTGTGAATCTATTTGTGATCATTTTCATGTGTGAGTGTAAAAAAAAGTATTAGACCAGATATAAACAGTTGTGGTTCAAAGCTGTGGTCTTTTAACTTTTAAAAATCTTTCTAGTGGCAGCAATAAATGCAAAGTGAATGTAAATACAGTGATTAATAATTTTTTTTTACATTCTCTGAGGTTACAACAGATCAAATCAGAATGACATATTGATTTTAAAAGAAAACCTGTTCTAAACACTCATTAGCTAACGCAAATATCAGCAATCGGGGCAATTTATTTCAACCTGCTACGACTTCAAGTTCCTTTCAAACACTGAACTCTGCACGACTGCATAGTTTGAAAAATATCCTGCAAGATCTGAAAAATCAACTTAAAATTAACCCAGTGCTGCTAAATCAGATACTGGCCATATTTACATAAATCTACAGATATTATCACTGCCTGAGGCAGAGGAATAATATTTAAATTTTAATCTCCTGCATGCAGATGATGCTGGATTAAAGTCCAGAACTTCCTTTGTTTTAATTTTCTTTCTGAATGGGTTTCTCTACGTTCTCGCTTCAGCCACAAGTGACTTCGAGGAACAGAACCAGAGCAGTTCCTCTCCCATTTGAGCCTTAATTACCAAAATCAGAGAGGGGGATTAAGCGAACGATTAGGTCTGCCAGCATGACAGCCCTCTGGACACACATTCACACCAACATGCAGCAGAGAGCCGGTTTAGAAAAACGACTGTGCACAAAAACCAAACCATCAACTCACTCTGGTTGGCTAAATTGCCTTCATCTGTGCTGTTTAATGGCTTCTGCTGTTCCTCATGGTTGTGCTGCTAATGTTAGTCATTACTGGTTGAGGGGGGTTCATTCTTTACATAGGCTAATAAGAGCAGTGACACACTGCTGAGGTGAAAGACATTTAAAACCTTTAAACATTAAAACATGTAAAAACTATTTTTATTTTATTGCCCTGGGAGATTAAAGGGGTTTTCAAACATGTATGAAACAAGACATCACTTTAGGTGTTGTCTTCTCTCATGAAACATGTTGAATTTTCCATATTTGGCTTTTTCTGGTGCATGATTATGACAAATATGCCAAGTCAGTGATGTAAAACCTGAATTAAATGTGGCATGATGAATGTGGGACAAACAAGACACATATCCGATTTAGTACCACATCTGGATCTGGCTCAAATTGGATTTTTATTTGGGTGTCCTCCATTCATAAATATAGACAGATGATGTTTGGTGATGCATCTCCAAACTAAACAAGTTACCATTTCTGGTTTTGGTGCATTAAGTAAACAGAAAAGGAAGTGTCTGAATAGAAAAACCAGCAATTAGAACCATTCAGGAGAAAATGGTCTATTTCAATCATTGGCTGCCTGGATGGTGCAGCTTATTGTTGCTTTTGTTTGGAGACACATTGAAATTTATAAATTTTTCTTGCAATCCTACCTTTGCAATAAAAAAAAAATAATCAAAATGTTTAAGTGTTTGTCAGCCTAGATTGAAAAAAAGCAACTCCAGAATAAATACACAAAACCTTCAAAACTAGAAACAACCAACTCAATGCTGTTGCTGCTTTCAGTCCCCGTGGGGAAAAAGTTTAACAAATAGCAACTACATGAAATAGTGTGTGCAAAATGGTAGCTGTATTTCTGAAGCCTGTGCATAAAGGGTGTGTTTGTACCATTTCGCTGATCTAGATGAGTCTTCATGTTGCACAGCTCTCCTTTAATGTCCCCAGGCACCTCCATGCCCAGTTTCTGATAGAAATCCCTCTGCTTCTTTATCTCCGCTGCACAAGAGGCAAACACGACAAATAAAAGGGGATTTCTCAAGTGTCTGATTACATCTGTGGTAAAAGCTCCTCGGGTCTAGAAAACAATCCACAAATGAAGGATGAGCTGTAAAAGTGCGCGCATATTTTAACGTTGTAAAACCAGCCAGATAGAGATAAACAACATGGTTGAAGCTGAAAACCATTTCTGATAAAAGAGGGTGACTCTTACCCTCTTGAAGTCCCGGTACCAGCTTGTAGACGATGTCTTGCATTGTTCGGTCATGGCTAAAACAGATGAAGGAAATGGTTAGCAAACCTAACGCAAAGAACTGTACACAAAATATTAATCCAACATGTTTATTTCTACATTTCAGAACCACGATTAATCAGTCTCTAGTTAAAATTTAAAGTACCCTGCACTGCAAGGTGATTAATTCCCAAACACTTCCTTGGTATTTAGTTTGATGAACCAATAGATATTAGTATATAACTGTGAAGAAAAATATTTAAAAGATTTGTAAATAATCAATCTGTAAAAAATTGACACTTTTTGCCATTAAAGTTCACTCTCTTTATAGCAGCTGTAGCTCAGTCTGATTACAGTCTGATTTAGGTCTGAACTTTGACTGGGCCATTCTAACACATGAGAATGCACTGCAAAAACACAAAATTATATGAAGTATTTTGGTCCAGTCAGTTTTCATCAAAATAATTGATTATTGACTTTTAAAAAATCTAGAAACTAAACTTTGATTTTGTGTTTTTATAGTGCACAATTTTAAGACAGTTGGACAGGGAATAACATGTGGACATAGAGATATTACTCCACATCTAGAAAATAAATCTACTGGTTTTCTGTTTTTGCTCTAAATTTGTCACCTTAACTGGAATTTCTATTAACTCCTCTGAGATTCCTAAGAGGAGAAATGAGAGTAAAAGTACTTCTCACATAGAGAGCAGGCTTTTATTTTTTGAAACCATATGAAATGACTGTAGCTACAGGCATCACTCTTCCACCCACCAGTTGATTTATCCAGCATGTCAAACCAAAAATGCTCACCTCTTTGCCCTCCTGCATCTCTGTAAACTCTGGATCATAAAAAGCTTCAAACCTCAAGATGACATTTATGGAAAAATGTCCAAGGTGTTGTAACATTGACACTCTCTGAATTTGGTGTGGAGCATATGCTCTTCCCAGTCTGGCTGTGAAGTAGCCTTTTTTTTTTTCTTTCTGTGCTTGTGACACGGCGGCACAGTGGGGGCGGCCTGGGTCTGACGGTGCTTTTTGACACCTGGTTCTGACAGCCGGATAACGGACACGGCGTGTCGAGTTTGCAGCAGAGTTATGGAGGAAAGATCCAGAAAGCGTGGCATGTTTGTCAACGCTGCGGCACACTGAGGGTCAAAAGAAAATGAGCTGTGACCAGCAAAACAGTGACCCCTGCTGGACAAAAGATGGTAGCACTTCCAATTTTTTACTGGGAGCTGAAGAATTTACTCGTTGTTTTTCTCAGTTGCATTCAGAGTTTGGTAGTAACTAGATATATTTACTCAATTGCATTTATTTAGAAGTATTTTAAAAAGCTGTACTTTAACTGAATGAAAAACAAACACGTTTAAACCAAAAAAAAAAAAAAAAATCACCAGGCGCAAACCTGCAGTTTTTGTTAACTGAAACGTTAATAATTTTATAATAATAATACATTTTAAAATAAAACCTCAGTTGTATTTTAATTATTTGGATACATTTTTTTGCCTGATTTTGCTATTTCTTTGTTACTCATGTGAATTACTCTAATTTTTGTCCTTAAAATACAAAAATTGCACTTAATTTTACATTTGTTCTGTCTGATTGTGTAATTTTTAAGTATTAAAGGAGTGGTAATCTGATTAGTTCATCAATACTTGAGCACTTTTTTACCAAATACTTTTTTACTCTTGAGCAATTTCTTGGATGGCTACTTTTTACTTTTACTTGAGTGAAGATATTTTGAAGTAGTGTTTCTACCTACTTCTGTTTCTATTGGACTTTTTTTGGGTAAAATTTTATGTCCTATGTTTGAAAAACAGCAGATAAGAAAACAATAATTTCCTAATTCACTTGGAAATTCAGAAAAGTGTATAAACAGATTAATTTCTTAAAGCGAGATTCAGATATCCGTGTCAAGTTTGATCAACATACTGTAAATAAGCCGAAGAATTTTATTCACCATCTGTTTGACATGTTGGCTTTAAATCATTTGTGATGTTTGTTGTCAAGTGTAATTTCCAGCTATGTAAAATTTTCTGTGAAATAATGAAGCTGCAGCCAGCTCTGTTTATTTGATGATAACTGAAACTGCAATATTTTGTTTCTGCATTAATCACAAAAATAATACTGAAAAATCAATTCAGGAGCTTATTAAACCTTATTTCTGCCAAATACTGTTGTCACAAATTTATGTTAATAGTATTTTTTTTTAATATAAATGTAAATCAGTTGTAATAGGAATCATTAACTAGAATGAAAGTGACTTGAAAAAGAGCTATTAATCATAATAACCTGAGGTCCAAAACACAGAAATACAACCTCTACAAAAAAGTGAGAAACAAAGTATGGACTTACAGTAAATATAATTATATTAAATTTTTCTGAGAAAAAGCTCAGAAATGTGTTTTTCAGGAGTTTCCATTTAAGAACCAAACATGAAGTTTGGATGAGGATTAGTTTTCCTAAAGCTTCTGAAGCATCTATGTTGGTTCATTTCCTAAAGCATTTTGATTAAAAAGCATAAAATCTCTCAACAAGACATAAAGAAATGAAACTTATATTCAACAGCAGCGCTGCAACGCCTGTCTTTCTGCACCAGCTGTGCAGCTTTTGACAGAAACTACATTTCTAAAGTCATGAAGGATTAGTTTCTTAAAATGTGCATCGCTAAGTAGCAGAGGTTTCACCACTAAATACACTAAAACTCAGCCACACATCTAAACAGAAACAGATGAAACTGTTTGTGTTGAAAGTGATTTAAAAAAGGAGGTGAAGTTAACACCCAGTCTGATCAAACATGTTTTATTAGAGCAACACTGAGACCATCTGACCATCTAATGTTTTCCATTTGTCCCAGATTGATGGAAAACTACAACAAATAGCAAAAATTCAAAAAAAAGTAAAAGATACATTTTTAATTATTAGTATCATAAAATTGTATATGTAAGCAAGTTTAATCAAAAATTAAAACTTGATTATAAAAAGACAAATACTTTGTAAGAAAATTATATTGGGAGTATTTTTATCCTGATCACAAATTCAAACTCTCAACCTTCATTGTATAATTTTTGAATTGCAGTTGGGGGCCACACAGAATCCGTCCACGGGCCATAAAAGGCCCATGCGCCATGCTTTGGAAATCCCTGAGATAAATCAAATATAAGAAAACACATTGACAGTTTTGGGGATTTTAACTAAGGAAAATCTAAGAAAATGTTGCTGAAATATCATAAAACATGACAAAGGTGAATTGAAATAAGTATGTTAAAATTAAAAAGTCAAAAACGTCAAGCAGGTCAAGAGTTCACAAACAATAAGCTGAATCTCAGAAGGCCAGAGGTTATTTCTGCTGAGCGCATGCAGAGCTGACACAGAGCTGTGCGTCACTGCAACCACAGATTACAGATCAGACTAATCACGGAAATTATATTAGTGTTTCATTAGAATGCAAATCTGCACTCTGCCAGCTCTTTGTGAAAAAGTAATAAAGCTTTCAAATTTGGGCATTGTGCTGAAGTTTTCTCCCACTCCCTCTTTTCTTTTCATTTCCCCTCCAAGCGGTTAGACACTTGATCAATCCTTCAAAGCGCTCTTGATCAATAGCCCTCCAAGGTCCCTACGTGCCTTTTCTCCCATCCATTTCCAGTCCTTCCACTTAAACAATCAATAAAATTCTGCACAATTCATCTTGAATTGTAAAATTCAAGATTAATTCTAAGATAAATTATACATAGTGAATTATACATGACTTTATTGGAGTTCAAATCTTTAAAAGTGCTTTAAATGTTAAGAACAACACAATTAGCAATGATAAAATAAGCTATAAACATTACATTTTGTCAACTGCTATTATCAAAATGATCAAGTTGATTATAATCAAAAGGCATAAATGTAATTTTGATTTAAAGAATTAAAGAAACTGATAAAACAAAAGGTTGACTTCCTAAATGTCAATGAATCTTCCTTCAAATAGTTCAGAAAGAGCAATTCGTAATTCTAAATATAAATTAGAATAAATAAGTTAGACTGAATAGATCTGCTCTTATTGATCAGGAGCAATTTTACAATACCCAATAAAGAATTTGCAGGTCAGACAGAAGGTAAAAAACAAGTCGCAAAAAAAAAAGAAGAAAAAATCTAATTTAAAAATCTGAATTGAGCATTAATTCCTTTTAGAAGGAATTAATCATTAATGATTAACAGGATATTTCTTTCTATAACATAATCTGAACAACATCTGATTGGTTTAAGAAAAGTTCATCTACTGAGCGTTATGTTAAAGAACTTCACCAATAGGGGGCAGTGTAGAGCAAAACTAAAACCTGACAAAATAAGAGAAAACCAAATATCTGTTGTTCATATCGGCTCAGTTTAATTTATTGGACCAAAATTACAAATATCGGCCAATACCGATGTTAGTCCCGATATTTTGTACATCCCTAATATTAAATGGAGGTTACGTGTGAATGAAAAGCCAATAGCATTAAAATAAGTTTATCAAATACCTGGCTACATGTGGACAATAGGGATGCACCGATTGCAGCTTTTTGGCCGATCCTAGATTATCGATCTCTAAAAAGTCTGACATGCTGATTCCGATTTTGGCCAATACCGGGTTATTTTTGTTTGAAGGTCTCTGAGTTGCAACAGTGGGTTGACTATTCTTAATGCGAATGTGCAGAATGATCTGGTGGGGCAGTCTACAGTCAAACCTGACTCACAGGAGAGGACAGTGGTTGATTTTTATACCGTTGCTAAAGTAAATAATATCAGATACTTAATAGTCACTGAGTTTGTAAGTTAGTATGGAAGGAAGACTGAATACTACAGGAATCCCTTTTATAAAAGATTACAGTGAAACACTAGCTGCTTTGAAATAAAACATAACCGAATCACAGGCATTATGTCTCTGGTGTTTTACACACACGGTGTAATATTAACTGCAGAGCACTGAAGTGTTTATGTAGAGCGAGGTTGTGAATGAGTTGGGGTTAGATGCATCATCTATTAGAAAAACACACAGAGCGCCTCAGCAGCTCGAGGCCGTGCCGCTGCTCCCTGCAGCAGAGCTGGAATAAAATGGATCCATCGGCTCCTCAGTCCTCAGCAGTTTGTCAGGTTCGTGGCGGCGTGCTGCTGATTGCAGACTGTGTGTGTGTGTGTGTGTGTGTGTGTGTGTGTGTGTGTGTGTGTGTGTGTGTGTGTGTGTGTGTGTGTGTGTGTGTGTGTGTGTGTGTGTGTGTGTGTGTGTGCTGCTCTGCAGCGGTCCCCCACTCACCCAATGTACTGCAGTGGATGGCTCTGATGAATAACAATCCTACACGTGGGGCACGTGTTGTTCTCCTCCAGATACTTTACAAGGCAGCTTCTACAGACTGCAGACACACACAGCAGATAAAGTGTTACAACACAGTGTACATCCTCCATTACCCTGCTAGCTTCACTACCATGATGCCTTTCCTTTGGTTTTAAAAGTTGCAAACCTCAAACTCGTCCATGGTTCTGAAAGTAAACAACTAGCGTGAGTATGATTAAAAAAATAAATAACCCCCTACCCCCTGACATTTTGCTCTTTTTTAGGTAATCGTATGGCTCGTGTGACTCCATTCATAGTGCCACAAACACAAACATTGTTCATTTCAACTTCAAACACACTTCTTCAGGACAAAAATTAAACAAAAAAAATATGATTTATGTCACTAAGCTGTACACAATGAGGACTGTCGTTGCTTTGAGAACATTTTCAAGTGATGTAATGGTATGTTCTGGCCATAATAATGTAATAAAATATTCTCAGCGATAAACTTTAAATTCTAACAAATCCTTAACACTAGAACAGAAAAAAACAAATAAAATAAATTATAAAGTCTCTGTAAACAAAATTATCCTTCAAAAAAGGGACAGTTGAGGCCAAAGAACCAGACTGATGACTTCTTTCATCTCATTTTTGGCAAAAAGAGAGAAAAGACAAATCATTGAGCTTGTTTTAATTTATCTTATCAATTAATTTGTTGCTTATGCGATAGGTCTACACATGTAACTGCATTTGATCATATTGCAGAATTTACTGATATTTATTGACACTCTTGTGCAAACATAAAATGTCCAATAATACTGTCAGTTTTGTGTGAAATTCATGATTATGAAAATGATTAATCAAAATTCTTATCATGATAAGAAACTCTTCACACCTCTGCACACCCCAGTGTTTCTTTACTGAATGCTGCATTTTGTGTTGCTCGGGGACATGCAAGAGTCTCTTCAGTATTAAACACATCAGTGTAAAAGAAAAAAAGAAAGCCTCAATTAAAAAGAACCAAATGTGCCTTGTTTTATGATTCATCCGAAATCATAAAGCGACTTTGGATCAAGGTACAAATCCCCTCAAAATACATTCAGACTTCAGGGAATTTTACTTTCAACTACAGCCACCTTTTGTGGATACAATAAATGTGTTGTGGAATCCTGCGGTGTAATTTGCAGAACCCGTTGTGCCGCGAAATCCATCTCTTCTTGACATTTTTATTGCAGCAGAGCAGCTGTGCCGATGACGTGATGCGAAAGTCTTTGTTGTCTCGGCTCTCCGACGGTGGAGCCCCCTTTTTTCCAGACTGAGAAGCAAAAGTCGAAGCCTCACGTCTGGATGCTTCATGTTTGAAGTGACCAAGAAGACTCCCATCTGTGGTGATAGGGCTCCTTCTAGTGGAGGCAAACTGAACTGAAGCATCTGGGTTTGTTTTATGAATTTAAACCAGGTTTCTTTGACCTTTTTGTTGTTCTTTCATGTTGCAAATATCATAAATGTTTTCCTTCAAGTGCTACCAGCAGCCTGCAGCTAAAAACAATCCAGAATTCCTTCAGGATAAGTATCAGCTTTGTGTCAGCGTGCTGTTGGCTACGCTTTCTGCACTGGCTCAGCTCTCATGTGAGCTTCAGACGGAAGATGAAGTAAACAGGACGCAGACTTGTAAACTCTGTGACCCCACAGGGATCCCTGAATTAAAAAGCAAGCTGGTTTCTTTTCAAAAAAGCACAGAGTGAACTGCAGAAGGCTTCATCTGAGCACGAACTAGAAAGAGTTCAACCAGAAACTGGATGATTTCATTTAAACAGAGTCGGCAGGCCAGCAGAGGCCTCACTGGCTACACAGGAAGTGTTGATGTGAAGCACTGAAGAGGAAGCTGGGCTTTAAAAATGATTTCACAAAATTACTACAAACTATAAAAACATGCACGCGAACTAATAAAGCACATGGAAAAGATTTCAAAAGACTTTTAAAAACACAACAGGAAAAATCAAGCATCTATGATGGAGAATTAGGACTGTTTTTTGGGAATTACAAGAATAAAATCATAATATTAGCAAAATAGAGATACAATATTACAAGAAGAAATTGTTTGAATGGGAAAAAAAAAAAGCTTTGATAGAGGATCAGTCGTAAGTAGTTTGTATAATTGTTTCAAATTCCTGCTGCTGATAATAATTTGATGCTGATTTGTCAAAAAATTAAATATTTCCTTATTTGTAAAACTGACATCAAAATATAACTTCACAAGATGTTTAACTTTCCTTATTTAGTCGTCATAAAATTTATACTTCATTCTGTTAATATTTTGATAAAACTATTCTCTTGTAATAAACACACTTTATCATTATTTTATATGATTTTAGATTGTGTGCTTCTATTTATTTGCATTTCTCCATTCTGTATTTGAAGTATTGTAATCTTTCTCTGGGAAATAATGATAGTTGTAATGATTGTTTTATTTATCATGATTCACAAACCTATTTATCTTCTTTGTATTGTGCATCATGATAGTGAATGTTTTTTGTAAAATCAATAAAAAATAAAACAATAAAACAAATAAAATACAGTTTTAAGATAATTTCTGTCATTTGTAATTTTCAGTGAGATGAAAAAAAATATTTAAAATCAGAATGAAGAACAATTTTCTACTTGAGCTATAATATTTTCATCTTGCATAAAACGCCATATGTTCCCTTCATCTTTATACCGCTTAGACTTTAATTCAACATTTTCTATTGTGTTTTAATGATGCAGCCTAAACATTAATCTCGACTAATGAAGATCTCTTCTGACTGATGCAGGGTAATTTTGTGTCAAACTCAAAGCCCTGATCCAACAAAATAGTAACAAACTGCAGAAAGCAGCAGATGGTGTAATTCGACTTTGCTGAACCCAGCTAATGAAGCACCTCAGTGTGAACGAGAGGCGACGTTATTTCCCCCCTTCTTGTGAGATATAATGTGCAGATTACACGCTCTGTGATCGTGTGTGCACACAATTACCTTAAGATGTTGACTTAGATCAGCGTTTAACGGGAAAATATCAATAAACTGCTTCAGTTTTCTGCTAAAAAAACGAGATGTTTATTTCTCTGATTGTGCTTTTTAGAATAAAAGAGAACAAAAAGGAGAAGGTAGAAAACAGGAAATAGGTCGAGACAGATGAAGACTGAGTGGGAGGAAGGACCTACAGGTGTGTAAGCACTCGGTGACGGTGGTGGCGTCGATCAGGTAGCCCTCACACAGGCGACATGTGATGTGGGCGTTGATGTGACACAGCTTTATCTTCCTCGTCAGCATGTCGGGGTTCTGGGGAGGAACAAGGACACAAAGAAACGGGCTGAAGATCAAAACAAGCATCACATGACGTTGGTTAGCTCTACCACAATGACACAAAACAACACTGCTCACATTGATGGCAATGAGGAAGATTAGATTACATTAGAATAATCATGTCTATAACTGGGAATAGAGGAGGAACTGTGGGGCTGTTTCTCTTGAAAGAGTGATGAAAATTCTGTTAGAGTGCATGGAACCATGAATTCTTTGAAATTATTCATCGTATTAATCGATTATTAAAATAATCGTCAACTAATTTAGTAATTGATTTATCATTCATTCATACAGACTCAAAAAAGCCCATTTGCTAAAAGACAAAAACTAAACTCATTTGAAGGCGTTTGTCCCATTACATCTGGTGTAAGACTAACTCAGCTTTTCAGAAAAACATGGTGGAGGCAGAGTGATGGTTTCAGGCTGCTGCAGGACATTGACAACTACGATGAGCAAATCCTGAGCTACAATGTCCAACTATTTTCAGCATGGCCTAGTCAAAGTCTGGCCCTACATCAAATTGAGATGCTGTGACATGATCTTAAATTTGTCATTTTGTTTGAAGAAATGATTTCAGTGCACTTAAGTTTAAATTTAGCCAAAGTACACCAGGAGGTTTACTGCTGAATTACTCATAAAAACGCAAAAATGAAGGTTTCAGTGAGGCCTAGTCAAAGATTGCCAGTAATCCAGTTAGAAAACAGTAAGATCTGTCTCTGAAAAGGGAAAATAAACTCGATCTGCAAGATAATTTGAAATAATCACTTCAGTTTTTCATTTTCCTCAATCCAAGTTTGTTTCATGAACTTTTTTTAAAGATAAATGACCTGACAGCTTCTTAGAAATGAAGAGCTGCTGGATCTGCTCTGAGGGTAATTGGTTAATACTTTGTAAGCCTCTCTGACTAAACTCTCACGAGTTGGATATTACTGCAGCTTTTTATATTAGATCACAGAGCATCATTGTTTTCTGCGCCAACTTGCATCTTCGTTTATTCCCTGCTAATAACCTGCTGCTCCCTTCAATCCACCGCCAACCTGACAACATCAGCAAGGAGCCAGGAGAGTCATTTATCGCCGGCGGAAACAACTCATTACCGATTTTTATCCACAAGTGAGCACAGCTGCTGTGCAGCAACACAGATGAACGCGCTGCGACTCGCCGCTCTGAGGGCGAATCACGCTCGACAGAGAGGAAGCTCCAGTTGAGTTGAGCAACAGCATGAGACACTGTGGTTTCATTGTTAACTAATCCCTGGGAGTTTACTCATAGAAACTGAGAGCACGTGCGAATGGTCACAGCATCTATTAGATCAGGGTGTCCAAAGTGTGGCTCGAGGGCCATTTGTGGCCCCTGGACTTATCTTGTGCGGCCTCCCACTGCAATTCAAAAATTATACAAATTTGGCCCGAAGATACAGACAGGCGTTTATTTTGCAATCATGGTAAAAAATTATTACCAGTATAATTTTCTTACACAAGAAGCTACAACACAAAACATTCATAATTTTTCGTCTTTTTATAATCAAGAGTTACGAACAGGTCAAAGTTTCCTGAAAAGCCAAATTTGCTGCATCCAAGACAGCTTTTATTTTCTTTTAAACTTAGCTAAATTTAAACAGAGTCCCGAATCCTGTTCTTATTATTATATTACTTATTACTCATAGTTCGTCTCGCTCCTATTGAGTAAATCTTTTAATTGTGTAGAAAATGTTTCTGGCGCTTATTTCTGTGATTTGTTTACCTAATTTTACATCCAGCTGACCAACAGATGCAACCAGGCGATCTGGTGTGAACTGAGCAGCGTGGATTGCTCATCTAATGGCGGGTTATGCTCAGTGAATCAGACTCTGAGAAACCGAGCATCCATTATTTAGAGGCTGAAACATCTCCGGCAATCCTCCTCAACTACAAGAACTGTGCAGACGTCCAGAAGGCAAGACGAGGAGAAAGATCCGTCTTTGGAAGCTTTCAGCTCAAAACGCAAAAGAGAAACCTTTAGCTTTTGAGTTAGATCATGTTTCAAGTCCATTTAAGAGTGTTTTCCTAAAGCAGGAGGTAAAAACATTGAAGAAGAGAGCAGATCTTACCCCTAATACCGCCATGTGTCGACTGTGGGTGGAGCAGCAGCCACGTCTCTTCCTGCAGTTGTGCGGCCGACGGCGTTAGCTGCTCATCATGGAGTGCCTCTCATCAAAGCCTGGAAACGAGCAGAATAACTAAGCTTTAACAAGAATTTGCAGAGGAGCTGTTAAATGATGAGGTGATGGTAAAGGGATAAATGAGGAGGAAAACAAGGCAAAGTCACAGAGTTTGGTGGTTTTCTGCTTTTATATTTACAGAATCACACCTGAAAAGTGATGGAACAAATTTTTATTACATTTGTACAAATACCGCTATCAGGAAAAATGTCAAATAAACACTTTAGCATGTAGCATTCTTAGATGCTGAGGAACTGAGAACGAATAGGAAGCCTAAAAGTAAACTATGGTGATGAAAAATCCAACCTTTAGTACATTTGGAAAGGAAGGAGAAAAGCCCAAGAGGAAGTTGTAATTATGAGTTATAAAATTATGATTATAAGAATAAGTCATAATTACATGGTTTAAAATAAAAACTAAAAGAATGAGACTAACAATTTTGAGTTTTAAAGACAGAATTACAAATTTCAAGTCTTAAAAGTTGTAATTTCAAACTGCACAGGTGTTGACACATAAAACTGATGATTATGACTTTTGCACATAATGTTTAACGAGGTGAAAACACTGTAGCACTTTATAAAGCTGATGTTTTGTTAAACCACAGCAATGTTGACCTCTCGCTATTGATCTGTTAATTTTTTAATTCACACCATAATTTCAAACTTTCTGCATTGACATATGTTTAAAAAGTAATTTAGAAAAATTAAGACAGAAAGGTAGAAAATGGAAAAAAGTAAAACTTTATAGGGCCCTAATTACTGGGTTTTTCAGCAAAATAATGAATCGAAATTAGGAGAGCATTTATCTATTTGCACAATTTATCTGCCAGTTGATTTATTGGTGCCAATGTCCTTAATTTTGGGAAAAGGTGATCGGCCATTACTTCCATGTGAAGCTGATCTTATCCACTATCTACCTCAACAAAGATCTAAAAGTCAACCACTGTCTGCTTCTGCTCTCCCATGAGAAAGATTTGACGTTATCAACTGTTATCAACTCTGAGACTTGCAATATTTAGCAACATTTCAGACAAAAAAATTGGTCTTGGTCTAAATTGGAATCTGCAAGTCAGACTTTTTAAAGATCGGTAATTGTGATCAGCCAGAACACTGCAATCAGTGCACCCCTATCCAAAATACATAAAAATTTTAAAAAGTAATCATCATTTTAAGGATATTTCATACTTCTTTAATAAGATTGCGACAGACGAGCATGTGGTCTTCATTTCTCTTTCCATAAAATCTGGACTTCATGTAAACCGTCTAGCCTTTTCTCACAGTTGTTACCCACCTGTAATAAACATGCGTTTAATACCTGACGAACCTTTAGTAACACTTTTACATTACGTCTGCCTCAAACCAACTCGCTGACAAATAAAACAGCTGTGTATGCAGCGATTTCCTTTTGGAATATGTTGCCTTCTGAAATTACACTGATGGCTAATTCCGTAAACTTAAAAGAACATTTAACATTGAATTGATGGAAAGTTCAAATTTATACTTATAGTTTCTTATCGTTTGTTGTACTTATATTTGATTTTAATTTAGTCCTGTTTTGATCAAAATAGTTTTTGTTGCCTTTTTGTAATATCTGTAAGTTGAAGTGGTTGATTTTGAATTTTGTGTTATTGTGTCTGCGTTTTTTGTTTGTAAAGGAATTTATATTGTGATATTTGGTGTGGACATTAAGGTAGAGACTAATGGGGATCCTCAAAGAAAAAAATAAACTGTCAAATTCACTAAAGTTTGTGAGTTCAGCAGAGAAAGACAATGACTTTGAACCAAGTCCAGCCGTCCTGTCCTGCTGAATCCGCCCTCTGCTGAAGGACAGAAGATGTCCAGCACAGCATTGACTAGTTATGCCATCACAAGGCATGATTCATCGCTTAATCGTAGGAGTCGACCTCTCTAGTCACGATGAGAGGGGAAATCTGAAGCGAAGAACACCCACTGATCCTTCATCCTCCTCCACACGCATTAGAAAAAGAAAGTCTTTAAAGTGTCCGGCGCGCCGGCCGGTCTCTGCCAGCTCATCAGACCGTGAAATTATCCCGGTTAGTCGGCCGAGATGAAACGCATAGAGGGCTGCTGAGGACACGCACACACTGTACTGCTGCCGGTCACAGCGCCTTAACTCGGATGTTACTGTAACTTTACACCTGCAGTGTCCCTGTGATGTAATGCGGTCAAGCTGCGGTCAAACAGAGCACCTCTGACTTATTCAAATCGATGCTTTTGTTATTTAGCTCATTAAAAAGTCAAATCAGATGAAAAATAGCAGCATGATTCAGGAGACAAACGGAAAACAGAAAATCAACCCTGCTAAATTTAAATTTGTAATTTAATCTAACAACTACAGGTTTATAACAACACATGAACTTATGCTTAAGCGTTAGAATCAGTCAGTCCAGTACAGAAAAACCAAGCTGAATTGACTCAAAACGTTTCTTTTTTCAAACACTGACATAAATGTACTGAATTATAAATTTATTTAATAACTGCACTAGTACAGTACACTTAAAATACACCAACAGCTTCACAAGCTAGCTAATGTAAAAACAACACAACTTTAATTTGTTCAGTCATTGCAATTATTAGAACAATTGTCAATGCAAAATAAATAAACAACAGGTTTACTGTCTTGGTCAAACGTGAAGATAAACTTCTTACAAAAGGTTCAGACTGAAGAGACATAATCACTGATAAACTATCTAAAAACTTTTTTCAATATCAGGACCAATTCAGATATTAATTTCAGATCGGTCCACCTTTACTCTCTACCAGAGGTTTATTCTCTCTCTTATAACTTCAGAGACCTTCCACCACATATACTGAATATGTACAGATACAAATGTTTCTATTGGTTATTCAGACCATAAATCGATTATTTGATTAAAAAAAATAAATAAATAAATAACAAAAACAATTGGCATATTTGCCTGATTTTTCATTGAACCATTTAAGCTTATTTTATACCAAGTTAGAAATACATTAAAATATACATAAACAAAATCATTGAAACATTTTATCCCGTTTGTGTACACTTGACGAAAGAGTTTAATATCAAATGGAAAAGGATCTGACAGCAATAAATATAAATTGTAAAGAAACTCAGAGATTCTTGAGATGTGGGTTGGTGTAAAACCTTAGACATGAATCTGGTTATAAAAAAGGTGAAAATGAGTGAAAGATTAAAGTAAACTGCTCTTGATGTGCTGTAGTGATTCGTAATGGAGTTAATCACCGTCTTTCATCCTCCCACTGAAACCTGTCCAACTGTTTGCCTCAAAAAAAAAAAGAAAAATTAAACTATTTTACATCCCTGAAACCAGTCACTCCGGTTTCAGAAGCCACAGAGCCTCGTCACAGAGCTGCGTTTCTTCGATAGTCAAATTCCACCCAAACATTTACAGTTCAGGTGATTAAAAATTAAACCTTACAGTAAAGATTGTAGAAATCTGAATAATCTAAAGATGGCTTCAGACTGGAGTCAATACTGGTGCTGGTAGAGCTCAGTGATGCATTTTTTTTAATCATATTATATCACTGAATCCAGAGCATGTTGTACGGATCACAGGAACAATCTTTTATTGGTTTAGACCATTTTTTGATGGACTCCAGTTTGTTTAAATAGATGATGATACTCTCATGTGCTCAGTAAATTCTAATTTTATTACAATAAAATATAGAAATATTAAACAGCATGAAATACATTTCCTTTGTTGTGTTGATCATACTCCACTAGTAGTGAGGTGAAACCCCGGTGGTGTATTATTTCACTAAACAGTATACCTTAAAATCCATATCAAAGTTTTATTTTACAAATTATCCTAAAAATGATTAAGAAAAACTACTTTATTAAAAAGTCTGATGCAATATAGTGTGTAAAAAAAAAGTCAGCTGATCCAAAATTTTGCACCTCCATCATATTTGCCCAACTTTAGCTCCTGTTGAATCCAAAATATCAAGTTGCTTTTATAAAACGACCAAACTCAATGAGTATATTCCACTGCATGTTGGTGCCAAAGCACTGAAAACTGCAGGTTTATTTGTGACAAATCTGACCCTTTAGAGTCCAATATTATCTTTGAAATCAATCACCATATCAATCTGATTTTCACATTACAATAAAACTGGTGAAAATACAAGCAAACTGCAAAATTAGGCCAACAAACATTGAATTAATGCCAAAAACTGATTAAAATATCATAAATGATGTTTAGGATTTGCATCAAAGCAATTTGGATCACTTGTGTTAAATGAAAACAATTAGATTAAGAGGAGACATCTTAAAAGTCTTGATTTAATTTTCGGCTGATTTAATTGTCAGTGCTCTAGTTAAGCGGTTTCAAAGTGGAGCCAAGTGGCCTGTTAAAGGAGAAGAGCAGCGCAGGAAGACATTTAAAAAAAGTTTCGTAAAATAAGATGTTTTACTGACTGACAGGAGAAAATTAAGCTAAGTTATAGTTTAACAAAGAATTTAATCAAACTATTCAAGTAAAATTGTTTGATTAAATTATTCATCAAAATTATTAATTGGAAATGTTTTAAATTAAAAAGTTTTGAATCAAATTTAAAAAAAATCACAAATTAGATTATAAAATTAAGAATTATTCAAATATTTGTAAAGTGACCAAACATCTTAGAGAGGTCTTGTCTGTTAACATCTTTTCATAATATTTTAACCGTATTTGAATAGACAATGTTACTTCATTGTCTAATAATTAAGATACTTTACTGAACAACAGAAGAAATGGATTCTTCTAAATCCTCCCAAAAACAAACCTAAATGTATCAGAACAATAAAGACGCTGCAGTTTAAAAGTCTACCATGGTTTATGTTATGCATGTAGTGTTATGAAAAAAGATGAATTATGCTCAAGCAAAGGTTTTGTAATTTCTTCCCATCATTGAGTCACTCCTCCAAGTGTTTCTCTAAGTATTCAACAGAAAATTTTGCAACAACAAAGACTGAAACAGTTGCTACCCTGAACGCCTCAGAAAAACTACAGCTTGTCATTTGACTAATTTATGTCTAAAATGGTACAGAAACGTCTTTAAATCTAACAACATTTGCACTCAATCATTTACTGGACTACAAGTCCCAAAAGGTGTTAAGCACACACAGAATAGACAGACAAACACTTCGGCTCCACAAAGAGCCACTGTTGGGCCACTGGAGTGTTTGGATCCAGCATAAATTGGCCGCCAGCTGGAGCGACGGACAGCGAAGGGCTGCATCAGCGCCCGGAGCCAGGAGGAGAGGCCTCTGCTTGTTGTGGAAACTTTGGCTTCATTTCAAAACACACAGCCCAGGACCACACACACAAACACTCAAACCCAAACTTAGAGTCCACTGAAAAACACGAGAACCGCCCACAGATTCCCTCACACTTTCCCCGTCACACACACAGTTATTGTTGCTGCTTAATTCTTTCTGATGGCCCTCAATCCCCCCCAGCACGACTCTGTGCCTGGGGAAATCATTCAGACAATAGAGGCGATCCAAACAGAACCAGACTGCAGCCAGCCAGGAGGCTGGAAGAGCTGCCAAGAGGCAACGGCGCTGGAATAATCGAGCTTTGAGTCGAGGCGGAGCAGTTTTTCAAGCTGAAGTGTCATTTATCCCGAAGAGAAAAGGAAGATAACTTAAAACAGAAACTGCTTCTGAAGGACTCCAACATAAATATTTAACTCCACTGGTAAAAACAATGCAGAATTGCTACAATATCAGAGGTTATATCGCCAACAGTGTTGGGTCACACAAAAAATCATTGAATTTAAGTGTAATTTAGGGCACAGATGAAAACAATTAAGCAGACAAACAGAGAGGTCAGATGTGTTTCCTTTGAATGATTAAGATCTTTAGTCTGGTGTTTTGGTCTCAACTTGCCTTTTTTGAAGGACCATTTTGTTTACAGAGCACCAGACTTCAGTTTTATCATCCAGTTATTGGTAGAAAGAAAGAAAAAAGAAAAACAAATCATTATTAAATCAAATTATCGCAGTATTTTGAATTTATCATACTATTAATTGATTTATTGCTTATTGCAACAGGCCTATAGGCATGCATATATGTGCATAACCCATCACAGTCCAAAAATACAAACACAAAAAAACATACATTTATGAACTTATTTGAGACAAAAAAACATTACAAAACATCTTTCTGCAACATTTCCAACTGTGGAGTTACAACATCACAACTAACTTGTGTGGCCTGACTAAATATATCTGCTACAGTCATGTGTGCCTGCAGTTAAATTGGTCCCTGAGGGGGAATTGGGTAGATTACTGCAGTAAGACCATCTCTGCCTTCATGTATAAAGCGGTAAATGATTCCCTTTAAAAACGGCTTACACAAAAATGAAACAGTTCCAGTACTCTAAGAGGCTTTGCACAAATATTTCCTCCTAAGTGGCATGTGTCATTAGAGGCAGCAAATGAGCTGGTTATGCGGACTCTTGGAGAAACCAAACACAGAAGCAATGTTCCTGCTGTGGAGACACACGGCGAGGCAAACGAGGAGAAACATCACACAATAAACCAACAACCAGGGAATTTCCAGTAACAAATACATTAGTTAACATGGGATTTATCCTCTTTTTAGAACCGAAATATTAGAAAGAGGAGATTATTTTTCAGAAACAAGATATTACCTTTATTCTGGGCTGAATGTTGGGCTGTTAAGCAATAAATCAATTAAACGCATGATAAATTAAAACAAACTCAATAATTTACAGTTGTGATTTATTATTTTTCTCAAATTCCAATTTTTTCAGCCAAAACAAAAATGATTTGTGACACTGAATCAGATACATATCCGATTACTTTCAAAGAACTATTACGGTTCAGTATTAGTGAATTTAGCTGTTCCCAAAACTTTTCCATGGAACTAAATTCCAATTTGTTCAGATTTTTTTTCGTAAAGCATATCTATAAGATCCCAAAGAAAATGCAGCTCAGGAAGCTGAAACACCTTGATGCAAAGCTATTTGACAGATTTGGCTGGGATTTACAGACCAGCCAATCCCAGAGGGGCATTCATTTTCCTTGGCTCTGATTGGCTGCAACCCCAAATAGCCGAGATGACATCAGCTAGTAGAGCTAAGATTATTTCTACTGTGTTTATGAAAACATATTAAGATATACTTGGTGTTTGAACTTGGTGTTTGACAGCTTCATGCTTTTTCAGAGGATTTCCAAAGTATTCATGGATTTCAACTATCTGTGGGCGTTTGCAATCCCCAACTGGGCACTCACTGTAGTTTTAGGCAAGTTGAGTGGGATCAAATGCAGGTGTGTCAAAAATTGCATTTTTTAAAACACACTTTACGATGTTTATGTCTTCATTTTACATTTGTTTACTGGAGCTTTCCAGTATTTCAAAAATGTTTTTTTTAAAATCACAGGTTGGTTTTTAGGGTGTCCTAATTGTTCACAGTTGTGTCAAACTGGTGGAGATTCGACTTCATTGTTATGTTGGTTTGATGATAACAGCAGTTTTCTGGGTCAACCACACCCACTGACAGCAGCAGTTTTCTAACTGATTTCTTCTGAATCACCTTGTTGTAACCAAAGAGAACAATGTATAAAATGATCCAAAAGATTAACAGGAACAACAACTAATAAATCAAGATTTCTTATTGAGTGTTTCAGGATTGCAACTTACAATTATCAATTATGCTATTGATTTATTCTGACGATTAAATACTAAAAAATTGACACATTTTTACAAATTAAAATTTTTTTTTAACTACAATAAAAGAAATACATTAAAAGATGAAAATAAAATGTTTTACAGGCATAAATATAAAAAATCTGAAGAAAGAAACTGCTACTTGAGTTGTTTTAGCTAAAACATATATACAGACATTTATCTTAAATGTAAAATGTATGTATATTTATATATTTTGCCCCAATTAAATCAGCTTTGGTTTAATTACAGTTCTAAATGTGTTTTATTCAGTAAACAAGCTTTTTTAAGGTTGTTTAGTGATTACTCAATTAGCTGACAATTATTTCAATAATTGAGAAAATTTATCATGATAAAGTCATATTTCAAGTGACACCAACTGATTTAAAACAGTTTAATTATTTGAAAATCTGTTCTAGCACAAGACTGATAAAATTAACTAAAGAGCAGCTTGAAAGAGTGAATGAACCAAGGTCGACTGCATTACTGAACTCCACACAGCAATTTATGTTGAGTGGATCAAATGGAAGATTATTAGAAAATTCAACACACCCATCAGAAAATGTTTTGATCTTTCATAACTTAAGTCTTGGGTCTGTCCATTGTGACAACTCCAAAACAACTTCTCAAAGAAGTAATCCAGAAACCATCTTCAACCCTTTTCCGATTAGTGATTATTAATTCACAACTGCAAATCACATCAGGGAGCCAATAGATACTCCTTCTATTGCTTTAATGGACACTAAATCTGTCAAACTGAAGAACAAAGCAGACATAAACAGGAAGCATCTGTATTTGGGACAATTTAGAGACAAACTTGACGCAGGATATTAAGGGTTTTTAAGAAAAGCTGCAACACAGGGGAGTTAAAACAACAGTATTTACAGAAGTTGCCACATGAATGAAATGACTGTGGTTCAAAGGTCAGAATCTCCCACTCTGACCCCTAACACAAACACACACTTCAGTAACAGATTCTTGCGTTTGACTTGGTTTCTAAAGTAAGATTAAGTGTGATATGACGGTTCGTCTCTGGCTGGTAGATGACGTTCCATCATCTACAAATGGGAGAATTGTGTATCATCACATAGGAGTTCAATTACAAACAAGAGAAGCAATAACCAGTTTAAACAGACAGCCATAATAAAGTTCAAAGATTAAGGCTGTGACTATCAGTTATCAGCAGAGGTATCAGTCTGTCTTTAGTTTTGCAGGCTTTAACAGCAGAATTACATTTCACATCTGTCAGGACTCAAATGTCAAACTTCACTTAATGCGTCTGTCGGCAGGTCACAGTGAGAGATGTCAGCACTTAGCCAACCTGAGAGCTGACAGGCTCCAGGAGTCCTCTTCCTCCCACTTACTCTCCCACAGCCTCACTTTTACATCTTTCAAACATTATTTCACTAAATCTACTTTTCTGTCGTTTCCACATATTCCCTGTTTCTTCTGAAATCATCAGCTGCTATTGTACAGTCAACCGACTGCCAAACGTGAGTTAATAAATCTCATACTGAATGTTTCAATCGATAAGCTGGAAAGTTTTCTACATTAAATTATAACTTTCATAAAGATATTTACTTCCACAGGTAAAAAGAAAGCTTGACATTAGTAAGAATTGAATATAAAGGCCACTGAAGGACTGCCAGACTTATTGAAAGTAATGAAAACAAAATTAAATTGGGAGACTGATGATTGTCTACATTTTACAATCGCAGGTGAAAAATAAAGTATAATCCCCTTCCGGTTAAAGAGTTTTATATGTTGTGACACAATAAAAATGCCCTGATGCTTATGAGATTCTAAAATTATTTATTTTTAATCCTAAACACAAACATCAAGTGCCAAATTTAATTGATTGCACGATTATTCTCACTCCATAAAAACTAAAGCTTTGACTATTTGTTACTCTAAAGCATAAAGGCATTTCTCAACATTATGTTAAAGCGAAGAGACATCATTAAAAATTTGAGAAAAGCAACCATTTCTGCCCATCAATCTGAGAGGTTATGGGGGCAATAAGGTCTTTAAAAACCATAATTCTGCAGCGATAATAGATTATTCACACGTATGGAAACCTTTTTAGGCAGGTGCTAAGCGTCCCAAGAGTGGATGACCCAGCAAATTCACCCCAAGACCAGAACATTGCTGCAAAATTTAAAAAGCTCCATTTCAGACTTTACAGGCCTTAATCAGTGGTTTTAAATGTTAAATGGCGCGCTGATTGGACAGGTTCCTGTCCGATTACCAGTCTTTAAAAAGCCTGACCTGCTGATTCAGATGTTAGTTTGTTCTGATTTAGTTTTGTCTGAAAAGCATCTAGACAGAACAACAAAGTAGCTGAGCTGGTGGTACAATATTCACTATTATAAAAATCTGTTGATCAGTCATTAGAGGCAGCTCTAATACAAATAAGTAGCAAATTAGCCATCCAATTATCCAGGATAGGGCTTACATTTTGCCCCAATTAATTATTACAATATATAATATAATATTACAGGCCATCTCCAACCAGATTAATACATTTTCACATTTTGTTGGGGATCATCACACAAGACATTAAAGCATCACAATGAAACTTGTGGCTTCGACTGCTGCTAGTTAGTTGCAGCTTGGGTTTCCAGAAGGAACGAAAGATGACAGACGAGGCACGGACAATATGTAAATACTGCAAGTTGTTCAAATCCTAAAGCAGTCAGAAAGCATTGCTATAGCAACTGATTACTGGTTGTTAAGGGTTACGTTGAGCTTTCATAATCCCAGTTTTGGTAACTGGAAATGGTAAATGTTGTACTGAAAGACCAGTAATATTTGGTCTCAAGTGAACAAAAAGGTTGAGTCTATGAGAAAAAAAACTTCTCATGAACTAACAATTGCATCTTGTCTTATAAGATTTACGTACCGTTACATGTTGTGTAGTGCAGAATACTATGACCAGGAAGAGTCAAAGTCTGAACCAAGAGATAAAGACTAAACAAAAAGGTGCCAGAAAAAATCATTTCAAGTTGAATCTGAATGATCAAGATTTCAAGAACAATGTCCTTTGGTCAGATCAGTCAGTCTAGAGGTTTGGTGATTAGCGCTGAACATTTTTGGAGCATTTGAGCCAGTTGTAAGGTACGGTGGTGGAGATGTGATGATTTGGAACCTGGGTATGTTGCAATCATTAATGCAACACTATTCTGAATTAACTTTGAAGACATCAGTCCTAAAGAAATGGGTAAAAAAAAAAAATGGTGCAACCTTTCATGGGGTGTTTTCTTTTTTTGTTTTTTAAGTCACAGATTTTTACATTTGTCCTTTTTAAATAAATAAGTGTTGATTCTGGAGAGACTGAAGAGAACTGACTGTTCAGAAAACCAAACACATTCTTCAATTAAAAAGTTCACCAGGTCAAATTGACTCATCTTTGACATCAACAATAATGATATCAGAGAACCAGATGAGTTTAATCCAGCTAAACTCTACTTGGACACGAATACAGGTTATTCTGAAGCATCAGTGAGGAATAACACACTTATTAGTCCTGTGTGTTAGAAATTATGTCTGTTTTGCAGGATTACTGCAGTTCTCATGGAAGATACAGAAAATCACTGCATCAAACAAACTTAATTTCAGACCAAACAATCAGTAAAATTCCTGTTTCCATTACGCAGATTAAACTGAAATATTGAGGTAAGCAGGGTTCAGTGAAACGTCTATTGTTCTCATTTTCTCAGCTTTAACCACAAGCGTCTGATAGAGTAACCCGCAAGGTCTTAGATGACAGTTATTAGCCATTTACCGTACAGATGGTCTGCAGTACAAGGCGGGTAACCGATTAATTCCTCATTTGGCACACTGACATTCATTTCCCAAAGCTTTTAATAAGCTGACAAAGATACTAAAAGCTGTGAGGTTTCTTGTTCTTGATGCGATGCAGACCATTGCTGACCCTCCACTGTTTTATCTCCAACAGCTGAGAGAAAAGGGAGAGAAAATCTTGTTCCCTGTTGCTATTTTACAGAGAACTGTACAGGGTGAACAATGCAAATAATTTCCAACAACAGACAAATGAAGTGGTTGGATGCGAAAGAGATCAATAGTGTTTAGAGTCTATGGTGTCTGTCAGTGTTTATAATGTTAACACAAATGAAGAAAGTCAGTGTTGGAATTCACCCAACCTGTTGGCAAGCAGCTATTTCAGATGTTGACACACCAAGAAATGGAATCAGATGGAGCACAAGCACGGACTTGAGTTTCAGAGGAGGATAACATTCACGCAACCAGGACAAGGATGGTCATGTTTAGTTACCTCTAAGCACCTGCAGGTAGGCCTGTCACAATAACAGATTTTGCTGAGCGATTAATTGTCTCAAGTCATTGCGATAAGCAATAATATTGTTTGAAGACCTTTTTACACGGATTTAATGGAAATTACATAATAATACATGTGATTTCCTGTCAAAGATAGATACACTTAATTTTCAAAAGAACACTTAACACTGGAACTGATAAACAAAATAAACAAAACAACCAAAAACAAAAATAAAACGGATTCTCAGTCTCCATTAACAAAAAATGTACTTGTATAAAAACTAAACAACATAAAGGCAAAGTGGAAATAAATACTGCATTCAACCAAAAGAGTGCAAATTATGAAGTCTGTATACTATATTGCCCTTCAGTAATCATTAGATTTAAATAGAGCAGTCGGGCACATCTGACTGCCTGATGCAATAATTCACACAACACAATTTTTTGCCCCGAACGACAATCTTAGAACGTTAAAACGTACTAAGATTGTCCCTTGTGTGGTGTGTTACGGTACATCGTCGTGGCCTCTCCTCTCTAAATCACGGGTTTTCTCCGACTGGGCGCGTTAATGCAGCCTGTTGAATGTGGCAGGTAGCCAATCAGAAAGCGTGGATTCAGAAGACATAGGAGATGATATGTGGAAACAACATGAATGTTTAGTCAACATTTCATGCAAAGAAAATATAAATAAGGCGATAAACCCAGTAACTTTTCAGCTGTTCTTTGTTAAAGTGACCTAAATAAGTTATAATGATTTTCCTTCAGTCAGAAGTGACACTAGCCACATGCATTGCAGGTAGATTATGATAAAGCATTGATTGATGCCTGGTTTTAAAATGAGTTAACTGGACTTATTATTTTGTGTCCATTGTTGGACACCACACGGTTCGATCAAACCGTTGTACCTAGGATTTCTGTCGGCTAGTGTGTGGTCTCTCAGGTTTTGAAAATGGGGCGGCAATCAGCCGACAACTCTTCGATCGTGTAGTGCGCGCTGGGCATTACACTAAGGAAATGAGGAAGGGAGGGTCAGTGGAGAGCACCAGAGTTGAGCTTTTTTTCATTCAGTGTCATTAACAGAAAGAGGAAAAAGGCAGAAGAAACAATAAAGCAGACAATAGAAATGAGGCCAACAGTTTTAATTTATTGTGCGATTAATTGATTTATTGTTTATCGCGACAGGCCTATCTGCAGGTAGATTCATTTACCTAAACTAAGAGCTTTGACAGCTTTCTTTACCAGTTTATTAATGGTACAGATCCAATGACTGATAATGTCTGGTTCACATGGCGATTTTCTGTTGAGTTTCAAAGCATAAGAGACCTCACACAATTAAAAAAAATAATAATAATCTAAATGTTTCCCCAGTGTATTATAAGCCTGGTGGATCACCAGACTTTACTTGCACTCCCACCAGTCTAAGCTTTGTGTATTTATTGAATGGGTGTTTCATACACCAACAACGGGGTCTGCAATAAATCAGTAAATTAAAAAGAGTTCAATCATTTTATATGCATAATTTATCAGGGTTTTTTTTTTTGTCTTTTCTCACTCTCTTTCTGTCAAAAATAGATGATAAAAGTCTGCTGCTTTGACCTCAAATAACCCTTTAAAAAAAAGACAATTTTGTTTACAGCGACTCTATAATTCCCTTTATTTGTTATTTTGTTTCTTTTGAATATCTAAAATTATTGGTCTTTACTGGTCAACATGTTAACAGCTTTAGCAAATAAAGTGAGAAGTCACTGATAAAAGAAAAAAATCACTTTAATCATGATGAACATCTGAAATACAAAAACATATATTTATTTTAATTTCCTAGTTATATTTTAAAATTTTATGTCAATTTTGAACATTTTTTAACTGAAAAACACAATAGGCCTCTGGTTGACTACCCTACAGATTTAGAAAGTTTTGTGGGGGAAACCCTGTCCAGGTATCATAAGTTTGGTTCTACACACAAACAGATTTCACTCATGAACATTCAGATGTCAGATATCTGGCAAAACCTCTGGCGCTCAAATGGGACCTCCGAGTATAAAACATGGCTGACAAAGAAGAAGCAAGAAGCAATAACAATTGCTTCCACTATTTAGTGGTTGTTGTGTCTTCTGTATTTTGGATTCCCCTCCATGTTTCTGTCTGCTTCTAGAAAACCCCAAACGGTGGGATATCAGGCCAAGAGATTCCAACATGTTGAATATCCCCAGTTGAGGTCGGAGCGTTCCCAACGTCCTTCCAAGCATAACAGATTATTTGGAAGCACCACACACGGTAGGAATACCTCCTAAGATTATCTTTAGAGCCATCATGATAGTCAGACTGTCCTTATGATTGCTAGAAGGGGAAGACTGGGTCACAATATTCTTGCTTTGTAAACCAGGCTTAATTTAGCTACATTTCTGTAAGCAACTGTCAACATAATTTGTCCAAAAAACATAAATTACATACAACACAACATAATATAAAGGTTCACCAAATAATCTTTTGATATGTGAAAATATTTCCATCCTGTCAAGTCTCTCCCATTTGGTCACATAAGCAAAAACTTCAATGTAAATTTTAGCAATTTTATGTGACAGTTGAATCAGAAGTAGTACATTTTTGTGATGTAGAAGGAAATAAATGTCTGAAACATATACTTCAGTGATCAAGAATAAAAAATGTTTCATGTAGTCTCAAAGCTAACAACAAAGACATGCAAAAAAACTGTCAGGTATAATTTACTGTCCTTTCTGTCATCTATTACACTGTTTAGCATTTCTCTTTTCAGCATTTTATGATATTTCACCACATAAAAAGACTCAGTTCCCTTATAAGTCAGCAGAATGAAAACGCGTGAGTCCAAAAGTCACATGGACGTGCAAGCAGGTTTTCTAATGTTTCCCTCAATTAGAAAAGAAAGAACTTTGTTGGTGTGGCTGGTGTTGTGACCAGCAGGTCATTTCCAAACAAAGCAGCCCTAAATGCATCCATGTTTGTTGTAGTCATGTAACAGAAGGCTGCAGGGCTTTTCTCTGTAACAAAAACTACCGTAGTGTGTGAGACTGATGCATTACTCAGGTTCATAAAAGCATACATTCCTGCTAAGTTCCACTGCAACATAAGAAAAATTGCATTTTATATTTAACAATTTCTGCTTTCATCTTCCACCCACATTAGTACAATATAGAATTAGCACTTCTATATAAAAGTCAAGATGTGATTTCTTCCTACATTCTCAGAAATATTTAGTTGAAAACTAGCTTTACTTGCAATTGGGGGATCCTCTACAGTTGCTTAGTGCTCATTTAGGGAGCTGTCTGATCTCATTTCCTGTCCAAGAAAAAGACAAATCCATCTTCCGGCGCTTCAGTTTCTATTGAGTTTTCTCATTATCAAGCAGTGCTGAGTCTTAAGAGACCATATCCTGCTCGCCTGTCATGCAGTTTTATCAGGCTGCCCAGAGGGACCATTAACATTGTTTTACCAGACAGAGAGGCATGTTTTCTGGTAGGATAGATGATTCTTAGGTCATTTGTAATCATTACACACTGATTAACATGCAGACATAATGCTAGAACATCAAAAAATGATGATTGGGACATGATATCTCAGGGCAATGTGGATGTTTTAACACAAAATAGGCATCAAATCTGACTAATGCTGATTCTTAAATAGGAGGTGCTGGCTTATTTAACTCATAACAAATGATAATTTAAGTTTTGAGCCTGTGGTTATGCTACTGTCCAGGTTTTGTTCAGAGACTGGTCGGCTATAAGATTGTGCTTTAAATTGATCAATCAATCTACATCCCAGCTTTTGAAGACCTGATTGTTTGATGTTTTACACCTGATAGTCCAGGAAACTCACTTAGTTAGAAACCAAAGTTGCATTATTTGCTACAGCGCTGTGTGAAAGCGGGTTTGCTTTGTCGATCTGAAAAGCAATTTGCGGTGGCGCTGCACAAAGAACCACTGAAGGAAACGACATAAAAACCTCTGAAGAAGACATTAGCGCAACTTTCTACTTTGCAAAACACAAATGGAATAGCTCAGACTTTAGTAGCATCCATTCCTCCTGCTAGTGCTAAATTAGCATGTTTGTTTTGGTGGTTTTACCCATAACGCCCTCCGTTATAGTACGGTCCTGTCCAATGTTTTCATGTGGTCCACAGTTCCCTTTTCAGAGATCGAGTCATTCACACCTCGACAAATGAACCAGACTTTCCAGACAAACGAAGTAGAGTTTGATTAAAGCAGACTAAACAAGGCTGGTATGAAAGAACCCGAAAATAAAATCTTTTGGCAAAGTTAGACTTTTCAGATTGACAAATTAAACTTAAATACAAGGTCCAATTTACTGTTCACCTATGGTTGACAAAGATAAAAACACAAGCCTTAAGACTCAAACTGACCAGAATTTATTTGTAGTCACCCTGACATTCCAAGTTTCTGACCTTAGTTGGAGGTGCCTCAGTCTCTAATCAAAGGGTGAAGTATATTTTCATACACAAAGTGACTTTAGGAAAACTGCCATCATATATCTTCTTCAAGTTAACTACAGTGAACCTCAGAGCAAGCATCTGGCTACACCATAAGGTAACATTGATGTGCACTGAGTCAGGAAAGATGAGTTTGTCCCATAGTTTGAATGATGTGCAGTTGTCTCTTTAACTAGTTTAAAACCAAAAACTGTCAGAGGTTTTTATTGCTTGACACATTGTTGTAACTGTAACAAACGTAATTTATCAGTATTGTTGTGTTAGTATTACTTTCTTGGATCTTGTACTCCTTTTATCTTAGCCAGGATGTCCTTGTTAAAGAGATTAACAATCTCAGTGGGTATATGTCCAGGAGAAATATCCATAGGAGTCCAGCAGCAGTCCTCCAGGGTCTGGATCTCCTTGTTTTTGATGTGTCTCTGCTCCAGAACCACTGCTTTAAATAGTCTAACAACATCCTCAGCATGTCATAAAGTTCTGCAGAAACTAACAAAAGACAAACTATCATTTGATCCAGATGTGTTGAAGCAGAGAAAGAACTGAAACATGTAGCATACCAGCCCTGGAAGACTTGACTCTGGTCTAATCGAACGCTGTTTTTTCCCCCTCAAAGCGAGGAGAAAATGTCAATGTTCATGTCAAAAACTTGTATGCTTTTCAAGATTCAAACATTGGGTCTTGTTATGAATTTATTGCAGATGATAGAAAATATGCCAAATCAAAAAAAAAAAGTTTGAGAAAATGGATGGAAACTTCATTTAGAGGTTAAGAAAAAGGAATAGACTCTGGAAATTCAAGTTCAAATAATATAAAATACTTTGATGTAACAGGGAACCAGTAAGTACCACATACTTCTCACATTTTCCTCTTCATATTCAAGTGCAAAATACAACACAGCTTTGAGATTCTTCTAGAAATCTATAGACATGTGAATGATTTGAGGCTTGAGGCACTGGTTGCAAAAGTCCAAGAAATGGAAAAGTTTATCCTTCAGGCTAATTCCTCATTAGCTCCAAATGACTCCATCGCACACAGAGAAAGCTGTGTTTGTACCAAGGTGACAATTTATCTACATCTCTTCTCAGAAAACTGCACAGACTTGTTGGTTGCTCTCTGCACGCCTTCCTCCCCACAATGTCAGTCTGCTCTCGCTGCTGCTGCAGCCTGGAGAGGGACGACAACCACCCACAAGACAAGGTACAAATATATGCACCAACTTCTGATTTAAACCAAACCCCAAGGCAGCTCTTCCTCCACATGTTAGCCTGAACTTTGGACATTGGGGGAGAAAGAGGTTAGCTTAATGGAGGAGCATGAGCTTTCAAGAACATTCCATCTTAATAGGAACCAAGAACTGGTGCTTGGTCAGGATCGGCATTTAAACACAACCAGAACCACAGGAGGCTCCACTCAGACCGGGCTAACGGTGGCCAGCCCGGTTAGCGTTACAGCCGTCTGAACGGCACACTTTTTCTCTTATTAACCCCCCCACTACCACCTCATCCCCGGTGTGCAACTGCAGGGCCCGGCGCCGCCATACACCACCACACAGGCGTATAAAACAACACGTACAGCATGCTCGGGAGCGGACGGAGACGGGGAGCGAACCGGTACCGTGAAACCGAAGAGCGAGTCACAGAGGACGGGGACACGTTGACCAGGGGGAGGGGGAGAAGTGGGCGAACTAACCTGTTTGAGAGCCGCACAGTCCGCTGGATGTTTGGGTTGAATCCGAGTTAAATCCACTATCAGTGTAACAAAGAGACGAAAATCACCGAGTGGTGGCGGAACAGGCCGAAAAGCTGGGGAGAAAAGTTGAGCATGCGCAGACTGTGCGACGGGAGGGCGAGCGTGTTCAAGTGTTTTGGAATTTTTTTAATTGATCAGCTAAATGAAGGATTAATTATTAAATTAGCATATTTTTCCGACATAAACAACTTAACAAGACTTCATATTTTATAGTTTTCAAGTTATTTTGAATTTTTTGACAAAATTATTTCTGTGGATTTAAATTTTGTATTTGACCCGCATACAAAAAAAAAAAAAAAAACATACATTTTTTGTTGTATGTATTTATTTACAGAACATTTGTTTTGCATAATTGAATGCAGTCACCTTACTCACTAGAAATTTAATTGTGGGCTAATGGGGGAATGCTCATCTTAATTTTACCAGTTGACATCTTCATTATTTATTTAATACAGTTTCAGTTTTGTTAAATTTTATTTTTGTTTGTTTTTCCATTTACACAAATGCATTGCTGTATAGATTTAATCAAAATTTTATGTGTCTCTCAATCAGCTTCTTACCAGGAATATATTAGGCAATACGTGATGACAGACTAAATATGGTAATAACATCCTAAAATATTTTATAAACAAGTTATGCTTTAAATACAGAATATTGCTAAACACACACACACACACACACACACACACACACACACACACACACACACACACACACACACATGTCCTTCACAAAGACGTTTCATTGACTTTCATCCATTGTTTATTCATTTAAAGCAACCATTACCACTTTGTACTTAACCCCAAACCTAAACTCAATTCACACTTTATCCCTAAACGTAAACCTCAACCCAGAAAGAACAAGTCGTCTTCACCTTTGTGATAACAAATGGAACCGAATTCTATATAGAACATGTAAAACTTAACAAGACTTAACAAGACTGATTTTGACTGTCAAAGTTCAAACTATTTTATTAAAGAATATATTTAATAAAAAGAAACAAAATAACATCTATAAAAATGTGTCGTTTCTCTCACTACAATTGCATGTCTCAATCCTGAAATGAATTAAATTGTGGAAATTTTCAGATTATCGTTAAACTACAGAGTGACCCTTCGTTCTTTTAGACGATCTTTGTGCAGTACAATGACGTTCCCTGATTGTTGAAGCGATATTATGTTTTCCTTCTTTTCCAGCTGTCAAACCGGCGTCTCGTTGTGAGTTAAAATGTCTTTAAAGTTTATCAGAAAACCGCAGAACTGATCTTTACTTTCTTGCTCTTCGGACATTTACGGACATGTTGACAAAGATCAACAGGTTAAACTTTGGGATATGTCCCAAACATCGCGTTCGTAGCTAGCTAGCATAAAAAAACTAATCAATAATAAGGTAATATAACTCTGTAAGTCGTCATGGACGAGACGACCAGCGACATTCGGACCGTTTACGGGGCTGTTTCTGGGAATCCAGAACCGACCAGGCTGCTGAGTTTTAAAGTTTACAAGAGGAGGTGGTTTGTGCTGCTGGTGCTGTGTCTGCTGAACTGCTCCAACGCCACGGTGAGTCATTTCATCCACGGTTTTATGACTTTCTATGGAGGAAAACTTTGTCAAATTCAGGCTTGTATGGAACCATAGTTGTGTCAATAATACTTATTGTAGTAGTTGTGATAATGCTGAATATTACTGAGAATTACTTAAGGTTGAGGGGTTTATATGTTGAACAAAAAAAAATAGTTACTGTGTAATAATATTTTTATGCAACATTTTAAATCCAGATCCAATCACAATGCTGCTTCATTGATTAAGACTTTGATCAAGTTTTAGAGGCATACATTAAAATGATCAAATTTTCTTTGTCATTTTCTTTGTCACTCTTTACCCATCAAAGAGTGTAAGAGATTCAATAGTGCAGTCCATTTGTAGTTCCAGTCAGGAAAATTAAATAGAACGTTCTTCTTAACATCGTTTTAAGCTTTACTTTTCATAATAATACACCACTTTTAATTTGTTTAGTTTAGAGCTACATGTAACGTAAACTTTAAGTGCACTTTTACAACAATGTCTTGTAAAATACATGTTTCCAACACAGCGTACTGTTGTTGAGGGGCAGCCATTTTGACAGTCGGTCTTGTAAGTCGTAACTGGGTGAGTCATTTCTCCCACTTTCCCAGTAGAAAATCTGACTTCTCGGGACATTCCTGTTGATTTTTCTGACTGGGAAATGAAAATTTCTCAGTTCTGATTACAATTGGAAAACACACCATTTCAGCTTGTTAAGGTTCTTTAAACATTTTTTCACTACAATCTATCATTTACAATTCAGTATTGCCTCAATGGACAGTGATTTAAAAAACAAAGTGGATATATAAAGCTGTGATGTTAAATACCAGATGGTCGAAAACTTGGGTGGATAAAGGTAGCCAAGGCTACAGTGTGCATTGAAACAGTGTCTTCAGTCAGAGGCTTTTTCAAATTTGCTGTAATACAAACTGCTACAGGACACCCTTCTTGCCCATAGCTGACTCCATCTAAAATAACTCTGGAAAATCTGAATTAATTTTAATGAATTTTTTTTACTGTTAAACTTTGCCATTATTTTCTACCGATACAGACATCGTAGAGGCAAATTCATTGACTTACTGTGACATGTGGTTCCTTCTAGTGTTTGCATAACTTGATATCACTCCCAGGGGACATTGTCTTTGTGAAGCTGAGTGTGCCTGGAGGCAAGTGTGCCGCTCTCAGTCACACAATCTGAGCCCCTCCCTCACATATCTGAAGCCCCGGCGGGATTTGTGCTTGCGTTGGGAGTTATTGTTTCCAGGGAGCTGGTGTTTTCGCTCACAAAAGAAGCTCAGCTGGAGGAGAGGCATTCATGATGTGGCAAATAACAGCTGAAGAGCCAGTTAGACATTAATCAGTGTGACATTAAGAGTCCCATAGGGGTCAGGATTTATAAAAACCTGCAGGCCCACAGGTAGGGTCACTCATAGGAAGTGTATTATTGCCCATGATGAATGCCATTGAAAAGAATGCTTGATTAAGGATCAATCTGGATATTATTGTGTTTTATGGTTGTATTTGTAAGATTTCAATAGGATTGTAACAAAACATGAAAAATGAGCTGCAAGATGATTCCTAAAACACTGAGGAAACAAAGCAAAGTGTCAAAAAGTAAAAACCCCTCAGAAACCTTTCACCCTGCTGTGAACAATGGTGACATTGTTTGTCCAAATCTGCTTACAAACGAGTTCATTGTACCCAGAATAGACAAGTGCGGGTTCTTCTTTTGTTGTCTCAGTGTTAAGCAGGTGAACCCCACAGTACCTTGCAAAAGTTTTCCCATAATTATAAAGTTTTATGTATTTTATTGAGTTTTTATGCAACAGACCAACACCAGGGGAAGAAAAACAATGAAAATGCTTCTCAAATTTAACCCTGATAAAATGCATTTGGGGCTGAAACAATCAACTAATTTAGTAATCAATTAGTCATTTAGATTATATAGACTCAAAAAACGGCATTTTCTGAAACAACAACATAAATAAAGGAGTTTCTAAGTTCAAACTGTACAAAAAATATCTACATTTTGCATTTAAGATGGAAAAAAAATCCACATTTTTGTAAAAAGGTTTAAACCAGAACTCCTCAAATTACATAGTTTTAGTTTCACCTGATTTCTTATGTAAAAAAAGACAAACGTTATAAAAAACACTCAGATCAGCCCCACACTGTACTGATGTCAAGTAAAGTAGAAAGGTCTCACCTTTTCACATGCTGATGTATTTTTTTTTCTTTGCTACAAATGATCGAGTGTTCATTAAAGAAATGCTGTGTTATTACCAGTTAGGAAATTAAATGTTTTTTTTATTTAAAAAATGAATTATTTGTTTATTTGCACTTCTATATATTTTTAATATTTCATTAAATAATCTTAAGTGTTAAAGTATCTGCTTAATTATAAGAATTGATAGAATGATTTATTACTAAAATAATAATTAAGCTGCTCTCCTAAATTACTCCAAAAAAAAATAACATCACATGTATTTTATCAGTCAAGTATTCTCATCAAAATATCTAATAAAATGCTTTATTTCCTCTTAGATATGGCTTACCTTTGCACCAGTTGCAGACCAGTCAGGCCAGTACCTAAAGGTCAGTCTGGAGGACATTAACTGGTTGTCACTGGTTTTCATGGTGGTTGCCATACCGCTCAGTTTCGGGACCACCTGGATGTTGGATACCCTCGGTTTACGGATCACGGTAGGAGTGTAGAGAACATTTCTGAAAAATTAAGAAGAAGCTAAGACGAGCTTTTTAATCTGCTGCGGCCCTTTGACCTTTGACATCTCTACAGCTCATCCTGGGATCCTGGCTGAACATGCTTGGAGCTCTGCTGCGTTTCCTCGGCACACTGCCGCCGGCTCGATTTGAGCTCCAGTTTCCAGCAGTGATGCTGGGTCAGACGCTCGGCGCCCTCGCCCAGCCCCTCATCGTCTTCACCCCCACCAAACTGGCCGCCCTCTGGTTCCCCGACAGCCAGCGAGCTACAGCCAACATGATCGCCTCCATGTGTAAGGAACTCCTATATGTAAAGCTTATGATCATTTACTTTGGAATTTACTGTGTACGGCTCCAAGAGAGCAAAACAAACAGCATAAGACATGGGTAGACTGTGCCTGAGGCAGCATCATAAAGTCTAAGGAACACACCAGACAGCTCAGGGGAAAAGTTATGGAGAATTTTAAACCAGGATTCGGCTTTGAACATCTCTGTTTAATATGTGAATAATTTTGCAAGCCATTGAAAAAAATAAAAACTAAATATTGAGCTTGTTGAATTCTCTAGCTGTAAAATATGTCAGAATAATTGGCAGCATAATTGCTTATTTGAGCAATTGTTGTCTTCAGCTGTAGATCTGACTCACTAAAAGTTAAAGAGCAGCGATCTGTCCGTACTGGAAACTGGACAATAGGTAAATTATGTAAATGTTGATGCTTTTATTAGATTTTGGTCCATTTATACATCTATCAGTCTGTCCAATTAGCCTGGAAATTAGAAGATTACCATTTTGAAATACTGGAACCAGTAATAAAAACCAGCCCAAATTGAAGGTTAAAGACACAACAGGATTAAAGCAATACTTGATCTGGAGCAACAGTTTTAAAACTCCAACATAATGAGAAATCTATCAAATCCAATTACAACAAAATACAGGCTACACCAAACTGTGTCAGCTTTCACTAGTGTTTAATTTTCCCCGAAGGACTAAAATGAAAGTATTAGTTCAGGATTTGGTAATCTTTCATTCTGAAAATATCCACAGTCTCCAAATTATAATAAAAAAAGAAAAATACAACAATATTCCTGTTGCTTTCAGAGTCATTATTTGTGTAAATGTACTACAATTATTACACCAGAAACCTAAAAAAATGATTAAACTTGCATTGGTTATGATCAGTTTAAAGGTATTTCAATAACCATCAGAGGAGTTTATGTTTGGAAAATAAGAAAATAATCTAAAACCATGTGTCTCTTTTCTCCTGGGTGAAAAGGGGAACTGGGTCAGTTTCAACATGTGATTAAAACTTAAAGGAAGTCACCCATGTCCTCCATTTCTCGCAGAAATAAAAACACAAAGTCTTCAAAAAAATAAGCAAAAATCTGTTTGGTAAAATAAGCAGATGTTGAGAGGATAATTGTTTAGGGAAAGATTTATTTCTCTGACATGCAAATGTTTTGATTCAGTCACTCAGACGTTGAAACTGGGAACAGAAACTGGTAAACTGGCTGCTCATTCTGCTCTCACTCCTCAGCGAATCCCCTGGGCATTTTGCTCGCCAACATTATTTCTCCTGTGATCGCCAAAACATCGACTCAAATCCCAAAACTGGTGAGTTTAAGTCATCAAATAACCAAATTCCCCAGTCCGTTCAGACAAATTATTTTGGGAATCATGTTTAACAGTATTCTTCTCACGTTACTAGAAATATGATTGTTCCATCTGCTAATGATGATGAATTGTTTTTTATTTGCCATATTTTGGCCCATTCATCACCACATTATGTGTGATTATTGCCCTCCTCTAGCTGCTGGCCTATGCTGTCCCAGCATGCATCACCTGTCTCCTAGCAACAGTGGGGATACGGAGCGGCAAACCCCCAGCGCCACCGTCAGCCGGCGCCGAGACCTCCGGATCAGAGCCGTTCATTCAGGGTCTGAAACTGGTAAAAATGCAGACAAATGAACCACAGAGAGCAAAGGCAGAAATGTAAAGCAGCATCAAGCTGATTTTTAGATTAAAATTAGAAAAACAACAAAATAATTGTCCAAATTTCCCTTTAAACTCTGATCCTTAAGTTTATTATTGGAAAAAAATAGCATCTTAATTCACTTTGAACTTTAAAAGTAGATGTTTCAATAAACAGAAGTATTACAAATGTTGGAAAGTCGAACACAAAGAAAACATCTACAGTTTCTACTGTTGCACAAAGCTGAGTCACTTATCATCTGATTTCATTTCCAGATGAAATCAGATGATAAGTGAAATGTGTTTAACCTGCTCTTTTCTTTCATTAAGACCTTGAAACCTCAACCTCTCCAACCTACCAATGTCCTGGAAAAATGAAAAGCTGGAAGAGGACGGCTGAACATAAAGACGACTCTCTGTTTTCTGCTCGTCAAAGTTAAATCTTTCCTTCAGCAGAAATTTGAAAAGAAATTTCTCAGCAGAATCAAACCTCTAATTTAATTAATTTCCCTAAAACCGAGGTTTTCAAGCTGCAAACTTATAGATATCAATATGATTACTGAAGAAGTCAAAGACCTCTAATAATCTCTCTTTTACCAGTTTGGCTTGTCTTAAACAAAAAAGCCATTTTACGCCTACAAATGTTTAATTTTGACCCTAACACGCTTTGATTTAAGATTAAAATGTTATGACTGCACTAATTTCATAAAAAGAGATTTATAAATGAATAGTTTTTCATCACCAATACATGCAAACATAAATAAACTGAATTTAAAGTTCAAAAAGAAATTGACATCAGAACAAATGAGAGAAAACCAATAAATGAAACACAGTTAAGTGCAGAGAACAAAGGTGTTCAGTGAGCTGCCTGACTGAAATTTAATTTTAACACTGAATCCATTAAACCTTATAAACTGTAGCATCTGAACATTCAAAACTTGTTTAAAATGTAAATTTATTGTAGAAAATTATCTGACATTTAAAATATCTCCCCTTGCTGGACTAAAACATTTTATCTTTGTAGATCATAATGCAAGTGAATCTGAATGAATTAGGTTCATATTTAAATGTTCTTTTATTTCAGTAACTCACTGAGTGAAATAGATTAATCTAGACAGATGTTTTCAAGCATTTATTTCTTTTAATTATAATTTTTTTACTTCCAACAAATTAAAACACAATATTGAAGATTAAAATAAAAAAAACAAACAAACATAGAAATGTGGAGTTAATGGAAAGTGTGTTTAATACCTACTTAAAGGTTATTATTGTTGTTGTTTTAAAGAGGTACAAATAATATTTTCTAAAAAGTGTTCATTAATAAAAATGATTAGTAACTGCTAAAGTCCTTTGCCGTTCTTCTTCTGCAGTTACTGAAGAACAAACCGTACCTCATCCTGCTGCTGTGCTTCGGCTCCGGCATCGCTGTCTTCACCTGCTTCTCCACGCTGCTGGACCAGATCCTGTGTGTGAAGGGATACAGCAACGTAAGAACACATTCAAGCTACAGATGTTTTATCATTCTATGCACAGTAGTAGAAGGTCTGTTTTGGCAAAACTGTGTAAAACTTTGTCTTTTTGAGCATTGATATGATACAGTGCTATTTTGATAATGATAAAAGTGATAAAAAGAACAATTTATTACTTCTTTTTTAGGGTTGCAGGAGTCGTAGCGACAAAAACACGAATACTGCTCCTAAAAAGGATATTTATTTGTAATATTCTTCTTCAGGAAACCAGTCAAAGAAGTTTGATTAAGCTGCACACAGGAACTACTTTTAATTTATTGATTTCATTGAACAAGTAGTGGAAAAGTAAAAAATTGCAAAAAAATCTGAAAAGTGCAAAACCATTAAGCACCATGTTGGTAATTATTCTTTGCCAAATCAACTCAGACCAGCTTCACTGCCCCTGCTGAAGAACACCATGTTGCTTCCACTGCCGTGTTTCACCACTCAGGGAGTTTTCAACTGCACAAAAGTTCTGTTTTTTCACTGAGTCAACTTAATAATATAACCACTTTTTACAGATATTTTTTCATCTTATATCCATATTTTTTGTAGTTCTGAGTTAATTACTGCTCTGAGTTTGACGTTCCTTTAGCGATTTGCCTTATTTTGCATCTATATACTCCAATTAATGATTGATCAATTACTAAATTACTTGATGATTATTTTAATTAATTTAATTAATAATTTCAGCCCTAGTTTTCTGCATCCACTGTATGAATTGTAGAAAACCTTAAAAGAACGACTTTCTTTCAATAGTGACTTTCTTCTTCCATTAAGGCCAAATTTTCCCAAAGTATTTTACACTTTCCTTCCTTTCACAATTACACATTACTTTGTGCATAAATCAGACTAAATGTCAAAGGTTAAACAGTTTCCAAACCTCTGCATCGCAGTGCTGTCAGCAGCAATATTCAGGTTGTGAAATCTGACCTCTGCAGGACTTCGCTGGCCTTTGCGGCGCTCTTTTCATCGTCTTCGGCATCGTTGGCGCCGGTGCCGTCGGCGTCTACGTGGACAAGACGAAGAAGTTCACCGAGGTCACAAAGATCGGCCTGAGCCTCTCCACTCTGACGTGCATCGCCTTCTCAGTGGTGAGAAACTGAATGAAGAAAACTCCCGGTAGAGTGAACTCAGATGTGATGATATTTGTTTGCGTCTCAGGTGAGTCTGATGCCTCACCAGAAGGTCGCTGTCGCAGCCGTCTGCTCTCTCTTTGGCTTCTTCGGATTCTCCATCTACCCTGTGGCCATGGAGCTGTCTGTGGAGAGTTCGTACCCGGTCGGAGAGGCCACCTCGGCTGGGCTCATCTTTGTTTCAGGGTATCAAAACGCTTTGCATGATGGGACATGGCTGAAGCCTTTAAACGTTTAAGGTTGTTGCACATTTAAGGTTACTGAAAAAAAAGAGAAATAATGTTTCTACAAACACTAAATCTTATCAAGTATTTTTGGTTTTAGTTTTATTTTTAAGATAAAAGTAACTTGCAAGTAAACCTTATAACGAGATGTAGGAGCTTGTTATAAGTCAATCATTCTGAAGTACTGATGAAAAGTGCTGGTTCCATTGGCAGATGGAACCAGCTTAAAGCATGACATTTTTCTCAAATTATAAATGAAATACTCTGCTTCTTTTTCATCAATATTAACTAATTATTAACTTAGAACAAGCTCCTATATCTTGTTAAAAAGTTAGTTGTAAATTTATTTTACCTTATTTCAAGTGTACAGATATTTGCTCTAGAAACTAGAACAAGAATAGAATAGAAAATCATTTATTGCCATTTGCACATAAACATTATATTGGATTTTCTCAAGGATTATCAATGTTTATTAAAGGATAAAAATAACAAGTAAAATAAAATGGACACACAGAAAACAAACAACATTCGTTTAAAAAAATACTTTAGGCTTCCACGTATAAATAAACAAATAGTAACTAATATATTGAACATTAAAATGATTTAATTGTACTTTGTCCTCCTGACACCTTTAATGTCCTGAGCCACTAAAGTAACTTATACCAAGTTAGACATTATGTAGTTATAATGTGATTTATACCATATTAACCAGAAAATAGAGTTTTATTTATTTATTCAATTATTTATATCCAGATCAAATGTCTCTTTCTGTCATCCTGCATAAACCTGAATTCACTTTAGCTTCTTAATCCATTTGGTTGAAATGATACAGCATCAGGTGTTTAACATCTGGTTTATCTGGATAGGATTTAAGAAACTAAATACAAAATGATAAATTATACAACTTTATTTTGTTTTATTGAAATGAACCCTGATTAGTGTCTGTGAGTTTTGTATTGAGGTGAAAGTGATTCTTGTTTTCTTCTTGCAGGCAGGTGCAGTCGGTTGTTTACATCATCCTGCTGCAGGCTGTGACCAAACCCATCACCGAATCTCCGCTCTCCACCTGCGGAGACGCAGTGCTGAGCTGGAAAGGTTGGTCACATGATGCCACACCTGTTTCACTTTGTTCAGAGTAAAGCTTCACTCAAAGTAGGATTCAAACGCAAGGATGTTTACAACTACATTCTGAAATTTAAATGTATTTAAATGGTACATTCTGCTGGAAAATACATATAAATCCATATAACTTCCCAATAAATATAGTAAAACAAACATATGAACAACAGTTATTCAATATAAAATTATTAAATATTCATAAGATGTTACCAGAAAGTACAAATTTATTGGAAACTCTGGCAAAAATGTGTAAAAATCCTTAAGATATATAAATCTTTCTTGCAACAGCAACATAATGTTGCACTAAAAATTACAAAATAAAGTCTAATCTAGGAGATGGGCAATATGGAGTTAGAATTTTATTAACGTGTTTGGGTTACTATTGTGATAACAATAAAAATAATGATTAAACAACAATGTATAATTTATTTTTGTAGCTGTATGGCAGAGCTTTCATAGCACTGCAAATGCAATTGCTGTTCTTGACAAATATGCTCATTTGAACAAGTTTATTCACGACGTCACTTATTTACAAAAATTGTGATTTATATAATTGAATCATATTTTTAAATTACTGATATTGATTGATGCTCTCATGCAACAAAACATAAAGAAAATCTTAAAAATAAATTTTAGACTTCTTTTTTATTTTTATTTGACGTCATTAATAGAAATTTATCGACAACCATAAATCAAAATTCTTATGATAAGATGTTTTTTACAATAACGATGAACCTCTGGTCTAATCTTTGAATTAAATGACTCTTTTCTTCTCAAAAAAAGCCAAATTGAAATCAATCATTTTAATTATGCAATTTGACAAATTGCAATGTTTTCACATTGTGACTTTATGATGTTTTTGTGATGTAAAGCACTTTGAGCTGCATTGTTGCTAAAATTTGCAATACAAATAAACTTTACTCAATGTTTTTTCAGAAATCCAGTGTTTAAATAACAAACCATCTAAAGAATAAAAAATAACAGTAGGGAAGTGTTTAATATTTAATTACTTAATCCTTTTTTAATTTTATTTTTTCATGAAATGTTTGCTCCTCCTCTCTTCAGTGCCCATGATGGTGATGGCAGGACTGTCCAGTGTTTTCACCTGCTGCTTCCTCGTCTTCTTCCAAACCCGCTACAGACGGCTGGAGGCGGAAAAACAAGCTGCTTACGAGACCAGAGAGAATAACGACACAACCACTTCCTACCAAATAGTCGAGAACTGAAGGAAATGGAAACAAAAGACAGTTACGGGTTGGATCCGGCCTCTAAGTGTTATGCCTGTCGAATCCAGATATCCCTGTGCAATATGATTCTCTGATAATGATTCTTAAAAGAGAACCAGGAACAATTTATTCATGCTTTCTATTGCTTCAAAAGAGAAAAGAAGTCATTTGCAATTTCTTGCACTATAAAACAAACAAATCTTACCATTTGAAATGAGATAAAACTTAACTTACATGTAACTTTTAAGTAAATAATTCCTTAATATGGTCAAAAAAGTACTGGCAGATTATTTCGGTTATTACAAGACAATTTTCATAAGTTACAAATGAATTAATCTGCAAATAAAATTATTCATTTTTCATCAATATTAAGGATTTATTTGCTTAAAACAAACTCTTATATCTTGATGAAAAGTTTTGCTTATCTACGATATTTGCATTAGAAACTAGTCCAAAAATATTTGGTAATATTTAGTGTTTTTGCATCCTGGAGCATTTTAGTTGTGTTTTACTCTTGTTATAATTAATGAACATAATTGAAATACTAAACTGCAAATTTTGTACAATAATTTAATCACTACTGTCTCTGTTTTCATCCTGTGTTTGTTTTGGCTTCCCTCACATTGAACTAAGACCATCCAGGGTCTGATGTGAAGGAAGCCTTTGCTAATAACTCTTCCAGGTAGGTATGCACAACATGTTTCATATTTTAAACTTGTCATGGAGAGAAAACTCTCACCAGGTTTACTGATGGAAGAAATTAGGGTACTTTTTAACATAGATGAAATACCTCATTGATTATGTGCTGAAGTAGAAAAACAAAAAAGGATTAGAAACACTTGAAGGGTTGTTGCACTAAACTAAACCTGCCCAGGGAAACAACCCTTAACAACATTCTTAACTGTTCTCATGTAATTTAAACATGTAAAAAAATGTGTTGCCATCTCAGAGCTTAAAAAAAATACGAAAATACATTTGACTAGCTTTGGTTAACTTAGCATCATGGTAAACAAATAAAACGTTTGTCCTGTTTGTCAATATTTGATGTTAAAATCCAACTGAGCATTAGTGTATCAATTAAAATGTAAAATGTAACGGTTTTATAACCACTTAATAAAAATGTTTCTTTTGGATTTTAAAAATCCACGAAATCCACAAACTCCATTGTTTGTGGAGGTTTTTTTTTCCACTTTTTTCTCAGCTTGAAATTTGTTTCGATTGGATAAAAATAGGGGAATTTTTATGCATTTTAGTATATTTTTTTTTCCTGAGTTATAATTTTAAATCTGACAACTGTACGTAAATATGTATTTCACGTGAATGTCATGTTTTATTGTATGTTTTAAACAAAGGACATTTGAATCAGGTATTTTCAATGTCTACCTGAAAACTGGAGTGGCTCATCTTTTTTTATAGAAGATCTTTGTACGGTACAGCGACAGTTTGATTGTTCGCCAAGTTTTCCTTTCTGTATATTTTTGTAATATGAGATGAGGTTTTCTTACTGAAACTTTAATAAAGCCTTTCCGAGTCCTCGCCAGCATGATTTCATCCACAACGGTGTAAATCCGGACCTTTGTAATCAAAAAAAGCCAATTATTTCAGCCTGATTTTCGCTTTTATTCAAAACATTTGAGGAATTAACAACTTTCTTTCTCATGTTATTAGAAATCAGAGCTGAACTTTTATCATCCCACATACTAATGATGATGAATTGACTTTGATTAAAAACGTTTTGGCTCATTTATCACATTAGATGTGATTATTACCATCTCCTCGCTTCTGACCTGCGCTATCCCAGCATGCATCACCCGTTTCCTAGCAACAGCGGGGATGAAACGCCTCGAACCAGAGCCGTTAGTGAAGGGAATCAGATGGAGCCCAAAGCTATAATAATATATATATTATATATATAACATATAAAACTCAGACTAAAAGCTATAGTCTGAGTTTTTTGTTTTTTTTTTTACCTCTGAACTGTTACATTTAACGAGATTAATCATAAATAGGAAAAAATATAAATAATTTATCTCCAAAATGCGACTCTGCTGTCCTTCTAATAGACACGTAATAAAATTTTATTTAGCTTTCTAACGAAAAAATAAGAACATTTTTGGCTTTTTACACCTTTTGTCTTTGTTTGTGAAACGTTTAAATTTTTGCAATCAACAGAAACGCATCAACTGCTCTAGATTTGGACAATGGAAACATTAAAAAGGTTTTTCTGGAATATTTAACGTTTCAAGTTAAATATATGTAAAACCACCACTAGTTGGATGTTTGTCTACAACTGCAGACAAGCATTAGATTTTTCATAGTTGGGTTCTTTCTAGTCTGTGCCAGACTTCTTAACTTCGCTGGACATTTTATTTTAAGGTCAAACACAAGAAATGGTGTTTAATTTTCCCACCTTCTTTATTTCAGATATCGTTTTTAGAATGAATTTGTTTTTGAATTACAGGTCTTGCAGCACCTAGTTTCTATTTAACAATGAAGACACAAAGCAGCAGGTGGATAAAGACTTTGGAGAATTTTATTTACTTCCTAATTCCACAGAAGACAAATATAAAAAAGTAGATCATTCTCTGGATTCGGTCGTCTCTCCTGCATACGTTTCTACCACTCTGTCTGAACCCAGACAGTTCATGTAGTTTTAAAAAATATCCATTCAATAAGAACACGAGCAGGAGATAAAAGTCAACTAAACCCAAAAAGCATGAAAAACAAGAAAATAAAAATGACCGTTACTGTAAACTAATGAATGAGTCCAGCTGGATTCATATTCTGAGAAATGTATTCAGCTATGGCTGCATGTGACTGACCACATTGGCACCGAACACAAAACGGATAAATAAAAATTTAAAAAAAACATCTGAAGAGATTCTTGATGCAAGAGCTAGTAGTTCCTAACGCTTTACTGTTTCACATTAAGCGTGAACAAAGAATTTCCTCAGGTAGTCGTTTTCTCTCAGAGCTGCAGCGCACAGAACTGCTGGTAGACGGCCAGGATGTGATGGTCAAGCTCAGCAGTGAACAGCAGGTTCTCCAGAGTTCCCATATACTGCTGGATGGTTCCATGATGCTGCAGGACAAAACATGAAGTCAGATCAAAATCCCGGTAAGGCATTTTAAATGTCTGTTTTATAATAAAGGATGGAACTACTGGAAAAACTGAATGTTAAAATGATACCAAACACGTGGAAGATTTATTCTTCTAACTATGTAATAAGTGGAAAGTGATGTTTACCATGAGGAAGACCTGCTGCAGCCGCTCGATGCAGTTTTTATACCAGGGTGTGCTGATGTCGACGCTGCCTGTCTCGCAGCGAACCAGATGCTCCGTCAGCAGCATGATGAAGCGCTAGGAGAGAGACAGACAATCCTTAACATATTCTGCACTATTTTCATATCAGCTTTATCATTAAAAAACTAATTTTTTTTGGTATTTTGTCAAATTGAAGTCATAAAAATGTCTTGATATGATATGTAGTCACTATTCCTATGGAAAGTCACACTAATTCCAACTAAACTAGAAGTGTAAATAATTAATTTTTCCAATTTCAAATTGTGACGTGGAAACTTAGAAAGTTACATTTACGAGATTTGCAGGTGATTTATCTGCTAATTAACTACCTAATATTAGTTAGTTCTACAATTTTATGGCAAACTGTAAAATTAGGGCTTGAACATATAAAACTAAGTCTTAATGACTACAAATATCTCAACTACATTTTTAAAAATATATATTGTACAGAAGATTGATTTCAAGTAAGTTTTCATCCACATGAACCCACACAAATCCACCACTTACTATGGTTTTAATCATGCCAGACCCATAAGCGTCAGTGTAGCGCAATTATTATCACAGCCAATCAAATTGCTTCAAAACAAGCACAACTTCCTATTAGGAAGTAAACATGGTGCGAGGACGTTTATTTGTGTGGACAGGTTGATGTGTTGATGTGTTTTTAAATAGCATTGAATATAAAGTTAACAAAACAAGATGATGTCCACTGGGAGTTGTATCAAAGCACTGTTATTTGTCGCGCGAGACGCTAAATCTCCATTTTTCCAAGGTCACACGCAAACATAATTAGAGAGCTCTCCTCACATCTCCATTTTGGTTGGAGTTTTTGTGAATAATTTTGGTGGTATAAAACAGTTTTGGTGTGGATGAAAGGGCACAACATATCAGAATGTGTTTGTTTTCCCAGATATTTACCAGTGGACCAGGCTTTGGAAATGTTTTTGAGCAGCCATACCTGGAAGATGACAAGGAAGAGGTTTTTCTGCTCGCTCTGAGCTGACTCCACCTTCTCCTGCAGCCTCTCAATCTGCTCCTCCAGCTGACCCTCCTCGTCCTCCTCGCTGTTCTTCTCCATGTCCTCGTCGTCCCCGCTGTCCCTCTGTCAGGACACGGACAGACAGAGTTTAAGGTCATGAACGTCAGTTGTGCATTTTTACTTTTTTATCTTTAAGGTTCTGACAAATCTGTCTAAATGTAGTCACATTTGTTGGGTTATGTTTAAATAGTCCACAGCAACAAAGTTTAATAATAAATAAAAAAAGACGTGGGGTTACCCTCTTGTGCTGCTGTTTCTCCAGCTTATCTTTAGCTTCCTCCAGCTCCTTCTGGATCTTCTGCACGTGTTTATTCATCTTTCGGATGGTTGAGTGCAGAATCTCCCAGATGAAAAGTCTAAATGAGTTAAAAGTATTTTAGATTATAGATGAAAAGAGAAAGATCTTTATTAAAAACGATGGTGTGTATGTCACCTGGTGAATTCGTGAGCCATGTCCTGAGAGAAGAGCCAGTTGGCGACAGCGGCACAATCCACGATCTGCGTCCGAATCATTTTATCCACCAACACGGCGATCATCTGAAACACAAACGTCTTTTCCCGTTACGTTCTGGTTCCAGCACATACATCCCTCGTCTCCATTTGAGCCGTTTTTACCTGAGGGTGGTTCCTCCACACCTCATAAACCACTTTCAGGATGTGCAGCTTCCCGTCGTCACTTTCCGTCAGGTTTTTAAGGATCTCGTGGAATCTGGAAGGATTCAACACAGCGAAATCTGCAGGATTCATTGACTGGTCATTATGCACGTTTAGATATCTACAACAATCATCAGGACTTGTTAGACTCCTCATATTGCACATCCTAGAGCTGAGCGATATAGTTTAAAAATAAAGTTAGATTTCTTCATACCGCTTCTGATTTTAAATACTTTTTCCTCCATTTTTTAAAACAGAAACTGCAAATGACAGACATTTAGAAAAAGCGGCTTTTATTCCAATCATCTTTGATAACGTCGTCATGAAACCGCTCAGTTCATATAGTTCTTCCTTATGTTAAAAAATGAAGTATTTCTATCATGTATTGTGTGTAAAAATTTTCCATCTGCTAAACCTTCAAAAACCAAAACTTTGATTTTTTAAAAATAAAAATCTATTTATTGCCCAACTTTAGCACAATGCAAAACTAAAATCTGGTTTCAGAAATCCCCATTTGACTTCACTCCAGACAACGCCACATTCCCAACTCAACATCAATCATGTCGTTTTCATGTTTTGACAAATGGCGTATCGCAGTTGGAGACCTACTTGCCGAGCGCGCTGAAGGAATGGCTGAAGGACTTCGCTGCCAGATGGAGAAGAGTCTGAAGAAACACATCTATCTTCAGTGGGTTGAAGCTTTCACCCTCATCTGCATCAGCACAACAGAAAAAAGAAGACGTGACCGAAAATACAGAGAAATAATTAGCAGCAGGATGGAAAGCAAACAAACTAAAGTTTACAAGTAATGAAACATGCTGTGCCGATACAACACTAAAGAGATGATCTTACAAACTGAGAGAAGGAGGACTTAGTGACAGAAGAGAAAAGCCTTACTACCAAACTGTTACAAAAAGTACAATCTGCTCTCAAACGACGAATAAAACCTCAGACAAACCATCATCATCCTCCTGGTTTGGGTTGGGGACTTCTTTGAGGATGGCGAGGATTTCCTCATTGGACGCTCGGTTCTTTATGGCGTTGGAAACTGTAATGGAAACTGGGTAACCTGGCAATGAGGCTGTGAGGAAAGAAAGAAGTAAATATTACATTTTGTTATTTCAGTCCAGTTTGTATTATTCTGAGGCAGGTAATGACATAGAACAGTGGAAGGGAGTCTTACTACCATTCTCGTCTCCATATTTGAAAGAAAAGAGGGGCTCAGCAGGGATGAGGGCGGAGAAAGTTGGAGGGACAATGTCCACGATCCTCTGATGGTATGAAAGTCTGTAATTAAAGCAACAAAATATGGATATTACACTGTAAACAAGATTTACACAACAAACAGTACATTAGAATGAATGTTTTCCTTCAGTTTCGTGTTAATTCATATTGATTATCTCCAACTGAGATGTGGAAATGTTTTATACCTCATCGATTTCTCCAGAACCTCTTTGACAAACTTGGGTTTTGGTTTCTCTAAATCCAATGTCAAACAGTCTGCCCTTTACAGATGAAACATGGACAAGATTAAACTAAACTCTGAGTTACTTTGTTTTTAAAAAAAAGATTACATGTCTCTGCCACACATCGCTCACCAGTCATCCCAGCTCCATCGAAACTGGAAGTTGCTCAAATGATGGGAAAACCAGTTGATGAATCTACAAGAAGAAATAGAGAAATTGGGTTATTTTGTTAGATTTATCAAAACAGATCTTTTTTATAAATGAGATCTTAAGAGGATCATATTTGCTATGAAAATGATCTGATGTGACGACCAGAGGACTTGGCCAATCACAGAAGCCTAAACAGCATCTCTATGCTGAACAGCAACACAGACATTTACAGCTCTAATGGTCCAAAGATATTCCATGAATGATCAGGGATTCCTGAAACATTTAAAAGTTTAAAGGGTTTAATAGCATTTTGCACCAATCTGATGGTTGAATAACCTAAATAACAGATTACAAACAATAAATATCTCTGTTGTTGAGCTCATGTCTATTTATTCAATAATTTAGCAGCAAAATCAGATTTTGAATTGAAAATGTTGCTTTTTTAAATACAATTAATTAAATTATAGACCCCATAATTAACTCAATTAGAATGTTTAATCAAGTGAAACCACTAGCATGAAGTATTATTACCTGTCTATGCAGGTGGTGTTCATTGTGTCCAGCCTCATGTAAAGCATCTCGGTGGCCTGGGCCAGCTGTCAGGCAGATGTAAAGGTAAACAACAGCAGCAGTCTGGTTTCTCAATGAATGTATGTAAAGTTCTCATTATGCAACTCCTGAAACAAAATGACAAATACAAGTTTCTATCCACTAAATGCAACAGAATTAACTCTGAATGCCACTCAAACCATCAATTATTCCTCTAAAAAGGAGAAAAAAAAACAACAACTTTGTGCCGTTATAAGAGACTTGAGACTCATGCTGGATGACCGCGATTCTCAATTATTGTTAATGTCTCCATTTTTTCTCGCCATGGAAACAGTAAAAGATACAACTTGAGGGAGTGACCCTGGCTGCAGCTTGCAGAGCTCGATGAGAAGTGTAGTGTACATGACGTCAATGTGGGGCGGTAATGGGAGCTGGAAAAGTTCTCCAAAGATCACCTGAAACAAAGAAAACTCAACTGGTAAATCACAAGGTTTTGATTGTTCCACTTTGTGTGGAAGAATCATGAAAGAGAGAAATACCTCCACGATGTGGTAGTTCAGTGGGATCTTGTTTTTTCCTGGGTAACTGAGCAACTGGGCAGCACTGGGCAGGAGAAAACAGCAGCACAGCTTTAGTGTTTTTGTTCAGAGCAATACACATCACAATAAATTTTGCTAGACAATAAATTGTCCCAGAAATTATTGCAACAAACACCAATATTACCATTTTCAAACAGTTTTCAATAATATTAATAATAATAATAATACACAATAACGTGTATAAAGCGCTCAAAGATAAAAACATATTTCTAAAGCGTATTTAACACAGAAAACTTTAAATAAAAAATCAAAAAACTAATGAAAATAATTAAAACAGATTATGAAGTCTCTGTACCCAATTTTTTTCCCACAAAATAATAATCACTCAGCTTTCCCAGGGAAAACAGGCAATAGTGGCAGGTAGAACAGACTGACGACTTTCTACTAGGTTCAAATGTTTTTCAACATTAAAGGGGAGAATCTCTTTGATGATTGTTGTTCAAATGGAAATTATGGCACTCATTTTAATTTATTATATGGTTAATTTATTGCTTATTGTGGCAGGATAGCTGCTATGTAACTATTTCCTCATGCACTCCACCCACCATGTTTTCCTCTCTCTCCAGTGGGTTTTGATAATACAGTGCAGGTTTTCTTCAATCACAAACCGCTCCACAGAATGGCTGCCCGGCATGACGGGACCCTACGGAGAAAAAATTAAAATAAAGCCTCTGAAGCTAAACTTATCTGTCCTTCAGAAGAGATGGACGAACCTCTGGGGCGTCGGTGTAGTCGAACATGCGGAAGATGACCCGGGGGATAGGGTACTGGGCGTCAGGCATGTGTCCCGGCGGGGTGAACGGGGGCAGGTTGTGCTGTAGCGCCTCACAGAGAACGCTGTCGAAAGCGATGTACGGACGAAGGATGTGGCGCTCCTGCCAGCGGTCTTTCTTCAGCTTCTGAATCTGGGCCCACAGACAGTCCAGATACTGACAAGAACAGGAGGAAAGGTTATTCTAACTGCATACAAGGAACAGGAAAGAAAAACAACATCACTACTATTTAACAATATTCACTGTCAGGTAATATTTTTAAAAATTAATTTGGAATCAATACCAAAAATGGTCAAGTCAGCAGTCTTCCACATTAGCATGTAGCCCACAATGTAGCCATCAGATTTTCATACGCGTTTAGATACATAATACTGAATTTTCTGAGTAACTGAATGTTGAATTCTCATTAGTTGTCCCAAAGTAAACAAAATAAAATCATTTGGAGTATCTGTGTATGAAATTAATTGATTTACATAAAGTTCCTTTTACTGATTTCTTTTCCAGGAATTGATTTCAATTTCTCTCTCCAGATCATCACTTGCTGTACTAAGCATTTAGACTTTTTACAAGCAATCATTAAATAAAACTAACCTCACATCAGTCCTTTACCTGTCCTGCAGTCTGCAGCTCAGTGAGGGAATACAGTATTCAGATTGTCTTAGTCAGGAGGACTCTGTATGTAAAATATATGCCTCAATAAGCAATGTATGCTTCAGGCTTTTATTGTGAAGGTTTGCAGGATGTTGAAACAAATAGTTTTAAAGTTGTTCTTTTGTGTTGTTTAAAATTTTTATCAGTAATCATTAGAAATTGAGACTTTTATCTCTAGCATGTTTGCCAACTGACACAAGAGCACATCACTCCGGATAGCAGCACTCTCACCTCTTCCTGTGGATGAGGTTTCTCTGCCGTCCACACCTGCAGCATAGGAACATGAGTCTTCACTCTCCTCCTAAATATATGCAGGGAACAGTGTGGGACAGTGTGAGAGTACAAAAAAAAAAATAGAAAACCAGATCAGAAAAAGCATGAAAAAAAATCTAAATATGGGAAACACACTTGAGGTAGCCTTCAATCTGACTGAGGAGTCGGTCCATTTCAACGTCCTTCTTCTCATAAAGCTCCTTCCCAACCCAGGGAAGACAGGACAGAACGACATACACAAACCAGTCCGATCGAACCTGTGGAAGGAAATGAAACCAGTTTAAAAATCCTGGAAAGGAAAAAGGAGCACAACACAGCAGGGTCACAGCAGCAGCTACTTATAATCTGTTCACAATCAGAACCGCAAAACATTTATACAAAAATTTTATTTGAATATTTTAGATGTTTATTAAACAAAAACTAAATAAAATTTATTCACATTTGTCATGAAAAATTTGTTATTTTTCATGACAAATTTTTAAAATGCAATAATATGAAATACAAAGTTATCCACATATTTACACTTTACCTGTGGCACGTCTTCCTCTTGGGTAACACTAACAAAATTTTCAAACATTACCACCATAGATGGAGCGGCGATGACATGGCAGTTAACCAAATCAGACAGAAAGCGCACCTGAAAAAGGGAAGTAAATAAATTATCTTTAAAAAAACTGATGTGGTGTTCAATTTTATTTTAATGATAAAAGTCAAAGTACCAGGTAAACTGCTTCATTATACAGGTTGTTTTTTAAAGTCTCCTTCAGCTGCCTGATCATCGCCTCCACAAACTCGCCACCAAAGTTGTAGTTTCTGGCATTGAGGAGACCGACTAAAGTCGTGTAGACGGTGAGCTTCTCTGGCAGCAGGCGAGCGCTGTTGACAGATGGCACATCAGTGAAACAACCGTCTAAAACTAACTATACTCAACAAAGACAAATAACGTTCACAAACTTACACAGCACATAAAATACGCAGGATTTTGTTTTTGTAGTTGGGAAGGTCAGCCTCCAGGACGCCTGCGAGGCCCTCCAGGTTGCTCTCGAGGGAAGAGGTGCTCTAAAGACATAAAAAAAAAAACCATGTTTTCATATTTAATATAGCAGAAAAACAATGACACAGAACTGGAATCACATTTTATATGTTCATGTGATAAAGGCTAAAAATATGTCGAGAAGCCCTCTTACTTTTTCTCCTACGCGACATATCAAAGACTCCAGACGATCTTCAATTTCAATGGGCTCAGATGTTCTTCTCCTCTTATGAGCTTGACCTCCTGGTATGTCAAAGCAATCCAAAGGAAAAACTATTATTCGTTAATTTGACAAGCAGTAGATATGTGTTCACATCTCAACTGAATTTTTCTCACAAATCAAATGATAATCAAAAAGATTGCGTTTAGTTAAACTGGGCAAACATCAGTAATTGAATTATTTCTATATTCAATTCCCACATATTTATGTGGGGAACATATATTGTAGTGTTCCTTAGTAAATATTTCCTGGGGTTTTGTGTGATTATATTGTGCCTATTTCCTTGACTGCCATGTGGCTACATTGGCTGCTTCAGGGCATAACCTTAGGCATACCTGAAGAATCTTACAAACTAATAATGTCTCTGAAAAACTCTTGATTCTTAAGTTCCTTGAATAGTTTAGCAGATTGTCAATAACTCTGCACTGCCACACATCAAAATATAAATCAATGTATAGAAAATACATTAGATATTTCATAAAATTCAGACTTTTATCTATTAGATACAGATAAAAAGTAACATTTGCAACACTTATTTTGCTGTCATTATTTTTTTTAAAATAAATGTTAGAAATACTATTTTAGTTGAGACTCTTAATAGTGTCTATGTTTCAATGTTTTGCAAATTTGTTTTAGATTTTATCTTATTTAAAACACTTTGTGTTCAGCTTGTGCATGTAAGCACTTAAAAACTAAGTCTTGAACCTCAATCAAAGTTGTGCAGATGTACGTAAATAAGTACAATTTAAACGCAATTTCTAAAAAATATTAACAACTTTTTCGAATAACTGCTTAAACGATGTCTAGGCTTTTAACGAAGTATTTTTTTATGTACTTATATTGTGATGTGCCAGAACAGCAGACAATGAGTTATTTGAGCAACTTCCGAATATTGTTTCATTCACTGAAACTATGAGGAAATGATACATTTAACACAAACAAGCATTTCATAGTATTAACAATTTAGCTAACATTAATGTGTATGATTTTGTACTGAAAAATCTTTTGTTTTTGAACCATTTGAATTTTTGACTAGACATCAAATCACACAAAAAATCTGATTAGTTGCCGCCCCCATATTAATTACAGCTATTTCAGCAGTTAGCTGGCTAACGGTCAGAGAACCAGTTAAATCCGCCGCGGCTCTTAGTATGACCTAGCAACTCGTAATTCAATACCACTAAGTAGACAAACTAATATTTGTTTAAATGCGTTTTAATTGTGCGATATATCAATCAAAACCCATAAATAAAATCACATGACATGTAACCCTGCAGCATGCGTGAATGAAGCGAAAACGCGCTAACGTTATTAGCCTAACGTCTGCATTTAACGTCCAGACTTACCGTCGTTCTCATCGCTATGTCGCCTCCTTGACATTATGTGTAATACCTATTATAAAGGCAAAAATACACGACGGAAAACGGCGATAATAAACAAACAGAAAGTCGGTTAAACAAGCTGCTTTTCTGCTGGTTCAGCTCGATGCTAACGCAGCAGGGCAATAACAGCGGTCTGATTCGAGTGAAGCACATCCGGGATTTTCCGGGTTCAAACGGAACGTCCACTGTCTTTTGTCGTCCGACCTACAAATTGGCACGTTTGTAATAAATGTGTCCTCTGTCATCTTTTGGGATGCCATAATAATAATAATAATAATAATAATATAACATATTTAAATTACGATTATTTAAAAATGTTGATTTTTTAAATAACAATAAATGTTATTTAGTCTTGTCCTGAAGCTGTTTTTAAAGACCAAGAAACAACAATGGCGGCAGTGGAAACATCTTGCTCAGAGTTCCTGAACTGGGAGGTTGAAAGTTCAGTTTGCAACGAATTAAAACAAGAGAAACAGCTGTCTGCCTCGCAAAGAAGATGCTACAGCCTCTGTAGGAGGAAGGTGAGAATATACTGTATTCAGCTTCTTGGTGTTATTTGTTGAAACTGTTTCTAGTTATTCCTCCTATTTAAGAATGATAAAGGAAAACTTCCAGATAACTCTTGACACATTTCTTTAAGATCTGAAGTGGAATTTATCAACACATTGAAATGTTTGATTTTGAGGAGCTTTAATTTTGAAACTCCGCATAGATCTCGATGAGTTTTAGACATAAAACAGCGACAAATATTAGAATAATATTTTATCTTCATATTAGCGGACATTAAAATGTAGCTGTAAAAATACAGCTTTTACTTTGAAAGATCTCGCAAACTTGTGCTAAATCTTCAAATAACCTTATAGGCAATACATTATTGTGTACCCAATTTTGGACGCATTTATCCCAAATTTTGTTAAGTAAAATTAGTGACTTCTCTAGTGTATAAATGTGAATATTAGACTATACTGTCTAAAAATAATTTGCTATTGAAAAAATATCAAATAAAAAATCAATAACGTTAATAACCTGTGATATGCATTTAATGTTCAGTCTTTCAACATTTGGTCCAGATGTTGGAGAATTATCGACAGGCTTAAACTCATGCATTTAATTGATATACTTATTCAGATCTTTTAAAATGTATAAAATTGTTTTGTTTGTTTTTATTATAATTAACTTTTTTTTTTTAAAAAAAAAAGGCAAAAAAACACACATTTGGATCACTGTAAAACTTTTACCCCTGACTCCAGATCAGCTGCTTAACCACACTGATCTTCTAGGATTACATTTTTAAAAACATTTCCTATGTCACATTTTTCTCTCCTTCGCAGTCGTTTGCCACCTTCGTAGCATCCGTGCAGAATGGTTATCAAGATAAAGAAAACGCGTCCTGGTGCTGCTGTGGCCAAACCTTCAGCGAACACTCTGCCATCCATAAACATGTGGCTAAAAGTCATAATTCTGATATACAGCAGCTCACTGAAGCCGCGTATGAACATTTACTAAAACAGCTGGAACAAGAGGCTGAGCCGCTAAAGGAATGCAAAGTTGAAGTAGCGGACATTTCTGTATGGATACCAGATATCAGCCACCTCTCTGAGGAGAACGTGATAAAGTAAGCGAATATTAGATATTCTCCTGTTTGCTACAGTTTTAACGCTCTCTGTCATTTTAGATTTTATCTGTTTATCTCTTGTTTACATATAGCGGCCCTGGAAAGGTTCTTCTTTATTATCATTACTGTCAGCTGGATGATCCCCATGTTATCTGTGCTTGGCAGAAAGCTTTATGTGAAAAGCTTCACTTAACAGGCAAGGTGAATGAACTCTATCACTGTACTGCTGAATGTTGAAATACTGGAAAAAGGGAAATACTTCATAAAATTAAACTTTTTTTAAATGTATTGGCCATCTTCTTCAGATAAGGGTGGCAGCAGAAGGTATTAATGGGACAGTTGGAGGTACCAATGCGGCCACTGATATTTATGTCAGTGCAATGCTCTCACATCCTGCCTTCCAGATTGAAAAAGAAGATTTTAAGGTCAGAAGCAGATGGAAAAGCAGTTGTATTTTGCGACTTTGTTTTGCCAATTAAACTTCTAGCCTGGTAAATTAGTAGAAATATTTGTAATATTTCTCTCCTTGACGTTTGTCTAGACCAGCGATGGAGGTGCTGAGTGTTTTACAGACTTGAAGGTTGGAGTCTTTAAGGAGATTGTCCCAATGGGAGTTGATCCTGATGCTGTGTCCTACAAGCTGGCAGGTACTGAAACATTCTACTAATTTCACTTCTATAATTCTGCTGCTGCTATATATAAACTATAATAATCGTAGGAAACTCTACTGTTCATTAGAGTGGCTTTTTCATTGTCAGCTTTTACAACTCAAATTTAAACTTTATCAATAGTTAGTTTTACTGTTGATATACATTTTTATAATACAATTATTTCCAGTACTTTAAAATACTGGTGTGATAAATAACACATTCATTATTTCTTAAAGAAAGTAGCCAGACTTTTTTTAATCATTGATGTGATTTAATCAATATTTCTTCCAGGTTTCTGAATATGTGTCAAAGTTTATCTTTGGACATTAGCTGCATAAAATAATTTATAGATACACAAATTTTATTAGTATTTTTTTAGTTATTATTATTATTTTCTTTTTTTTCTCATGTGTACCTATTGATGTCTTTAATAAAGTTGATGATGATGATGACATCATTGTTTTCTGACAAGTTTTCTATAAATGTTATTAAATTATAAATTATTCAAGTCTGAAAAACTGACTAACTCAAGGGCCTAACCATGTTTTTCTGATCATAACAATCTTGCAAATAACTTTATTTTGCATCATAAAACTTTTTACCAGCTGCAGCGCATTAAATTGTTTTTCATGCCAACAAAGAGAATGGTAAGCTCAAATGCTGACAAATATGGTAACAGCTTGCAGCGAGTGAGTGAGTTACAACCTGAGGGTAATAAAAAATGTTGAAAGGCTGATGAATCTTTACATTTTTTCAGTTGGAAAAAACCCTTTATTTTAGGAAAGAGGATGAAAAAGAGTGAAAATAGAACCGGCCTGTTTGTTATTTAAGCATTTCAAATTCTCATTAATATAATGTTTTTTATTGCCGTTTCTTTGCCAGTTTCACTTATGTGCTTTCTTATCAGTTGGAACATAATAATTGGTTCTTGGCTACGTTTTCTCTTACGTGTGGAAAGAACACTTATTCATCCCTGGAATTTATGTCTACTTTTATGCCCGAATAATTCAAACTTGAAGGTTAATTGTAATATCAAACAAAGAAATTTCTGAAAATAGTTAAGTTACTGAATGGAAGATTGGTAAAAACTGCTAAATGTCTGTTTGGCCTCCCAGGAACTCATCTGGACCCTGAAGAGTTTCATAAGGAAGTGGAAGCTCTTTTGGCAAACGGAGATTCTAGCGACGACACTATCCTCCTCGACTGCCGCAACTTTTACGAGAGCAAAATTGTAAGTATTGATAGTTATAATTGCAAGGCATACTGAGCAAAAAATTAGTTGAAAACAATAAAGTATGTGCGGTTGTTCTGGTTGTTAAATCTGCAAGATGTAGAAGTAAGGCTTGTGAATTATTTAAATTTTTCTTTCCCTCAGGGCCAGTTCACTCAGTGTCTGGCCCCAAACATCCGTAAGTTCAGTTATTTCCCAGACTACATCGACCAGAACCTGGAGCTGTTCCGGAACAAAAAGGTTCTGATGTACTGCACAGGAGGGATTCGCTGTGAACGTGGATCTGCCTACCTCCGCTCTAAAGTAAGCCAAATCTTAGTTTTAAAACTTCCCTTTGGAGTTTTATTTATTGTTTTTGGTTGCTGTGTTTAATTTTGGATATGTCTCCCAGTGTTAAGTATTTGTTTGAGATGATTAACTTTCATTATTATGCCATTATCAATGTATTACTTGAAAATAATCTGAAAATAATATCACTTATTAAAATAATTACTGGGACAATTTATTGTCCAGCAAAATTTGTTATCATGCAGATTTGGTGCTAACTCCCATTAAGCTCATCATTCTCCTTTACAGAAGGTGTTTAGTGATAATGTATTTAGTAGAAATGTATGTTTTAAACATTCTCCATGTTTTATAAAACATTTTTGTTCTTATCTAACCTGTAAATGTTGCAGGATGTGTGTAAAGAGGTTTACCAGCTGAAAGGGGGAATCCATAAGTACTTGGAGCGTTTCCCTGAAGGTTTTTATCGAGGGAAACTTTTCGTGTTCGATGAACGCTACACCATCTCCTCCAACAATGATGTCATCGCAGGTTGGACTGTTAATTAAACTACATTACCTTTACCTTAAGTGCAAACTTAAAGAAAAGCTTGTACTGTCAGGAAGTTATTCATTTTCCATTGGAGTTCTTTAATCTTGGTGTCTCTAATCAGATTGCAGGTATTGCGGCCTTCCATGGGACCAGTATGAGCTTTGCAGCACCCAGTTCTGCTGCCAGTTGGTGTTGTCCTGTCCCAGCTGCAGAAAGAAAGGTTGCACCGCCTGCTGCCCATCCTGCCAAAGGAAAGGAGAGACTCAAGACAAGGAGGCCTTTGATGTTCAGCAACCCAAAGAAGAGTGCGAGTGCACCGACACACGGGCCAGAATCCCTCAGGATGTTTAACAACATAAGATCTGGATTTAAAGTGTCTTAAATAATTAATGGAATGAGCAAATTTATTTTAAAAAAATTTATAGCAATGTTGAAAATGAAATAAGAAACAACTAAATATATCAATTACTGAAACCTTTTAATTAAAATATAATGAGAAGTCATAAAAGTACCTCCTGGATCTATGAATTGTATCCTTATTTTATGATGTAAATATTCAGAATGTACAGACAGTAATTAAAAATTTTCAGATGTGTTTTGTTTTGTTTCCCCCATTAAGTTTTTATATTGCAGCTCCAAACTCTGGATAAACAATATTTAAGTACAAACCAGTAATTGATGAGGCTCATTAACCAAAAATATGCAGAATATTTCACATGCACTGTGTGTAATGCAAGCCTTGCGATGCTTATTGTGTCAGTTAGAGAAGCTGCATGTGTTTCATATACAAACCACAACCACGAATGCATGATAGCTGTATGCAGCTATTTGGTTTTTTAAAAAACCAAATTAAGTAAGGGATACATTTTTTATTGAAATGTTGAACTTAATTTTGCATATTTTGTATTGTCAACTTAAATTGGAGGAATTAGATGACCTTTCTAATCATCTAATTCCAACTAGTACTAAAATAAACTGACATGTTGATTTCAATAAACTAAAGGTGGTTGAACTTTTTGAAATGCAAAACAATAACAGTTGGTTACCGTTTGTGTTTTTCTTTTAGGAGAAAAAAGACATTGTTGAAATAGAAAACAATGTTGAAGTAGAAATAGCAATTGCATTTTATTCAGATAAAAAGCAATTGCTACAAATATTTCTGTTTCAGTATTGAACCAAAACTCAGAGTAGAGAAGAAGTCCATTATTTACAAAACAGATTTGTTTTAAACCTTTAATTTTAATTATTGTCTCAGACTTATCATTTCTGTAACTATCAGAACAGCTTCAGCAGCCACAAGAATTACATCCATTAAATTTACAACCTTTGAGATGAAAATGTGTTTTGTTTAATATTTTTAAACGTTGAAACTGCAAAAATTATGACACAAAACTGCAGCCCCACCATAATGCGAAACCCCCCAAAATGATTCAAAAGCATTTCATAGAGACGTGTGTGCTTCCTTTAGTTGTCCAGATTTAGACAGCTGGTGCACATCTTATGTTAAAAGATGCACCTGCTGGTAATTATACACTCCTTTTTTTCCTGGAAATTAATTTGCATATCAAGACTTATGAAACTATTTATTAAAAATTCATGGGATAGTGTACATGAAAAAAAGTTGCTAACATGGTCTAATTTCGTGGATATTTTAACGCTACTATGTTCAAATGTTTTATTAAACATAATTAGTGAATGAATCACCAACCTGTTATGTGAAAAAATAATCACTTGCATAGCAACTCCAGCAGAGGGAGTGACATGAACGCTCGCAGGTGTCAGCTAATCTCCTAAGCATCTCACTAGTTGAGCGGACCTCCCTGGCTTTGCTGCCCGGGTCTTCAACGACCATCAGCGGCTGCCGCTTCTGTCGCGGGTGGGGGGTACCCAGGCTTCGGGACACGGACGCTCATGTGTGTTCACTCATCCTTGTGTTTCCGGACGTGAGAACGGGAGCACCGCGCGATGTCTGCGTCGGGGTTCACAAACCTCGACAGTTCTGCGGGCTACAACCAGAACCCAACGCCGAACGGTGGAGCTGCGCCCCCCTGTCAGAACGGTAACAGGCCAGGAGGATCGATTAGCCAGCCTGCCGCTGTTAGCATGCTAACGCCGTGGAGGCTTGTTTTTTGTACTCTGCTTTCTGTTTCTTCGTTTGGCGTTTTATTTCGCCACTGTTATTTTGAACGGATTTAATTTGACTTAACAGAGGAAACCCTATTTTTTTATTTGTGAGAAGTGATGATTCAATCTCGCGGTAAAGCTAAGTGCTAAGACCTGCTAGCTCGAAGCTAATGCAGTCCAATGGAGATAACGGGCTTGAAGTTAGCCAAGTGTTAGCAAGTGAGACAGATTGTGCGCAATCATTTCACACTTAATGGCAAAAGTTCCGAAAACAACTATTAATTTAAAATTGCAGGTACGAGTAGCTTTTACATTTATTTTTATGTTGTCTGATGAACGAGTATTTAAAATGCGACAAGCCCTGACTGTACAATATGTAAAATTGTTTAGCAGATATAAGAAAATGAGGAAAAACTTTTACTAATTTTACAGAACAATCGCTGTGCAGTGTTTACAGATTGTCATTAAAGTTTTCCTACCTAATCCCTAGGATAGTATGTACTTTAATTTTATGGCTTCATCTTTTATTAAAAATATGAAAGATAAAGAAAGTTTGATACTTTTGAGTTAAATTGATTTTTGTATTCCTTTTTCTGATAAAATAATAAACTCTGCTACCCACAAGACAATACAGTGTCATTAGGTTTGAAGTTTACAAACAAAAGTAACAAAGTATTAAGGAGCAAAAAATAGGTAAAGAAAAATATAAAATCTTAGAGGGCCTTATGTAAGATAAAACAGTGACAGATGGTGAAATGTCTGTGCAAGAGAAACAGTGATACTGTTCATAAATATGTCTGTTTATTAACGGCTGTGTAACATTTTACATTTTGGGATATGATCAAGCAGCTTTTATAGTTTTACATTAGCTTGTTCTTAACAGTGTAAATATAGATGGGATATGAAATGAGAGTATTAACCACGGCTATACATATGAAAAATAAATGCAGAGTGCTTATATTTATTGTAAATTATAGTTTCAGTTTTTAGTATAATTGAATTTATTGTTTAGATCAGACTTGTTGGTGTACAGCAGGCTTCGTAAGATCTTCCTGGTAGTACTGATGTGTGCAGTCTGGTGCTTCCAAGTGCTGCAACCTGAGTACAGGTGATTTTATTTTATGTTTGTTCACTTGGGACGGCAGTTGGAGTGCTTTCCTGTATGATGTAGTCTAGCTGAGGATCTGTGATTAGACGCTGAGGGATGTGAGCGTACTCACACTTGAGAACCTGTGAAAGGGTACCAACATCTCTTGTCGGAGTCGGGGCTTTCCTCAGGGTTATTCAGAAATAAATCATTAATTTGAGCTTTCTTCCTCTCTGTTTGTGGTAGTTGCACTGCTGGTAATCTGATGCTGTATTATCTGCCCAGTCTTTATTCTGCTTTCTCTAGTTTGTTTGTGATTTTTGAAATTTCTGATGTTTTTAAGGAAAGACTTGGCACCAGTAAACAGACCACAGATTTATCTTGAGTTTTCAGCTATAATTATTTAAGTTTCATATTATCTTAAGTAGTGAGATAATATCTCACTTCTGATCTGTAGTGAGACAGATAAGAAGTGAAATAAATTATGAGTCATCTTTACAGTCATCAATTATAAGACAAGCACTAAACATTACATTTTGTCAAATGCCATAATCAAAATACACATAAAATATGCTACTCAATGTTCTACTTACTATAAATTAAAAGCGACTCCAAACAGGTGGATTTTTAATATTTATTTAAAGAAACTTAGTGTTTCAGCAGTTTGCAGTTTTATGGAAGTTGAGAAGTGAATGAAAGCTGAATGCTGCTTTTTCATGTTTAGTTCTGGGGATGCAAAGTAGACCTCAGTGGTCTGAAAGGTTGATACAATAGTTTTTAATGTACTGTGGTGCTAAACTGTTCAGTGATTTATAAACTAAGAACAGTTTTTTAAAGTCTGTTCTCTGAGCTACAAAGAGCCAGAGTAAGGAGTTCAGAACTGCTATATCCTCCTGGTTTTTGTGAGAATGCAGACAGCAGTCAATTTTAACTAAATACAAAAGCATGGAGGAGTTTCTCAAGATCTTGCTGAGTCATTAGTCATTTAATCCTAGAAATGTTCTTCAGGCGATAAAAGGCTGACTTTGTAACTGTCTTTATGTGACTCTGAAGGCTCATTCAGATTTCAGGCCTGAAATGTAGACTGCCTCTTTTTTGACATCTATTCTCTTTCTCTACAGGTCCACTACCAACCCACCCATCGATGTACCCTCATGCAGGTTACTATGGCATCCCGCCTCCACAGCAGAGCTACTCCTCCATCCCTAGCCACGCCACTTCCGCTCCCAGCAAAGCATCAATCACAAGCAGTGCCCACAGTCAGAACTACTACCAAAACAACCACCAACATCAGCAGCAGCAAACACAACTCCCTCAGCATCAAGTAGCACCGTCTCCATACTCTGCTCCACCTCCCGCTCAGCCGTATCTCCCATCTTTAGCACCCCCACCTTCAAATGCCCAGTTCAGCCAACAGGCGTTCCAGCAGCAGCAAACACTGTACACCACTCCAGGGCCCTACTATGGTCAACAAGCATATAGAGCGTCTCCAGCACAGCCCCGTCATCATTACCATCAGCAGCAGCAGCAGCATCCTAGTTTGGTTTCATCGCCAGCTGGCATTCCCGTCTACCCAGATGTTTCATACCCATCTGGCCCAGCGAGCAGCCAGTATGTTCCCCACACTTCCTCCAACACTTCCGCACCTGGAGTCATGTCCACCCAGATGGGTGCGCCCTTGCATCAGTTCAGCGCTCTGCCTCCAGCCTCAACGGCAGTGCAGCCAGGGTACGGCACGGGGCAACAAATGGCAGCGACAGTGAATGGCAAAGGAAGCACAGGTATACCAGGGAGAAAGTTTGATCATGTGGGTTGTTGTTGTTTTTCTTTGCCAATTGACATGACGCCATGGCAATGTGGAAAAAACATGTTTTTATGAAGGTTACATACTGAGCTTTAATATTTATTTTTTGTTTATTAAATAACTTGGCACAATGCTAAAGTGTTTGGTTTTGCTTATAATTGCATGTGAACATTTACCATTTTACTTAATTTTTTTCACCAAATCTCTTTGACTGCAACAAATTTGTCACAGGTAAAGTGGGTTCAGTTCCTCCAGGTTAAGGGTGTTTCATTTTGGATCAAATTGTGACCCCTGATTGGTCAGTTGTTGCCAAACCCACTCAATTGATTGACAGATGGTGTCTTGCCAATTTACAACTCCTATCTAATTCTAGTTTCCAAACTTTAATGGTTCTGTCTTAGTTTAGTCATCCTATAACAATATTATTTGTTTTTCTGTGATAAGCTGCTGTCCAAAACAACATCCACCAACACTATGACCAAAGCCACAACTACAACTCCTACAGTGGGGTGACACAAAGCAGCGGAGGTGCGGATGGAAACCGCCCGCCCTCAGAAACCCCCTCCGCTTCGGTCCATTCCTCCCCAAGCCACCACCAAGGTAAATAAATGCTTATTTTTCTGTTTTATATTGAAAAATGGTAGACGTCTGCCTCTTTATTTACAAAAGTGCAAAGATGGAGCTTCACAAACAAGATGCATGTTTGTGTTTAAAGATCTTTTGCTCACAGACCAGATTACGCATCGTATCATTTCTTTCTATCTTCTGGTAGGTCTGAACAATAAATCGATTAATCAGATTTTTGGTGTTTTGAAGATTTAATTTGTTAAAACTCAAGATTTTCTGATCTGGTAAAAAAAAAAAAAATCTGTCTTAATTTTAATGTCTCAGAAACTGGCGTTATAGTTTTGTTTCTTTTAGCTCAGCTCTGACAGTGAAACTTGCGTGGAACTAAGCAAGCGTGGAAGGGTTGTGAAAGGTTTAGATGGTCACAGCTGCACTTCCAATTCAGCACACATGAAATTGCTGTGCACACCAAACACTGTCAGATGTGCAGGTGTCTGAACCTCGATGCAAATCTTTAGGGTCAGAAATGTGCTGCCAGTTTCTGATCCATAGTTTTCTTTGCTGATGCTATCAGAAGTACAGCAGAAAACCTGCACCAGTTGCACTTGTATTTTCTTTTTTAAGTTTCTGAGAACCCACCTGCACAGCCTCAGACTTTAGAAAGAGAGCTGTTTATTTGTACAAACATTTCAGTTTGTTTCAGTAGTACAGTTTGTGTACAGTCATGTATTTGGATATCAAATTGAGTTCTGTTTTTTTTATTGCATATTTTCACCACTCTTCTTTAATTTGGGAGGTTTCCTGTCAGCTTCACTCCAACAGTGATATCTGAGCTGTTCTTTATGCTTAATGTTAGCATGGTTCCACATTATTTGTCTGTTTTAGATCATAGTTTTCTTCTGATTCAAACTATCAGCTTTAGAAAATTGGATAAAAGGATAAGGCATACATGGGAGCCACTTGTTGATGTTTTCCTCTTGCTTGTGTTATATAAAGAAAACTAATAAATGTTTTTCATCTGTGATTTTTGAATTGTATTTTGCCTCATTGTATTTTGCAAAATGACATTCTTTTAATTGTCATTTTGCCAATCTGTTAACTGGTTTTGTTGGGCTGGACAATAAATCAATAACAATTCATATTCCAATAGACACGTGATCATTATCAATAGACAATACATCAAATAGAATATTCAATCTTTAAATTATTCACAGAACTCCGATCCTTAACAGCTCAGCATTCTGGGGGATGTGGGGGAAAAAAATGAGTGGAATCAACAGACTTACTCATGCTGTGGTTACCTAGCACAACCTGTAGATTAACTGCTGCAGCAGCAGCTGAATGTTTCACTGTCGCTGATTACTGCTAAAAAAAAACAAAAAAACAAGGCCATGGAGTGAAAACTGTGGATAAAGCAGAAGTTTAAAATTATTTCAGATATTTAAAACAAATACATTTAAATATCAATATATATATATGTACATATATCAACTGATATGATTCGCTTTTACTGCGTTAAGATTTTCAGCCGCATTGTCCAGCCCTCGATATATAAGCAAAAAAGGTCGACTTCAGTTTGTTTTAGAAGTTCTGAGATGATATTATTTAGGAAAAAAACATCATTGAATGGTTTGGTTTTAATTCTTCTAAAGGTAAAAGCAGTTCTGTTCCATACTGAAGGAAAACAGACTGAGGGGAAATGTAGATAGACATTACACACTCACACACTCACACACACACACACACTCCGAGCCCCTCTGCTGTTAGTCGCTCAGTCCTGATAGTTTTCTGATGATCCTCTCCCGATCCCCCTTCCAACAGGCCTGCGGTACGGATATGTTGCTAATAGTGGAGCTAGCTCAGCCTCTGCCACCACCTCAGGCGCAGCTGCAGCCCCCTCGTCATCCAGCACTGATGATGATGAGGAGGAGGAGGATGAGGATGAGGAAGCAGGTCTGCTTTAGATTTTACCTCCAAACTTCACCCCTCTCCCACCTGTTTCTGCTTTTTTCATCCACATAAGCTCCTGCAGCTCCTTTAAGCATCAACATTAACTGAAATGTCCTGTCCTGTGCACGGTTCTGTTCCTGTTGAGTAAATTATCTTATTCAAACAAATCCCCTTTAATCAGTTTACTGACTAATCAGATCCCTCCTTCTTCGTCTAAAGCAACATTTCTCATACTTTATCTGGATGTCTTGTTTTTTTTTCTTTTAGAAAAATCACAAACAAATTAAAATCTGTAATTTTGATGCTGTTGGGATGTAAAGATTTAGATTGGGTCAAAACGATGAATCAGAATAAATCATTTATTGTAATTATTGTCCAATAATTTAGTAATCTATTGTTAAGTAGAGTACAGACTTTAAAAAGTTTTTTGCTGAAAGAACAACAAACTCAGAACAGGAATTACGCCAAAAAATATCTACATTTAGGATATAGAAAATAATTCTGTAAATTATGTTTAGCCCAGATATTCTGAAGTGATAGTTTTAGCTGTAGCTTAACCTGATTTACATTCTATAAAAAAAAATAAAACTCGTAGTATGGATGATTTTCAGCACAGTGTTGATCTTCCAGCAAAAATGTTTGAGATTTTCACATATATCAAAATATCAAACAAATGCTCAAACACACTAAGGGAATGATAATGCTATTGCATGTTAGGCAATAAAATATTTGTTTTCTTATTTTACAAAGGAGTTGAATTATTTATTTGAATCTTTTATCTAAAAGATAAAGACTAAAATTATTGTTAATTGTGGCACTCAACAAAACAGGTGCAACTTTTTCTTTGTTTTCTTTTTCTTAGTGCATCCCTAAGACGCACTGGAAAACTAACTATTTAGTCTACTAGTGTTTTCAGTGAGCTCTAGGCATGAGCTGCATCGTTTTGCTTTATATATGCAGAATGTTCACAGCTTATAGGCAACAGTTGACCTCTGAACTAACAGTGCTTTGCATCATTCATGGTTGACTGGAAATGCGGTTTAAATGCCGTTGCTGCCACAGCAATCCTTCATTTTAATGTTTTCCATTTATGCTCAAATGTCATTTGGATTTGAAATGCAAACAATTAACTTAGGCTAGAAATAAGTCGATAGTTTTTCTGTAATTTCCATAATGTTGTGTATTTGCATCGTTATCCAGAACTGAGTTATATTAAAAAAAAATTGCTTTTTTTTAAAAAAGGGAATAAGAAAGTGATTTTTATTCTGGTGCTTGAGTTGTCCTAGACCATTAATGATTTTCTCAATATTTGATTTGGGAATCTATTACTTTTATGAAAATAATGACATTTTCATATTAATACAATATTTAATCTGAAATCCACGAGATTGCAAATCCTAAAATCAGTACCAACATATTACATTTAAGAAATAATGTTGTATTCCTGAATTTGTGCATGTTAGGGACGTAAATGGTGCCGTTAGTCGGTCTTCATGGTGTTCTGCCTGTAACGACTCCTCTGGAGCTTTATCAGCCAGAGGTTTACATGTGTTTAAATATAGCCTCTCTCTCAGCTTGTTTACGGATCCTCACTGGAGAGTCTGGATATCAGGCACTAGCATGTCCCTTAGAAAAAGCTTGTTTTAGCTTTCTGTTTGTCCCGTATGATTTCCTCAGATCTTCTTGGTGCAACACACTTTGTCTCTTTGTGCAAAACATTAATTTATCTCTAAATTAAGATAAACAGATTGGAAAATATTCTGCTATATCAATATTATTTTATAATTTATTACTATAATATTATTTATTTTAAAACGGCTCTCTGCAGAAAATATTGAAATTGTTGATTTGTGCTAAATTATAGAGAAAATATTTTGTCTTTATTTTGAGGGAGTTTAGACAACTTCTTTTGTGAAGTTGGTACAAAATATACAAAAATTATCTTATATTCTTTGTGATTTGTTTGCTAAAATAGTTTCAGAGTTCGTAAAATGAAATAAAATCTATTCAGAAGTGTTTCTATTAACTTTTGGTTGGAAAATTAATTTCTCTAAAGTTGTTTAAACATTGACTCTCAGAGGCCAAGGTAAAAAAAAAACAATAATTGACTTCCTAAAATAATGACATAAGTAAATTATATGCTTCAGATTTTTTCACTTACTTGCATGTTAAAAACCAAATCCAGTGTTTCTTTTTTGCAAAATCTGCATACTATATACATATAATTTTTCTTTTATTAATCTGCTTTAGCACATGTTGCTTCTTGCATTCCAGATTCTGTGAATCTTCCTTTTCTTCTCAGCACTGATGACAAGATCAGTGTAACTTTTAGAAGCACATCAAACACTTTGAAAAGTGTTTTTATCATGAATAATCTGTGATGGAACCAGAATGATGTGAAGTCATGCTACAAGAGAGGAGATGTGCCACCGAGCTGAACGTTGTAGGAAGAGGTGTAACAAGTGTCTCTGAGAATGCTTAGCGGTCCGCCTCTCTCAGAGCTCATAATCCCGGCGTCTGCTGCTCAGATTTACTGCTAGATAATTGGATCCAGTTCTGTCCAATGAGCTCCCAGCATCAGGCCTGCTGTGTGTTGGTTTGCTGCTGATCTCTCCCTTTGACCCACATGGATTAATGGCTTCATTCAAATATTCTGTCCACCTAATCCTTATGGAAATCCTGCCCAGAGTTGGACATGCGTTGGAGGAACGTGTGTACTCTGTTTGCACTCAATAAAATTATATTTAAGCATTTTGTCCTCTATAAATATTAAAGTGAAGGACAAAAAGAAAGGGGATTTTTCAGTTATAATTTCTGGTAAACAAGGTAGGCTCAATCTGTTTTACTTTTGGCAAAATCTTCAAATATTTAATATTTAGCATGCTGCACAATATTAAACAATAAAAAACATACACTTGCTTTCTCCACATCATTAATTCTTTAAATCATGGACATTTCACCATAAGTGTTTCACACTTTGCCGTAATGTGAAGCTTGCATATTTGTAGCCAAGAGGACTGATGCACAAACGATAAACAGCTGAATGGACCAATTTGCACGAATCTAATGGTTGAATAGCCTGAATAACAGATTAAAAACAATGAACATATTTGTTATTGAGCTAATATGTCTATTTGTTCAATAACTTTGTTCAACAAAAATGTTAAATTAAAAAATGTTTACTTTAGGGTTTTCAATTAAAATGCAAATAATTACTGACAAACCCTTCAATTAACTTGATTAAAAATTATAATAAGGCTCATAACTAAAATTTGATTGGATTAAGAACTTTATTGTCCATGTCTGACTTTTCTGTTTTTTAATCCAGAAAAATGACTTCATCATCACTACAAACTGCATAAAAAGCCCTGGATGTCTGGAGTGGATGTCTAATCCACTTCCATGTTTCATCTAATTACTAAATTAATTTAACTGAATTAAAGTACCAGTACACAAAAAACATAATCCGAAGACATTCTACAACACAGAAATGGGTTAAATTCACATCCAGAAATGAATAACAGGATTCAGAAACTTTCCCAAGTCTTCCCAAAAACGCACAAAAAAAAAACACTATGAAAAAGTTAAATGGCACCACTTATTCTCAATACATTTAAATGATCAGTGTAAAGCTTTTCTGTAAAATAACGGCGCGAATCGAGTTTGATTTTCATTCTTCTTTCAAAAATCGGCGTCTAATTGTGATTTCTATAAGCCAATCAGAAACTCGTCTGCGTTCACTCGTCATAGTTTGTCAATAATGAGTCAAACTCACTGCGGATTATTATTTTTCTGTTTTTTAAGGAGATTAAACCATAAAAAGTGGTGTCACTATAAAAAACAATGTTTTTATTGTTTTTATTAGCTTCTTTTAGCACCTTACAGGGATTAACTTGGGTTTCTGAGTGTGGTACAGTTTGGCTCAGAACGTTCTGGTGCTGGTAGAAACCTCTGTTTCTCTCTCAACTTTACTTTTTTCCAATCCTCTGAAGCTTTTGCTTCACACAAAACAACATCAGCACAACGACTCCTTCAGGACTTAAAGACAAGCTTTCATGTTTGCTTCAAGCTGCTCCTCTGGCTCTTCTGACCCTGTTTTTCAGAGGCCTGAGGGAGTTAAAGTATTGCATTCACCAAACAAAAATTCACACTTTGATTTTTTTTTTATTTTCTATTTTTGCTTCCCATTGACTTTTATTTGCCTCTACCTGCTACTGACACTTGGATTTAATGTCTTGTTTTAACCGTGTTTTGTTCTCTGTCACCCCAGTATTCTTGGTCCCTCTTGGGTAATATTTATACAAATGTTTAAATCCTTCCTGCCTGTTTTTTTTTTTTTTTTTTTTTGTCTCTCTCAGGCGGCGACACTTCCTCCTCCAGTACCGGCAGCGCCTCTCCAGTTCCCAACAACTATGATTCCCTCGAAGGCGGCAGCTGTCCAGGTACAACATCAAACTGCATTTCAATTTACTTTAAAATTACACAAATTGGAATTGTGAAAATAAGTTTGCTCAATTGACACAATGTAGAAAAAAGTCATGTTTTTGTGCTTGAGTGAAGTGGATTTTCACCTGCATTAAAATTATTTTATTATTTCACAAAATTTTTTTGTATCAAACGAGTCACATGATCAACAACCAGCTAGAAGATGACAGGAAGTTGAAGGATAATGATGGTGCATCGTGTTTTTTAATGATTCACTATGTGAACAAAGATAATTTCTTGTTTAATGGAAACATCGCAAATAAGAGATCCTGTTTTTTTTTTCAACTTGAGCAAAATATGAACGAGATGAATACATAAACTGAAAACTGGAGAATACACAGTTTATGATTATTATTAAACAGAATTTCTGAGTTTTGTATAATTTTTGTCCATGCAGGTTAACTTTCTAAGCTTATTAGGGATGCACAGATATAAAAATGTAGGCCGTTAAGTAGTCGTGAAGGAGCAGGTTGAATGAGTTGCATGGTAATTTTTTTTTTAAATTAAATTAAACATCCCACCTTCCTAAAGTGGTATAGTTAAAGTAAAATACCAAAACACTGAGACGTTCCTGTTTTAATTATGATATTGATGCTGAAATGTCTTTTGCACAGATTCCATGCCGCCCTCCAGCAACATGACCAATCAGGCTCCGCCCTTTGGTAGCTATGGTTACCACAGCATGCAATCGGCCTATCAGCACGGACCGGCCTCCCACCCTGATGCTTCCCCGTCCCACAGCATGTACAGTCAGCCGGGTTACCAGCAGTACTCCCAGGTGACAGAAGAGAACTGCTGTGCAGAAAGGAACATCTTTCTAATTTTTTTATTTTCCTAACCATTTCTTCTTCTGCAGCCTTTCCCCAACCTGTCCCAGCTCTCTGCAGCTCTGGGAGGGTTGAGCGGCGTCCCAGAGCTGGAGATGGAGGCCCTCCGGCCGGTCAACCTGCTGCAGGAGAGGAACCTGCTCCCTTCCAGGCCCTTGGAGGCTCCGGAGCCGAACCTCAGCCCCGATCTGAAGAAGGTCAACTGCAGCCCACAGTAAGTTGGTCACATGCCGTCATTGTTCAACACTTTTTCTTATTATTATCCTGATTGTCTGTTCCTCTGATCTCCAGAACATTCAGGTGCACCTTGACAAGCATCCCTCAAACCCAGGCGCTACTCAACAAGGCCCGCCTCCCTCTGGGCCTCCTCCTTCACCCCTTCAGAGATTTACAGGTAGCCGCTCTTACTCAGAGCCAGGAAGTAATTAGTTACATTTACTCTGTTGCATTTACTAACACCTTTTTTTTTTTTCCTTAGAAAATGTACTTTTTACTTTTTATTTTATTATGAAGTATTGCTACTCATACTGGATTTTCTACACACTGAATGAAAAACAAACACATTTCAATCAAAAACTAACCAGACACAGACACACACCTGCAGTTTTTGTTAAAGTTTTAAAGTGAAAGAAACTGATTTGGAAAAGTAGTTCTATTGCCCAAAACAAATAAATGGGTCAAAGACTGTATGCATTCATCCACGTGAAAATAAAAGCCTGCTTTGTTCGTCTGCTCTTGCAGAAATAAAAGACTATTTTTCTAAAAGATACAAAATGGCGAAAACAACTTGAGAGGTCAGAACTTGAGCAGAAGGATGATTTTAACTCTTCCCCTGCTCCTCTCTGCAGCAGCTACCAGTGATAACATCTAACACAATAGTACGGTGTCGCTCGTGTCGGACGTACATCAACCCGTTCGTCACCTTCCTGGACCAGCGCCGGTGGAAGTGTAACCTCTGTTATCGAGTCAACGATGGTAGGAAACATTTAGGTACTGATTTCTTCATCCTTTTATAGAATTTGTTTAAAATCTAAAACTTTTCTTTTTTTATGTTTTGTTTAGTTCCAGATGAGTTTATGTACAACCCGGTAACAAGGTCATACGGAGAGCCTCACAAAAGGCCAGAGGTCCAAAACTCAACTGTGGAGTTCATCGCTTCCTCAGACTACATGGTAAAATTCTCCACAACTTCCTGTTATTGTAATGTGGTTGTTTGTCCACCAGAGGGAGGTGTTGTATTTTTCTTTAAATAACTTTGAAAACACAGAAGAATCTAAGCATTTGATGTGACAGCTTACTTTCTGTCTTTGTCCCTGATGTTAGCTGCGACCCCCACAGCCGGCGGTCTACCTGTTTGTGCTCGACGTGTCTCACAACGCCGTGGAGGCAGGATACCTGAAGTACTTCTGTGAATCACTTCTGGAGAACCTGGACAAGTGAGTTTGGACAACTAAATGAAAGCATAGTTTGAAAACTGCATTTTCCTTTGACTCAGGTTATTTTTGTGTTCTGTTAAAAACATTACATTACATAAAGTGGCTGGTGTGAATCCACCCTCACCATAGAAAACTCATATTGGAGTATTTTTTTTTCCTGAACATTTGTTTTGTTGACATTTTCCCGCCTAAACAATCACTGATGGATGCTGTTTTGCATTTCAGGTTGCCAGGAGACGCGCGCACCAAGGTGGGTTTCCTCACCTTTGACAACACCGTCCATTTTTACAACCTCCAGGAGGGACTGTCTCAGCCTCAGATGCTGGTGGTGTCGGACATCGACGGTATGTCTCTTCACTCCCATTAGAAAAGAAACATGGGAAAACTCTGCTTTAACCATTGGTTGGTTTTGTATAATTAGTACAAATACTTGTCTTTATTTCTAAAATATTGTTAATAATTTCATTTGATTTGATGAGAAAATTGTATGTTGAATTTAGTGAATTAAATTAATAAAGACCAAAAGTTCCATGCTTATTTATGTAATAATTTCATTAAAATATATTTTATACATATTAAATATTTTAGATGTATATTAAAATAATTAACTTTATTATATATTTATGTTATAAATAAATGCATACATATTTCAATACTTTTATAAAATTCTGAATTAAATAATTGGATCATGGTAAAATAATCAGACTTTCAAAAACTACTTTGATTTTTTAAAGTATTTTTTATATAATGATCCTTTCAGTACTATGTTGCAGCAGATAAGAAATTCATTTTTTTGACCTTTTATAAAATTAACTGGACGGGTCTAATGGCTTCTAACAAGGTGATTTGTCTCCAGGCAAGTTGCTGTGAAAATAACTAAATGTTTAGGTTTATTTATTAAGATATAACAACATTTTAAATTAATCTTTAATGTTTTTCTGTTATTCCATCGGTTCAAAGTATTTAAATGTATTTTAGATATCTGGACTTTTTCTTTAGAAAGAAAAAAAAATGACTCATTTTGTGGAATTTAAATTGTATCATGCAGTTTGAGGTAAAAGTTAAATTACTACCAGTCAACTTCTCCTGGAAAGAGGAATGCGAGATCCAAGATTTGATTTAAGGAGAAGTTATAACATTTCCAGATGCTATTTTGTGAGAAATAATAGTAAAACTCTTTGCTTTTGATGTCACTATAACTGTTTTTGCAGATGTTTTTATACCATCACATGACAGTCTGATGGTGAACCTAAAGGAGAGTAAAGAGGTACTTGTCTTCATTTTCCTTCTAGCAGTGGCATAAAACATATGAACATTTTGACTAATGTTCACACCATATGTGAGGATGTTAAAATTGATTTTCCTTCCTCAGCTTGTGAAGGAGCTGTTGACGTCGCTACCGGCCATGTTTAGCCAGAGCAGAGAGACGCACAGCGCTCTCGGTTCCGCCCTACAGGCCGCCTTCAAGCTCATGTCGCCCACCGGCGGTCGCGTCACGGTGTTCCAGACTCAGCTTCCGACTCTGGGACCAGGAAAGCTGCAGTCAAGAGAAGATCCGAACCAGCGATCCAGCACCAAGGTTCATAGATTTTGATTATGGGGGAGTTTGGAAAAGTTTCTGGAATCAAAAGGTCTGATGTGGTGGAGACTCTGGCAAGATTTGAAGTGCTAAGAAACAACTGAATGACCTTAATGAAGGCTGCATTAATCTACAAATGAAGCGGTTAATCAGCACTTCAAGTGTGGCTGGAGACTTCTCCATAGAGTTTGGATCCTGTCAGTTTTGGCTCAAAACATTTTTCACGTCCAAAAATGGCTTTGTCCTTCCATTACAAATGTGTGCAAAACTACGACAGTATTCCACTAATGTAAAAGAAACTAAATTTGGCAGTTTCCATTAATCAAGAGTCACTATTAAAAGCATGTGAATAATTACTAAAAAACATGCTATGTCATGATACAACAGCTGCTTCCTGTTGTCTTCTTCATGGTTTGAACTGTGGCATCATCCAGTTTGTGATGCAAAAAATGTGAAACCTTATCCTAGTGACAAAGCTTTTGATCAAAAAACAATTTTCTTTCTTTCTTTCTTTCTTTTTTTTTCCAAAATTGCCGTGTTTCCATTAAGCAAATTTAGAAATGCAGTTATGTATTGTCATTAATTTAGCCTCGTCTTAACTACATACAGTCTTAAATTCCTGTATCTAAAATGAATTTCCTGTATTTAAAATTCATTAAAAACAACATAAGTTCACTGAATGTCTGAAATTTTGTCAAGGCAGGACTTTTTAATCTCATAAGTTTATTTTTCTTCTGGAACTTTCTGTCTATCAAATAATTGAGTTGTGCCCAGATGTCTTTATTGAGTTCTGTAACTTGAGGCAGTTGAGGTTACCACTAACTGGCTGCTAACATACCCTTGTTAGCTAATTAGCTTTTTTTGGGTCTGTCATGGGAAAATCTTTTTCTGAAAATCTCAAATGGAAAAGCTAAATGAATTAATCTACTCTTTTTTTTTTTATCTCAAATTGTTCTAATTTTGTTTTACATTTTACTGATAACTTCAGGGAGCACAGCACCTGGGGCCTGCCACAGATTTCTATAAGAAGCTGGCGCTGGACTGCTCTGGGCAGCAGATTGGAGTGGATCTGTTCCTGCTCAGCTCACAGTACGCCGACCTTTCATCACTGGGTAAGAACAGGTTTGAAACTTCTGGGTTCTCATTCTTCTATAGGATAAAAGCTTTTGGATTTCCAATTATAAAGAAATTCAAATGTTCCTCCAGATCTAATTAACCTGAGCAATCAATTTATTTTTATTCTTGATCACTTTTTCGGAACTCTGTCGGGGTTGCTAGGTAACAGGCTTTAAGTGTTTGAAACTGCTCATCTTCCAGACGCCAAAAAACATTAATTTATTACCAAATAAGCAGCTGGGTGTTTTCTTTTTTTAAAGAAGTAGAAACTCAAATGAAAGTAGAAAATTTTGCATAACGAGTCTCTTTTAAATTTCCTCAGACATGAAGAATCTTTTTATTTTATTTTTTTTATTAATCCTTTTCACATTCATATTTTTTTCAGCGTGTGTCTCCAGGTACTCGGCGGGCAGCGTCTTTTACTACCCCTCCTTTCATTACATCCACAACCCGGCGCAGCTGGAGAAGTTTCAGAGAGACCTCGAGCGCTACCTCACCAGGAAGGTCGGCTTCGAGGCCGTCATGAGAATACGATGCACTAAAGGTATCCCCAACAAAATGTGACGCTAGTTTTACATTTTCAGATGTTACTGTGAAGCCATACTTAAACCTAAATAATGTGGTTTCAGGTTTATCCATCCACACGTTCCACGGTAACTTCTTTGTGCGCTCCACCGACCTGCTGTCGCTGGCTAATGTGAACCCAGATTCTGCCTTCGCTGTCCAGATGTCCATCGAAGACTCTCTTGCTGATTCGTCTCTGGCCTGTTTTCAGGCTGCTCTGCTCTACACGTCCAGTAAAGGTAAACCCAAATTCAGCACCTAATAAAGCTGATTATTTTCTGATACAATAAATAATAGAAATAAAAGTAATGTTTCTAATTTGTTGGTGTATAGGGAAAAGGCGGATCAGAGTCCACACTCTGTGTCTGCCGGTGGTCAGTCAGCTGAGCGACGTTTACGCCGGAGCTGATGTTCAGGCTATCACATGTCTGTTAGCCAACATGGGTGAGTTCACATCTTTTACCACTTTAATTTCCATTGTTTTACTGAAAATGATCTTATTTCTAAAGATTTTAGAAATGTATTCTTATCTGGGTCGATATGGCTGCTTGAATTTCAATGTTTGAAAAGTATTTTGATATTCAAACTGCATAAAATTATTTTTATTTCCTAAATGCCAGAAAACTTAGCAGAAACATTTTTTTACTTCTGAATATTTATTGTTTCTAATGGCTCAGTGTCTTTTTCATCAATAACTGAATAACTGTAACTGAAGTAAAGATTATTTTTAGAAGTTAAACAGTCATTTAAATTGTAGAATATTTTTTGTAAAATTTGTTAAACACCAACATTTGCTACATTTTAGTTCACATTGTTGAATTCTATCACAAGACATTATTAAAAACAGTAATAAATTATATGATCTGTATTGCATGTTTCATCTCCAAAGTGTGAAAACTTGCATTGGAATTGCTCAGATTTTGCAGTTTTTACGAACCCTGTTATCAGTCATTTTTATAGGTGTTTGTTCCCCTCCGGTTTTATAATTGATCTTTGCTGTGTGTTCCAGCCATCGATCGATCGATATCTTCCAGCCTGTCAGATGCTCGTGATGCTCTGGTGAACGCCGTCGTGGACTTTGTGAGCGCCTACAAAAGCAGCGTGTCGAACCTGCAGCAGTCAGGCGTCGTCGTTCCTGCAGCCATGCGACTTTTCCCACTCTATATCCTGGCTCTACTCAAACAGGTGGGAGTTAGAGCAGAAAAGATGAATCGTGATTAATCATGAGTAATTGATTTCTGAAGTAATTTATGAATCAGTTAATTATTAACTGGAAAATATAGACTCAGAAAAGGCAATTAGTTGGTAAAAAAACAAACATCTAGAGCAGTAATTAAGCAAAAAATATATATACATTTTGCATTTGAGAAAACACCTTTGTAAATATGTTCTCACCAGAACTCCTAAAGTGGGATAGTTTTAGCTTCCACTGGTTCAAAATGACTAAAGAGAAATGTTTTTCTTATTTAGGAATTAATTTAATTATTTATTTGTATCTTTTAATATTTTATAAAAAACTGATTTAAATTGTTAATGTGCCATTATTTTTATTCAATTAATTGTTTAAATGATTGATAGATTAATAAATTAAATATTACCTACATCGGAGAAATATTCCAACATTGGAGAAATGAATGGCTGAAGATATTTTCCGGTTTGTTCCAGAAAGCGCTGCGGACCGGAACGAGCACGCGGCTCGATGAGCGCATCTTCGCCATGTGTGAGTTCAAGACGCAGCCGCTGCCGCAGCTGATGCGAATGCTTCATCCTGACCTGTACCGGCTGGACAACATGTCTGACCAGGTGGGATGTTTAACTTAAACATATTCACATTTCGCCCTGTTTGAAAATTTGTATTCCCATGATTCAGGTTGTTTGCTACACTAGAAGTGGAAAGTTGACAAATTGTTAAAATCATGTTTTCACTCGGAGAAGTCAGTCTCTATTTTATATATTTGTCATTATGATTGTAGATTTGTAGTGTCTGTATTCTGTTACATTAAGTGAAGCCTTTTTGTGTGTCCTTTAGGGGGCGCTCCATCTGAATGACACTGTAGTTCCTCAGCCTCACCTGCTGCATCTTTCTGCTGAGAGGCTCAGCAGAGATGGAGCGTTCCTCATGGACTGTGGCAATGTAAGTAAAGGTTGTTTCTCTGTACAACAAATGGGAATCCACCTTCCCGAGTTGTATCTTTAACCACCTCACTTTTTGTTAGGTTCTCTAGATTTGTCTTTTCTAGTTTTTCTTATTTTCACATTTCTTGCTTGCACATATTTTATAAAGCCTGCAGAATGTGCCTTTTTTGTCAGATTAATTGTCAGAATAACCAATTAATTGATAACTTAACTGTGACATTGCAGTTATGATTATTTCTGATTCTTGTCGATGACTTCCTATCTCTCCAGGTGTTTTACCTGTGGATCAGCAAATGCTGCAATGAAATGTTTATCCGTGATGTTCTGGGCTGCTCCAGCTACGCTTCAATTCCCACCAACATGGTCAGTATGAGCTGAACAACAAAATACACACAAAAACTGCAGGATATTAGCATCGCATAAACTCTTTCTGCAGCTCACTGGTGCAAGTCATCATTTTTCTAAAATGACAAATTTGCTGTTTTTCTGTTTGCCTGGTAAAATAAAACAACTCATACAGCAAAACAGATTTGCTGGTGAAGCTTTTCAGATTTCTTTTTTCAAACTACCTAGAAAGTTCAAAAATCACTGCATGGTGGGTGTGATGGAAACACCCAGAATAAACAACAAATGTCAGCCTCTTGTTTGTGCTGCGTTTTTTATTTCTGTGACAATAGAGAGATTACTCCTAGCGCTACCTACACACCGCGCTTCCATCCACAGGAATGTGTCTGTTGACTCCATTGTGTAACTTGGATGACAGAGGGAATCTGCATTGTCTGAAACATAGTAAGAACAGTGTTGGCTGATGTTTTGGCTGTCCTCTTTCTGTCCCTGTCACGCTCAGAATCACATTCCTGAGCTGCAGACTCCTCTGTCGGAAAGAGTCAGAGCGTTTCTCGACTGGCTGCAGGACAACAGAGCGTTCAGCTCTCCGATCCACATCGTCAAGTAAGCAGAACCGGACTCACATCCCACTCTGTGCCTGATGCTTCTTTCTGAACAGTCCACCCCCCATAAATGAGGGAGTTTATCAAAAACTTTTTCCATTAAATGTGTTTTTATTTGGCTTTATTTCATTAGTTCAAACTGTATTTTGGAACACCTGTTGACAAAAGTGCAAAAGTATTCACACCTCTCACACGTCTTAAAGTTGAAAAACCTTAAGACATTAAAGTCTTAAAGTGTGTGACCCCCATACTGTATGGAACTACCTTCCAATGTAGGACTGAAACGATTAATCAATTATTAAAATAATCATCAATCAATATGGTGGTTGATCAATCGTTAACTTGATTATGCAGATTCAAAACAAGTCATTTGTTGAAAAACCATATGCAGAGCAATAAATAAACCAAAACTATATAAATATGTACATTTTACATTTAAGATAAAAACTATGTATTTCACCCAAAACTCCTCAAGTGGAATAGTTTTAACTTCATATTTACTAAGGAAATTACTTTTTTTGTGTTTAAAAAAAAAAGAATTTTCTTTATTTGAAGTTTTTAAAGTATTTCTAATATTGCATAATAAAAAAAAGGCTTATAAGAGGTTGTATAAAACAATCTGTATGACATGCCTTTTTTATATCTGATTTAGCGATTAATCATCAGAATTATCGATTAATCGATTACTAAAGTAATCATTGGTTTCAGCCGTATTTTGGTGCAGGACCAATGGGCCATCAGATTGAGTCGAGAGTTTCCTTATGTATTTATAAGTTCACTTCTGAAGTCAGTTGGACCTTTCAGAATCAGAGGAATCATGATTAATTATGCATGCCACACTTTGGAAGAAGGATTAAAATCTTGCGTCTCTTTGTCCACTTCCCAGTTATATGCCATCTGGTGTAGTGTATTGCACAAAACCGCTGTAAAATAACGAACTTTGGGATTTCAAAGTAGAAAATATAGAAAAATTTCACTTGCAAACCACAACAGAATTAAAATAAAATTAACATTTCAGAAACAAAGATATTACAGGAGGATGTTTTAACTAATGTAATAGTTCAAGATGATTTGCCTTCATGTTTCATAAAGCACTTTAGTGTAGATGCTATGAAATGAATCATAAAACATGTGAATTTGCCTTTCTACTAATAACTCCTAGTCTGTGGGAACTGAAATTAGAACTAGTTCTTGTGAAACATTAAATTGCTCAACTTTGTTCATCTGTTTGCTCACAGCGAAATTGCTTCATACATTAACGAAACCTGTCATACATACATGTTTTTAGGACCTAGTTTTTCAGGTTTTGTCTCGAAAGTAAAAATGAACATAGACTATGAAGCTTTGTTGTAAAAGTTGTTGTAATTGGATTCGGTTAGAAATGTTCAGCCTCATTTTATTATGATGAAACAACAGAACGGCAAACAGAAACCGGGTGGAGACGGTTTCTTGCAGAAGACACGGGTCTGAGGTCAACTGAAGACTATTTCCAGAGTAGAAACGCAGTGAGGTCACTGGTTGGGAGTCGCGGTAATGGCATCTACTGGGAACGCATTGTTTCAATTTCCTAAGCTGCTTGCGGTGCCGCATTGTTACTCAACCACATGTTTACGCCACTGATGTCAGGACGAATGGGCTGAGTGGTATTTCAATGGCCGCTTGTGTGGTGATGTGAAATGACAGCAAAGCTGACTTTCATTTCCCTAAAATTAATGTCCAAAAACAGATGGAGGCCCATTAAAACCACCTCAGATCTTCCTTTTGAAACAAAAGCATGTTTTTACTTTAGAAACCAGCAAATAAAGTAGAGAAGAAAAACGGACTGTGTGATCAAATCAGGAAGGATTTTTATTGCTGCAGCTTAAATTTAGGGGAAAATATTTCCCAGTACGTACAGTTGAAAAAAAAGTCCTATTATATGGATTATTTACATGAAATTATGTGTATCAGAAATATTTGACTCCTCTTTAACACTTGAAAAGGTCGAACTATACAACAAAATAGATCTATGTGTTTTAATCTGAGGTTTTCTGTAAAATTTAGCTTCAACACACATGGATGAACGTTGGTTTTCTGTCTGGGGAATCATTTCTCTGTGGAGTTGATTAAATGTCTTGTATCATTATTTGGTATTGGGCCTCTGTTTCATGTCATACCTATTCTAGAGCAAAGTAGGAAGTCATGATTACCTATTAAAGATTTTAAAGCACTCTGACCAATGCTTAAAAGGGTGAATTGATAAATATTCATTAATATTTTATCGTAAATATTCAGAATGCCAATAATTCTGCTATATGTTACTTTATTATTGTTTTTTTTTTTTAACTAAATGTAGTGCTGCAACCAATAATTACTTTCATGCCACATTTTACCAATTTTTCCTTTCAACCTTTTTATACAATATTGCAACAACGCATGCCAATAATTCTTTTTCATCTTTTTTTCTCTTGCAGAGACGACACATCAGCGAAGGTCACCTTGTTCCAGCACCTGGTGGAGGACCGGTCTGAGTCTGCGTCATCCTACCATGAGTTCCTCCAGCACATTCAGCAGCAAATGTCCAAGTAGGCTCCTGTATCGTCCAGAAAGACGTTCAGACGTTCCACAAACCGACGGGAGAAGAGACTCCGGCCTCGTTGAGTATGAACTAGTGCTAGGCCAGTTTTAGCCAGATGAGTTTCCTCTCCATCCTTCAGACGGACTCGGTGAATAAATCCATCATGGAAGTTTCTGAATCAAAAGTTTTAGCTGTCAGAAAGAGAAGTTTTAAGATGTTATACGAATTTGAATGAGCAACCGGGTGAAGATTGAGCTGGTTCAATCCAGAGAAAAGAAATCAAAGTCGAGCCATGAAGATGCCACTTCCTTACTTCAGTTTGTTTTTGTGAGCCTCACTTGTAGGTCGTGCTATTTTTTTTTTTTGTTTTTGTTTTTTTCTCTAGTTGAAATGTATCCTGAAACTCGCCTACTGTGTTCTACCTTTCCCCCGTTTTGAACACACTGGAGAACGTAGAACAAGAATCTGGCATGTGCTTAGAAATGCAAACGGCATGTCTTGGTTTTGTCTGCTGCTAGATGACGGCCATCTTGGGAACATGACTGGGTCGGATGTTTTGTTTTCCTTAAACTTTCCTCTCTGGTCCGCTGAGAGGACTTTGGATTCATCAACCACAATCTTCCAAACGTCTGCAATTTCCTTCTCATTGATTTTATTTTTTAAAGCGCTAAGATCGATATCCACTTTGTAACTACTGAAAAGAATCTTTTATGTGTGATAATTTATGAACCAGCTTATTAAATAAAAAGAAAAAAGTTGACTTAATGTGGAGTTTTTTTTTTTTAATTATTTAGGTTTTATCACTTAAAGTTGATCCCAGAATAAAGAAAACAGTTTTTCATTGACTTCTCTCTCATCTCATGAGTTAACTTAAATTTCTCAACATTTCTGAACTTCAGTTACTTTTTCCTCATTTTTCAAATTTTAGAAATCAGCTTAACTTAATCCAGTTGAGAATTTAAATGATTATAGCTGTTAATTGTGACATTATTGAGTATTGCATCCAATTTCCTGTAGCTGCGGTTGCTCGGCATCGTCTGGAGTTGCTAGGTAGCAGCGTAGCGCCCGCTGGATTTTGAAACGGCTAGTTTTCCAAAGAAAAGGGAACTTTTCATAACATGTCGCCTTTAAAAAGAAATTGAAGACTTTTCTTAATCTGCAGGAGCATCTGAACTCCCCAGATTTAATTGTCTTAATTTTACTCTTTGAAGTTTTAGCGACGCCCCGACAGCAAAATGTTTTGAACCAACTGTGACGAGAGGCTTCAAGGTAGCAATAAAGAAATTTTATGATCCAGCAGCAGCAGGTCAAACTCTTCATGGTGGAAGGGTTTCTGTTGCTCTGCTTCCGTTTTCATCAGTTTTCATCTTGTGGTTTAATATGAAACAGTTGGAAACCTTCAGCGTCTCCTGGGACTCAGGAGTTTAATGGATTCCAAACATTCATGTCTGAGGACTGCAGTACCTCACATGTTGCTCTTATATTGACATCCGTTGCTTTTGGAAGAAAGCAGAGCATTAAATGCAAATGAAATATGGAGCATTTTAGGGTGTCACCTTTTTGCTTAAATGCTGAAATCCTTTTAAAATGCAGAATTTTCTAGACTGCTGGAAATAATCATAATCATCACAAATATGTTTCATTTTTAATAAAAAAGTAAGAAATCCAGTCAAAACATGAGGGAAGGATGAATTTCTGTTGCTCCCTGATTGTTTTTGCAGAAGCCCCGTCTGAGAATCAGCTCTTGTTTCTGTAAGTGAGTGTGTTTTCTTCAGAAGGAGCTGCTAAGCGCTGTAAATATAAAAGTCTGCAGTAAACACACAAACAGATCTGGCTCCCATATGTCATGGAAAGCTGCTGCCTGGGAATCTCAAATATTTCCTCCAGTCACGCTTTCGGTGCCAGCCCCTGCAGAAGTGGCAGAAGGAAACATTTTGTGAGGGTGTGTGTTCATGTTTTATGAAATAAAATTCAGATGAACGTATCGGTAGATATGTTGAAGAGGAAAATCAGATCAGATCCAGTTGTCGGCTCATAATTTACTTTCTTCCAGATGTTTGTTGTGACATTCCAGCAGCCAAACTCGGCGTTCAAATGCATCAACAACTTGGTTTGAATCTCATTTTAAACAGCAAATAATTGAGAACTGTTCTTCCAGCTAAATTTAAACTGGTTTTTACTGGTCCAGCCGTAAACACACCCTTCACCCCAACTGATCCCTCCTCTGATCTGATCTGGGAAGTCACAGCTGTACATTCAGTCACTGCAAAAACAAACATAAACAGGATGCATTTCATTCAGTTCTACCTTCAATGTGCTTATTTACTTTAAAACTTTATTTAAATACTATAACTTATTTTAGATTTTAGCCATTTGTTTTAAAATAAAACAGAAATATAGCATCAAAATCCTGATTTCAGATGATTGTAATAGGAAAAGTTTTTATATTTGAAGACCTTTGTGACATTTTTTTAATGCAAAAACACTTGTGCGTTAACAGCTCTTTAATTGGTAAAAATAAATTGTCTGTACATGTTTTATGCAAACTTTTTAGGGTTTCTGAAGGCCTTTTCATTTTTATTCTTTGGACCTTTGATGTTTTTTTTTTTATTCATTCTCAGTCGAGTCTTTATATTTGACCAGGAGAGATTTCTTGTAAAACAAGCAAGCAACAAAAGGAGCCTTTGTTTTAGGGATTTTTAATGTGGAAAAAAAATATCTAAAAAATAAAACAAACAATAAGAACACAAAATACATTAAAAAAAACATGAAAAAGTTTAAAATTAAAACGTACAAAAACCAACTTTGTAAATGCAACACTGCTATTCTAACAAAAATTGATGGAAAGAGTATTCATTCATGTGACATAAAGTGAAAAAATCAACTGGAATGTACTCCGGATTTGGATTTTCCAATGGGAAACTGAGGCATCATTAATATTTCATCAACAGGATTGGATTCCCAAAGCATGTTCCTTAAAAATGTGCCTCCCATGTACATATCATCTGCTGCAAATAACCTTTTAGCCCCCATTCTTCTTCTTTTGGCCTCCTACTTCTTCATTTTTTACACACACAGCACAAATCTGACTACTAAAGAAATTTAAATACTCTGTGATTTGATTATATAAAGGTCTGAGACGTTGACCAGCAGTTCTGATTCGGTGCTGTAAAAATAAACTATGGTCCAAAAGGTGGATAAAACAGTTCCCATCCTGCACAGGACATTCTTGTCTGTCTTGACTCTGGGAGTGTGAGGAGATCATTTTTAGTTTTTTTTTTTTTTATTTTTTTTTTATGTATAGATATGTTAAAATTAAGACTTTCAGTATAAACAGTTAAAGAGGAAATCAAAGCAATTGAAGGACTAAATTCAGTCTCTCTGAAGTTGTTTTTCACACGGGTCAAGTTGAAGATCCTTCAGCTGAGGAATTTTTCTCAAAATAAACTCAGCTGGACTCCTTTTTTACTGAGAGTTGAAAAGCCTGGCGGTCAGAGGAGGCTGCCGTGTTTCTCTGTAAAGCTGAACAAACGAGTCTGTTTGTTCGTCACAAAGAGATGCTGACAGCTGGGGACATTCATTATGCTTTTGCAGACAGGTGTCAGGAAGCCAGGCTTTTGTCTGCACTAACGGAAATGTCAAACTATGTGCTTCAGCCACAAAAAGTGAACTCTGCTAATTGAATCTTCAGAATAAAGACAAAACACAAACCCTCATCAGTAAATCTTGGTGCTCAGTAGGAGCAGTGCAGGGTTAAAAACAAGGCACATGAAGTTCTTATCTGTCCACAAACTCAAATATTTTCCCTCTCCAACAACAAAATGAACTTCTCTCTCTATTTTGACTTCTGGCCTCAAGTATCTGAGGTATATCCGGTACAACAATACTTCATTGTTTGCTTACTGGACGAACATAGAAGCTGCTTTTTAGTCAAGCCAAGATTACAACCCCCCAAACATTGTCCCAGAGCCTCTGCAGACCAATTTAATTCATGGAGATCAGCTCACAGTGCTGCAGAAAGGATGTAAATACTAAAACAGTTGCCTTCAACGTCATTTGCTTTGTTTTATAACAGAGGGTCCAAAGTGGCTTAGTTTATGAGTACTTATAGGTGCCATTCATCAATATTGAAATAAAAACAACATCCATAATTTATTGTCTATCCAGCAATTATATTAGCTGCAATTTATATTTACAAAAATTACATTTAATTATTTCACAAATTGATCATTTTATGGTGTTCTTCATGTCTGTCAGCCTTGCAATTTAAAGTCAGTGGGCGGGGCTAACTCTGCTAAAGTCCAGATGATTGGTCTGAAGTTACCTTTCTGTCGGATCAACCAATCAGACGCTGATCTATTTACTCATTCAGAACGAGAGTTTGGTGAAAAACAAGAATCATCAAATAAAAACTCACAAAAGTATGTAACATTCTACGCAGAATGAAATGATTTAATATGTACATTTATTTAATCTAAAAATAAAATAAATGTTTGATTATTTTATTCAAAAATTTATTTGTTATACTGTATTTAGATATTTTGGAGTAACATTTTCATCTTTCACACTGGAAATATCAAGCATAATGCAATAAATGATCTTTTTTCTGGACTGGATTTTTATTTTATTTTATTCCTTTAGTGTAGTTCCTTTGGTGTTTTTTTATTTATTTATTATTATTAAAAAGAAACACCAAGCTTGATATTGGCTCTTCATCCAACAAATGTATTCAAGCAAGAGTAGCGAAAGACAAGCTAAAAAAGAAAAAAAAAACTGATGTGAAAGATGTGAAATATTACAAGAGATCAAATGGATAAAACTTAATCACTGTGAAGCTTTTTGGTAGCACTGAATTGTTTTTGATTCTGCTTTTTCAGGTCAGAGCTCAGGAAACTGGATTGGAGTCTTTTCATCTATCAGCCCTCAGCTGAGCTGTTTAGTAAAAATCGCTTGTGTTCGTTGTACTTGGCCCGCAGCATCAGTGGAGTTTTACTGCTTCCCAACAGTAGTTACCTTGTGAGGGGCCCCAGTGTTTGAAGTTAAACATGCAGAACCACAGCGTTGCGTAAGACAACCTGGCGTACAGATCCTGCAAGCTTTCTGGAGCCTCTGGGTTGGTTGGATCTCCAGACTGACTCAGTTTCCTGTGGACAAACTGTGGTTTCCCCTTCCTAACCGTCTTAAGAAACCCCTCAAAAGAGACTTGCATGACTTTCAGAAAGAGCGAAACAAAAACAGACTGAGGCTTTTTCTTTATCCATGTTCCTGTTGGAATGTTAGGGAGTTTTCTAACCCTAACCCTGGTAGATTCGGGTCGATTGAGAACCAAATTTGCAACATTTTCAGCTAATGCAGTTCGCTTTTTTACTGGACTTTGTGAAACAAACCAAACTAATGGAAAAGTAATAACAGGTGAGGTTCACCTCCTCACCTGTGGTGGCGCTGCACCAAGAAAGTCAAGAAGGAAACAACACAAACACTTGCGAAGATGACATGAGCAAAAAATGGAGCAGCATTAGTTTTTAGTGGTTGTAGGATTTCTCTTTTGTCTCAGGTAAAAGACCATGAGTCTTTTCTCCCTTTAGTGCTAGAATTTCGCATTTGTTTTGGTTACGCAGGGCATTTACCCACAATGCCCTGCATTGTCGTCCGCTTCCTGCTTTTGGAGCGGACTCCAGTCTGATTGGCGTTCACATCTGAACTGCACCAAGAAACTGAGCTTTGTAGGCAGAGCAGATTTAACTTTTTCGGTCCCTATCAGAGTTTGATTGCGCATTCACACTTCCCCAAATGAGAATCTCCCATTATGCTGTCCATATGTTTCAGATTTTTATATTTTAGTTGGCCTGCTAATTCTGTTTTGTCTATTATAAACTCGAATTGTGAAAGTCTGAATCTAATTCTCCACACATTCTTCAGACAGACTTCTAGAAACCTGAATCCAGTCAACTATATTCAAAATAAATCCCTCCTGCTTCGGACTGGATGCTGTAGCTTTAATATTTCCCTAATCCGCTGTTTGAAACAGTCTAATCGATGCATTGTTCACAACTAACAACCTAATATCCATGCAGTGATTGATCATAAACGGCCAGGAAGTCAGCAGACAAGTCTCTGCCTCTCCTGGATCACTTTGAATTAGATTCTTCATCCCCAGATGTTTCTGTTTAATGAAGGAGTGGCTCCCTTATGTAAGGGCCACGTGTTGAGCGCTAACCGTAGCCAGCAGCGAACTGCCTCCTCCAGGCGTCAGTAACGACCTGCTGCCTGTCTGTGATGAAAACAAGCCACTTTGATTTACAGGAGACCACAGATCTGTTTTTCCTGCTTCCAGCAGAGAGTATTAATAGAAAGCTTCTATATGTATCTGAGTTTTCTCAGATTTGTAGTCTCAAAAGGAGGATGAGGCTCCTTCTGGATGTTGAACTCAGTGATTGCTTTGGTACGATTCCAGGTTTCCTCCTTCCTTTTTACTAGGCTATTGCCTAAACATCCTTCTTTTGAATAGCAGCTTGATGTTGACAGGAAGACTGTAAATAGTCTGATACTCTATATCCTGATTTCATTCCTCCATGAATCACCATTGTGCAAATGTCTCGAGTCACACCCTCATTTCTGTACATTTTCTTTCGTCACAGCCAAACTTTCCTGTAGTCTAAGCTGGTCTTTCCTGTAGTCTAAGCTGGTCTTGATCAAAAGTTTTCATCCTTTCCGATTGTCTTTCCAAGTTTTCCCTTGCTGTTTTTCTCAGCTAAGGTTCTGTTTCGGGGCTTTACGGAATTTTTTTCTTCTTTCATAAAGACATGACTTTCTAATACTGATCATTTTTTAGGCCTAATACTTCTTCTTTTCACCTCTACACACAATAACCCTAACACACAATATCCTGATATGGAGTGTACAGAAACAGTGAAACAGCATCCTAAAAGCTCCCCAGTTAGAAACATTTGAAGATTTTCAGAAAGTTGAGTTTATTTGTGCAAGAACAAACGTGAGATATCAAAAGATACAGCTGGATAGTTTTCATAAATTGCCTTTTATGTATTTAAATCGTTCCTGTCTAGCAAATATCCAATAGAAGAGGGAAACAAAATTAACCCTTTTAAAAATGTTTTTATATGAACTTTGCTGTGACATAGTTTGAACAGGAGTGGGAGAAGAACTATGCCTTGGGGTTCACCTGGAGTAATGTCTCACCACATATAGTCGTACTCAATTAATTGGAGCATTTAAAATGTTTTTTAGTAAATCAATTGTGAAACACATTATATAGTTTAATTACACACATACTAATGTTTTCAAATCTTTCTTTCTGCTAAATAAGAAAGGGTGTGTTTCTTAAATAATTAGTCTTTTTTATTCACAGTAACTTCTATCAGCAGTTATCAGATGACATCACTTCTGTCCACCAATTAAAGAAACAATAAACTAAACATTAAATTTTAGCAAATACATAGTAGAGATTACTCAGTTTGATTAAATAAATTTCAATAAATTAATATTGTTTTTAAAACTAAAAGCTTGCTCATAAGATTTTTACACTGCGGCATTGAAACTGCAGCAAATTTGAAAGTTAAGCAGTTATATTAAATGCAAAATACAAGTTTTGCATGTCTTGTTTTCTGCTCTTACGGACACTTTTTCACTGACATCATGCTGTAATTGTGCATTAATGGATGTTTTATCATGACTCAGCAGTAAACAGCTGTGTGTGTAAATGGGAGCCAGTTCAAGATTCGCTCAGACGGTGAGAAACAACCGGAGCTCATGTCGAGACTTTGGCACTTCTGTCTGTCATTAGGTGGAAAAACAACTGTTTTACGAGCTGCTGTGTTAAAATTATCTGTCTGACTTGTATGCAGCAGTGATCCCATGTCCTGCAGCAGGAATGTTGCAGAGGGTCATCATGATTCAGACAGAGTCAGAAGTAAAGTTGGCTCATTGGGGGGCAAAAGACATTTAATCCCAATCTAACGGGTTAAAGAAGAAGCTTAAATGATGTCTAAATTAATTTTAGACCAATAAAATTTAGTCTGACTTTACTGACTGTGGTATGACTAAAAAAAAAAACCCAAAGTTATATACAAAGAAAATAAACTACAAATAAATTCAAACAAAAGAAGAATCATGTTACATTTATACGTCTGCGAAATATTAAGTTACATATAACTAATTAAAGGTTTCTATTCTGTCGAAGACCTTAAAATATGAAAAAAATAATCAAAGATTTGCATGATGCCAGTGGTATTCAAACCTTTTGTCTCTGGGGCCAAAACTGGCACATTTAAGCTACTGGCAGGCCACAAAATTTATGAAATAAAAAAAAAACACAAAAATTTGTTTACTGTGATTTTCTGCTCAACAATAAACTTTTTTTATTTATGAAATACATATGTCATGTTAAAAAAACAGACAATTTCAAATTGTTTTCTGTTTTGCTGGCACAGCTTTTACTATTCCCGACTTGTAACCAGGGGCCAAACAAAATCCTTTCAAAGGACACAAATGACCCCCGGACCACACGTTGGACACCCCTGCCCTGTGCTGTTTGAATTTGCCAACTTGTGCATATTGTGAGGACAAAAATGTTCTTTCTTTGTGTCATTAACAACAGTAAATATCACCATTCACAGAGTGAACTTTGGATTACAGTCAATTTTACTCTTTTATCACTCTGACTGCTCAGCAGCAGCCAATCAGCTGTCAAACAATCAAGTGAGCTGGAGCTTCTGGAGGACATTATGCTGCATTTACAGACCATAAACCAGCAACTTATCTACTCTCCCAACAGATGCAGCAGCAGGATGTTATCTTTCATAGAGGTTTTTAAGATAAAGTCACACATTTTATTTCTACTGCAGTGTTTTACGGCGGTATTTATCAAATTCAATCCAATATTTCTACTGTTTTCTGTTTTTTTGTTTTTTTACTCATATTTTTACTCATATATAAGTGGCTTGGAATATTAAATATAATAAATATTTGTTCATGCCTGATGAACTTGTTGCATCCACCTTTGCCTAATTCTTTCAAAATCCCTCTCTTCAAAGTACTGAGTAAAGTTAAAGTTTAGGTGTACCTTCCACCTTGAACCCTCAAATTAAAATGTGGCTATTGAGAAAGATTTCAAAGAGTCTTAAAGCTGAATTTGTTCAGGCGTGTCTCAGTTTGCAGCTCAAATCAGAATCAAGAGAGCGACATCAGTGTCCTAAAGAGGAAAATCAGACAGCATGGCTTTACAGTTGCTTAAAGTCAAGCATTTCCAGTGAGAGTACCCATAATTACAGGTCTAATCAAAGTCCAAAGATAGCATCACATGAAGCTGCATGTGTGCTCATGGCTGCATTTACTGAAACATGCAAAATCTAACAAACTCGCTGAGGTTGTTCTGTTGCTGCATATGTTGCTGCATATGTTGCTGCAATGCCTTTTGTCATTTTTTTATTGCTTCTCATCAACTTTTAACCCTGAAAAATTGATATTTTTAAATAAAAGGTGACCAAATTTAATACAAGTTCACAGTTATGAAACCAGAGAAGTTTATCACATGCTAGTTCAATAAATCTTTACCTGCAAGACAAAGAGGAACAATATTGCTCTTGATCATAAATGGAATCATTTCCTTGATTAACTTCTTTACAGCAGAACTAAAAAATATTCTTAAAAATTACTGTTCTTGACCTATGTCAAACAAATTTAGAAAAAAACCAAAGAAAACTAAATGAGAATACATATGTACATGTACAAATTCAAATTAATTTTGAAAAATATTTTTCAACATAAGAATCAGTCATTTTAGCTGCTGTACTTGTTGAGAAAGAAGTGAGAAGTTTACACTTTTTAAATGTCCATCCCTCTTACATAGTGAAACATAATATATATTATAAGATGTGAGGCTTTGTCATCTAAATGATGAATAAATACAATAACTTATTGTTGTGCTGCAACAAAGGGTTATAAAATAATTACTAAATTGCACTTCTGTTGAAACCATTTCTTATTTTAACTATATGCTTTTTGTGACTTTTTTACATAAATATTTAAAAGACTATTAAAAATATTTGCTTAACTTTATTTAATTTTTCTTTATAATATATGAAAAAAAAGTACAATGTTGTGTACTCTTCATCCTCCTCTTCCTCTGTGGGCGGGTTGCCTGGTGGGTTTGGCTTTATGACTCGCCTCCTCTGTTGTAAGTCTCACACTCTCACCATCCACTCCCACATCCACGCGCTGCTTCTCACCGAGCTGTCACTGGAAACGCCGCTCCGCTCTCCGCTCCGCGCTGCGCATCCTGCTGCGTCCTGCTGCGTGTCCTGCTGCGCTCACATCTGGTCCGGGACCGCAGCCTTTAAAAGCCGGTGCAGAACTGACCGGAGACCGCGAACCGGGAGTAGAAACATGGCTTCTGAAGATAAAGAGAGCTCTGTACTGTCCGATGACCAACTCCGAATACTGGAGGAAAACTTCAGAACCAACAGACATCCAGAGGGACCGAGCCTCATGCTGATCGCTGCAGAGGTCGGAGTGTCAGAGGAGGACGTAGAGGTGAGACTTACGTTTCTGCTTCAGTGCAAATTTATTATAATCTATTTGTTTAAACCGTATATGTCTCCATTTTATAACACCAGAATAAAAAAAGTGCTCCTGATTCATAAGGTGCCACTAAAAATAAAAATGCACTTTAAATGTCAATATTACAGTTTTCAGGTATCTTCAAATTCAATACGAACTGAAATGTTTAAAAGAGTTAATGCCACTATGTGATGTTGTTGAACTTTTGAAGTGAAGTCTATGAGCTTTCCGAGACAAGCATAATTTTATATAACAGCTTCACGTGAGAAGATTTGACTTTTGTTTTTCTTGTATAAATGATACTACAACACTTGCCAAGTTGATTTGTTTGGTCACAGCAGAGTTGAATATCCTGCTAAAGCACATTAATTTGCAGGGCGGATGCGTGTTCAAGGGGCTTGTGAAGCAGCATTAGCTGTCACTGAGGGCGTGTCTACAATGTTTTGGATGATTTCATGTTGACTTTCAGTCACAGGCCACTGCTGTGCTGACGTACATTAATCACACTGTAACTGTGCTGTTACTTAATGCTCCCTACAGCCAGATCAAAGTCCATTCATGATAAGAATAGTAACGTTTTCAGGGTTTTGAGCAGTTTAAACCCTGACATGCTCTGACGGAAATAGATGACCAGGCACAGATTTTTCTGTTCAATAGAGGAGTAGAATAAAAAATCAGCAGTGTCAAATTCATACTTTTCAAAACAGAGCAATTTATTCAAAGAATTAAACATTGTTTAAGTAGTTTGTTAGGCATTATCTCCTTCTCCAACATGCGAACCCTCCCACCTCTCTGAGAAATTCCTTCAGCTTTCTGTAAAGCCTTTGCATCCGTCTTATCAGCCGCCAGATGTGAAGTTTCCTCAGTTAGAGCACAAAGTGAAGAAAACCTCAGATGAATCACAGAATAAGTGTTGGCAATTCGCCTTCTCCTGTGGTGATCCGTCTGATTGAGCTGACCCAGGTTCAGGTGTGTTTCAGGCAAATTTCTGCCTGTGGTTGAAGAGGCACGACTCTGACATGGCAACTAAACGAGTGTTTCACCAAACAATCACTTGCATACGTCAGGCATCACGTCTTTGTACGATAACCCATCAAACCAGTTGCACCAGCTTTAGTTATGGTGCGGTTTGCATAAGGAGAAAGACAAACAAGCATATTTCAGGATGTTCTTATTTTTTTGTTCATTCAAAGTTCTGGAAAAAAACTTTACAATGGAGGAGCTACAGCTTGTTTTTCCACATCTGGTTTGGTCACAGTGTGCCCCCAAGATCAAATATCAGCCAACAGCTTAAGTTTAAATTCACATTTTCGCTTTTGTTTTGTTTGAATTCAAATTGTTTGAATGTCAACAATTTGTAAAAACAGCCCAAAAAAGCCTAAAAAAAAAAAACCCACCCAGCTGTTCTTTTTATAATAAGTGAATGTTTTTTGGTCCTGTTTTAAAAACCTCCCTATTTTTAAGTCACAATCAACGGACAACCCCAGTGGAGCTCAGCCCGTCACCTAACAACCAAGCAGAGCTTCAACAGAAATAGAATCACCATCTCTCTTTTTCCCCCAAAGAAAACATATTTTTTGTGCCAAAAAATTATGTAGGTTGTCCTTTTAGGAAGGTGGCAATATCCAAAATAAAAAACATCCAACAGCAATAATTAAAGTAAAAATCAAAACAAATGAAACCATAAATATAATCGTTAATGTAAACTGTGACCCACAGAGGGAGATCCCTCAGACCTCCATAAATAATGCACTTCCTCATGCCTTGAAGGAAGTCAGCTGCAGTGACTTAATTTGAATAAATGAGTTGAAAAAACACTGATTTAAACAGTTATGTGTTGCTGAGGCAGGAAACCTACTAGATTGGTTGAAAGAGTAAAAAATGTTTTCCCAGCTCTAACTAATCTTAATTTAGTCTTTTGCTGTTGTGAAGTATTTATGTGATGAAGTTAAACTTTTTCTAAAGTCATAAAAATAGGTAATTTAAGAAAAAAAAATACAGCTCTGTGACATATTTAGGAAAACACTAAAAAGAAAATATAAAGGTTTGTTTTGTTGCAGTTTTCTATTTTCTCTAATGAATCAATAAATTTAGGTAAGGAAGGATATGTCCATTATCCAATTACAATACGGTATCAGTGTTGCATAAATTAAAAGTCCAGCATCGATTAGTTGTGATCATTTTAAAAAAAGATAAATGTAGGTAAGGAAAAACTTTGAAAACAAAAACACACACAAAAAAATAACATGGAAAGCTTAAAACCACTAATACTACAGGGCCTAATCTTCAGCCTATTACATCAGAAACATTTAATTATGTGGCCATGGAGGCTTGTAATCCAACCCTTTCTGTGTTTCCATTCACTGTACACAAAGGTGGGAGGCTGAGCTGACGGGGAAGCCCGGTCCAGGCAGGATGATGTAAAGGTCTGGCCCCTCATCAAAAGACCTGACTTAACTCCTCTTTTCCTCCCACCGCCCCTCCTGTACAGGGTTTTGTGTTTGTTAACAAAGCAAGCATTTGGGGAAGGTTTAGCTGAAGGAACCCAACCCAGCCACCACTCCCATTTCACATTAATTATATTTACGTGTTCTGGCCTCTGTGGTGCATGTTTAAACTCCGGCACAAATCTTCTTGTTTGCTGCATCATTAGAGTTGACTTATGTAATTCAGTGCAAATCATGTAGAAAAAAAATTAAATAAGATTTAAAAAAATGCAAAAGAACTACTTGAAGGCTGAAGTTTGCTGCTGGAGTTTATAAAAAGTAAAGTAAAGTGCAAAGGCAGCAATTTGCACTTTAAAGAGGAGGGTTGCACAGTTGGAGACTATTTGTGAATTGCTTTGGGGGCTTGAGTTAGTGTTATTCCCAAGTGACTTTCAGAAGAGAACTTTGTGTGTTTTCAGTACAAAACGTGGAAAATGTCCCGCCTTTGAGACGCACAGCTCAACAACCAGTCTTCTGTCAGAGAGCTGTATCCCTTCTTTCCCCTCGGCGTTATCAAGATTACGTCAGCGGTGCTTTGAATCCCTTCACAACATGAACTGCAGAACAGCAATGCAGTAGGTCAAGGGCGCATGTTGAGGCTCTGCACAGTCATCCTCTGGTCAGAGTTTAATGGGGCACTTACTGGCTGAGTGGTCAGAGTGCAACAACTGCAACAACTGAGCAGATTGTGAGCTGATCGCAGCTCACAGTCTACAACCCATTTTAAATTCAACAAATGGAGCACCAGTGCAAGTGATTTTTAAATTTGAGTACATTTGTGAATATTAATGCTATGCTGATGAACTATCATCAAAAAATCAAACTGCTTCCTGTCAAACAAAACTATGCTAACATTAGCATACTAATACGATGCTATTTTTAGCATTAGCTGAATGGCAATTTTCAACAAACAATATTTTAAAATGAGTGTAAAAATGCAACGACTACAATGTTATCAGGCTATTTCTCATGTTAATGTACTCAGTTTGTTGTAGTTATGATATAACAATAAATACTAAACACAAACTGGCAATCAAAACCTTTTGTTTTATTTTCAATCAAGGCCAACCGTGTTCAAAATAAAAACAAATATTTTGCATCTTTAAGTTTCCTGTATAGTGTTTGCTTAGTTCATGTGACTTTCTTTAAGGGCTGAATCAGAAACAAACTGATTAGGTTTCCAGTTTGGGAATCGCATTCACCTTGTTCTCAGGTCTGATTTTTATTGTTTGCATTGATAAGCATCACGAAGCCTGTGGATGAATGTCACTTTAGAAAAAAACTAAATTTATTAGTTGGCAGCACACCAAGTCCAACTGTGTAACTATCATAACTGTCATGTCATTGCTATAGATTTCAGCGTGAAAAGTTACGTCATTGTTCTGGTTGTTCAGGCTCTGCAGCCTTAGCACCCTTGGAAAAAATCTGCAACCTGCTTTAACAACTTCCTCACTCTGTTTTTCTCCCACAGAAATGGTACAGGCTGCGCATGGCAAAGTGGAGGAAAGAGCAGGGTCTACCACCAACAATTGGATCAGTGTTGGACTGAGATTTTCTGATCTCCTTCTGATGCACAAACTCTTCTTAGCTGACCTTCCTCCTCAACGGGCTGACCAACCTTGTATCTTCGCCTCACCATTTGTCCATCCCTCCTTTTTGTATCTATGTCTTTGCAGAATATGAAGTTGTCGGTGTGCCATTGTAACTGCCTTGTTTACATAAATAAACCTGATGTTATTGTAAGTGGAAGGAATTTGCTTTTACATTTGACAGGATGCAGCAGGATTCTACAATAGAGGGAGGATGAAGTGCCTGCTTGTGTTTTTAGTTGGTCTCTGCAGTAAAAAGATGAAAGAGAATCACTGCTTTACAATAGATATGAAACATATGTGATTTAATCTGGTATGTTCCCCTGGAGACGGTGAAGGAAAGAATGGGTTTAACCAGTGCAGGTGATGTAATTTGTTCCCTTTATTCCCTAAAGCAAGCATCTCTGTCTTAATGTTGCACTACTTCTTCATATTTGCTATGTTTTGATTCCTTTTTTATTGCTGCTTTTTGTTTTTACTTTTGTACAGCACTTTGGTCAGCTGCTATATTGTATTTTAAGTACTTTAGAAATAAAGTATGGAAAAGTCTGAATACTGTGAAAAAGGACATGGAAATGTTCGTTCTATTTTTTTAATCATTCTGCCTATTTCGAGCTGCTTTTATTTAATTTTATTTACTCATGTATTTAACCGGGACAATGCACACAAACAGGACAGAACAAGTCTGTAACTGATGCTTTGCACCAAGATCATGTAGCTGCAGCTAACTCACAACCCCAGTCCTTGGTTGAACATTTCTATACCTGAAAATCAAAATACAATAAAATACATTATATCACTTTAAGTCCAAATAAGCTGCTGCTAGTCACATCACCCCAACGCAAGATTTACAATCACACCTGAAAATAACCACAATCAGATGATCAATTATACAATAACAGCTTTGAAAAGCAGAATAGAGCTTCCTGCACAATCAACAAGAATGCAGCCAAAACACAGTTTTCCAGCAGCCATTGTACAGTGAATACAAAGGTCAAACCAGCTGACCAAATGTTCTGGAGCTCAGTGTGGGTTGCTAGGTAACGGGCTGGGCTTTGCTGGGGTTGCTAGGTGACTGGCAGTCCCTGCTGATTTGTGACATTATATTTCAAAGAATTTTGAAACAATTAATTTCCCATATACCAAAAAGAAAAACATTAACTCATTGGCAAAAACACTGGGTGTTTTTAAAGTTTTTTAGCTGCTTTTAGTAGCAGTAGAAACTCAAATGTAAGTACAAAAGTGTGTGAAATTTTAAATTTTGCGTAAGAGGTCCCCTTTAAAGAGAAAATTTGAGGTTTCAAACGCAGACAATCCACTATAAAGCCTCGACTGTTCTGTCAACAGCCAGGAGGTGATGTAAGAGAGAATGATCTTTCCAGCGAACAAGCCTGGAGTAAAACAGAAAAACAAACACACACTCGCTGATCGTGGGAAACTGCTGAGCTTGAATAAAACAAATGACCAACATGTAACAGATCTGTTCACAGAGCAACTTTTTCAAAGGTGTTATGAGCTTATTAGTGTTCATCCGCTCTCATATTATTCAGGCTTTTACTCCTCATTTTGACTGCAGGCCCTCTTTGCTCATGCAGAACACACAGTGTGATATTTACTGAGCCCAGGGGATTTTTTCTCTTCAACCAAGTGTAAAAAAAAAAAGTCACACCCACTGAAGAACAAGCACATTTTATATTCCCAGCTGAAAACACACATTATTTATCTTAAGACCCCCCCACTCTGCTCTCTCATAAATCATAGATTTAATCTCTCAGTTTGTTGCTTAACATCACTAAATGCTTTCAGGGTTAAATGGAATATTTTTCTTCTGCGGTTGCCGCTAAATTCATCTTGTATTTGTTAATATGTTGTGCTTTTCAGTGACTTAGTTGATGCTATATGTTATATGTCATTGTGGTTTCTCTATTTTTTTCTCTCTACAGTTGAAGAAGCAAAGTTCCAGTTATTTTATTGTATTTTCTCCATCCTTTTTCTCCCTCTTCTATTCTTATCTGAAACACTTGTTTTCCCCCTCTCCTGTGGGGGCGCTGCAACCAAAAACTCCTGATGGAAATGACGTGAAAACTTTCCTACTTTGCAGAATGTAAACAAAAATGGAGATTTTAGCGGTTGTTGAATTTCTCTTTTGTCTTTGGTAAAACATCACAACACATTTCTCCCGCTAGTGCCAGACTCTCATGTTTGTTTTGGTTGTACTTACCCAGAATGCCCTGCGTCGTAGTTCTCTTCCTGCTTTTGGAGCGATCTCAGGACCGCTTGTTGTGCACATATGCATTTGGTTTCCAATAACTGCCCAAATAAACTGGACTTTTCAGGCAAATTAACCAGAGTTTCAATAAAGAGGACAAAACATGGCTGTGGATGTAACCTATTTGTTTTTGGTGTTTTTTTGCTTCACTTCCCTTTCTTTCTGTTTTAGTTGCTTTTTTCTCTTTTTACAGTTTCATTTGAAAAAAACCCAATGAAATTTATTGTAGAGTTATGTATATATATATATAGTAGAGCATTACAGAGAAAGCTGTAATACTCCACCTGTGAAGGTAAATATGTTAGGCTTCACCTTAACACTTAAGTTAAAAAAGAAATAAAGAAGAGCCTGATACAGTATGTCAGTAGCATGCTGCAGGTTTGGTGTACTGCATGTAATCAAATCAGTGAACACACACTATGGCCTGCTGATAAAAACTGCAGCTGCATTTTTCACAAGGAGCCACATATTTTGCTGTTGTGGAATTGAATGCATTAATTTCACCTTGTGTTTAAAGGAGTCGCCTCCTTTTCTATTTTCTCCTTTACAACATATTTCCAATCCGTTTCAGCCTCTCTTAAGTATTTTTTAAATGATTCAACACTCGCCGTTCCTCTGGTGTTCTCATGTCTATTACTGATC